>NC_141692.1:10397909-11665409 GCF_964263255.1 Lissotriton vulgaris
GTTGAAGCAAGAGGGAGAGGGTCAACTATATAAGGGCCATAATATGGAACAAAAATTAACCACGTACCCTGACATCTTGCTCTAAAGATCACCCATCTACCTAGAGGGTCGACGACCGCTTCAGCTGTGTAAATGTAAAAGTTTTTGTACTTGTATAGCGCGCAGCTACCCGGACCGGGTCTCCCGGCGCTTGTACTCATACCGCTAGGGAACCCTTCCTGGCTATTCTTGTGAATTGTCCACTCCTGGGCACCCCCATGGCGAAGCCAGGCATCCCAGCGCTGTTGGGGCCGTTGTGGAGATTAAGCAAGCTATTGCCCAGAGTTGCAGCGTGGGACCCATGATTAGACTAGGCACTGAGGCGAGAATATCAGGTCAGAGGAATCTTGAGCCCGAGACCCGCCGAGGCAGGAATCAAACCCTGGTCCCGGGCCAGAGCTCTGCATCAAGGTCTGCCGCTCTAACCATTGAGCCACACTTCTCTACTATAGTACATTGAGCCGATTTTTTAAATATAATCGCGACCCCCTTGACTGTAACTGTTTGAGAAGTGCAGATACAGAGCTCAATCCATGTTTGAGATTTGATGATGCCAAGCCATTTATCTTTTAACAAATGAGATTCTTGAATAAGAATTACGTACGCCTCCCTCAACTTCAGGTATTCTAATATTTTATTCCTCCTTGGGACTACTCTCAAGCCATTCACATTCCATGTTAAAACTCTTAGGGAGTTACTTTTATCTGGTCATGCCATAATACATTAATAGTGGCCTTTTACTATCTCTCAATAATTTCCTGCAATATTCAGGTTTCTTTAGCAAGTGGTAACTTCCATTTTCCGGCATTACGTATAAGAAAAGAAAAAAACAACTTGATTGCATCAAACATTAAAGGACTCCATATTTTTGTGTTTTTCTCCCTTATACTCCCACACCCTGTGTGCCTTGAGTAGTTTTCTACACTTTTACCAGTGACCCATCCTACCCGCCCTGGGGACCCTCCCGTATACTTCGAGGTATACTATCACCTCCTTTGAGCTCTCTCGCACCTTGATGGACTGACTATTTTCTGCTATACTGATGTCTGTGCCCTTATCTGGTCAATAAAAGATTTTGCATCTTCTGGGTCTCTGAAACTATGCATTTTATTGTTCCTCATGACCTTTAACGTGGCAGGGAAACGAATAATGGCAGTGACGCCTAGATCTCTTAGGTCTTGGATATATTTCCCTAGTTCCCACTACCTGTCTAGTGTTTCACGAGAAACGTACGATCTAATACGAAAAGACCAATCGTCTTTTTTATATGTTCCTGATTTTAAGGCCGTTGTGAGGATAGATTCTTTTAGAGTGTATGTTTTAAAATTCACCAAAATCCTCCTGCCGGTTTTCCTTCCAGGACGTGCCACAAAAGGATCACAATGGACTCTCTGGACATCTTGCCCTATAGTGTCAGAGTCCAAGTGAGAATTGATCTCTTTTAAATGAGTAATCACAAAAGTTTTAATGTCTCCCTCTACCTTACCCTCGGGGACATTCAGAATTCTAATATTGTTCCTTCTTGCATTATTTTCTAAGGACTCCAGCTTGTCTCTTACATCAATTTCATTTTTCTTGAGTTTCGTGATCTCTTCTTGGTTGGTAGTCACTTTTTTGTACTGTTTCCATTGCTCCCACTCTGTCCACTAAACTGTTGATATTCTCCTTCATGGCCTCACAGTACCCTTGTATTTTCTGTTGGTTGAGCTCTGATGTTGCAAACCTCTCTCTTAGTTCTACATGTAATGTCGTCATTGTGTTTTCAAGCTCCAACGAATTTGACTCCTTATTAACTGGTGATGAAGTAACCAAGGCTTTTAACTGCTCTGAGCCTGTTGAAGGGTATTAAATATCAGTTGAGCCTCTGTATCTTTTTTTGTTGATGGTGTGCAAATATAATACTTGAAAAAAAATTAAGTGTATCCTGATTGAGGGCTTTGGACTCACCACTGAAGAATACAGAATAAGATTCAGGGATACTCAGGTTGATTTTGTGAACTTTTTAGTGAAAACACTAGAAGGTTGTTTGAGTGGTAACAGTTGGTATAATTATGATGGGCTTTATAAGTTAATAATGAAAGAACTTCTTTTGAGTAATTATGTGCAGGAAAATAACTAGTGAACCTGGGGCCAGTCTCTCCTCCTTGCGTTGGGGAAGAAGGTTGATAATTGGGTAAGACAAGAGTATCCAAGACTAGAAAGAGTCTAAAATGAACCCCCAGAAATGACAGTGGATATAAAAATGAGAGGTCCCCATGGAGGCCCCTAAAAACCTGTCCAGGAGAGCGGGCCCAGAGACACCTCACAAAATGAAAGTGGGTACCAGGGTTAGAACTGGTGCGCCAAGAAGACATGAGGCCTTATCTGCACAAGACAGGGCAGCTAGCTCACGAACCCCTATTTTCCTAAAAACAAAGCCCCTACTACACCTCCAGGGGTTGCTAGGAAAGCTTTTTAGGGTAACTACTCAGATGCGTAGGTTAACCTAGCCTTAAACTGAGAAGTGTGCCCAAAAGGTGAGCTGAACATTCCAGAGAGGGAGTAAATACTTCCACCACCTACTGGTGAACGGAATCCTAGCCACTGCCCTGAGAGAATCCTCTGCCAGTCCCACTGTGCTGCATGACAGGCAGTATATCACAGGGGAGACAAGAAGAGTAAGGGTCATTCTTGGGGAGGCCACTGATAGGCCTGTGGATGTAGTCCCACTAGAGATAGCTGGGTCCCTTAGCTTGAGAAAGGTGGTAGCAAGTAAGGACCTACCACCTTGACTCTCTCTTTGGAAATGACCATCCAGAAGTTGGTCTGAGCCAGAGTGAGGTACTGCTTCAGTGCCAGTCCTCATCCAAGGATTATTTGGGGAGGGGGGTTGAACTTGCAGCTAGTACAAGTAGGCCCCAAAAGTAAAGAAGAGAAAAAAGTGTAGGAAAGGTGGGCAACTGATAGCCACAGTTCCAGTGAGCCAAAGAGATTCTAAACCAGTAGGGGACAAGTCCACGGTTGGCTCTGGTGAAACAGTACCTGGCCCACAGAGTCCTGATTAGTCAGGCAGATGTTCAGCTTGAGCTGGTGGCTCCTCAGCTAACATGAAAGAGGGTTGAAAAAGGGTGTTTGCTACAGGAAGTACTATCATCTCACTCTAAAGCAGCAGACAGGTACCCTAATCCCCAAGAAACCTGTGAGTTGGCTCCTTTACCTGTCATTGACAAACTAAAGGCACGGTTCTGGGCACTGACAGCTGTCAGTGGCCACTCATGGGTGCTAGCCTTTATGGCAGCACTGTGCTTGGCATTGTGGTTTAACCCCTCCTATCAAGTAGTTAGTTAGGTCCCCTGACCCTGTTTGTCATGGTGAGGTTGCTCAAGCAACCAATTTGGGTAAGCTGGGTGTTACCCTGGCTAAGTTAGAATTAGTAGAGCTGAACCCCTCTGAGCCAAAATTAAAAAGAATCAGTAAAGGCACTACAAGATAGACAAAGGGCGTATGATAATTATGAAGGGGCAGAGGTTCTTGCGTGACAGTGCCCCATGCTCTCCACACCACTGGAGTCAAGCCATCCTGGCTGAAGACGGCTGACAGCCAGAAACCGGTCCTAGGATGCTTGATTCCGGTCCAGGAAAGACATGGCTTGGCAGTTCGGGCTGGACTGTTCCCATGAGGCACAGGGTCAAGGCTGATTTGCATATGGCCATGTCTGAACTGGGGTGGTGTGGAGTGCACAAAAACAATGGATGTAGGTCCAGATCTCTGTACTGGGGTGAGTGTAAGACATTGTTTTGCATTCTGTCCATCAACTGTTGTTTTTGCTTCAGTGGCAATTACCCCATGTTCTGTACACTCCCTGGTAAAATTGGCCGGTCAGGGCTGCAATTTCTCATTGTTGCAGATGCTGCCCTTCTAGACCTGTGGTGGGGCTGTCACACTGCCTGGGAGGCTGCTGCATCATCCGTCTACTCCCTTATCACCTCCTAGGGTTCCTGAGACAGAGAGGGCATTCCCTCCTGCGTACATGAGGCTCAACTTGTGGTCACATGACCAATTGAATGTGGAATGCAATTCCTGATGGTAGACCAAACATTTAGGGTCTGATTTAGATGTTGACCGAACCACAACAGAGTGATCTTTTTGGGTGGTCTTCCCGCATGCAAACCTGGCAGTCCATCCTCCCTATTTAAATGTTGGCCGGCAATAGCGGAAAAGATCTTCGCGGTCCCACTGACTTCGCCAGAACTTCGCCCTTCACAGCAGGATGGGCGGCAGCGGGACTCCAGCCAGAATTCCCGTCATCAGTGTTTGGATGTGGCTTGCTTCTGTGGGAATTTCTGCAGGAATCCCTCCTACTTTGAGTTGGTGGAATGGGATGAAAAGGGGTGAAAACACAACTCTTCTAAGGGTACAGACTGCAGTTTCATTCTCTTCTCTTTCTTCCAGGTCCTCCCTGTCCTGCTGCACCTTGACCACGATGGATCAGCACGCCTTTATGATGTACTTAAAACTAGATTTTCATTGGGTCTGACTGTCTACATTGCAAGGTGTGTGTATGATGGTGGGGTGCAGTGCAGAATGCACACAATATGTATACTAAACCTTACCTAATACACATACATAACATATATGCGTTTAAGGGGGGCGTGGCTAAGCACGCAATGGCGGAGGACTCAAAAGGGTAGAGCTCCGAGCTGAGCTCCCCTTCCCCGGGCCGATTCTCCGTCAGTTATCCCTGTAACCGGCTGAGTTTGCAGGCGGACTACCACGGAAGCATTCCTGGCACTTTGGCCGATTTTTGAACTGGAGACCCGACGTCACGGCACCGGCCTTTCCTGAGGGCCACTGGCGGGACTCGCTGCAGTCCGGATGGCGTGGAAGAGTACGGGAGGCCGCGGTTTGGGCCTGACGTCTGGGCCCTGCTGCGCGGCGCGGGGTCGGGTCACCACGGCCCCCTCCCACACTGGGAACAGAGACCGGGGAACCATCTGGACGCTCTGACCCCTGCTCCCCCCTGCTCCTGGGAAAGAACGAGTGACTTGCGCTGGAGGGGCGCGAGGGCCTGGCCGGCGAGGCGTAGCTGTGACGCCGGAGGTGGCGTGTAAAGATAAAGCAGCCGCCCGACTACTGCTGCATACGCCTGAAAGTGGCGAGAAACCGGGGGCACAGCCCCACTACATCGGCGGAACCAGGGCGGAATCAGGGGACCAGGTGAGAGGACTCCGCATCCTGGACATTGCCTGAAGAGACCCCCCCCGCACGGGTGTGGAGATACACGGGGGGGAGAGACGCAAGAGGAGGCCTGGGTTGAGCGCCCAAGCTCACACATCAGTGGCGCTGGGACCCGGAGGGCACCCCACACCCGATCCGGCACGGGCTCTGTTGGAGGAGTTGCTGCGAGGATCCACGCGCTGTGGGCACCCTTCCCCCACATCTCCTTGTGCCCGGCCCACCCCATCTACCTCAGGAAACTCCGAGGCTCTCACGACCAGGAGACATTCTGCTGCCACGCGGTCGGCTGACCGCAGTAACCACACCCGCCCGGCGCTGATGTCGGGTGCCTGCCCTGGCATATCACTGCGCAGGCCTACACCACGGACCGGCACGGAGGACGCGCGAAACGCAGGCTGCACAGCCGGGCCATAGACGGAATGCACTGGTGGAACTAAGAGTAAGACGTGGACACACTCTCAAGTCAACCTGCACTACTCGGGGCGTGATGAGGGAGGAGAGGACTGCTCACGACTAGGGGAGCCCCCACGCAGAGCGCTCCCACGGCCAGGGCGGCCTGGCAAAGACCCGAGGGAGGGATCCCGGCCTCCTCGCTCCGAGCACTGCGGCGCGCTGCCTGTCCGGCATGCCTTGACGGCCCTGTGCATCCCGAGGGCGGAAGAGCGTTTGCTCCCTAGTGGACACCTGTCCTCAACATGGGCGTGCTTGCCCCGGGCGGCTGATTGACACCTGCCTCGCCGCTTTGTCGCACCGGCAACCTCTGCATCTGGGGCGCAAGACGCGCGGGACGCCGACTGGCCCTCCAAGCGGGCATCAATTCGGAAATAAGCAACATTGCCACTCTCGGACACTGCTGGAACTGTACGCCGGATTGGGCCCTCTCCCTTAGACCAGCAAGGCGGACCAGCTACCCAGGCGCGCCCTGCCACAAGCCAACAGACGTCCGACTCCCCCAAGCCCCCAGGCAGAACTGAAATTACAGGGGCACTGCCCATGTCCGGAGGGGTCAGAACGCGTACCGGCACTGGAGGCGCTCCGCCGAAAGGGAAGACTGGCAAGACGCTGAACAAGATGGCTGCCGACCAGGTGACCACAAGATTAGATAGTGTGCTGGCTGCCATGGAGCGTTTGGAGGAGTCGATACAATCGACAAGGACATCCCTAGAGTCCAAAATAGACGGCGTCGCCATAGACCTCACACACCTGAGGGACGACCACAAGAAGCTGGCGGACAGGACCAAGACCCTGGAAGGCACAGTGGCGGATCTTGCACCCCGAGTCACCCAAACAGACAAGCAAGTACAGGACCTCCTGAACAGGGTAGAGTTCCTGGAAGACCGCGCAGAGGATGCGGAAGGGGGGGCACGCCGAAACAACATTAGACTCGTGGGGATCCCGGAGAAATGGGAGGGCAACCACCCGGCCCAGCGGGTGGAGGACTGGCTGCGAGAAATACTGCCGGAGGATACACTCTCACCTTACTTTGTGGTGGAACGGGCGCACAGAGTGCCTACGAGACCGCTTCCCACGGGCTCCAACCCAAGGCCGCTACTCCTCCGGATACTGAACTACCGGGACAGGGACACGGTCCTGCGAGAAGCCAGGCGGCTTGGGGAGGTACGAATAGACAATGCCACAGTTTTGTTCTTCCCGGACTATACCATCCAGGTCCAACGCCAAAGGCACTCGTTCCTGGAAGTGAAACGGAGGCTCCGCACAGCAGGCCTCAAATACTCCCTCCTTTTCCCTGCAAAGCTGAGAGTGGTCGCGCAGGATAAGACATACTTCTTTAACACCCCTGAGGAGGTGGGCTCCTGGCTGTACAGCGGCACAGACACGGCGCCCCGGCAAACACAGGGATATGAACAGGGGCCGAGGACACGTGGTCCGAGACGTCGACGCAGGAACAGAGACCAGCAGGCTGTCCGTCCTGAGGAAACAGCACGACGCTCTCCGCCAGCAGACCAGGTTCTTCAGGAACAGCGAGATGCACTCAGGAGAGTCTCCCAACTAAGCAGTTTGCCGGCATCGGAGGGTGCACCAGGAGCCAGCCCGCAGACTGTCCTCAGTGATGATGAAGCCGTTTATGGAATTCCAGACTCTCAGCTCTCGGTGGACTTGCCGGACATCACACCGCAGACAGCTGACCTGCTTCACTAACAGCACATAAGTCATCAATAAAGAACCAGATGCGGCGGGGGGCAGGCGACAGGAGCTGGCTGGACGCTGGGGTGCGGCTGGTGCCCGGTGCTGCCGGAGGCCTCCCCCCACCCACTTGTCCGAGGGCTGAATGGTGGCACGCTGACGCAGTGAGTATTGCCCCTGTCGAGTAGACGCAGGCGGGATCCGAAGGTGGCTGGGGAGTCTTGGGGGCCCTCCTCTTCCTCGTCCCCCCCCAGTCCGCGGGCCCTGGCGAATGGGGAAACGATGGAGCCTGTGGCACAGGAGCTGTAACGGGTGTTCATTTGAAGCAATGACTGGGGCTGCCTGATACATGACTCGTATGGCCCGGGGAAGGACACTGATCTCCTTCTTTGACTATTTAACTGAACTGCCAAGACTGTGATTAGCACACGTTACCCCCTAGACTTGAAAGGTTGTCCCTCTTTAACAAGAGTATGGATGGTGGCCTGTTTCGCTACTGCCCCTTTGGTATTTCGGTGGGATACACCCACAGTTGGTTTTTGTTGTTAATTGTTTGCCCCCCCTTTAATGTTTCCCGGAACTTTGCTGAATGCACTGGGGAGGGTGGTCATGGGAAAGCTGAGTGGAGGGACACAATGGACCTGGGTAAGGCAGCTGTTCATGGTCACAGGGGGGGGGATGCTTACACTGGTAAAATGTCTATAGTAAAAATTTGTACATGGAACATTAGAGGCATGCACACACCGGTGCGCCGCTATCAAATATACTCCTACCTGAAAAGGCACCAGACACACATTGCACTTTTATAAGAAACGCATTTAAACAGGGCAGAGGTGGTCGCATTGCGCCGCAGATGGAGAGGGCAACTGTATGCCACCGAGTACTCCTCTTTTGCCCGAGGGGCGCTACTATGGGTGAAGCTGGGTACTCCCTTTACAGTGACAGCTACCCATGCGGATCCAGAGGGAAGGTATGTGATAGTGAACGGCCGTATTGATGGGCAGCCTGTGGTATTGGCATCCATTTACTCCCCAAACACAGACCAGGGGAACTTCCTAGCACGCATCTCAGAGAAATTGGCGCCCTGGCACGGAATCCCCTGGGTTCTTGGGGGGGACTATTACACGGTATTAGATACTCCACTAGACCGCTCGACCCCACCCAGGCCTGATGCGCAATCTCTTGGAGCCACGAGGGCTCTCACCAAGTGGGCGACACAGTGGGACCTAAAAGATGCATGGAGAGCCCACAATCCAAACACCAAAGTATACTCCTATTACTCAGGGGCGCATGCGCTACAAGTCCGCCTGGATAGATTCATGGTGTCAACGGAGCTACTGCCGCACATAACAGACTCTCAATATCTTGGCCGAACACACTCGGATCACAACCCTCACACACTGCAAATAGCCTGGGAACGCCCCCACCCACCCATCCCCACATGGGCTTACAACCGGCTCTACTGCTGGACGCCCCCTTCCGAGACTCCATACAGGCCTGCGTAGCACAATACTTCACAGAAAACTCAGGCACAGCGTCCTCCCCGCAGATTGAGTGGGACGCCTTCAAGGTTGTGTTGAGGGGGCACTGCCTGGGCACACAGGGGAGCATGGGAAAAAAGCTAGAGGCTGACCTACGGCCGGTGGAAGCTGACTTGCTCCGTCTGGAGCAGGAAGCAGTGATGGGCACGGGCGACCACTTACGCGAGGCCCATGAGGAACATGCAACGCTATTGGAAAGACTGCAACACATCAACTATGCAGCCCATTCGGCGCGTGTGCATCAATACAGTGATAAACCCGGGAGACTGTTGGCCTGGCTAGTCAAACAAGAGTGCCGTACTGAGCCAGTGTCTGCCATCCGAACGATTGAAGGAGAGATAGTGTACACTCAGAGTAAAATACACCTGGCCTTTACACAACACTATCAGGCCTTATATAGGTCACAGTTGAGGGTCTCATCTGAAACTATAGCAGAATATCTTGCGAATATTCAGCTACCTTCCCTTACGAACGCACAGCAGGGGGAACTGGGGGCACCATTCACACAAGAGGAAGTGCGCAAGGCTATTTTCGCCCTATTCAACGGCAAATCACCCGGCCCGGATGGCATACCTGCCGAGTTATTTAAAGCATGCTCAGACATACTGATTCCGTAGCTGCTCAAAATGTATAATGCCGCTATAGAGGACTCGGCACTCCCGGCTACACTTAATGAGGCTACCCTGGTTTCCCTCTTGAAACCAGGTAAGGAAGGGACATGCATGGGCTCCTACAGGCCCTTGGCCATGTTAAACACAGACTACAAAATTTTCACTTCTCTATTAGCCCGGAGACTAGCCACTGAGGTCCCAGCCCTGGTTCACCAAGACCAAAATGGTTTTGTACCTGCGAGAAGCACCTCACGCAATATCCGCCGCTTATTCCCAATTCAGGACGCCGCCATTTCACATTGGTTGAGATCGGGCTGTCTGGTCCTGGATCTAGAAAAAGCATTCGACTCCGTGGAATGGCCCTACCTCGGGGCGGTGCTGGACAGATTCGGCCTGGGCGATGCATATACAGACATGGTTGGGCTACTTTACCAACAGCCCAGTGTAAGAGTGCGGACAGGCGGCTTGCTCTCGGAGGCGGTGCGGGTGCGCAGAGGTACCCGACAGGGCTGCCTCATGTCGCCCCTTCTCTTCTCCCTGGCCATAGAGCCCCTAGCGGCGTTGTTGAGGACGAGGGGAGCGGAATGGGGGATCCCGCTGGCGGACGGTGTACATATAGTCTCGCTCTACGCAGACGATTTGCTTCTGTATGTGCGAGACCTCACAGCTGTGCCGGACTTACTGGCCGAAATTTTCCAGTCATTTGAAGCAATGTCGGGGCTCAAGGTGAATTGGACAAAGTCCGGAGTATACTCATTCAGCCCGGACACACAGGAGTGTGACGTGCGCCTCGGGGGCGCCAGACTCACGTGGTATCCCACTATATTTAAAT
Source organism: Lissotriton vulgaris (assembly GCF_964263255.1). Classification (NCBI taxonomy): domain Eukaryota; kingdom Metazoa; phylum Chordata; class Amphibia; order Caudata; family Salamandridae; genus Lissotriton; species Lissotriton vulgaris. The sequence goes on from NC_141692.1 coordinate 10,408,295, forward strand.
ACCTTGGGATGCACATTTACAGGGACACGCAGAACATATTGGAGGGCAACCTGGTGCGCGCTATATCCTAGCTGCGAGCCCAGATGAACTTCTGGAAGACACTGCCTCTGAATGTGCCCAGTAGTGTAGCACTAGCCAAAATGATAGCACTGCCCAGGCTGCTCTATCACTTCGCCAATGTCCCACTGTATGTTCCTACTAAAATATTCTGTGAACTAGAATCAATGGTACGCAACCTAATCTGGAACAAAGGGCGCCCCCGAGTGGCTCTGGTGAAACTCTACTCCCCAACTACAGAAGGGGGGCTGGCAGTCCCGAACCTAGAGCTGTATTATTTGGCAGCACAGCTACAATGGGTAACACACTGGCTGAGCGGCAAACACTTAGAAGACACAGCCACCGCTACATATGTATGGACACACACGCAGGTGTGTGCATTGTTCCACCCCTTAACTAAGGGACCCCGCCCACTGCCAATGCACATGGCTGTGGCCCGAAAATGCTTCCTTCGTAGCCTACGGCTGACCCGGGAAGTCCAACCCTACGCCCCCGCGCTTCCCCTGCTGGGGAACCCCAGGAGGAGCGGAACAGTGTCACTGCGAGCCCTAGAGAGCTGGTCCAGGGCTGGGGTGGAAACCATGGGTGACCTCTATGCGGACGGAGTTATGCTACCATTTGTGGAACTGACGGAGGGTACGGGTCTGCCGGCGGGGCAGTTCCTGCTACATGCGTCTATACTGCGGGCATATACGGAGTCCTGGGGCGATATCCAGGAAGAACCGCAGATACACCACCTAATGCAATACCTGCATGTAATGGGCAACGGTTCCCATAATATCCACTGGCTGGCGCAGGCCCTACTCTTGCACACGCAGCGGTCCACACAACCGATACGGGACAAGTGGGCGGCCCTCAGAGGGAGGGAATGGACGGACAAAGAGTGGACCATGATTCTAGCCAGCCCCGTGAACGTCCCGCGTAACTCCCGCTTCCGGGCAATTCAATATTACATACTACATCAGGCATATTTATCACTAGACAAAATCAACAGGTATTTCATGATTAACACCACCACCTGCCCCAGATGCAGCCTGCTAGGCGCGGACATTTTGCACATGCTCTGGCATTGCCCTTCTCTAGCCTTATACTGGGGAGAGGTGCATCCGCTCCTGACAAGCAGCGCTGGCTCAGGGTTGCCGCACACATGGGAGGCTTGTATCCTGGGATTGTACAAAAGAAACAAACTCAATAAAATAAAAGCCAGGTTCTTGGACTTAGGCCTTATCACTGCCAAACGACTAATCACGAAACACTGGAAAAGGTCAGAACCACCAATCCCTAAATACTGGTACGCTTCCTTCACCAACTGGGCTAGGGCGGAAAGCATGGCACTACACCGAGAGGAGATAGCGGGCTTACGAAAATTCCCAATCGTGCAGCTTTGGGATGACATCCTGAGCTCCCTCCAGAAAGAGGGCACAGCCAGAGGGCTCACTTAGGGATAGCCACATATGGGAACACACAGGTGGAGAAGATGTGGGGACACCAAAGACACGGACAACACGGCCCCTACACGACGCAAAAAACGCCTGGAACACTGGAAATGCGGTGCTTGCAGATTGTAGGAGGATGCCCCCCCCTCCTGTTGTATTGAGTACTGAATGTGGCATACGACCACCACGTGAACCGCAGGTCCGGGCACCCGCCCACACGAAGTCACAATTGTCTATGACATGAAACAATAACCACCTAGTCCCCATTCAGGGCGCAGCCCCCTCATGTGCACTCTCCCACCCTACTCCCTCCCATTTATATTCCCCCGTTTATTTGTTTTTGGTATCCTGTCTCTCACTTACAGCTTTTTTCTTACACGAACGCCACAACTGGGAGACACGCTTAGATGCCCGGACAGTTGTGCGACTGGAAACACGATGCGTCTCCCCAACACAAGATCGGGCTAAGCTGCTTATCCACATAACACAACACCCAATGTACCAATGGTCGGAGGGGTTTTGATGATCTGAGCCGGCGGCGTGCACAGAGACACAGATAGACTGAACACGAGTACTACATATTCCTACCACAATGACATGCATACAGGGTCTGTCAGTGAACATTATGAGTCTCAGTACGGCGGACGCCGGATTGCTACAAGATGACTCAGCCACCAAGTTGGGACACGTTGCTACGAACTGTTAAGTTTACAGAGTTACATTTTTATTTACTTATAAAAAGATAAAACAAGACGTCACTTAAAAGCACAATTGATCTATGAGCAAATGTGATGCGGATGACGTAATCATGACATTTCCCATGATGTTATAGTAGGCGGAGGTATATGCCTTCTTCTGTTTGCACTTCATTTTACGACACATCGCAAAGTTGCAGCCGGCCCCAAGGGTTGTAGGCTTAGCTATATGTACTGCTCTATGAATCATTAATAAACGTCTTACAAAAAAAAAAAAATAATAATAACATATATGCGTTTAACGTATATAATAAAGTTACTTATCTGTCTCCCACCACCATGGTCTACCCCGGTCAGTTCTCTGCTGACAGGACACAGCCAGCCCAACGGGAACATTCAAATATACTCGGCCTGGCCCGCCATCGAGATGGCGATGGTTGGTGATTTCCCAGCCCAAAAGACCACCGCCTATGCAGACTTCTGCGTATCGAATATACATCTAAATACAGCAAACAGAAGACCTCTGGATTTGTGGAGTCCTCAATCCCATCGCAGCCACAGCCCGGTGTTGAGATCTAAATCAGGTCCTTTGTCTGGAAAATGAAATCTGAACATTACTACAAACTGTTTCAGTATGTTAACATGTGTGTTTGAAACTTTTATTGTTTTAACGACTCGTCAATACGAATTGACGCAATAACATAGTACTTATAATAATGTAGATATCAAGGGAGATCAATAAATCTAGATAAGAAATGATATCCTTAATTTAGGTTCCTTAATGAATACTGGGGTCAATCTATCTAGATGAATCTTTATTTATATGTATTTGTTCAGATCAAAATATTTTTTTTTATATTTCACTGTATTCTAGGAACATCATAAAAACGTCATACACAAACTTAACAAAGCATTCCACTCTTATATAGTCCACTTAAAACATTTTATATGGGAGAATGTGTTCCTTTTGTTGCGAAATCATTTTCACATTTAAGATATATCTGCACTCTTTTCTCTTATTACATGTTCTATTCATTTACTTTAACAACTATGAATTCATAGTTTCGGCTTTCAACCTTTGAGCCTTCCTCAGGTTATTGGACGATTTGGCTATATTCATGTTACACCTACATGCATGGATGTCAATTTTTCTTTCCATGAATAACATACATTCATTCAAACATGTAGGTATTTCATATGAGAGCCATCAGAACTTTGAACAAAACTTTACATGAATCTGTTTTATTGAAACATTTGCATGCAATGAATACATTCCTTCACTTATCACGGAGAAATATCCTTAAAAATTACTTGTAATGATTTAAGGCGTATATTCAATTTATTGCAAATGTATAACATATATCAAATTATTAATAATCAATTTCCCTCTATAATTAACTTCCTCTTGACATTTATTCACAGAGAAGCATTTCTTGTCACATTTCCCAGTTGTAAACTCTGGTATTCCAACTTTATTCCAATTCAAACACAATTTCATTACCTCATCATCATATCGCGCTTGCTTGTCTTCCGTACCCATTCTATATTCATTGGTATGTTTTTCCACACTTACTGACATCTAATTCTAGAATTACTGTCCAGTTAGAATGATGTTTCAAATTTGATGAGGTGAAACATATTTCCAACCAAGCTTGTTCTCCTAGTAATATTCATCTGCGTGTTCTGGGGAAAAATCACTCAAATGCCATTGGACATTTTGTAAGACGGCACCCAAATAATTCATTAAGAGGGTGAGGAAATAAAAAAAATAATATTCAATGAATATCATTGAATTAAAGTTATATTGATATGTTGATAGGAGTTTGGAAATTAAATGTAAGGGGATAAAAGCAACAGCATAATTTAGAAACAAGAAGAAACCAATCTCCAGTGCAAACAGATGGATATAGATTTAATGATTCATCAATGCCAGCAGATATCTGTAGTGACTGAATTACTTTCCTTTTCATTCACAGAATAAGTTGGAAAAAGAGAGGCTGACAATTGCGACTGAGTTTCAAGGATTTCACCAACTCCTGAAGGAACAAGAGGATGCTCTGCTGAAGAGACTGAAAGAGATGCAAGAGAAAATAATCATGGCTGAAAGAAGAAAAATAACTACATTATCTAATCAAGTGGCCTTACTCAAAAACCTGATAACAGAGCTGGAAATGAAGTGCAAGCAGCCGGCAGAAGAGCTCCTGGAGGTGAGTGTCTCATTCAAAAATAAATAAATGAATTAGCCAACAAAATATCATTCATCACTATGTTTTTGAATTATGGCTTTTCTGTCTGCACATCAACGGAAAGGAGGAAAAACGGTGGCAGTCCTTTGGACCAAAGCCTGGAACTCACTTCCATCACAGTTATGTAAATGTAAATGTACATGTATTTATATAGCGCAAATCACCGACCCGGTATCTAAGCGCTTGCTTAGGTAACCCGTCCTGGTATTCCCCTGTGAGATAACCCCGGCAGGGTATCCACAAGGTGAAAGCCAGGCATCCCGCCGCGAGGGGCCGTTGTGGAGATTAAGCAAGCTATTGCCCAGAGTCGCAGAGTGTGAACCCATGAATCGAGTAGGCACCGAGCGAGAATTGTCGAGTCCGTGGAATTTTTGAGCCCAAGACCCACCAAGGCGGGGAATTGAACCCTGGTCCCGGGCTGACCTCTGCTTCCAGGTCTGCCTCCTCTAACCAGTGAGCCACACTTCTCCAGTTAAGGCTGTTCAACGCAGAATCCCAATTTAGGAAGGCCCTGAAGACGTGGGTCTTTACTGCCCCAGATGAATAATCCCTCTCACTCATTTAGTAATCTGTTGGTTATTCTCACTCCCTCCCGGAGAGCGCCAGGATACTCCTAGCGGAGTGACAGTCGCGCTCTATAAGTAATTAATTACATTACATCATCCCTTCCTGAATGTTTTATTAGAGATTGTACAGTGGCACTCTGCCAAACAGCAATAGTGGATCAATTAAAAACTGGTATAAGTACAGCAATAGGTTGGTTGGATTTCTATTGCTGTGGTATGAAATAGTTAATTAAATTAAATGTTACTCAATTTGTCTTAATTGGTTTTGGATTTGTCTTGTGTGTTTTTTCACTTTATTACTGTTTGTGTGCAGCAGGAATACTTTACACATTGCCTCTAAGTTAAGCATGACTGCTTTTTGTGCCAAGCTACGTGACTTTTTGTGACTTACCCGGCCAGGGATTGTAGCTTTTGCTTTATCACGGCCCACAACCTAGTCAACTAACAACCCAATTTCTTACAAAGACGAAAAACGCAAATAGAAAACATTGAGCTACTGCAAGAAACAAGATAAAGAAAAGCATGTTATGTTATGTTATCTGTTTTGTAAAGCGCAAACAGCTGCCCCAGCAACAGGGCGTCCCGGCGCTAGAACCATAACACAACCATCTGAAACGAGAGACGAGACCTACAAGGAGGGAAAGAGATGGGTTTTGGTCGCTCTGCGGAAGGCTAACATATTGTGGATGCATCGGATGTGGAGGGGAAGGGAGTTCCATAACTTAGCCCCCAGTAGTTTGAAGGAACGCCCTCCGATGCGGCAGAACTTTGTGTGGGGTACCATGGCTAGATGTTGCCCCTTGGACCGGAGATTCCGTTTGGGATTATAGGGGGTCAACAGCGAACGGAGGAGCTCTGGACCTTCGTTCTTCAGGATTTTAAAGGCGAATATGAGGGCCTTGAATTGGATGCGGGCTTCGATGGGTAGCCAATGTAGTTTGTGAATGGTCGCTCTCGCCGAGCACCTTCTAGGAAGACCTACTATAGCCCTTGCAGCCGCATTCTGGATCCGTTGGAATCTCTTTATTTCAATTTTGTTTGCTCCTAACAGCAGGACACTCGCGTAGTCCAGCCTGGACAAGATGGTAGATTGTACGATAAGTTGTCGCGTTTTGGAGTCAAAGTAGCCTAAGATGGGGTTGAGACTTCTCAGTAAACCAATGCAAGTTGCGGCAACTTTTTTGGTGTGCGACTGGAAGCTAAGAGTAGAGTCCAGCCACACTCCTAGATTTTTTGCTAGAGTTTTCGGGGGGTGCTGGGCCCAGTGATTGGGGCCACCAGAGGTCATTCCAGTTGTCACTGTTTTTCCCCATTATCAGCACCTCGGTTTTGCCACCGTTGAGTTGGAGGCAGTTTGCTGTCATCCATTTCGCGACGGCAGTCAGTCCATCCCTGAATCTAGTGGCATCGGGAGAGGGGGCCTCATTGAGGCTGATGACCAACTGAGTGTCGTTGGCGTACGACACCATTGTGAGGCCCCATGTCTTGGCAACCTCCGCCAAGGGTTGCATATATAGGTTAAACAAGGAGGGACTGAGGGAAGAGCCCTGTGGGACTCTTTGTCCTATGTCTTGGGGTTGGGAGATGAACGGAGGGGCAGATACCCTGAATGATCTGTTGGTTAGAAATGATCGGAACCATTGAAGCGCCGAGTCTACGATCCCGATGTTTTCAAGGCGTTTTAGTAGGATGGCATGGGAGACCGTATCAAAGGCCGCGCTGAGATCGAGCAGTATCAGCGCGGCACTTTTACCGGTGTCCATAATTTCCCGTAGGTTTTCCGTGGAGGTGAGGAGTGCGGATTCTGTGCTATGGCCCGGCCTGAACCCGTGCTGGGAGGGGTCCAGGATGTTGTTTTTTGCCATATGATCACTGAGAATTTTGTTCGCGTGGGCTTCCGCTAGTTTCGCGACCCATGGGAGCAATGAAACGGGCCGGTAGTTCTCCGGTTTAGAGGGGTCTAGGGAGGGTTTTTTTTATAATCGGCGTTACCCAGGCCTGTTTCCAGCATCTAGCGTGAATCTTATTCAGGTACCAGATATAAATGACAATGTTAAAAAAAATGTTGTTTCCAGACATTAGTTGGGCTAATGATGGGTTGTGAAGTTTCCAAAAATAAGGATTACCGCCGCTTTTACTGAAAATATTTAAGTCCTCAATTAAGTGTATCTGCAATGCTAAGATATTGAGCTCTGTACTAAATTATCCTTGAGCAACCTTAATGGGGTCCAAAATAATTGTTTAATGCAAATATGTTATGTTCAGAAAGATAAAAATATTACACAACCTTATTTCTTTTATTAATCAGAAAAAATATGTACAAAATTCAGTATTTCTATTTATATAATTTGTATAGTGCAAAACGACCCCAAGACATTCCAGTGTTGGATCAGAGGAACCACCAGCAAAGCAGAAAGAGCTGTATTCTATATATAACATATAAGGGGCTGATTACGATATCAATCGGAAAGGCTCTGAATGGGAGTCGGATTCCCCTAAACCAAGATGGAACCCATGTTTTGGACCCGGTCGGAAACATTTCCGACCAACCGATTATGTTGTCCTTGTTCAGAAAGCAAACTGTTCGGTCAGTCCGAATAGGTTCTGACCGGTATTTGGAAACTCTGAGGGGTATATTACTAAGGGGGGCCATAGGCAATTATCGCCGGCCGCTAAGCGGGGATAATTCTATCGCTCTATTAGCAAGCTGTCGCTAACTGATGTTAGCAACAGCTTATAGGCGATAGCGAGCGGTTTGGGGCCCGCTTTGCATGTCAGCGATATTTATCGCTAATGACATGCAAAGTGGGCATACCCAACCTGTTAGCGACTGAAAGCAGTCGCTAACGTCGCTATCGCCTATTAGCAAGGCAGGCTTAGCGATGGAAATATTCCTGCTATCTCCAAAAACTAACGCCTGCTCAGACCAGTTCTTAACCATGTTATCCAATGGGAGGTGGATAACATGGCTAAGAGCATTTCATCGCTAATGCGTGAACTGAAGGACTGGGTTTTTAGAGCCCAGCGGCGTCAGGGAAAACGCCCGATGCCTTCGAGTTCCCCTGTCTTGGCAAACAGAGACACGGGACACTTCTTGCTGAAGTCAAAGACCAAGTTTATTGGTTGCAACCAGGAAGAGAGATCTACGAAGCACAACACGGGTGGTTCGCAGGAGACTGCACAAATTCAATGAGCGGGGCATGGTCTTTTATGCCAAAAATAAAGCCTTAGGCAACATTCCAGACTAGCATATAAACTGACCAATGAAAAAATGACATTTCAGAAGTAGCACATGATGACAATCCCATTTTCCGTTGTACAGCCCACCAGAAATGACTAAACACATCCCAATAACCTGTTCAATCAGGCCGGACAAACCCATCATAAAACCTCAACCCAAATTAGCGATTATGTTGTAAAAGAAGGAGCAGAAACAGATTGGAAACAAGATAGAAAGGTGGGTGCAGTGTACTGTAAACCTCGGCATGTCCTGCTCTTTGATCTTTATCTGACCAGCTGCTCAACAAGGAACTAGCTCAGCGAGGTCAGCTTCGGGCGAGGAAATTAGTTCGGCCAGGTCACACAGAAGTCAGCTAAGGTGTACGTGTCCCAAGGGCTCGCTTGGCCGTAGTCATCGGCCTATGTGAGGGCAACCACACAAAATGGCTGCCGTACACAAAATGGAACCTGAGGGTTCAAACGAAATCCCTGAATACATAGTGTTCTCATTGATCGATTATGACGAAAACACTCGTACACACCACACTCATCATTTGCGGTTCGCTGATACCAAAATCATCTATTCCCGACGACCTTTATTGAATGGGTTCAGAACACCGAACCACAGACCCTCAAACTACGGAACTACAGACCTTCCTTTTGCCCTTACATAGGCAACAAACCCAAACTCATGTCAATCTGAATCTAGGTCTATTTTCATCAGATCATCAAGATGTTGCTGTAGCATCATCCTAGTACTTAGTACCTCTCTCTGGACCGGTCTCCTCGCACATGAAGTAGCACAATGGCCACATATAGCAGGAGCACACTGTATGCAGAGACAGAACAGGAAAAGGATAGCTAAGATCATCCCAATGGCCATCAGAATCTTCCATCCCCAAGTGGATATTAATCCCCAAAACCATTCCATCAACGACCAATCTCCTTTGTCTATATGAATAGAATCGGAGATCTTATGTAGCTTGGAAATGGCCTGAAACACAGAAGGGGCATTGTCTGGAATGAAAACACAACAGCTCGATTGGATCAGTTTACATACTCCACCTCGGTCTGCAAGTATTTCATCAAGAGCAACTCTATTCTGAAGTGTCATAAGTCTATCCGACTGGAGCTCAGCAGTCAAGTTACTAAGGGCACCGGCAGTTTCAACTATGGTGGACTCAACCACTCTTGTCAACTGGCGAATGTTCCTGCTGTTTGCCATTGGTCCCCAGAACGGCAGAAAACCCTTAAAGAAATATCCCAACTCTTGCCCTGCGGTATCTTCCTCACTGGAGACACCTCTAGCAACTCTCGTCTTATGGTAATCTGCTGCAGCTGTAAAAGTGGGAGGCAACAGAAAGGAAACAAAACATGTGCCCGAGAAATCAGGGGCAACCATGTGTACGCTTTGTCGTAGCAAACAAAGTAAGTACCCATAGCAGCTAAAAATGCTGGGGAAGTCTGAGACGTAAATACATAAGTCTCAGTGCAGACACTCTTCCCTAACTGAGCTTTCGGATTTTTGCCAGTACCCTGCAGACAATAGCGACCCTGATGAGGCACTATCTAAATCGGTGGAGAACTTTTCGCTCGCTGGTTAACACTCAGACTAACTCCATATCCAGTAACATCCCAACCACTGTATGGTTCTTTCTCGTCCTTCGGAATAGTCTCAACTGGATTAGTCCCTTTAACCATATCGACTATGCCTCTAGGTAAAGCACTATTCTTCAGACTAACTTTCGGTGAACGTAGGGGATAGACACTATGGGCATAATAAATGAACATCGTTCTGTATGCCCAAATAGAACCATTTATGCTGAAAGGCAAAACCAAGTACGGAATACCTTTATCGGTCGTGTGGGGCATTAGTCCACAAATCCAACAATTCGTAGTGTTTATAACTAGTTGGTGTTGGTGCAAAAGCTGAATAAAGGAATTATTAGCAAATTCCATTCTTCTGACTATTTCATGTTCGGGCAGAGGGTGAAAAGAATGAGAAGAAATAGTAGGTGGAGGTGTAGGTTGCACAGTGGGAACAAACGTCACATTAAAAGAGAATGTCACTTAACCAATTACAAATATCATTAAACTCAATAACATAAATAAGCACAATATTAAAAATCTTTTCCGGGTAATCAGTTTGTGTATCTTGCTTTTAAAACTCATTGTCTCTACAGGTCTCTCCAACTCGAAGAAATCCATCCTCACTAAATATGCTGCTCGCGGTGGTAGGGTGTTCTATGCTAAGGAATGCCTCTGTCAACCCAGGGCAACTCCCTTAGGCCAACCAGAACCTTCGACCTAGTGTCTCAGGATTGCACTACAAAGACTTTGGCAACCGCGACCCTACAGCTGAACCCGGATGGCCGTTCGAAAAACAAAAATAAGTAGATCCTCGGTGGAGAGTTAACCTGCAAACAGAAAAATCGTAAAAACTTTTATTTATTTTATTAGTCCCACGACTCTTGGTAGCAAATTATAACGATTTCTCCCAGGCAATGTCTGTTCCTTGAATAGGAGTTCAGGCTCAGCAGTGTTCAATCGATTCAAAGAAGGCACAGCTTCTTGCAAGAGATCGTCACTTTCTTTCTCAGAGTTTGTTCTAATCAAACGGGCATCGCTGAATGGCAAACATCGTGGCACAGTTTCTGTTTCAGAGTCTGGGAGTCCTTCCTGGACCCACCGGTCGTACGGCAAGGGCAATGGAGCCCGCTTGCAGTGTACTCCGTGGATCCAGTGTTTCTTGCCTTGCACTCGAACTGCAGAACGTGTAGACAGAAGAACTAGATGTGGTCCTGTCCAACGGGGCTGATCGTTCTTGCTCCGCTGAAAATTGTTGATGAAAATCCAGTCACCGGGTTTGATGGCGTGGCCTGGATCTTCGGAAGCCTGTGGCAGACTATCGTGAACCTGTTGATGTAAGACACGCAGTTTAGCCGTCAGTTCGTGCAAGTAATCAAGCAACACAGGGTACTCAAGATCACTAAACTTTGTTGGTCTTGGCACGCCCCAAATGTTTGTCGGGCGACCAAACACAACCTCATACGGACTCAAACCCATTCGCAAATGCACAGTCATTCTAGTGGACAAGAGCGCTAAAGGTAAAGCATCTGGCCATTGCAAACAAGAGCTCGCTTGGATTTTGGCCAATTTTAGTTTTAAAGTTCTGTTATAGCACTCGACTAAACCAGCTGATTGGGGGTGGTTTGCAGCGTGGAACTTCTGCCGGATTCCTAATACCTCGCATACTCTCTTCATCACTTGACCCACAAATTCACTCCCATTGTCACTCCAGATAATTCTCGGCAAACTAAACCTAGGGAAAAACTCTTTGATTAAGGCTTTCTCTGTGGACAAGGCAGTATTGTCCTTCAAAGGGTAAGCTTCCACCCATCTAGAGAAGGAGCAAACAACCACCAAAACATATTTCAGGTTGTTGCACCTCTCCATGTGGATGAAATCTAGCTGCAAAGCCTCAAACGGATACGTAGGAGGAGCAAAATGACCAGCTGGTGTTGGAATTCCCTTACCAGGATTGTACATAAAGCACACCATACAGTTCTTAACCAGATTCTCTGCGCATTTGGGAATTCCTGTATTCTGCCAACCCGAGCCATCAACTTGCAAATCCCTTTCATGCTAATATGTGCCATTCCATGAGCCATTGTAACCACTGGAAGCACATACGCATCAGGTAACAACCATCTTTGATGTTCAGACAAATCAGTCCAACAACCATTCGAATCCAATCTACCCTTACTTTCTCTCCATTCATTCAACTCATTTTCTGTAGCTTCAGCTTGAATCAATCAATCAAGGACATTTATAGAGTGCACTACTTACCCGTAGGGTCTCAAGGCGCTTGGGGGGGGGGGGGAGTGCCGTTACTGCTCGAACAGCCAGGTCTTGAGCTTCTTCCTGAAGGAGAGGTGGTCTTGGGTCAGTCGCAGGTCGTCGGGAGGGAGTTCCAGGTCTTGGCGGCCAGGTAGGAGAAGGACCTTCCTCCTGTTGTCGCTCTTCGGATGCGGGGGACGGCGGCGAGGGCATGGTTGGCTGATCGGAGGTGGCGTTTGGGAGCGTAGAAGTTGATTCGGTTGTTGAGGTAGCTCGGGCCTTGATCGTGTAGGGCTTTGTGTGCGTGGGTGAGGAGACGGAAGGTGATTCTTTTGTTGATGGGGAGCCAGTGCAGGTCTCTCAGATGTCCGGAGATGTGGCTGGTTCGTGGGATGTCGAGGATGAGTCTGGCTGAGGCGTTCTGGATCCGCTGGAGTCTCTTCTGGAGCTTGGCGGTGGTACTGGCGTAGAGGGCGTTGCCGTAGTCCAGTAGGCTGGTGACGAGGGCCTGGGTGACGGTCTTCCTGGTCTCGGTGGGGATCCACCAGAAGATCTTCCGTAGCATGCGTAGGATGTTGAAGCACGACGAGGAGACGGCGTTGACTTGCCTGGTCATGGAGAGGGAGGAGTCCAGGATGAAGCCCGGGTTGCGTGCGTGGTCCGTCGGTTTGGGTGCGGTGCCCAGGGCGGGGGGCCACCAGGAGTCGTCCCAGGCGGAGGGCGAGGAGCCCAGGATGAGGACCTCCGTCTTGTCTGAGTTCAGTTTCAGGCGGCTGGTCGTCATCCACTCGGCTACATCTTTCATCCCTTCGTGCAGATTGGCTCTGGCGGCGGCGGGGTCGTTGGTCAGGGAGAGGATCAGCTGGGTGTCGTCGGCGTAGGAGATTATGTTGAGGTTGTGTTGGCGTGCGATGGCCGCGAGGGGGCTCATGTAGACGTTGAAGAGGGTGGGGCTCAGCGAGGATCCTTGAGGGACGCCGCAGATGACTTCGGTGGCCTCTGACTTGAACGGTGGTAGGCGGACTCTCTGTGTTCTTCCGTCGAGGAATGAGATGATCCATTCCAGGGCCTTCTCCTGGATTCCGACGTTGCTGAGGCGCTGCACTAGGGTGCGGTGGCAGACAGTGTTGAATGCCGCAGAGAGGTCTAGGAGGATGAGGGCCGCTGTATCTCCATTGTCCATCAGGGCTCGGATGTCGTCGGTGGAGGCGATGAGGGCGGTCTCGGTGCTATGGTTGGCTCGGAAACCAGACTGTGAGGGGTCGAGGGATCCATTTGTCTCGAGGAAGGCGGCCAGCTGTTTGTTGACGGTCTTCTCGATGACTTTGGCTGGAAACGGGAGGAGCGAATGGGGCGGTAATTCTTGAGTTCGGTGGGGTCCGCTGTGGGTTTCTTGAGTAGAGCGCTGAGTTCGGCATGCTTCCAGCTCTCAGGGAAGGTGGCGGTGTCGAAGGAAGAGTTGATAATGTCCCGCAGGTGGGGTGCGATAACAGCGTCCGCTTTGTTGAAGACGTGGTGGGGGCAGGGGTCTGTCGGAGATCCGGAGTGGACGGAGTTCATCATGCAGACGGTGTCTTCGGTGCTGACCGGAGTCCAGGCGCGGAGGGTGGTGGTGGGAGGCGTTGCTGCGGTCGTGGCGTGCGTTGGTTGACTGCTGAAGCTGTTGTGTATGTCCACGATCTTGTTGTGGAAGTAGGAGGCGAGGGAGTTGCAGAGGTCTTGCGAAGGGGTGATGTCGTTGCTTCCTGCGTTGGGGTTGGAGAGCTCTTTCACGATGTTGAAGAGTTCCTTGCAGTTGTGTGCGTGGTTGTCTAGCCGGTCCTTGAATGCAGTTTTCTTGGCGGTGCGAATCAGTTGGTGGTGCTTCCGGGTGGCGAGCTTGAGGGTGGTCATGTTGTCCGGTGTTGGTTCCCTTCTCCAGGCTTTCTCGAGGGCTCGGCAGTTCTTCTTGGAGCTCTTGAGTTCGTCGGTGAACCATGGGGCTTTCTTGCTGCCGGGTCTGCTGGGCGGGGTCCTCAGAGGGGCGAGTTCGTCCGTGCAGTTGCTGATCCACTTCGCGAGGTTGTCGGCGGCCTGGCTGGGGTTCGCTGAGCTGGCAGGAGGGTGCTGGCTCAGGGAGGCGGCGAGCTGGTCGGCCGTGATCTTGTTCCAGCTTCTGCGGGCTACCTGTTGCTGGTGGTGGTGGATCGTCGTTCTTCTGAAGGTGAAGTGGACGCAGCTGTGGTCCGTCCAGTGGAGTTCTGTGGCGTGGCTGGATGAGAAGACGGCGTCGAGTGTGTGTCCGGCGAGGTGGGTGGGGGTGCTCACCAGTTGCTTGAGTCCAAGGTTGGCGAGGTTGTCGAGCAGGGTGGTGGTGTTGCGGTCGTTGTTGTTCTCCAGGTGGAAGTTGAGGTCCCCCAGGAGGATGTAGTCAGCGGAGGGGAGGGCATGCGGGCTGACGAAGTCGGCGATGTCCTCGCTGAATTGTGTGCGTGGTCCCGGGGGTCGGTAGATCAGGGTGGCTCTGAGGGTGGTCTTCGGGTCGGTGTGGATTTGGAAGTGCAGGTGTTCGGCAGTGGTAAGGGTGTCGTCGGTGCTGGTAGTGATGCGGATGGTGTCTCTGTGGATGATGGCGATGCCTCCTCCCATCTGGTTGGCGGTGCGGTCCCTCCGGGTGATCTTGTAGCCCTCCGGGATGGTGATGGCGATGTCGGGAGCTGAAGAGGCGTTCATCCAGGTCTCCGTGAGGAAGGCAACGTCAGGAGCTGTGGTGTCGAGGAGGTTCCAGAGTTCGATGGCGTGTCTGTGGACGGAGCGGGTGTTGAGCAGGATGCACTTGAGGTGGTTGCTGCTGGTGTTCGGCTTGGCAGGTGCTGGTGCCAGGCAGGTCCGGACGCAGGTAAACTTGCAGGCGAGGCAGCTGAAGGGTCAGTGGGAGCGTCGTGGGGTGGCTCGGTAGCATCCTGGGATTCGGTTGGTGTTGAGTGCGATGAGGGTGGCGGTGGAGTACGTCAGGCGGGTGGGCCGGGGTCCTCGAGGGCCAGGGGTCCTGGCACTGGGCACGGTCCAGGCGCAGACGGGCGTAGACGGGCTTACCTTTGGTGCGCCTTCGGCGCACAATCGGCGCCCCCCTGCGCGTGACCGCTGCGCGTTCGCACGGTCGCCATATATGGCGAAGTGCACGGGGGCGGAGCAGCTGGGAGGCGGGAGCGGGGAGGGTACAGAAGGAAAAAAGGGGCGGGGTTAGCAGCAGTGGCGGGAAGCGGGGAGCGGGGAGGGAGGACGAACGGCGGCTAAAAAACAGGCAATACAGAAAGAAAAACAATTTACAGGAAAACAGGCAATACAGGAGACTAAATACCGTTCTAATACAGCAATGATGGATGGATTTCACACTCTCAATCGTATCTTCACACATACTTTTCTCTGGAACCCATCTCGCCGGACCTGCAACATACATTCGGCTCATCACATTCCTCGTAGTTTCTTTCGCAACTTCATCCGCAAACGCATTTCCGCGACCAACATCATCCGTCACTTTCTTATGGGCACTGCAATTCACAATCGCTACTTGCAATGGCAAAGTAAGTGATTGGAGAAGTTCATTCACCAACTGCCCATGCTGGATCTTTGTTCCATGCTAAGTCAAAAACCCACGTTCACGCCACAAACGTCCAAAACTATGAGCCACACCAAAAGCATACTGACTGTCGGTGTACACATTCACTCGTTTCCCTTTCGACAACACACACGCTCTTGTCAATGCAATCAACTCTGCTGCTTGCGCTGAGTTATGTGGGATACGTGCAGCTTCAACAATCGTATGCAAAGTCGTAACAGCATATGCCGCAGTCGTATCACCATTCGGAAGCTTAAAACACGAACCATCAACCCACAAAGTACCATCACACTCTGGAAGAGGAGTATCGCTAAGGTCAATCCTCCCTTTCGTTTCTTCCTCAGTCCTAAGGAAACAATTGTGCTGTTCGTCATTATCTGTCTCAGCTGAAATCGGCAACAACGTGGCTGGGTTCAACGTGCTGCATCTCTTTATATGTACATGACTTGCTAACAAGGTCAATTCGTAACCTGACAACCGAGCACTAGTTAAGTGCTGTGTCTTGGTACGGTTCAACAAGGTATCCACTGCATGTGGAACCATTACAATCAGCGTATTGTCCATCACTAAACCAGCAGACTGTCGAATCGAAACAGCCGCTGCTGCTGTAAGCTCTTAAACAACTCGGCAACGCTCTAGCTACCGGTTCTAAAGTCGCAGAAAAATAAGCACAAGTACGTTGCTTAACGCCAAATTGTTGAGTCAAAACTGACAAAGCACATCCCTCTCTCTCATGGACATATAATGTGAAAGGCTTACTGTAGTCGGGGGTACCCAACACAGGAGCCGAACACAACGCATCGCGTAATTCTGAAAAGCTCTTCTGACATTCGTCAGTCCAGGGAATAGGATTTGGAGTATCCTTAACAGGAAGGGCTATCAGGGACTTCGCAAGCAATGAAAAATTAGGGATCCACTGTCTACAATACGACGTAATACCTAGGAAAGCACGTACTTCTCTCTGTATTGTAGGCACACGCATTTGAAAAATAGCTTGAATTCTTTCTGGGGTCAGTTTTCTTCCCTCCTTCGATAAGAGATGACCTAAGTAGGTTACCTCTTGTCGACAATATTGCAACTTTGAGAGAGAAACCCTGTGATGAAAATCGGACAAGTGGCACAACAGCAACAAAGTAGCCTTTCTACAAATCTCTTCATTGTCAGCAGCAACTAACAAATCGTCAACGTACTGGACAAGAACTGCACCATCTGGTAAAACCAGTAAATCAAGTTGCGTCTTCAAAGCCTGACTATAGATCGATGGACTCTCGCAACAGCCTTGGGGAGCGCGTTTAAAGCAGAAACTTCATCCTCCTAAAGAGAATCCAAAGATATTTCTACTCTCCACGGCCATCGGGATGCTGAAGAAAGCATTCTTCAAGTCAATCACCGAAAACCATGCGGCTGTAGCCAGGATCAAAGTCAACAAAGCAGTAATATCAGGCACAACAGGAAATTGCGGAACAACAATCTTGTTCACTTCGCGGAGATCGATCACAAATCTATGCACAGGAGGCTGTGAAGAATCAGTTCTTTTCAGAACAGGCAAAACCGGACTATTGCACACATTACCTCTCGTTTCTTCAATCACATCTTTCTCAATTAGGTCATAGATGATCGCCAAAAGTGCTCTTTCGCCATCACTAGAAATACAATATTGCGGAATGCGTGGTAACCTAGCATTTGATTTCAGTGTCACAACATATGGCGGAATCTATAGGAGACCAACATCATTAGGACCAGTAGCCCACAGAGAATCAGGGAGAGAAGACATTTCAGGTGGAAGTCTATCCTTAGACAAGTACATCGGAGAGATCACTCTCTTACCCAATGTAAGGTGTACTCCTGATGGAGAACAATATAGCGTGGCAAACAATCTCTTCAACAAATCCAATCCCAACAAGTTCTCTCCACAACCTGTAGTCAAAATGAGGGGTGCTTCAAATTCACAAGGGCCAACAGAAAGAGACAACGGAGTAGAAGTCAGGTTCGTAACCGGGGCGCCAGAAAAACCTACCGAAACATTCTTCAAGCCAGACAAAGGTGCACCAAGGAGTTTAGAGTGCATAATAGAACTCTTTGCAGCACCAGTATCCAACAGAAAAGGCTCTGACACACCTGATGCAATCACTTCAACATATGGTCCACTCTGATCTACTGGAACTGCAACAACTCCCTCTCTTTGTCCATGGCTGTCCTAACAATCATTACCATCCACTTCCTCACCTTCAACATAGTAATCGTCCGTATAGTACTGAGCTGTCCTACCAGATGAACCCTGTTGCTGATCAAAACTATTCATTGAGTTCTGTGGAAGCAAAGAACGCACATTCTGTCCATGACCTCTACCTCTAGGCGCTTGTTGAGCACCTCGTCCTCTCGCACCCAACCCATTTGCGCGCTGTAACAAAACCGGATAACTACTCTTGAAATGGCCCTCTTCTTTTCAATAGGCACACTGATTAGGCCCATACGGAAAATGTTGTTGAGAAGACTCATTCCTTTGCGAGTTTCTCGAATATTGCTGATTCTGCTGATAATCGCGTTGATTATTAGTACGGGGTGGATAAGCTTGTTGTAGAAGATCTTTAGTCTTCAATTCCTTAGTCTTCTTATCCGCTTTCTCTACGTCATCTTTATGTCTATTTTCATAGTACTGGGCTGTAGCTAATATCTGCGCCGACGTGGAAACAGCCCAAGCACTCTCAGAATCTTTCAACTTATTACACAACTCAGGAAGCAAATTATGTACGAATTTGTCCATGAACAATCTCTGGCCACCCCCAGTAGCCATGTCCTGACCACTATGATCTACAAATGTCTCCTCAAACCACGTGAAAAAGTCAGACACCGTTTCATCTTTCTTCTGCTTGCACGCAGGCAACTTGTCCCAATTTACACGCACTTCAGGCATCAAAGTCTTCATATAGGTAATAATCCTACCAGGGAGTTCAGTAATCAAATCTTCGGGCTTAGCGCCCCCTACTTGTCTATTGTCAGCATCTCTATGGTGTGCCCATGTATCACCTAATTCATGTGCATGATCCGTATGACGAATCTTACCCCAAATAGGTTGTGGAACAACATTCCCAAACAACATGTCTATATCTGCCAGATTCATGATACACGAACCCACAGTCTGAGTCAGCTCTTTATAGTATCCCGCCGGATTTTTGCGTGGATCAGGTAAAGACTGCTTGATAGCTAAAACTTCAACACGCTTCCAAGGAACATGTACCCAAACACGCTGCAAGTGTGCAACAACAGGTGGAGCATCATTGGGTTCAGCAGGTCTCCAAACTGGGGGAACCTCACGCATCGGATATTGACGCGCCGCTCTCGTAACCGACGAATCAGGCTCAAACAGTCGCTGAGACGGAGTGTCGCTACGAAACAACAATAAAGTCGCAACTGCTCTCCCAACATCATGAGGACCCACAACGGTCCCTTTCGCAAATTCGGAACGTATACGATACAGCTCATTAGGAGCTTTACCTACTTCTTCAATCCATTGTTCATGGAGGAACACACACATTGTCTCAAAGACTTACTGTTGCTTTGGTGCTTCCCATTGAAGGAAAACATCCATAACGCCCTCAAGATCATACTGTGTAGCGCACGTACCCCATTTACGTGCCATATGATCCAAAACCGTATGTTCATCAGCAACTGACTACGTGATTGTCTACGCTCAGTAACAGGAGACATACCCAACTGACTCAACAAAGGAGAAAAGAAATCAGAAACTGCAGCAGTCATTCTCTGTCTGGCAGAAGGAGAAGGTGAAAGAATAAGAGAAGACGGAACGATAGTAGAAGAATCCAAAGTCGGAACAGAAGAAGTATTATAGATAGACGTAGGAGTGGTAGACGAAGGAGGAGGCAAAGTTGGCGGCCCCTGAGGAGGCTGCACCAAAGGAATAGTAGCCAATGGAAGAGCTGGCTGTGGAGGAATCGCAGGTGGCAAAGCAACCGGGTGTTGCACAACTACAAGCGGCGGCAATAACGCCGTAGCATTTCGTGCATAAGGGGGTTGCGAACTCAATAGATGCGACATTAAAGGGTCTTTCGCAAGTTCTTTCTTTTCTTCCTGCTCTTTAAGCGGCAAAACTGGGTAGTACTTATCTACCGCTAACTTCCTGACCCTAAACATCTGTTCGCTCTCTTGGTCCTCCTCATTATCCCTAAACGCTATAGCAGCTTGCACCATCGACAGACCTCGTTCTCGTTTATTCTTCTTCGCTAATTTAATTTCTTTCTGTTTGGCTTCTTTGCGCCATATGCGGAAAGAGTCAAACATTGCTGGCCGGGCTTTCTTCTTGAACAGTTTCACTTCAAGATTATCTAGAATTTCTGTTTCAAAGCTACCATAACGGGGCCACTGTAGGACACCGTCTTTCTTCGTATATTTCACCCAGATGTCATTATAACCAATGGTACACACACCATTCTTCACATAAAGATCATATGTAGGAGTTCCAATCGGAGGAACCGGACACGAGTCCTCCAATCGGGAATCCCTTATACAACCGAAACAAAACCAAGTACCAAATCTGCTATGACTAGGCATCTTCGCTCACTAATCGAGCTTCAAACTTCAAGGGAAAATCTAAAACGATAGTCTCGTGAAAACACGAGTCCCTTGGCTTTGGGGCCTGCAGGTACCAAATCAAAGCGATCCTCGAAGGATACCAAAACAAACTAAGGACTAGGAGACGCTCCACTCATACTTAACTGAAATGTCGATGGCTTCACCAGAAGGCCTGTCAATCGTCTCGCTTTACAAATCGTCTAATTGGCTCCAAGACAGGGCGACAGTCAGGGCAGCAGTCCTTCGTAGCCTTCGGAAAGCGGGGAACCTCGCAGCAAAGACTTTCGGACCACGACGACATACAGGGGTCGATAAAGTGGCTGGCCTTCCTCCAGAATTTTCACACGAAGCTCCTCACGATCTTCGGGCTTGGATGGGTACCGCTGAAGTCGCCGACGTTGGACGCCAACTGAAGGACTGGGTTTTTAGAGCCCAGCGGCGACAGGGAAAACGCTCAATGCCTTCGAGTTCCCCTGTATTGGCAAACAGAGACACAGGACACTTCTTGCTGACGTCAAAGACCAAGTTTATTGGTTGCAACCAGGAACAGAGATCTACGAAGCACAACACGGGTGGTTCGCAAGAGACTGCACAAATTCAATGAGCGGAGCATGGTCTTTTATGCCAAAAATCAAGCCTTAGGCAACATTCCAGACTAGCATATAAACTGACCAATGAGAAAATGACATTTCAGAAGTAGCACATGACGACAATCCCATTTTCCATTGTCCAGCCCACAAGAAATGACTAAACACATTCCAATAACCTGTTCAATCAGGCCGGACAAACCCATCATAAAACCTCAACCCAAATCAGCGATTATGTCGTAAAAGAAGGAGCAGAAACAGATTGGAAACAAGATAGAAAGGTGGGTGCAGTGTACTGTAAACCTCGGCATGTCCTGCTCTTTGATCTTTATCTGACCAGCTGCTCAACAAGGAACTAGCTCAGCGAGGTCAGCTTCGGGCGAGGAAATCAGTTCGGCCAGGTCACACAGAAGTCAGCTAAGGTGTACGTGTCCCAAGGGCTCGCTTGGCCGTAGTCATCGGCCTATGTGAGGGCAACCACACAAAATGGCTGCCGTACACAAAATGGAACCCGAGGGTTCAAACGAAATCCCTGAATACGTAGTGTTCTCATTGATCGATTATGATGAAAACACTCGTACACACCGCACTCATCATTTGCGGTTCGCTGATACCAAAATCATCTATTCCCGACGACCTTTATTGAACGGGTTTGGAACACCAAACCACAGACCCTCAAACTACAGAACTACAGAATATTGCTGTATTATCAGCGATATTCACGCATTTCGCAGCTATCACTGGATATTTTAGCATAATGGAGAAAAACATTGCTAATAGCCTGTTTTCTCTGCTAACATATCCAGCGATAGGCAGCGATAAAAAAATCGCTGCTAAGCCTGTTTAGCGATAAAAATCGCTACTTGTTAGTAATATGCCCCCAGGTTTGTTGAAGCCGAATCATACATCTCTACGGACTGCATTTCCGACAGACATATTACAATGTTGGATGTGGGCAGCCTTTCACTCGTCACTGACATTGTGTGCCCCTAGCAGGCCCCCCTTCATCCTGAGAATTCCGGTTGTGAGCCATGGGAGTACCCAAGGGACCCCCTTGTAGAACCATACACAGTGTGACAGGCACCATGGGGTGCCCACCATAGCGTGCAAGATTTTCTGCAACCACCCCTTTTTTCAAGGGGAGTCTGTGTTGTCGGTCAGATCACAGATTCCTATTGAAGTTAATAAGAGACTTTCTGAACGGTGATCGGGAGAATCGTAATCAGTTGGTCGGACTCGCCAAACGTGAGTCGTCAGAACAGATTCAGGCCTCGCTTATTTAAAAATAAAATCAACACAATTCAATATCAGAAAGCAGCTAAACATGAAAAAAGTTAGAACAATGATATCACATAGCCCCCCACTTCTATAATATTCACAGCAACTTATTGAATTTCTATTTCGCAGCTCTAAGAATGATCCCAGAATATTACTTTGACAGATATGAATGCCAACTTCTAACTAAGATTTCCATAATATAATCTTATTTTCAAGTTCATGGAAAAGATTATGCCAGAAAGTAGCTTTGTTGTACTTAATACGAAGATAACATTAATTATCCCGTTCAAAAAACACTAACTTGATTTCTTTAATACCTGGAAAAAGAACTCTGTCTATGGAAAAAGTTGGAATTGCCGCTTAAACAAATGGTTCAGCAATGTTTTCAACTAAAATCCATTTGGAAGATGCTGTCTGGACTGATGCTTTACATGTGTGGAGAATGCACTGAAAGGCAGTACCCCGACCAAGAATATATTTCTCAGCAGTGGACAATGTGAGTTTGGAAACTAAGTGTGCAGCTTTGGAGAAATAGCAAACAGTTACCAAAGCACAGGGTATATTTGAGATTCTGACAATTCCACATTAAGGTGTTCTGATTTTATGGCCCATGGATGTGTTGGCGCGGCTAATGGTTCTAAGAACCCTTCTGTAATTTGATGAAATCACGTGTTCTGAACACAAGTATCAAATATCTTATGCCTTTCTTACACCAGGATGTCTAGAGCAGGTTTATCATGACACAATGTTATCATTTGTTCTGCTGATTGGATACAGAAGAACCAAATATCCCTCTGACTTGAAAAACAGAACAATGAGACTCTTCAGTATGCTCTGTGGATAGGAGGTCACAAAGGGAGAATTGTCCATTGATCTAATGGACTGTTTCTTTTAGGATGGAAAAAACAAAATATCAGTATTGGTAGCAAATCACTTTTAGGAGACTGCCAGGATACTAGCCCAGAACCATTATACACTGGCCATCAAGTGGTAAAGAAGAAACAAACTCTAGTAATAAATAGATTCTTCTGGTCTGGTGCCTATGCTCAGATGGAGACGCACTACAAGTGATGAGAAGTTTGCTAAAAGTTAAACAAAGGTTATATTTCCCACTCCCTGCTACTAATCAATAACAATGAATATATTTTGGGTATCGACCTCACAGGAGCCATGGAGCCCTCCAGGGAAGGGAATTGTTAACCTCTGGACAGTTAGGGCTCCCTCCCCATGGAGATAAGCCCTGTTTTGAGTAGCTTACATTTAACCTTCATAACGCTTTTCCCAAAAATTATCCATATTAAATGTGTGACTTGTAAGCGATAGGGACTGTGTCGCCCTCATTTAAAGTGAGGTAAATGTAACCCAACGCCCCTGGCACGATTCTTATCACCAGGTTGTTGTGGTTATCACGAGTCAATAAGAATTTAGATTCTAGAAGATCAGCCTGCAAAGATTGCAAGATAGCTGAATGTTCAGGCAGCCAGCACGATTTGGAGAAAGTAGGTAGTATCAAGGCTTAAAGAGGCTTGATACGCTGGGCACAATCAGGACTACAGGTATGCCCGAAATTCAAAAAGCCCAGTAAAGATTGTATTTTTTTCAGTGCTGTGGGAGCATGCAGCTGTGCGCACTTTTCCAGAAAGTGAGGAGCCAAACCTCGACCTTCATTGCTGAGCTCATAGCCCAGGAAATGTGTGATTTTGCAAAGTTGAATTTGGAAATGAAGTCCACAAACGGACAAATTATGTGGTCAATGCGACACAGATGCGGCCATATTGTGTTGTCTGTGAGATAGATGTCATCCATATACGAACATGCATCTGGGTCGAGTCTATACAAGAGAGAGAGAATGCGGGTGGCAAAGACGCCAGGACTGTTCTTCTAGTCCATCGCCAAATGACGAAATTGGCGTTGTTTACCACCACTGGTAAAAGCTGTCCATTGACTACTAATAGATATGTCAAGTATGGTTTTAAACCTTTTGTGCATGAGACTATCCACAAGAGCGTAACTGTGAGTATTTTGGACCGCACACTTACGACAATGAGAATTTAAGTGGTGGTAATCCAATACCAACCGGTATGAACTGTCCGGCTTAGTCATAGTAAAAAGAGGGTTATTTATCGGAGACACACACGTTTCAATTACACCTTGATATTCCAATTGTTCAAGGATTTCTGCCACGGGAGCCCTCACTTCACGTCGCATGGGGTATTGGGGTTGAGCCTGTGGCATAGATCGTAAGGGAATCTCATGTCTGGGGAAGAATTTATCCTAGCCACAATGAGTACGGTACAAAGCCGGCGCAAGCGCCTTAGCCCAATCTTCTGCAAATTCAGAGCCTTCTCCTTCGGTACCGTGTGCGCGAAACTGGGGAGGATTGCCTCCTCTTGTGGAGCGGCCAAGACAAAAGGTGGGGGCCAGTCGGCCTCCGCCAGTAAAATGTCATAAGTCGTAGTCAGATTTTCCCCCAAAAAACCTTTTACAGTACGCTGTATGTCGCCTTCAATTAAAAGGTCAATTTCAAAAAGCCTGTCGGGGGGCGCCACTCTAGTGTCTGCTGTCTCTCCTACAACAAAGGTGTCAGTCGCTGTCACCTTCAGTAGTGGACGCAGCGCCTCTCGCACTATGGTAATCTCCGCCGCACTGTCCAACAGCGTCAGTGCCTATGTCAGATTCCGAAGCTGCATTCTCACTATCTGTGGCATATCTTGCTGTTAAATCTGCAACTTTCTTCTTTTGAAACTGAGGCCTTTGACATGGTGAGTCGTCCTGCTTGCCTTTTCCGTCAGCCTTACAACGCTAGTTATGGCTCTGTTGGGCACCTTGTCCGATGCCGCCGCCTCCTCCACCGGTGGGCGAGACCGATGTTTACTGCAAAAAGCGAGGAGAACGTTGTTCAGGAACCTAAAATCTATCAGGTGACTTAATTGTAGTGCGGTCGCGCAACTCATAAGTATGCTCAGTAGAAACAGGTGCAGGTGAAGCAGGACGGGACAACTGTTTCTGTTGCTGTTTCCCCTGTTTTTTATTATTTTGTTTCAGAACTTTTTGGCAGTCATCTTTATCAGACGATGCCTGCTGAGTTTGCTGCTGTGTTTGTTTCTTAGCAAAAGGCTTAACACCTAAACTATTACGGCCAATGGTCTTATAAGCCTCGGTAATAATCCTCTGTAACGGACAGGGTTTCTCAGCATCGGGAATATCGCGCAAAGCATTAGACATCTGGAAACTCACCACATCTCCCTTGACATTAGCAAAGACGAGATTGTGAACCATGTCAAATGCTCCCATGAGTCGCATTCCCAACTCAACAGCCGCCTCCGGTCCGTGTTCATCTTGAATGCGCTTGATCACGTAGGGCAGGACAGCCATTGATGGGGTGCCAAAGCACCTTGTAAAGACTGCCACAAAAATCACACTCCAAGTGGTACAGTCCTCTATGTCTGGCACTAAGTCTTTCCGCAAAATAATAGTAAGGATCCTGTGTTTCTCCGCAGGAGTGGTATTCAGGGATACTGCCTTCAGTTGGTCAATTTTCTCGGCAAACCAGAAAGGCATTTCGTCCTTATCCTGGGGACGCTTGCCTATAACCACATTAACCATAACGGGACTAAGCTTCAGCCCGTTTGGCCCAACTGGAAGCGCCGCACCACCCGGGCCCCACCCGGGAAGTTGCAGGAAATTTAATGAACTAGACTCCTTATCACTGACACCGCAGAGGCATCAAGGCTTCTTAATTCTGCAGCTGTACAACATGCCACATTAGGGTGCGGAGTATGACCATCTAAAACAGGCCAAGAAGCTCCTGCAATTGACAATGGTCCCATTCTGACCGCCTCCAAACTGTGGGGAAGGGCGCCATTAAATCAAACGGCATGCTTCCAAACTGAAATTGGAACTACCTGTGTCTGATGCAGACTGGACTCTCTGCAGCCCCTGAAAGATGTACTGAGGGGCGACCAAGTACAAGGAATTACAGTAATCCAGTCTGCTCAACACAGTGCTTCTTACTACATGGGAACGCGAGTCCTTAGGTAGAATTGGAAGTATCCGACGCAACATAGGCATCAGACCAAAACACACGGTGGCAGTCTTGTTTGCCTGTGATTCCATTTGGAGAGTCTAATCTATCAGGACCGCCAAATTATGAATCGTGCTGTCAGGGGCCAGCGGGTCCTCCTCGGGGGTAAGCCTAAACTCCACCGGTATATGTGTGAGCATCTTCGCTGAGGAGCAGTACAGCACCTCAGTTTCCCCTCCATTGAACTGCAGGGAGTTCCACCGTAGTCGTCTTGCAGTCTATCGCATGCACTCTTGGAAATTTCAAATTCCACGCATCAACAGAGCTAAAATGGGTGGCCGCTCATTCGCTCTGTTGGCCCCATCCTTATGGAATTCTCTTCCTCAGTCCTTGCGCACGGAATCGTGCTTTTTGAAATTCCGTAAGGGAATAAAGACCTGGCTTTTCAACAACTAATGTCCCTCCCTCCTATCACTGATCAGTTTGCTCTAGCGCCGGGAAACCTCCGGGTAGCTGTGCGCTTAATAAGTGTAATAATAAATAAATAATAAATAAACGTATCCATGGAGACTGCATGTTTCCCTTCCATGGAGAACGCCAGTTTCGTATTGTCCACATAGTTGACCAAGTCAACCACAAACAATTTAATAATGGGAAACAGAGGCTGCAGTAGAATATTAAAGAAAATGGGGCTAATACCAGAGCCCTGTGGTACCCCATAGACTATAGGAGATTTACAGGATGCGAACAGTGCCAAGGTTACCATCTGCTGTCTCCCTGTCAGATAAGACCGCAGCCATTGCAAGGCCCGTCCCTTCACAGCAATTTTTTCCAGTCTCTCTAACAAGATTGAGTGGCTCACTGTGTCGAATGCGGCTAACATATCGAGAAGCACTAAAACAGTGGAATTCCTGTTGTCGGCCCGCATACGCAAATTATCCATCATGGTGGTCAATGCTGACTCCATCCCGTGGCCGGGCCGGAACCCAAACTGGTCCTTGTCCAGCAAATGATTTTCCTCCAAAAAGCAGGATAATCTCCTGCTTATAGCCTTTTCCAGGATTTTGATTGGGAAAGGAAGGAGAGAAATTGGTCTGAATATTGCCGGATTTGTCGGATCCAGAGAGGGCTTCTTAATAAGGTGTGTCTCCACCGCCTGCTTCCATTCCTCTGGAACGGTACCTTCTTCTAGGGACTGATTGCATATCTGTCATAACCAGGGGAAGGTCGTTTGGCCGTAGGTATTCCACACTTTTTGAGGCAGGGGGTCAGAAGGAGATCCTGAGGATACGCTTTGCGCCAAGGTGTTAAAAGTAAGATCTGTGAAGAACTGAAAGCTATTAACATATGGATCAGAAATACCTCAAAGGGGGCGCTATCTATGAAACCAGACTAGTTCCCAGCAACACACAAGGGAAACAACATTCAAGCTACGCCTTGAGAGGAAACCTGAGGGGCAATCAAAATCACTGAAACTTACCAATGTTTGGGAACATTAACGTATCAGATGTTGCTGGCTCCCATGGTGGGGAGAGTGGTGATAGAAAACTCTCCAGTTCCCAAACATTTCACTTGCCATACAACCACAAGGTATGGGCAGCCGAAGGAGCAGATTTGGTCTCTAGGGGAGCTGCTATGGAGCCAATCACTAGTGGAGAGTATAGAAAATTGAGCTTCATTCTTTTTCTAAGACCACTGATTTAAATGGGCAGGTACTATTAGGTGCTCAGTACCTGCACTTCTCTAATTTAGAAGGGATAGTACCAACATTTCTCATCACTGATTCAATGCTTTTAATGAAAGAGTACGTGCTCTTCTCAGCACCAGAGGGGTACTCTCGGACAAGGAGTACCGGCACTTCTATATTTCTATTTCAAGCACTGTCTAAGTCCATAGCGAGAAAGAGCAGTGTTTGAAGGAAGGACACTTCGAGAGTTGTTCCCTAGAAAGAGCATATCATGGTCAGTCCAAGAAGAGAAGCTATATACACTAGATAAGAGATGAGCAAGCCATGTATTTCCTTTCATGCAAATGAGGTACTGGGGGAAGGATATGATTGCCCTGGGTGATGAGGAGGGGAGTGATGCTGGCGAGCAGAAGAGAGTAAACTAGTTTTTTTCTTCTATTCAGGATCCCTGCAACTCTGACCATGTCCCCCACTGACCCAGACTGTAACTCTGAAGATCAACAAACTCTTTAAAGAGACTGCACACCCCTATGGTCATGTGGAATAAACTCCTTAGTGGAGATGGAAAGCTACTGGAACCTGTCCATACTGGTATATCAAAGAACGGAGAGATTGCCCATTAATTCATCTTGATACAATTGTTGTGCTGAATTTTTCCACGTGTTAGGTATTTGAAACACAAGAGGTTTAGAGATATATGGGCTCCTCAAACAATGATAAACACTAATCTTGAATTCCTATATTATGCGTGACCTTATGCCAGCTCTCATGAACTGTGTAATGGAAACTGATCTCTTTCCTTTCCTCTCTGTCTTGCAGGATGTCAGAAGCACCCTGAGCAGGTAGGTCTGAATTGTTTTGCTGATGTCTCAGCACGTGATACCTGATGACATATATTGGACAAGCTCATATTTGCACCAACATTCAAATATAGTTCTGAGAGTTGTGTAGATAGCCCATGAGCCTGGAGTTTGGAGAAAATGGAAAGTTATCCCACAGGATCAAGCCAGGCCTGTGCCATGGGGACAGAGCAGTATTGATACTATTCCAGACCTAATAGAGAGAGTAGTATGGTTATTCATTTTGGTGGCCCCTCCCCCCAGTTCTGAGAATCCATGGAGTACAGGAATGATGGAATTCCAAATGTTCATCCAGGTGGGATGAGGGCAGGGACCACACATTACATCTTGTTTCTTTTGCATAAGATTGCCTGGATTTTGAGTCTGGCCACCAATTTCAACAGCACCAGGGTAATTTGTGCAGGGTTTCAGTATCTGACAATTGTTTACTGATTCTCTCTAAGACCTGTAGTATACCACAACAAAACTATTCTTGGGAGCCTGGTCCTCCGTGGATATTTAGGGCATAGAGTAGAATGCCAGAGGGAATTTCACCCGGTGTCTTATACTGCAATACATTTCTCAGCATGTTTTTATGTCATAGCAGCAGTAGATACTGGTGACTACCCCAGGAAGGTCGGGGTCACATTCACTCTCTCAGTGAAATCTGTTCTTTGAGGTCAGAAGGGATATTACATTTGCAGTTGCGCTCTGACAGCAGACAGAGCCAACGTTACAGCTTCTGTAATGAGAGCCAGACCATTATCTGAGTGACGGAATTGGGATCTGCTTCTTTATATACCAGGGTCAGCAGAGGTTTGGTCAAGTAGGCAAAAAGGAAATGAGCACCATGGTCACCCCACAGAACTGTAGAACAAGAGGTTACAACAATTGTATCGGATGAAAGGAATCAAAGTGCCAATATGATCTAAATACACCATCCCAAAAGTGCTGTGAACCCTTTGTGAACAAGGATGGTTTTGTTCTCTCTATTTAAAAGACTTGGATTTGCTGATTTTGCATGGCATGTTTATCTTGTTTTAACAGAAATGTTATCTTTGTTCATGAGAGGCCAGTCCTCAGGCAGTTTTGATGAGATCTTCCCTCTCAGTATCATTTAGAATGTATTGGTCTCTGATTCCAGAAATCCAAATTATCAGTTTGCTATCATGTCTCAGTATTCATGTTGTTTTCACTAAGAATGTTTTGACGGCCCCTCAGAGGAAACTACAATTATCTTCAATTCCACAGAGTTCTCTTTCAAATGTATAATGCCGCTCTGATTTACCATGGTGCACGTTCATGTTCTACATGTAGACTATTCTGTAAAAGGACTAACTTTTAAGAGGCTTGGGTGGTATTGGTCTTTCCTGTTCATCTGTGTACCTTTTGTGCTGCCAGTGTTTTAAGATAATATTAAATCATTGACTGCATAAGGCAGGTTCTGAAAGTGCCTGTTTTCTGAAGTGACAATAAACATTGTTGTATTTCTACAATAATTACTGTTTTATTGAAAGTGTGTTAAGAATGGGTTTTCTGGTTGGCTAAGGGTTTGCACCTAAGCCATACAGAAACCACCAATCTAGTCACGATAAGGAGATAACACGTCTGAAAATCACGGTGCAAGTAGTGGTGTTGAAGACAGCTTTGAGTGTCGTCATTTTTTTTTTTTTTTTGTATGTTCTTATATAGCGCTCGACTACCCGGAGGCATCTCGGCGCTTGCCTCGGGAACCCGTCCTGGCTTTTCCCTGTGAGATAGCCCCTAACGGGCATCCCCAAGGTGAAAGCCAGGCGTCCCGCCGTGGGGGGCCGTTGTGGAGATTAAGCAAGCTTAATGCCCAGAGTTGCAGAGTGTGAACCCATGATTAGGTCAGGCACCGAAGCGAGAATTATCGAGTCCGTGGACATTTGAGCTCAAGACCCTGCCGCGTCGGGAATTGAACCCTGGTCCCGGGTCTGACCTCTGCTTCAGGGTCTGCCTGCTCTAACCAGTGAGCCACACTTCTCCTTCATTGGTGAGGCCAGGGCTACGGTGTGAAGCAGGACAGTGCTCCGATTTCTCCACAAGCAGGGTGCACAGGTCAAGGTGCAGGCAGCAACGTCGGTGATGGTGTTGCATCGTTGTCGGGGATACCATGGAAGCAGTGTGAAGTGCTTTACCCACCCCTAAAGTGTTGTGAAGTTATGTGAATAGAAACTATGTGGTATTTAGTGTATAGCTATTATGTAGACTGGGATTACGTGTTATGGAGAGTAATTATGTGGCATGGTAGTCTGTGTTGCGGAGTGGTAACCTCAGTTTTAGTCTTCCTCGTTTCCATAGAAGCTAAACAATAAACTCTATGAGACAAAAAAAGAAGGAAGCACTAGGAGCACTTCTGGACCTAGTCAGAGGTATGAGCAGGGCCAATGGAATTATGCGACTGTTCAGCTTCACCAATGTTTGCATAACTATACATTTTGAGCATTTGCCACATAATCCATCATCTGCTGCATAATCTGCAGATTTGAACAAAAAAATTTGTTTCTAGCTCAAATGGCTCAAACATTACCAGAAATGCAGTGACAAGTGTTACAGTGTGGTGGAAGGCCCTTTGCAAACCTGGAATAGTCACCTGTTACTTATTGCTAAATGTGGGTGTTAAATTGGTACTAATGGTGTGCAAACCAATGCCGCAACTTTTTGCGCCTCTCTTGCATCTTGCCTCTTTCTGCGATTCTGTTGCTTCTTTCTGCACCTTTCTTTCTTTTTCTGCACTTCTTTTGCCTCTTTCTGCTCATCTCTTCCACTTTCTGCACCTCTCTTGCCTCTTTTTTACCTGTTGCCTCTTTTTGCACCTCACTTGCTTCTTTCTGTACTCCTCTTACCTCTTTCTGCAACCTTCTTCCCTCTTTCTTCACCTCTTCTGCCTCTTTCTGCATCCATGTTCCCTCTTTCTGTACCACTCCTGCCTGTTTCTGCACATCTCTTGCCTCTTTCTGCATGTCTTGTGCCTCTTTCTGCACCTCTGTTGCTTCTTTCTGTACTTCTCTTGCTTCTTTCAACACCTCTGTTGCTTCTTTCTGCACCCTTCTTCCATTTTTCCTCACCTCTGTTCCTTCTTTCTGCATTGCTCTTGCTTCTTTCTGCACCTCTCTTGCCTCTTTCCGCACCCTCTTCCCTCTTTCTGCACCCCTCTTCCCTCTTTCTGCACCTCTTTTGCCTATTTCTGCAACTTTCTTGCCTCCTTCTGCACCTATGTTACTTTTTAGTGCTCTTCTTTTGCCTCTTTATGTACCTCTCTTGCTTCTTTATGTACTCTGTTGCTTCTTTCTGTAACCCTCTTGCCTCTTTCTGCACCCTTCTTCCTTTTTTGCATCCCTCTAGCCTCTTTCTCCAGTTCTCTTTCCATTTTCAGCACCTCTCTTGCCTCTTTCTGCACTGCACTTGCCTCTTTCTGAACTTCTCTTGCTTCTTTCTATACCTCTGTTTCTTCTTTCATCAAATCTCTTGACTCTTTCTGCACTTCTCTTGCTTGTTTATTCACCTCTCTTGCATCTTTCTACACCTCTGTTGCCTCTTTCTGCCACTCATTTGCTTCTTTCTGCACCGCTATTGCTTCTTTCTGTACCTTTCTAGCCTCTTTGTGTACCTCTCCTACATCTTTATGCACCCCTCTTGCCTCTTTCTGCACCTCACTTGCCTCTTTCTGCACTTATCTTGCTTCTTTCTACACCTCTGTTACTTTTTACAGTAATTCTCTTGCCTCTTTCTGTACTATTCTTGCTTGTTTCTGCACCTCTGTTGCATCTTTCTGCACCTGTGTTGCCACTTTCTGCACCTCTCTTGCCTCTTTGTTCACCTCTCCTACCTCGTGCTGCATCCCTTTTGCCTTTTCTGCACCTCAATTGCCTCGTTCTACACTTCTCTTGCTTCTTTCTACACGTCTGCTGCTTGTTTCAGTAATTCTCTTGTCTTTTTTTGCACTTTTCTTGCTTGTTTCTGCATCCCTCTTGCCCCTTTCCCTATTCCTCTTGCTTCTTTTTGCATCCCTGTTCCCTCTTTCTGTAGCTTTCCTGCTTGTTTCTGCACCTCTTGCCTCTTTCTGTACCTCTGTGGCTTCTTCCTGCACTTCTTGTGCCTCTTTCTGCAGCATTTGAGCTTCTTTCAGCACCTCGGTTGCTTCTTTCTGCACTCCTCGTCCTTCTTTCCGTACCCCTCCTGCCTCATTCTGTACCTCTCTTGCCTTTTTATGTACCTCACCTACCTCTTTTTGCACCCCTCTTTCCCCTTTTTTGCACCTCTGTTAGATCTCTCTGTCCTGCTCTTGCTTCTTTCTGTACCTCTTTTGCATATTTGTGTATCCCTCGTGCCTCTTTCTGCTCCCCTCTGACCTGGTCAGAGCCGGTCGCTCCACCCGCCTCGTGCCCGACCCCCGATTGCTGCCGCCACCGCTGCCTGCTGTGCCTCTGGTGTGCCCCTGAGCTGCTGTGCCCCTGAGCTCGCCAAGGATCTGGTCTTGTGCAGTATTTTGTTTTCATTTTTGCCCTGTATTTAAATTGTTGTGCCCCCTGATTGCTGCCGCCACCGCTGCCCGCTGTGCCTCTCTGGTTTCGGTTTTGTTTCTGGATTCCATTTGTTGTGCCCTGTGCCCTTCCACCCCGCTCCCTGCCGCTGCTCAGCCCAACCCCCGTTCCCTCCTGCATCACCGCTCCTCCCCTCCCCACTCGCCACCCCGCTCCCACCTCCCAGCTGCTCCTCCCTCCCACTAGTAGCCTAGGTCTGCATCCGCGAGATGGGGAACTGTGACTCGACCTGCACTGGTCAGAGCCGGTCGCTCCACCCGCCTCGTGCCCGACCCCTGATTGCTGCCGCTGCCCACTGTGCCTCTGGTGTGCCCCTGAGCTGCTGTGCCCCTGAGCTCGCCAAGGATCTGGTCTTGTGCAGTATTTTGTTTTCATTTTTGCCCTGTATTTAAATTGTTGTGCCTGTTTCGTTTTTTCTCTGCATTCAAATTGTTGTGCCCCTTGATTGCTGCCGCCACCGCTGCCCGCTGTACCTCTCTGGTTTCGGTTTTGTTTCTGGATTCCATTTGTTGTGCCCTGTGCCCCTCCACCCCGCTCCCTGCCGCTGCTCAGCCCAACCCCCGTTCCCTCCTGCTTCACCGCTCCTCCCCTCACCACTCGCCACCCCGCTCCCGCCTCCCAGCTGCTCCTCCCTCGCTCCACCCCCCTCCACTCTCCACTTGTGGCAGAGTGGCAAACGCGCAGCGTTCACGCGCAGCAGGCGCGCCCTATGCGTGCCGATGGCGCGCCAAAGGTAAGCCCGTCTACGCCCGTCCGCTCCTGTACCGCGCCCAGCGCCAGAACCCCTGGAGCCCACAAAGGCCATCCGTCCCGCCGAACTTACGACGCCGCAACCCTCACTGCACTCAACACCGGCCGCCTCCACGACTGCCACCAAGCCGCCCCAGGACGTACCCATGGACCCTTCACCTGCCAATCCTGCAGGTTCTGCTGCATCAGGACCCACACTATAACCACAAACGCCAAACAGAGCTCCAATAACAACTACCTGAAGTGCATCCTGCTCAACACCCGCTCGGTCCACAGACACGCCATTGAACTATGGAACCTACTCGACACCACTTCGCCGGACGTCGCCTTTCTCACGGAAACCTGGATGAACGCCTCATCAGCACCCGACATCGCCATAGCCATCCCGAACGGATACAAGATCATTCGAAGAGACCGCATCAACCAAACAGGAGGAGGAATCGCCATCGTCCACAAGAACACCATCCGCATCTCTACCAACTCCGACGACACCCTCTTAGCCACCGAACACCTCCCCTTCGAGATACACACCGACCCCAAGACCACACTCAGAGGCACCCTCATTTACAGACCCCCAGGACCCCGCACACAATTCAGCGAAGACATTGCTGACTTTGTCAGCCCACACGCCCTCCTCTCCGATGACTATATCCGCCTAGGGGACCTCAACTTCCACCTGGAGAATAACAACGACAACAACACCACCACCCTGCTGGATAACCTCGCCAATCTCGGACTCAAACAACTGGTGAATGTAGGAGAGTAGGGTCTGCAATCCCATGATCACCCGGATTTTTTGCTTTTGTTTCACTGGTTTACGACTTTCTCTGGCTGTGGGCCTGCTAATCAGACCCACAGCCTGGCTGTTCTCTTTCTAAATTACAACATGTACCCTAGGTGCATTTACCAATTGGTACTGGGCCACCTTATCAGACCCCGTAACGCAGGGCATAGGTGTACCCAGGGCCGCCAGGGGCTGCAGCATGTATTATGCCACCCCTGGTTGGCCTCCTAAAGTTGACACAACTGGCTGCATGACAGCTGGGGCAAAGTCGTGTAAGCACCCTTTGCTGTAGGTATAGTAGCCCTATATCTAACCATACAATGGACACCCGAGTTCCTATCAGTCACTCCTATGGCAGGCCTTGACAATCCTGAAGGCAGAGTGCGTGGGCTCGTGTGAACTAGGTTCTGGCCCGAGCCGAGCCCGGTTGCAGCTTGCGGAATCAAGACCCAATGGCTGTTCCATGATAACGCGTACCACATCGGTAACTTCGGTATCGCGTTATCAAGGCATGTCGAGTAAGGTGTCATACGAATCGGGATGCTGCCCTCTCACCAATTCTGGCGGCGAGGTTAGCATTCCGCCCTTCTAGAGGGACACGACATGTACGTAACTGTGAACCCCGGTTAAAGTTAACTAAAGCCTCAGCTCCACCAAATGGATGCTGCCACCACAGACACGAGTCTGACCTCCTGCTGCTGGGAGTCCTTCCAGCGAGGGGCGCTTGGACAAAGGGTTTCCTGTCGAGGGCGGTGTTCGCACCGTCCCAGACAGGGTTTGTGTATTCTGGGTAGGTAGGGCTTCTGCGAGAAGGTGACTGCGGAGTGGCACCCCGGTGCTCACTACGCATCTGCCGGTCAGAACCAGTTCCAGGGGCGCCAGCCCTGGCCTGGGGAAAGTCCGGCAGGGGAGAGGGGTGTAACTACCCCCCTTCCTGGTCCCACCCTTAGGGCAGGACCTAGTCATGTACCCACCCCTTTCTTTAGAATAAAGGCCGGAGCGGGGACCCTTCCAAATTAGATCATCTTTGAATCAAGAACTACTTTCTACGAAAGGACATTCGAGACTCTTCTCAAGATTTCTCCCTTGTGACTAAGGAGTAGTCACCCTGCATCAGCGGGCACCATCTAAGAACTCTGCGGTTTGCTGCAAGTCCTTCCTCAAGGATCCGACGGCCCAGCTCGACGAGAACCGGCTTCCCTGGCACCTCTGACCTCTACCCACGTCATCAGCTCAGCTGTGATCGGTGGGTGCGACGAGACCTCGAGGGACCGGCCATCATCAAAACCTGCACGCTTTCTTAACCAGCACGACCATCGAAGCCATTCTCTGGTGAGTGCTCTGGGGTCCGAGAAGCCCCGACCCTGAGCCGCTCCAGCACCGAAGTGCAGTCTCCCAGCATCTCCACGATCTGCGTGGGGCCCTTCTGCTCGCTGCTCAGCACGTTGTCTGGTCACTAGCCGCTGGCTTGTGCCCTTCTGTGACGACATCCGACAATCAACGCTGCTGGTCTGGTTGCTCCAGACCGGCCCTTGCCCCCTTTTCCGAGAGGA
Source organism: Lissotriton vulgaris (assembly GCF_964263255.1). Taxonomy (NCBI): domain Eukaryota; kingdom Metazoa; phylum Chordata; class Amphibia; order Caudata; family Salamandridae; genus Lissotriton; species Lissotriton vulgaris. Next base: position 10,444,612 of record NC_141692.1, read on the forward strand.
GCACCCCGGACCCTCCTGGTCCATTCAAGACGCCATCTTAGGCCTACCACGTGGCCCTGAGATCTGCCAAGGCTTGTTGCCCCAATCCTGGGCCCAGCGACGCCGACAGCATCATCCTTCGTGGGACAGCTCGCACCTCCATCCTGGTCGCCGACAACGCCTCCTGGTCCGTGAGACTGCAGAGCCTAGCGTCGCCCACTCACCTGGTCGAGGTGACGGCCAACCGGTGCCCTCCTGGTACCCTCTGACTACTGGCTAGTAGTACGAACTTGGTCCCCTCTGCTTTCAGGTGTCATCGATCTCCGATCCAGGCTTGGATCTCTACGAACTATTCATCACTGGTCGCCGGCCAGCAACTCCTTTTCTTCCGGCTCCTGGCTCGTCAGCGAAGACCCCGACGCCTGTAAGACTTGTGCAGCCGCAGCCCTCGTGGCTAGGTAACTCGGCATTTCGGTGCCTGCATAGCCTCCTTACTCTAGGGTCCTGAGTCCCTCGCTTCCGACTTGCCTTATCGGGTCCGCCCGAGACCACTAAACTTTCCGTGTCCTAGGACACTTGTTTTAATTGTGCACTTGAAGTATTTTCCTAAGAGATTTGGTTTGTGCTTAGTACCCTGTCCTCATAAAGAGTACAGGGCTGTTGTGATTCTTAATAAATAACTGTTTATTTTCATAACACTTGTGTGGTGTCCTTTCACTTGGTGTTCAAGGGGTATATGTGGTATAACAGCTGGCTTAACACGCCCTCTCGAGTCTTTAGCCTTAGACTGCTCGTATCCACGCTACTAGGATAGCTGGTCTATAGGTTGACTTACAACCAAACACCATAAGGGTCGTTGGAACGATACCTAGCGGTCGCTAGAATAGCGAACGTTGCATATCGGGCCAACTTCTCACAGTGAACACCCCCACCCACTACGCCAGACAGACGCTCGACCCAATCTTCTCATCCAGCAAGCACATCTCCTTCAATCACGTCACGGAACTGCACTGGACAGACCACAGCTGCGTCCACTTCAGCTTCAGAAAGACCACGACCCACCACCATCCGCAACAAGTTCCCCGCAGAAGCTGGAACAAAATTACCACCGATCAGCTCACCACATCTCTAAACCAAAACCCTGCCGCCACAGCAACGGACCCAAATCAAGCAGCCATCAATCTCGCACAGTGGATCCCCCACTGCGCTAACGAACTAGCACCCTTGAAAAACCATCCCAACAAGCCAGGAAGCAAAAAAGTCTCCTGGTTCAACGATGACCTCAAGAACTCCAAAAAGAAGTCCCGCACCCTCGAGAAAGCCTGGCGAAGAAACCCAACCACAGACAACATGACCGCCCTCAAGAACGCCACCCGCAAACACCACCAGCTGATCCGCACCACCAAGAAATCAGCATTCAAGGATAGACTGGACGGCAACGCCCACAACAGCAAGGAACTCTTCAGCATTGTCAAGGAGCTCACCAATCCCAGTGCCGGCACCGGTACTTTGCCGATCTGAAGCTCTATCACAGGGCCATCTGCAGAACACGGGCCGCATTCTACGCTCAGGAATTTCTAGCTAGCACCAATCCATCAAAAACTGATCTTTAAGGTCCTGAAGGACCTTATGAAAAAAAGAGCTACCTCGGAAGTGATCTGCACAGACTCCCATTGTGAGAATCTGGCCACTTTCTTTCTGGAGAAAGTGCAAAAAATTTACCGAGGCTTTGATCCATGCCGGCCTAACCCAGAGGTAATTGACCCTGACTCTTTGGGGTATGAGACCTTGATTACCCTACCAGTTTTGTCCACTGAGACTTTTGACAAACTAAGCCTCAGTGTTAAATCAGGTTCTCCTCTGGACCCGCTGAAGCCAGCCCTTATTAACACACTTTCCCCGCTGTGCCGAGCTCCTATATTGAACCTCATCAACATGTCACTGTCCAATGGAACGGTTCCCACCGCCTGGAAACAGGCAGTAGTCACTCCAATCTTAAAAAAGGCCAACTCTGACCCCCTGCTGCCAAAAAATTACCGCCCTATATCCCTATTGCCTTGGATAGCTAAAGTAACGGAAGCCCATGTCAACTCAGTCCTGTCTGAGCATTTGGCTTGCAATCAGATACTGGATCCCAGTCAGAATGGCTTCCGGTCAGGACACAGTACCGAGACGGCATTACTTTACATCATTGAACATCTTCGCCAGGTACTTGACTCCGGACGTACAGCAGCGCTCCTGCTATTAGATCTAAGCGCTGCGTTCGATACTGTGTCCCACCACATACTGATCCAACGCTTAGAGGAAGCTGGAGTCACAGATATCGCTCTCCAGTGGTTTTGATCATTTTTGTCAGATCTAACCTTTAAAGTGGCAATATCACCAGGCCAATCCACCATCCATCCCTTGGATCTGGGAGTCCCACAGGGCTCCTCGTTGAGCCCCACAATGTTCAACCTCTATGTGAAACCGCTAGCTGCAGTCGTCAAACAGTGGGGTTTGACGATGACCTCATATGCTGACGACACGCAGCTGGCGGTGACACTTAGTGGAGACCCAGAGGTGGAGGCTCCCAGATTCCGTGCTGGACTTGTGGCAGTAGCAAGCTGGCTTCGCACCAACTGCCTACAGTTGAATGCCACCAAAACTGAGGTGTTGGTGTTGGGGAAACACGCTGAGCTATGGGGAAACCAGTGGTGGCCACCAGAGCTGGGCGTTACTCCGATCCCAGCCTCCGGAGTGAAAAACCTAGGCATTTGGTTGGACCCTGCGCTTACTTTCACGGACCACACTAAGAAGGTGGCTGCCACGTGCTATGGCATCCTGCGGGGCATAAGGCCGGTTTTAAAATACTTTGATCCCCCCACCCGGCAGCTCGTGGTCCAGGCATCGATTTTATCCCGGCTGGACTACGGAAGTTCGCTGTTGTTAGGGGTGAACCAGGCGGAGGCCTCTAGGCTCCAAAGGGTGCAAAATGCCACGGTGCGGGACATTGTGGGCCTCCCCAGACATTGTTCTGTCTCAGGTACCATCTCGGCCCTACACTGGCTTCCGGTCAGACAGCGGATCAAGTTTAAAGCGCTGTGTCCCCACCGAGACCAGGAAGACGGTCACCCAGGCCCTCGTCACCAGCCGTCTGGACTACGGCAACACCCTCTACGCCAGAACCACCACCAAACTCCAGAAGAGACTCCAGCAGATCCAGAACGCCTCAGCACGACTCATCCTGGACATCCCCCGTCGCAGCCACATCTCCGGACACCTGAGGGATCTGCATTGGCTCCCGGTCAACAAGAGAATCACCTTCCGTCTCCTCACCCACGCACACAAAGCCCTACACAGCCAAGGCCCAGGATACCTCAACAGCCGCCTCAACTTCTACGCTCCCAAACGCCAGCTTCGATCGACCAGCCACGCCCTCGCCGCCGTCCCCCGCATCCGAAGAGCCACCACAGGAGGACGGTCCTTCTCCTACCTGGCCGCCAAGACTTGGAACTCCCTCCCGACCCACCTCCGCCTGACCCAGGACCACCTCGCCTTCAGGAAGCAACTCAAGACCTGGTTGTTCGAGCAGTAGCAGACCCCCCCCCGCCCCAGCGCCTTGAGACCCTCTGGGTAAGTAGTGCGCTATATAAATGCAATGATTGATTGATTGATTGATTGATTGTCTGGCCTTTAAAATTCTGAAACTTTCCTCGCCGCCGGCACTTGCCAATTTACTCACTCCTTACATCCCTCTGAGATCATTAAGATCAGAGGCTCTTCATTTGGCAGTCTGCCCCCGTTTTAAATTGAGTAGAATGGGTGGCCGTTCTTTCCGGGTGCTTGCAGCATGGTTGTGGAACTCGCTCCCGGTGCACATCCGAGCTCTCAATGATTTGTTCACCTTTAGGCGGGCGATTAAAACTTTCCTGTTTCCCGCCTCTGAGTAGCCGTCCCTTCTCTTTTACTGTGTGTTATGTTATAGTGCCTGTCTAAGCGCCAGGACGCCCCGATGCTGGGGCAGCTGTGCGCTATAAAAATATAATTAACATAACATAACATAACATCTTTTACACCCCCACCCGCCAACTACGATCGTCCAAGCAAGCCCTCGCCGCGATTCCACGCATCCGAAGAGTCACCATGGGAGGAAGATCCTTCTCCTACTTGGCGGCCAAGACATGGAACTCACTCCCCACCCACCTACGTCTCACACAGAACCACCTCTCCTTCAGAAAGCAACTCAAAACCTGGCTGTTCGATCAGTAGCGTAACCCTCTCCCTTAAGCGCCTTGAGACCCTCTGGGTAAGTAGCGCGCTATACAAATTCCTGACTTGACTTGACTTTACCATTCTTCCTTCTTTCTGCACTTCTCTTGCTCCTTTTTGCACTGCTCTTTCTTCTTTTGTTACCTCTCTTGCAAATTTCTGTATCCCTCCTACCTCTTTTTGCACCCCTGTTCCCTCTTTCTGCACCTTTCTTACCTGTTTCTGTACCTCTCTTGCCTCATTCTGCACCTTTGTTGCTTCTTTCTGCACCACTCTTAGTTCTATCTGCATTGCTCTTGCCTCTTTCTGCACCTCTGTTGCCTCTTTCCGCACCTCCCTCGCTTCTTTCTGCACTTCTCTTTTTTCTTTCTGTACCTCTGTTGATTCTTTCTACACACTTCTTCCTTTTTTTGCATCCCTCTTGCCTCTTTTTGCAGTTCTCTTGCCTCTGTATGCACTTCTCTTGCTTCTTTATACACCTCTGTTGCTTCTTTAAGCAGTTCTCTTGCCTATTTTTGGCACTTCTCTTGCTTGTTTCTGTAACTCTCTTGCGTCTTTCTGAACCTCTGTTGCCTCTTTCGGCACCTCTTTCGGCACCTCTCTTGCGTTTTTTTTCACCTCACTTGCTTCTTTTTACATGACTCTTGCTTTTTTGTTGCACCTCTCTTCCCTCTTTCTGCACCTCAGTTCCCTCTTTCTGCACCTTTCCTGCCTTTTTCTGCACCTCTCTTGCCTCTTTCGGCACCTCTGTTTCTTCCTGCCACACCTCTGTTGCCTCTTTCAGCAATTCTTTTGCCTCTTTCTGTACAACTCCTGCCTCTTTCTGTACCTCTCTTGCCTCTTTGTGCACCTTTCCTACCTCTTTCTACACCCACTACTCTTGCTTCTTTATACACCTCTGTTGCTTCTTTCAGCAGTTCTCTTGCCTATTTCTGCCCTTTTCTTGCTTGTTTCTGTAACTCTCTTGCATCTTTCTGAAACTCTGCTCTTTCTGCACCTCACTTGCTTCTTTCTGCACCAGTCTTGCTTCTTTCTGAACCACTCTTGCTTTTGTCTGCACCTCTCTTCCCTCTTTCTGTACCTCTCTTTGCTCTTTCTGCATCCCATTTCCCTCTTTCTTCACCTTTCCTGCCTGTTTCTACACCTCTCTTGCCTCTTTCGGCACCTCAGTTGCTTTTTCTACACCTTTGATGATTCTTTCAGCAATCCTTCTGCCTCTTTCTGCACTTTTCTTCCTTCTTTCTGCACCACTCCTGCCTCTTTCTGTACCTCTCTTGCCTCTTTGTGCACCTCTCCTACCTCTTTCTGCACCCCTCCTGCTTCTTTCTGTACCTCTCTTGCCTCTTTGTGCATCTCTCCTACCTCTTTCTGCACATCTCTTGCCTCATTTTGCACCTCTGTTAGTTCTCTCTGCACTGCTCGTGCTTCTTTCTGCACTTCTTTTGCATATTTCTGTATCCCTTTTGCCTCTTTCTGCACCCCTCTATCCTATTTCTCTACCACTCTTTCTTCTTTCTGCACTGTTCTTGCTTCTTTCTGTACCTGTCTGCACATTTCTGTTTCCCTCTTACCTCTTTCTGAACTCCTGTTCCCTCTTTCTGTACCTTTCTTGCCTGTTTCTGTACCTCTCTTGCCTCTTTCCTCCCCCCTGTTGCTTCTTTCTGCACTTCTCTTGCCTCTGTCTGCACCACCTCTAACTTAGAGGTAGTTTTAATCCCCTTGCCCAATTATGTACATAGGCCTTTCAAGGGAGGTCATGCCAATTTCAGGGGTACCCCGACCTATAGTGTACCCTAGTCTAAAATAAATCTAAAGAAGTATTCAAAATTATGAATGACTTTTCATCGGATCACAGAGTTCTCCCCACCCAGGCCCCTACCCAAGAAACCTGCAACGCGCTCAATACCTTCTTTATCAAGAGAATTGTGGAGATCAAGAACACTATCCCTTCCCCCATCTCTGCCAGTCTGTTAGACATTCTCCCTCTTAACCCTTTTTCCCTTACACAATTTTCAGTTATAACCCCCAGTATCCTTTCTGAGCTCACAAACCGTATCAAATCGGGATCCCCCAAGGATTGCTGCCCCCCTTCAGTTCTTAGGGCGGTCTTTTCCTCCCTACCTGACAGCATCCTCCCCTTCCTGAACGCTTCTCTTAGTACTGGAACGGTCCCCAGTGCGTTTAAGGAGGCGATATTAGCCCCCCTTTTGAAAAAATAGGGAGCTGATCCCGACAACCCTGCTAACTACAGGCCTATCTCCCTCCTGCCTTACACGTCTAAACTTCTTGAGGCTCATGTAACTACGTGCCTGTCAACATTCATAGAGAACTCCGGCTTTTTGGAACCCAATCAAGCTGGCTTCAGACCAGCACATTCCACTGAGGCTGTCATCCTGAAAGTCCTGGATGTCCTACGGGGGAACGCAGACAGGGGGTCCCCACAGGCATTAGTGCTCCTAGATTTGTCGGCAGCGTTCGACACGGTGGATCACTGCTGCATTAGCGCAGGTCGCGCTGCTAGCGAGCTGCGATATTTACGCTTTTAAAACCTACCTTTTGTGTATTTTGGTTCTATTGAGTTTAATTCTTCCCTGTTTTTAACTTGATCTCTGTGTCTGGGCTGTCCCCTTACTCTCACTTAATTTTGGAATTCGCACCGCCATTTGGCGGGTCCGGGTCCCTGGGGCTGGATTCCTGGGCGCCATCTTAGCTTGGGGTAAGTGTTTGGAGCGCGGGCGCCATTTTGGAGCGTCCCGACGCTGGAGTTGTTTAGGGAGGCGCCTATTTATGGCGTTTTTGTGCTCTCATTGCCCTGATCACTGCTGCATTAGCACAGGTCGCGCTGCTAGCGAGCTGCGATATTTACGCTTTTAAAACCTACCTTTTGTGTATTTTGGTTCTATTGAGTTTAATTCTTCCCTGTTTTTAACTCGATCTCTGTGTCTGGGCTGTCCCCTTACTCTCACTTAATTTTGGAATTCGCACCGCCATTTGGCGGGTCCGGGTCCCTGGGGCTGGATTCCTGGGCGCCATCTTAGCTTGGGGTAAGTGTTTGGAGCGCGGGCGCCATTTTGGAGCGTCCCGACGCTGGAGTTGTTTAGGGAGGCGCCTATTTAAGGCGTTTTTGTGCTCTCATTGCCCTGATCACTGCTGCATTAGCGCAGGTCGCGCTGCTAGCGAGCTGCGATATTTACGCTTTTAAAACCTACCTTTTGTGTATTTTGGTTCTATTGAGTTTAATTCTTCCCTGTTTTTAACTCGATCTCTGTGTCTGGGCTGTCCCCTTACTCTCACTTAATTTCGGAATTCGCACCGCCATTTGGCGGGTCCGGGTCCCTGGGGCTGGATTCCTGGGCGCCATCTTAGCTTGAGGTAAGTGTTTGGAGCGCGGGCGCCATTTTGGAGGGTCCCGACGCTGGAGTTGTTTAGGGAGGCGCCTATTTAAGGCATTTTTGTGCTCTCATTGCCCTGATCACTGCTGCATTAGCGCAGGTCGCGCTGCTAGCGAGCTGCGATATTTACGCTTTTAAAACCTACCTTTTGTGTATTTTGGTTCTATTGAGTTTAATTCTTCCCTGTTTTTAACTCGATCTCTGTGTCTGGGCTGTCCCCTTACTCTCACTTAATTTTGGAATTCGCACCGCCATTTGGCTGGTCCGGGTCCCTGGGGCTGGATTCCTGGGCGCCATCTTAGCTTGGGGTAAGTGTTTGGAGCGCGGGCGCCATTTTGGAGCGTCCCGACGCTGGAGTTGTTTAGGGAGGCGCCTATTTAAGGCGTTTTTGTGCTCTCATTGCCCTGATCACTGCTGCATTAGCGCAGGTCGCGCTGCTAGCGAGCTGCGATATTTACGCTTTTAAAACCTACCTTTTGTGTATTTTGGTTCTATTGAGTTTAATTCTTCCCTGTTTTTAACTCGATCTCTGTGTCTGGGCTGTCCCCTTACTCTCACTTAATTTTGGAATTCGCACCGCCATTTGGCGGGTCCGGGTCCCTGGGGCTGGATTCCTGGGCGCCATCTTAGCTTGGGGTAAGTGTTTGGAGCGCGGGCGCCATTTTGGAGCGTCCCGACGCTGGAGTTGTTTAGGGAGGCGCCTATTTAAGGCATTTTTGTGCTCTCATTGCCCTGATCACTGCTGCATTAGCGCAGGTCGCGCTGCTAGCGAGCTGCGATATTTACGCTTTTAAAACCTACCTTTTGTGTATTTTGGTTCTATTGAGTTTAATTCTTCCCTGTTTTTAACTCGATCTCTGTGTCTGGGCTGTCCCCTTACTCTCACTTAATTTTGGAATTCGCACCGCCATTTGGCGGGTCCGGGTCCCTGGGGCTGGATTCCTGGGCGCCATCTTAGCTTGGGGTAAGTGTTTGGAGCGCGGGCGCCATTTTGGAGCGTCCCGACGCTGGAGTTGTTTAGGGAGGCGCCTATTTATGGCGTTTTTGTGCTCTCATTGCCCTGATCACTGCTGCATTAGCACAGGTCGCGCTGCTAGCGAGCTGCGATATTTACGCTTTTAAAACCTACCTTTTGTGTATTTTGGTTCTATTGAGTTTAATTCTTCCCTGTTTTTAACTCGATCTCTGTGTCTGGGCTGTCCCCTTACTCTCACTTAATTTTGGAATTCGCACCGCCATTTGGCGGGTCCGGGTCCCTGGGGCTGGATTCCTGGGCGCCATCTTAGCTTGGGGTAAGTGTTTGGAGCGTGGGCGCCATTTTGGAGCGTCCCGACGCTGGAGTTGTTTAGGGAGGCGCCTATTTAAGGCATTTTTGTGCTCTCATTGCCCTGATCACTGCTGCATTAGCGCAGGTCGCGCTGCTAGCGAGCTGCGATATTTACGCTTTTAAAACCTACCTTTTGTGTATTTTGGTTCTATTGAGTTTAATTCTTCCCTGTTTTTAACTCGATCTCTGTGTCTGGGCTGTCCCCTTACTCTCACTTAATTTTGGAATTCGCACCGCCATTTGGCGGGTCCGGGTCCCTGGGGCTGGATTCCTGGGCGCCATCTTAGCTTGGGGTAAGTGTTTGGAGCGCGGGCGCCATTTTGGAGCGTCCCGACGCTGGAGTTGTTTAGGGAGGCGCCAATTTAAGGCATTTTTGTGCTCTCATTGCCCTGATCACTGCTGCATTAGCGCAGGTTGCGCTGCTAGCGAGCTGCGATATTTACGCTTTTAAAACCTACCTTTTGTGTATTTTGGTTCTATTGAGTTTAATTCTTCCCTGTTTTTAACTCGATCTCTGTGTCTGGGCTGTCCCCTTACTCTCACTTAATTTTGGAATTCGCACCGCCATTTGGCGGGTCCGGGTCCCTGGGGCTGGATTCCTGGGCGCCATCTTAGCTTGGGGTAAGTGTTTGGAGCGCGGGCGCCCTTTTGGAGCGTCCCGACGCTCGAGTTGTTTAGGGAGGCGCCTATTTAAAGTTGCCCTCTCCCGCGCAGCGGGAACGCGCAGTGGGACGCCGTCGCTTAGCCGGAGTCGTGCCAGAGTCCTGCCCGTCTGCGCTCGTCCGCGTCGAGGTAGCGGGTGCGGGCTATGGACTCTGGCTTCCTCCCTTATTAGCAGCCTGTTTAACATGGCGGCGCTCAGGTACGATCGCGCTGCTCTTATCTCAATAAAAGATAGTTTTCGGGTTTGTAATCATGACCCTCTACCCCCTCTTTCAGGACCATATGAGTGTGCCTGCGGTTTCTTCTCACTGGCCTCTCCCATTAGAGTTCGTCCAGTTAGCAGGACTGTCCGTGGTACCCATACGGAATGGACCGGACAAGCACTCAACATATGGAGTTTGAATGTAAGATCTTTGGTCAAACACCATCAGTCACTACGGGATATGATTGATACGGACCTTCCCGATATCATCTTCCTGACCGAAACTTGGTTACAGGACGCGGACACTGCCATTATTAACCTGGCTTTCCCCTCTACCTATACGGTGTCTATCTTGAACCGCTCGACTAGGGGAGGTGGTATAGCCATGGCGACTAAATCTTGTTTCCCGGTTGAGTGGAAGGCTTTGGACCTCCCTATGTGTGAAAGCGCATCGTTTAAGGTAAAGGTCAGTCATCAATTCACCTTCAGCGGTGTGCTTATCTACCGTCCACCTGGGAATGACACCGCCTTCAAGGCTGCCCTTGTGGATGTAGTCAGCTCTTTGACCGCAACATGCTCTAACTTCAATATAGTAGGTGACTTAAATATACATCTGGACCAGTCGTCATCTCCCTCCATCAGCTCCTTGCTGGCGGACTTAGAAGCGTTGCAACTTGACCAACTAGTCGCCTCCCCCACCCACATAGGAGGACACATATTGGACCCCTTTTTTACAACCTTAGTTCGGGCTAGATCAGCTGACCCGATGGTGGTGGGTTGGACTGACCATCTGCTGGTTAAAGTGTCATGTCCCCTTGACACTCCACAACTGAAACCTGTAGATAAACAGAGTTTAAAGCGCAATTGGCGTAAACTTAAGCTGGAGGAGTTTGTCAGGATATTGGAGGAACAACCCCTAGGCAAACTGCAGAATGTAGAACAGGGCTATGAACAGTTCTGCAACTGGGTTCTTACTGCCCTCGACTCTCTAATACCTTTGCGCTGGGCAAAATGTCACGCTAAAAATCGTAGCCCTTGGTACAATGAGACTCTTGCCGAGCTTAAGAGAACTTGCCGGCAAGCTGAGAGGGCATGGAGGAAAGCCTTTGATCCCACGTTAAAATCGCTGTACTTTGCCCAGCTTAAGTCCTACCACAGAGCTATTTGTCAAACCCGGGCCGCATACTATGCAGCTGAGTTCTCCAACAGCCCCAACCCCTCTAAGTTAATCTTTAAGGTACTTAAAGACCTGATGGGGAAACGGGCCACCTCGCAAGAAATCTGTACGGACTCGCACTGTGAAAGCTTGGCATCCTTTTTCGTGGAGAAAGTGCAGAAAATCTACCAAGGATTCACACCAGCTGCCCCCGGGGATGCTCTTAGCGATGTAGAGGTCTTGGTGTCCGAAACCCTGTCAACCCTGCCGACCATGTCTAATGAGGTATTCGACACTCTGAGCCTCAAAATTAAATCAGGCTCCCCCTTAGACCCTCTGAAGCCGGAGCTTTTCGCCTCTCTCCCGCCTCTCTGTCGTGAGCCCATTTTGGAGTTGATAAATCTCTCCCTCAGTGAGGGCGTGGTCCCGCCATCCTGGAAGCAAGCTGTGGTCAAGCCCATTTTGAAGAAATCTAATTCTGACCCCTTGCTCCCGGAGAACTATCGGCCCATCTCCCTCCTGCCTTGGACCGCCAAGGTCATGGAGGCGCACGTGAACACCATTCTGTCTGCCCACCTCTCGCGTAATAATATTCTTGACGAGAGTCAAAATGGGTTTCGCGCTCAACACAGCACTGAAACTGCTCTGCTCTTTATGATCGAGCATTTGCGGTCAGTGCTAGATGCGGGGCAGACCGCGGCGCTCCTATTGTTAGACCTGAGCGCCGCGTTTGACACGGTGTCTCATGACATTTTGCTGTGGCGTCTGGAGGAAGTGGGGATCGTAGGGAAGGCTCTTCAGTGGTTCCGCTCATTCCTCTCGGACCGGTTTTTTAAAGTAGCCATTCCACCTGGCCAGTCCTCGTACCATTCTCTGGAACTGGGAGTCCCTCAGGGCTCTGCCCTTAGCCCCACATTATTTAACTTGTATGTGAAACCGCTGGCTGCTGTCGTCAGGCAATATGGCCTTACTATGACATCGTATGCCGACGACACGCAGCTGGCGGTGACACTCAGTGGGAACCCTGAGGTGACTGCGCCCAGATTCCGGGCAGGACTTATAGCTGTGGCTAGCTGGATGCGTAACAACTGCCTACAGCTTAATGCCAAGAAAACCGAGGTCCTGATTGTAGGGAAGCAGGCGGAACTCTGGGGAGACCAGTGGTGGCCTCTCGAATTGGGGGCGATGCCCATTCCAGTGGCCGAAGTCAAAAATCTGGGGGTATGGCTGGATTCCAATCTTTCTTTTACCAGCCACACAAAGAAGACAGCAGCTACCTGCTATGGTATTCTGCGAGGACTCAGACCAGTCCTCAAATTTTTCGACCCTCCCACGCGACAACTGGTGGTTCAGGCCTCTATCCTCTCCCGGATAGACTACGGGAGTGCCTTGCTCCTTGGAGTCAACCAGGCTGAGGCGACTAGGCTTCAGAGGGTGCAGAACGCTGCTGCACGGGCCATTGTAGGTCTTCCGAGACGATGTTCTGTCTCTCCTGTCCTGGCCTCTTTGCACTGGCTTCCGGTCAGACAGAGAATCAAATTTAAGGCTCTCTGTCTGACATTCAAGATTCTGAAGCTTTCTTCTCCCCCGGCCTTGACGGGCCTTATTTCTTCGTATGTCCCCACGCGGTCCCTCAGATCCGAAGCTCAGCATCTGGCGAACAAGCCTAGGTTCAGGCTTAGCAGGATGGGAGGACGTTCCTTCCGTGTTCTGGCGGCGGATCTATGGAATTCCCTTCCTGTACACATTCGCGCCCTCAACAACTTGACTCTCTTCAGACGGGCCATCAAAACCCACCTGTTCATCTCTGCTATCTAATGTCCCCACTTCTCAGCTCTGATCTGTTGTGTTTGTACATGTGATCAGGCGCCAGGACGCCCCTTCGCTGGGGCAGCTGTTGCGCCTAATAAATGTTATTAACATAACATAACATAACATAACATCATGACATCCTTCTCCACCGTGTCGGACAAGCTGGCATCCAGGGCCCTGCCCATTAGTGGATTAAGTCCTTCCTCTCGTATAGAGGGCAAACGGTCCATCTAGGCTTCTTTACGGCAACTCGGGTATCTACGACATGCGGAGTCCCGCAGGGATCCTCCCTTTCCCCCTTATTGTTTAATCTGTACCTCCGGCCATTGATCCACTCATTAAGAAACTGGAAATGCACTGTCCTCAAGTATGCTGACGACATGCAGATCATCTTCCCCCTGGACTCCCCCAATGCCGCATCAGATTTCCAAGCAGTGATGCTCCACATTCAGCAATGGATGATCCATAATCAACTTAAACTGAATCCGGAGAAAACAGAACTCATCCTGGTAATAGCGCAGCTTATTGGGGCCCACAGTTCTGGCCAACTGAGCTGGGCGTATCTCCCAGCCCCTCTGGCTCGGTCAAGAGCCTGGGCGTTACTATTGACTCTGACCTCTCTCTTAAAACCCATGTAGGGGCTGTTATCTCGGCCAGTATGTTTCAGCTGCGGAAAATTCGTAAAATCTCTCATCTGCTCTCGCATGATGCACTAGTACAAGTTGTAATCTCCCTTGTTCTTTCCCGTCTTGATTTCTGTAACTCAGTTCAGTAAATCTTTATTTCGATGATTAAAACCATCATAAAAATTCAGGTTATGAAAATTCATTACATTATATTTCTGAACTCTATTTAAATGTAAAAAGAAAAAACAGATACAAAGCTGATACATTTCATAAAGAAGAGATAAAATATTATTAATACATCATAGCTTAATCACTTGTATTTCTTAACCTAACTGCAACTTTTAAAAAGCTTATCACAGAGCATAAAGTGCGCATATCATTTGCTCTTTGTAAAAAGAATAGTGTAGTTTTAGCATGACGAAATGTTTTCTCTCTTAAAATATCAACCAGAAAACTACGCCGAGGCGTCCGATAAAATGAACAAAGAAATACAAAATGAAGGGTGTCTTGCGGAGACCTATTGTCGAAGCCGCAGGCACCCTTCTGCTCAATAGTTACAGTAAAACCAGATGGATAAGATAAAATATTAGGTAACAGATTGAGCCTAAAACGACACATTAAAAACCTATCCTGCTGATTATGCATCAGCCACAAGTAGGGTTCCATGCCCTCCCCATTGTCGACTAGACAGTGAGCCGCTAGTGAACGCTTTGAAAACTCAGTGCCTGCTCTGATAGTTCCGAATTTTTTCCAACAGCAGTTTTCTAATTTGTGATTTACAGGTAGTGGAAATTGAACGCGGATTACTAAAGAGGATTTCCTGGTCTATGATCTCTAGTGTGCTTTTAACATATTTCAGCCAAGGAATTTGAAGGCCCTTATCCCTTTGCAAACAGTCTACAACAATTTCCCTGATTAATTCCGCCTCAGGGTTGTCCCAAATTCTGAGCCATGCCATAACTGGCCTCATATTTACCTGATCTGTAATGTATGGGATCCCAAGTTCCCTGTGTGCAATCTCAGCTGGGATAGACTGAGAGATCTTTAGGATTTTACGAAGAAATTTGTCGTCCTCTAGCTGTAGTTTTTTAGAATCTCTGAAGCCCCAAACCTCAGCTCCATACAAGGCCTTTGCCGTACTTATCGAGCCATATAGACACATTACTTGTTCTGGCAACCAGCAGCTCAGCCTGCGAGCAAAATTTAGGATGGCACCATTTGCGGAAACCAACTTTGTACAACGTTCCTCAATCAGGGAGTTAAACTGGATCTCGCCATCAAATAAAAGGCCCAAATAGGGAAAAGTGCTTACCGTATCCAGTGTGTGAGTCCCTATATTAAACACAAATTTCTTGGAAGGCTTTTTACCTGCCACCATCACGAAGGATTTGCTCAGGTTCATCGACAAATCTAGATTTTCCATGAACTTTACAAATCCGTCCATGAGGTATTGTAGACTCCGTGATGTTCGTGCAAGCAGGACCGCGTCATCCGCGTACAGAAGTACCAGGATTTGACGCGTTCCTACTTTGGGGCAGTCTACATTCTGGGCGATAAGGGTACTCTCTAGCTCATTAATATACAGCGAGAACAAAAAGGGCGCGAGAATGCACCCTTGCCTTACTCCGCTTGTGCACAGAAATGGGTCAGTACGCCCCCCACTCCGCGCTGAAGAGGACCCTAGGGGTGGTATTCCAGTGCAACTCTCTTAGAATATTTATGAGACCTGGGTCTATTCCCAAATCAATCATCATGGCCCACAGTTTGTTCCTATTCACATTCTCAAAGGCCGCAGCCAGGTCCATAAAGCCCATGTAAACAGTGCCATTACTTGCTTTAGTGTACTTAGCGGCTAGTAAATACAGATTAAGACACTGGTCACTAGTCAATTTGCCCATTCTGAACCCATACTGCGTGTCAGCTATAATGTGGTGCTCTTCTGTCCAGGCCATAAGATGATTCAGTACCACCCGACCAAGTATTTTAGCTCATACACCAATTAGAGATATTGGTCTATAACATTTAGGATTATCCCTACTCCCTTTCTTGAAGATAGGGACAATTATTGCGGTAGACCAAGATCGGGGAAGACCTGATTTAATAGCCTCGTTAAAAACCCTCGTCAAAATTGGCGCCCACAGATCCGTGTTACTTCTGTATAGATCTGGGGGTGTCCCATCGGGACATGGAGCTTTGTTCGGTGTCAGGCCTTGAATAGCCTTAGTTATTTCTGTTAATGAGAGATCTATTTCCGAACTTCGTGTGCCATCCCAACCCCCTTCTTGGGGTTGGGATGGCACTCCCTAACTCCCTTTACATAGGCCTTTCGCAGTCCTTGCTCCACCACCTACAGATTGTGCAAAATCAGGCAGCAAGGCTCATCCATAAAACCCCAAAATAGCAGTCAGCGAGACCCTTATTGCACAAATTGCACTGGTTGCCAATTGAACAAAGGGCCGCCTTCAAGATTGGCTGCTTAATATTTAAGGCCCTTCATTGCAACTGCCCCAATTTTCTGAAGTCACTCATTGTCACGCACTGCCCGGCCCGCATCCTCTGCTCAGCCCATCTCCTCCTCCTAGTCACCCCTATGGTTAAACTTAAAAAGCTGGGAGGCCGCAGATTCAGTTACTTGGCACCTAAGCTGTGGAACTCCCTCCCCCTGGCAATTAAGACCTCTGGCACCCTGATGAGTTTCAGAAAGAGTTTGAAACCTGGCTCTTTTCTAATTCCAATTAGTCTCTCGGTCGCCTCTTTACAATCATTATTTAGAGCCAGGAAACTTATGGTGTCAGTGCGCTTTATACGTTTAGCTTAGCATTAACATTAACATAGTCTATGCAGGTGTTTTCACTGTATTCTAAGTGTTTTTCAACATAGCACTGGCTTTACCTCCCTTGGTAGGGGGTGCATGCCCTCCTTAGACATCTTAGCAATCCTACTGTGTGGGACTTACTGTAGGTAACAAGATGGGTAGGTGGCCCCAAAGGACTATTACCTTCAGTTCGTCCCACACAGCAGGATTTGTAAGTTCTCATTACAGGCCATGCTTCCTTTGCCCACCACTATGCAAACGCACTCCCTGGTGCGCTCTTGGATGGGGTTTGAAGTCCCCTTCGCTGCTGGGGGTCCTTTAGGGTCCAACTAGCCTACCTCTTACCTCCTGTAAGCCCCATACAGTGGGATTGCTGCGGGGTAGACAAAGGCCATGCTCCCTTTCGCCCACCACTCAGCAAACGCACCTCCTGGCAAGTATGGTCTAAGTTCAGGTTTTAAGTCCCCAAGCAGTCCGGTCCGGTCCGGAGTTTGCAGTTGACCGTTTGTCCGTGTGAGCCGAGACCCGAGAGAGTTGAGCAGCAGCCTGGGGCAGTGTGAGGCAGTGTGGCGGCTGAGCTACGGCGGAGCCTCGTGTGGAAAACCATTGTGTAACCCCCTCCGGAGGAAATAACGGTGCACAGAGAGTAACCTTCCCGCTCTGAGCTCTGCCAGCCCGACAGCTACCCTCCGCGCCTCCGAGCCTTCGAGCTGTTGGAGCTGTTGTGGAGCCCCTTGAACTGTGTCGCAGTGAGCCGCCCCCGCCGCCGCCAGCCTTGCACATAGTGGTGTTGTGCAAAGAGCGGCGTGTGGCGCGAGGTGCCGAGAGCCTGGAGCAGTGAGTGCCGGCTGAAAATTAGAACAGGTGGCAGGGGACTTGGTGGCGGCGTGCGGGCCCCCGCTGCTGCGAAAATAAAAAAAAGCTCAGCGGCAGCCAGCTCCACCATATCTCTACGACTGCAATAGTTTGGGTAGGTGTTTCACGCTGTCAAACTTGCAAGGCTGCAATCTGCCCTCAGAGACCCCCTAGACCCACCAAGTGAACTTTGTTGGGGCTCTGGTGGGGGGGATGCCTGTGTGGAGAATGTTGAGAGTAATAGAAGTAAGACCTTAAGACCCAAAGACCCAGCCAACCCTTTATCCTACATATTGTCTAGTTAGCTCAGCTAACTAAAATTGTTCAAATCGCTACAAACCGTCAAATCTATCAAAAACCTTTTTGCCAGGAAAAAGGCATAACACCACATAGCGAACCTGGTGGGGGAACTTGGACTGTGAAAGCAAGTTCCGCTAAGTGAGCGTTGCTTCAAGAGGGAAAAAAGAAAATAAATAAATAAATCCATTGAAACACTTTAAATACAATCTTAAGAGCTATATGGAAAGCTGTATTGGCCGCGTCCCACAAGCGTGATCACTGTTGTCAGTCGAGGCGCCGCGACGTAGGTGGGAGGGGAGGCTGTAGGCGGTGAGTGCGCGGCGTGTGTGTGAGCCGCGGTGTTCGAGAGCCAGTAAAGAAGGAGCCGGGAGCGGGGTCGATGAGCAGCTGCTCGTTTGCAGTCTTGAGACCGGAGACCGGCCGAATCACGGTAAGGCGGCAGTGCAGTGCAGCCGGCGCACGTGAGTGGTTCAGGGTACAAGGTGCAAGGTACAGAGGGTTCAGGGGCGCAGAGGCTGTCTGGGAGATAACCACCATTGCTGACGGGCTCTGACGGGCTCCGGGGTGCAGGTGCTCCCGGGCGGCATTTTCTTCTGCCCCTTCCCCCCCCCAAATCACACAGGTTGCGCGGCGCGTTGAGCCCCTCATGCCTAGACCACTCCTCTGAGTTTCTTGGTCCTAACTACCTCTTGCGGTTCTCCGCAGTACCCTGTGCTCTTTCAAGGCTCTCGGCGGGTGGCTCCACTTGCTTTTGCTCCCTGCCCTTAGTCAATCCCCTGCCCCTTCGCCCGCTGGGCCTGGCCTGCCGATCGTGTTCACAAGTTCTGGGGCTGCTCCTCCTGTACCTCACCCTGGAGGCCGCCTAGGTCTCAACCATTCCGGCCAGGCCTTGCTGGCTTCGCCTCTGGGAGACAGCTGGTGGGGTCAAGGTCGGGGGTCTGTGGGCCTAGGGCAGGTCGGACTAGGTGAGCAGGGGGGTGCCACTAGCTATACATATAAATAGTTATACAGTTGCACAGTAACAACGCACGGTGACCAAAGTTTTAAATCACGCTGCAATAAAGCTGCGAGTCTCGCTTAGCTTATTTCAGCCAAGCCTTGGCTCGGGGAGTACAGAGAAGACCCTAACCATACGTCGGAAAATGAGGTCCGGAAAAATAAGGAAGTATACGGCGCCATCAAAGCGAAAGAAGCCCAATCAATCGGATGCTGCTAAGGCGTCAAACCAGGTCAACTACGGGCCAAAATCTCAAAAATCCCTAAGCCTGCGGGATTACTTTAGAAAAACGCCAACAAAGACTGTTGCATTGCCACAACCATTTTTCCAACCTCCGGAGGTAACCGCTACCATGATCCCGGCGCAACCAGGGCTGATCCAATTGGCTTCACCGCAACATTGGGCATTTGAAACCAAAAAGGTGATAGAACCACCAGAAGTTTACATCTTTGGATCCACCAAAAATCAATTGAAGAAGTGGGAAACGATGAAACTTCCAACGCAAATGTCAAAAACGATGAAACTTCCACCGTAAATAGCAACTTTTTTCAATAGCCCGATCTCCATCGGGCAAGCTTCCCATGTCCTCAGCTGAGGATAAAGGATCACCGCATCCAGTGCAAATCCAGTTGGAGGGCACTTTGTGTACAACAAAGGTCCGCTCAGTCCTAACACAGTCCCCAGAAATTGGCACGATCATTCCAATGGAGCTTCCAGTGGTCTTGCCCCGGCAAACAACGACTGCTCAAATCCATGGGCATGACAACCGAGCGCTTCTCAACAGCAGTCAGCTGTCCTTAGCCTCAAAAACAACACCCACTCCAACTGTCTCACCAGTCCTAAGCCCTTTGCATATGATATTCTCGCCACCGGATTAATAAAGGACTCACAGCAGAATCAGTTAGATCCGCCTGACCCTAATGATCAGCTCAATTCAGACATATCTCTTTTTTTCAAGACCACTCAAAACTCCCCTAAGCACATTTCTAATGAAGAGTCGAACACCGAAGATCACACAGCAACCAGTGCCTGGTCGCAACTCCTCCATACCCTCCAACAAACTGTTAACTCATTAAACTACCACTCGATAAAACTGGAGGTGCAAGTCGACCTATTAAACACCCTGGCCTTATTCACGTCTGGGATCGACAGCAAACTAGACAAATTAAACAACTTAATTTTAAGGGCGCAAGCCTTTACGAAGCTAGCCCAATCAGTTTGCTGCTGCTCCCCAATCATAGACTCCCTCTCTCTGCTTCCAGAATGCCTGACTACTGTCATAAGGGAAGTCAAGTTGATGAGGGGAGGAAACGCCCCTATGATACCCTCCTCCCCTCCACAGAAAAAACAGCAACATCTTACTCAAGAATCTGTCAAGTGGAGTGCAAATATGACGGAAGGGGTGGCGCCAAGAGCGGGAATAACCACCTGCCCAATTGAGCCGATCTGGCAGGGCCACTGTGATCAATTACTACCAAAGTCGACAGATGACAACGGTTTCCCACTGACTTCAACTGGGCCTACAATTAGCCGAGATCAACCTGTCCTCGGGTCAAAAGATAGCCCAGTGCCCCAGACCGCTCCAATAGTGGCATTTACCCCAGCGCTCCCCCCATTATGCAGTAAGAGAGATCGCAAACGCCAGCGTAAAAACAGAAACAAACTTAGGGTAAGCACCAATGTGACTCACCAGAAACTCTTCCTTCCCTTTGTAAAACCAGAAAACAAAAAATCCCCCACCAAAATCAGTGTATTATCGCCTATGACAAACCAAAATGGAGAAATTCCAGGAACATCGACCCAACAACCAGCAAGGACCAACCAGGACTAAAGTAAGTCAAGCACGGACCCAGAACTGGACGAACCCAGTGCACCCACAGAAATTACACGGACGAGCCCTGATAAGACAAGTGCAACTGGGCCCAAGACAGCACTAGGAAACCCTAAGTTACCGATGGCTCCAACTTCACCTGGAAAGGACGCAACGTTAAGATCAAATTACTCCAAAACCATCTGTAACAACGCTGATCAGCCAGACCCCACCGCTGCAGACGGCTCAGAAACAATTGACACATCAGACACATGAAATTAAACGAGCCATGTTACACGACAATCTTGACAACTTGCCTTTAAGTGCACCGGAGACGAGCAAAAACGATATACCCTGCCACCAGATCCTATTGGCTCCTGAATATGAATCCAAGTGTAGTCACGACATTCTTAATAGATCAAACCTGCTAAAAATTGTGAAAGACATCCCGGGGCTCGCAGGGCTGTCCACGGACAGGATTGACTCCATTGAATTCCTCCCTCCCAGAGGTAACCAACCACCAGAGGTCACCGTGGCGACTTTTAAATCGGCAAGCTGGGTATGTGCTTTTTTGGAACATAAGCCCATTCTACGAAATTGGGGAATCAGAGTGTACCCATACTTCACGCCAGGGTACCCAACTGCCCTGCTAACTAGATCGAATTTACCCAGACAATCTGTTACTATTAAATCAACAGTACATGTGAGACCTTACTCCGTTCTAAAAAATGCGTCAGGACCAGAAGACCAAATCAAATCCCTTGAAAAAGACGGTGACAATATAGATCCAAGTCAAGGTTGGGGATGGTTGCCAGCGATCCTGTCCTCTAAAAATTCAAACTGACCATTCATGGCTGAAACGCAGGCTGAAGATCACAAACCCCCCGGTAAATTAAATCTAGTAGCAGAACCACAGTTAAAAACAGACAACACGCAAGGGCGGTTGCCCTTTTCACTGTGCTCATGGAACATCAGCGGGCTCCACCAAAAAACCTCCAACGATGACACCCTGGCCTTCTTATGCAAACATGCAGTAATTGCCCTCCAGGAAACTTGGGCCACAGAGGGCCGCCCAATTGCAGGTTACATTGAATTTTGGAAGCCAGCACTTAGGGACAGCCATTATGGTCACCCTAAAGGTGGTCTGTCTACATACATTTCTAACAACTTAAAAGGTTCGTTCAACCAATTTGTACTTAAGGAAGACTGGTTACTTGGGGTCAAAATCAATCCGTGGAGGAAGCAGCGTTCACTCTTCCTCATAAACGTGTACATTAACCCCAGCACCCGCACTAAAAAAGACCATCTGGCCCGCCTCAGTGAAATCATGAATGATATTGCCACAGACCACCCCAACTCGGACTGCATTGTCACGGGGGACTTCAATACCAATCTATTCCAGAGGAAAACAACAGACATGGAAGGGCCCGCCCAGACAAACATCATTGAAGCCATGACTCAAACTAAACCCCTGAATCAAGCCCTCAATAATTTGGGTGAGCTCTCAGTGATAAATCTGAATTGCAAATGGTAAAATCTAAATAAGAGTTTTTGCTTCCGTTTGACCAGGCCCAGTCCGTGATAATATGGACAATTTTTGCATCCATCCGCGGTCTGAAAGTGACCACAGGCCGCAGGTTATCTCCCTCAACACAAGGACAGAATTCCATAAAATGGTGCCCGCAACCCACAAGGGAATATATTCCGAAAATTTAAAGCGTCTCAAATGGTCTGAGATGAACAGCCAGAAAATTCTAACAGCAAGTTAAGGACTTTGCCAATGGTAGACTTGACCTAGACGCCTACCCGATAGTGAAATGGTCGCTGCTTTGCTCTGACGGGCTCCGGGGTGCAGGTGCTCCCGGGCGGCATTTTCTTCTACCCCTTCCCCCCCCCCTGAATCACGCAGGTTGCGCGGCGCGTTGAGCCCCTCGTGCCTAGACCACTCCTCTGAGTTTCTTGGTCCTAACTATCTCTTGCGGTTCTCCGCAGTACCCTGTGCTCTTTCAAGGCTCTCGGCGGGTGGCTCCACTCGCTTTTGCTCCCTGCCCTTAGTCAAACGGAGTTTGGGGGTGTGTCACTGGTTGACCTGCCGTTCATTACCAGGTAGCCTGCGTTGTAGAATCTTATCACTCGGACGTTCCTTTCTGGTCCACAATGCAATTAAACCTCTTCAACTACTCTTTGAGGACAGCAACAATTCCGGACTCATGGCGGGGTGCAATCATTCATCCCATTTATAAATCTGGATCACACGTGAGCCCTAACAATTACACATTTTGGACATAGGGCGAAACATTATGCTGGGCTTATCCTGGAGGACCTTGGGCAATGGGCAAAGGCCAATAATCTTATACCAATGAATCAAACAGGGTTTGTTGCCAACTCAGGAACCATGACAAATTTATTAGCAGTCTCTACCATCGTCGACAAAGACCTTTTATCATCTAGGACCGCATTTTTCTGCTTTGTCGACTTTAAAGCTGCATTTGATAGGGTTCCCAGGGCAGCACTCTGGGAAAAACTGAGGCAGTGGCGTATCCCAGACAGAATCCTGAACCCTATTATCCAATTGCACACAAATACTTGGGTCCGAGTGAAGTTAGGGTCCGGCACGCATCTCTCACGAAAAATCATGACCTCAAGAGGTGTCAAGCAGGGATGCGTGCTGGCCCCCCTTCTCTTTAATCTCTTCATTGCAGATCTGTCAAGTACCCTAAATAAAGTAAACAGTCACCCGCCCAAAGTAGGAGGAACGGCATTATGTAATCTTTTATACGCCAATGATTTGGCCCTGTTTAGCCCTACAGGGGTAGGGTTACAAAGGCTCCTTGACTCATTAATTCAATACGCGACCAGCAACCAACTAGAAGTTAACATGAAAAAGACCCAGATAGTCCCGTTTGGTAAGAAACTTTATGGTGGTGGTGGCTGGTCATTTAACAAAACAAGCCTTTCCATCGGCCAATCATACAAATATTTAGGTGTTTGTTTGGATCACAGAGGCAACTATATAAAGCAGAGTAATGTGATCACAGCCAAAGCTACGGCACTTGTGGTATCACTGTCTAGGTTGTTGAAGAAACTCTCTGGTCCAACCCTCTCTCCCCTATTGGAAGTTTTAAGAACAACGATCGGCCCCACTCTATCATACGGTATAGAGATCTTTAAAGGTAAAATGAACACTGTTTTAAATAAACATACAATTAAAATATTCAAAAAGGTACTCCACCTGCCAAGTTCTGGATCCCCTGCACAGATCAGATTAGAGTTGGGGTTGACTAATTACGAAGCCTCTAACGTTGGCACATACCTTTTGCTTTGCCACAAATTAAGACAGGCTGAACCAGGCACACTAGAATCCCTAGTCTGGAAAAAAATCAATGAGAGTAACCCAGGAGTATCATTTGGCTGTCTCTTTAAGGACTACATCCACCAAATGTCAGCTGCTGACCTCTGGGCCCTTAATCCTAGTCAGTCAGCCTTTAAAAAGGCAATTAAAAAATGTGTGAGATCGACATCTCTCGCCACTGACAAAGCTCTCCTTACGAAACACAGTCATTCTTGGGCAGTAGTCAACTCTTACAAACAGCTATCCCCCGCTATGTATTTTTCCACCACTTTTTCGCTCTATTTAAAGCGCAGTTTTATAGCCTTAAGATTGGGGGACTGGCGCTTTCTTCAAAATCTACCCATTTGGCGTCGCACGGAGGAGGTCAAATCCTGCAGAGGGCGTGGGTTAGCAAAAGAAACAATCATGCATGTGGTTTGCATCTGCCCCACCTTCAACTTTCAACGCAGGTGCATGCTTAGGTCAGAATGGAATAGGCTGGGAGTTCGGACCTGTAGGCATGCTATCATTGCCGCCCTGTCTACGGATAATACTGTTTTAAACCTAAAATTTGCTACATTTATCCAGCAAGCGTATCGTAATTTTAACACAAAGAAAACTGTCTTGGCTTTGCCATCCATTATTTAGATAAAATGACGTATGATAACAGTCTTTGTTGACGATTATGAGGGTCGCAACTCAAACTGAAATTTTGTGGCGGGCATGCTTATGGTTTGACTTTATAATTTGAATATAATGGGAGCCGCATGAGAGACGCTAGGTCATGTTATACAAACAGTTTACATTTGTATCTTTTTTAAGTCCTTTTGTGTGCCCGCATGGGTTCTTTGATTTAACCATTTTTATACAAAATTGTACATAATGTGACTTGGGGAAAAACTTTTAAAGATATTGTTTTATGTCATCATCAAAAAGTCCCCTTTATTACTGAGGGTCCCTGGGGGCCAACTACCCCACTGGGTACTTCCAGTAAGCGCCACACACCTGGATTGCTGGGAGTGGTCCGAGGCCATGCCCCTTTTTTACACCAGTCGGCAAACTGTGTTCCTGGCGCACTGCTGCTTGGGGGATAAAGTCCACTTGTGTCTTGAGGTCCTCAGGACACAAGTGGACCTCATTGCCCCACCAGCAGTGCACCAAGAGGCGTGTTTTCAGAGTGGTGTAATAAGGGGCATGGCCTCGGACCACCTCTCTGCAAACCAGCTTTCTGGTGCTTACAGTTGCAGGCTGACTAATGCTAATTAGCCAACGGGCGCTTCAGGCAGGCAAAGTCTTATATTATCTACAACTAATTTTAGCATTGTATTTGATTTTAAATATGTATTTAAAATAAAGTTGTATGGACTCCTTAGCTCTCTTCAAACCAAAGTTAGCAAAAATATTGTTCTATTGTAACTTATTAGTTTACCTCACAGAAACAGGTGTACCCCTTTTCAGTGAAACTAGCTTTTAGTGGCTAGTCACTGTAGGAGCACAGCGACGGTAAATTCTTAGATGGTCCATAATTATACACTCTGCATGCCACATTATTTTCTAGCAGGCTTACCTAGGGGTGGCATAATTTGCTACATGCTCCTGCGAACTGCTCTGGCTGCCATTTCAAGTGAGGGAAGTGGATCTCTCCAGCACTTCAAGCTCTGACAGATTGTGAGACCTTCTTGGTCTTTAGAGTGAGGGAAGTACTTCCGGTGTGCTGCCTATGCCTCAAGCAACAATCGTAAATGAATGGAATTTATAATCAGGGAATTTTTGCCTGTCAGTGCTTCATGCCCAGCCAGACTGCTCTCCTCACCAAGCAAGTCAAGCATTGGAGGTGCTTCCTGTCAGTGGCTCATGCCCAGCCAGACTGCTCTCCTTACCAAGCAAGTCAAGCATTGGAGGTGCTTCCTGTCAGTGCCTCATGCCCAGCCAGACTGCTCTCCTCACCAAGCACGTCAAGCATTGGAGGTGCTTCCTGTCAGTGGCTCATGCCCAGCCAGACTGCTCTCCTTACCAAGCAAGTCAAGCATTTCAGGTGCTTCCTGTCAGTGGCTCATGCCCAGCCAGACTGCTCTCCTCACCAAGCAAGTCAAGCATTGGAGGTGCTTCCTGTCAGTAGCTCATGCCCAGCCAGACTGCTCTCCTCACCAAGCAAGTCAAGCAGTGGAGGTGCTTCCTGTCAGTGGCTCGTGCCCAGCCAGACTGCTCTCCTTACCAAGCAAGTCAAGCATTGGAGGTGCTTCCTGTCAGTGGCTCATGCCCAGCCATACTGCTCTCCTTACCAAGCAAGTCAAGCAGTGGAGGTGCTTCCTGTCAGTGGCTCATGCCCAGCCAGACTGCTCTCCTTACCAAGCAAGTCAAGCAGTGGAGGTGCTTCCTGTCAGTGGCTCATGCCCAACCAGACTGCTCTCCTTACCAAGCAAGTCAAGCATTGGAGGTGCTTCCTGTCAGTGCCTCGTGCCCAGCCAGACTGCTCTCCTTACCAAGCACGTCAATCATTGGAGGTGCTTCCTGTCAGTGGCTCGTGCCCAGCCAGACTGCTCTCCTCACCAAGCAAGTCAAGCATTGGAGGTGCTTCCTGTCAGTGGCTCGTGCCCAGCCAGACTGCTCTCCTTACCAAGCAAGTCAAGCATTGGAGGTGCTTCCTGTCAGTGGCTCGTGCCCAGCCAGACTGCTCTCCTCACCAAGCAAGTCAAGCATTGGAGGTGCTTCCTGTCAGTGGCTCGTGCCCAGCCAGACTGCTCTCCTCACCAAGCAAGTCAAGCATTGGAGGTGCTTCCTGTCAGTGCCTCATGCCCAGCCAGACTGCTCTCCTCACCAAGCAAGTCAAGCATTGGAGGTGCTTCCTGTCAGTGGCTCATGCCCAGCCAGACTGCTCTCCTCACCAAGCAAGTCAAGCATTGGAGGTGCTTCCTGTCAGTGCCTCATGCCCAGCCAGACCAGCCAGACTGCTCTCCTCACCAAGCACGTCAAGCATTGGAGGTGCTTCCTGTCAGTGGCTCATGCCCAGCCAGACTGCTCTCCTCACCAAGCAAGTCAAGCATTGGAGGTGCTTCCTGTCAGTGGCTCGTGCCCAGCCAGACTGCTCTCCTTACCAAGCAAGTCAAGCATTGAAGGTGCTTCCTGTCAGTGCCTCATGCCCAGCCAGACTGCTCTCCTCACCAAGCAAGTCAAGCATTGGAGGTGCTTCCTGTCAGTGCCTCGTGCCCAGCCAGACTGCTCTCCTCACCAAGCAAGTCAAGCATTGGAGGTGCTTCCTGTCAGTGGCTCATGCCCAGCCAGACTGCTCTCCTCACCAAGCAAGTCAAGCATTGGAGGTGCTTCCTGTCAGTGGCTCGTGCCCAGCCAGACTGCTCTCCTCACCAAGCAAGTCAAGCATTGGAGGTGCTTCCTGTCAGTGGCTCATGCCCAGCCAGACTGCTCTCCTCACCAAGCAAGTCAAGCATTGGAGGTGCTTCCTGTCAGTGGCTCGTGCCCAGCCAGACTGCTCTCCTCACCAAGCAAGTCAAGCATTGGAGGTGCTTCCTGTCAGTGCCTCATGCCCAGCCAGACTGCTCTCCTCACCAAGCAAGTCAAGCAGTGGAGGTGCTTCCTGTCAGTGCCTCATGCCCAGCCAGACTGCTCTCCTCACCAAGCAAGTCAAGCATTGGAGGTGCTTCCTGTCAGTGGCTCATGCCCAGCCAGACTGCTCTCCTCACCAAGCAAGTCAAGCAGTGGAGGTGCTTCCTGTCAGTGGCTCGTGCCCAGCCAGACTGCTCTCCTCACCAAGCAAGTCAAGCATTGGAGGTGCTTCCTGTCAGTGCCTCATGCCCAGCCAGACTGCTCTCCTCACCAAGCAAGTCAAGCATTGGAGGTGCTTCCTGTCAGTGGCTCATGCCCAGCCAGACTGCTCTCCTCACCAAGCAAGTCAAGCAGTGGAGGTGCTTCCTGTCAGTGGCTCGTGCCCAGCCAGACTGCTCTCCTCACCAAGCAAGTCAAGCATTGGAGGTGCTTCCTGTCAGTGGCTCATGCCCAGCCAGACTGCTCTCCTCACCAAGCAAGTCAAGCATTGGAGGTGCTTCCTGTCAGTGCCTCATGCCCAGCCAGACTGCTCTCCTCACCAAGCAAGTCAAGCATTGGAGGTGCTTCCTGTCAGTGGCTCATGCCCAGCCAGACTGCTCTCCTCACCAAGCAAGTCAAGCATTGGAGGTGCTTCCTGTCAGTGGCTCGTGCCCAGCCAGACTGCTCTCCTCACCAAGCAAGTCAAGCATTGGAGGTGCTTCCTGTCAGTGGCTCATGCCCAGCCAGACTGCTCTCCTCACCAAGCAAGTCAAGCATTGGAGGTGCTTCCTGTCAGTGGCTTCATGCCCAGCCAGACTGCTCTCCTCACCAAGCAAGTCAAGCATTGGAGGTGCTTCCTGTCAGTGGCTCGTGCCCAGCCAGACTGCTCTCCTCACCAAGCAAGTCAAGCATTGGAGGTGCTTCCTGTCAGTGGCTCGTGCCCAGCCAGACTGCTCTCCTCACCAAGCAAGTCAAGCATTGGAGGTGCTTCCTGTCAGTGGCTCGTGCCCAGCCAGACTGCTCTCCTCACCAAGCAAGTCAAGCATTGGAGGTGCTTCCTGTCAGTGGCTCGTGCCCAGCCAGACTGCTCTCCTCACCAAGCAAGTCAAGCATTGGAGGTGCTTCCTGTCAGTGGCTCGTGCCCAGCCAGACTGCTCTCCTCACCAAGCAAGTCAAGCATTGGAGGTGCTTCCTGTCAGTGGCTCGTGCCCAGCCAGACTGCTCTCCTCACCAAGCAAGTCAAGCATTGGAGGTGCTTCCTGTCAGTGCCTCGTGCCCAGCCAGACTGCTCTCCTCACCAAGCAAGTCAAGCATTGGAGGTGCTTCCTGTCAGTGGCTCGTGCCCAGCCAGACTGCTCTCCTCACCAAGCAAGTCAAGCATTGGAGGTGCTTCCTGTCAGTGGCTCGTGCCCAGCCAGACTGCTCTCCTCACCAAGCAAGTCAAGCATTGGAGGTGCTTCCTGTCAGTGCCTCGTGCCCAGCCAGACTGCTCTCCTCACCAAGCAAGTCAAGCATTGGAGGTGCTTCCTGTCAGTGGCTCGTGCCCAGCCAGACTGCTCTCCTCACCAAGCAAGTCAAGCATTGGAGGTGCTTCCTGTCAGTGGCTCGTGCCCAGCCAGACTGCTCTCCTCACCAAGCAAGTCAAGCATTGGAGGTGCTTCCTGTCAGTGGCTCGTGCCCATCCAGACTGCTCTCCTCACCAAGCACGTCAATCATTGGAGGTGCTTCCTGTCAGTGGCTCGTGCCCAGCCAGACTGCTCTCCTCACCAAGCAAGTCAAGCAGTGGAGGTGCTTCCTGTCAGTGGCTCGTGCCCAGCCAGACTGCTCTCCTCACCAAGCAAGTCAAGCAGTGGAGGTGCTTCCTGTCAGTGCCTCATGCCCAGCCAGACTGCTCTCCTCACCAAGCAAGTCAAGCATTGGAGGTGCTTCCTGTCAGTGCCTCATGCCCAGCCAGACTGCTCTCCTCACCAAGCACGTCAAGCATTGGAGGTGCTTCCTGTCAGTGGCTCGTGCCCAGCCAGACTGCTCTCCTCACCAAGCAAGTCAAGCAGTGGAGGTGCTTCCTGTCAGTGGCTCGTGCCCAGCCAGACTGCTCTCCTCACCAAGCAAGTCAAGCATTGGAGGTGCTTCCTGTCAGTGCCTCGTGCCCAGCCAGACTGCTCTCCTCACCGAGCAAGTCAAGCATTGGAGGTGCTTCCTGTCAGTGCCTCATGCCCAGCCAGACTGCTCTCCTTACCGAGCAAGTCAAGCAGTGGAGGTGCTTCCTGTCAGTGGCTCATGCCCAGCCAGACTGCTCTCCTTACCAAGCACGTCAATCATTGGAGGTGCTTCCTGTCAGTGCCTCGTGCCCAGCCAGACTGCTCTCCTCACCAAGCAAGTCAAGCATTGGAGGTGCTTCCTGTCAGTGGCTCGTGCCCAGCCAGACTGCTCTCCTCACCAAGCAAGTCAAGCAGTGGAGGTGCTTCCTGTCAGTGGCTCGTGCCCAGCCAGACTGCTCTCCTCACCAAGCAAGTCAAGCAGTGGAGGTGCTTCCTGTCAGTGGCTCGTGCCCAGCCAGACTGCTCTCCTCACCAAGCAAGTCAAGCATTGGAGGTGCTTCCTGTCAGTGGCTCGTGCCCAGCCAGACTGCTCTCCTCACCAAGCAAGTCAAGCATTGGAGGTGCTTCCTGTCAGTGGCTCGTGCCCAGCCAGACTGCTCTCCTCACCAAGCAAGTCAAGCATTGGAGGTGCTTCCTGTCAGTGGCTCGTGCCCAGCCAGACTGCTCTCCTCACCAAGCAAGTCAAGCATTGGAGGTGCTTCCTGTCAGTGCCTCATGCCCAGCCAGACTGCTCTCCTCACCAAGCAAGTCAAGCAGTGGTGGTGCTTCCTGTCAGTGCCTCGTGCCCAGCCAGACTGCTCTCCTCACCAAGCAAGTCAAGCAGTGGAGGTGCTTCCTGTCAGTGGCTCGTGCCCAGCCAGACTGCTCTCCTCACCAAGCAAGTCAAGCATTGGAGGTGCTTCCTGTCAGTGGCTCGTGCCCAGCCAGACTGCTCTCCTCACCAAGCAAGTCAAGCATTGGAGGTGCTTCCTGTCAGTGGCTCGTGCCCAGCCAGACTGCTCTCCTCACCAAGCAAGTCAAGCAGTGGAGGTGCTTCCTGTCAGTGCCTCATGTCCAGCCAGACTGCTCTCCTCACCAAGCAAGTCAAGCATTGGAGGTGCTTCCTGTCAGTGGCTCATGCCCAGCCAGACTGCTCTCCTCACCAAGCAAGTCAAGCAGTGGAGGTGCTTCCTGTCAGTGGCTCGTGCCCAGCCAGACTGCTCTCCTCACCAAGCAAGTCAAGCAGTGGAGGTGCTTCCTGTCAGTGCCTCATGCCCAGCCAGACTGCTCTCCTTACCAAGCAAGTCAAGCATTGAAGGTGCTTCCTGTCAGTAGCTCATGCCCAGCCAGACTGCTCTCCTTACCAAGCAAGTCAAGCATTGGGGGTGCTTCCTGTCAGTGGCTCATGCCCAGCCAGACTGCTCTCCTTACCAAGCACGTCAAGCAGTGGAGGTGCTTCCTGTCAGTGCCTCATGCCCAGCCAGACTGCTCTCCTCACCAAGCAAGTCAAGCAGTGGAGGTGCTTCCTGTCAGTGGCTCGTGCCCAGCCAGACTGCTCTCCTCACCAAGCAAGTCAAGCAGTGGAGGTTCTTCCTGTCAGTGCCTCATGCCCAGCCAGACTGCTCTCCTCACCAAGCAAGTCAAGCATTGAAGGTGCTTCCTGTCAGTAGCTCATGCCCAGCCAGACTGCTCTCCTTACCAAGCAAGTCAAGCATTGGAGGTGCTTCCTGTCAGTGGCTCGTGCCCAGCCAGACTGCTCTCCTTACCAAGCACGTCAAGCAGTGGAGGTGCTTCCTGTCAGTGCCTCATGCCCAGCCAGACTGCTCTCCTCACCAAGCAAGTCAAGCAGTGGAGGTGCTTCCTGTCAGTGGCTCGTGCCCAGCCAGACTGCTCTCCTTACCAAGCAAGTCAAGCATTGGAGGTGCTTCCTGTCAGTGGCTCGTGCCCAGCCAGACTGCTCTCCTTACCAAGCAAGTCAAGCATTGAAGGTGCTTCCTGTCAGTGCCTCGTGCCCAGCCAGACTGCTCTCCTCACCAAGCAAGTCAAGCATTGGAGGTGCTTCCTGTCAGTGCCTCGTGCCCAGCCAGACTGCTCTCCTCACCAAGCACGTCAAGCATTGGAGGTGCTTCCTGTCAGTGGCTCATGCCCAGCCAGACTGCTCTCCTCACCAAGCAAGTCAAGCATTGGAGGTGCTTCCTGTCAGTGGCTCGTGCCCAGCCAGACTGCTCTCCTCACCAAGCAAGTCAAGCATTGGAGGTGCTTCCTGTCAGTGCCTCGTGCCCAGCCAGACTGCTCTCCTCACCAAGCAAGTCAAGCATTGGAGGTGCTTCCTGTCAGTGGCTCGTGCCCAGCCAGACTGCTCTCCTTACCAAGCAAGTCAAGCATCGGAGGTGCTTCCTGTCAGTGGCTCGTGCCCAGCCAGACTGCTCTGCTCACCAAGCAAGTCAAGCAGTGGAGGTGCTTCCTGTCAGTGGCTCATGCCCAACCAGACTGCTCTCCTCACCAAGCAAGTCAAGCATTGGAGGTGCTTCCTGTCAGTGGCTCATGCCCAGCCAGACTGCTCTCCTTACCAAGCAAGTCAAGCATTGGAGGTGCTTCCTGTCAGTGCCTCATGCCCAGCCAGACTGCTCTCCTCACCAAGCAAGTCAAGCATCGGAGGTGCTTCCTGTCAGTGCCTCATGCCCAGCCAGACTGCTCTCCTCACCAAGCAAGTCAAGCATCGGAGGTGCTTCCTGTCAGTGCTTCATGCCCAGCCAGACTGCTCTCCTTACCAAGCAAGGCAAGCATCGGAGGTGCTTCCTGTCAGTGCCTCATGCCCAGCCAGACTGCTCTCCTCACCAAGCAAGTCAAGCATCGGAGGTGCTTCCTGTCAGTGCTTCATGCCCAGCCAGACTGCTCTCCTCACCAAGCAAGGCAAGCATTGGAGGTGCTTCCTGTCAGTGGCTCGTGCCCAGCCAGACTGCTCTCCTTACCAAGCAAGTCAAGCATTGGAGGTGCTTCCTGTCAGTGCCTCATGCCCAGCCAGACTGCTCTCCTTACCAAGCAAGGCAAGCATTGGAGGTGCTTCCTGTCAGTGGCTCGTGCCCAGCCAGACTGCTCTCCTTACCAAGCAAGTCAAGCATTGGAGGTGCTTCCTGTCAGTGGCTCATGTCCTGATAGTCTGAGCTATCTCTCGGGCACTTCAAGCAAAGACATTGTATCAATGACACAGATCAATCCCAGGAAGACAGCTCTATGTTCCCAGCATTTCAAGCATATCCTGTCCTCACTTGTTTCTTTTGCTTAAACGTATAAGACAAACCATGCCTCGATTGCCTCGCTGCCCACCGGTGTCAGTGATACTTCTTCCCAGTAACATTAAGTGGATGAAAGATTCATGTATGTCTTCAGTGCCCTGCTGTGAATGCCTCACAGATGTGACCACATCCAAAAATGCCTCTATGAGCCCAGCCTTGATATTTAGCTTGTGTTTAGTTAATATGATCTTCACAGTTCATTTAGTTTGTTTTTTGCATGCTTATTTATTATTTTCTAACACAATGAACCTCACAATTATGTAAATGAAATGAATAAAGATAATTTGAAAATTAATATCTTTGATGCTTATAATATTTATTTTTGTGATATGTTTACCTGAATATGGTTCTTGTCTGCTGTTCATATACATAACATAAAAATGCTGTAACAAGTACGTACAAAGTGAATAACATAACAGGACAGAAGCAGAACATTACTTTTACATTTTATATATGAGCAACCTTCCAGAGCACCTTCTGATGTAGCTCCCACTCTTTGACTGCCCCACAGTTGTGAATAAATCCCCCACTCAAGGAAGGACACAAAAGGTCCCCCATTCCCTTCAGCAATGACTCAGGCAAGTTCTTTGCCTGACTATGGTTCTACCTGACATCCCTGCCATTCACCGAGGTCAGGCTTCACATCAAGCTAATAACATACTGCTAATGCATGTTCATTTTAAATCTAGACTTGATATAGTCCTAATGTGCCAGTGTTTATTTCAGGTGTGAAAATGTGGACTTTCATTCAATAAAGAAGCCACAGAAGAACATAGGTAATATGAATTATTATGATTTCTATGAATCACTTTTTACCTGATTAAGTTATTATAAGATCTGAAATTTAGAAACTGAAGCTGCACCTGACTAGGTATTCAGGAGAAACCAGCACTGCATCTTGATCCAGGCTGTACTGATGCGTTGCAAGAGTATTTAAAGAGGCTGTTGCAAAACAAGACATTGACAGTTGAGATTAAGAAACAATCAAAGCATTAATTTGAAGAGCTTAAGTCATTACCAACTCACATAATTCACACAGAAATGGTCAACCATACTACATGGAAATTAGAACATTATGTTAAATTCAAGGCCCTCTGCATTGCCTACAAGGCAGTGCATGGCACAGGACCCAAATTCCTGACTGAGGCACTCCAGCTGTACACCCCCAAAAGACTGTTGAGATCTGCCAACACTTGCCTTCTTCCTGTACCTCGCACTAGAACGGCAACTTGGGGAGACCGTCGCTTTTTAGTGGCCACACCAAAACTCTGGAACCTTCTTCCATTAAATATCAAAAATGCCCCCAACCTGATGAGCTTCCGGAGGCTCGTAAAGACATGGCTGTTTGACCAGTGAACTCTACTATTATGGTCCTGCTAGCTCACACATGCGCCGAGACACCCCAGGGTATTTGTTTGCGCAATAAAAATCTCAAAAAAAAAAAAAAAAAATCTATGCTTTGAAAAGGCAATGAGTGTAGGTGCCCTTGAGATCCGAGCACATATGCTTTAGTGATATCCCTAAACAATTCTGCACATTAATGAGGGAATGCTTGGTGCTTCCATACAAGGAGTTTTTAACCCCTTTGCTGCGGGGGTTCAAATGGGTTTGGGCGTGGAGCTGTGGTGCTCATGATGGAGCTCCTGGACCCAGACAAGCAAGGGGAGGCTCCCCGGGCACAACGAAACCCCGTCCCGGGCTTTGGCAGTGCGGCAGGCCGGGGGAAGGGGGCCCCGAGGCGGGGCACCTGACCCGGGGCCCGGCCGGGCCCCTGGCCCCAGCTGGGAGCCCAGAGGCACAGGGGACGCCTCCCCGGGCCCTCCCC
Organism: Lissotriton vulgaris; assembly: GCF_964263255.1. Lineage (NCBI taxonomy): Eukaryota > Metazoa > Chordata > Amphibia > Caudata > Salamandridae > Lissotriton > Lissotriton vulgaris. The sequence continues at coordinate 10,478,867 of NC_141692.1, forward strand.
GGACCCCATCCAGGGCTTCCTGCCACGCGGCAGGCACAGGAACGGACCCAGGGCTGGGGCAACATCCTGACCCGTCCAGCTGCCGGCTGAGGACCGCTAGGCCGATAGGGGTCCCAGAGTACCTTGTCCCTAGTAATCCGGAGGAAGGCGACCCATCTTTCTGGGAACAAGTGCGCACCGCGAGGCTCAGGGGACCCAAGGCGCGAAAGTACCCGACCTCCTGGAGCCCTCGCTGGGATCCGGGAGGCAAATGGCACCTCATCAGGACTTCCAGGGAAGTACGGACATCTGGTCGCCCCATAGGAAAGCATTGCGGGCGACCAGATGGCCGAGGGGATCCGGGCGACCAGATGGCTGAGGGGATCTGGGCGACCAGATGGCCGGGCACGAAAGGGAAGCTGCTTGGACCCTCTGGACCCCGTCCCGGGCACCCTGCCGCGTGGCAGGACCCAGGACGGAGCCCCGGGTGGGGAGGCCACCCTCCCCGGGGCCCTCGGGGGCCCCGAACGGGGCTCCTGAAACCCAGCCGAGCAAGGGGAGGCTCCCCGGGCACCACAGAACACCGTCCTGGGCCCAAGCACCCGACCCAGGGCCAGGCGGGGCCCCTGGACCCTGCCGTGGCTCCCAGGTCTGGAGGCACAGGGGAAGCCTACCCCTGGCCCTTCGGACCCCGTCCCAGGCACCCTGCCATGCGGCAGGACCCAGGACGGAGCCCCGGGCAAGCCGGGCCGAAGACGGCTGAAATGCCAGAAACCGGTCCCCGGTAGCTTGTTTCCTTCCCAGTGTAATAATTGGCTTTTGTAGTTTGGTTTGCTCTGTTCCCATCATGCACTGGGACAGGAACAGACTAATTTGCATACAGCCAGGTTCTGAAACTGGGATGGTGCAGTGAGCTAAAAAACGGTGTTGGATCTAGCCCTGATCTCTTGACTGGGTGAGAGTATTCTGTTTTATTCAGAGACTCTGTCCCTCACCACCCCTTGTTGTAAATATTTTTGTCCACCCTAAGCGTGGAAGGGTATACTCAGATGTGAGTCCCTTGCTCATTGCACCATCAGGATTCAAGCAAGCCGGGCCGAAGACGGCTGAAATGCCAGAAACCGGTCCCCAGTAGCTTGTTTCCTTCCCAGTGTAAGAATTGGCTTTTGTAGTTTGGTTTGCCCAGTTCCCATCATGCACTGGGACAGGAACAGACTAATTTGCATACAGCCAGGTTCTGAAACTGGGATGGTGCAGTGAGCTAAAAAACGGTGTTGGATCTAGCCCTGATCTCTTGACTGGGTGAGAGTATTCTGTTTTATTCAGAGACTCTGTCCCTCACCACCCCTTGTTGTAAATATTTTTGTCCACCCTAAGCGTGGAAGGGTATACTCAGATGTGAGTCCCTTGCTCATTGCACCATCAGGATTCAAGCAAGCCGGGCCGAAGACGGCTGAAATGCCAGAAACCGGTCCCCGGTAGCTTGTTTCCTTCCCAGTGTAAGAATTGGCTTTTGTAGTTTGGTTTGCTCTGTTCCCATCATGCACTGGGACAGGAACAGACTAATTTGCATACAGCCAGGTTCTGAAACTGGGATGGTGCAGTGAGCTAAAAAACGGTGTTGGATCTAGCCCTGATCTCTTGACTGGGTGAGAGTATTCTGTTTTATTCAGAGACTCTGTCCCTCACCACCCCTTGTTGTAAATATTTTTGTCCACCCTAAGCGTGGAAGGGTATACTCAGATGTGAGTCCCTTGCTCATTGCACCATCAGGATTCAAGCAAGCCGGGCCGAAGACGGCTGAAATGCCAGAAACCGGTCCCCGGTAGCTTGTTTCCTTCCCAGTGTAAGAATTGGCTTTTGTAGTTTGGTTTGCTCTGTTCCCATCATGCACTGGGACAGGAGCAGACTAATTTGCATACAGCCAGGTTCTGAAACTGGGATGGTGCAGTGAGATAAAAAACGGTGTTGGATCTAGCCCTGATCTCTTGACTGGGTGAGAGTATTCTGTTTTATTCAGAGACTCTGTCCCTCACCACCCCTTGTTGTAAATATTTTTGTCCACCCTAAGCGTGGAAGGGTATACTCAGATGTGAGTCCCTTGCTCATTGCACCATCAGGATTCAAGCAAGCCGGGCCGAAGACGGCTGAAATGCCAGAAACCGGTCCCCGGTAGCTTGTTTCCTTCCCAGTGTAAGAATTGGCTTTTGTAGTTTGGTTTGCTCTGTTCCCATCATGCACTGGGACAGGAACAGACTAATTTGCATACAGCCAGGTTCTGAAACTGGGATGGTGCAGTGAGCTAAAAAACGGTGTTGGATCAAGCCCTGATCTCTTGACTGGGTGAGAGTATTCTGTTTTATTCAGAGACTCTGTCCCTCATCACCCCTTGTTGTAAATATTTTTGTCCACCCTAAGCGTGGAAGGGTATACTCAGATGTGAGTCCCTTGCTCATTGCACCATCAGGATTCAAGCAAGCCGGGCCGAAGACGTCTGAAATGCCAGAAACCGGTCCCCGGTAGCTTGTTTCCTTCCCAGTGTAAGAATTGGCTTTTGTAGTTTGGTTTGCTCTGTTCCCATCATGCACTGGGACAGGAACAGACTAATTTGCATACAGCCAGGTTCTGAAACTGGGATGGTGCAGTGAGCTAAAAAACGGTGTTGGATCTAGCCCTGATCTCTTGACTGGGTGAGAGTATTCTGTTTTATTCAGAGACTCTGTCCCTCACCACCCCTTGTTGTAAATATTTTTGTCCACCCTAAGCGTGGAAGGGTATACTCAGATGTGAGTCCCTTGCTCATTGCACCATCAGGATTCAAGCAAGCCGGGCCGAAGACGGCTGAAATGCCAGAAACCGGTCCCCGGTAGCTTGTTTCCTTCCCAGTGTAAGAATTGGCTTTTGTAGTTTGGTTTGCTCTGTTCCCATCATGCACTGGGACAGGAACAGACTAATTTGCATACAGCCAGGTTCTGAAACTGGGATGGTGCAGTGAGCTAAAAAACGGTGTTGGATCTAGCCCTGATCTCTTGACTGGGTGAGAGTATTCTGTTTTATTCAGAGACTCTGTCCCTCACCACCCCTTGTTGTAAATATTTTTGTCCACCCTAAGCGTGGAAGGGTATACTCAGATGTGAGTCCCTTGCTCATTGCACCATCAGGATTCAAGCAAGCCGGGCCGAAGACGGCTGAAATGCCAGAAACCGGTCCCCGGTAGCTTGTTTCCTTCCCAGTGTAAGAATTGGCTTTTGTAGTTTGGTTTGCTCTGTTCCCATCATGCACTGGGACAGGAACAGACTAATTTGCATACAGCCAGGTTCTGAAACTGGGATGGTGCAGTGAGATAAAAAACGGTGTTGGATCTAGCCCTGATCTCTTGACTGGGTGAGAGTATTCTGTTTTATTCAGAGACTCTGTCCCTCACCACCCCTTGTTGTAAATATTTTTGTCCACCCTAAGCGTGGAAGGGTATACTCAGATGTGAGTCCCTTGCTCATTGCACCATCAGGATTCAAGCAAGCCGGGCCGAAGACGGCTGAAATGCCAGAAACCGGTCCCCGGTAGCTTGTTTCCTTCCCAGTGTAAGAATTGGCTTTTGTAGTTTGGTTTGCTCTGTTCCCATCATGCACTGGGACAGGAACAGACTAATTTGCATACAGCCAGGTTCTGAAACTGGGATGGTGCAGTGAGCTAAAAAACGGTGTTGGATCTAGCCCTGATCTCTTGACTGGGTGAGAGTATTCTGTTTTATTCAGAGACTCTGTCCCTCACCACCCCTTGTTGTAAATATTTTTGTCCACCCTAAGCGTGGAAGGGTATACTCAGATGTGAGTCCCTTGCTCATTGCACCATCAGGATTCAAGCAAGCCGGGCCGAAGACGGCTGAAATGCCAGAAACCGGTCCCCGGTAGCTTGTTTCCTTCCCAGTGTAAGAATTGGCTTTTGTAGTTTGGTTTGCTCTGTTCCCATCATGCACTGGGACAGGAACAGACTAATTTGCATACAGCCAGGTTCTGAAACTGGGATGGTGCAGTGAGCTAAAAAACGGTGTTGGATCTAGCCCTGATCTCTTGACTGGGTGAGAGTATTCTGTTTTATTCAGAGACTCTGTCCCTCACCACCCCTTGTTGTAAATATTTTTTGTCCACCCTAAGCGTGGAAGGGTATACTCAGATGTGAGTCCCTTGCTCATTGCACCATCAGGATTCAAGCAAGCCGGGCCGAAGACGGCTGAAATGCCAGAAACCGGTCCCCGGAAGCTTGTTTCCTTCCCAGTGTAAGAATTGGCTTTTGTAGTTTGGTTTGCTCTGTTCCCATCATGCACTGGGACAGGAACAGACTAATTTGCATACAGCCAGGTTCTGAAACTGGGATGGTGCAGTGAGCTAAAAAACGGTGTTGGATCTAGCCCTGATCTCTTGACTGGGTGAGAGTATTCTGTTTTATTCAGAGACTCTGTCCCTCACCACCCCTTGTTGTAAATATTTTTGTCCACCCTAAGCGTGGAAGGGTATACTCAGATGTGAGTCCCTTGCTCATTGCACCATCAGGATTCAAGCAAGCCGGGCCGAAGACGGCTGAAATGCCAGAAACCGGTCCCCGGTAGCTTGTTTCCTTCCCAGTGTAAGAATTGGCTTTTGTAGTTTGGTTTGCTCTGTTCCCATCATGCACTGGGACAGGAACAGACTTATTTGCATACAGCCAGGTTCTGAAACTGGGATGGTGCAGTGAGCTAAAAAACGGTGTTGGATCTAGCCCTGATCTCTTGACTGGGTGAGAGTATTCTGTTTTATTCAGAGACTCTGTCCCTCACCACCCCTTGTTGTAAATATTTTTGTCCACCCTCCCCGGGGCCCCTCCGTCCCGGGGAGGGTGACCTCAGTCCCGGGCCTTTGGCAGTGCAGCAGGCCAAGGGACAGGGCCCAGGGCTGGAGCGCCTGACTGGGGCACGGCCGGGCCCCTGGCTTCAGCCGGGGGCCCCAAGCCCAGAGGCACAGGGGATGCCTTCCCCAAACCCTCCGGACCCCGCGCAGGGGATGGGGGGTGCTGGCTAGGCATCCCCTGCCTGCCCGCTCCTGGGGCAAGCAGGCTCTGAGAAAAAGGCCCATCGGGCAGGGGCCTGAGAGGCAGGTGCGTTCCCGGGCCCCTGGGGGCCCCGGCGGGCGGGCCCTGGGTGCTGCCTTCCCCCGTATCGACATCGCCGGGCCTCACGGAGCTCTGCCTGAGCAAACTCGGAGAAAAAGGACCATCGGCAAGGGGCTGAGCAGCAGGTGCATACCCGGGCCCCTGGGGGCCCCGGCGGGGAGGCCCGGGTGCTGCCTGCCCTGTCTCGGCATTGCCAGACCTCATGGAGGCCTGCCTGAGCAAACTCAGAGAAAAAGACCCATCGGCAATGGGGCTGAGCGGCAGGTGCGTACCCGGGCCCCTGGGGCTCCGGCGGGTGGGCCCGGGTCCTGCCTTCACCTGTCTCGGCATGGCCAGACCTCACGGAGGCCTGCCTGAGCAAACTCGGAGAAAAAGGCTCATCGGCAATGGGGCTTAGCGGCAGGTGCTTACCCGGGCCCCTGGGGGCCCGGCGGGAGGGCCCGGGTACTGCCTTCCCCTGATTCAGAATCGCCGGACCTCACAGAGTCTGACTGAGGGAAAACTCGGAGAAACAGGACCATCGGGAAGGGGCAGAGAGGCAGGTGCGTTCCCGGGCCCCTGGAGCCCCGGTGGGCGGGCCCCGGGTGATGCCTTCCCCCCTCTCGGCATGGCCGGGCTTCACGGAGCTCTGCCTGAGCAAACTCGGAGAAAAAGAACCATCGGCAAGGGGCCGAGCGGCATGTGCGTACCCGGGCACCAGGTCCTGCCTTCCCCTGATTCAGAATCGCCGGACCGCACGGAGGTCTGACTGACCCTCTCCCTAGTAATCCGGAGGAAAAAAAAAAAATTGATACTTGTATAGCGCACTACTCACCCGTAAGGGTCTCACGGCGCTTGTACGAATACCGCTGTGGAACCCATCCTGGCTTTCCCTGTGAGGCGTCCACTCCTGGGCACCCCAAGGTGGAGGCCAGGCATCCTTAGCGTTGTGGGGGCCGTTGTGAAGATTAAGCAAGCTAAAGCCCAGAGTTGCAGAGTGGGACTCCATGATTGGAATAGGCACCGAGGCGAGAATTATCAGGTCCGTGGAATTTGAGCCCAAGACCCGCCAAGGCGGGGAATTGAACCCTGTTCCCGGGCTAGACCTCTGCATCAGGGTCTGCCACTCTAATCATTGAGCCACACTTCTCCACAAAATTACCAGGAAAATTACCCCCCTTTCTTGTAATCCGTGCACACGAGGTAACAGAGGGAACCCAAGGTGCGAAAGTACCCCACCTTCTGGAGCCCTCACTGGGATCCGGGAGGCAAATGGCACCTCATCGGGACTTCCAGGGAAGTTCGGCCATCCGGTCGCCCCATTGGAAAGCATTGCGGGCGACCAGATGGCAGAGGGGATCCGCGCGACCAGATGTTCGAGGGGATCTGGGCGACCAGATGGCCGGGCACGAAAGGGACGCCGTCTGGTCACCCTGTGCCCCAACGAAGGAGTGAGCCGGCGCCCGGAGGATGGCAGACCAGAGGGCCAGGGCCCCAGCCGGGCCCCAGCCATGGAGGCTGCCAGGGGGCGCCCGGCAGGCCCTCCGACCTGGGGCCCGTGGACACCTTGGCAAGCAGGGGAGGCCTGAACTGGACTGACGGACCCCTGTTCTGGGCCCTTGGTGGAGCGGCAGCCCGGGGGACAGGGCCCAGGGCTGGAGCACCTGGCCCGGGGCCCGGACCGGCCCCTAGATCCAGCTGGGGCTCCCAAGCCCGGAAGCACATGGGAAGCTTCCCCGGGACCTCCGGACCCCGTACCGGGCATCCTGCCATGCAGCAGGACCAAGGACTGAGCCCGGGGTGGGGAGGCCGCCCTCCCCGGGCACTCAGGGCCCCGCCCGGAGCTCCTGAGCCCAGCCTGGCAAGGGGAGGCTCCCCGGGCACAACGGAACCCCATCCTGGGCCTTTGGCATTGTGGCAGGCTGGGGGACAGGGCCCAGGGCCGTGGCACCCTGGACGCGGGGCCCGTCCTGGACCCAGCCGGGGCTCCCAAGCCCAGAGGCGCATGGGAAGCTTCCCCGGGACCTCCGGACCCCGTACCAGGCACCCTGCCATGCAGCAGGACCAAGGACAGAGCCAGGGGTGGGGAGGCCGCCCTCCCCGTGCCCTCAGGCCTTCCAGGTAAGCCCGGCAATCTGGTCGCCCCATTGGAAAGCATTGCACGCTACTATTGCAACACATTATCTACTGGACGTGCTCTAGGTGGCGCTCCAACATAAGGAATATACCAACACCTTCCCGACTGGAATCGTGTCGGAATGGAGCCGTCATTAGCACTGAAGGGGTTAAAGGAGATAGTAGGACGTTTGGAGTTCAGTGTACTGGCTAGTATCTCTGCAGCAGACTCAGAATGGGATTATCAGGTATTTTCCTGAGCCATTTTTCACTATTATTTGTCCAAAAAAACAATGTTATTTCCCTCCTGCTTTTATGATGCAGACAGTGTCACTTGGACTGCTGGGGGTTTCTTTTCCAGTGCAGCTGGTGAGTCCACTCCACTGAATTTAATATTGTTTTATCTCAGGCGAGGATCAGAAACCCATGATTGGGCGCCAGGTGTCTGGAATCAAAGTCCCGTTGGTGCTGACACGTCCAGAAGTCCAGTCGGAGCCTAAGGATATTCCAAGAATCAGTATGGTTCAAGAAGGTGAGTGAAGGACCCTTGCACAAGGTATAGTACCGGAAAACTGTGAATGAAATATGGCCCGACAGACATATTGTAGACAAAATATTGACTACCAATATTGTTATGTGACAATACACTACATAACAGTTTTTGGGACTGACCTCTGACCTAGTTACAGCACTGCTTACGGGACGTGGAGTTTTTCCTGAAAGCTAGGATCATCCATTATGCATGAGGATTCTTGGAAACTCAGCAAGACTACCATCTCCTGCATAATAACTATGTATAAGGGTCATTCCTTCCGTCATCTTAGTACGACAAGACACAGCAAGAAAAAACGCCTGAGGGTACCACTTTGGGTATATAAACACAATATCTTTGCTGAGACAGGGAGAGGACAAAAAGGAGTTCTGTGCTGATACACTGAGGCAAGACGCTGAGGTTCCTGCATGCAATCTAGCTTGCAGTGGTCTAACATCCTTTGCAGGGTGTCCATCTTGAGACCGAGATGGGGTCCCACAGTCTCTCACTTCAGGTAATGGGGTTGACTTTATCCTAGAAGAATTCTTGGCTTTACACCTACATACAGGCAGGTTCACTTAGGTACATCTTCTTAGGGTCACATCATAGGAGTACGCATTTTACTGTCATGTAATTTTATGCCTGCCTGTATTCATTGTTTTAGCACTATGGTAGAAATCTACCATCTTTTTACTCTGTTGGTGCTTATAATCATTTATATCTGTTTCCATCTTATGGTTGTTTCAGCACACCTATTTTAGGATAGAAGGACGCAGGTTCAATAAATACTCATTGAAAATGTCCCCATGGTTTATTCTGTGTATCTCTCCAAAACAAAGTGAGCACGAGTGACTGAGCAAAAAGTAGCACTGTTTCCACGATCCCTGATGAGACAGAGTTGTCATGTTTGATAGTTGTCAAGAACTATTCTCTCCTGAGCTAGCTGGTACGCAGGCTAGCATACCCAGTGGGAGTGTTTCGAATCAGTCTGAACACCAATCCCACATTCTATGTTGTCTAAACCCACAGATCCTGTATAGGTTTATAGGAACTGCACAATATTATGTGTGTATCTTGTGACATGTTAAATGACATCAATGATGACATCACTGATGCCATCACCCAAGCTACTGATCCTCGAATAGAAACATTGTAGTAATGAAGTTGAGTCTCATACAGCATGGTTAAATATATATGATGTACACTTCATTAAAGCAAGGTAAAGACAGAGAGATAACAGTGTGAGTTGCAGTCAAATGCCTCAGATTAATTGTTACAAAAATATGAGAGAAAAACTAAAGCTTCTCCCTACAATGCATTATTAAGCTGTAGATTTCTATGTAGATGCTGACGTTAGTAGAGTGCTATAGACGATTTCTATATAATCTGGGGATGTAGGAAAGTGCAGATATTTATTTCGAAAAGTTCCGTGAAAATTCGGAGATAATACACATTGTTATAGAATGTATAATCTAATGTTGTTGCACTTACAGGTAGTTCGAGTCACAGTGTGATTGCATGCACCTTTATGTTAATTTCAGAAATCAGCGCATCATAGTTTGCTACAGAGGATTGTCCTTAGGGCATGCATTATCATTGACTAATGTATAGAAGAGAATGTATTCTCTTAAAGTTCCGTCTTAGGTTACGCATTTATAAAGAACGCTTTATACAGACAAATAACAGTTTTTTGATATTCAAGGATTCATATGTTATTGAACTTATTTTTCTACAGAGCCATTGCATTTCTTATTCACTTCAAGACTAGTAAAAAACTTCTAATAGTTGCTTAATGTGGGTGATTTCACAATTGTGCTTCATATTCTGTTTGTCTGCTTGTTGCAAAATTATACGTTCATTAGTTCCATTGATGTTATGGAATCATGTCTCTACGTGATAACCTACCAGTATCACTGGGTCAAGTCACTTGTGATGTCAGTGATGTCATTTGACATGTGATGAGTCAATCATTCAACCAGTATCTAAAGCTCACAGCTACTCCAATGAGTGTCCTTTGCTCTGTGGAAGCTGCTTCCACCATACCCCGACAATGCCATAACTATACTCAGAAAGCACTCCTGAACAACCATGTTTTAAGGGACTTTTTAAACTGACATCCCGTTAATGAGCACACGACCACCGTGGCTCATGACGAGCTGAGCTCAGGGGCGCTTTGCGCGCCTACCCACCCCCCAGCACAGCGGGGGAATCAGCCCCGCAGGCAAGGGGTTAAAAGCTTCCTGTGTCTCTTTTCTTTATTGAAAGATACAACTCTGTGTCGACCGAATAGGGAACTATCTTCACCCCAAAGTATTTCAAAAAGAAGGGCCAGAAGGGGCTCAAAGGTGAGCCATGTGGAACTCTGAATTGAAGCCATTTATAACAGGAGGCATATGGAGTCATCCAGACATGCCAGTGACAAGCCACCAACTCCAATGTTTTATAAACGCTGGAGGAGGATAGTATGTGACACTGTGTGAAAATCTGCTGATAAGTCTAATACGGTCAAGGCAGCTTGTTTACTCTGGTGTACCACAGGTGTTGAGAGAGTTAAGATAAGAGGAGGAGAGCTGAAACTCTGAAACATTCAGTACATTCCCACCTCCTTACTCTATGTGAGACTAAGTCTGTACAGCCATACCTATCCCTGCCCATGACAAACTATGATCGCTTTCTTTTAACTTGTTTCAGATTTTGTATATTTTTTAGATTGGTGTCTTTTCCTAGTATGAACTCATGGATACGTATATTGCCCACTTGCTCGTGTGATGGCATGTCACATCAATCGGATATTCATATCCTTTTCTTCTGCAGACTTTATAGTGCCTCTCGTAGAAAAATTATCGTCCCTTTTTTAAAAGAAATGAATTTAACCAGATGCCGCCCAGCTTTTTTAGAAGTCCAGAGAATGGATACGGTTTTAACTGTAACTGTGGTTTTAAACTTTTTAAAAAGTGTTTTTAAACTACGGAAACAAATGGTAACTGAAATGGTTTAAATTTTTTCTTACCGAATAACTGTCTATTGATCTCCCTCACTGAACTCCCATTATGAGCTGTAATCATTGTAAAGTGTTTTTATGTCTGTTACTTTTATGGTTACTTGTTTTTAACCGAATAAAGTTCTTTGAACTGAACTGAACTGAGAGAGTTGTGAAATAATCAGTTTTCCAGCATCTTAGGTGGCCAGCAGTAGAGAGATTGGTCTAATATTGGCAAATCGAGTCCTTTCCGCCAAATATTTTTTAAGAGTGGAACACGTCTGGCCAATTTAAGCTGGATGGCACAGTAGCTGATTGAATAGGTGTTTTAGGAAGCTGAAATAGGATTAATCACTATAAAATCCGTGGAGGATACAAGCAAGAGTGACATGTTCCTACTCTTCCATAGTTATCATGGAAAACTCAAGCAGATTACAAGCCATAACATTACTAAACCCACCATGCTCCTCTCAGTGCTCTATACAACTGGGCTCGATTCCAAATTAGATACCATTTTAAACATCTTACCTTTGAAAAAGTCAAGTAACTTTTTGCACAGATCTAGGGCGGTTGAGACTGACTCTCTAAAGGTCATTGGAAGAAGAAAACTCTTAACAATTTAAAAGAAACTATTGCCAGACACTAGAAGTTCTGGATATTCTACCTGCAGAAAAGATGTCCTGTGCCTTTTTAATTATTCCATGGTTACTCCTAAGGGCTTCCCTATACTTGTCTTTGTCCTCCCAAAGATAATACCTCCTCCAAAGTCCCTCCAGTTTCATCTGTTGCTATTTCAGTTCTAGCAGAGTTCCCTAATGTTTGCTTTCCTAACCACCCCACATGTGGCACAGGTGAACTTAGTTCAGTGCACCAGCGCTAAGTGTGGAAGACAGGTTATTGTGACCCAGCAGAACTGATCCCAATACATAGTTGAAGGGAAGTCATGGTGTTACAGTCACTAGCAAACCCCAGAAAAGAATCAGGGGCGCTGTAGCAGCAGTAAATCTATTTTGTTCTGCAGAGAATCACATACACAGCACTAAGAAGAAAACACAGGTATAACTAAAAGTATTTATTACAACAGGGTGACCTGTTTCCTAATACAACTAAATAATCACAAAGGATATCATAAAAACAGCAGGAAGGCATGTTGTAAAAATGTGGATCACACAAACATTTCTAACATGATTAAAATGTCGGTTTGGTTCGGTTCTTCAAGCTTTATTCGGTATCCACAACAACCAGAAAAACAACAAATATACGTTTACAAGCAATTAAAACATATATGTGGTGTTGAGCCTCAGCAAGGTCTACCAGTGCTAGGGGTTCTCCCTTCTCTGCACAGAGTCCTCAGACCAATAGAAAGAAGTTGGCACAGAAGCTGGAATAGAAAAGACTGAGTTTATTAAACCTCATGGGGTGGAACTACATTCACACAACACCCTTCGGCAATGTATGAAGTAGCACACTGACTGGAAGGAACTTGGCCCTTTTATACCCACACAGGGGCTCAAATGAAGGCGGTACAAGTACAAAATGCTGGTTTCAAATACATATAAGGTCATACAGAGAGTGTGCTGGCAACAAGTGGGAGGGACTGACAGTTAGTTAATTATGGTGGACACATCCTGACAGTTACAAGTTGAGGACAGCTGAAGCTCAACTGAGCATGTGCGAAGCAGAAGAGGCTCAATATATCTTGTCTCTAGGCAGATTTCAAGAGCAGTTGACAGGAAGGTAGGACAGAGCAGGTGGCGAGCACATGGTAAACAAAATTGCTGCCAGAAATACAAAATAGATTCCACACAACGGACAAGATAGTCTCTAAATACAAGATGTCTTCTGCTAATGCTTAACCTAATCGCTGCTAAATTACAACAGACAACCCTTTCAGCATTAGTTGAAGACATTTGTTTATCTGGGGTAATCTAGATATGCATCCTGGACATTGATGTTCATCATCTCAGTAATTTCATTCTTTAAGATTTGTTGTGCTTTTATGTTTGCAGTATTTCCTTTGGCAGGTGTACAAGCAGTGATGCACATGGAGCAAAGCATAGGACCACATTGTATATGAGTACAGCATGTAAATGGTATCACCAGTAGTATGCATAGAATAGTCAGTAGCTTCCAGCCCCAAGTAGCAAAGAGTGTCCATATCGAGTTTGAAAATGTCCATGTACCAGTCTGTGTGAATTTCTGCAGCAATCTTATGCAGTTTTCAGATTGCATCATATACTGAAGGTGAGTGATCCGGTATAAACACACAGCAACTGCTACCGATGATGCGACATGCACCACCTCGATCAACCAAAATCACGCCAAGCACCATCCTATTTTGAAGTGCTACCATCCTTGCAATTTGTAGTTCCTCTGTAATGTTCCCAAGTGCCATAGCTGTTTGATTGGTGACAGCTTCCACAACACAAGTTAATCCCCTTATCTCTCTGATATTCAATGCAGCACCAACAAAGAAGAACAAGCCCAAATTGAAATCAACATAATGTTGCAAAGTGGCCAACTTCATCTGCACTTATTGTTCGTTTATATCTATTCTTGGAAATGTCATTATACAACTTTAAATTCAGGTGATATTATGGAGGGGCCAAGAACACAGGTGGTAACAAAAATGATATGATTTAGCTCTGGTCACAGAAATTACAAAAGGTCCATTGTCTTTGATAGTCCTCATATTCGTGAAGGCATATGGTGTCGAAATATTGTCCGGTTGGTACTCTTCCCATTCCCAATCAGTCCCTTTAGCTTGAGGATAACCATCTTCATCTTGGTAGCATACTTTATTCAATCAAAAGATGATTCCACCTACTTAGGAATTTCCGAAAGCAAACAAAAGGGCATACCAAGCTTGACATGAACCATCGTGGGAAAACGGTAGAGAAATTAAAGGTGTTCCTCCTTTCTTTTGGTGTGCAGGTATCATCCCACACACCCAACAATTGGTAGCATTCATGGCATTGTGTGTATGATGCAACATCTAGATGAATGTGTTATTTAGGTAGGATTGTCGATGCTTCTGCCGTGATAGGGAAGTGTAAAATAGTGATGATCCACTGAAGCTGGAGTAGTGGCAACAAGAAGCTGTCGAGCAGGAGCCACTTTTTCAACAAACCAGGTGATTATCGCCATAACCACCAGAGCAACAACAAACCCTACAGCACAAATAATTATTTTGTTATTCATTTCAGCAACAGCGATAATTGATATTCCTAAAAACTCGTTGAAAACAATCGTTGGAGCTCTTATCCCTTGGGCAGCCGCTGATTTCTTTACCACGGGCCAAGACGGGTGTCACTACACTAACGCAGGGCTGATCCCCACCTTGCCACATCGGCTCCCCGTTTCACTAACCCCGGGCGGTAGCTCAACCAGTCTTTGTCAACTCTGCAGATTCTTTCCATGGTCTCAAATGGTATTGCGATGCTCCAGGAATCGTGTGGTCCGGGAAGACTTCTGCAGATTCATCAGGTGAGATAGCTTGACCTTTATCCATCTCCAGAATCTCTCGATGGTGGGTAAGCACAGCAGGTTCCACCAAGGCAAACGACACACGCTTACAGTGTGTGCTGTGGACCCAGTTCTTCTTGTACGTTACTCGAACTGCTGTCCCTGTAGTCAGGAGCACCTGCTCTGGACCTCGCCACCACGATTCCAAGCTGTTCGATCTGTCGAAGACCTAGACCATCAAAAAGTCGCCAGGACGGAGTTTGTTGGCCTCACCGGTTGATCTGTCAGGAAGCGCTTCTCGAACCTGTTGATGAATAGAGATCAAACTGTCGGTTAACTGTGCCAAATAATCATGCATCAGAACACAAGGAACAGCATGTATGGGGCTTGGCTTAGGAACTCCCCAAATATTCATCGGTCTCCCAAAGACCACTTCGTATGGGGTGAGACCAGATCGTGAATGTGGCACCGATCTTATGGACAACATTGCCAAGAGTAATGCATCTGGCCACTTTAAAGACTTGGAAGCCAGTATTTACGCTAACTTCAATTTTAAAGTAGCATTGTATCTTTCCACTAATCCTGCTGATTGTGGGTGGAAGATTGTATGGAAGTTCTGTTTTATCCCTAATCCTTTCAGGACATGTTCAACAACTTGCCCAATAAAATGAGGTCCGTTGTCACTCAACAAAAGCTTACAAACACCATATCTAGGGAAAAACTCCTTCAGAAGCACCTTTGCTGTGGTGAGAGCAGTATTATCCTTTGTAGGGTATGCCTCTATCCATTTACTGAAGGCACATACCACCACTAGAACATATTTTAAATGATTGCAGCGTTCAAGTTGGATGTAATCCATCTGCAAGACTTCAAAAGGTGCGGTTGGTGTAGCAAACCCTCCTGTTGGAGTCTGTGTCCCTTTTCCAGGATTATACCGCCCACAGATCAAACAGGACTGTACCACTCTTTTAGCTGTGCTGGCAATTTCAGGATGCTCCCACATTTGTGTAAGCAATTTATTTATTGCTAGAGCTCCAACATGTGCTAGCCCATGTGCTATTTGAACCATAGATTGTAAATAGGTTGCAGGCAGTTTCCACGTATCCATGTCTTTGTTATGCCAACAACCCTCATCGTCTAACATTCCTTCTTTAGACCAATGCTCAAGCTCTTCCACAGAGGCAGATCTCTGTATATCCAATACTTCCTCTCTAGCATCATGCCAACGCTCAGCTTGAGACTTCACGACGTACATGGAAGTAGTGTTTCGCTGCATCGCAGTTTCACGAGCTATGCGACCTGCAAAGGCATTGCCTTGTCATATTCTGTCAATGATTTTCTTGTGTGCGCTACACTTCATAATAGCAACTTTCTTTGGGTATGTAAGTGCAGTCAAGAGATTATGTACTAATTCTTCGTGCATTATCTGCATCCCGTGGGATGTAAGAAAGCCTCTTTCCTTTCAGAGTAGGCAAAAATCATGAACCAATCCAAAAGCATAGCGGCTATCCGTGTAAATGTTCACACACAAGTCAGTGCTAAGTTTGCACGCTTGTGTCAAAGCTATTAGTTCAGCTGTTTGAGCCGACTTCTGAGGTATGCGAGCTGTTTCCACTACTGTGTCAAGCGTGGTGATTGCAAGAGCAGCTGAAATTGTGCCATCTGGTAACTTCAGACAGGACCCATCAACCCACAGTTCCCAATCTACATCTGGAAGGGGCGTATCTTGCAAATCGATGCAACCCTTTGTCTGTTCCTCAGTAAGGAATATTCAATCGTGAGGTTCCTTTGACTGGGACTGAGTTGCAGGATATGGCAACAAAGTGGCTGGGTTCAGTGTCGTGTACCTCTTCAAGGTAATATGAGGTGCTAACAGTGTCAATTCATATCCTGTCAGGCGAGCACTAGTTAAGTGTTGTGTCTTAGTCTGATTTACAAGAGCATCTACTGCATGGGGTACTAGCACCAACAGTTTGTGTGACAAAACTATCCCTTCACTCTGACGTATGGACACAGCTGTTGCTGCCACTGAATAGAAGCACCCAGGCAACGCACAAGCAACAGGATCAAGAACTGCAGAAAAATATGTACAGGGACGCTGCTTATCACCATGTATCTGTACTAAAACTGACAATGCACATCCATCTTTCTCGTGTACATAGAGTGTAAAAGCCTTCATGTCATCTGGTGTGCCTAACACTGGTGCAGAGCAGAGAGCTTGTCTTAACTGACGAAAAGCGTTTTGGCATTCATCTGTCCATGGAAGGGGGATCGGAGTGCATTTAGTCAAAAGCGCTAGGAGGGGTTTAAAATGTGTGAAAAGCCCAATATCCATTGCCTGCAAAACGAAGTCAAACCAATAAACGCATGGACGTCCTTCTGTGTACTGGGGTGTCTAAAATTGCTTGAATGCGATCTGGTGTCAATGCACGGCCCTCCTTAGACAGAAGGTGACCTAAGTAGGTTACCTTCGGTCTACAATATTGCAATTTCTTTTGTGATACTTTATGATGGTGTGTAGCAAGAAAAGAAAGCAAAGACAAAGTGCATTTTTCATAGAAAATTAGCAAAAGGGTTGAGGCAACAAATTGCACCTGTTATTGAAGTGGCTTATTAGTTAGGTGATGGTGCTTGAAAAACCTGGGAGTACAACCCTATTTACTCCCAAGACAAGACCCAAACCGTAAATGAAAGAATTGTTTTGGAATCAGCAGCCATCAAATGTCATAACATCTTTTTAACATTGAATCAGTCCAAAAGCTAAGTATTCTAAGAAGCAGGTCCAGAATTAGGAGACGGTCCAAGTATATCCTTTATTGAATGTTTCCAAACATTAAAATCCAAATACACATAGGAAGTACTTTTAGCCAACGCGTTTCGTCTCTTAGTCGAGACTTCTTCAGGACTCTAGTAAATCAGTGTCTAATTGTCTATAATGCGTTGTCTTATTGAATTTTAGTACATCTAGAAGCATCAATGTAAGTTTTCATTCATTTCTGAAAAAAGCGTGTGAGAGCGATTCTACGCATGGTAACCAAGACTACTCAGGCGTATCAGCTGCCAACAAGATGTCATCGACATATTATATGAGAGCCACTCCTTTCAGATAAAGTAAAGGAATCGAGTTGTCGTTTTAAGGCTTGACTATAAATACTCGGACTCTCACTGTTCCTTTGAGGAACTCTACAAAGTCTGTATGGTCGATTATTCAGAGTGAAACTGAACAAATATCGGCTATCAGGATGAACAGAAATCGAGAAGAAAGCATTCTTCAAATCGATTACAGAAAATATAGTTGCTGTCGGAGGGACCAGGATAAGTAATGTTGTCATGTCAGAAACCACAGGGTACTGAGGTACTACAATATTTTTGACTGCTCTTACATCAATGATGAATCTATAAATCCTGGTCTCAGTATCTTTTTCCAAAATGGGAAGAATCGGACTATTGTAAACATTGTAAGGAACTTCTTCCACAACCCCCACTTTAATCAAATCATGAACAATGCGTGTAAGTGCTTCTTCTCCTTCTTTAGAAATTGTATACTGAGGCAGTCTTGGCAAAGAAGCACCCTCCTTGACACTAATATGTACTGGCAGAATAACCATTTGCCTACATTGGTGTCTGAAGTAGCCCACAAAGTACTAGGGAGTGAGGCTAGTGCAATGTTTTCTTTAACAATACAAGATCTCTCAATCACAGGGTAGTTGTCATTAAAAAAAAACATACTCCTTCCGGAGAACATCGTATCGTAGCCCTGAAATATTTAAGCATATCAAGACGCACAATATTGTCTGGTGTGTTTGGAGAAAGCAAAAACAGACATGGAGCAGTAAACTTATGAACATGGACTGCGAGTGGTTGTGACAATGGGCTAAGGGAAGGTATTCCATCGAAACCTATTGATGTAATGGTTAAGCCAGACAGGGGAGCCCTTGGAACCAATTGTTTAGACAAGGCACTACGAGTAGCTCCTGTATCAACCAGAAACTGATCAGTAGAACCCAAAACATATGCTGTAACATATGGACCCCTCTGATCTACTGGAACTTCAACTGAATCCTTACCCTATCCTAGGCAATCCTATGTATAAGCAGAATCTTGAAAATCAGACGGCACATAGTCGGACATTTGATATTGGTTCCTTCTATCAAAAGTGTTAAACCCATACTGCCAATGTGTATTAGCATAAAACCTAGCGCGATCATTCGTGCTTCCTCTAGGCCCTGAATATTTTGAGCAATTTCTCATTTGTCCCCGACCACGTGGGCACTGCTAAGCACGCAGTACTGGACAATCAGAAAGCCAATGTCCAAATTTCTTGCAGTACGCACACTGGTCAACAGATAAATTTAAACAAGTATAAGAAGGAAAAGACGATCCATAAGATCCACGTCCGCCTCTATCAATACCTCTAGAAGGCGTTCCATATGCTTGAGCTAACATAACCTTTGTTTTCAACTCTTCAGACTTTTTATCCTCATTACCTTTAGCTTCTAATTCTTGTCGCTCATAATACTGAGCCATGGTTAGGAGAGAAACCGGAGAAGAGGTAGTCCATGAACTCTCACTGGCCTTTAGGCGACTAGCTATTCCTGGCAAAAGGTTTGCGACATATTTATCGACAAACAGATGCCTACCCGTGTCAACGACTGGCTACTAAAATCTGGAATGCCTCTTCAAAGCGTGTAAAGAAATCTGACACGATTAATCTGCCTTTTGCTTACACGACACTAATACAGACCAATCTATCTTTTTAGGGGGAATAATCGTCTATAGCTTAACTAATATAGCTGCCGGAAGATTTAAAATTAACTGACACGGTTTCTGTGCAGGTTCTCTATCTTCATCTAACTGCTCTAAATCTTTCCATAAAGCTCCAAATGTCGCATGGTCATCAACTTTACGCACAGTTCTCGTCATATCAGGCGGTAATATTAATCCAAAAAACAAATCAATATCAGGCAAAGTCATAGTACAATAACTAATTGCACCCTCAACTTCCTCATAAAAGGCTGCTGGATTCTTTCGCGGATCAGGCAATGCATTTTTAAGGGTAATAACATCTGCTCTATTCCAAGGAGTAAAAACCTAATTATAAATAAAATACCCTTTAGCATTTACAAAAGTCTTATCATCATTTGTACGCGTTCCCTTAGGAGGAACATATAAAGGCACGGCTTCCCGCATGGGTTTCACATTAATTTCAACATTCTTATCTGTTTCAAGAGTAGAAGTTCGGACTATGCTGACGTGGGATGTTTGTGCAGCTGCATCTGCTGCCTTTTCCTCCTCTCGCAAACGGACTGCCTCAATACGCTCTTTAACCAAGCGTCTGATCGTGTCAGGCACCTGGGAAAAGACAAAAAGACTGTCATGTAATTGTTTACAAACAGCTGCTACATCATTGGGCTCCATTTCTACGGAATGTTTCCTAAATCGTTTAATAACCTATGCGGCAAATGTATTTGCTCCCTTTCCTGCCAACCTTTTATACTATCTAAAAGTTCAGAAGCAGTGGCAGTACTACGAACAGCTTTACGCGCAGCAGATCTAATTTCAGATGTACGCCCAGCAGATAACATTGAACGAGTTTCTCAAGCTTTGTCCTGGTCTGTAGGAGAGTCCTCATCTGACTCATAAGGAGCAGTAGGAAGAGTATACTGAGGTGGACAACGATCTAATAAGAGAGAATCATCTAGGGGTTTATTAAGGATAGGATAAAGAGGTCTACGAACAGCGTATTGGCCATTTACCGGTAACTGACTCTCCCTATCTTTCCTCTCTTTAATTTCTTTAATTTCCCTATTTTTCATTTCCAATGCTTTTGCATGAATACTCTTTCGCTGTTCTTTTTCAATCAAGGCTTGCTCACTTTTCATTTGCTCACGCACTTCTTTCTCCCACATTTGCACACAGTCAACCATATCTTGCCTAGCCTTTCGCTTAAACATCCGTTGCTCCACATTCTGAATCTTTCACAAATCAAATGGCCCATGCATAGGCCAACGCAACTCAGGATCTTTACAAGTGTATTTATTCCATAACGTGCTGTACATTATGGAAGAAATACAATACTTAACATACATGTCCCTATTAGGCTTCCCCTCCGGGGGGTGGGTAGGGGGGGCGGGTGGTGCTTCATCAAGCCTCAAAGTGGTACCACTACATCCTACGAAGTGTGCTGGAAACAGGCATGCCAAAAATAGTGCAAAATATACAGTATTATAATCAAAGTAGCGCTTAAGGTACTCTTCGTACGTTGCGCCGTTCAAACAAAGTTAAATAGAGAACAATCTTCTCATTACCTGCCTATATGAATTGCAGCACATATATAATTGTCAAACAGATTTCAATATTGGTCAATCGTGCAAACAAAGCCGCAGTGAGTGTTACTAAACTACCTTACCAATAAAAGGCGTCAAACCAACAGCAAGTGCCGCAGATCGGCTCTTACCAATCAAATGGTGTCCAGGTTCCAACTGCCAAGTTCTCAAATCGACCAAATGGTCACTGCACTGCGAATCAACAGAAGAGATCTCAGTCAAGGACCAGCGCCACCTGGATGGTCAGATCAGAAAGAAAGGAAAAGCGCTGTGGGTGCCAAGACTCGGGTCTCCTCAGGCAGCGATCGCATCCAAAGTGAGATTCCAAACCTTTGTTGCGACCAGTCCTTCGGGCATCCGATTCGCAGATGAGGCCCGCGTTGGAAGTGCCAATTTGTGGTGGTGAGCCTCAGCAAGGCCTACCAGTGCTAGGGGTTCTCCCTTCTCTGCACCGATTCCTCAGACCAATAGAAAGAGGTTGACACAGAAGCTGGAATAGAGAAGACAGAGTTTATTAAACTTCATGAGGTGGAACTGCATTCACACAACACCCTTCAGCAATGTATGAAGTAGCACACTGACTGGAAGGAGCTTGGTCCTTTTATACCCACACAGGGGCTCAAATGAAGGCATTACAAGTACAGAATGCTGGTTTCAAATAGATATAAGGTCATACAGAGAGTGTGCTGGCACCAAGTTGGAGGGGCTGACAGTAGGCTAATTCTGGTGGACACATCCTGACAGTTACAAGTTGGGGACAGCTGTAAGCTCAACTGAGCATGTGCGAAGCAGAAGAGGCTAAATATATCTCGTTTCTAGGCAGATTTCAAGAGCAGTTGACAGGAAGGTAGGACAGAGCACATGGCAAAGAAAATAGCTGCCAGAAATACAAAATGGATTCCACACAACGGACAAGATAGTCTCTAAATATAAGATGTCTTCTGCTAATGCTTAACCTAATCGCTGCTAAATTACAACATACAGCCAAAAAACACATTTAGTTACACAGAAACAATCTGGTGAGTTAATTTACAATAAATCAGGAAGTCATAATACTTTTTTTCATATAAATTGATTATAAGATAAATGACCCAACAAAAAAACAAATCCCCGCATCATTTGGTGCAAGTATTAAAATCATAGCAGCATTAGTTGTGGCTTTAAAGGAAAGCCTCTAAAATCTCAATAAAAATCACAAAAAAGTAGAAAGTGCAAAGTGCTCTGTTTAGAATGCTCATCGCATGGGCATAGGGTTATAGGCCGCATTTTCATTTCTGGGATTGCAACTAGGTGATGAACAATTCCTATATAACAGGTGTTTTAGGAAAGAATTTTCGTCTAGTTAGAACTCCGGGCTGGTAATGTACCCCCATACTCTAGCACCTTATAATGCAATGGAAGCACATCTGACCTTATAAATGTCTATCATGTCCTTAACACAACGTTCTCCAATTTTAGAGGAAAACCGGAAGACTCCATGTGCACTCCTTACCATATTTGTACAGACATTAGCTACTTGTGCGACCAATTACCCTTGCCTGAAAAAGATAATCCCAGAAAGCAGAAACTATTGACTGTTTCCACGCTGAAACTGTTTATATGAAAGGGTTTTTGTTTCTTAGGTTTTAAACCGCATACCATAGTGAACATTTTAGCTTTGTTAATTAACAACTTTCTACTACTTATAAAAGCACTATTAATCGCTGGAAGCCGACCGGGGTTCTAGATAGGAGCACAGCATTGTCTGCATGAAGCCGAACAGGTATAGCATGACCTGCAGCTTGGTGTGCATCCGCCTGCACTGATTTAAGGACTGTGTCAACCTCATTTATAATTAAAGTAAAAAGCAATGGAGCTGAAACACAGCCTTGGCGGATGTCTCATTTGAGCTCAAAATTTGGGGTGCACTCACCACGTTGACCATACCGAACTCTGAATGTTAATTTCTCATACAACATTACGAGTAAAAAAAATAATGGGTTCTGGAGCTACAAGGTTAAGCAAAACTGGCCAAAGGGTGGAATGGTCAACAAGATCAAAAGCTCTACTGAGGTCTGCAAAACATAAATACATGTTCCCTTGTTTTGCACCTGTATATTAACCTATTAAAAGATGTAAATTAATGCATTGCTCAGTTGTACCAAGCCCTCTTCTAAAACCATATTGTGCTGATGATAAAATCCCATTCTCAGTGACCCACTCCTCTGGTTGTGCTAATAAAATTCGACTCATCACTTTTAGCGATGAGTCTTCAAGTGAAATTGGACAGGAATTTTTAGCTTCCAATTTGTTCCCTTTTTGATAAATAGGGATAATGACTGATTGACCCCATGTAGGTGGTGTACACTTAGTCACTGCAGGTTAGAAACTCCAGTAAGTATGGGGCCCCATAAATCAGGCACTGTATTATGGAAATCTATAGGGACCCCATACGAACCTGGGGCTTTTCCTCCTTTACTACCAGTTAATGCTATCCTGACCTCATCGAGAGTAATGTTTAAGGGTATGGCTGGCCACTTATGATGTGATGGACTGTGGAAACTAAAAGCATCACAATCAGGTGGGTTAAAAATAACGGAAAAATGTAACACCCTTTCTTCACAGTTAAGGTGAGGCAATAATTCCGGGAATTAATCATTTAAAAAACAAGGTAAATTATTAGTTTCCCAGAAAAGCTTATTATTAGATGTGTCCGCTGCTACGGACAATTTGTCCCACACTTGCTCCTGGAGCTCTCTTTTCCTCTTTCTGAGGGCTCATTTATTGTTAAATCATAGATGTTTTATTAACTCTGTGCTCCTAGGTCTGTTACTAAGGGCCTGTTCCAATTGCTTAGAATCATGAATACATGTTGGATTGAATCATCCCCTGTTTCGTATAGTTATATCCCTATCAGTATCTCTTCAATAATGCTATTGATTTTACAGAAGTTGGTTAACACCAGAATGGGGTTAACATCTGCTTTAAGACAATAGGAGATCTCTGAACCACATTTTTTTACAATATCATTTAAAAGAAATTCGGGTCTACTCCCTCCCACTTTATACCAGTTCCATTTGGTCTAATCAGGGCAATATTACCAATACCATTTTTGGTATTATTACACAATTGTGATCCATAAGTAACAACTGTGCAATCCTTGGTGTAGAACACATTTGTACATTCCTTCCAGTATAGGTCGGTATCACATCGCCGTTGGAATCACGTGCACATTGCAGTAAATCAAGATCGTTTTTCGCTATCACTGTATTTAGTACTCCTCCAAAATTATTATTGGGGAAATGTATATAGTCGTACCCTAAGTCACTCTTATACCCACAAGCTTAATCATTGACAATGGGCATATTTGTGTATTAAAGTCACCAACCCTTAAGTTTGCAAAATTGGTGCTCATCACATTATTAGCCCCTCTTCCAGTTCAAATAATGCATTACTCGGGGCGTGGCTAGTAGCCAGCAAGTATGGCCGCAGCCTCACTGAGCTCCCGTCTTCCCCACACTAATCCTGATTAATCCTGAGCCAACGACGGCTATTGACGGCACAGCACTGTAGGTGTTCTGTCCCCGACCCCCTGGGGAAAGTTTGCACCACGGGGCAGTGATACAAAGGCGGAGCTCGGCCATCTAGAAGTGCGGCCTGTCTCGGAACGGGGCATAGCTGATGAGGGTGCAGTGAGGCCCTGAGGTGTGCAGAGGGTCGGGCGCGAAGGGCTCAATGGTCGACTGCTGGATCGCCCTACCTTGATGACTGCGGAGGGGATCCCGAAGTAGCGGTGTGGAGGGGTCCGGCCCAGCCTCGGATGGTGCTACTGGGAGCTCCCAGTGGGAGACGGCATGAATAAAGGACCCGGCTACGGGGTCTGCTATGTGAGAAGTGCCGCTGCGGACTCCGGGATCGGCAGATAGCAGAGAAGAGGCCCCCCCCCGGAGAGTGCTGACGAAGGTCTTATTGGCAGTGAGACTTGCAGGGCTGCAGTGGTGACCTCGGTTCCTGCAGCGGCATCGGGAGTACTGGAGGGGGAGCCCAAGGAGAACTGACAGAGGTGACCCGGACCAGCTGGGTAGGGTAATCAAGCACCCGGCTGGCAGCCTGTAGAGCGTTGGACGCAGGGTACTGGTCCAATGTGCCAGAATGAGGAGAAGAACCAGTGCATTAAGGCAGGAGGGGCCCTCATAAACATCGGCTGCCTGGAGGAGGGGCAAGGTTTGGCCTCCCGGTGAATGAAGTTTGTGGCCAGAGCTGCACCCACAGCCCGGAGTGCAGACTGTGGTAGTGCCTGGAGTGGCATGAGGAGACCTTGGGCAAGTTGAGGTGAGCTGGGGGTGGCTACTCAGCGAAAACAGCAGACAGACAGTGGTCATCGGGACTGGGGAAAGATATTTGTGGCGTAAGTGTCCCCTTGCAGGGACGGCAAATAAGGGCTAGGTGTGCTGTACTGCCTAGTGAGAGGTGGGGCACTGTGGAAGTTCTCCCACTTGTCGGGACAAGCAAAGGGAACAACAGGCAGTCTCCCTGGTGGCGAGGAAGGGGCAGAGAAAGGGATACATGCTGGATCTGGAGGGTCAGTGCCTGATAATCTACCCTCCTGAGCTGCTTGAGGCCATGCTGAGGACGAGGCAGCTGGAACCTGGTGCCGGCCAGGGGGTCAGTGGTCCGGGCTCTTCTGTAGGAAGTAGGGGTGATACTCGTTGATACCCCAAGGGTTTGTCGTGCTAGAGAGTTTCATGGGGGAGCCCGGGCAATATATGAGGAGGAGGAGTGTGTCCCATTGACGCATATTGCAGCATTTGGAGGACCCCGACAGGAATACTCGGAGTCTGAGAGCAGCATGGCAGGAGTGTCTGAGGTCCCCCCTATAGTGGATCATGGGCTGCGGCAGAGCCATGGTATCGGGGGGAAAAGGCCCCAAAGCTAACGCCGACAAAGAGCTCGCCAAATTTGCGTGGACCAAGACAAGGGAGACTCACCCCAATCTGATAAGGATGGTGGGGCTTCCGCCGCTAAACAGGGCCTGGAACCCACTCTACGCGTTGTTATGACGGCTATTAATGGGGTGAGAGCAACGGTGGACTTGGTCACAGTGGAGGTCTCCCTGATCAGGTCAGACTTTAGGAAAATGGACGAAAAGGTCAAGGAGCGCAAGATAGTCACGAGCGCCTTGCAAATGAACACATCAGAACTCCAAACGCAAATGCTTGAGCTGCAGAAGAAGCAAGAGAGGATGGCACAGCAGCTTGACGATTATGAAGGCCGAGCCCGCGCAACAACTTCCGCATTTTAGGGGTACCAGAGCAGACGGAGGGGCTAGCGGCGATCTATATGTGGAGGACCTTATTACAAAATACCTCAAAATCAAGACCCTGTCCAGCTATTTTTCCATCGCGAGGGCTCATAGGGTACCGGGGAGCAGACCAAAGCCTGGGGGAACCGCCGAGACCCCTTATCGCCAGGGTATTTAACTATAGAGACAGAGATGCTATTTTGCAGAATGCTCGATCCAACCCGCCCTTGAAGATAGATAACTACGAGGTGGCGTTGTTCCCGGATTTCAGGGCCAGGGTCCAGGCCCTGAAGTACCGGGTTTTTAAGAACCCAGCGGTGCAAGGGAGAACACCCAAAGACTTCGAGTTCTTCCTGTTTCAGACACAGAGTCTTCTTGGTGAAGTCAAAGATCGTATTTATTGGCTGCAGCCAGTAACAGGTATCCTAGAAGTACAAGCCCACATTTCAGTTTGTCCAGCCCGTAATAAAATACCCGGCAAGGCCCAGTATTTTCATCAGATATTGACGGACCCCCAATAAAATCGGGCACCTCCTCCTCGTAAAGCAAGTCATAAAGAAGGGAACAAAGACAGGTGTGTGTAAGATCTAAACATGGTATGTGTGTGATGGAAGGTCTCTGATTGTTGTGCCTTGATGCTAATCTTGCTCGGCCACTGGGAAAGGAACTGGCCGGACAGGTTTGGCTTCAGGCAGTGGCTTCAGGCAGTGGAGTCAGCTTGCCCAGGTCACAGAGGAGACAGCAAAGGTGTACGTGTCCTTTAGGTTTGTTTTTGGCTTTAGTCATTGCCTTATGTGAGGGCAATCACAAAATGGCTGCCGTTCACAAAATGGAACCCGAGGGTTCCGGACGGAAATGCTGATTTCAGGGTGACTTCGTCACTCGATCATGAGGAAAATGCTTGTGTGTACCGCACTCGCCATTTGCGGTTCGCTAATACCAAAATCGTCATGAATCGACGATGTTTATAACTCGGGTCCATAATTTTCAGTACCACAGACCCTCCTTTTGCCCTTACATAGGCAATAACCTATACTCAATTTAATCTGAGTCCAGGTCTATATTCATAAAGTCATTGAGATGTTGCTGTAGCATCATCCTATTACTTAGCTCATTTCTTGATACAGGTTTCCTTACACACGATATAGCGCAGAGGCCACACATTGCAGGAGCACACTGTACGCACAGACAGAACAGGAAAAGAATGGCTAAGACCATCCCAATGACTATCAGAATCTTCCATCCCCAGGCGGATATCAGTCCCCAGAACCACCCCATCAATGACCAATCTCCTTTATCCACGTGGATAGATTCGGAGATTTTATGCAGTTTGGAAATGGCCTCGTAGAC
This sequence comes from Lissotriton vulgaris, assembly GCF_964263255.1. Taxonomy (NCBI): domain Eukaryota; kingdom Metazoa; phylum Chordata; class Amphibia; order Caudata; family Salamandridae; genus Lissotriton; species Lissotriton vulgaris. The sequence goes on from NC_141692.1 coordinate 10,506,019, forward strand.
TGTTGGGGCGTTATCTGGGATGAAGATGCAGCAACTTGATTGGATCAGTTTATATACCCCACCTCGATCTGCAAGTATGACGTCTAGTGCGACTCTGTTTTGAAGAGTCATAAGGCGATCCGACTGGAGCTCAGCAGTCAAATTGCTAAGGGCACCGGCTGTTTCAATGACAGTGGATTCAACCACCCTTGTCAATTGCCTTATGTTCCTGCTGTTCACCATAGGCCCCTAAAATGGCAGAAAACCCCTTACGAAATCTCCAAATTCTTGTCCGGCAGTGTCATCTTTACTCATGACACCTCTAACTATCCTTGTCTTATGGTAATCTGCCGCGGCCGTGTAGGTGGGAGGCAACAGGAACGAAACAAAACATGTGCCCGAGAAGTCAGGGGGCAACCATGTATAGGCTCTATCATGGCAGATGAAATAGGTGCCTTTAGCTGCCAGGAACAAAGGGAAAGTCTGAGATGCAAAAACATATGTCTCAGTGCAGACACTTCTCCCTAACTGAGCTCTGTGATTTTTACCATTACCTTGCAGGCACAGGTGACCCTGATGGGGTACGATCCAAATCGGGGAGGATCTCTTTGCTCGCTGGGTCTTACTCAGAGTAACTCCATATCCTGTTATGTTCCATCTATCATAAGCCTGCAACTCATCTCTGGGAATCGTTCTATATGAATCAAAGTCTCTGCTCATATTTGTTATTCCCACCACCAGTGCTTTGTTGCTCGAGTTACTTTTTGTGGAACATGGGGGATACGGTTCGATGGCGTATATGAACATTGTTTGAAATGCCCACAAAGAACCATTGTAGCTAAACGGTAAGACCAAGTACGGGATACCCTTATCTGTCGTATGTGGCATAAGACCACACACCCAACAATTAGTTGTGTTAACTACTAGCTGGTGTTGGTGCAGGAGCTGAACAAAGGAATTATTGACAAATTCTGATCTTCTAGCGGACTCGTGTTCAGGCAGAGGGTGGAAAGAATGCGAGGAGGCAGTAGAAGGAGGTGTAGGTTGCACAGTAGGCACAAACGTTACTTGAAAAGAGAATGTCACATAACCAATTAAAAACATCATTAAACTCAATAGTAAAAACAAACATAATATTAAAAAACGTTTCGTTGTAGTCAATTTACATAATTTCTGTTTGAAAGTTATTGTCCGTGCAGGTCTCTCCAACTCAAGGAAATCCATCCTCTCTGATTTCTGCCCGCGGTGGTAGGTTGATTCTGCTAAAGAATGCTTCTGTCAGTCCAGGGCAACTCCCTTAGACCAACCAGAACCGTCGACCTTATGTCTCAGGCTGCACTCAAAAGACTTTAAGCAACCGCTGCCTTAGCAGCTGAACCTGGATGGCGGTTCAAAAAAACAAAAATGAGTAGATCCTCGATGTAGAGTTAACCTGTAAACAAAAAAATCATAAACGATTTGCTTTTATTTGTCCATGACTCTCGGTCTCAAATTATAACGGCTTCTTCCAGTTAATTCTTGGTTCTTAAATAAGAGTTCAGGCTCAGAAGTGTTCAATCGATTCGACGGTGGCACAGCTTCTTGCAAAATGTTATCACTTTCTTGTTCACAAATTGTTCCTTTTACACGTGCATCGCTGAAAGGTAGAAAGCGAGTCACGGTCTCAGTTTCGGAGTCAGCAATCCCCTCCTGGACCCACCGGTCGTAGGGCAGGGGCAACGGAACCCGTTTGCAATGGTTCCTGTGCACCCAATTCTTCTTGCCGTAGACACGTACGGTGGAGCGGGTAGCCAGCAATACTTGGAAGGGTCCGGGTCCAGCGGGGTTGCTCGTTCTTGGTTCGCTGAAAGCTGCGCACCAGGACCCAGGTGCCAGGTTCAATAGCGTGGCCTGGATCATCAGAAGCTGGCGGTAAGGAACTGTGAACCTGTTGGTGTAAAACACACAATTTAGCCGTCAATTCGCACAGATAATCAAGCAGTACATGATGTTCTACCTCGCTAAACTTAGTGGGCCTTGGCACTCCCCAAATGTTGGCCGGACGGCCGGACGGCCGAACACTGTTTCGTATGGACTAAGTCTCATTCGTGAGTGCGCAGTCATTCGTGTTGATAGGAGTGCTAAGGGCAGGGCGTCAGGCCATTTAAGACCAGAGCTTGCTTGAATCTTGGCCAATTTAAGTTTTAATGTGCCATTATAACACTCTACTAATCCAGCTGATTGGGGGTGATTTGCAGCGTGGAATTTTTGCTGAATGCCTAGCCCTTCACATACTTTCTTCATCACTCGACCCACAAATTCACTTCCGTTATCACTCCAAACCATTCTCGGCATTCCAAATCTAGGGAAGAATTCTTTGACGAGGGCTTTAGCTGTGGACAAGGCAGTGTTGTCCTTTAAGGGATATGCTTCTACCCATCTTGAAAAGGCACAAACAACGAGTACGTATTTCAAATTGTTGCACCTTTCCATGTGGATGAAATCTAGCCGCAAAACCTCGAACGGATACGTTGGAGGCGCAAAATGACCAGCTGGAGTTGGGGTTCCCCTACCAGGATTGTGTTTCAAACACACCATGCAATTCTTGACCACATTCTCCGCACATTTAGGTATGCCAGCATTTTGCCATACTGGAGCCAACAACTTACAAATCCCTTTCACACTGATATGAGCCATACCATGGGCCATTGTCACCACTGAAAGCACATACGCATCGGGTAACAACCATCGCTGATATTCTGACAATTCGACCCAACAACCATTCGCATCCAATCTACCCTTGCTTTCTCTCCATTCATTCAACTCTTTCTCTGAAGCTTCAGCTTGAATGGTCTTCACACTCTCATTCGTATCTTCACACATTCCAACATCACCAATCCATCTTGCAGGGCTTGCAACATACATTCGACTCATCACATTTCTTGCAGTTTCTTTCGCGACTTCGTCAGCAAACGCATTACCACGACCAACATCATCCGTGACCTTTTTGTGTTCACTGCACTTCACAATCGCAACTTGTAACGGCAAGGTCAGTGACTCAAGAAGCTCATTCACCAACTGACCATGCTGGATCTTTGTGCCATGGGAAGTCAGAAATCCACGTTCACGCCACAACGCCACAAACGTCCAAAACTATGAGCCACACCAAACGCATACTAACTGTCAGTGTACACATTCACTTGTTTTCCTTTCGCCAACACGCACGCTCTCGTAAGTGCAATCAGTTCTGCAGCTTGCGCTGAATTATGTGGGATGCGTGCAGCTTCAACAATCGCGTGCAAAGTCGTGACAGCAAATGCCGCAGTCGTATCACCATTCGGCAACTTGAAACACGAACCATCAACCCACAGTGTACCATCACATTCAGTTAGAGGAGTGTCTCTAAGATCTACTCTCCCTTTCATTTCTTCTTCTGTCCTAAAGATACAGTCGTGCTACTTTTCAGCATTCTCTGTCTCGACTAAAATCGGCAATAACATGGCCGGATTCAGTGCGTTGCATCTTTTAATGTGGACATGACTCGCTAACAAGGTTAACTCATAACCTGACAATCAAGCACTAGTTAAGTGCTGTGTCTTGGTTCTATTCAGCAAAGTGTCCACCGCATGTGGAACCATCACGATCAACATGTTATTCATTACTAACCCAGCGGACTGTCGAATAGAGACAGCTGCTGCGGCTGTGGCCCTCAAACAACTCGGCAACGCTCTAGCTACCGGATCTAAAGTCGACGAGAAATACGCGCATGGACGTTGCTTGTCCCCAAAAGACTGTGTCAATACTGACAATGCGCACCCTTCTTTCTCGTGGACATACAGTGTAAAGGGCTTACTGTAGTCGGGGGTACCCAACACAGGAGCCGAACACAACGCATCACGCAGCTCGGAAAAATTCTTCTGACACTCTTCAGACTACGGAACGGGATTCCGTGTATCTTTACAAGTCAAGGCCACTAAAGGTTTGGCCAATAAGGAAAAATTCGGTATCCATTGCCTGCAATACGATGTAATGCCCAAGAATGCACGTACTTCTCTCTGTGTTTTCGGGACACCCAATTTCGCAATTGCCTGAATTCTTTCTGGGGTCAGTTTCCTTCCCTCCTTCAATAAGAGGTGACCTAAGTAGGTCACTTCTTGTCGACAATATTGTAATTTCGATAGAGACACTTTGTGATGCAAATCAGACAAATGACGTAACAACGACAAGGTGGCTTCTTTACAAATCTCCTCAGTATCTGCAGCGACTAACAAATCGTCGACGTACTGGATAAGCGCAGCGCCATCAGGTAGAACAATCGTGTCAAGCTGAGTTTTTAAAGCCTGACTATATATTGATGGACTCTCGCAGTACCCTTGAGGAGCGTGCTTAAAGCGGAAACTTCGCCCTCCTAAGCTGAAGCCGAAAATGTCTCTGCTTTCCTTGGCGATCGGGATGCTGAAGAAAGCATTCTTCAAGTCAATCACCGAAAACCAAGTGGCGGACGCTGGAATCATAGTCAATAGGGCAGTGATGTCAGGGACAACCGGAAACTGTGGCACAACAACTTTATTTACCTCTCTAAGGTCAATCACAAACCTGTAAACAGGTGACTGGGAAGCATCAGTACGCTTCAAAACAGGCAGAAAAGGACTATTACAAACATTGCCTCTTGTCTCTTCAATCACATCCTTATCGATCAAATCATAAATGATCGCTAGCAACGCCTTTTCACCTTCGCTAGAGATCTTGTATTGGGGAATGCGCGGCATTCTAACATTGGCTTTCAATGTCACAACATATGGCGGTATTTCTAAAAGACCCACATCATTAGGACCAGTAGCCCAAAGAATATCCGGGAGAGAAGACAATTCTGTCGGAAGTGTATCCTTCGACAAATACATCGGAGAAACCACTTTCTTTCCTGGTGTAAGTGGTACTCCCGAAGGAGAACAGTACAAAGTCGCATACAATCTTTTCAATAGATCCAATCCTAACAAGTTTTCACCAGAACCTGTTTTAAGAATAAGGGGTGCTTCGAGTTCATAAGGTCCAACAGAAAGAGACATAGGACTAGAAATCGGGTTTCTAACCGGGGCGCCAGAAAAACCTACTGAAACATTCATTTCGCCAGACAAAGGTGCGCCAGGGAGTTTTGAGTGCATAATAGAACTCTTTGTAGCACCAGTATCCAACAGAAAAGGTTCTGACACACCTGATGTAATTACCTCAACATAGGGTCCACTCTGATCTACTGGAACTGAAACAACTACCTCCCTTTGTCCCTGGCTGTCCTAGCAATCATTACCTTCCATGTTCTCGCCTTCTGTATAGTAGTCATCAGCATAGTACTGAGTCGTCCTACCAGATGCATTATTCTGCTGATCAAAACTATTCATTGAATTCTGAGGCGGAAAGGGACGTCTGTTTTGCGGGAACGCACTGCGTCCCCTCCCTCTAGGAGCCTGTTGAATACCTTGACCTCTAGCACCAGGAGCACCGTTCGAGCGTTGTAACAAAACCGGACAACTACTCCTAAAATGGCCCTCTTCCTTGCAATACGTGCACTGATTGGGTCCATACTGTAAACGTTGTTGAGGAAACTCGTTTCTTTGAGAGTTCCTCGAATACTGCTGAGGTTGTTGATAATCGTGCTGACTATTAGTACGGGGTGGATAAGCTTGCAGTAGAAGAACCTTAGTCTTTAATTCTTTAGTCTTCTTATCCGCTTTCTCTAACTCATCTTTGCGCCTATTTTCATAGTACTGGGCCGTAGCTAAAATCTGTGCTGACGTGGAAACAGCCCAAGCACTTTCAGAATCCTTCAACTTATTGCACAATTCGGGAAGTAGGTTATGCACAAATTTGTCGACAAACAATCTCTGGCCACCCTCGGTAGCCATATCCTGGCCACTGTGATCTACGAAAGTCTCCTCAAACCGCGTGAAAAAGTCAGACACAGTCTCGTCTTTCTTCTGCTTACATGCAGACAACTTGTCCCAATTAACACGCAACTCGGGCATTAAAGTTTTCATATACGTAATAATTCTACAAGGGATATCAGCAATTAAAGGCTTGGGTTTTGCACCACCAACTTGTCTGTTATCTATAGCAGCAATATTAACCAATGTGTCACTTACCTCCTGATCGTGATCGGCGTGGCGGATCTTTCCCCATAAAGCCTGTGGAACCACATTTCCAAACAACATGTCTATATCGGCTAAGTTCATAATGCATGAGCTTACAGTCTGTGATAATTCCTTATAATACCCTGCAGGATTTTTATGGGGGTCAGGTAGCGTCTGTTTGAGAGCCAAAACCTCTGTTCGTTTCCATGGAACGTGTACCCAAACGCGCTGAAAGTGAGCCGGTATTGCGGGATTAGCATTTGCGTTCCTTTCCCTCCAAACTGGTGGAACCTCACGCATCGGATACTGTTGCATCTTTCTCCTACCGTCGCGCCCAAGTAGGGACCGAGAAGTGCCCTTCTCATTCCGATACGACAACAGTGTCGCAACCGCTCTCTCAACATCGGACCTACGATCATGCCCTCTGAAAACTCGAACCGCACACAGCACAATTAAGGCGCATCGTACTCCAGGTCATTTTCCTTCAAATCTTCACACAGAAAAACACACATCTGCTCAAAATCATATCTCTGCTTCGATGCTTCCAATTGACGGAAGACTTCCACGATGGACTGTACATCGTATTTTATAGGATCGGCAATCCATTTATGCGCTAGACGATTCAGTAATTCTCTCTCTTGATAGTCAGGCAGTTCACTGCGCAACTGTCTTTGTTCTGCGTTAGGGGTCATATTAGGCGACCCAAAGAATGTTGAGAAAAGACCAGTAACAGTATTGGCCATTCTCTGTCAAACAGAAGGAGAAACTGACGGAAGGACAGGAGGAAAGACAGGTTGATATAGGGCAGAGGCGGAGGCAGTAGCAGAGGGAGTATTAGGAGAAGTAGTCGGTACAATAGGCGAAGTCGTAGAGAGCACAGGTGGAGCAGGTGTGATCGGTGGCCCTTGAGGAGGCGGCACCAGAAGATTAGGAGCCACCGCAAGAGGAGCTGGTGGCTGTGGCAGAACTAGGGGCTGTACAGCTGGGTGTTGTATAACAAAAGGTTGCGGAGGTGCTGTAGCGCTCCATGCATAGGGCAGTGGTGAATTTAATACGTGTGACATTAAAGGATCTCTCTCGGATTCTCTCGAATCGGGATGGAGAGGTGGCAAGACTGGATAACATTTATCTATCGCTAATTTCCTAATTCTATGCATTTGTTCGTTGTCCTGCTCTTCTTCATTATCCCTAAATGCGACAGCAGCTTGTACCATTGACATACCTCGTTTATTTTTCTTCGCTAATTTTATTTCTTTCTGTTTGGTTTCCTTGCGCCATAGGCGAAAAGAGTCAAACATTGCCGGCCGGGCTTTCTTCTTAAAAAGTTTAACCTCGAGATTATCTAAAATCTCCGCGTCAAAACTACCATATTGCTGCCATTTTAAAACACCATCTTTTCTGGTGTAACGGATCCATATTTTGTTATATGCAATGGGGCCTACGCCGTGTTTCACATATAATTCGTAAGTTGGAGTTCCAATCGGAGGAACCGGACACGAGTCCTCCAATCGGGAATCCCTATTACAACCAAGACAAAACAAATTTCCAAGTCTGCTAAGACCAGGCATTTTCGCTCACTAGTCTAGCTTCAAACTTCAAAGGATTATCGAAAACACGATAGTCTCGTGAAAACACGAGTCCTTCGGTTTTGGCACTTGCAAGTTCCAAACAAAAACCCAAAAACTAAGAATCAAACTAAGGACTGGGAGACGCTCCACTTATACTTAACTGAGGTATCGATGACGTCACCAAAAGACACGTCTATCGTTTCGCTCTACCAAGGATCAAGGGTCCAAAACAGGGCGGTAGTCAGGGCAGCAGTCCTTCGTAGCCGTCGGGAAGCGGGGAACCTCGCAGCAAAGACTTTCGGACCACGTCGACATACAGGGGTCGATGTAGTGGCTGGCCTTCCTCCAGAATTTTCACACGAAGCTCCTCACAAACCTCTGGCTTGGACCGGTACCGCTGATACCGCCCCACGTTGGGCGCCAACTGAAGTACCAGGTTTTTAAGAACCCAGCGGTGCCAGGGAGAACACCCAAAGACTTCGAGTTCTTCCTGTTTCAGACTACAGAAACACAGAGTCTTCTTGGTGAAGTCAAAGATCGTATTTATTGGCTGCAGCCAGTAACAGGTATCCTAGAAGTACAACGGCATGCATGTTCTCAGGAGACTGCTCTCTTAACAAAATCAGCTTTCTCTTTTATACACGATATCACGCTTTAGGCAAACATTCCTTATTTTACAGTTGACCATTCACATATTTTCAATACAAAGAAAAAGCAGAGTCATGATGAGAAGCCCACATTTCAGTTTGTCCAGCCCGTTATAAAATACCCGGCAAGGCCCAGTATTTTCATCAGATATTGATGGACCCCCAATAAAATCGGGCACCTCCTCCTCGTAAAGCAAGTCATAAAGAAGGGAACAAAGACAGGTGTGTGTAAGATCTAAACATGGTATGTGTGCGATGGAAGGTCTCTGATTGTTGTGCCTTGATGCTAATCTCGCTCGGCCACTGGGAAAGGAACTGGCCAGACAGGTTTGGCTTCGGGCAGTGGAGTCAGCTTGCCCAGGTCACAGAGGAGACAGCAAAGGTGTATGTGTCCTTTAGGTTGGTTTTTGGCTTTAGTCATTGCCTTATGTGAGGGCAATCACAAAATGGCTGCCGTTCACAAAATGGAACCCGAGGGTTCCGGACGGAAATGCTGATTTCAGGGTGACTTCGTCACTCGATCATGACGAAAATGCTCGTGTGTACCGCACTCGCCATTTGCGGTTCGCTAATACCAAAATCGTCATGAATCGACGATGTTTATAACTCGGGTCCATAATTTTCAGTACCACAGCCCAACGTCAAAACTTCCTGGCGGTGAAGAAGGAACTACGTAAAGTATGCAATGCTCTTCCCGGTGAGGCTGAGAGTGAAGTCCGATGGCAGGTCGTGTTTTTTTGACTCTCCAGAGGCAGTGTGGGAATGGATGGAGGGCTGGAGCACGGTGGGCAGCCAACGACGCAAAAGGAGGGACAGACTGGCCAACACAGAGGATGGTGGACGGAGGCAGAGGGCAAGGGCTGATAGTGGAAGAGGTCCAGACGCAAGGGAAGGAATGACTGACTGAGGTGGTGTGGAGGATGAGCACCTACCCATCTGAGAACGAAAGTAGGGGGGGAAGAGGAGAGAGGTGGTGAGGCCCATCATTGAGGGACTTCCTAAAAACTGTGGACGTACTGTATAGCAGCATGCTGAAGGGCTCTATTCTTGCTGTGATCTGATTGAGACTAAGAAACAATCATATGTGGATGGCTAATTTACGAGTTAATAGTGATATGTATATGCAGGGGGGCTGGTTCACCCCGTGCAGTTTCGGCATTCCGGGGGGAGAGGGGTACTCTGCCATGTTTGGGAGTGGGTAGTTTTAAATCCACAAGCAGGGGGGAAGGGAGGCGGGTGAGTAGTTGGGACTGGGTGTAGGGGGGTTTGATGACGCAATGTTTGAATGTACAGTGTAGTACCGGACAGATTGCTTATAATTCTTTTTCTGACCTTTTTGATCCGCATCAACATGGATACGGTTGTGACCTGGGATGTGGGGGATAGAGATAGGACACTTTCTGTACTGACGTGGAATGTTAAGACTTTAAGCAACCGCTGCCTTAGCAGCTGAACCTGGATGGCGGTTCAAAAAAACAAAAATGAGTAGATCCTCGATGTAGAGTTAACCTGTAAACAAAAAAATCATAAACTATTTGCTTTTATTTGTCCATGACTCTCGGTCTCAAATTATAACGGCTTCTTCCAGTTAATTCTTGGTTCTTAAATAAGAGTTCAGGCTCAGAAGTGTTCAATCGATTCGACGGTGGCACAGCTTCTTGCAAAATGTTATCACTTTCTTGTTCACAAATTGTTCCTTTTACACGTGCATCGCTGAAAGGTAGAAAGCGAGTCACGGTCTCAGTTTCGGAGTCAGCAATCCCCTCCTGGACCCACCGGTCGTAGGGCAGGGGCAACGGAACCCGTTTGCAATGGTTCCTGTGCACCCAATTCTTCTTGCCGTAGACACGTACGGTGGAGCGGGTAGCCAGCAATACTTGGAAGGGTCCGGGTCCAGCGGGGTTGCTCGTTCTTGGTTCGCTGAAAGCTGCGCACCAGGACCCAGGTGCCAGGTTCAATAGCGTGGCCTGGATCATCAGAAGCTGGCGGTAAGGAACTGTGAACCTGTTGGTGTAAAACACACAATTTAGCCGTCAATTCGCACAGATAATCAAGCAGTACATGATGTTCTACCTCGCTAAACTTAGTGGGCCTTGGCACTCCCCAAATGTTGGCCGGACGGCCGAACACTGTTTCGTATGGACTAAGTCTCATTCGTGAGTGCGCAGTCATTCGTGTTGATAGGAGTGCTAAGGGCAGGGCGTCAGGCCATTTAAGACCAGAGCTTGCTTGAATCTTGGCCAATTTAAGTTTTAATGTGCCATTATAACACTCTACTAATCCAGCTGATTGGGGGTGATTTGCAGCGTGGAATTTTTGCTGAATGCCTAGCCCTTCACATACTTTCTTCATCACTCGACCCACAAATTCACTTCCGTTATCACTCCAAACCATTCTCGGCATTCCAAATCTAGGGAAGAATTCTTTGACGAGGGCTTTAGCTGTGGACAAGGCAGTGTTGTCCTTTAAGGGATATGCTTCTACCCATCTTGAAAAGGCACAAACAACGAGTACGTATTTCAAATTGTTGCACCTTTCCATGTGGATGAAATCTAGCCGCAAAACCTCGAACGGATACGTTGGAGGCGCAAAATGACCAGCTGGAGTTGGGGTTCCCCTACCAGGATTGTGTTTCAAACACACCATGCAATTCTTGACCACATTCTCCGCACATTTAGGTATGCCAGCATTTTGCCATACTGGAGCCAACAACTTACAAATCGCTTTCACACTGATATGAGCCATACCATGGGCCATTGTCACCACTGAAAGCACATACGCATCAGGTAACAACCATCGCTGATATTCTGACAATTCGACCCAACAACCATTCGCATCCAATCTACCCTTGCTTTCTCTCCATTCATTCAACTCCTTCTCTGAAGCTTCAGCTTGAATGGTCTTCACACTCTCATTCGTATCTTCACACATTCCAACATCACCAATCCATCTTGCAGGGCTTGCAACATACATTCGACTCATCACATTTCTTGCAGTTTCTTTCGCGACTTCGTCAGCAAACGCATTACCACGACCAACATCATCCGTGACCTTTTTGTGTTCACTGCACTTCACAATCGCAACTTGTAACGGCAAGGTCAGTGACTCAAGAAGCTCATTCACCAACTGACCATGCTGGATCTTTGTGCCATGGGAAGTCAGAAATCCACGTTCACGCCACAACGCCACAAACGTCCAAAACTATGAGCCACACCAAACGCATACTAACTGTCAGTGTACACATTCACTTGTTTTCCTTTCGCCAACACGCACGCTCTCGTAAGTGCAATCAGTTCTGCAGCTTGCGCTGAATTATGTGGGATGCGTGCAGCTTCAACAATCGCGTGCAAAGTCGTGACAGCAAATGCCGCAGTCGTATCACCATTCGGCAACTTGAAACACGAACCATCAACCCACAGTGTACCATCACATTCAGTTAGAGGAGTGTCTCTAAGATCTACTCTCCCTTTCATTTCTTCTTCTGTCCTAAAGATACAGTCGTGCTACTTTTCAGCATTCTCTGTCTCGACTAAAATCGGCAATAACATGGCCGGATTCAGTGCGTTGTATCTTTTAATGTGGACATGACTCGCTAACAAGGTTAACTCATAACCTGACAATCAAGCACTAGTTAAGTGCTGTGTCTTGGTTCTATTCAGCAAAGTGTCCACCGCATGTGGAACCATCACGATCAACATGTTATTCATTACTAACCCAGCGGACTGTCGAATAGAGACAGCTGCTGCGGCTGTGGCCCTCAAACAACTCGGCAACGCTCTAGCTACCGGATCTAAAGTCGACGAGAAATACGCGCATGGACGTTGCTTGTCCCCAAAAGACTGTGTCAATACTGACAATGCGCACCCTTCTTTCTCGTGGACATACAGTGTAAAGGGCTTACTGTAGTCGGGGGTACCCAACACAGGAGCTGAACACAACGCATCACGCAGCTCGGAAAAATTCTTCTGACACTCTTCAGACTACGGAACGGGATTCGGTGTATCTTTACAAGTCAAGGCCACTAAAGGTTTGGCCAATAAGGAAAAATTCGGTATCCATTGCCTGCAATACGATGTAATGCCCAAGAATGCACGTACTTCTCTCTGTGTTTTCGGGACACCCAATTTCGCAATTGCCTGAATTCTTTCTGGGGTCAGTTTCCTTCCCTCCTTCAATAAGAGGTGACCTAAGTAGGTCACTTCTTGTCGACAATATTGTAATTTCGATAGAGACACTTTGTGATGCAAATCAGACAAATGACGTAACAACGACAAGGTGGCTTCTTTACAAATCTCCTCAGTATCTGCAGCGACTAACAAATCGTCGACGTACTGGATAAGCGCAGCGCCATCAGGTAGAACAATCGTGTCAAGCTGAGTTTTTAAAGCCTGACTATATATTGATGGACTCTCGCAGTACCCTTGAGGAGCGTGCTTAAAGCGGAAACTTCGCCCTCCTAAGCTGAAGCCGAAAATGTCTCTGCTTTCCTTGGCGATCGGGATGCTGAAGAAAGCATTCTTCAAGTCAATCACCGAAAACCAAGTGGCGGACGCTGGAATCATAGTCAATAGGGCAGTGATGTCAGGGACAACCGGAAACTGTGGCACAACAACTTTATTTACCTCTCTAAGGTCAATCACAAACCTGTAAACAGGTGACTGGGAAGGATCAGTACGCTTCAAAACAGGCAGAAAAGGACTATTACAAACATTGCCTCTTGTCTCTTCAATCACATCCTTATCGATCAAATCATAAATGATCGCTAGCAACGCCTTTTCACCTTCGCTAGAGATCTTGTATTGGGGAATGCGCGGCATTCTAACATTGGCTTTCAATGTCACAACATATGGCGGTATTTCTAAAAGACCCACATCATTAGGACCAGTAGCCCAAAGAATATCCGGGAGAGAAGACAATTCTGTCGGAAGTGTATCCTTCGACAAATACATCGGAGAAACCACTTTCTTTCCTGGTGTAAGTGGTACTCCCGAAGGAGAACAGTACAAAGTCGCATACAATCTTTTCAATAGATCCAATCCTAACAAGTTTTCACCAGAACCTGTTTTAAGAATAAGGGGTGCTTCGAGTTCATAAGGTCCAACAGAAAGAGACATAGGACTAGAAATCGGGTTTCTAACCGGGGCGCCAGAAAAACCTACTGAAACATTCATTTCGCCAGACAAAGGTGCGCCAGGGAGTTTTGAGTGCATAATAGAACTCTTTGTAGCACCAGTATCCAACAGAAAAGGTTCTGACACACCTGATGTAATTACCTCAACATAGGGTCCACTCTGATCTACTGGAACTGAAACAACTACCTCCCTTTGTCCCTGGCTGTCCTAGCAATCATTACCTACCATGTTCTCGCCTTCTGTATAGTAGTCATCAGCATAGTACTGAGTCGTCCTACCAGATGCATTATTCTGCTGATCAAAACTATTCATTGAATTCTGAGGCGGAAAGGGACGTCTGTTTTGCGGGAACGCACTGCGTCCCCTCCCTCTAGGAGCCTGTTGAATACCTCGACCTCTAGCACCAGGAGCACCGTTCGAGCGTTGTAACAAAACCGGACAACTACTCCTAAAATGGCCCTCTTCCTTGCAATACGCGCACTGATTGGGTCCATACTGTAAACGTTGTTGAGGAAACTCGTTTCTTTGAGAGTTCCTCGAATACTGCTGAGGTTGTTGATAATCGTGCTGACTATTAGTACGGGGTGGATAAGCTTGCAGTAGAAGAACCTTAGTCTTTAATTCTTTAGTCTTCTTATCCGCTTTCTCTAACTCATCTTTGCGCCTATTTTCATAGTACTGGGCCGTAGCTAAAATCTGTGCTGACGTGGAAACAGCCCAAGCACTTTCAGAATCCTTCAACTTATTGCACAATTCGGGAAGTAGGTTATGCACAAATTTGTCGACAAACAATCTCTGGCCACCCTCGGTAGCCATATCCTGGCCACTGTGATCTACGAAAGTCTCCTCAAACCGCGTGAAAAAGTCAGACACAGTCTCGTCTTTCTTCTGCTTACATGCAGACAACTTGTCCCAATTAACACGCAACTCGGGCATTAAAGTTTTCATATACGTAATAATTCTACAAGGGATATCAGCAATTAAAGGCTTGGGTTTTGCACCACCAACTTGTCTGTTATCTATAGCAGCAATATTAACCAATGTGTCACTTACCTCCTGATCGTGATCGGCGTGGCGGATCTTTCCCCATAAAGCCTGTGGAACCACATTTCCAAACAACATGTCTATATCGGCTAAGTTCATAATGCATGAGCTTACAGTCTGTGATAATTCCTTATAATACCCTGCAGGATTTTTATGGGGGTCAGGTAGCGTCTGTTTGAGAGCCAAAACCTCTGTTCGTTTCCATGGAACGTGTACCCAAACGCGCTGAAAGTGAGCCGGTATTGCGGGATTAGCATTTGCGTTCCTTTCCCTCCAAACTGGTGGAACCTCACGCATCGGATACTGTTGCATCTTTCTCCTACCGTCGCGCCCAAGTAGGGACCGAGAAGTGCCCTTCTCATTCCGATACGACAACAGTGTCGCAACCGCTCTCTCAACATCGGACCTACGATCATGCCCTCTGAAAACTCGAACCGCACACAGCACAATTAAGGCGCATCGTACTCCAGGTCATTTTCCTTCAAATCTTCACACAGAAAAACACACATCTGCTCAAAATCATATCTCTGCTTCGATGCTTCCAATTGACGGAAGACTTCCACGATGGACTGTACATCGTATTTTATAGGATCGGCAATCCATTTATGCGCTAGACGATTCAGTAATTCTCTCTCTTGATAGTCAGGCAGTTCACTGCGCAACTGTCTTTGTTCTGCGTTAGGGGTCATATTAGGCGACCCAAAGAATGGTGAGAAAAGACCAGTAACAGTATTGGCCATTCTCTGTCAAACAGAAGGAGAAACTGACGGAAGGACAGGAGGAAAGACAGGTTGATATAGGGCAGAGGCGGAGGCAGTAGCAGAGGGAGTATTAGGAGAAGTAGTCGGTACAATAGGCGAAGTCGTAGAGAGCACAGGTGGAGCAGGTGTGATCGGTGGCCCTTGAGGAGGCGGCACCAGAAGATTAGGAGCCACCGCAAGAGGAGCTGGTGGCTGTGGCAGAACTAGGGGCTGTACAGCTGGGTGTTGTATAACAAAAGGTTGCGGAGGTGCTGTAGCGCTCCATGCATAGGGCAGTGGTGAATTTAATACGTGTGACATTAAAGGATCTCTCTCGGATTCTCTCGAATCGGGATGGAGAGGTGGCAAGACTGGATAACATTTATCTATCGCTAATTTCCTAATTCTATGCATTTGTTCGTTGTCCTGCTCTTCTTCATTATCCCTAAATGCGACAGCAGCTTGTACCATTGACATACCTCGTTTATTTTTCTTCGCTAATTTTATTTCTTTCTGTTTGGTTTCCTTGCGCCATAGGCGAAAAGAGTCAAACATTGCCGGCCGGGCTTTCTTCTTAAAAAGTTTAACCTCGAGATTATCTAAAATCTCCGCGTCAAAACTACCATATTGCTGCCATTTTAAAACACCATCTTTTCTGGTGTAACGGATCCATATTTTGTTATATGCAATGGGGCCTACGCCGTGTTTCACATATAATTCGTAAGTTGGAGTTCCAATCGGAGGAACCGGACACGAGTCCTCCAATCGGGAATCCCTATTACAACCAAGACAAAACAAATTTCCAAGTCTGCTAAGACCAGGCATTTTCGCTCACTAGTCTAGCTTCAAACTTCAAAGGATTATCGAAAACACGATAGTCTCGTGAAAACACGAGTCCTTCGGTTTTGGCACTTGCAAGTTCCAAACAAAAACCCAAAAACTAAGAATCAAACTAAGGACTGGGAGACGCTCCACTTATACTTAACTGAGGTATCGATGACGTCACCAAAAGACTCGTCTATCGTTTCGCTCTACCAAGGATCAAGGGTCCAAAACAGGGCGGTAGTCAGGGCAGCAGTCCTTCGTAGCCGTCGGGAAGCGGGGAACCTCGCAGCAAAGACTTTCGGACCACGTCGACATACAGGGGTCGATGTAGTGGCTGGCCTTCCTCCAGAATTTTCACACGAAGCTCCTCACAAACCTCTGGCTTGGACCGGTACCGCTGATACCGCCCCACGTTGGGCGCCAACTGAAGTACCAGGTTTTTAAGAACCCAGCGGTGCCAGGGAGAACACCCAAAGACTTCGAGTTCTTCCTGTTTCAGACGACAGAAACACAGAGTCTTCTTGGTGAAGTCAAAGATCGTATTTATTGGCTGCAGCCAGTAACAGGTATCCTAGAAGTACAACGGCATGCATGTTCTCAGGAGACTGCTCTCTTAACAAAATCAGCTTTCTCTTTTATACACGATATCACGCTTTAGGCAAACATTCCTTATTTTACAGTTGACCATTCACATATTTTCAATACAAAGAAAAAGCAGAGTCATGATGAGAAGCCCACATTTCAGTTTGTCCAGCCCGTTATAAAATACCCGGCAAGGCCCAGTATTTTCATCAGATATTGATGGACCCCCAATAAAATCGGGCACCTCCTCCTCGTAAAGCAAGTCATAAAGAAGGGAACAAAGACAGGTGTGTGTAAGATCTAAACATGGTATGTGTGCGATGGAAGGTCTCTGATTGTTGTGCCTTGATGCTAATCTCGCTCGGCCACTGGGAAAGGAACTGGCCAGACAGGTAAACAAATCAAGGTACTTACTCGCAGACGCACAACAGACAAACATTCACTGGAACCAGACTTGACACTATTAAGTGTTCGCCAGAGTTTATCAATAGATCTGGTTGTGCAAATGTCTGGTCACTCAGGAGAAATGTGCACTGCGTAAACCAGTTTGTGGTACAGGTCGCTTCAGGGAAGCTAGATTTTGCTTGCGTGATATACTGGCAGATGCACAAGACACAAACATTCTCTGAAACCAGATTTGACACCATTAATTTGTTATCAATAAAGCTGTCTGTGCAAATGTCTGTTCAATTCAGCAAAGTAGGCACACGCTGTAAACAAGGGCATGTTACAGGTTGCTTCAGTGAAGCTAAATTCACCCGCCTTATAGCCATGGCAGCCAGGCAGGTTGTGGAGTTGTCATCTAACTAGTGTGCTGCGGTTCCAAAAGTTTGGAAAACTATGGGCTAAAACACAAATAGACGACAATGTATTAAAGAACATTTGGCATTCCCATTATTCTAGAACGGGCAGGTATTTGTACAAATTGTTCTTCTCCTGTTCCCACCTACTTGTCTGTTCCCTAGTAAATATTAGCAGAAGTTTGGAAGTGGACGACTTACTCCGGGGTGGGATCATCAGCACGGCGACACTGCACCAAAATATCGCAGTTAGGGGGTGAGGGGCTGGCAAGCAATACGGACATGAAATGAAGCAGAAGCAAGCGCAAAGTTATAGGCGTTACAGTTGCCCATGCAGGGGCAGAAGGGTACAGTGGCAGGAACCTACTTGAGTGGGATTTAAATAGGTGGGTTGGGTAAGTTTGTCAAATTCAAAAAAGGTGTGTGCTGTGACTCCAAAAGGGTGAAGAAAGAAGGGTTCGTGTACAAATGCTGACAATCGGCAGAACTCAGCGTGCATGCAAATTTAGAAGGTGCAGGTAAGTTTGTTCATAGGTGCACTCCATGTCCTCACAAATCTTAAACAAGGGCTTAGTCAATCTCAAATTTAAAGACACACACTGCACGCAGTGCACAATGGATTATATCAGACAGAACCATGGTTATGTAGAGAGCAGTAGTTTGGAATTCCCTATGGGGTAAGAATTCTTGCTGGGGCTGTACTTCGTAAGGGAGGTGGTCAGCAGGTAGAGATATGGGTATGGTGTTGGCCACAACCAATAAGTAGTTATCAAATATACTGAGACGAACTCCACTATGCTTCTAAGTGAAATCTGAAATCGGGGCCTGGGCGGTGAGAGGTAAATGCACGACTCGTGCAACCGCTAACCAGAAGGCTCTTAACGGCACGCAGAGGGCAACATGGGTACATCACTAGGAACTGCAGCTAAAGAAGAGAACAGCAGTTCTCAACTCCCAGGGAGGCAAGAAAACAATCCCACGGATGGTTAAATAAAGGGTTGTATGATGCTACAACGCCATCAAAATGATCACGGTACATCACAACACATCTTTTACAACGCAAGTTGTTACCACGACTTGCGCTGTAGGGTGCTGGACTTAGGAATAGTAAGATTTACTATTCCAACTCCAGCCTACGTACAGTAGGGAAGGTTTTGGAATAGTAAATCTACTATTCCTTAGTCTAGAGCGCCCTCCAGCGCAAGTCGTGCTAATAACTTGCATTGGAAAAGACGCGTCGTAATGGCACAGCGGTGTTTTGACCGTGTTGTGAAGGATGTTTACCTAAATAAAGCTGTGGTTGAAACAGAAAACATTTGTTCCCTACTTTGGTGGAGGCCATCGAACTTTCCTACGGTAAGGTAAATAATGCACGAGCCCACTAATCAGGAGGGCTTGGTTCAACTCTAATTCAAAATCAATCAGAATGAGACGGGCTGGGCAAATCAGGCTTGGCCTCATTATTGCTAACATTACATGATACCCCCGATAGCGAAAAGGACTGGTAATCACAGGTTCCAGGAGATTATGTAACCTGTCATGGTGGGGCGCCCTGGATATGACGGCGGCCATATCCGGGGTTTTGGCGGAGTTACAGGGTTATCCGGAGGCTGATAGGTACATAGGGGTACTCTTTCAGGAGCCTTATGCCAAAATCCCAGGAGTCTTTATGGCAGGACCCTGGTGGAGCAATCGGGGGCTTTCCTGGTCACGCTCTGCCCCTTGCAAGGCATGTGTAATGTCATGGACTGGTAGTCCATGGTATTTAAGGGGGATAATCCCCTCGTAATGGTAGCACAGATTGAGTTGGCCATGATGCAGTTTGGCTCATCAGGCGCGTAGGCCAGCTCGGGTCAGTCACCGCTGCCTGCCCTTGGATCACCCGTAAGTTAACCCACAAAGTTGGCATACTCCTTGAATGTAATTCACCTGCAGCAAACTGTTTTCCAACAAAAAAAAATGTTGTGGACTGATTATTTTACAACATGACTTTACTGAGGCGTGGACGTGGATAATAAAGGGGCTGCAAGTAGCCGAGGCGTCGGTGGGACTGTGAGGGTGAAAAACATGAGGTCTCATCACAGAGCGGGAGCCCTTTGAGGTCACTGGTGTGCAGCAGGGAGCGTGTGGGGGTCAAGAGCCCTTTTATTTTAGGGCCAGCAAGTGATGTGAAGTAGCAGGCTCTGGTGATTTACCCCAGACACGGGGGACCCTCAATAGCTGCACTTCTGACGGGTTCTTGCTTCCTCCAGTGGGGGCTCCAGGAGGGGGAATGTGATTTAGTTTGTACTCTCAGTGACTGACTCTCTCTCTCTCTCCACCGGTCCTTGCACTCACTTGTGAATGTTCCTTCCACAGATGACGCCTGCGGAGGAAGAGGTGAGCTGCGTCTGATCCTCATCGGCGGCTCCGGAGCCGGGAAGAGCAGCACCGGGAACAGCCTCCTGGGGAGAGAGGAGTTTGAGACCGGAGGCTCAGGATGGTTACTAGAGCCGATGACCAGAGAGTGCCAGAGGGAGGAGGGGCAGTGGGGGGGCCGGCCCCTGGTGCTGGTGGACACCCCGGGCCTCCTCTACCCCTCCACCTCAGATCAGCTCTCCTCGGACATGCAGCGGTGCGCAGAGCTCTCCGCCCCCGGTCCTCACGCCCTCCTCCTGGTGCTCCGGCTCGGGTGGTTCACCCTGGGGGAGCGGGACTCCGCGCAGAGGATCGAGCTCCTGTTCGGGGCGGAGGCGCTACAGTGCACGGTGCTCGTGTTTACAGGGAAAGACGAGGTGCGGAATACAACTATAGAAACCTTTCTGCGTCAATCCGGGGACAAGAATCTTAAAAAGCTGCTCCGGAGCTGTGGGGGGCGGGTCTGCGCCGTCAACAACCGAGCGAGGGGGGCAGAGCGGGAGCGGCAGGTGCGGGGGCTCATGCAGGTGATAGACAAGATGATGGAAGGGAATGGGAGCAGGTGTCTCAGGCTGGGGCAGCATCAGGAGGCTCGAGGGCTCTGGTGGAAGAAATAGAATCCGTGGTAAGTCTGTAACTGAGACGAAGTTTTGAAACAGTTAGAGAAGAGCACCCAAAGGGGATTGAAAATAACTTCCGGTGAAGTACTCCTGATCCACCTTCAACTCTGACCTGTGCCACAGGAACCATTTCAAAGCCACAGACCCACTTACTACTCCATCTAACAATGGATCCTATCAGATTCCATGTGAAGAAAAGATATTTGCTTAATTCATTTAATCTGTTCTTATATGAACCCTTTATGGACACCGTTCTTTTGAATAAATAATATATTTTCTGATTCATTCAGTTGCAAGACCTGCACATGCCCTGAATCTTAAACCTATGATTTAGGAAGGCGCCAAAGTTTATTCTAACATCTCACGCTCACGTTCACACTCAATCTCTGGTACTCTCCCAGTCTACACTCACTCAATCACTATCTTGGTCACTCTATCTTTAACTACATTTTTATTCTGCATCCGCCACTCTCCCTCTTTCCCTCTGGGGCAGATTTACTAAATTGCTGCAAAAGAGACAAGAGAACAGCATAGAGCCCTATTTACTGAACTGGCTTGTGTAATCTTCCCCTGCCCTGGTGCACAAACCGGCTGCGGAGCACCATGCACACACCTTTGAACTATAGTGTGACCAGAAGAGGTCAGGGAGGGAAGTGCCATCTTGCTCTCCTCCAGATGTGGCTGGGTGGAAGTATTAAGGCCACGGCCACTGGAATTATGCAGCAGGGGACGTCCAAGTTATGCAACAGGGTTGACTAAATTATGCGGCAAGAAAAGGCACATTTTGAGGTATATTGTGGTATTATGTGATACTATTAGTTTATTATTTTCTTATTTTTACTCATGATAACATTGTGTTTGCAAACATTTTAACTTATTAGTACCAGTCTAACACTCAACTACAGCATGAAACAATTGATCCATGACAAGTCAACATTTGCAAAGGTCTTTCCACTGCACAGGAACACGTGTCCCCACACTTTTAGTAAGGTTTGATCCACTTGAGCTAGAAATAACATTTTCTGTTTAAATCTACAGGCCATGAAGCTGATTATGGGTCATGTGGCAAGTGCTGTAAATCCATAGCTGTGCTGATAGCGCCACAGCTCAGACTCACATCATTCTAAGGGGTCACTCTTAACTCAAGCCTAGTCTTCGACCCCAACTGCCCTCCAGACGGCTGTGACTGTGGATTCTCTGGTCCCATCCAGTTCAGAGTCATCTCCTGCTCCACACCGAGTGTTCCCAATGCTTCCCAGGCTTCCATGCCACATACCACTTGTATGATGTGTCATCCTCCTACTTAGCACAGACCTTGAAACCTGCCTCTCCCCCCTACATGTGCATTCTAATAAATTTGCAAGTTGGGTTTGTGACCCATCCCACCCCCAGAGTCCCAGGAGCATTAAGGCCTTCCATGCCAGCCTGTCGGTTGAAGAAGTTTCACCATATAATCCGACCCTGTCCCGTGATTATGATAGGCCCGGGAAGAAACACCACCATTTTACATGCACATTTTTCTTAAACTATCTTCTTTCTTACACGGTGACATTTGTAATGCAGACATTTGTGTGCTTGTCATTGCCGAACAACTTTCCCCAAAACGACATTAGTTCCTCTTTCGCTCCGTAGGCGCTATCATGACAACTTTCAGTACTTGGGACATAGTTCAATTGCGCAAATCTTACTTTTTAGTTGTTGTTCGTTAGTCGTCCATGCTATCATAACAGGATATACAACTGCGTCCTGACTGAGACAGTGACACGGCCACATGGGTGCTGTTCATTATTGTGGTACAAAGATGACGTCTGGTTCCAAGGTAGATTGTATAAGTAGGCGCAGCAGGTATAACAATTATATATACAGCGTCACTTCCTGGTTTAGGTTAGAGGAGCACTCCAGTGAGGCTGTGAGGTCCGTGCCGCAATTCTAGCTCAGCTGATTCCTGTCTCCTCATGCGAGGGATGCTGTCCAGCTCTACACCACGACGGGCAGCACTCGGACACTTACCTGCAGATTATGGGGAGTTAGACCACCGAGAGGGGTTTGGCATATCACCCACCGTAGGCACAACTAGGTTAGCCAGTGCTAGGTAGGAGTAAACTTTAGCAACTACTTACATGCCAGCATATATACACTGCTTTAGCAAAATGGTGGAACTGTGTATCTTATTCACTATTCACATAATGTTAATTACGTTATTGTTTCCTTCTATTGATTATTGCAGCGCACATATTTTATACAAGAATTGCAATGCTTCAATAAATATTGAAAATGTCTTGCTGTGTATTTCTTGAGCACTTCTTTGCATCTGCATTAGTGAGCGATCAAAAGGGTTCCAGATATGTTACCATGATTTCCTTGGGGGATCGGTGTTATCATGTTCTGAGATTGCATACTCCACCTGTTACCCGATTGTGTTTGGGGTGCAGAAGGTGCACCGTGAGCCAGCAGGACTACAGGCCAAAATACCCAAAGTGTGGTCACAGAATCATTCCGGCACAATCCTGATGTATATTTCGTCCAATGAATGCACAGTTGTACGGGGAGACAAACCGTACGACAACCCAACCCTACGTTGCGAAATTTCCTTTTCTGTAATTGTCATACTAACTGAACATCACAGATCAGTAGAGCATGGATCGACTCAACAACAACGCCCACAACAGCAAGGAACTATTCAACATCGTCAAAGAATTAACCAACCCCACCGCCGGCACCAACGACATCACTCCCTCCCAAGACCTCTGCGACTGTTTATCCTCTTTCTTCCACAACAAAATCGCCGACATACATAACAGCTTTGAAAACCAGTCTGAAGAACAGCCCACTCCACCCACTTCCGAACCTAAACAGCACCCTCACAACCTTTGCGCCTGGAACCCAATCACCACTGAAGACACCATCCGCCTGATGAACTCCATCCACTCAGGATCGCCTACCGACCCATGTCCCCACCACATTTTCAACAAAGCAGACTCCATCATCGCACCCCATCTCCGCGATGTCATCAACTGTTCCTTCAACTCCGCTACCTTCCCAGAAACCTGGAAACATGCCGAACTCAGCGCCCTTCTGAAGAAACCCACAGCAGACCCCTCCGAACTTAAGAACTACCACCCCATCTCACTCCTCCCTTTCCCTTCCAAAGTCATTGAGAAAGCCGTCAACAGTCAGCTCGCCGTCTTCCTTGACTCCAACAATTCCCTCGACCCCTCACAGTCCGGCTTCCGAGCCAAACACAGCCCCGAAACCGCCCTCATCGCAGCTACAGACGACATCCGAATGCTACTGGACAACAGAGAAACAGTTGCCCTCATCCTTCTTGACCTCTCCGCCGCCTTCGACACGGTCTGCCATAGAACCCTCATACAACGCCTCAGCAACGTCGGAATACAAGGAAAAGCTCTGGACTGGATCATCTCGTTCCTCGCCGGAAGAACCCAGAGAGTCCGCCTCCCCCCATTCAAATCAGACGCCACCGAAGTCATCTGTGGCGTACCACAAGGATCTTCACTCAGTCCCACCCTCTTCAACGTTTACATGAGCCCCCTCGCATCCATCGCACGACAACACAACCTCAACATCATCTCCTATGCAGACCACACCAAGCTGATCCTCTCCCTCACCAAAGACCCAAACACCGCCAAAACCAATCTACACGAAGGAATGAAAGAAGTAGCCGAATGGATGAAGAACAGCCGCTTAAAACTAAACTCGGACAAAACGGAAGTCCTCATCTTAGGATCATCCCCCTCTGCCTGGGACGACTCATGGTGGCCACCGGCCCTGGGTACAGCACCCATACCTACAGATCACGCACGTAACCTGGGCTTCATCCTGGACTCCTCCCTCTCGATGACCAGACAAGTCAACGCCGTCTCATCTTCATGCTTCAACATCCTTTGCATGCTCAAAAAAATCTTCCGTTGGATCCCCACCGAAACAAGAAAGACAGTCACCCACGCACTGGTCACTAGCCGACTGGATTATGGAAATGCCCTCTACGCCGGAACCAAAGCCAAACTACAGAAAAAACTCCAACGCATCCAAAACGCCTCAGCCAGACTCATACTGGACATCCCCCGTCAAGCCCACATTTCCGGTCACCTGAAAGACCTCCACTGGCTCCCCGTCAACAAGAGAATAACGTTCCGTCTCCTCACCCACGCACACAAAGCCCTCTACCACATAGGACCCGAATGCCTCAACACACGAATGTCCTTCTACACACCCACTCGCCAACTACGATCATCCAATCAAGCCCTCGCCGCAATTCCGCGCATCCATAGATCCACCATGGGAGGAAGGTCCTTCTCCTACTTAGCAGCCAAAACCTGGAATTCTCTCCCCACTCACCTCCGCCTTACACAGAACCACCTCTCCTTCAGAAAGCAGCTGAAAACCTGGCTATTCGATAAGTAATGCTCACACCCTCCCTCAAGCGCCTTGAGACCCTCTGGGTGAGTAGTGCGCTATACAAATTCATGAACTTGAACTTGAACACACACCACAGTGAACAACTTGACTTTGTTCTGTAGTGAACTGTTTAGTCTGCCCATATAAGTCGCTGAGGTGAACTCACTCTCGAAATAAAAATCACTTATGCTGTATAATGCCCTTTCTTGCACATCTTTGAGTTATATCAAACATCTGTCCTTTACTCATAGACTACTACTTTATATGGCTGTATTGAAATCCCTCTGGCACCCTACATTGTGTTGTAAACACTCGGGCATATTTACAATTTAAGTGACAGAGCGCAGCATTAACCTTCTTGGCCTAACGCCACGCTCCGCCTCTTTTGAAATGCAGAGCTGCTCCGTAAGCACAACAATACAGCTCAGTCTTGAATTTATCCCGGCACTGGAACTAAATTCAGCTGCCTAGCACCAACACAGGGACTCTTGCACCAAACGTGTGGGGTGCATTATTTGCAGGGAAAGATTGTTTATGTGCAGAAAGGTGTCACTTCCTGCACATAAACAATCAGTAATGGCGTTTTGTAACTGCTAAGGGCATATGCTCAAACAGCTATCACCAAGTTAACAGCACTTTATTGCAGCCAAATTTGTGATAAATGTATCGCACCATTCACAAGCTGCTGCTAACAGCCCATATCACCAGTTTACCTGCGATAGCAGACACAAAAAACATTGACACGGAGAGGATCCGGGTAACTATTTATTATTTTCAACACTTATAGAGCGCACTGTCCCCCAGCAGGCATCCTGGCGCTGACATATGTGTGCCCAGCTATGCTCATGCTACAGGGGTTTAATCAGAATAGTAGAGTTATGCACTAGTAAAGAGCCATGTCTTCAGTCTCTTCCTGAACGGAAGAAGATCCTCCAGCTGTCTCAACTCGAATGGAAGATTATTCCATAGTTGGGCAGCAGAGGTGCTGAAGGCACTCCCTCCTGACTTTGTTTTTTTAAAATCTTGGCACCTTCACCATTCTGGCGGAGGCTCCTACCAGAGGCATACCAGGCAAATTTCTTCTGCATTAGTTTAGGTTCAGACCCATGCAAGGCCTAGAAAAATATGCAAAGGGACTTGAATGTAACTCTTTGCAGTATAGAGACCCAGTGCAGCTCCGACAAGGCCATAGAGGTAGATGAACGTCTTGGCCTCCTCAAGGCTAGCTTAGCTGCTATTGTTTAAATTCTCTTGAGCATCTCTATCAAATATCTTGTGTTTGATATGTCACCAATAGAATGCAAAAGACATTCAAGAATTCAATACAGTCTAGAGGCCTGGTAGATGCATGGCTAATTTACAATTAGGGCTCCCGGTTTTATGGCATTTATATATTTGTAATTTCCGTCTGTATTTAGCCATATTTATTTTTTGCTAATTTTACCTGCATTTATCCATATTTATTTTAGGTTTTGTGAAAAAATTAAGCTGAAATGTGTATGTTTCTGCATTTATTTAACCAGTTTATGTGAACTCATGCCTGAACGCGTAATAGGTTTCAACTATATATACACACTCAGAAGGTAAAATATGCACTTGTAAGAAAATATGTACATTTTAGTATCAAGTTTGTGAAATGTACTGCTGTTTAAGGCTCTTTCCTAAAATTCCTCTATTTTTTTAATACTCTTGCCTGTCAGTCTGCACAGCTATTGGCCTGGCAGTCAAGATTGACCGCATTTAGAATCACTTAAAAACAACCCAATTTCCTTTCTTATCCACATTTAAAAATAAATACAGCCACGAAAATAAATGGTTTTCTGCCTGTATTTATCTGTAAAAATCAGTAAAAACAGAAAACAGGGAGCCTTATTTACAATTCAGAAAACACATTTCATTCCCTTGCGCATGATTCTAAGTCCAAAATTGATTATGTTTTCGTAACCTCTAAATTACTCCCTGCTTTAGTTCATGCTGAGATTGGATATAGCTTAATTTCAGATCACGCACCGGTTTATATTGATCTTGTAGTTTTTGCAGTCTTTTCGAAACCTAAGAGATTGCGCTTTAACAAGTATCTTTTGAAACAAGAAACTTTTGTAGATTCTTTGGAGAGGTTTTTGAAGGATTGTTTTGATTTGAATATAACTTTTCATTTTATCTGGGATGCCTTTAAGGCATCAGATAAAGCTCATATTATTGATTTTGTTTACAGGGATCCACTCTTACTTTCATCTATTAAAAGGTTAGAACACCAATATCATACCTCTAACATTGATACTTCTCTTAAACATCTTATCCAAACCAAAGTGGCTTTTAATAAACAATCTACTGAGGAGGCTTCCGGTGTGCCTCTAAACATTAATTCCAAATTTTATGGAGGCAAAAATAGAACAGGTAAATTGTTAGCAAACTATCTTAAAGTTAAATCCCTCAAATCTAAAATAACAAACTTCATGGATGGCACAGGGATCAATCACTTGAAAGATTAAGAAATCCCAAATTGTTTTACAGTTTTAAAATTTGTATACATCAGAACTCCCCCCTTCTGATGCTGATATAGAATATTTCTTTGACTCTTTTCCTTACTGCTCTCTTCTGCCTCAATACTTCTCCATGCTGGATAGAGTTATCTCTCTAGCAGATATTAAATCTGCTTTAGCTAAATTACATGTGGATAAAGCTCCTGGTCATGATGGGTTTACAACTGAATGTTATTTAAAATGTTCCCACATTTTACTCCCCGTCTCATTTCTCAGTAGAACACTTTTTCATGAACTACGAGGCCAGAGGTACATTTCTGGAACCAATGCTAAGCCTGATCTCTAAAAAGATAAGGTCTTCTCTTCATGTGCCAACTATCAGCCCATTTTCCTTATCAATGCAAGATTTTGGCAAAAATGCTAGCACTAAAACTCAATAAATATATTTCAGATCTCATTGGAATTGAACAGACTGGGTTTTGTTAGGGGTAGATATACGACTGATAACTCCAGAGCCTTTCTAAACATTATCCACCATGCATCAAAGAGTTCCGCTCCCATAGCCTACTCTGGATGATGAGAAGGCCTTTGAACATGTTGACTGGCGTTTTATGTTAAGAGCTCCCAAATGGCATGGTTTTGGCCCAAATATTTTGCAATACACCAGTCTTCTTTAATCCCCCCTCTAGCTCTTTTTTTTAAATGGTATGCAATCCTCCTATTTTTCTCTTTATTGAGTAACCAGATAAGGTTGCCCCTTATCACCTTTACTTTTTATTCAATCCCAAGAACCTTTTTTACATATGCTAAGTTATTCTTCCTAATTTTTTTTTTTTTTACATAAACATGTGGAAATCAAATTTACAGCTTATGCTGGTGACATTACCTTATATGTTTCAGATCCATTGACTTTGATACCTGCCTTTAAAGATCTTTTAAAAATGTATTCAAAGGCCTCTTGCTATAACTAAAATAATTCCTTTATATAACTTTACCTACAGTAAATGTTTGCAGGAACTGGTCTTAAGTGGGCTTCTAGTTCTATTAAGTGCTTAGGAATCAAATATTATCCTTCTATTCATAAAACTGCCCAAACCAGTTTAGTGAATGCCTTCAAAAAAGACTCCATATATCTGAGAAATTGTCTCCTTTGTAATTTTCTTGGTGGGGTATGTTAGGCACAAAAAAAGTGTTGATGCTACCCTGCTCAATTTTTATTTATCTATGCTACCTCTTAAAATTCCTTTGACATTTTTTAAAACTCTCAAAAGTTCATTTAGTAACTTTTTATGGAATGGACGTAACTCTCAAATCTTCATGGCATGTCTATGTAAATCTAAGGATCAGGGAGAGGTCAATTTTCCTAATGTGTGTCAGTACCATTTGTCTTTTTTGATAAAACAAGTCTTACTTCATATTCATTCCACTAGTGAATCACTGCAGACGGTTTGGCGACTTTTGGAAGCTTCTTTGCTTCTCCTTTTTCCTTTCACTCTCTTGCCCATTTGTCTCACCCACAGCATTCTTTTGCATCATTCACCATTACACATTCCATCTCCACCCTTTTTCCAATTTTCACTAAATCTTTTGCACCAATATATACTTTTCTACAATACTCAATATGGTACAATAAACATTAAGATATCAAATCGCACAGTTTTTTGGGAGGGATTGGGTTGTGAATGGGATGCTTTAGGTTAAGCACATTTTTCAAGGAAAGCAGCTCCTCTTCTCTCAGGAACTACAGGTAGAAGTTGCTCTTTCTGATGCTTCTCTTCATAAGCATTAACTACTACAGTCCTTTTTAACACAACACATTTCTTCTCTTTCCCATGTTCTTTCCTCCTCAATCTATTCTATCTTTCCCTTTTAAAGCTTCTTATATATACACATTTCTACACTACTCTTTAACAAACTGCCCCAGAAGCAAAACGGAGATTCTATGGGGAGCGGACTCACAATGCACTTTTTTTTGTAGATAGCTGGAACTCAATCTGGAGCAAAAAACATCACACTTCATGTAATGGTATCACTACACAAACCTTATATTTTTTTTTATCATCGACTATTCTTGACCCCTACTTCTATGTGTAAATATCAATCTAGCCTATCAAACTCATGGTGGACCTGTACTAGCACTCCGGGTACATTTAGCATGTATTTTGGTATTGCCCATTTATTCTTTCCTTCTGGAAGCAAATCTGTAAGATGATTTCAATGTTGTGCTATGTATGCTTCCGCTTTGATATTAAGTCAATTTTCTGAGTCTCTTCTTCACCTTTTTGGATTGGTGCTCATACACTGGGTAAGTTTGCAGATTTACTTATTGCAATCGCCTTTCAAATCATCACTTCCAACTGAAAAGATGCCACCCAAGTCACTTTTAATGGATGGTGGAAGTTACTTTGTCATCACCATAGGCTTGACGGAGCCTCTGCATCATCAGCTCTTCAATTATTTTCTGGTCATCTCTCACCACTTATCCTCCGGTAAGGATGCAAGATAGTAATTTGATCCACTATATGGAATACTTTAATTTTTCTGTATTACTAAATTAACTATTTTTTTCTTCTTTCTTGTTACTATTCACTTCACTCTTTCGTTTACAACTTGTTTTCTCTATATTTTTCTCTTTTTGTTTTCCCTTTTCTCTCTTTCCTCTTTTTCTAAAATATAAAAAGCATTTTATTATGGTACTGTATACTATATTCTGGACATTACCCTTTTATATTTGTTTTGTTTAATCTATAACATTTTCATCTTCAATATTTTCTTAATATTGGCTGTTTTCATTATATATCATTTCATTATTATGTAAATTCTTTATTTTTCTGACGCAATTCCCTAAATTGTTCACCTTTTGTTGAGCGTATGCTAATAAAGATTTCTTAGAATAAAAAAATACAATTCATCAGTCTAAGGGTTTTCTTTCATTTCGTCAGCAGCCATAATGTGTTTTTTTTATCTGTTTTTGTAGTCTCCCACTGCGGCATTGTTTCTCTCATTGCCCCAGGCACTATCTCAAAATAGTATATTTTTTTCTTCTTTTTTAAAGAAGCATAGAAGATGTGGGGCTGGCTGTGGGGCTGGCTGTCTTCATGGTCAACATCTTTTAAGGTTGATGCAGCGTCACAGGACTAGTGTGGCTAGCTTCCCGCAGACTGTGTGTCTTCTGGACGTATCCCAGCCTAAATTATTAGTCTGCCTTGCAGCACATTTCACAATGCCCCTCCCCCCACATGCAGAGGCTGAGGCTGAGTGGAAAATTTGTTAGTGACAAATAAAGGGATTGCAGCCTGCGATATGGCCACTACTACATACATTTTTTAGATTTTTGGAATACAGGTTTGATTATTTTATTGGTATGTATGATTTTTTTGTAGTGCTCCGTCAGAAGAATAGAGTGTTTTGATGGTGTCCTCTGTTTTGTACAAGTTATAAAATATATGAAATAATGTAAAGGGGAGATTTTAGCAGATCTTTGTATGATCCATGTTTTCCATTTTGGAGCGACTGGTGAGGAGGTGTATGATATGCCTTAAAGTTACTTACTCAGTGGTGCCTGATGCAGTAGGTAGATACTTTAAAGCCATGCAAGAACTATTTGCTGCATAGGCACTGGGGCAATTTTCGAAATCATGGCGTTGGCTGGGGGTGGCCATTGCATCCATAAGGCATGCTCATTAGTTTGAGGAGAAGAGAGAGCAACTAAAATGACAATTTTTCGCTAGTCAGTAGAACACGCCTGCTGACGTGTTTGTGTGCATGACAAAGTACATTACAGAGAAAGTGCTCCTAAAATGCATCAACAACTAGGAAATCGATGTTTCTATTGATGTTTGAGATGTAGGGCAATGTTTCTGTTGCAAGAAAATAAATAAATAAAGCTCTGTATGCCGCTAGGCTTTTAAAACACGCAGCGTGTGCGTCCCTGCTCGCTCCAGCGTCAATCCTCCATGGGAGGGAACTTGCTAAAGAAGGTGGGACATGCGCCCACCATTAACCATTTGCAGGCTACTGTTTATAACGGACACACAAAAGACTATCCAAAGTGTGGGATGAGTCAGACCCCTCAAAGTACACACAACAGATCGCCTAACAGCGCAAGCACCATTTAGGCTTGACCTAAAAAGCATCAGCAAAGAGGCTGCCAGCCAATGGCAGATAAATTGCTCTTTTTTTTTTAGGTCTGGAGGTATCCAAGAGCTTTAGATTTTACTAAAACTACGTGTTTAACATGGTTAGTAATAGGGTTTTTGAACCAGTCTTCATCCATTAGTTCAGAGGATCTTAACCTTTTGACTTCTCTTGATTCCCCCCCCCCCCCCCCCCCTTAATGAATACTGGAATCCAGAGACACCACTGATACATTAGTGGAATCCAGGGGCCGCTAAAGATTCATTACTAGAAGCCGGGGACCCCAGCCAAAGCAATTTCGATGTTTTAAACAGAAAATTAATGTACAAAAATAATGAACAGTCATTCATCAAGTAAATACACAGATGATAAAATACTTTATTTAGATCACAAACAACAATCTAAATTTTAAATTGAATGGAAATTCCAAATTCAAGTAAAGGGATTCATCGTCCACACTATATTCTGTTTGAATTGATTAGCAACGCTCTCAAAAATCAATCTAAGGATATCAATTGAATTTTTAGCCTCCAAATTCAAATTCCTTTAATAATATTTAAGAAATGTACATGTTACATTTTGCCTCTTTATTTATATGAACTTAGCCAATATGTTACTGTATTACATTTTTTAAGCAGCCGTAGATTCCCTGATGCGGCCTCGTGGGGCCCCAGTTTGAGGTTGAGAACCGCTGTTTTAGTCTGCTGTTGTGTCATTCACCCTCTCACCATGCATCATTGGGCAATGAGCCAGTCCCCTTCCACCATTGGCTGAACTCACTGTTAATACATCCAGCGATAAACAACATGCCTGCGGAGCTAGTGTGGATGCGGTGTGCATCAGTGCATGGAGACGGCATATATTGAGGGAGGTACTGCCTTTGGGTATGAATGCACATTGGTCTAGATGTATCAGTTTGGGTAGGAGGGGAAGCAATCTAGACGCTAAGGCTTTGCTGAGTATTTTATATTCACTATTAAGAATTGACAAGGGTCTATAAGACGTAAGGTCAGTCAGGCCTTATCAGGCTTCAATAAGGAGGTCATTATTGCTTCCCTAGTCGTGGGTGGTAGAGTGCCCTCTGTAAGTGAGGTGGTATAAAATGGCCGTCATTTCAGGACTAGTTCTGCTGTGTAAATGGAATAGAATTCAATAGAGTGCCCATCGGATCCCAGGGTCCTATTACGGGCCAATGCATTTATAGCACTACAGATCTGTTAAAGTGAGTGGGGCAGCAGTAACTCCTCAGCCTGTGAATCAGAGAGAGAGGTCACACCCGCAGTATCATGCCAGGGAGCCATGTTTAGATTAGTGTAAAATTCCTGAAACATCCTATCGATATCAACTTGGGCAGTGACCAGGGTGCGGTGGATATCATAAATCACCAGGATTGGCATGGGAGATGTTTGTGGTTTAATCAGTAGCGCCAATGTGCTGGCCCTATCGGCCTCTGCTTGTGTACGTAATACATAAGATGTCTGGGCTTTGTCAGCATACCCCATACCTTAGTGCCTAGATGGTATTTTTACATCATAGGAAAAGCATAGCTCTTCTCCCTGGAAAGGTCCCTATCAAATTGTGTTGTAACCAAACATGCATCCTCATAATATCAAAGCACAAGTATTCAGCAGCCGCAACTTAGCTAGCATGTTATGTCTAGGTTCTAGGGACTAACTAGAACAGAACAACAAGGGGCAGTGTTTATCATCCTTGCTCAAAGTGTACAGACTAAACTCCAGGAACAGGCAGAGAACGCAGACAGTTCTCAAATGAAAGGCACAAACAGTCTTGCAAAATACAGTAATTAAGTAACGTGCGCAAAAGCAGCATCATGGCAGCAGAGCTCATGCTAACTCAGCAATGTCGACAATGACCCCAAAGGCTATACAACACCTTCCCCTTGGTATCAGATCCCCAAAATAAAGTGGGTGGTTAGTGTTCAGCAGTGACTGAATCTCACTAGATGTTCTAGCCATCTGAAATTGGAAGGTCTCTCTAGCCGCAGTGAGAGCCACTTCTTGATGAAATAATATCGCTTTGAGCCTGCTTAGTTTATTGAAATCTGATTTCAAAATTAGAATGGAAGGCCAAATGGAACTATCTACAATGCAATGCAGGGGTGGAAAAAGCAAATTGCTACAGCAAGTAACACATTGTGAAACTGTTGCTATAAACTGGATCCCTGCACATAAGCCACAGCAGACTTGTTTGTTAAAAATTAGATAACTGCCATTAGAAAGCAACATGAGAGCGGGAATAATTGCTGTTGTGTACAAATGTGACTTGTATGCATTAGGTACAGTGTCGCTTTCATTGAACGTCAAGTATGTTAAACCCACTGTGCCCACTACAATATGTATGACCAGGTTTGGGGAATTGTTTGCAAAGATTGTAGAATAGAGGTATGTTCTGGAAGCCAGCAGGGAGGTGAATATGTAGGTTGTGTCAACACTTAGAGCGTTTTGATATGCTGGGCATAATCAGGGATGAATGTCCTACCAACATTTTAAAATCCCAGCAAAGACTGAAGCTTCTTCAGTGTAGACGGAGGTTGCAATTGTGCACATTTCTCCAGAAAGTTGGGGGGCTTGTGGCCCAAAAAGAGCACCACCAAACGAGCGATGTGTGATTTAGCAAAGTTACATTTGTATCCGTATTTGGCAAACTATAGAATAATTTGATCGAATCGGACAAGGTGCGGTATCAGTTCATCGTCTATCAGATAAATATCATCTACGTATGAGTACGCATATGGATCTATGCTGTGCAATATAGACGCAACACGTGCAGCAAAGTCCCTGGGCTGTTCTTATACCCCATAGTCAAGCGCGTAAATCTTTCTGATTTCCGACGGCGCTAAATGCTGTCAAGTCAAGGCTCTCAGGAGCAAGGTTATGAATGTAGAAACCATTGGAAATATCCAACGTCGTTTTGTATTTTTTTTTTTACAAACAATCCTGTTCATGAGCACAGAGCTGTCTGTTCTGTACCGTAAACATACGACAATGACTATTCAAATTTTGATAATCTAATACAATGAGATATGAACCGTCCGGCTTCAATACAGTAAAAAGGGGATTATTCATCAGTTCTCTCATGTGCTGGTGAATCTCTATCCCAGCCCCCTCATTATGGGACACCGCTGGGGCAAGGGCCAATGCCTACTCAGATGTGTAAGCCTGTTTAGCTTCCTCAGGGACATAAATTGAAAAAACTCAGAAGTATCACGTCCTCAGCTCTGGAAGTGGGCAGCACAAATAGTGAAGGCCATTCTGCCTCTGCCAACAAAATGACATAAGAAAGTGAGATTTTCCCAGAAAACCACTGTAATTGTACGCTGTATATCACCCTCAATTTTGAAGAAAATTTCATAGAGTCTATCCGGGGCGCAACTTGTGTTGCCTGCAGTTTCTATTGTAATAAAGGTATCAGTTGCTCTTGCCTCCAGACAGGGACACAATGCCTCCAGCACTATGATAATCTCCACTGCCGATCGTACCACCTGCATGCAAACAGTTCAGATCAGGAGCGGTGTAAAAGCTTTTGTGCTCCACGATTGCACCCATCTCTATTTCTGATGATCTCAAATCAATTATTGCAGTGGTGTCATTCTCAGTAAGGATGACTGACATGGGTCAACATTTAAAAGAGTTTATATAAAGAGTTAAGCCAAATACATGAATGATATCATAACCATAGGTTAGCAATGAATATTACAGGTCATAGATACAAAGAACTCAGTAAAGTTGAATGCAAAATCTGCCATAGATCTGACTTACAAAGTGGAGAATGGAGTTCCTGGTTACAGAGGAAAAGTACGCCTTTTTATAGGACTTTTTTATAGGTATAAATGATTAAGCAACATAGTGCAAGGGAGCGTGTGTGATGTCTAGCCTTGTTCTGCAGTGTGAAGCTTCCCTTCCAGTACTAAATACTATGCCAGTGTATTATATGTTGCACTGTGTGTGTGCTGTACATTAAATTACATAGTTTGAGTGAAGAAAATGGTTCTGAAACATGTCACCTGCCTCAAAGAAGCATACATGTATCAAGTAAAATCATATTTACCTTCTTTAAAAGATAGATTTGTGCGTTAACATCCATAGGTGGTTAAATGGGAACACCCATTTGTAACCCATTGGATGCACACAAAAAAAAATAGCATTTGTAGTCATTGGTTTAAGGTCACTTTCCAATGCAAGATATTTCCAACAGCCACAGGCCTGGACACATCTGGTCCAGGGTTTGCTTTCCAAGGTAATCATTCTAGAAAAGGGAAAAGAAAAAAAAAAAAAGACTGCCTGCGAAGAGAAAATTCCATCTTTAAAATATCTATTAAATCAAGTAATCTTAAAAGAACCATTATTCACATGTATTTATCAATTTCATCTTTAGTGAGGTCTATCTTATTTGGAAACTTCAGGGTTAGAGCTGTCTATATACTACACAGTGTGATATCAAATATAATATTGCTATTCTATCTTACAGAGGTTGAAGAAATCTGGACTTCTCTTTCAAAGGTCATCCGTGCTGGGAACATTCCTCAGCGAGGTCTGGGGCGGTGTGCAAGGCCCATGCAGGAGTCCTGCAGTGCCAACTTAGCATTTCATCATTCTGCAGTCGATGGGCTGCCTTCTCTTGAAGTGAGATATTGGTGATAGGTGTGATTTACAATGTATAAAGTATAGGATTGGAGCAGCAAGAGCCTTAGCTACATAGACAGGTTTAGGCTACTTTGCCAAAAGGGAGAAGACAGGCCATAGTAGTGCTTTTTCATGAGCAGTTTGCGTTACAAGTGGTGTTCATTCATCCTGGGACTGAGTGGAAGTTGCATTCTCTGGAACCGTTCTTGCAAAATGGATCCAGGGTAGAGAACATTTCAGGGTGAAGTCCATCTAGAGTGAAAAAAAGACAGGATATATTGGCTTGAGAGAACCAAAACGCATCAACTCTTCTCCTACCAACAGCCTCTTCTGGGCCCTTGTCCCACTCTGATTCGTTTCATTGCTGCTTTCTCCAAAGCTTTTCTTTGTACTTGCTCCCTTTGTCACAGTTTTCCTCTTTCCCTCCACCCTCCTGTCTCTCTCTTCTGTCTTTATCTCTTAATGCAGAAAAAGTACAAAAGTAAGCAAGAGTAAGCTATTTGTGAAGTGGTCTCAATATTTGTTGAATATTCATGACAAAATAACTTCAAGGCCACTATCACTATGTCCCTGATCTGTGTCTTTACCTGGTTCCATTCATACAGAACCTCCAGGAAGAAGGGGAAAAAGGGAGACAGACAAAAAGAAATGACGTGAGTATGTATGAAAGAGATAGAAAGAAGAGAGGGAAGGAAGAAAAGGTAATGCAAAGAGAGTGCAAAAGAAATGAGAGGAAGAACAAAGAAGGAAATCTGAAAAAGGAAAGAACACAATATAAAGCATGACAAGAACTAACAAGAGAAAGCTAATGTAAGAAATTGAGGTATTAGTTGAGGGATGGAAGACCCACTCAAATAATAACAGTGCTTATCATGGTGAACCATCAAAATGCACTAAATAACCTGAGCTCCACCCAGGCCCGTACTGGCCGTTGCGGGCACCGGGCAATCCCCAGATGCGCGGAAAGGGTGGGGGTTGGTTTTGGGCCTCTGGGGGCCGTTTGTTAGAGGGCCACAGTCCCTGGCAAAGAGCGCGGTCGCACCCCCCCTTCCCCACCTGGGGTGGGGGGGCCAGCCGAGCACTTCAGTCAGAGTGCATCAGAAATCAGGCAAAAAGCTTGTAGTAACCATGCAAAATGGGAACTAACCAGCTAGCCCTTGGAGTTACTTTGGTGGTCCTGTGTTCAAGGTAGCAAGTTCAATCTTTCTTCCGCGGGCAGCAAGGGCAGCAGACTAGCCCCTCTAGCAGCAGGGCAGAAGAGCAGCAGATCAGACTTCCATCCATTGCTCCAGACATTTTGTGTTCGAGAGTCAACTTTTATCACCAGTGCCAGCCTGTGTTTGGGGATGCCCAACTCTAGCTCCCCTTACTACTTCATGAGGCAGGTTCCAGACCACCCATATAGTGAAACAGGTGAGTGTGGTCCTGTACACGACTCAGCCACTGAAACAGTGAGAGCTCAGTAAAAAACAAACTACTTGGATTCTGAGACTTTGAGATGAAATTGTAATCTGACCGGCTGAATTTTGAATGAACCTTAGCTTTGGACCGTTCAAGGGTGAGCAGTAACACGATCCCTGGGAGAACTTCCCTAAATACAATTGTCAACAATGCGGTTTTGCTCTCGGAATGCCAGCAAGCTGCAGATCGCTTAAACGCCATGGCAGACGTAGTAGGCCTGTTAAGTCTAAAACCGTCTCTTCACACTCCTCGTTACATTTCTGGAGTGTCAATTGTAGATCTCTCCCACAACACAAGTACAACATCTTTGACTTCATCACTGATGAGCAACCGGATTCTGTGTTTCTTACGGAAACCTGGCTACATGACAGTTCTGGCCCCGATATTGCCGCTGCAATTCCCCCAAATTACGTCATCGTAAGAAAGGATAGAGTTTTAGGCAAAGGGGGGGGGGGATAGCCTTGATCTTCAAATCTAAGTACACCTGTAAATTTGAAGACATTCCTCTTAAAGGTTGCGAGGCAGCCCTGTTTAGACTAACTATCAACCCTCAGTTTACAATGACAGGTCTATTAATCTACTGCCCTCCTAGGAATGCTAATCCCTGGGTTTCTTCCTTGCCAGATTTCCTGGCCCCCTTGCTGCTTAGAGCAGCCAACTTCACGATTCTCGGGGACTTAAATATCCAACTCGAAGATTCCGACTGTACGTCCACTAAACAGCTTATTTCTATTCGACGTTTTTAACATTCAATTATTGAACTCTGCCCCTACACATCATGCTGGTCATTTATTAGATCCCATCTTATCAAATCTACAGTTGGACTGCTCTCAGAAAGCACGCCCAATAGAATGGTCCGACCACTTTGCTGTGCCTTTTTCATTGGATACTACCAGGACAGTATCACAGATTGGAAAGGAAATAGATAAACGAACACGCAGTTGGGGATAAAATTAACATGCCAGATCTTAATAAACAACTATTGAGGACACTTCCTAACACTGACCTACCTATCTCTGCACTAAATTGTGCAGTTGGTCAGTGGTTAAATAATGCTGTTGATTCCACGCTTCCTTTGACATCTAAGAAAACTATGCCTCATCATCCCCCTGCACCTTGGTTTTCCGACAAGCTTAAGTGCCTTCGCACTCAATGTAAGATTTTAGAAAGAAAATGGAGGCGCAATTATTCTCCTACTCGCAAAGTAGCTTATAGAGAAGCTCTGAAGGGCTACCATAATAGCTGCAAAACAGCCAGAGCAGATTTTACTAAAAAACTTTGTCTCAGATGCACAAAACTGCCCTAAGGTGCTCTTTTCAGTTGTAAAAAAACTGACAGGAGCGGACTCTATTCCTACGCCCCCGTGCTTGACGTGGTTCAATGCCAATCCTTAGCTGACTTTTTTGTAAAAAAAGTCGACTTGATCTATGATCTCTTAACCCCGTCTCCGGTGGTAACACCTCTTGCATCTGGCGCTGTGCAGTCATCTGCTATTGTTAATGACGTCGCCAAACTCTCTGTATGGCAGCCTCTAGACAATGCTTCTTTCTCTTCTTGTCTAAATAGTGTGCGCTCTGGTTCTCCGTGCGATGCACTTCCGGCTAAAATACTTAAACAATTAGATTACTCTACCCATCAGATCTTTGTCAAATTGTTAAACGCCTCACTTACTGAGGCACATGTACCCCAGCCATGGAAAGCTATGGTAGTGCCCTTGTTAAAAAAGTCCGGTGCTGATATCTCGAATCCTGCTAATTTTCGTCCAATATCCTTGCTACCCATCTTTTCTAAAGTGTTAGAGAGACACATTAATACCCAGCTCACTGAACTGGTGGAATGTTCTGGTTTCTTACATTCCTCCGAGTCGGGTTTCCGGTCTCGCCACTCGACCGAGACAGCCCTTCTTGGGGTGACAGAGAGTCTCCGACACGGTGTCGATCAGGGTGAAACTATGGCGCTCATTCTGTTGGATTTGAGCGCAGCTTTCGACACCGTGTCACATTCCATCCTTCTCGACTCTCTGCGGTCTCTTGGTGTGGCTGGTATGGCCTTAGCCTGGGTGGCCTCCTTTCTTGGTGAGCGAACCTTTCAAGTTTTCTCTCCTAAGGCGGCATCAGCGGTCTGTCCCTCAGCGCCGGGTGTCCCCCAAGGGTCCATACTCAGCCCCCTATTGTTCAATCTTTATGTAAAACCCTTGGCTAACATCGTTGAACAGGCGGGGGTGACCCCGTTCTCCTACGCTGATGACACCCAGATCGTCTTCTCTCTATCTGGACAAGACAAGAATAACCCCTCTGCACTAAAGTCGGGCCTCACTCTTGTGGCTGACTGGATGCAGAGGAATTATCTTAAACTGAATGGGGAGAAGACAGAGGTGGTCATTCTGGGGAAAAATAAGAACCTCTGGGGTCCTCAGCATTGGCCAAATGAGATGGGTTCACTTCCTGTACCCACACATGCTGTACGGAACTTGGGCGTCCAAATTGACGACAATGAAGCAGCAGGCCACTAAGGTCGCAGCAACCTGTTTTTCCACTCTTAGGTGGCTACAAAAGATCTTATGGATGCTTCCTATTCCCTCCCGTAGAACGGTTGTCCAGGCATTGATAACATCTCGCATGGACTACGGTAATATACTATATTTGGGTGCTGATGTAGCCACTGTTAAAGTATTGCAGGTTGTACAAAATGCAGCCGCGCGACTCTTGAAGAATGTTCCCAGAAGAACTTCGGCATTATCTGCCTTGTATGATCTTCATTGGTTGAAAATCTCAGCCGCATAAAGTTTAAGACATTATGCTACATGTTCAGAATCAAGCAAGGCATTGCACCTACTTACTTACAGAAGCTGGTGCAACCCTACAGGCCCAAACGGACCTTACGATCCTCGGAAATTGGCAATTTCTCTATACCAAGATTTAAGCTGGCAAGGATGGGGGTGACGCTCCTTCTCCTATCTTGGTCCCAAATATTGGAACGCCCTGCCCACAGCCCTCAAATTAAAGACCAGTCTTCTTCGTTTTCGCAGAGCACTGAAAAAGCTGTTGTTCACATAAGCAGTTGGTTACCTGCATGCTGGCTATCTGATATCTTCTTCTCCAGTCTATCCCTAGCGCCGGAAAACCCACTGTGGGTAGCTGTGCGCGGTAAAAGTTTAAAAAAAAATAAAAAATGAGCATCAAGAGAAGGAGAAAATTACCCAATACATTTTTCAAGATTAGTTCACACTATCCCTATCTGGAAATCTGGGGTATCCCAATTGGGAATGTTCAGACCTTATTGTGAGCAGTATCTTGAGATCTTTCTTTAAACTGTTCCCAAGACCTTTCACTGCACTGCCCCCAATACACTATACTGTGCTGTCTCCAGAATATACAATGCACAGTCCCCCAGACTTCAGTCTGATCTGTCTGAGTTCTTACTGTCAACCGTCTCTCAAACCTTACTGTGAACTGCCCCCAAGGCCTTAGTATGACCTACTCCTGAAACCATACTCTGAGATATCCATAAGACCTTACACTTGCAGGTCCCAAGACTTTACACTGGGTTGTAGACCGTGCTGTCCTCAATACCTTACATTGTGCTCCCCCTCAGACTTACACCGAGCTGACCCTTCCTGCACAAATAATGTACGGGCAACCTTACACCGTGTAAGGCTGATCGAGCATTCCTTGAGGCGACTCAGTCGCTGTATTTCAATAAGGTGAAGAAACAAATACAATTTTTCTCCAAGTTGATGGCAACTTTAATTCAGTCGTAATTAAATCATATTACGTCATATGATAAAACATCCATTAGTAAAGCAATCGATTATAGGACATCAATGGAAATAGTGGTCAATTATCCATAATTTTTACACATTGAAAAATGCACCCCCGATGCATTTCGAGCCGCAGCTCTTCTTCAGGGAAAATATTCTACAAGAAACAAAACGAAAATAAATGTATCGCTTCCTGCACAAACACATTCCTGCCTACAACAAAGGCAATCTTGACCCATGGTGCAAGCGTGCACCCCCGATGCATTTCGAGCCGCAGCTCTTCTTCAGGGGGAATATTCTACAAGAAACAAACGAAAATACATGTATCGCTTCCTGCACAAACACATTCCTGCCTACAACAAAGGCAATCTTGACCCATGGTGCAAGCGTGCACCCCCGATGCATTTCGAGCCGCAGCTCTTCTTCAGGGGGAATATTCTACAAGAAACAAACGAAAATACATGTATCGCTTCCTGCACAAACACATTCCTGCCTACAACAAAGGCAATCTTGACCCATGGTGCAAGCGTGCCTGCATTGGTGTAAGGCTGCCCATTGTCAGCCAGCACAAGGAAAGAACAGGAGAAGCTGTATAATGTTAAAGGAGCGCAAGGCGAGGACGGGGATGTGCCATAGAATGTTAAATATGGCGCATTCCTGCCCTCTCCCTTTCATGTAGTGGTGAATTGCGTAAACATTTGATACACCTGGGCCACTGCGTTCAGTAATCCAAAACTACCAGGCAGCAATAGCAAAGGACTGAGGGCTTTAATTTGACTTTAGTGGACTAGTTGCTACATCGCAAATGTGGTGGATACCTTTTCCTTCGTATTACATCTGCACTACAGCCTACTGCGGGATGGGAATCCTAGCGTTTAATAAGTATAAATATGACCCGTAGACTCTGTATAGATGAGCTTGAGATTCAGTACTTCATAGCAATGAGATGTAGCAGGGCAGATAGGTTACAGTGAGGTTGTGTACAGTAGTCGTGGCTGTTATCGATAGGTCTTCATCTGACCTTCCATTTCAGATTCAAGATGGCGTCCAGCAGGCTCACAGCGCCATGTTCTCGGCTGCTCCCAAACCTCTGTCAGGCCAGTACACTGGGAGCTTGCCAGTGAGGTGGTGTGGCAGGTTAGTGGCTCCGGTTACAGTAGAGGTGAGAGGAGTGCACACTAAGGGCCAGATTTACTAAAAAGTCATGCAGCAAGACAACTGGATGTGGCTCATTCCTGCTCTCCCTCTGCGCCGATGCACTCAAAGCAGCCGAGTGCCAATGCAGGAACCCTTGTACCATCGTGCAAAGATACCGGTCTTACAGGCAGGATTCTTTATGGGCACCTTCCTGTGCAAAAACAATCACCTGATACATTCTACAGCATACACAGAATTAGAAAAATGTAACACACATAGAAAGAAGTAGTAAGAAGGAAAAATAGCTATGCACTTCAATGCCTATGCACTTCAACGCCTTCAGATGGTGCAGAACCAGGCAGCTCGCCTGGTGCATGGCCTATCGAAATTCCATCACTCCCCCCCCCCCTCTTCTCACGGCCCTTCATTGGCTTCCAATTAAACAAAGAGCCCTTTTCAAACTTGGCTGCCTCACCTTCCAAGCCCGGGCAGGCACTGCCCCCGCATTTATCAATTCTGCCATTACCAATTACAGCCCTGCCAGAGACTTACGTTCTTCCTCCAAGTCCTTGTTAGTCATCCCCCGGTTCAAGAAAAAACGATCCGGTGGCCAGAAATTCTCGGTACTTGCACCTACTTTCTGGAACTCCCTTCCCCTCCCTCTCAGATCCTCACCCTCCTACATAGAGTTTCGCAGAGCCCTCAAGACCTTTTTGTTCCAGCAAGCTTTTAGCCCATAGCCCCTGTCTTTCCCTTTCAGTTTGAAATCCTATAGCGCCAAGAAACTGCCTAGTGAATGTGC
Source organism: Lissotriton vulgaris (assembly GCF_964263255.1). NCBI lineage: Eukaryota > Metazoa > Chordata > Amphibia > Caudata > Salamandridae > Lissotriton > Lissotriton vulgaris. The sequence continues at coordinate 10,549,299 of NC_141692.1, forward strand.
GCTCTACAAATAGCTAAAAATTCAAATTCAAAATTCAAATAGCTACTCCCTTCAATCAGTCTTTGCCCCACCCTGTTCTCTATGTAGATCTTGAGTGTAGGTACCTTTTTAATCAAAAGCAGAGCTGTTCTACAAATGTGTGCAGTTTCTGTAGGAGCAAAGCAAGTACACGTGGAATCCATGGGTGAGCACAGAGCCCATGAAAACCAGCTTTCTTACTGCTCATAGACCGACACTCTTCAGTGTCTTGAGGGTCTAAACCTCACTCCATAAGAACCAGAACACAAAGCGAAGGTGGCATGTCTCACTGATGCTTTCTTACCTTACAGCCGGACTCTGAGCAGTAGACATCCGACACCTGCAGCTAGGGCGATCACTGTGCTGCTGAACAGCACACTGCTTGCTCTGTTGCACAGGTCAGAAGTGCAGCAGTAAGAAGAACTGTAAACCTCTCCAGTAGTTCCAGAGACATCCCTACACAGTGCTTCACAGCTCTTGCTTACAGTTGTGGTGTCTGCACAGAAACAGAGAAAGGTTATTCAGAGAGGACTATCAAGTCAAAGAGCTCTGGTGCAATTCATATACTTTCTGAACAGCACTCCTCGTCCTCCCAATAAACACTAGGGCCCACATTTACTAAGCTTTTACATGGGCGCAGTATCGCTTGTGGCTTTCCGTTGACAAATTATGTTTTTGGGCATTTGCCACGCCATGCAATGTTGCTTTGCATGCTTTAGTAAAAACAAAGTGACGCAACCCACAGCATAGCGCTGCCTTGCGTTACTCTGCGTCGGGTATGACATGGGTGGTGCATGGGTGTTCCATTCATGTAATTCACACAAACCAAGCTTTACAAAAATGCTATTTGTCCTGGTTACTTCCACATTCCTTTGTGCTGCATTCAGCACCAAAATATCCTACAGGTAACTCATACCCTCACGCCATGGTGCAAGGGTTCCTGCATTGGCACTAGAGAGCACACAATCCACCAGCGCTGTTGGAGAGCAAAAGTGGGCAATAACATAGTAGATATGACACATTTCTGTTCTCTCGCTTTCAAGCAATGTAGCAAGGTAAGTTGCCACATACACCCATGTACACATAGATTGCCATTTACATATACATGTATGCACATATAGAAACTAAAATACTCACACACACGTCATCACCCCTACACATACGTTCACATTGATGGTCATCACATTTAGATGTATGCACAGACATAATAATCGCACACACTTCCCATCACACACACCCATGTTCACAATTGCCATTCAAACATACACATAGACAAATTGACACTAAAATACTAGCACACATATGACATCCCACACATCTGCACACACAATATACTAGCCTACATTGATTTTATGATTTCCTCCCTATTATACGTTCCCACCTATTCCAAAGAGCCACCAAATTTGTCAAAACAAAATGAACACCTCTCAGCTTTGAAAATGCTCTAGTCTACTGTCGGCCATCCATTAATAAATGCTGCCTCTCTAAAGTCACACTCTACAATAAATAAGATTGGTTGTACATCTAGTATAGAGAAGATGGGGGCTTTGAGAAGCCCATTGCTGCTGTACATCTAGCACAGAGACAAGAATGAGGCTTCGAGGAGCCTATTGCTGCAATACATCTAGCACAGAGACGAGATGGAGGCTTTGAGGAGCCCATTGCTGCTGTACATCTAGCACAGAGAAGAGATGGAGGCTTCGGAGGAGCCCATTGCTGCTGTCCATCTAGCACAGAGAAGAGATGGAGGCTTCGAGGAGCCCATTGCTGCTGTCCATCTAGCACAGAGAAGAAATGGAGGCTTCGAGGAGCCCATTGATGCTGTCCATCTAGCACAGAGAAGAGATGGAGGCTTCGAGGAGCCCATTGCTGCTGTCCATCTAGCACAGAGAAGAGATCGAGGCTTCGAGGAGCCCATTGCTGCTGTACATTTATCACAGAGAAGAGATCGAGGCTTCGAGGCACCAATTGCTGCTGTACATCTAGCACAGAGAAGAGATGGAGGCTTCAAGGAGCCCATTGCTGCTGTACATCTAGCACAGAGAGGAGATGGAGGCTTCGAGGAGCCCATTGCTGCTGTACATCTAGCACAGAGAAGAGATGGAGGCTTTGAGGAGCCCATTGCTGCTGTACATCGAGCACCCAGAAGAGATGGAGGCTTCGAGGAACCCATTGCTGCTGTACATCTAGCACAGTGAAGAGAAGGAGGCTTCGAGGAGCCCATTGCTGCAGTACATCTAGCACAGAGAAGAGATGGAGGCTTCAAGGAGCCCATTGCTGCTGTACATCTAGCACAGAGGAGATGGAGGCTTCGAGGAGCCCATTGCTGCTGTACATCTAGCACAGAGAAGAGATGGAGGCTTTGAGGAGCCCATTGCTGCTGTACATCGAGCACCCAGAAGAGATGGAGGCTTCGAGGAACCCATTGCTGCTGTACATCTAGCACAGTGAAGAGAAGGAGGCTTCGAGGAGCCCATTGCTGCAGTACATCTAGCACAGAGAAGAGATGGAGGCTTCGAGGAGCCCATTGCTGCTGTACATCTAGCACAGAGAAGAGATGGAGGCTTTGAGGGGCCCATTGCTGCTGTACATCTAGCACAGAGAAGAGATGGAGGCTTCGAGGAGCCCATTGCTGCTATACATCTAGCACAGAGAAGAGATAGAGGCTTCGAGGAGCCCAGTGCTGCTGTACATCGAGCACAGAGACAAGAAGAGTCTTCGAGGAGCCCATTGCTGCTGTACATCTAGCACAGAGAAGAGATGGAGGCTTCGAGCTGCTCATTGCTGCTGTACATCTAGCACAGAGAGGAGATGGAGGCTTCGAGGAGCCCATTGCTGCAGTACATCTAGCACAGAGAAGAGATGGAGGCTTCGAGGATCCCATTGCTGCTGTACATCTAGCACAGGGAAGAGATGGAGGCTTCGAGGAGCCCATTGCTGCTGTCCATCTAGCACAGAGAAGAGATGGAGGCTTCGAGGGCCCATTGCTGCTGTCCATCTACCACAGAGAAGAGATGGAGGCTTCGAGGAGCCCATTGCTGCTGTACATCTAGCACAGAAAAGAGATGGAGGCTTCGAGGAGCCCATTGATGCTGTACATCTAGCACAGAGAAGAGATGGAGGCTTCGAGGAGCCCATTGCTGCTGTACATCGAACAGAGAGAGGAGATGGAGGCTTCGAGGAGCCCATTGCTGCTGTCCATCTAGCACAGAGAAGAGACAGAGGCTTCAAGGAGCCCATTGTTGCTGTTCATCTAGCACAGAGAAGGAGATGGAGGCTTCGAGGAGCCCATTGTTGCTGTACATCGAACAGAGAGAGGAGATGGAGGCTTCGAGGAGCCCATTGATGCTGTACATCTAGCACAGAGAAGAGATGGAGGCTTCGAGGAGCCCATTGCTGCTGTACATCGAACAGAGAGAGGAGATGGAGGCTTCGAGGAGCCCATTGCTGCTGTCCATCTAGCACAGAGAAGAGACGGAGGCTTCAAGGAGCCCATTGTTGCTGTTCATCTAGCACAGAGAAGAGATGGAGGCTTCGAGGAGCCCATTGCTGCTGTACATCGAACAGAGAGAGGAGATGGAGGCCTCGAGGAGCCCATTGCTGCTGTACATCTAGCACAGAGAAGAGATGGAGGCTTCGAGGAGCCCATTGCTGCTGTACATCGAACAGAGAAGAGATGGAGGCTTCGAGGAGCCTATTGCTGCTGTCAGTCTAGAACAGAGAAGAGATGGAGACTTCGAGGAGCCCATTGCTACTCAACCTCTAGGAAAGTGACATGCAAGCATAATGTTTTCACGTATGCTAATGCAAGCAAACACATGTAGATACAAATATATGAATTTGCACGCACACACAAACAAACATGCAAATACATACAGAAATTCTGGCACATAGAAACAGATGTGCATTGATATTTTCAGGAACACAGGCACTCATATGCACACATATGTACTTATGCAAAAACAGGCTGTTAGACCTGGCACCTTGGCGTGAGTTTCCCTTCCACTTTTTGCTGATGTGCCTCAGATGTTTTTGCTGGTGTCCGCTGCTCAGGGCCACAGTGCAAGTGCTCCCAATGTAAAGTATAAATGTGATTGATGTTCATGATTGGTTCATTGGATTTACTGTCAGGCCAGTAGAGTGCACCAGGAGTGCCAGGGCTTGTGAATGCCAATAATGCTAGTGGGCCTGCAGCGCTGCTTTTGCCACCCACAGAAGCAGCCTTTTAAAATGTGTCTAGGGTCTGCCATTGCAGAACCTGCGTGCAGTCTGGTACTGTCATGCTGGCTGGGCAAGTGCACACACTTGCCAGCCCCTAAACCTTCCCTTTGCTTCATATTAGTCACCTCGATGGTAGGCCCTTGGGCAGGGTGCATTGTAAGTGTAAGGTAGGACATGCTCTGATGTCCAATATCCTTGGAAGGACATGGCTTTTGTAGTTCGGACTGGACTGTTCCCATGGGGCAACAGGGTCAGAGCTGATTTGCATATCGCCATTGTCTAACCCAGGGTGGTGTGGAGTGCAAAAAAACGATGGATTTGGGCCCAGATCTTTTGACTGGGGGAATGTGTGACATTGATCCACATTCGGTCCATCACTTGTTGTTTTTGCAATTGCCGCCCTAAGTGCGTTGGGGATGCCCAGACGTGGGTCCCAGGCACTCCACACCACTTGGAGTCAAGCCAGCCGGGCTGATGAGAGGTGTTACCTTGGAAGGACATGGCTTTTGTAGTTCGGACTGGACTGTTCCCATGGGGCAACAGGGTCAGAGCTGATTTGCATATCGCCATTGTCTAACCCAGGGTGGTGTGGAGTGCAAAAAAACGATGGATTTGGGCCCAGATCTTTTGACTGGGGGAATGTGTGACATTGATCCACATTCGTTCCATCACTTGTTGTTTTTGCTGATGTATGTGGCATGTCCTAATAGTGAATTACAGCCAAATTCGTTTTTCACTATTGCAAGGCTACCTGTTCTTAGGCCAAGATGGGCTGCTGGAATTATTACACTCTATAATCCCAGCAGGCTCAGGGAACATGGAAGAAAGTCAAGTTTAGGATGCCTGAACTCAGAATAATAAAAGACTTATTTTAGTAAAGATCATTTTAATATCCTGTGTTTGCAAATGCTACTTTTAGAAAGCTAGCATTTGCTTGCCTAACCATTTCAGCCCGCCTCTGCTAGGATGTGTATCTGACTGTCTGGGTTATGTCAGTGACAGGGCTTAAATGCAAGGATTACACCTTAGTGGGAGGTGGGAGTGCCCCTGGACTATGAATAGGGCTGTGCTCTGCCACCACAATGCTGGCTCCACCTCCTAAAGAACGACTGATGACTCAGCCCGACACCTGGCCCAGGAAGAGGGAGGACTGTCAAAGTCATCCTGGCTGCCCCTGTCCACACAATGCTGGCTCCACCTCCTGTGGAGCGTCTGATGTGCCATCCCTGCTCCCTGAAAGGAGAGACCAAAGTACACCCAACAAAGTGCTCAGAGGCTGAAAGAAGTTATGCAGAGGCCCCCCTGGCCTGTAAGAACAAAGAAAATGCTGTATAAAAGTAGGAGCCCTGCTCCTTGCAAACTAGAATCCTGTTTCCCACAACGAACCTCTGCCCAACTAGAAGGAGAAGAAGCTGGAAGGACTGGCCTGCTGTCTGCCTTGCTGAGGAAGGAGAGGAGAAGACTGCTGACTTGTGCTAGAAAATTTCTCCAAGGGCTTGATTGAGCTTGCCCGTGATCTGAACCCCAGGACCAGTGGGTTTTGCTGTGCTTTGAGTCGTCTGACATCTGAGGCCGAGTATTTCCTCCCGCCGGAGGTGAAGTCTGCACCCTCTCGCCCCCTCCTAGGGCCGTGGTACCCGGGAGCCAGCCTGCCCTCTTGCCCTTGAGAGCCTCTCTCTGTTTAGAGTCGCTCTCTGCCCCCGGGCTAAAGCCGGCCGCTCCTCTGCCCCCGCCTGCTACTGGAGTGCCTAAGCGTCTTCGCCCCTCCAGCCTACAGCCTGGGCGGCCACCCATGCATGACAGTGCACCTGGCGGCCCCGCTTTGCCCTTTTGTCCCAGGAGAGGCCGCGCCGCATCGTGAAGGGACCCCCCCTTTGTACAGTCCGTGCTGAGGGGTCCCGTGCTGCGCCCCGCTGCTGACTGAGATATTCCGCCTTTGACCAGACCCCAGAGCACCCTCCGTGACTGCCGCACACTCGTGGAGTGCGCCGCTGGAACCGGAACACACAGTAAGTCGTACTGACCACTTCCGCGCACAGGGCTTGTCTCGGGTTCGGGGCCCGCAACGTTCTTCTTTCCCCGTAGCCCTGTGCGTCACTTCGGTGGTCTAGGTACATCCCCCCCTCGTCACGACTGGGCGCTTCATTGATCACCACCCGAAGCCCGGTTCAGTCTTGACGTGCCTCGTAGCGCCTCTCCCAAGCGCACTCCAGCCTCTGAGTCTCTGGGCAGCAGCGTGCATAACCTTGGTGACAGCCCCGTAAGCTTCATTGTCAGGAGCGGTACGTCGCGTACCCCGGCTCATGCGAGAAGTGCGAGTATTGGAAGGGGTGCCAGGATTTCACCTGTCCGAAGCGCTACCAAGTGCAGGACCGAGTCCCTGAGGTCCCAGAGTTGTAGAAACTTACCTAATCCATTTAAAACCAACAAAGAACTAAGAGAAGCGTTTTTTAAGCAAAATAGACTAAAAAGGAAAATTTTAACTGTATCCAAGAACACTGCCTATTTACAATCTGGTGGCCTAAACTAAAATCGTTATATTGGTCTTGTGATAAGCCTTACCTGCACAGATATATTTTTATAGAAAGAAGCTGTATTTTGATAACCACAGCCTGGTGTCCATTTGTGGCGGGAGTGGTACATTTACTGTGTGTGATTACAAATGCTTAACTCAGAAACGCCTGAAGAATAGCCGTGGCTGCTCACGCCACGCACCTAGAGAGTGAGCAAGGGTAATTCTAAGGGGTCATCCAACGCCCCGACTTGGAGGAGAGGGTCCCTGCTTGTCGCAAGTGAATACTTGCGCCAACCAGAGACCGCCAATTCTAACATTGGACGCAGCAGTGAGGATTTGCGAATTTGCATTTGTAGTTGACATACAGTGAATTGCTGATCACCACTTAGTGAGAGCAGACCTATAACGCAGCCACAGATTTCCATTTTTTTAACTTTGTTGAGAAATCTCCTATTTCTTGGAAGCCATGCCTGGCTCACTCCCTACTGGAAGAGCACTCTCTGTGATCTCTGGAATTGAAGATGTGGATTGGGAACACAGGACTGGTGGGATACACAGTGGAGCAGTTGAAAGGCTACTGTGTAAAGTTCAGAGTTGCACACACAGGGTGCAAAAAGAAAGCCCAATACGTCAAGGCGCTGAGAGCCTGGAAAGAATCAAGAGAGCCACAGAATGCAGTGGATATCATACCACCAGATGGCATTGTGTATCCCAGCAGAGGCCTGTCCCCAGAGAAACTGGCAGACAGGGCAGCAGACAGGGCACATGCAATGGAGATGGCAAAGTTAGCTGGACAAATGGAAATGGAGAAGCAAAGATTGGCCATGGAGGGGCAACAAAGCCAAATGGACCATGACCTGAGATTGAAGGAGTTGAAGCTGAGAGGTTTGGGAACAACTCCTTCTGGTGGCAACACACCGCCGGTACAGGTAGAGTCCAGGGTGTACATACCCAAAGATGTAGTTAAGGAGTTCCTTAAGGGGGATGACATAGGACAGTGGTTTAGGGCCTATGAAGTAGCCATGTCCTCCCACCGGGTCCCTGACAAGGATTGGGGAGCGGGTTTTTTGGGGGAGGTTCCTTAGCGAAGGGCGGAACACCCTACTAGATTTGCCCACTGAAGAACACCCTTCCTATCCCCACATGAAAGAGGCCTTAATGACCAGGTATGGGCTAACCCCTGAAATGTACAGACAAAGGTTCAGGGTGTGTGAAAAGCATCCTGGTAGTATGTATGTGGAGTATGTGACCAGTTTCTGCAGAACACTGGATGGTTGGGTGAAGGGTAGTAAGGTAAATGATTTTCAGGGGCTTCTTGATTTAATGGCATGGGAGCACTTGTCGCAACATTGTTTTCCTGAGCTACGCCGGCACCTGATTGATTGCAAGCTGTCCAACCCGAAGAAGCTTGCTGAGGAGGCAGACCGCTGGCTCAGCACCAGGGTCCACAAGGGTCCAATGGGAGACTCCGCCAGGGGTGGGCAGGGTCCCCAGCAGAAGAGTGGGGGGGGGGGGGGACAGGGGTAAACCAAGAGGGTTCCAGCGAGGCCCCCAAAGTAATCCCCAAGGGAACCAGCAGAGAGGTTCTCAGCCTCCCCACCCCCGAAGCAGACCGGGGCCCCAACAGGTAGACCTGTTCCAAAGGGGCCCTTTAAATGTTACAGGTGTGGTGACCCGGGTCACATTTCCCCTGACCCTAAGTGTCGCCTGTTTGGTAAACCAGCACCCACTGGTGCTCCACCCCGGCAAGTGGCTAGTGTTAATTTGTGGGAAGAAGTAGTAGTCCCCGGGGTGGAGATCCTGTCCAGATGATCCTAGTCTCTTTAGGAGACAGTGAGATGGTCCCTGAGAACTACCTGCCCTCTAACACTAAGAAATATGGGCAGGTGGTGACCATCAATGGTAAGAAAGCTGAGGCTCTTAGAGATATAGGAGCCAGTGTGACTGCAGTGAGGCAGCACCTGGTGTCTCAAGAGCAGGTTGTACCCCATGCCTACTGTAGGGTTATCAATGCTGACAACTCAGAGAGTCAGTGTCGATTGGCTCAAGTTCCCCTTCGAGGGGGGGGGGGGGTCACTGGTACTCTGCAGGTTTGTGTGAGAAAGGCCATGCCTGTAGACTGTTTGCTAGGGAATGGCCTGGAAGACTCCCCTTGGGTAAAGGTGGAGAATACGACCCAACTGAGGATGGTGGGCCTGCCTGACTGGACATGCGTGACCACCCGGTCAATGGCAGCCAGTAGGGGTGCTCAAGAGATCCTGGGGCCTGAAGGAGAGGCCCAGGAACCGGCCTTAGAGAGAAGGTGCAGGGGGCGCGGGAAACCGGCCCCTGAAGTTCCCACGGTCCAGGAGGAAGCAGGCCTTGAGGTCTGATTGGGTAGGGTTCAGTGGTGTACTTGGGACACCAAGTGGGGAGTGGCAAGGTGGCACCCTTGCAACCCAAAATTGAGACCATCCTGGCTTGGGAACCCGCCCAAGACCCAGACTGCAGTGAGAGCCTTCCTGGGGCTCACTGGGTACTACAGGAGGTTTGTCAAAGGCTATGGCACTATTGTTTCCCCCTTGACAGAGCTGACTTCTAAGAAGCAGCCCGGGAATGTGATCTGGACTGACACCTGTCAGAAGGCTTTTGACACCCTGAAAACTGCCATGTGCACGGCGCCTGTGCTCTTGGCTCCTGATCTCTCCAAGGAATTTCTAGTGCAAACAGACGCTTCAGAGCATGGTGTAGGGGCTGTTGTCTCACAGATGACTGAGGAGGGCTGGGGCCAACCTGTAGCCTTCATCAGTAGGAGGTTAATTCCCAGGGAACGTAGGTGGAGTGCAATAGAGCGAGAAGCTTTTGCTGTGGTCTAGGCACTGAAGAAGCTAAGACCCTACTTGTTTGGGTCTCACTTCCGGGTTCAGACAGACCACAGGCCCCTCAGATGGTTGATGCAAATGAGGGGTGAGAACCCAAAACTGTTGAGGTGGTCCATCTCCCTACAGGGTATGGACTTCACGGTGGAACATCACCCTGGCACAGATCACGCCAATGCTGACGGTCTGTCCAGGTTTTTCCACCTTAGTGATGAGGAACTCCCTGGGGAAGGGTAGTTCTCCCCACATTTCAGCTGGAGGGGACACGTGTTAGACCTGGCACTTTGGCGTGAGTTTCCCTTCCACTTTTTGCTGATGTGCCTCAGATGTTTTTGCTGGTGTCCGCTGCTCAGGGCAATGCGCCATGGCCAATCCGTGCCGCAGTGCAAGTGCTCCCAATGTAAAGTGTAACTGTGATTGATGTTCATGATTGGTTCATTTGATTTACTGTCAGTCCCCAGTAGAGTGCACCAGGAGTGCCAGGGCTTGTGAATGCCAATACTGCTAGTGGGCCTGCAGCGCTGGTTGCGCCACCCACAGAAGCAGCCTTTTAAAATGGGTCTAGGGTCTGCCATTGCGGAACCTGCGTGCAGTCTGGTACTGTCATGCTGGCTGGGCAAGTGCACACACTTGCCAGCCTCTAAACCTTCCCTTTGCTTCATATTAGTCACCCCTATGGTAAGCCCTAGGGCAGGGTGCATTGTAAGTGTAAGGTAGGACATGCTCGGATGTATGTGGCATGTCCTAATAGTGAATTACAGCCAAATTCTTTTTTCACTATTGTAAGGCTACCTGTTCTCATAGGCCAAGATGGGATGCTGGTATTATTACACTCTAATCCCAGCAGGCTCGGGGAACATGGTAGAAAGTCAAGTTTAGTATGCCTGAACTCATAATAAAATACTTCTTTTAGTAAAGTTTGTTTTAATGGTGTGTTACCGCTACAACGCATCTTTTACAACGCGTTCCGTTACAACGCGATTTTTACATCGCAAATACCATTACAATGCATGCCATTACAACGCATGGCATTACATAGCAGATGCTATTACAACGCATGGCATTACATCGTAAGTATTGGTAAGTATTTAATTTTTTTTTTTATTTTATAATTGATTTAATTATTATTAATTATTTAAAAATATTCATTTCGTTTTTAAATATTATAAATTAAATATATTAATTTAAGTATTTTTTAAAATAAGTATGAGTATAGGAGTATATGTTTTGGGGTACTGATGTATATGTTTTGGGGTGTTTGGGTATTTTTAGGTTTTAGGGCAGTGTTTGGGTTTTGGGGTACAGGGGTGTTTTTAGGTTTTAGGGCAGGGTTTGGGTTTTGGGGTACAGGGGTGTTTTTAGGTTTTAGGGCAGGGTTTGGGTTTTGGGGTACAGGGGTGTTTTTAGGTTTTAGGGCAGGGTTTGGGTTTTGGGGTACAGGGGTGTTTTTAGGTTTTAGGGCAGGGTTTGGGTTTTGGGGTACAGGGGTGTTTTTAGGTTTTAGGGCAGGGTTTGGGTTTTGGGGTACAGGGGTGTTTTTAGGTTTTAGGGCAGGGTTTGGGTTTTGGGGTACAGGGGTGTTTTTAGGTTTTAGGGCTGGGTTTGTTTTTTGGGGTACAGGGGTATTCCGACTTTATATAAATTAAATTAATTAAATTAATTTTATTTAATTTAATTAAAATAATAACTGTATTTACAATTATTAATTTAATTGTTTTAATAAACGATTATAATTAAATTATATTATTTAAAAATGTTTAATTAATTAAATTCTTTTAATTTTATTAAATATAATTATATTCTGTATTATTTATAACTTAATTAAATTATAATTATATTTATTGTTATTAATTACATTATATTATTTTCTATTTATAAATTTTTTATATATCATTAATTATATTATTTTAAATATATTACATTAATATCAATTTTAATATTAATTAAATTACTATAATTAAATTAATTAGTGTTTTAAAAATGTTATATTATTTTTATTATTTTAAATTAATTTAATTAACTTTATTACATTTTTTTTAAAAAAGATATACTTACCTATACTTACGATGTAATGCCATGCGTTGTAAAAGTATCTGCTATGTAATGCCATGCGTTGTAATGGCATGCATTGTAATGGTATTTGCGATGTAAAAAACGCGTTGTAACGGAACGCGTTGTAATACATCGCGTTGTACTGACACCAAGTTTGTTTTAATATCCTGCGTTTGCAAAAGCTACTTTTAGAAAGCTAGAACGTTTTCGAACGGACAAGCGCGGAACACGCCGAGATCACCACCATCCCGACTCGTCAACACTCGCGAAAGCAAACAGAATCTTACACGGCCCCCGAAGAAGGGCTAAAGCCCGAAATGCATTGGGCTACCGGGCCACTTGTTAAAACACCATGAGAATAATCATGTGACGAACTCAAAATGAACAATTAAAAGAACAAATTTAATCATACAATCGAACTTGGTTTACACTTTATGAACAAATCATTGAACTTAGCACAGAGTGCTCTGGAGAGACACTGATCTCGAGGGAACAGTGCGTTCGACACTCTTGCAAGATGCACACTCGGGTAAAAAAAATATGCTAAGTGGTCTAATGCAGAATTTTTAGCAATTTGATTAATATTGTGTTCTGCAAATTTCAGAAATTGTGACTTGCCTCCTTATTTAAAATGTGTGCAGGCATAGTCTTCACAGCTCCTAAAAAGACAACATATTTCAAGTGCAATGAAACTTATGAGATCTTTCAGATACATCTTACATCTCACTGCGTCACTTATAATGTGTCTTGCACCATTTTGATTTTGCAAACTTTGGGGTTGAACATTTTACTGTATTTGCATTTCAGCATCTGGCTGTGCTTACTTCCTCTGTCCACCACTTTCATGCAGAACCCGCTTGCAGGTATAGAGCAGTTTGTGGCGGTCTTGCAGGCTGTAGTGTTCGGTGCATTCCTGCATGTGTAGCACTGTAGAGAATGGGCTGAAAGGAGAAAAGAAAAATATATGAAACATTTGAAGTCATGCTCCTGACCCCCACTCTCATGTTACATGCAATGTGGCCTCTGGGAGCCTTTACAATATTAACCTATAATTCACCTGTGTGGATGGGGTCAGCGTTTCCCCTGTCCTAGGGCAGGCTGCGGTTTGTCCCTGTGTCCAAGGCCAAGGCCAGAGCCTTCCCTCCACACATAACAGAGTAACCACCAGAGCTGCCAAGGTTTCAGGCTGCTATGTGTGACCTTCCATAATGTCAGTGAAATTATAAGTGACATTTCAATGACAATGAGTGACAACTTCACGAGAGTAACATGAAGCAATGAAGACGAGGGAACGGAATAGAATGCATTGCAAGGAATATGGCGCGGGCAGGACTTCATATCCCAGAATGCACCATCCCTTGGACACTTACCCCACAAGACTACAAGCCCATGTCGAAGAGAACGGAACAGAATGCATTGCATTGAATATGGAGCAGGCAGGGCTTCATATCCCAGAAAGCACCATCCACTGGACACTTACTTCACAAGACTACAAGCCCATGCCAAAGAGAACGGGATAGAATGCATTGCATTGAATATGAAGCAGGCAGGACTTCATATCCCAGATTGCACCATCCACTGGACACTTACTTCACAAGACTACAAGCCCATGCCAAACAGAACGGAATATAATGCATTGCATTGAATATGGAGCAGGCAGGACTTCTTATCCCAGATTGCACCATCCACTGGACTCTTACCCCACAAGACTACTAGCCCATGCCCATGTCAAAGAGAACGGAATAAAATGCATTGCATTGAATATGAAGCAGGCAGGACTTCATATCCCAGAATGCACCATCCCTTAGACACTTACCCCACAAGACTACAAGCCCATGCCATGTCAAAGAGAACGGAATAGAATGCATTGCATTGAATATGGAGCAGGCAAGACTTCATATCCCAGAATGCACCATCCCTTGGACACTTACTTCACAAGACTACAAGCCCATGCCAAACAGAACGGAATAGAATGCATTGCATTGAATATGGAGCAGGCAGGACTTCATATCCCAGAATGCACCATCCACTGGACACTTACCCCACAAGACTACAAGCCCATGCCCATGCCAAAGAGAATGGGATATAATGCATTGCATTGAATATGGAGCAGGCAGGACTTCTTATCCCAGAATGCACCATCCCTTAGACACTTACCCCACAAGACTACAAGCCCATGCCATGTCAAAGAGAACGGAATAGAATGCATTGCATATGGAGCAGGCAGGACTTCATATCCCAGAATGAACCATCCCTTGGACTCTTACCCCAGCAGACTACAAGCCCATGCCAAAGAGAACGGAATAGAATGCACTGCATTGAATATGGAGCAGGCAGGACTTCATATCCCAGAATGCACCATCCCTTGGACACTTACTTCACAAGACTACAAGCCCATGCCCAGAATCTGGAACTTGCTTCCGCCTCAGCGCCGGACCACCTCCTCCTCCCAGGCCTTCAAAACTGACCTCAAAGCTCTCCTCCTTCAAAGACACTCCTGAAGTTAATTCACGCCCTCTCTATTATCTGATGGAAGAACTCCCATTATAGAAAACTCCACTCTCCATGACCTTGGATGTGCCTTCCCAGTGTGCTCTCGTGGTTTGAGTGTTTGTCATTTATTGCAGTACTCTCCTTCTACCTGTGTTTGGTGCTCTTTTGTAACATGCACACGTCTCTTTTCTCTTGTAACACACTGTATGCTACCTCACATTTTGTTTGCTTTAGATACTTGCACAGGTGCCACCATTGCATAAGTCACGTTTGTTCTTATGCTCGAGCATCTGCCTTTTATCCTTTCAGACGCGGTCGCTCCTCACACTGCTCCCGGCTCTGCTTGACCACCTGGTATCGTAGCGCTATACCGCCAGACTGCAACCCGCTACCTTGCCTTGCTCCCACAAGCACTTCTGCCAAATAGATTAATTCGATTGAGACCGCAGCGCTAGATTGCCTGATTGTGGACTTATTAATTGCTTTCTGAAACATATCGTAGCACTAGATTGCCAAAGTGCGCTTTTACAATTGTGCTGTTTTTATCTGTTGTGCTGTTTTCATCTGTGTCTGATTGTACCATTGCATTGCGTTGTTTCGGTTTGTTCCCCAGTCCTGTTCCGCTTTGGCTCCCTGCTATTTTGTTGTTGTTGTGCCTCCCGGCCCGGATCTCCGCCCCGCACCCGCCTCCCAGCTGCTCCTCCCTCGCCCCTCCCCTCTCCACCACCCACATATGACAGATGCTTTTGCGTGCAGCGTTCACGTGCAGCGTTCGCGTGCACGCGCAGTGGTCGCGCCCCAGGCGCGCCAAAGGTAAGCCCGTCTACGCCCGGCCAGCGCCAAAACCCCTGGCCCCCACAAAACCCATCCCGCCCGCATAACATACGACGCCGCAACCCTCTCAGCCCTTAACCCGGGCCGACTCCCAACCTGCTACCGAGCCGCACCAGGACACACCCATGGACCCTTCACCTGCCATTCCTGCAAGTTCTGCTGCATCAGGACCCACACCAAATCCACAAACTCCAAACATAACTCCGACACTAACCACCTAAAGTGCATCCTGCTCAACACCCGCTCTGCCCACAGACACTCCATTGAACTCTGGAATCTACTCGACACCATATCGCCGGACGTCGCTTTCCTTACAGAAACATGGATGAACGCCTCATCAGCACCCGACATCGCCATAGCCATCCCGGACGCCTACAAGATCATCCGTAAAGATCGCACCAACCCAACAGGAGGAGGCATCGCCATCGTCCATAAGAACACCATCCGCATCACGACCAGTTCCGACGATAACCTCGCTTCCGCCGAACACCTTCACTTCCAAATCCACACCGACCCCAGGACCACACTTAGAGGCACCCTCATCTACAAACCACCAGGACCCCACACACAATTCAGCGAAGACATCACTGACTTCATCAGCCCCCATGCCCTCCCCTCCGAGAACTACATTCTACTGGGAGACCTCAACTTCCACATGGAAAAGAAAAACGACAGCAACACCACCACCCTCCTAGACAACCTGGCCAATCTCGGACTCAAACAACTTGTTGACACCCCCACCCACCTTGCCGGACACACGCTCGACCCAATCTTCACCTCCAGCAAGCACATCTCCTTTGACCACACCACAGCTCTCCATTGGACGGACCACAGCTGCGTTCACTTCAACTACAATAAGACCACGACCCACAACCCCCCACAACCTATTCCTCGAAGAAACTGGAACAAAATCACCACCGACCAGCTCATCACATCGCTTCACCAAAACCCCCCTCCCAAATTATCGGACCCAAACCAAGCAGCCACCAACCTCACACAATGGATCACCCACAGCACAGACAAACTAGCACCCTTGAAAAACCATTTAATCAAGCAAGGTAGCAAAAGAGCCCCCTGGTTCAACGATGACCTTAAGAAATCCAAGAAGCTCTGCCGTACTCTCGAGAAAACCTGGAGAAAAAACCCAACCACTGACAACTTAGCCAACCTCAATAACGCCACCCGCAAACACCACCAACTGATACGATCCACCAAGAAATCAGCATTCAAGGATTGACTTGACAACAATACCCAAAACAGCAAGGACTATTCAACATCGTCAAAGAATTTACTAACCCCACCGCCGGCACCAACAACATCACTCCCTCCCAAGACCTCTGCGACTCTTTCCTCATTCTTCCACAACAAAATCGCCGTAATACATAACAGCTTTGAAAACCAGTCCGGAGACCAACCCACTCCACCCTCCCCCGAACCTAAACTGCTCTCCAACATTCTTTGCGACTGGAACCCAATCACCACGAAGACACCATCCGCCTGATGAACTCCATCCACTCAGGATCGCCAACCGACCCATGTCCCCACTACATTTTCAACAAAGCAGACTCCATCATCGCTCCCCACCTCCGAGATGTCATCAACTGCTCCTTCAACTCCGCTACCTTACCGGAAAACTGGAAACATGCCGAACTCAGCGCCCTTCTAAAGAAACCCACAGCAGACCCCACCGAACTTAAGAACTACCGCCCCATCTCACTCCTCCCATTCCCCGCCAAAGTCATCGAGAAAGCCGTCAACAGTCAGCTCGCAGCCTTCCTTGAATCCGACAAATCCCTCGACCCTTCACAGTCCGGCTTCCGAGCCAAACACAGCACCGAAACCGCCCTCATCGCAGCAACCGACGACATCCAAACATTACTGGACAACGGAGAAACAGTTGCCCTCATCCTACTCGACCTCTCCGCAGCCTTCGACACAGTCTGTCATAGCACCCTTATACAACGCCTCAGCAACGTCGGAATACAAGGAAAAGCATTGGACTGGATCATCTCGTTTGTCGCCGGAAGAACCCAGAGAGTCCGCCTCCCCCCGTTCAAATCAGAGGCCACCAAAGTCATCTGCGGCGTACCACAAGGATCTTCACTCAGCCCCACCCTCTTCAACGTTTACATGAGCCCCCTTGCATCCATTGCGCGCCAACACAACATCAACATCATCTCCTACGCAGATGACACCCAGCTGATCCTCTCCCTCACCAAAGACCCAAACACCGCCAAAACCAACTTACACGAAGGAATGAAAGAAGTAGCCGAGTGGATGAAGAACAGCCGCCTTAAACTAAACTCGGACAAAACGGAAGTCCTCATCTTAGGATCATCCCCTTCTGCCTGGGATGACTCATGGTGGCCACCGGCCCTGGGAACCGCACCCAGTCCCACGGACCACGCACATAACCTGGGCTACATCCTGGACTCCTCCCTCTCGATGACCAGACAAGTCAACGGCGTCTCATCATCATGCTTCAACATCCTACGCATGCTCAAAAAAATATTGCGTTAGATCCCCACCGAAACAAGAAAAATGGTCACCCACGCACTGGTCACAAGCCGACTGAACTACGGAAACACCCTCTACGCCGGAACCACAACCAAACTACAGAAAAAACTCTAACGCATCCAAAACGCCTCAGCCAGACTCATTTTGGACATACCTCGACAAGCTCACATCTCCAACCACCTGAAAGACCTCCACTGGCTTCCCGTCAACAAGAGAATAACTTTCCGTCTCCTCACCCACGCACACAAAGCCCTCTACGACCTAGGACCCGACTGCCTCAACACGCGACTTTCCTTCTACACCCCCTCCCGCCAACTTCGATCGTCCAATCAAGCCCTCGCCGCAATTCCGCGCATCCACAGATCCACCATGGGGGGTAGATCCTTCTACTTAGCGGCCAAAACCTGGAATTCCCTCCCCACCCACCTCCGCCTTACACAGAACCAACTCTCCTTCAGAAAGCAACTAAAAACTTGGATATTCGATAAGTAAAACACCTCCCTCCCTCAAGCGCCTTGAGACCCTCCGGGTGAGTAGTGCGCTATACAAATTGTAGAACTTGAACTACTTGTACTTTGTACTCTTTTGTAACCCGCACACGTCCCTTGTTCCTCCTCTAATACACTCTTGTATTTTGTGTGCTCACAATTGTCACTTTTGCCTCATGTAACAACGTTTGCTTTTGAAATTTGTTCACTTGTAATTTTCTCCTCATGTATCAGTTATGTTCCTATTGTGAAGCGCTCGGACACCTTCGGGTAAAGTCGGCGCTATATAAAAACGTATAAAATAAAAAAATATATAAGTCAAAGAACGGAATACAATGCATTGCATTGAATAAGGAGCAGGCAGGACTTCATATCCCAGAATGCACCTGCACCATGCCTCAGAGCGTAAATATGTCCATAAACCTGGGTTAGGATTATACACAAGACGGGAAATGGCACCACATATTACATGAGGCCTTAACACTCCTTTTCTTCCAGCCACATTTATTAATTATTACAGCTCCTCTGGCTGTTAGGGACCGCCCTCTATGCACCCCAAACACAGCAGAGAGGCCATAGATAGAAGGGTTGTCCTCCCGCTTGGCATTGTTGCAGAAAGACTGAGCCTCCGGTGCTGTCCAGAGCCCTGCACACCCCCTTCATTCATGCATTCATCCGTCCATCCCCTCGGAGCGCCTCGAGGGAATGACAGCAGCAGTGGGCGCTGCACACATCCATTCATCCATTCATCCATTCATCCCCCATGGAGCACCTGGAGGGGCTGGCGGTAGCAGTGGGCGCTGCACACAGCCATTCATCCATTCATCCCCCATGGAGCGCCTGGACGGGATGGCGGCAGCAGTTGGCGCTGCACACAACCATTCATCCATTCATCCCCCATGGAGCACCTGGAGGGGCTGGCGGTAGCAGTGGGCGCTGCACACAGCCATTCATCCATTCATCCCCCATGGAGCGCCTGGACGGGATGGCGGCAGCAGTGGGCGCTGCACACAACCATTCATCCATTCATCCCCCATGGAGCACCTGGAGGGGCTGGCGGTAGCAGTGGGCGCTGCACACAGCCATGCATCCATTCATCCCCCATGGAGCGCCTGGAGGGGCTGGCGGCAGCAGTGGGCGCTGCACACAGCCATTCATCCATTCATCCCCCATGGAGCGCCTGGAGGGGCTGGCGGCAGCAGTGGGCGCTGGACCCTTCCTTACCTCCCTGGCAGAGACACAGCGCGAGCAGGACCAGCAGACAGCGGGGCTCCATCACAGGAGCGGTCAGGGACCCCTCACACACCGGCATTTTTTAAGGAGGAGCCTCCGTGAGGGGCAGACGGCGGAGCCAATGGGAGAACAGGCGGGGATTTCAATCTGAAGCTCGGGGCTTTTCCAATGCATTCGGGGCCCCTGTGCCAGCGAGGGGCCCCCTGATCCATGATGACGTGTTGGATGGTCTCATCTGTTAGGGGCCGTTGATGTGCCTCATCTGTCTTCGGCCTCGGGCCACATGATGGAGGAGGGGCGCATTAACCCCTTCAGCAGACCCCCGCCCCTTAACCGGGGTCTTTGGCAGCAGCTCATGCGAGGAGCGCTGCCCCGAGGTGCCAGGGTGCAGGAGAGGCCTCCACCCCTTGCAAGAGGCACCCTGTGTGTGGACCCCCGCAGTGCCCCCTGCCCCATGGGTGCAGTCCCTGCAACGGTTCACGCCTCCTGCATGGCCGCTCCAGCTTTGATGTTTATTATTCAAATGCAGGCCTTGCTTGGGGAAGTTTGAGCAACTTTAGCAAACCCTGGCGTGCCACTGACCTCAGCTTTTCCAGCCGAAGCATCGTGACTTCTTGAGCCCTCTTGCATTGCCAAAGCTTGTTATCAATGTGTCCTTCCAGACCGATACAAACCCGGCCAGCTTCACAGGATGGCGACTCCTTGTCCAGAGCGGCCATGAAAGGAAGAAACATCGAAACACAGAACAAACCATTCATCCATGGAGTCCCGACAGGAACCTGCAGGAGAGGGGAGTGAACTCAACAAGCATTGACAATGCAAAGGGTCTGGCATTTACAAGAGTTTGAGCTCTTGGCATTGAAAATGACCAAGCCTTTTATTTACGTTGTGGTTTGTGAAACAAATACAAGTCCTTGTCGAATACAATGCCAAAACCAGCTCAAACTCAAGTAAATGAGACCTCTTGCATTGCCGATGCTTGTTTAACCCAGTGGGGCGCGGCCGCCGAACCTGGCGTGCCCCCCCCCCCCCCCCGCTCAGCTGATCCTCTGATTGATATCCCCGCCTCTTCGCCCATTGGCTCCGCCGTCTGCCCGCCACGGAGGCTCCTCCTTAAAAGGTGCCGGTGTGTAGGGGGTTCCTTGAGTGCTCCTGTGATGGAGCCCCGCTGTTTTCTGGCCTTGCTCGCGTTGTGTCTCTGCCAGGGCGGTAAGTGTGCGGGGGCATCGTGCAGCGCCCACTGCTGCTTATACCATCTCCTCTAGGCGCTGGGGGGGAATGAATGGGATGTGCAGGGCTCTGGACAGCACCGGAGGCTGAACCTTTCTGCACCATTGCCAAGCGGGAGGACAGCCCTTCTATCTGTGGCCTCTCTGCTGTGAGAGCAAAATCCTACTCTGTTTGGGGTGCATAGAGGGCGGTCCCTAACAGCCAGAGGTGGTGCTGTGTTTGGGGTGCATAGAGGGCGGTCCCTAGCCGCCAGAGGTGGTGCTGTGTTTGGGGTGCATAGAGGGCGGTCCCTAACAGCCAGAGGAGCTGTAATAATTAATAAATGTGGCTCGAAGAAAAGGAGCGTTCAGGCCTCCTGTAATATTTGGTGTCATTTCCTGTCTTGAGTCTGATCCTAACCCAGGCTTCTGAACATATTTATGCTCTATGAGGTATGGTGCATTCTGGGATATGAAGTCCTGCCTGCTCCATATGCAATGTATTCTATTCCGTTCTCTTGGACATGGCATGGGCTTGTAGTTTAGTGAGGTAAGTGTCCAAGGGATGGTGCATTCTGGGATATGAAGTCCTGCCTGCTCCATATTCAATGCATTCTATTCAATCAATCAATCAGTGACACTTATAAAGCGCGCTACATACCCGTAGGGTCTCAAGGCGCTGGGGGGGGGGGGGTGCCGCTACTGCTCGAACAGCCAGGTCTTCAGCTTCTTCCTGAAGGAGAGGTGGTCTTGGGTCAGGCGCAGGTCGGTTGGGAGGGAGTTCCAGGTCTATTCCGTTCTCTTTGGCATGGGCTTGTGAGGTAAGTGTCTAAGGGATGGTGCATTCTGGGATATGAAGTCCTGCCTGCACCATATGCAATGCATTCTATTCCGTTCTCTTTGGCATGGGCTTGTAGTCTTGTGAGGTAAGAGTCTAATGGATGGTGCATTCTGGGATATGAAGTCCTGGCTGCGCCATATTCAATGCAATGCATTCTATTCCGTTCTCTTTGGCATGGGCTTGTAGTCTTGTGAGGTAAGTGTCTAAGGGTTGGTGCATTCTGGGATATGAAGTCCTGCCTGCTCCATATTCAATGCAATGCATTCTATCCCGTTCTCTTTGGCATGGCATGGGCTTGTAGTCCTGTGAGGTAAGTGTCCAAGGGATGGTGCATTCTGGGATATGAAGTCCTGCCTGCTCCATATTCAATGCAATGCATTGTATCCCGTTCGCTTTGGCATGGGCTTGTAGTCTTGTGAGGTAAGTGTCTAAGGGATGGTGCATTCTGGGATATGAAGTCCTGCCTGCTCCATATGCAATGCATTCTATCCCGTTCTCTTTGGCATGGCATGGGCTTGTAGTCCTGTGAGGTAAGTGTCCAAGGGATGGTGCATTCTGGGATATGAAGTCTGCCTGCTCCATATTCAATGCAATGCATTCTATTCCGTTCTCTTTGGCATGGCATGGGCTTGTAGTCTTGTGAGGTAAGTGTTCATGGACATCGCTGTTTCATTCAACAGATTGTCCAGGGTGGGTCTGTCAGGAGTGAACCTCTCATCCAGAGGCTTGTGGGTCATATTGTCTCCCTTCCTCTAGTGCTGCCTGTCTCAGTTCTTCCAGTCATGAAGTGCTGTAACCCTCGTCAGACCTGCGGCAGCACGTGCTGCACCTTTCCAGGCCGGGTCCCTTGAGAGCCCTTCCCCTTGCCGCCCGTCTGCGGTCAGTGCAGAGTGCGGCAGTGCTATCTCTCTGCTCGCTTCTCTTCCCATGAAAGATGTGCTTGCCTTTTAAACCAGCAGCACCTCGTGCGCAGTCACCATTATCTTCAGGTGCCTGCTCTGTTCCAAGATATCAATCATATCATTTGTAAAGTGCACTACATACCAGTGAGTCTCAAGGCGCTAGGGGGGTAAACTACTACTGTTCGAAGAGCCAGGTCTTGAGGAGTCTCCTGCAGGTTAGAAGGTCTTCGGTCTGTCGTAGGCGGATGGGGAGGGTGTTCCATGTCTTGGCGGATAGGTGGGAGAACGATCTGCCACCGGTGGTCAGTCTTCGGAAGCGGGGGACGGTGGCGAGGTTGTGGTCTGCGGTGCTGGCAGGCGGGGGTGTAGAAGCAGTCGTCTGAGGTACGCTGGTCCGGTGTCGTGGAGTGCCTTGTGGGTGTGGAGCTTGAAGGTGATCCTCTTGATGGGGAGCAGGTGCAGGTCTTTCTGGTGTGGGTTTTGATGTAGCTGCGGCGGGGGATGTTGAGGGTCAGTCGTGCAGAGGCGTTCTGTATGCGTTGGAGTCGTGACAGGAGTTTGGCCGGGGCTCCTGCGTACAGTGTGTTGCCATAGTCCAGTCTGCTGCTGACGAGGGTTTGGGTGACCGTCCTTCTAGTTTCGGTGGGGATCCACTTGAAGATCCTTCGAAGCATGCGGAGGTTGGTGAAGCAGGAGGAGGAGACGGCGTTGACCTGCTTTGTCATGGAGAATGTGGAGTCGAGGATAACTCCTAGGTTTCATGCGTGGGTGTGGGGGGTGCTCCTAGTGCAGACTGCCACCTGTAGTCGTCCCAGGTTGATGGGTGGAGCCAAAAGATGAGGACCTCTGTCTTGTCAGAGTTCAGCTTCAGTCGGCTCTCCCTCATCCAGTTGGCGACCTCCATCCTTCCTTAGTGGAGGTTGGTTTTGGCGGTGTGGGGGTCCTTGGTGAGCGAGAGGCACAGCAGGGTGTCGTTGGCATAGGAGATGATGTTTAGGTTGTGCAGTCCGGCGACGTGGGCAGGTGGTGCCATGTAGACGTTGAACAGCGTTGGGATGAGCCTTTGGGTACGCCGCAGATCTCAGTGGTTTTGGAGCTGAAGTGGGGGGGGGGGGGGAGGCATACGCTCTGGGTTCTCCCAGAGAGGAAGGAGGTGCTCCAGTCCAGGGCCTTTTCTTGGATTTCGGCATCATGGAGGCGTGCTCTGGTGCTTTCTCTTATGTGTAGAGGGAGTGTGGCAGGCTCTGGCCTTGGACACCGTGACAAACCGGAAGAGTAACCGGGGCAGTCTATTAAATGGGCCTGCACTACACAATACTCTTCTCTTCAGTAATGGAACTTTTGTTTCGCAGTTTTGTAGCTGTACATAGGTGTTAAAAGTACTACATTGTTCCTTGTAAATTGAGCAGTTTTTTGGCCACACACAGTGGCAAGTACACTCTGGTGATTCATTTACCTGCTGGAGAGAGATGGGGTTTCATCTAGTGGCAGGTTTCATTTGTGTGAGGTAGCGCAGGCGGTTAATATCATAGCTTCCAAGTATTCGCATTGCTAATGTGACATTTCCATTGATGCAGTGACTTATTAAAGACATTATACAGCGACATGTGACACTTCAAGTACATGTTATACTGTGCTAAAATAATGAGTTGCATATTCATTGTGCTTTAAGTCATAGGCTGGGACCCCGTAGCACTTTAAATACATAAGTCGTTACCCACCACCATCAGGAATCTATTCCTTTACTGTCTGCTTACATATTGTGTCCTTCCAGCTTTGTTTTTAACTTACTGCCTCTTCCCCCCCCCCCCCCCCCCCTTCATCCGGCCTGGTACTGTCCCAAAGGCAGGTCTCCAGTTAGTCTAGTGATCAGGTGCTTTGGCTTCATTTGTAGTATCCTGAAGGTGCTACCAGGGGAATTGTGGTCAAACTCAGTGTGTTGGACCGGTCTGCAGACATTGCAGAGGTCATGGACGGGGCAGATAGGGGATAAGGGTACTGCACTAGCTGTGATATTATGAGTGGGATGTCTCAAACAGGGTAGGTAGAACTGATGTAAATTTTGGGTTTCCTTCTGCTTTTCCTTCAGCGGTGTAGCCACATTGGGGCGATCCGCCCCAGGCGGCACTATTTTGGGGACAGGAGCTGTCTAGCCCTGGGCCGTGTTGTGTATGTGCATGTAACTTGCATGATCGAGGTAACTAGTAGCGGCGATACTACGTGTCTTTCAGGTGCTTGCTGTCCTTTTTCCAGATCACCCACCCAGGGGGGCAGTTGTGAGAAGTTGGCCTGGTATATAATGCTCACTAGTTCTAGTGATCACTTTGTACCATGCCAAGCAACCCTTATGATGATCGGTTGTAAGTCAACCTTGTAGACCAGTTATCCTAGTGGTAACGTGGACAAAGCAGTCTTAGGTTAAACTCTGAAAGGCATGTGAAGCCAGCTGTATTACCATACACAACCTCCTTGAATACCACATGAAAGGACACCACACATATATATATTGAAAATATATATATATATTTATTAACTACAAATATCCCCTGAACTCTTTATGAGCACAGAAGCACAAGCGTTAAACAAAACAAAGTTTAAAATACACAAAAGTTGCACAATGTGGATGAGCCCTAGGGGCCACCTAAACCATATACTAAGAAAGTGGTATAAGAGATACCAATTGATAGGGAAACAGGCCTAGGTCCTTGGGAATCGCTGGAGCTGTTCGGGACTAGCATGACAACCTCCGACCTCTCTAAGTGGGACTTAAGGTGGTTGACATGTAGGACCCTCAAGGTGTTTCTAGTAGACCGCAAGTCCACCAAGTAGGTAACTGGACTCTTGCGCTCCACAACCTCAAATGGTAATTATACAGATTTTCAAAAAGGGAGCCAGAGATGAACCGACTTGTTACAGGCCAATTTTACTCTTGGACTCCGCGGCCAAAATTATGGGGAAAGTTGTCCTTGCCCGACTAACAGACTGGTTAGACCAAAATGGCATCATCTCTGATCTCCAATATGGTTTCAGACAGGGAAAGGGTACATCGGGACAATGTCTTAATCTTTATCTAGTGATTGGGAAGTACCCAGTTGCAAAGCGTGGGGATCTCCAATTGGCATTTATGGACCTAACCTCAGCTTTCGACCTTGTAAATAGATCAAAACTCTGGGCGTCCCTCTATAGTATTGGTCTGGATGTTGATTTGATTTCCTACACAACAATACCTCCGCCGCAGTGCGATATAATAAGGATGGCAGCCTAACTGACTTTTGGGCTGTCAAAAGAGGGGTCCGACAGGGGGGTACTTTGGCTCCCCTGTTTACACTATAGATCAATAAACTAGGGGACGCCCTGACTTCCTGTTGTAAAGACATCCCAAAAGCCGGCACTAAATTGATCCCAGCATTACTTTTTGCCAATTACGCGGTCTT
This sequence comes from Lissotriton vulgaris, assembly GCF_964263255.1. Lineage (NCBI taxonomy): Eukaryota > Metazoa > Chordata > Amphibia > Caudata > Salamandridae > Lissotriton > Lissotriton vulgaris. Next base: position 10,574,913 of record NC_141692.1, read on the forward strand.
GGTGGCAAGGACCTCGAGAGGGCCGCAATCTCTTAGATTGTTTTATTGATTTTATGGACTCTCTGGATTTAATTGCGATTTTTAAGAAGTCACACTCTGTCTATTGGCTCAGGCAAAGCAAGGAAGGCCAACTTTTTAGGGCATGGAACTAACAAAAGTCCCTGCCTTCCCTCATCTAGGCATGCTTTTTGACGATAGGCGTTCGTGGTACACTAGCTAGAGCCTCTGGGGCCATTTTAGAGTTTGCAAAAAGAATCGGCTTCAAACCGCTCCCGGCACTCATGAAGATATACAACGCAAAGTGTCTCCCTATGGTGACCCACGGGAGTGATATATGGGGATCCATAGAGACTGCTGAAATCCAGGCAGTTGAAAATAATTTTTTTCGAACATTGCTTTTGGTCCCGGCCTCGACCCAAGTCTTTAATATCCATGAGGACCTTGGAGCTGGTTTTATTTCAGACCAGATTGCGGTTGGCCCCCTTTTGTGCTGGCTGAGAATTTGGGCTCAACCCTCTCCTAATTTGAATCAGCTGATCATCCAAGACTGCATCTCCTTGGATAAAGGGCAAGACATACCTTGGGTTTGTTATATCAAGACTCAATTGGAATCTCTTGGCTGTCTTGACTTATTTTCAAGCCCTAGAGCTCTCGGCAAGTCTGCCATCAGAGACCTGAAGCGGCAATTCTAGGAAGGATCCATGTTAATAAGGGAGGAAAGGGAATTAGTTAAACCCACTGTGAGAAGCTTCGTCATGTTGAGCTTAGGTAGACAGTTGCAACCATATTTAACATACTTAAATAAACCTTATCATCCATTTGTCTTAACCCTTTTGCTACGGCGGCAATTCCACCGCAGAGCTAAGGGGTGTGGGGGCCGCGCAGCGCTCCGACGCTTATGACGGAACCGCTCCGTCACGCCCCTCGGGTGGGCTGTGCTTGTGACCGAGCGGTTACGTCACGGCCCTGCCCGCTCAATAGAACGTGCCGCGCAGGTGCGAAATCAGCGTTGCACGGCGAGCGGGCCGTGATGGAACCGCTCCGTCACCAGCACAGCCCACCTGAGGGGTGTGATGGAGCAGTTCCGTCACAAGCGTGGGAGGGGTAATTAAATTTAAGCACAATATGGTGTCCTGGCTACTAGCTTTCCCCGAAAGGATTTTTAAAAAAAGGGATGCTGAGTCTCTGCCCATGTGACAACTTCTCCGAACAGAATACCCTACATATGATTGTTTTTTTGCGTTTTTTTTAAATTTATTTTTTTGTTTTGTTACGCAGGAAAATCTATCATTCCTCTCTAAAGAGGGCATAACTTTGAGCAAGTCCGCCCAGCACTGGCATACCTGCGAATGTTGGCATCCCCAGTAGTGTGTTTTGGGGTTGGCATTTGTCCTCCGCTTCTTTGGGGTCCAGGTGTTTTTCTGGGGGGTCAGGGACCTGTAGGAGCTCTTTAAGGATAAGGAAAGTTTCCCTAGCCAAGCAGGAAGAATTTTTTATTTTTTCCTCATAAAAGGCACTTTTGGCGATACGGAGTGACAGTTTGTATGCTCTCATGGCTGTCTGGAATACATCTTTTTTTTTATTCGCCGACTTATCCTTCCTCCAAATACGTTCTGACTTTTTGCATTCCTTCCGTAAGGCGTTCAATGCAGGGGTGTACCAAGGAGCGAGATTGATCCTCTTGGTCAGTTTGAGCGTGCTAGTGTGGGGAATGAGATTATCTAGGGAATGAGTGAGCCAGTCGTTAAATTCTCTATCCACAGTTTTGGGATCCATGGAAGGGAGAGGGGTGGGTTCTCTCAGCTTAGCTTCCCAAGTCTCAGGTACCAGCTTGTGCCAGCGCCTTACGAGGGTCCTGGCTTTGGTTGGTTGGGTCGGAGTGGTTTTGAGATGCCAGTGCATGGGGATCAGTAAATGGTCTGTCCATGGAAAAGAGATGGGTGCCTGAGATTTGAAGTTACCGAGATTCGTGAAAATCGGATCCAAAAGCGGGCCTTTTTCGTGGGTGGCTTGTGCGTTCATGAGATGCAGGTCAACTGACGAGAGATCTGTCAATAGGTTGGCTGCAGGGTTATCCGTGGGATCAAGGAAATGAAGATTGAGATCCCCAAGGAGAAGGAAATTAGAGGCAGTGGTTGCTTTTAGTGTAACATGATCCATCAGTGAGCTGGCGAATTCCCCCAGTGGGCCTGGCGGTCGGTAGACTAACAGTCCGGAAAGGGAGATTGTAGGCGAGATCTGTAGAGTGAAGTTGCAACTTTCACAATCTTTGACATTGCCATTGTCAATCCTGCAGGTGAGGTGGTCCTTGTATAGGATGGCTAACCCACCGCCTCTGCCGACAGGTCTAATTAGGAAACGTATTTGGTAGCCGGGGGGACGGCGTTGACCATGTCAAAGTCGCTGTTCGGCGTTAGCCATGTTTCTGTGAGAAACAGTATATCCAGCGTAAAGTTTTGGACGAGGATATTTATTTCGTGAGCATGTCTGACAAGAGACCTGCAGTTGAGAAGGCCAAGTCGGAGGGTTTGTAGGTGTGCCTGCTCCTCCAGCGGGTTGCAGAGGACACAGCCCGTGAATGGGTTGTCTTCCCTGAGGATATATGTGCAATTGGGATGTTTGTTTGGATTCAATGCATGGAGCCTGTCTTGAGAGTATTTTATACGGCTTTGAGAATCGGGCATAGTGTCTGGGCCTAGGGCCTTCGGCGCGCAGACGGCGCGCCCGCAGCGCCCGTCCGCTGCGCGTTCGTGGAAGCACATGTGTATATGGGGATTCGGAGGGAGTGGCCTCAGAAATGAAGGCGTGTCCTGCACCGGGATACCCTCTCCCGCGTCAGCGCTGACCTCGGCTGGGCGGGGGGGTCAAGTCCGAGAAAGTGCCTAAGTATAGCAGCGTTTTTTAGTGAAGCAGTAAGTAAAAACACAGTATACAACAATTTAAAAGCAGAATGTTCTAGCGATTAAAATCTCCCGGCTGTGCCTCAGGAGTTTACCAGGTATCTGAGCGCGGCTCGTATTCAGCGCGTTAAGTACTGGTAGGGGGCGTGGCTTAGATCAAGGTGGCGTGGCTCCACGGCGGGCGGGAACTGTTTTTAAAACACTAGGAAGTAATGTTAAATCTGTGATGGAAGGGCGATGCAAGGAAGTTTGTGTTATATGGGCTGGAGACTTTAATTGTTCCATATGCACGACAGGAGAGAGAGGGACCTGTGGAGTAAATTTTGATCAAGATACTAGTTTTAGTCACTTTGATCGTTCCAAGTGTGGGGACTATTTAAATGGAGTCATATTTGGGAATGATATGGGTTTTGTAAATGGACGGGTAAGCCCGGAGGTCCCCTTTCTTCCTACCTTTAATACAACAATTGACTACATCATTATGACCGTTCGACATGGGGGTATGATACAAGACTTTGCTATTCTGGATACTTCACTTAGCGACCACTTTCCTTTAAGTTTACTCCTGAGAGTGAAAATTAAGAAACCGTGTGGTGTGGCTAAGTTTAAAACATTAGTTGACAATATCTCCATGGTTAGAAAAAAGGGCTATTCCTTAAAATGGAGTCCAGAAGACTTTCTGCAAGGACGCTGCCCCAATTCTATGTATGTACAGATGGAAATACCACAGACCCTGATATAATCAAGAACTTCCTGATGATCGCTGAACAAATCAGGAAGTTACTATGGGTTGAAACTAAAGGTAGAAATAATGTGCAAAAGGGGTGGTTTGATTCGGCATGTACACAGGCGCACTCAAATTTAAAACAAGCCTTACATGCCCTAGTAAAGGATACTGGTCTAATTAGAGAATGTAGGAACATTTATAAGCAAACCCTTAAAAGTAGGAAAAACGCCCTTAAGAAAGAGGCATGGGAGGCCTTGTGTGCGGCCTCATTGAGCAAAGATTCCACATTATTTTGGAAAGCCGTTAATGCTCCTCTCCTGAATTATAATAAAAAAGATCCACTAGAAGTGACAATATCCGAGAGAGTGGGTTAAACACTTTGCAAGATTGTACTCTGATGAACATGATAACGGAGATGGTGCATTTGAGAAGGCCCAGACGGGAGTTTGTACCCACCCTCGTAGTGTTTAAGCCCCGGAAATGACTGTAGCAGAGGTACACAAATTCATTGACGCATCCTTGGGAGGGAAAGCACCGGGGCCCGATGGGGTTCCGGTCGATTTATAATAAAAACAATAGGGAACTATGGGCCCGATCCTTGCACGCCTCTTTAATGCCACTTTACATAAGGGCATACTCCCTTCATGGTGCCAGTCATTGATAGTACCTATATCACCTTCCGCCTCCTTACCCACGCACACGAAGCTCTCCACGATCAAGGCCCGAGCTACCTCAACAACCGTATCAACTTCTACGCTCCCAAACGCCACCTCCGATCAGCCAGCCACGCCCTCGCCGCCGTCCCACGCATCCTGAGAGCGACAACAGGAGGAAGGTCCTTCTCCTACCTGGCCACCAAGACCTGGAACTCCCTCCCGGCCGACCTGCGCCTGACCCAAGACCACCTCTCCTTCAGGAAGAAGCTCAAGACCTGGCTGTTCGAGCAGTAACGGCACATAGCGCCTTGAGACCCTATGGGTAGGTAGTGCGCTCTATAAATGTCTTTGATTCATATTTAAAAAGGGTGATCGATACAGTTGCCAGTGTTATCGTCCAATATCATTACTGGACTCCACTGTCAAGCTCCTAGGAAGAGTAATTTTAAACAGACTTCAATCATGGGCATATGAGAATAAAATAATACGCGATTTACAGTACGGCTTCAGAAAAGGGCTTGGAACAGTTGAACAATGTTTGAACTTGCATATTTTAACTGAAAAATATACCAAAGCCAAGGAGGGTCGAATATTTTTAACGTTTGTAGATCTCACCTCTGCATTTGACTGAGTCTCGCACAGCAAACTCTGGCTGGTTATGGGTAACTTGGGGATAGATCTCTCTATTATAAACCTCCTTCGGGAACTTTATGCTGCACCATCCGCGAAAGTTAGATTTGGGAAAAACGGAGAATGCACCGAATCTTTTGGAATTTAAAGTATATGCCACGGCTGTGTCCTGGCTCCGTTTCTCTTTACACTCTATATCAATGATGTGGAGAACACACTATTGACCAAGTGTAGGGACTTGCAAATATTGGGGGAATTGAATTGAATTGAAAAGGTTCTTCTATAGCGCATGGCTACTCGGAAGCATCCCAGCGCTTGATATTGAACAGAAGGAATAGATGTGGAAACCTAAAGTACAATGAACCAGCTTATCTATATCTTAGGGAACAGAGCTGTTTTTAACTTTTTTCGAAATGCGAGCAGGCTGGGTTCTTGACGGAGTGGAAGAGGAAGAGCATTCCACAGCCTGGCCGCATTTCGCGAAAAGAGACGGCCCCCTGTTCGGGCTCTGTTGGTCCTGGGGATTATAAGAAGATTTTGCTGTTTTGAGCGAAGATCCCTGGATGGTTTAAGATGGGAGGGCCATTCCCATAAAGAGTTTTATGGACCAAGCAGAGGGTCTTGAAATGGACCCGCTCCTTTATTGGGAGCCAATGCAGGGTCCTCAGCGAAGGTGCAGCTGATATACGATGGCTGGTACCAGTGAGTAGCCTTGTTGCGGAATTCTGGGCAATCTGAAGTTGTCGGGTGACTGAGATGGGAGCTCCTAGATAGAGTGCGTTCCCATAGTCCAGCCTTGATAGAATGAGGGACTGGACTATGGTTTTCTTGGCGGTTTCGGGTAACTGGGGGAGAATTTTGCGGATTGTTTTCATTGGACCAAAGCAAGTAGCCACTGTCTTTCTTGCCTGGGTTTTGAAAGACAATTCCGTATCAAGCCAGAAGCCGAGGCTTTTTATCTCAGATTTTGGAATGGGGCCAGGCCCCATACAGGGAGGCCACATGATGGAGTTATTAAAAATGGCCTTCCTTCCAAGCAGCATCAGCTCAGTTTTCCCCCCGTTCAACTTCAGGTGGGACGCATCCATCCACTCTGCAACTGCCTCCAGGCAGCTGCAAAGATTAGTCGGAAGGGGTTCCACCTGGTTTAAGGAGACTACTAGCTGAGTATCGTCAGCGTAGCTTATCAGCTGGATTCCAAAGGGGGCTACTACCTCTGCTAAAGGTGCCATGTACACATTGAACAGTGTGGGGCTGAGGGAAGAACCCTGTGGCACCCCACACTGTAATGGCACTGGGAGGGAGCAGTTGGTTTCCGAGAACCTTAAAGACTCTGTCGCTAAGGAAGGACCCGAGTCATTCAAGGGCCTTGCCTGTGACTCCGATCCTCTCAAGGTGGGCTAAAAGGACACGGTGGTTAACCGTGTCAAAAGCGGCGCTGAGGTCCAGGAGGATAATGGCCGCGCTGCCACCTGCGGCCAAAATCCTCCTGAAGGCCTCGACCACTCTCAACAGAGCTGTTTCGGTTCCCTGTCCCTTCCGGAATCCTGTTTGAGTGGGGTGTAGCAAATCATAGGTCTCCAAATAAGATGCTAGCTGTTTATTCACCCACTTTTCGGTAAGCTTACTGATGCCAGGAAGGAGGGAGATGGGGCGATAGTTCGAAAAATCATCAGGATTGAGGTTTGGTTTTTTTCAACAGGGCCTTTACCATGGCTAGCTTCCTGTCTTGTGGTACTATGCCAGATTCCAGTGAGGTGTTAACAAGGTTAATGATGTGTTTGCTAACATGGGGTAGAGCCAGTTTCAAAATGGTCATGGGTGCAGGGTCAAGTGGGGAACCGCTTTTTATGGAGTTGAAAAGAGGGGGAAAGAGTTCGGCACTGAGCGGATGGAAAAATGCAAGATGAGGTGGAATAGAGTTAGTGTCATCCATCAACAGAGGGTTAGATTCAGTTAGGGGAAGGGGAGGAAGAGAGAGAAGAATCTTTTCGATTTTAGTGCCAAAGAAGCTTGCTAGTTCATTGCAGCAAGCGCCAGATTCCTCTGGTGATAATTCAGATGAAGGCGGATCAGGGGCTCTTACCAGGGTTTTTACTATTCTGAACATCTCTCTGGGAGCATTGGCGGATTTTTCAATTTTTTCAGCGTAAAAGGTAGATTTGGCTTTGTTGAGGGCAGATTTATATTTCTTTATGGTGGATCTATATTTAATTTTCTTCTCCTCGTCGAAGTGTTTTCGCCATTGCCTTTCGTCTCGTTTGCATTCCTGTTTAAGGGACCTGAGGCCTGAATTGAACCAAGGCTGGGAAAGGCCAATACCAACTCTGCTGTATGCCGATGATGCTGTCCTGATGGCCAGAACACCGCAGGCCATGCAGAGGCTGGTTACCTCATTTTCTGACTTTATGAAAAGGTTAGATTTGAGAATTAACTGTTCTAAGACCTTCACCATGGACCGTGGATCGGGTGCAAAAAAAAGGAGAAAGGCACTCTATTGATACTACCCCAGTTGATGTTACCACAACATTCTGTTATTTAGGAGTTTTAATCGATTGCAGGAGCCTATGGAACACCACTATTAGTACTAGGAAATTATTGTACTGCAAATCTATTATGGCTCTAAAGAACTTTAGCCGTAAAATAGGGAGGAAACCAATCAAGGAAATGTTTTTTCTTTTTAAGTTTGATTTTATTGAAGAAAATAAAGAGGAAGGGGAGGAGGGGGAAAGAAAGGGATAAGACTTACAATAAATGGATATATAAAATAAGCAATACAGTAACGTTTCTCATATAAGGTACGCATAACCAACATTAAGTAATTATGAACAAAGCATGTGAGTACAAATGAAAGGTAAAATACAGTATATTGAAACTTAATATTTACAGCAGTCGGGTAATAAGAAAATCATGGGGGTTTGCATACTTCAACTGTGGTAAATCGAGGAAATGTTAACCATATATAAAGTTACTTGTGTAGCGATCGTTGCATATGGTGCAGGCCTATGGGGACATGCTAATGTGAGCTCCTTGCAGGTGATTGAAAACCTTTTTATGAAATACCTTCTAGCCGTTCCACAAAGCGTTTCAACATATGTTTGTCATGTGGAACTGGGGAAGCCCTATCTGGAAGATACTATAAAAACTGCCCCAATTCTACTATGGCATAGAATATGGACAGTTGACGAATGTGGCCTGAACCGCTTGCTTATGAATAATGCGGTCGGGCTAGAGAAATGTGACAAAATAAGATGGCTGTGTTATGTGAGGAAATTCCTCACTGTATTGGGTATGGGGCATTATTTCACAGAACCATCATCCCTATGTAACATTTCCAGAAAGTTTAAAAAAGAAAAATGTATGACTTACCTGCATGATAATAGAACTATGACCGAAATGAAGAAAATAACGGTAGTAGCCCACGAACAAACTGTCCTCTAGAAATATACAACCTTATTTGAATTTGCCAATGAGTGACTATGAAAGGTTTTTATTAACTCGTTTTAGATTGAACTTGTTGTTTCGGTTACTCAGCTTTCCAGTTATGAATGATTGGTCAAATATTTTGATAAAATGTCCCTGTGATGAACTGTCAGTACAAACAGATATACATATATTATTTTTCTGTAGATTTTACACTGTACTTAGACGATTGTGGGTTGTTCCACTTCTGAAGACCATGGGAATTAACCGTTGTCGACCTGCTTTTTTAGCTGTACAGAAGTTCAATAGTATTTTAAGTGTCGTATTTATTTCCTCATTCCTTAAAAATGTTTTTAAATCACAAAAATCAATTATAATCTGAATTACGTGGAACTATTTTGAGTGTACTGTTTTTTCTTTTTAATTGTACTTTTGTGGTTATTCTGTTTTAATAACCGAATAAAGTTTTGAACTTGAATATATGGTAAAGCCCAGTTGGTAGCTGTCCCCTAAAGATAGGATATCCTAAAGACAATCCTGGCTGTATCAGAGGGAAAGACTCCTTGCTTAACCCTTTCTCTGCGGGGGCAATTCCCCGGCTGTGCTGGGGGCAGGGGGAGCGCACAGCGCCCCGGTGCTGATGATAAGCTCAGCTCGTCATCAGCCACAGTGCTCGTGTGCTGATGACGAGCTGAGCTCGTCACGGCCACTCCCGTTCCTTAGAACGCTCAGCAGGGGAATTATCCCCGCGTGCGAGCGTTCTAACGGCCATGACGAGCTCAGCTTGTCATCAGAATGGGAAGGGTTGAAAAGGAACTGCAATTGGCAAAGTCTGGAGAAGGCATCAAATAAGTTACTAGCCCCCCAAAAAAATTCAGGTGGGACCAAAAGCCTGGAACTGGAGTGGAAAGTGTTACATGATCAGGAATAGTGTTCCTGCCAGCAGAAGCAATTACTTGAATTCCCAAATCGCCAACGTGGGCTTGTGAGACAGGACGCGCACTCTTAGGGACCACCAGGGCTGGACTGGGAACCACAATCAGCCCTGGCTGAGTGCTCGGCAGGCCCCCCCAGGATTGCCTGGTGCCTGCTATGGTCAGTCCGGCCCTGGGGACCACCCCTCCCTCTGACGATCGCAGTGAATAATGAGGGCGATGTCTCCTCCTTTCATCCCCAAGGGTCAGATTTTCTGTCTTGCGTTCTGAACCTTGTGCCAAACCTCCCTTAAGGCTCTCACTTGATCTACGTCACTCAGGGCGTCGCCTGACAAGGCCTGAAGAAGATTCAGTATTTTTATCTGGTCATCCATTTCATCCGGGCGGTGGAAGCAGACAGTGCTTGGCCTTCTGCCTGGATCCAAGGGAACCACAGAGACAAAAGTGGAGCCTTGTATGTGCCTCTTGTCCCTCTCGAGGACAGGGTGTGCCAAGGAACAAAACCCTTAGTCACACGCCAAGGGGAGTTGGGACAAAATAAGAAAAGAGAGACTTACCGTACTTGTTCCGGTCAGCAACAGTGTGGCACAGCATTAACAGGCCCAGCTCTCCCATGCTGCTGCATTGCTCTCTCCTGCTTTTGCTACACTTTACTGCTTTCTCCTTCCTTTCCCTTGTATTTTCCTGAGTTTTTTTCCCTGCTTTTTGCCTTGTTTGTACTGCTTTCTCCTTCCTTTCTCTCATTGTTCTGAGTGTTTTACTGTATTTTGCTAACTTTTTACTGCTCCCCTGTTTGTCTGAGTGCTTTTTCCTCCTGCTGTTTGCTTCATTTTGCCTGCTTTCTCCTTCCCTTCCCCCCATTGTTATGAGTGATTTTTCTTGCTTTTACCTCGTTTTTTTACTTCTTTGCCCTTCCTTTTGGCCCTGTTGTTCAGAGTGCTTTCTCCTGCTTCTTGCCTTGTTCTTCACAGATTTTCCTTGCGTTTCCAATTGCTGCTCCCACCTCCCATCTTCCCACCTCCTGCCTGGCCACATCCACCTCCTCTCAGCTCCCCTCCCTCCTCCCAGGACCTGTTTAATGGAGGCCATAGTTCGGCCCCCATTGAGCAGGCACCGGCTCAGCTCTCCCATGCTGCTGCATCGCTCTCTCCTGCTTTTGCCTTGCTTTACTGCTTCCTTTTCCCCCATTGTTCTGTGTGCTTTCTCCTGCTCTCTGCCTCGTTTTTCCTGCTTTCTCCTACCTTTTCCCCCATTGTTCTAAGTGCTTTCTCCTGCTTCTTGCCTCGATCTTCACTATTTTTTCCCCATTGCCTGTCCCGCCTGCTGCTCATTTTCCCACCTCCTCCCTATCCCTGCCCACCACCTCCCAGCACCCCTCCCTCCTTCCAGGACCCACCTAATGGAGGCGACCACAGCCGCGCAGTGGGAGCACCAGCGGCACTCCAAAGGTGAGCTAAGGACAAGCCTGTCTGCGCCCGTCCACGCCTGGCCACGACCAGAGCCAGAACCCCCTAAGATACACCACCGCTGACCTCGGAGCCCTGGACCCTGACCCCTGATTTGTGAAGACCAATGCACTGGACATAATAGGAAGAAGCAATTACCATCAATACACTACAGGCCTCTCAAACAATGGATATGAAATCACTTCAGTAACGTACACTAACAGTCTCTTTCAGAAACACAGCAAGGAAACAAAATAACCGGAACCACAGATTGGAGCTATACACTCCCAAGAAATAACCTGAAATACAGATTAGAGTTGCTGGCACTCCCAAGGAAACACTCGGAACATAGATTTGAGTTAATGACACTTCCAAGGATAAACTCGAAACACAGATCTGCGCACAGGGTTCATACATGAATCAAGCGGTCACAGGAGAATTCTCTGGCACGACTGTTCATCAGGGAAACACAGAGCAACATCTGTAGTCCTTGTACAAACACAGAGCAGGAAGGATCTGGAGGAAGAACAAAAAATGTGAACTAGAGGGAAGTCACTGAGAGGAATCTTAACCCCTTAGGCGCGGCCGCGGTTCTGCGCCTGTGCGGCGTTTTCCGTAGTGGGCGGGTTCATAACGGTCCCCAGCCGTCATCGGCACACGACCACCGCGGTGCATGACGGACGGGGGCCGTCATCAGCACCGAAGGGGTTAAAGACAAGTCTATAGTCCTGAAGATGCAGATACTCTGACCTGCTTACCGCTATAAAAGGACAGTGAGCTCGAACCTGATTTCAAATACTTAGCCTAGAGCTTCAAGTTTGAGGAAGGTCTAGAGGTCTTGACTCAAGGAAGTCACTGAGGAACTGGAGTAGCTGCACAGGAGGTAGAGATGAAAGATACGTCGAGGAACCTGGAGCCAAGGCAATCACTGGAGGAGCTTAGAACTACAGCCAAGAGAGCGCTGCCCAGGTGGGGTCAATTATTTAAGTGAGTGGGTTGGAAGAAAGGTTGCTCCACGGGAGCATAGACCAAGTGCACGGCTCACGTTTGGGTGCCGCTTATATGACATGTTCAGGGTCCAATGGATACAGCTGGATCACCTGTGACGCATGGAGCATGTGACAAACCTGAAGGTTCTCCAAGACTCCTGTGGTAAACGTGTTAGTATACGGGCCTTAACCCCACAGGAAGATCAGGTGCAAACTAACAGATGGAATCAATGAGAAACAAATGTTTTGTTTTGTCTAAACGTGCACAAGGCAAAACACACTTCACTTCAAGGCCATGGTAATAGTGGGAGCAAGGCAAGCCATTGGTTCACATGTTCAGAGAATGCTTACAAGTTCAGGTGTAATGGATTCATAGAGCGACAAAATGGGCCAGAGAGGTAGCAAAGCATGAGCCCTGCTCATCAGGCCCACTACACATAGGGTGCATGAGGGGGCTGTTACAGTGCTGTGCTTTATCATGCTAAGCTTTTGCAAGGATCCCTTCACAGAAAAACAAGGTGGACCTCTAGGAATTTGAATGAGGTAAAATGTATTCCAAAGATACAGGGTTTAACGGGCATGGCTTAGACACACCTACAAACTTTTTGTTTTTTATATAGCTCAGAAATGACCTTAGTATGGTATCAGAGCACTTTCAAATTAGTTAGGCAAGAAGAAAATATGACAACCAAGCAACACAGATGCTGTCAACACTCAGTGTAAATTGGGAGGAGGTCCATGAATGAAACACCCAGACGACGATGGAGAGTGAAAGCCCAGGTTGAGACATTGTGTTAGTTAATTTCCATACGGTGAGTCAGAGAGTTCTAGTGTAGATCTTTGTTCATCTAAAACACTTTGACTTCTTTTTTGAATGAGGTGATTGATGGATTCAGTCTGATTTCAGGGGAAAGGGAGTTCCAGATTCTAGGGTCCGTTCTGGAAAATGCTCGGCTGTAGGTTTTCTTTTTCCGAACTTTCTGTGGTGCTCGTAGAGGATCTGCAGCCACTGGACAGCTCCAGTTTGTTGGCTAGGTACTTCGATGTGTTGGAGTGTAGTGCTTTATGTGTCAAGCAAGCAATTTTCAGCTGTATCCTTGCCTGTTTAGATCCTTTAGCTCAGGAGTGATTTGGTGTTTCGCTTAGAGCCACCTGGGATCTCGGCAGACTACATAAGGTAGCAGTTCCATATTAATTTCTAATCTGGGGATTACTAGTGCTTGTACAGCTGTTTTAAGGTCGTTGAAGGAGAGGAAAGGTTTTATTTTTCTTAGTATTTTGATTTGAAGGTTGGCTTCTTTGGTGGCTGTGCTGATGTGTTCTTGCATGTTGAGATTCTTGTTGGGTGTTATTCCCAATGATCTTATGGAATATATAACTTGTAGAAGGCTATTAAAGCCTGTTAGATGTTTCATCCAATCTTTGATGTCAAGGGATCCTTTTAGTGGGGTAATTAGGAGGAATTCTGTTTCGAGCGAGTTGAGTTTGAGGTGGTTTCTGATCAGCCAGTTTTATGTAAAGTTGTGTTGAGTAGATGGATATCTTCAGTGGAGGAGATTTTTAGGCACAGTTGAGTCATCTGTATACATGTGGAATTTGACATTGGAGGATTTCTAAGTTTGGCTGCCGATTAGACTCAATTGTGAGGGAGTTTGTTTTTTGACTGGATTGTTGTTTGACAATTTCAAAGAGGTGTCTGGGTGTTTTCTGGCCAGGTCTAGTTGAGTTCCAAAGAAAGTTGATTTTGAGTTTCTGATGCGTTTGTTGTAGGTGCTCCTCAGTGACCTCAGGTGCTTAAGGTATTCTAGGGACAGTGAGGATCTCCACACTCGCTCAGCTAGTCTCAGCTTGCATCTTTCTTTGTTAAGGTTCTCATTGAACCATGGTTAGTGGAAAGTCATTTTAGCTGTAGGGGCGCAGTAGTGTCAAGAATGGTCATCCTTGAGTTGTTGCAGTGGTTTGTCATGTCATGGACATCAGACATGACTGTCGGAGGAGGCAAGATGCTATTGCTGAGAGATCTCAGATCATTGAAGTGTGTGTCCCTAGTGTTCCTTTTGTAGTGTTTTGATTTTTTAAGTAGCAGTTTGTGTCCTCACTGTTTCATTGATTAGAAAGGTGATGAGGTGATGTTCGGTCCGGTCGCATGGGACGATTGATTCAAGTTGAATGGAGTTTGCTCTAGCAATAACTAGGTCCATGTGAGTAGGTCTGTCACAGATTTGGTTGAGGTCTGCTTGGAAGGTTTTGAGGCTGTTAACTGATGGGTCATTTTGCTCATTCCAGTGAAGGTTGAAATCACCTTAGAAGACCTGAGTTCAGTGATATCTTACGTTGGTCGTGATGGTTTCTGTTGGACTTGGCCCTTCTGGCAGGTTCACCCCTAAACATTTTGCTTTGATATGTGACGTGGTGTTGGTGGTTTTTGGCTTCTGCGCACTTTAAACCTGTGTCCCAGTGTAAAGTGCGTGCGAACTCTGAGTGCGTGTGGTGAGATTGGACTACCCTCCCATAGGAATGCATGGGAAATGTAAGTGTCCATGGTAGTTCTTGATGTGTGGGGAGTGCAGGGTCGAGTTTGGTATGTGCAGACTCATGAGATTAAATGCTACGCGATGATGTGCGCGGATTTATTGTGTCTTGTGTGGAAGTGCCACTTCTAGAAGCTGACATGTCTGTGTAATACATGTGAAGTGACTGTCTGGCTTGTGATTGGCTGGAGCTGGCTGGTGTGCCTGGCTCCAAGAGTCAGGATGGGTCTGCCCCGGTGGTGAATAGAGAGATTGACAGCCAGATGGTTGGGAGGAGTGCACCTGGGACCTGAATAGGGCTGGGCTTTCCCTACACAATGCGGTTCCGCCCCCTGTGGTGCGACTGATGACCCTAGCCTGTCCTGTGAATAGGGAGAGGGGCTGAGCACAACAAAGTGCTCCAGAACCAGTTGCAACTGGTTCTCCCCCTGCCCTGCAGCCTGAAACAAAGGAGTTAGCTGTATAAAAGAGGGGCTGTGACCCCATGAAAATGTTCTTTCCCTGATCCTAACTTGAGGGGGGCCTGCTGCTGCTGGGCGCCAGGAGGAACCACCACTGGGGACTGCCTCCCTGCCTGGACGGCCATGTGAGCTGGCCCCTGGGCCCAGCCTTTGCCCCACCCTGCCTTCCTAAGGACCTTGCTGGACTTTTGACTTTTTTTCTTGAGGCGCCTGATTTGTCCTTCAGGGGACCGCTGTGGTTTTTGACTGCAGCCCGGAGCTGCAATCCGCTTTCTCGAGGAATTCCCCGGCGTGGGGTTCCCCCTTTTGCTGATTTGCGGCGCGGGGGCCCACCCTGCAATGCCTGCCGCTTATTTGCCCATTTTTCCTTAATTTCGGGTGCCAACCCTGTTTTATTATTTTTTGGGTGCCACCCCGCTTCGGTGCTTTACTTTCAAGCGGGAGCCTTCCCTGCATTGCCCCGATCGAATGCCGAACGCCGCCGCAATCTGGGGAATCCCGGAAGTCAGGCAATCCTCGCCGCAACATGGGCGGGCCTGACCTGGAAGAGTTTAGACAGGAAGCAGCGGAAGCCTACCCCGTGCTCCTGCGTGTGCCTGGGGAAGCCGTGCCTCACATCGCCGGTACCCCGTGTGGAGAAGAAGACGGGCAGTGCTCCCCGCCCCCTCAGCCGCTGGGTGGAGTCAAAGGAATCCCGGGTGACGGAGACGTGCAGCCGCCAGCTAGGCCCCGAAGTGCAGAGAGCCCTGCCCCTTACCAGTGAGGACACCCGGCCCCAGGAGCAGGACCGGGCGAGTAAGAGAGCTCCGTGGTGCCCAGGAGAAAAGGCCCAGAGTGCGGGATCGGTCAGAGGAGTCCTGCCGAGCCGGTGAGTGGGGCCCCGGTGTTCATTTTAGAAGAGGAGGGTGTCTGGGCACATTGCCGGTGCAAGCCCCTCCCCTCCTGCGGGTGCTGTCGTCACGTTGGGCCACATAATCTTGGTGGGAGTCCCAGAGTGGGACTCTGACGTTGGGGGCATTTTCTTTGGTTAGAGAGCGGCCCCGGGAGGCAGCGGGCCGCTCCCCCTTTGCTCTCAACCTCAAGGGGTCATTCGGTATTCAGAGCCCCGTGGCTCCAACGTTAGTGGGGGCATTTTGTAGTCCGAGCCCACGAGGCTCCATGTGCATTGGGGGCATTTCAGAGGGTAGAGCAGCCCTGGTTGGCAGCAGGCTGCTCCCCTAGTGTGGCGGCATTGTTGCTTTAGAGCCCACGAGGCTCCTGAGGGCACGGTTGTTTATTGCTAGAGCCTGTAAGGCTCGCATGTTGTTTTTGGGCACTGTGTTATTGGGAATCCCAGAGGAGAGCCAGGAGGCACGCTGGTGCCAGGCTCAGTTGCCCAGCACTTAGTGGGCAGCTTCTTCATTTAGGCCTGTTTTTCTGACATCCTGGACATTGGGCCTGTGAGCCCCTGAGAGGCCAGGTTGGCCTGGGGTCAGTTATGTGATTTTTGGCGCAGATATGATTACCTGCCTAATGTGATTTCTGCACCATGTGTAATGCCTTTATGCCTATACCTCTAAATGTGTTTATGCTTAGGAGGTTGTTTTACCGAGTATAGTTATGCTAGTTAGTTCACGGTTACCTGCCTGATATGCCTAAGGTGGTTAGGGTTGCGTAGTTTGTTCCTACCTTTTACCAGTGGTTACTGGTTGTGTTCTCCAATGCGTATTTTGCTCTACATTTATTCTATGTCCTAAGTGCTATTTCTACAAAGTGATAGTTCTACCAAGTGCTTATTCCTGACCGTGGTCCCTGTGACCCTGTCCTGTGTATATAATCCCTTGTAAATTCAGCCCATGCCTGTTGGCACAGTAAATTGTGTGGTTTATTATCTAATGTGTTTGGTAAAATACAAAGGCTATATATATATATATATATATATATATCACTCTTGTGTGGAGTTTCTTTTGTGGTGGGCCTTGGGTGTTGTTGCTGGGTGCGCGCGCAAACGCTTTACACCTTGCCTCCGGGATAAGCCTGACTGCTCGTGCTAAGCTACCAAGGGGGTGAGCAGGGGTTATCTTGGCAGGTGACTTCCTTGCCCTGACTAGAGTGGTGGTTTCTGCCTGGCTTTGGCGCAAGCCTTAGCCAGGCATCCCCAGTTTCCATAATATTTTCGATGAATGATACGTTGTCTCCTGCTGGGTGGTATATCCGGTGCAATTTGCATAGATGTGTGTTGTTGCTTGTAATGTTTAGGCATAGGTATTTATAAGAGCATACCTTGGAGGTTGGAGTTTACTGCGGTATATGCATGCAATGCCTCTGCCCGGTTTGACTGGTTTGATCCTATAATGTCATGGCTAGGTGGGACTAGTAGATCAACAACTGAGGTAGAGGAGTCCTTTAGCCATGTTGCTGTTAGGGGTAATAGGTCTAGCTCGTGAGCAAGGATGAGGTTGGCAATATCTGCTGTATGTTTCATAGCTGATCTGAAATTGAGAAGCATGCATTTCAGATGTGGTTTGGTGTCAGCTGGGGACATCTGTGTGATGGGAACCAGCATAAGGTTGGCCTTATTTACATCTCTAGTATTCTGCCTAGGTTCTCTGTGTGGGTTTGTGGTGATTGTTTGGATACGAGCTAGATTGTCTGTATTGTCATGTTGTACCTGATTATATGTGTATGGAAGTGAGTAAACGTCACTGTCTGATAGTGGCTTCTTTAGGCTGATGGGCCTCTTGGTAGCATTGGTCTAAGGAATAGATCTCAATTTCATGAGATGGGGTGGCAAGATTGGTAGCCGTGGGTGGTGTTTGGTGGGTACTAGTGGGCTGAGTCTTTTGCTTCTTGGAGACATTTTGGGCCATCTGGTGTAAGTCATCTATGGACATGATATTTATTATGCTTCGTATGTCAGACTTGAGCTGGTGTAGGTCTTGTTGAGGTTTGTGACCGAGGGCTTGGAGGGGAGGTGGTCTGGGTGGTGGTGGTAGAATGGGGCTCGCCTGAGTAAGCATGCTGCGGGAGGTTTGGAAGGACATGATTTCTGGCTTATGGTGTACAGAATGGTAACCTTTTGGGGGGAGGTAGTTGAGACGAATGGGTCATGGGCAAGATAAGATTATCTAGGGGGTTGAAAACTAAGGGTGTAGTAGGGGTGGTATAGATATCTTTATTGCTGTGCACCTCTGTGATCCTTCTTACAGTAGTGACATGTGGGCGCTGATTTGTTTTGTGGTTTGGTTGGAGTGATTCCACCCCTTTGAGGGGTGTGTAATAGTTGGTACTGTATGCGATGATCGCTATGCTGGAGCGAGGTGGGGCATGGGAGGACCACCTAATGTGAGTAGGGAGTGCAGTGACATTAGATGGGTGTCTTCACGGCATGTGGAGAGCTGGGCGTACCTGAGAGGTTGCTGACTCCTTATTAGATACTGCGTTTTTGATGGTAAGGAAAGTTTTGTTGAATAGATCTAGGTAGCGGTCTGATGACTGGACAGGGATAATCCCATTGTTATAGATGGAGATGGTTACTTTTGCGTTGAAAGTGGGTGTGGGTGCTACGGATACTCTAAGACTGACGCCATTATCTTGGATGTTCAGAGCAGGAGCATTGCATAGAAGGCTTTTCTCCATTGAGCTCTTATTGTATACAAGATAAGATCATTTATTAACCTCATCAGTGCGGTGCAGATTTACCGCCAGTGCTGGGCCCTAATGAAAACGGGCGTGGTCATGACGGAACGGTTCCGTCATGAGCATCCAAGGGGGTAAGGTTCCTGTTGATGCACAGAAGTAAGGGTCAGAGATGAGTGTTTCTGGGTGCACATTGAGAAGTCTGTGCTTAAAGATCTTAGAGGTCTTTCTGTTATTTAATTGTATAGACATCCCCTCCAGTCTCTACATGCGGCGTGTAATGATGTTTTCTCTCTAATGAAGTTGGGTTTTTGGGTTGCACGCTCCATATGGAAGGCTGTGGTTTTTGGGCTACTTTTGGCCTTCTTTGTGCAAGTTTGGTTGGGTGTATACCTATGGTTTTGGACGATGCTGCTTCTAACATAGCATTCTGGCGGTAGTCGGGGAGTTGTTCTTGGCCCCTATAGGGCTCAGCAGGGAAGTGACTAGGAATGTACTTGTTTGATGTGTTTTCAACAAGAGTCTAGTGTGCAGGTGGGGCTCATACTGTAGCAAATTTATATATTCCAATGTAGCTACACACCCCACTGCTTTTTGAAGCACATCTGATGGCGGAGGGGCATTGGGAAGACTGCTAGCACTTGGATCTGACTCAAAAGGCAACTTGCAGCATTAAACCTGAGTAAAGAATTTTCAGACCGTTAATTTTAACTGTGGAAATCAAGTAAGACTTGAGGTACAACAGCTTGGTGAATACTTTAACCAGTTATTTCTGAAAGACATCAGATAATATTTTGAGGGTATGTTTTCTGGTTAATGCCTTCAATTAGTTATTTCTATATCAAGAGAGACATCTAGGGGCCTAATACGATGTGAGTTGGAAAGCCGCTGACCGCAGGTCGGATGGTTTCTGAATCCCATCATAGGTTTCAGATCCGACAGCCTGATTACGATGAAAGCTGTCTGATTTGAAACCAGCCCATAGGACCGACTGGCTTGCGACGGACTCTGCCAATCGGAGGCCACTCATAATTTCCTATGGACGGCGTTTACGCTGTGCAGATTATGATGTCCCTTTTGGACAGGCTTTTCATGTCGGGGTTTCTGACATGACAAGCCTGTCGGGAAGTGACTTTAGGGTCCCATTGCAAGGCCCCTCTGCCTCCCCAGGCTACAGATAGTCGCCTGGGGGGCAAATCCCTGAACCGTGCGGCAGGCACCTTGAGGTGCCTGCCACGCGGTGTGGGGATTTACACAGGGACCCATTTCTCCATGGCAGCTTGTATACTGCCAGTTCATGGCTGCAGCACAAGCTCCCATAAAGAAATGGGAGTATGCGACTGCACCATGTGCCGTCACATTTCAATAGTGGTGACCGGACCGCCAATTGGAAGTTGGTCGGTCTCGAGATGGCAACGTTGTTGGGCAGACGTGAGTTCCTCCAACATTGTAATGATGCCCTAAGTTGGGACTTGAGGTATTGCAGCTATGTAAAATACCAGGTTTGTTGCCTTTGGAAATGTGTTTTTTTCTTTTGCGATGGAACACAAATTACACTCTTTTTTCAAACTAACTTTTGAAAACCATTGGCAACCATGCTCCCAGGAATTCCACATAATAATTTATAGCCTCCACAGAACCCTCCGACATGGCAACTATTTGCAGGTTTACTCTCCCACCATATTTTATTGAGTTGGTGACTTTTCTTTTTTGGTCCTACTACTCACCACATCCCTCTGTTCGTGTGATTTAACTATGGCCTTTGCAGTAGTGACACATAGTGATAATCTGTGGAAGTTCTTTCGTGTGTCAACAATTCTACCGTGCACCAGGTCCACGTGCTGCATAAACTTGTGCATATTACGGCTCTATTTTTTGCAACTATTACTTATTGGTTATTGAAATGCTAAGAGCCACCAGGAACAACAGCAAAAATAATTAAGAGCACATACAAGATTGTCTTATCATTTGAGCTACTAACTAATTACATCTATACAGTACTTGATAAAGTCCAAACCGAGTAAAATAATGTAAAGAAATATTGACCTTTATTCATTTCCCCATTTGGATCCAATGCCCAGAGTGTGTCCCCACATTCACTTAGGTCCTCTTACATTCAATGTAATGTTGTAGGCTTATCCCAGAAGACAACCCTATGAAACAACCCCACCTCACAAGTTTGCCATTTGGTTATAAAGTCAGTAAATCCCTTTCTCGTGAGATGATATTTTAAACCTGCCCTGCAGCCACATAACATGAGGAGGGGTCTTTGGTTTCCATAATTTCTACAGAAGATTAACTCCTGGTATGTAACCTTATGTATCATTGTTTTGTTATTCAATAGCACAGTTTTTATGGGTAAAGACCTTCCAATCACAAGGGCTCTTTTAAAGCCCTCCAAAATGTGTGCCTAATACTGATCACATGTTTGATGGACCAATAGTATACTTCTCCTATTAAAGGAGAGTCAGATGTTTGGCACTCAGCCTTTCTACCCTTGATGCCCAATGCATTTTCATTCTTACTCTTTGCATCCGCCAAAGTCTGAAGCTGATACGGTGTGTGGGCACAGCACTGGAAAGTGGTGGTGGCTAACTATGTTTAAACAGAACTGCAAGACTATGGGAAGATTGGAAAACTAGAGCCTAGATGTGCTAACATTTTATACAGTGGTTATGCCACTTCTTTTTGGTGCAGCCACAAAACGATTGGTGACTTGGTTAAGAAAATGTTAAGTAATACAGCCCTATGCATTACGTTGCGTTTCATTGCCTTTGGGAGGCGTTCCATGTGTGAAGCATGCATCCACCCTTGGATTATGGGGCTTTCACAGATTTGCTGAAGCTAAAAAAACTGGGAATGAGTCAAAATGCTACGCCTTCTAAAGCGAGGCATAATGAGTAGAAATATCTTTATTTCTCCTTGTTATTTCCTCTTCTATGCATGATGACGGAGTGGGAATCTCATGCCCCTGGAAGATATTTCCCTTATGTTTTCATTTTGTGCAATAATGTTAAGGGCCTCAAATACCCCACAGCATCATGGCTTACCCTTTGTGCCCACCAAAGCCTGAAGGTGATGGTGTGTGGGACACTCTTAAGCCACAGTATGCAGTGATGGTCTTGTACGTTAAAACTGAACTGTATGTACCTGTATGCACCTGGTGGTATCTGGTCTTTGTTAGTGCTGCTTAGCACACACTGTGTAGCCACAAGCCATACAAGAGGGAGGGAGTCAAATGGACTTTGGAGGAAATATCACTTATGTGTTAAACGTACACAATACCTTTAAGGACCTCAAATGCTCCACAGCATCATGGTCAGTAGGCGAGAGGTCCTGTCGCTGCTTGGAGCATCTCTAACAAACTGTTTGTTTCCCTTCCCAGCTCACGGTTTGAGTTGCTACTCATGTTCAGATCGGCCAGATCATCCCTCATGCCAGATCTACACCAACTGCACCTCCGACCTGGGATCCTACTGCATGAAAGTGAAGGACTACTTATGTAAGCCCGCGCAGACCTTGATGTAAAGCCTGTGTTTCATTATTAGAACTATAGACCATAACAGTAGCAAACTAATTGGCCTGGTATCAAAGATGAAGAAAGCTCTGCATGTTCACCAGGAGACACCTTGCAATAATTGGCCTGGCCTCCAGATGGCGGCATTGCTGCCAAGGACCATGAGTGCAAGAACACATGTGCTGCTTCTAACTTGGTTTCTATTTACATCTAGACTTTCCCCACTGCCACTGTTGTGCCCACCCTTGCAGAACATGCCCCTCTCTGTAAGCCAATACCTAACTGAGGTTCAGAATACACCACTTCTTGTAAGCCAGTTCTAACTGAGGCTCAGAACACACCCCTCTCTGTAAGCCAATACCTATGTGAGGCTCAGAACACACCCCTTCCTGTAAGCCAGTCCCTAACTAAGGTTCAGAACACACCCTTCTTTATAAGCCAATCCCTAGTTGAGGCTCAGAACACACTGTCTTTATTAGCCAATCCCTCGTTGAGGCTCAGAACCCACCCTCTTTATTAGCCAATCCCTAGTTGAGGCTCAGAACACACCCTCTTTATTAGCCAATCCCTTTGGGAGAGGTTACTGAAGGCATTGTTTGCAAACTCTGGTGCAGCCCCTATCCCTCCAACAAAGCAAGAGACTGTCTGGGGTACATCAAAGATAGGACCAGAGGACAAGGGGGCACGCTTGGACATTGAACGGGAGGAGGGGAAGGCTGGGGGCGTTTAACAGACATCGCTTCATTTTACTGTCGTAAAACACCTTTCGTAAGAAAGCAGAAGGACACCTGCGTGTGTAATTCCAGTTAACTGTCAAATTTGAAATATTAATGTGTCTTTTTCACAAAATGTATCAATTGACAAAGTCTTCAGCTAACCATTTGAATTACTAGGTTTATACCGGATCTAACCAGTTCTTTATTCAATGTATCTGTTTGGAAAATGCTTTTTTTTTTTTTCTCTAGTTCTCTTTTCTCTGCAACTTCATTATTCAATTGGATTTCTATTGGGTGATATCAAAACAGCCATTACTGGTCCAGCTTCCGGGTTGAGTGCACATTTTGCAAATAATGTTTTCTTTCTCAGCTGATTCTAAAGGCATTTGTATTGGATGAGTGGGTATTCTATTGAATTACGTGTCTATAATTGCTGCTATGGTTGGCATTTCTATTGGCAATAAGGTCTTTTTAATCTTTTCGTCTTGTCTGTTTGAGGCGGTGGGTTTGTCATTTGGAATCAATCCATACAATCAGTTCAAAACTTTATTCAGCAGCATTGTGGCAGCCATAAAAGTTTTTCATAAACAGAAAATGATAAACATTTTACATCCTAACATTTTAAATTCAGATTTGGCAATATATGAAATGCCTCAGATAGAAGGATAAGCTATGTCATACAGAGCCGAATTGCAACAGCAGATCTCTCTAGTGCTTTGAAGTTTGTGCAGCCTTTAAAAATGCGCCCACATTAAAAGACACTTTGTCATTACGTAAAGTGATAAGGATGTAAGAGTGGGTCTGCATTGACCTAGGCCGTAACAGTACCTCTTAAATTGGGAGTTAAAAACAACTTGGAATATTACGAGTAACATTTGTAGAAAAAGATCAAATGGAGCATAGTCTGTTTAGAAATATCGACAAACAGGCAAGATATAGAATGAAGATGTTGTGTATAGCTCAGGAGAAGGCATGACCGGTACTTAACAGTGCCTGATCTAAAACGAAGTAAGAGAGAATGTGTCCCATCTGCCAGCAGTCTCCCTAGAAATCTGTTTTCTTCTTGCTGGATTGCCTTCCAGATGGAAATGCCCATAACTGTGCACCGTACATAGCAAGTGGGTGGCACTGGGATTCAAACTTTTTTAACACTATGTCTAGAAATCCACCACCCTGGGGATTGGGGAAGAGAGCATAGGGACCTGAAGGCAGAAGAAAAGTTTGCGGTATGATGAAAGATGTTAAAAGACCATGACCCTTGGGAGGAGAAATAAATACCCAAATAAGGGAAGGGGCTTGTACTGGTCAGAGCGTTGGGTCCAATTGTCAGGGTTGATAGGGGCCTTCACTCAGGCCCACAAGACACGACGTGGGATTTGGCAAATTTAGCTTGGTGGTCGAGGGAGGCCATGAAACTGGTAAAGGCGTGTACTATGAGACACAGTGCCCTAGGGGTTTGTTCTAAAAGCACTGCGTCATCCATGTACAAGAGGGCTGGGAATGGGTTGTCCCTGTTACTGGATGGTCTAAAAGTGAGGGATTGACATTGTTCAAATACAAAATAAATAAAGGACCAACACACACTCATGCCTGACACCACACTGAATTTTGATTATTCCTGTGACTTCTCCTTGTTGACTAATGCAGACTCTAGCCTTCATTACCTCATTTAAATGGGCCACAAATGGACCAAGACAGTGTCAAGCCCATCAAAAATAAGAATTTCCCCCCCGTTTACACAGTCGAATGCTGAAGTCATAAATGTGGAGAAGTGTGGTTCATGGGTTAGAGCGGCAGACCTTGATGCAGAGTGCTGGCCAGGGACCAGGGTTCGATTCCCGCCTCGGCGGGATTGGGCTTAAATTCCTCTGACCGGATATTCTCGCCTCAGTGCCGAATCTAAGCATGGGCCCCACGCTGCAACTCTGGGCAATAGCTTGCTTAGTCTCCACAACGGCCTCTGATACACAAGGGATGCCTGGTTTCACCATGGGATGCCCAGGAGTGGACACCTCACAAGGAAAAGCCAGGAGGGGTTCCCTTGTGGTAGGAGTACAAGCGCCGGGATGCTTACGGGTTACTGTTCGCGCTATACAAATACAACACATTTACATTTACATAAATGCTAAGTAAAGCGGAGATCTTTTAGCCATTGTATATTTAACTAGCACCAGGTCAAGATTAAGGCATTGCTCGATGATCCCTAGTTTGCGTCTGAAGCCATACTGACAGCTATAGAGTATGGATTTGGTGTCCATTCCCTCAGTAATTCTATTATATGTAACGCAGCTCAGTACTTTGGCTGTACTGTCCAGGAGGGGAATTGGCCCGTAGCATGCAGGAGATGAGCGGTCCCCCATTTTGAATATTGGGATGATGGCAGCGGATCTGCATGCGGCGGGTAGGGTATTATGTGCACGACCATTGAAGATAATCGTGAGGAGTTGGATCCAAAATGATACATTATGTCTGATTAAAGTGATGTGGACACTCTCAGGACCCCGTGCTTTGTCACCCAAGCCCTGAAGGATCGAAGCCTCGACCTCCAGCAGAGTGAAAACGCGCCTCTAACAGTTGGTCAACTTGAAAAGTGTCTCCTAAATGAGGGGCAGTGTAGATTCCCTTAAAATGTTCCTCACGATTTCCACTGGTAGAGGGCTCATGGTAGAGGGCTGAAACTGGATTTGAGTTCAGTAGCAGTGGCCCAGAATGTCTTACTGCAGCCCTGTTTGGATATTTGTAAGAGTGCATCCAAGCAAAAGCTTACAACTTCCTGGCAGCATGTTTTTATGGCTTTTCTGTATTGCTTACACAGACTGCTCACCAAATAATGATCCCTGGGTTTGGTAGTTTGTACAAGGTCGAGATCCCTATCTGCTTTTCAGCAGATAGGGTTGCTCGTGCCTACCTGTTACCACCATAAATCAAATTCGACTCCAAGGGGCAGCTTGGTGAATGGTCTCTTACCACTGTAGCTGGGAGGGGGGGGGGTGCAGACCTTAACAGTGAACCAGGGACAGCGTTGGATCCTTGGATGCCGGAAAGCTAGAGATTCAAGCTTCAGCTTCAGTTTAGGACCTTTCACTCCAGTTGCTGCCTATCTGCTGATAGTACAAGCTGTAGGCTTACAGACAGCAGCTGTGGCTCTTCCTTCAAGTGCGGACGGTGGCGGTGGCAGCAACACCAGGGGAGGAGTGGATTTCTGCTGTTCACTTACCCTTCTGCTTTGTATCATTTTGAATTGCATAGTGTCTCATGGCACTGTTATTCTGGGTGCGCCGCGTAGACATATAGCAGTGTTTGACTCTTCTGGTGGATACCTGCTGGGGACTAACAAGGACTCATGAAAATTCTGTTAGGTGCCAGAGGGGCTGCTAGCCGATCTGGAGCAAGACGAGCAGGTGCACAAAACACCAACAATCATCATTAAACATGAAAGGGCGTTATGCTTCTGAGGTTCGCAGGTCTAGCTGTCAGGCTGCCCCTCTTGAGTTTGAGTTTTGGGGTGGCAAGCAATACTTGGTCTTGAAACTGATAAGGCAGTGAATCCCTGCCAAAGGCAAGACGATTGGAGATAGGGAAACCCAGAATAGGCGGGATACTGTGATGGTGCAATCTCAAATTACCATTGAAATTGGAAATTTCAAACAGCAGCGATCACCCCTAACGCCAATCAATGATTGATTGATTGAAAGCATGCTTGAGCAAGCAATCAGGCTTGTGGAGGGTGAAATCAATCTAACTGAACGTAGACTCTCCCTAGACCACGAGGTTGTGCTTTCTCAGCTGTCTGGTGCTATTTCTGGTTCTATCGATAGACCCCAATGAAGCGCAGCTTTAAAATAGGTTCTGCCACCACCCGGAGAGGGAATTGAGATTGCCAGCCAGGCGTCCGTTGTTGCAGTAGATCTATCTCTAGATCTACCAAGCCAAGGTGATTCATGCACGTCTTGCTCACCACAGCCAGCTGTAATAGGTAAAAGACCACTAGTCAAAGCTACAGCTCCAAAGAGAAAGTTACCCTTTAGAAGTACCCGGGGTTCCAAAGATCTACTTTCCTGGGTTCAACCGTCTGCACCTTCCTGTCTGCCTGCTCAATATCATTGCCTCCCCTTGCTACTGCGGACCCTGCTCACACCTTAACAGGCTCCAAGTGATTGAGCATATTTTCTGCAAAGGTTGAAGCCTTCCTAGAGGCCAAGACAAAACCTTTGGCAGACCGACTTGGTTTCATAGAGACCCTGGCTAAAATCTTTGTAAAGTAAGGGCTTCCAACTTACCGACTATGGTTGGTTCCTTCCTTAAAGCCTATTACTGTCCATTTTACAGCCTCATCCCATATACTGCCGGAGCCTGACATCAGTCTCCAGGGCACTTGCACCGTATCATATCATATCATGTTGTATCATCATAGGGTCTTGGTTATGCTTTCCTCCACCCGGAGGAGGACCAACTGGTATTTACAGTAGTGATTAGATAATGTGAGGGTGAGAGTGCAGTATCATAAAATTACCTCCATCTATCGATCTTTGTTTTTATTATGTTGAAGATGGGGTAATGGTTAAAACAAAGTGGTGGTGCAGTGATAGAAGGGCAACTGTTCTATCACACCTGTTTGAAAAAGTGACTGGTCAACATGTTTCAGACCTCTTACACCAAGTAGTGTCTGGGGGCTTTCTTCAGGACCAATGGAGAGCTTGGTATTTAGTTGTAACGTGCATATGTAAGTAGTGCAATTACCCCTCTTCTTGGGTGTGCCTGTTTGCACTCTTATGTGTTGTAGATGCATTTGTGTCTACAACTTACTGGAGGGTAGCTGCCTCGGGGAATGGGCGGGCGGACTCTCTTTGGGTCCTGTATAGCAACTTGCGCTGGCACATTCTACCGTGCCCTGGTGAATACTACTTACCTACGCACGTTACAACTAAATAACATGCTTTCAGTTGGTTCGGGTGGAGGAAAGCACAACCAAGACCCTATTTTAGAGAGGGGGAAAGGACATAACTCAATGAAAAAAATGGTGGAAGAATATAACTTAATAGAAAAAAAAATAGAATTAAGTTAACCATCCAATGTATAGTGCTCGTCATCGCGGTCAACGCAAAACAGAAGACAAAAAGAAAGTGTCAAAAGTGGAGGGAGTGTTACATCAAAGCAATCTGCTTTATTACTCGTGTTAGAAATGTATGCTTGTGGGCGGTACATCATATGTAACACTCCCCTCACTTTTCATTTTTTTACGATCCTTTGTGGTGGCACCGTCTTGTATCCATGGATAATTGAAGACCAATGATGGATGTATAATATGATCTCCTGACATTATCACATTGATGAAGCTTACTCCAATGACATGAATAAAAGGAAGATTGTTTAAACAAATCATCTAGGTTTGTATCTACAGGAATTTGGAAGAAAAGCTGTTCTATTACATTGACGAAAGGTGAAGAAACTTAAACATTCAACATTTTTGCGAGTGACGGAGGGGACGTTTATTTCTCTGGAGGAAAACGCATCAAGTTGATCATTTTACGCCTCTTGATCAAAAGGCGATACCCACTGGCATTTACATTCATTCAAATTACAGGCAACTAACTGGGACTCTGATTCTCATCTTTTCCATGTTATCTATATTCAGCTACATTCCCAGATCAATCTGATTTGGAAAAGGAGAAGGGAGGGCTTTAAAATGATTAAAGCACTGGGATAACGTATCAGATTTAAATTTTGGGAAACACTGCATATACAAATCTGCACATTAATCTGTTGCCAACCATATATGAACCGTACCTCGATAATATATCTAACCCTGTAGACCGGGCTTTGTATTTTAAATTTAGAACAGGGACTTTGCCTGTAAGTGAATTGACTGCCCGCTGGAAAACTTACCACCAGCGTTCTCCTTTCTGGGCGACATGCATAACCCGAGTTAAGTCAGTTGGCCACATTCTCTTTGAATGTCCGTCTTATCTAGCGCCGAGGCGGTGCTGGCTCAAACCATTATGCTGACTATTAGGCACTCGGCAGTACAAAGTGGCACTATGAATTTTAATGTCCGACACATGCACTCTGTTTGCCTGTGCCGTGTCCAAGTTATTAAAATGGTCCTGGGCAATTCGTTTAAAAAGGCTTTCTTTGTCAATTTAATGCTTGTCTTAAATGCTCATACAATGTTTTATCTGTGTAAATAGTATGAATTTGTCTAAATGTTTTTTTTTTGTCTTTAAATTCATTGTATTATGCTTTTATGATATTTTTATATTGAAATAAAGCCTTCAATCAATATCGCTTAATAATTCTTCTGAGTACTTGCACAGAGTGTGTGACAGGTTGCATATATAATTCTCCACATGGATCTAAAAAAACGACATATTCCTCAGTAAAACTTGTAAATACATGGGTGTGTGGTTGAATACATCAATACTCTCTGGATGAATGAAAGAGTGACTAGTATCTGGGTGATTAGATGAGTGCATGAGTAGAGCCTGACTGATTAGACAATGCGTGACTAATGCGTAAATAATTAAATACATGCATAGATACTGGTGGGATGCGTAAATGAGTGCAACTCTAGTGCCTGGATGATTATTATTATTATGTTTGCACTTGTAAAGCGCGCTGTTACCCGGAGGTTTCCTGGCGCTGTGCAACGCTGGGGAACCCGTCCTGGCTTTCCCTGTGGGATGGTCCCTGCTGGGAGTCCCCAGGGTGGAGCCATGCATCCCCGGCGTTGGGGGGGGGGGGGGGGGGGGGGGGCGTTGTGGAGATTAGGCAAGCTAATGCCCAGAGATGCCGAGTGGGACCCCAGATTAGAATAGGCACCGAAGCGAGAATTATCGAGTCCGCTGACCCAAGTCCATGACCCTGCCGCGTCGGGAATTGAACCCTGGTCCTGGCCGACTTCTGCTCCCGGGTCTGCCGCCTCTAACTGGTGAGCCACATGTATGCAAGAGTGCATACATAGTATATAGGTGATTTACAGAGTGCATGGATAGTGCATACATGATTGTTTAAGTGCATGCATAACACCTAGCCTATAGGATGAATGCATAAATTATTTATTTATTTATTTATTTTATTTTAACATTTAGTATAGCGCGAACAATGCCCGGAGGCGTCTCGGCGCTGTAAACTGCAGGCTCTCCTAACTTTGGCTTCTGGACTCTAGAGGTTAAACAGCCATGTTTTCAGCTGCTTCCTGAATATAAACAAATTAGGGCTGGATCTTATAGTTTGCGGGAGTGTGTTCCACAATTTCGGGGCAGCCACCAAGAAGCGTCTGTCTCCCCAGTTAACCAATCTAGTGCGTGGTACTACCAGATCGTTCATCTTTGCGGACCGAAGTGGCCGAGAAGGCTGATATGGGATAAGATGATCTCTCAGAAATTGTGGGGCCTGTTGGTGTAGTGTTTTATATACAATGCACAAGGTTTTAAATTTTATTCGGTTTTTTACAGGCAGCCAGTGAAGATCTCTCAGGGTGTTCGTTATTGGCTTAAATCTCGGAACACCTGAGAGTAACCTGGCCGCCGCGTTCTGTACAAGTTGCATTTTTTTAATAACTCTAATTTGAGCGTTGGCAAACAAGCCATTACAATAGTCTAGTGCCGACAATACAAGGGCACTTATCAGGGTTCTACCCACAGAATCAGGGAGAAATGGTAGGATCTTTCTTACAAGGCGTAGTTTATAAAAAGCTGCCGAGGTCGTCGGGTTGGCATGGGTCATAAATTATGTTTCAGCGATTGGATGCTGCTGATTTGTTTTTGGTTGAGTGAACAGGCAGTGCCTGGATGTTTAGATATCTACATGGGCAGTGCCTACTTTATAGCACAATCATAGCATGGCATAAGATTACGGAAATGTTGGACGTGCCGCTGAAATATGCAGCGCTGCTGCCCCTTGCATATCATTCGGACATTCCACTACTCCAAGAGGAAGTATTTAAGAGATTTAAGGAAAAATATAATATGTTGACTTGGGGTGACCTGTACCATGAGAGTAAATTTCGCACCCTTGAGCATATGGAAAGGGGAGACCACTCTGTCCCCCCGAACGTATGGATGGGTGCCCCGATCCCCCGGGAAACCATTGTGGGCGGGGGGCGTGACCCGGCTGGTATGCCCGAAGCGGCGTAGCCGGAGCACGTCCCTCCCGCCCAAAAGAGGTTGTCCTAAACACCCGCCCGGAAATCCGTGCACGGATAGGCGTGCTTGAGGCGGGTCCCCGCCCTCCCGCAGCTGGATAAATAGTGCGGGAATCCAACGAAGCTTCCTCTTGTTCCTGTGCTCTGAAGGCTGCACCACTCGTTGCTCGTGTGCCCTCAAGGGAACAAGCTGCACTTTTTGAGAACTTGTAATCCTTGTCTTTCTCTTTCAGTTATAAAGGCGTGTTTGGAGATCGAATCACCTTTGCAAGTCAGGTCGGACGGATTGAACGAAGACATGCCTGGCAAGAAACCCGGAAAGAGCTCCGAGATGGAAAGGATGCTGCGCACGTTGGTGAACCAAGTGGCGGTGATGGACCGAAAGTTGGGTAAAGTTGACCGGCTGGATCGAGGCCTAGCGGCCATCAGGAAATGGGTGGAGGCCCAGAATGCCCCCTCGGGAGGGCCTAAAAAGGTCATAGGACCGGCATTGCCGAATGTCACCCCAGGGGATAAGGGTAAGAAGAGGAAGGGGAAGGCGGGTCCCAGCGAGGCCCCAGTTCCAGTAGTAACTCCACCGATTCCCGTTGCGCCGGCGGCCAGCCCTGTACCAGGACCGGATGGGGGATTGCCAATCCCTGTGGTTATCACGCCACTGGGGGATGACCAGATGCCCCCGGAATTAGCACTTCAGTTAGCAGCGGTATTACCCTGGCTAAAGAAGGGAGCAGGGAGATCAGCGGCTGTGGGAGACCCGGCCGAAGAAGCCAGAATAATTATTGAGCAGTTGCGGCAGGCAAGGGATGCCGGGACAGCGAATGCACCTTCTATTTCCCCGCAGATGGCGAAGGTGGTCACGGCTGACGATCGGGAGAAGACAACGGACACGGCTTGGAGCACGGCTGAAGCGGGTAAGAGATCGTTGCCATTGGTGGGGGAGGGACCGGTGCCCTCAAGCCGGGAAAGCGTATCTCAACATATTCCCATGGTTACAAAAGAGATGGTGTGGGGAGACAAGTACATTAACATGTTTTCACTTTTGACTGACCATCGTGAGTTAGAATATGCAAAGACCTAGAAAGATCTCTGGCACCCCAGTGTATGGCGGGCCAAGATAGCGGAATTCAGGGTCGAAGAGACCATGGTGAACTGGGTCAGGGCCTTTTCTATCTTCGCAGCGATTATCGGAGAACGTAAACCAGAGGTGTTAACTGACCTGGCATGTTATCAGAACAGGATCATGAATTTCCATGCGATGTATGGGGGAAATGAATAGAAGAGCTATGATGTTGCCTTTAGAAAAGCGAAGGAGTTTAACCAGGCCTTGACATGGGATTGTTTGGATACAGTGTCATGGCACGCTCAGCTCTTGCCAGGACCGGCAAGTGCTTCAGTGTCAAGCACGAACGGCTCCGGGGGATTCCATCAGAGGCCGTCACAGCCCTTTTGGGCGAGCGCCGGGGGGTAATCCCAGCCCAGGTCAAGCGGGAACGGAGGCAAGCGAGGGGTGTGTTGGGGATTCAACAAAGGAACTTGTAACAGGCCTCAGGGAACGTGTAGGTTCTGGCACGCGTGCTCAGGCTGTGGGAATTCCTCACACCCGGAAACCAGTTGCCGATCTAAAGCCAATGGTGTGGGAGGAAAGGGGGGGTCCCAAGCAGGATTGATGCGGTGCCTCGGAAGCAAACATCTTCGCCCGAAGATATCTTGGCTTTGACCACTTGGCTGAACCGATACCCTGATCATGCGTCCGCCGGGACTCTGAGGGGTGGCTTTTCATATGGCTTCAGGATCCCGGCGGGCAATTTTCGGGGGAGCCCTTCCTGTAAGAACCAGCTGTCTATTCAACACAACCCAGCGGTGGCCGCCAAAAAGATAGCCAAAGAAGTTAGCTTGGGGCGAGTGGCAGGACCATTTGGCGGCCCACCAGTTGCGGATTTTGTGTATTCCCCTTTAGGAGTGGTTCCGAAAAAAGACCCGGGGGAGTATAGACTCATCCATAATCTATCGGACCGAGGGGGGCCTCAGTAAATGAACCAATTGACCCCGAAGTATGCTCAGTGAAGTATGCATCGTTCGATGACGCAGTCATACTGTTGAATCGCCTGGGCCCCGGTGCATTGTTAGCTAAATCAGACATTGAATCTGCATTCAGGTTACTCCCAGTACACCCTCAAGACCAGCGCCTGCTGGGATTTACGTTTCAGAGGAAATTCTACATGGATAAATGCATGCCCATGGGTTGTTCGATTTCATGTGCCTATTTTGAAATGTTTAGCTCCTTTTTGGAATGGGTGTTCACAGAGGCCACAGGGCATAGACAGGAGATGCACTATTTGGATGATTTCCTCTTTCTGGGCCCAGCGGGCCCTCAGGACTGTGCGCAGGCATTGCAGGACTTCTGCGTGCTCATGCGGGGTTTTGGGGTCCCATTGGCGCCAGGCAAGACGGTCGGGCCGTCTACCTCCCTCGAGTTTCTGGGTATAGAACTAGACTCAGAGGGGGGGTGTTTCCGTCTGCCGGCTGAGAAAGTGGCCAAGTTTAGGGCTTCCCTGGTACAATGTCTCCGAAACGGAGAAGGTGACCCTACACCAGTTGCAACACACAGTGGGTCAGCTTAACTTTGCATTAAGAGTGATGCCGATGGCTCGCCCTTTCTCTCGTTCCATAGCACAGGCTATGGTGAGCCTTAAGGAGGGACACCACCGCACTAGACTGTCGGCAGAGGTTCGCCAGGACATGCTCATTTGGCTGGCATTTCTGGAGGACTTCAATGGTCGAGTGGTGTGGAACAAACCCCCAGCCTCGTCGAGGGAACTCTGCTTATGGACCGACTCGGCGTGGGGTTTGGCGCAATCTTCGGAAACCGGTGGTCGGCACAAACATGGCCGGCGAGATGGCACACAAGCGGCCTAACAGGTAACATTGGTTTCTTGGAGTTATTCCCCGTCTGGGTGGCTCTGATGGCATGGCCAGAAGACTTTAGGGACCGCTCAGTGGTGTTTTGGTCAGATAACATGACAGTGGTCGAGTGCATTAATCACCAGGCAGCACGCTGCAAATGGATCTTACAACTGTTGAAGGAAATTGTATTGCGATGCATGAGATTGAACGTACAATTCAGGGCAAAACATGTGCCGGGTGTACTGAATAATGCAGCTGATGCTCTCTCTCGTTCAAAAATGCAGGCTTTCAGGGGTTATCTACCCACAGCGGAGCTAGTGGCGGCACCTTTCCCCGAAGCACTTTGGCGGATCGGTGCCCCGGACAACAAGACCTTGTGGCAGCCAGTTTAGCGCCAAGGACGAGGAAAGCTTATGAAGGGGCGTTCCGTTCATACTGCGCCTTTCTGGGGCCAGTAGGGGAGCATAGATGGGGGCGGGAAGAGTCCTTGCTCCAATTTTTGGTGGCACTTCATAAGTAAGGCCGGTCGGCGGCAACCGCCAACAGGTATAGGGCCGCCATAACATTTATGGCACAGCTCCACGGGATAAGGGACCCGACGAACTCCTTCTTAGTCAGGAAGGCTCTCCGTGGCTGGCGGCGCCTGGAGGGTCGCAGACAGGATAACAGGCACCCGATTGGGTTGGATAAATTGACCACCTTACTGGCGAAACTGGATGAGACCTGCTCCACGCCCAGCGAGGTAATACTGTTCCGAGCAGCTTTCGCATTGGCATTCTATGGGGCCCTGCGGGTGAGTGAACTAGTGGCAGGGAATAAGAAAGATGGGGAAGGAGGTCTACGCAGGGATCACGTCCAGATAAGGGGTGATTCTCTGCTGATCTCGATAGCCAGGTCGAAAACAGACCAGGAGTCCCTGGGGAATAGTGTGGTGTGGCAGCGCGCTCTGGGGAATCCCGGTTGTCCAGTGGGGCATGTGGAGGCCTACCTGAAACAGAGGTTGACAACATGGGGGGGGGCCCTGCTTAGACACATGGACGGCACCCCATTGACAAGATTTCAATTTCAGAGGGTGCTGGCAATTACGATTACAGAGGCGGGCTTGAACCCGTGTGATTTTGGGACCCACTCATTTAGAATAGGGGCCGCTACGAAAGCTACGGCTCGGGGTCTGTAGGCGGACGAGGTGAAACAATTAGGCCGTTGGTCCTCGAATTGTTTCAAGAGATATGTGCGACTGCACATGTTGTAAAAGACTGATGAAATGCACTCACGCTTATTGTCTTTTGTTTGGATTACAGTTTCGCAAGCCTGTCACGCGGGGCGGAAATTGGGATCGGCCCAGCATCAGCTGACCAGCAGGAAGGGATCACCAAATGGAGATCAAGTGGTCTGGGTCGTGGGCCACTCATACGCGAGGCGTGCCGGGGACATATTCAAAGCAGGTGACGCGATCCACACATCTGAGGAATATGGGTTCAGAGTGACCTTCCATGGGAAGTGAGGCCTCTGTATTGACCAATTGCAAAATTTTGTGGAGGAACTCTTAGGGCGGCACAGGTCACCGTCATCTGTAGTCATAGTGCACGTGGGGGGCAAAGACTTGGTGAGACTGGGAAGACGGGTGTTAGTTGAGCACATATTGTCTGCAGTTAGCTGGTTGGCCAAGAGGCTCCCGGGGTGTACGATTGCCTGGTCCCACATGATTCCCAGGAGAATATGGCGGGGGGGGGGGTTTGTCTATGTCAGCGTTGAACCACTCGGTAAAGAGGGTTAACAACAAGATTGAGAAACTGTTTCGCTCCGCTCATCTCCAAAGCATTTCCCATGGGTGTATTAGGGGTGATCGCTGTTATTTGAATGATGGGGTGCATCTGTCCAGGGCTGGGAATGAATTACTCATACGAGACTTCGTAGCTTGGGTAGTGGGTTTGAGGAGACATGACCTGTAGGAGGTGTGGGGGGGCCAGATAGTCGGTCAACTATCTGGCCTGTGGCTGTAAGGTCATGATCAGTGAGCAGTGATTTCAAGGTCCCTAGGGGGGGCACCACCCATTATGGATGGGAGCGCCCGGGGGGCGGTGGCCATTGGCCCCTCCCACGGGGGGGCGGTGGCCATTGGCCCCTCCCACGGGGGGCCGGCACCCACTACGGATGGGTCGCCCAGGGGGAGACGGCCATAGGCCCCTCCCAGGGGGGGAGATGGCTATATGCCCCTCCCACGAATTTCCCGGGGGCCGGATATCCGCTCCGGTGGAAGAGAGTGTGGGGAAGGGGGGGGGAGTCCATGCTGTCCTTCTTATGGATACCTCGCACACGAACTCAGACGACCTTAAGATGGTGTCGAGTGAAAGGGGGCCCCCACGACAAGGGAAGTTACAGTTGGCTGCGAGGGTAAAGTCCTCTGCGCATGCTCCACTCACACCGTGAGGGCGGGAAGTTGGTGATAGGTATCTGACACCGGTTAAGACCTTGCCGTTGGCCCTTAATGCTAGGTTGTACAAATTCAAAAATGTAATTCATTTATTAGGATGCTAGACTCGGCTAGGAAACCTTTGTATTAGAGATTTGTTAAGGTTAGCCTGAAAAACCTGTCTTCATCAAAAATGTAATTGAAGTTGAATTTGTACATGATTCATGAAACGTTTTTAATTTAAAGTTTTAAATGTTGTTTCATATTTTAATAAATACGGCCGGGGGGGTCGTGAGGCCCCCCCGCCTTCCAAAAGTTCAGATCCGTGTCTGTCTCCTCCCATGGGGAAACTGGTGTTGGGAGGGGTGGCGGGCATCCCGGCCCATATGTGCCCGACGGAGTTACGGACACCGCTAGATGTTTTTCTGTACATACGTTTTTAGGCAGTTTTTAAAAGCACTTACCCTCAATTTCCCAGATGAACCGGTAGTATTGCGCTCACTACAAATAATGGATAGGGCAAAACCCATAAAACTGGTATCCCTGATTTATAACACAGGGCAAACACTACGAGAAAGGCCTGCTGCGCAGTCACGGGTGAGATGGGAAGTAGAGTTGGGGAAGGCTCTGACAGACTCACAATGGGAGGCCTGCAGACTACACACTGAGAGGGTTTCAGCAAGTAGCAGACTCCGTATCATACACCAAATAATCACAGGGAAAGGATCATTGTCCTGCATAACCAGGGTATGCAGGAAAAAGTGGGGTGTCCCAAGATAAAAGACCCTCATGCATGTGATGGTATGATCGTAGTAGCGGTATATGTTGATTCTCCACTCTTCATTCACATGTGTGCATTATCATTGGGTCAGTATGGTTATGCAGCCTCCACCCGGAGGATATTACCCATGGTTAAAAACAGTAGTGATCGAGTGATGTGGACAGTGCTCAGGTAGGAATTAAAATACCTGGACAGCCAGATGTAAACTTTATTAGGTCTGGATTTGGGTAGCCCATCAGGGAGTAAACAAAGTTGTGCGTTTATGTGAATGTATAAGGGGTTCTAAACGCACTCAAAAAGTAGTGATCTAAAATATGGCCAACATGTTTCAGCCCAATCTGTCTGGTTAGGTCTTATGGGCTTTGTTAAGGACCAAAAGGTGCAATAGTGATAGTGAGTGTTTATAAAGAATACTGTTCTGTTGTAAACAAGATAAGAAAAGGAAAAAATTCAACCTGTTTCTTTTTCTATGGGAGGTCACACTGAACCTGTAAAATAAAAATAACAATGTGCGCACAATATAGGGTAGGGGTAGAGGAAATAGAGACACACAAAACAATACAGTACTTCATTGTTTTCCAAAATCAATTCTTGATTTTGTTGCAACTTTAAAATGGCAATACGCTTCAGACCCCACAGTCCATGGCAGTGTCAACTCTCTCATTATCTGTCTCTTTGTGATGCATGCTGATGATGTACACCAATATATGCTGTGAATCATTCATCTCGCCAGTGTTTCTATTCAGCATGCAGTAAGAATATAATGTTCGGCATGCTCGCGTAATTCCGCGGCTCCTCTCATGCGTGTTACCCATGTGGTTGTTCTCGTATATCTTGGTGATCTTTAAAACCTCTCATTCGGAATGCCCATATCGTTATTAAGCATAAACACTCTCACGTACAACTTAGTGAAATAGTCGATGGTAACGTGCATTCGTGCGGTTCACAGTGGCAATCATATGCAATGCCCCGGTTGTCATGCACGTAATGCATGCGGTTTCCATAAGGGGAAAATGGGGCGTAGCTCGGGGGCACATATCTAAATGCCGGCGTTGGTGGAGACAAACCTCAAGTGTTTAATTTGGACACTTCATCAGATATTGCGGAAGTAGAGGGGGCTGTAACTAGAATAAAGAACGGACATGTTAAGCCAAAAAGTACTTGCGGTTCGTATCATACACCACAAATTCCTACACAGATTATACTTCACACCTGTTAAGATGTACAGATTTAAATTAAGGGAGGACAAAAGATTTGACAGATGCCGCGCTCCAGGGGCGGATTTTCTACACCTAGTAGGGGAATGCTCGAGCGTTAGAGATTATTGGAATGGAGTCTTTTGGGCACTACAACAAATGGTAGATGCGACGTTGGAACCAGACCCCTTATTTGCGCTGTTGGGATATGTCACACCAATAAAGGCAGAACACAGAAGATTCGTCGCTATGGAACTACTCTTGGCGAAACGGAGGGTAGCCTGCAGATTGGGGAGGGGGCGAGCGCCTAAGTTTAAGACTTGGATGGATGATTTAATAACTTGTCAGGAAAGGCTCGCCACTTAAGCAGAACTACTGCCGGTAGCTTCCAGACCAAATGATATTTGGGCCCCACTAGCGTGCTATTTAATTAAAAATACGGCAGCTGACCAAAGTAACGATAACTCTGCCACAGTGGAGGTGGGGACAGGAGAGGTCACTAGTAGGTAGGGAGGAAGGTAGGGTAGGCGGAGGCACTTTCTGTAGAAGGAACTGTGAGGATAGCGAAGTAAGGTAAAGGGCATTTTACTGTTTTTGCCTGTAAATAATGTTGAAAATGGATTGACCCCAATAGGAACCTTGCTAGAAGATTTGGAGGTCTCGCGTATGTAGAATATACACGGGGGGACTGGCCTCTTGTGCTGCAATTCCACTGATTGATATTATGATATTGGAATGTTTATGTGTGTTATATAAAAATAATAAAAAGAGTTAACAAAAAAAAACGACATGGGCAGTGCCTGGATAACTGAATAAGTGCATCAGTAGTACTTTGCTAATTGGATAAGTGCATGACTAGTGTCTGAGTGAATGCGTGAGTCCATTGTTAAAGCTTGAGAGATTGGATGAAAGTAAGTGTACTGCTGCGATGATTGTATTAGTGCAAGAGTATTGCCTCAGACATTAAATGACTGCATAGGTACTGGATGGATAGGCTTACTACTATGGTACTCTCTATGTGATTAGATGAGTTCTGAGTAGCGCCCGAGTGTTTCATGAGTGCATGCGTGAGCCTCAATATTTCAGTAACTGCATGGGTTGTAAGTGGGTGTTTAGATGACTGCATAGGTTCTGTGAAGTGTTATAATGACTGCATAGTTACAGCCTTGTTAATTGCATAAGTAAATTGTTAGTAGCTAGGTGATTAATTGAATGTATGGGTATTGCCTGCATACTTCAATGACTACATAATTTGTGCCAGCCTGATTGCAAGAGTACATGTGTAGTGTCAGGGTAATTGAATGACTCCATGGATAGTGAATCACTGATTAGATGAATGCCTGACTAGTGGCTTGGTGATTGCATGAGTGCCTGAATACTGCCTGACTGAGAACGTGCCGTAATTGCTGTTTAGATACATAACAGTTGTCACTATATCTCTGACTTATTGGTTATCTCCTTCTGTCAGTATCAAACTGCCTGTTTTACTGCATTCTTCTGAGCTATGTGTGAGTAAAGTCTAGATATCACACTCGATATATAATTGCATACATGGCTCTCTAGAAGCATATATTGCTTTGTTAGCGAGTGTGCACATACATCAGTAAGTTACTCAAACGGAAAACAACATTTTGAAATTTTTCAAAGCACCAAACCTTTTGTGAATGGCATACCTACATCATTTCACAAATATTTCTTCTGCTTCTAAAACATATATTCAGCATATCACAAACAAAAATTACACTTCAAATGAAGCTAGCACAGGATCTCTCAAGGCATTCTGCACTATTAATCCTGTTACATTTTAACCATGTTTGAAAAAAAAACACTACCCTTACCATGTACATGAACTTTTCATCAGCCTTACTGAACATAGATCACCATGTAAACATATATGAGATTTCTTAACAGATGTACACCTTCAAGCCATCTTCCCAAAATATATACCTCTCTGCATTTTAAGTAAACTTAAAAGTCCCACCATATATATATATATATATATATATATATATATATATATATATATATATATAGCTATGTGCAAGCACTACAACCATATCACACCATCTAACCAAATGCAAATTGTTGCAAAGTCACCCTGTGCCCTGGGCACCCCCAACTTTTTGATGACTGATGCTGGTGGTAACTAATTTTGAATGACCCAGGGCTTTGCCTAACCAGGCCCAGGGCCAGTGCTGAGCTGAAAGAACACATTTGAATACAGTTAAAACACCCAACATCCACTAGGGTACACTATGGTATGGTGAGGTACCCCTATAATTGGCACAACCTACCCCATAGTCCCCTAGTATATAATAGGGCAGGGGATTGAAACTACCTAGAAGTCCCCAGTACACTGGGGTATGAGAGTTTAGAGGCCAGCAGCTCTTTCTGCACTAGCATGTGTGCACTGCTGAAGCCTGAGATCAGTTTAAAAGCAGCACTGGGTGCCAGGACTGCTTTCAAACAGTAAATTGTGCCCAAACTCGACCTTGGTGGTAGGGGCACTTACAAATGGAGAATCTACAATGTTTTTTTTCATATTAGGGATTCCCAGGGTCTCCCCTAGGTATTCCAAGGTTTGGGGGTCAGTTATCTATAAGGTACACCCTTATAAAATGAGTTTTTATATGCCGAGGTAAAATGAAATTTCACATTTTACTCCTCACTTTGTGGTAAAGTGCTGCTCAAATTCGAATTTGATGCTAGGAGCACTGGGTAAGGAGGATCTGCAATATTTCTGCAGATTCAGAACCCCTAAAGTCTCCCATAATTGCACAGAGGGTGGGGGTCCTGTAGAAATTAGGGCAATGCTTATAAAATATGTTTTATAAGCTCCGGTGCTAGAAAACTGGCCCAAGTAATTTTCCCCATTGCAACCTCATGGCCCATAGGTTAACATGGTAAGAAGTTATTGATTAATAAATATTGATAGGAGAGGGCAGCCAGACCATTCAAAGACTTCCCAAAATGGTAATAGTAAATCCAACAATATTTTATTGTTGAATTTCTCCTAAAGTGTACATACATACAAGAAGATATAAGACTTTTTTGTTTGTATGTCCAAATTCAGCCTTCCAGTGGTCTGGCCTGATGGGTCAGAATTAAGTGGAATAGCCATGCTGCTTTGAAAAGGTGATAAAGAACCACTGGGGTTAATAACTCTGCTGGGAGGGCAGTGTGCTGGTCTATAGGAATGCCAGGCCAGGGGGTGGGGTCATAAACCGTGCTCTTCAAGGCAGAGGGGAGGCCTGGGATTCAGTTTCACTCTTACACTCTTGGCCCAGAGTCAGGGCAAGGCTTAAGGAAGGTATGTGCAGATGGTAGGGGGAGAGGCCATGTAAATAAGCCACCCCAGGGGGTGTGTTTAGCCAGCTCTTACCTCCTTGCTGGACAATCAGCCATTATGAATTTGAAATATTTGATGCACTGTGGGACAAGATAATGTCACACTCTACAGGATGTGGTCATAACTATGAGGAGTTACCCTGGTTTCATTGGTCAGAAGTGACCTGTTTCTTGACCCAGAGAATTTTGAATAAGTATCTGAGGGGCAGAGCCCTCCAGATCTGCTGCTTGAAACTTACTGCAGCAAGAAGTGCCCTGCTGTGAAGTTTTGCTGTGCAAAGATTTCTATGGCCTGAAGACTGCACCAACTGAAGCTGCAGCCCTGTGGACTCCCGTGCTGCAAAAGGACTAAAGAGTGGACTCCCGTGCTGCAAAAGGACTAAAGAGTGGACTCCCGGCAAGCTACAGGTTAACAGAGGTTACCGGGACATTTCACCCAAAGAATTCCCAGCCTGGAGTACCGGTGGATTTGTAAGTGTTGTGTTCAGGTGGATTGTAGAATTGAAGTTTCACACTTTCAAGGACGCTCTTGGAGATTCCAAGACCTTGTATTGTGTGTTGGATACTTTGGACCCACAAGCAAAACTTCAGGAAGCAGTTCTAACTGGACCCCGTCTGCTGGAGAAGGTGGCACAATACATTTGGTGAGATTCTCCAGAACAATTTCTAAAGGCGTCCCTGTCTGAGAAAACAAAATGACGAAAAGGGACACTGTTGGTTTCTGAGCACTAGAAAGTGACTAATCTTTACAAATTCATATCTCTGGTTCCCTACAGTGGATTGTTTTCATTTTGGTGGCATTTAAAAGATAAAAATATTACCTATTTCTTATGAATTGGTGTTGGATTTTTATTTTGTGTTGTCTTAATTATTTACTGAAATTGTGTTTTTAAATGCTTTACATACCTGTCTTTGAAGTTAAGCCTGTCTGCTCGCAGCCACGTTACCAAGGGTTGAGTATAGGAATACATTTCTAAGACCTATGCTGGGTCCTACCATGTGTTAGTAGCCTTATTGCCAGTGGCAGACCTACATTTACCCCTACCAATAACCCACTTTCCAACACAAAGTTGTCACATAAGTTAATAAGCACATTGACAAACACTTCCCTATGCATACTAACAAGTATGACTTCTTTCTAATTGATATACAGGATGACAAAATGTTCTCACCTTTTATTTGTGACCACACTATTCCTGTTTAATAATGTTACTTAAGTACTACAACTCCCAGAATGCAAATAACAAATCTATTCTGCACATGAAGTTTAGACATTTAAAAAATTCTTAGTTCTTCATTGCAACTTTCCACAATATTATGCAGGTATTTTTCAATAAAATACACAATTTAATAAAGAGGCACAAATTAATGTTTCTCTTACTTCCCAAAATATTCACCACTAACCTCTTAAACACCTTGTATTAGATACAGTTCATCTAATATATTTTTTTTCACATCACTGTTATACTCTTTTTTTGTTATCAAACTCCCCAATACATCTTAATTTCTAATGCATTTTTAAAGGATTAAAAAAATATGCACATACCAGGGAAATGAGTTTGTAAATTTTATTGTTGTTTGAGCTGTCTGTGGATACCTTGAAACTCTTAGGAGCCCAAGAATGGTATACCACTCTAATGTAAAACAACCATAAAATGGCAACCTCTTCAACTTTGCACGCTGATCATGAGAAAGATAGCAAATTAAATCATGTCTCTCCTTTTAGACTACACTATCTCCACATGTGAATGGTTAGAATCTGTTAACCCTTTCCCTCTCTTTTAAACAGAGATTCCGGTCTCTGTGTTTTTGATATGTATTTGCGATGATCAGAGACAAATCACAAAACAAACAGAAGTTTAAACCTATATCTAACTTAATTTAAAAGAAATGTAAATACTACACAATAGTTTATTACAGAGTCCTGAGTTGGAAATTAAAGCTTGTCATTACTTAAATTGTGTCATCACTCCTCACCTTTTTAAAAGATGTTCTGTCTAACACCCTTTCCTCCAAATACACTCTTAGCTCAGTGTACCTAGCAACCCAGTGGACCCAGTAGGTCACAAGTTCATAGCACATTCTAGAAGGAACATCCTACTTCCAAATGAGGTACATCAGGCGTGGTTTATTCCTTTATAAAAATTACATTAGAAATAAAGATGTATATTGGAGCTTGACGGACTGCATCATTGTTGGACATTTTGTACCAGATATAAAAAAACAACAGTTTTAATATATAGTTGTTTCATTACGGAGTCACAAAAGGCAAAAAGTGGTCCACCCTTACAACAACTAGCATGAAAGCAAAAGTAAGCCATTAAAAGAATATGTGCAATAACACAGCACATTACAGGCTCCCAAACAATTCCAAAAGTCTACCCACAATGAACAGTAAGAGAAATAGGGAAAGCATTTTTTGAAAAATGGAACATCAAATTATGTGCAAAGAGGTTTCGTTAAAAGGTTTTTGAAAAGACCTGTCAGCTAGCACCAAATAATTTGCTTACTGACCGCTGTGTTG
Organism: Lissotriton vulgaris; assembly: GCF_964263255.1. Lineage (NCBI taxonomy): Eukaryota > Metazoa > Chordata > Amphibia > Caudata > Salamandridae > Lissotriton > Lissotriton vulgaris. The sequence continues at coordinate 10,618,770 of NC_141692.1, forward strand.
TAAGGAAAAAAGCCATACAACCCCCTACAGGCGGATGAGCAGAATCTAAAGAGATTTACCTGTATTTTTTAAGCTCCTCTTTGTAAGGTCCTTGTTTGCTATAAATAGATCTGGTGCCTGTAGTCCAATTGGTAAGTGTAGAAGCCTCTGAAATGTCTCTTTTCTCTTAAGGATAATCAGCTGCAAAGAGGCTCCTGTCTTTGCTTGACCTGCCAAAAGCGTTTGATCACCAAAATCTTTCTTAGCAGAAATTTTGCCTTGGCAATTGAAGCAAATAAGGAGACCCATTTGGTGATTTCCTTAATGAAGGAATCACCAAAGGACACTCTGTTCACTTGCACACTCTCCCCTTTTGACCTTAATCTTCCTCTTTTGGTATTGATTTTTAACAATAAACTTATACATCTTTCCTTAAGTGAATCATCATTACTATGTACGGAAACTGCCCTTTGCTCCTAATTCGATAAGATCGAGGGATCAGTAGCATAGGCTCTTCTGCTAAACCTAGAATCCTCAGACAAGGTCTCGACACATCCAACAGTCACTCTTGTCAAAGAGTCCCGATCTGGAGCTTTGAAAAATGAGTAACATATGGGGATCAGTCACAAGAGTTACTGTAATCATTTTGGCTTAAAAGGGGTGTGTACACTCAGAGCAGAGTCTGCTCCTTGATAACTTATCTAAATGATGTATTAATCTTGCAGAGACATATTGACCCACATGATTAGGTTGAACATATTCCATTAAATCTGGATGATGTTTTAGGAAAGCTCAGCACATACTCACTTCTAGAAACTAAAACAATATTATTTGTTTTGATTGTAATTATTTAGAGAGGCCCATTTCTTCAGGAGACCTTTTCACTGCTTCCTCTGGAGCACAAGCCAGATATGGGTATCAAGATCTACGTTGCCTTCATTATCATATATATCTAAATCCTACTGGTCCATCATGAGTATCCTGAATGTGCACACCTGGAATGGAACGTGAAGTCCTTGCACTGCGGAGAAAAGCTCTGAGTAACAAGGGCCGGCATCAAGAAATTCCAAAATGTTATTACTTAAATTGGGATTTTGTTAAAAAAAAGGAAAATAATTCTTACCAATCTTTGACACTTGCAGATCTAAGGGTTATTTGCAATGGTTTTTCTGCACCTCAGTCTCTATTTTTCAAATGCCCCACATAATGTCCACAACTGCCTCATGGGCTGAGTCCTTAAGTTGCCCTTTAACAATTGCTCCCTCATCATTTTTATGAATGTTACTCATACAACCCAAGAGATATGGCATTCCTTTTATGGAAATCTATAAATATATCTAAAAAAGATGTATTTCATTTATTAAATAAATATATATGTAAAGGATAAGCTATGAGGTGCTAAATAATAATCCTCCATTAAATAAGGTACATTATTGTCAAGAGTCAAATGCATTTTTAATTAATTAGGCACAGGAGAATCAACCATTTTGCATGCAGGCTTAAGAAACTGTTTCTCGGTAAAGAGAAACTGAGACTTTCATTCCAGTTGGAAAGATGGGTGAGGAATCCCAGTAGGAGGGTGGCATGTCCCAGGTCATTGTTGTAATGAAGATGTTGACACTGGCAGCACTGTCAGCAAAGAAAGTCAAAGTGCCACAAGAAAGGGTTATATAAGCAGACGCTGTGAGGCAGGAAGAGCATGCAAAAATGATACCGCTCTAGCTGAACCAGCAGCAGATATGCACCACATATGAATTAAGGGCATAGAACACTCCCTACAAGTACATCATATTAATGGAAACAAATATTGTTTATGCAAAATACAACCATATTAATAATTACATACTGAAATCAAATTTAAATACTTAACTTGAGTGTGAGCAGCAAGAAAGGAGGACCTGATGCTCTCAGTCAGGGTAGGCCATGGGTTAAGTGAGCATTTATTGTTTAATAACTACAGTGACTTCTTGTTGTACTTACTTTCCAAGCGTTCATGGGAAGTGTGATTTATTTTGCTTTATGTTTGCTGCTGTCTTAGCTGAAGCAATGAGAGAATGCATCATTTGATGTCATGAAAATGAGATTAATTACCTGGTAGTTTCATAGGTAGATGCATGTTTTTTAAATGAATATTTTCGGTCAGCATGTTTACCTGTTCTCAACAGCACTTGTACTTGTCCTACTCCATTTTTTAAGTTTTAGATTCTGCCATTAGCAGCTTTATTTGGTGGTATAAAAAGGCAGATGGACTATCTAGTTTTTAAAAATACCAATAGTTTGCTCCTGGACACTACTAGATCGTAGGTTTTTCCTCTTGGACTGAGATGGCCTTTAGAATGGCCATTATATTGAGCCAAACTACAGAGGCTCTATGTCGGACATGAATATTATGTGAACAAAGCTGTCAGATGTTTTTGCCATTTTCTGGCCCAAATTACTACAATTGTTTTAAATTTTAAATACTCTTAACATTTTAACAGAAGGTAGATGTGGGAGAAACCCTTTTTAAGAACACCAAATATATGATGGTCCTAGGAACTTAATCTTTGCTTGAAATTGTCCGGTAATATGACTATTGTGAGTGTGAGCATACATTTGATCAAATATACTGCATTGGTGTTAGGTGCACAGTTAGGGAAATCTAGATTAATTTCACATTCCCAAAAGATTAATTTCACATTCCCAAAACTTCATAAATATTTGTAACTACTGGATTTCTTTATGTAAGATTGAGTGCAAACCTGTAACGTGCATTACACTCAATTTATATAATTGGTTTAGGGGAAGTAGATCTCAAAATAATCAAAGCATTATACATTTTTTCAGGATGATCTTGCCCATTGGTGGCCCCTAATAATCTCATCCCATCTGCAGCTCTATGATATTAGGAAGTATTCATCTAGGGCATGAGTTACTGAGATCTGTGAACTTCGGACATAGGAAACCCGGGGAGGAGGCAAGATGGCGGTTGTGTGAGACCGCAGTGCACACTGACCGGAGCGCTTTAAGAAATATGTCCTGGTAATGCTGAGCTAAGCGCATACCGAATGAAGAAATGATAACGGAAACTTGTTGAAGAAGAGAAGCCTGTCAAAAATCAACCTCTGACACTAGGAACCATAATTGGGATCGCAGTTCTGCGCTATCTGTGGAAGGGATATCCTAAATTGAAAGCGGAAATCAGAGCTTACCCTGTGTCCTGTACTTGCACTCGCGCTGACGCCGGCGTTTTCATGGCACCTAAGGTTGCAGCGGCCAAGGCGAGGGCAGCAAGGCTGGTGCAACGTGAGATCGCTGAGTCGGGGGATAAATCAAGTGGAAGAGCGGAAGAAGTATGGAGTGCCACCACTCGGACCTCCAAGACGCCGAAGCGCGGAAACACTACCATATAGAAAGGGATTATGGTCGGCCCTACAGTTGCTGACTTACTGCGGAAAACCCCGGCGAGAGCGCTTCTGGGCCAGGAAGCAAAGAGCAAGGCTTGAATCGTGAATGACACGGAAACTGCTGCTGGTTCTACTGGGAACGAACACAGGGATCTTGTCTTGGCAAGTGTTGAAGAACCGGGTTTAAGAACCCAGCGGCGCCAGGGGCACGCCCAATGTCTTCGGGTTCACCTGTCTTAGAATACAGAGACACGGGATACTTCTTGGTGGTGTCAAAGATCAAATTTATCGGCTGCAACCAGGAACAGAAGTCTACGAAGCACGACACGGGTAGTTCGCTAGAGACTGCTCAATTTTCGTATTGCGAGACATCTTCTTTTATGCCAAAAATCACATTCCTGACAATCACCAATAATTTACAAACTATCCAATCACAGATGACATTGTAAAAGGGTATCACATAACGACAAGCCCACTTTCCAGTTGTCCAGCCCATCAATTACACGGGAAAGCCCAACATTCTTGCTCGGACAGGCCGGACGAACCCATAATAAAAGGACCACAACCCAAATCATAAATAGGCCATAAAAGAAGGAACAGAAACAGATGTGAAGCAAGATAGAAGGGTGTGTGCATGTACCATAAACTCAGCAATGTCCTGCTTTTTGATATCTATCTTGACCAGCTGCCGGACAAGGAACTGGCTTAGCAAGTTAGCTTCGGGCAACGGAGTCAGTTCGCTCAGGTCACACACACAGAAGTCAGCTAAAGGTGTACGTGTCCCAAAGACTCGTTCGGCCGTAGTCATCGGCCTATGTGAGGGCATCCACAAAATGGCTGCCATACACCAAATGGAACCCGAAGGTTCAGAACGAAATCTCCAAATACATAGTGAATCCATCAATCAAACATGACGAAAACACTTGTACTTGCCGCACTCACCATTTGCGGTTCGCCATTACCAAAATCGTCACGATATCATGATCTTTATGAAACGCGTTCAGAATCACAGAACCTCAGTGTTTAACCAGTACCTGTAACATTGACCCTGGCGAGGACCGGAGAAGACAACAGTCTGGTACCAACCCCTGATCGGAGTATGAGGGACCAGCCTGAAGTCAACCTTTGCGGCAATGAAGGTATGCTTTTACCGCTAACCCCCCTGTTAATAGGCCCTGATGCCGGTGAGACTGTTGAGACTGTACGCTCTGATACTGATACTGGGACTGATACTGGGACTAAATCCGGGGGGGTTGCTCAGCCAACTCAGCTAGGTAATTCAGAAAATCCAGCCCAGGTACCTTAAGCGTCTCAGATATTAATGATTGATCCTAATAGGGAACTAAATACAGGACGCTCTAATGAGAATAATGAAAAAAGCTCTGACCCAGACAGAGCTCGATCCTAGTGACTTCTTTTCCTTCTCAGACTGAGCCGAGTGGTCCGATGATACTACTTTGTGTACGACCGATGAGAGTGGGAGTGAGGAAAAATTGGAAGACTCCCGGCCTAAACCAAAAACTGCTTTGAAAAAGAAAAAAGAATTGCCATGGTACAAAGGACCTGGCCTGGGATTATACCCCTACTAACCAGTTTAATAATCCCTTTTGCGTGTCAAATTCTGAACAGTAATCTGATCATCCAGTATACTCGGACCCAGCTGCTTCAACCCTGGGAACTATTCTGCAGGCTATCGCGGCACATCGTGAGGAAACATGCCAGGATGGGTGCAAAGCTCAAGCAGCCTTACGTAAGGTGCAAGGGGTTGTGCGCAAACTAACCAGGTCTTGCAGTACATTTGGAGAACGACTGACTGACTTGGAATCAAGGATTGTTTCTAATGAAACAGATCGCGGCGAACCAGGAACGAACTGACTCTCATGAAGCGGAGCTGGCCGAGGTTAGATGGAAGCTGGAGGAGTTCGAAAACCACCAGCGTAGGAACAATCTCCAAGTTTTGGGGGTCCCCGAGGGGGTGGAGGGGGAGACGTTTGCTCCTTTGTGGTGGGTCTTTTTCGTGACTCTATGCCAGAACTTTCTGGGTGGGATTGGGCTTCAGAAGTCCCACGTGCACACCGCATGCCCTTCACTCTAAAACAACTAGCAAAACCCGGGGCTTACCCAGTGCCATTCTTGTGTTTTTTGGCAATTTTTTTATCCGCCAGGTGGTCTTAGAAAAGGCTAGACCCGAGTCTAAGCGAACCAGAAATGGCGTCGACTACTTTGTGCGCCCTGATTTTTGTCACTCCACCGTCGAAAGGCGGTGGAGGCTGCACCAGTTAATTAAGCCGTTCCAAGACAAAAAAGCACAGGCCTATCTTAACAACCCTGCTCGGCTTAAAGTGATTGGGGGGGGGGGGGGGGGGGAACTAAATTTTTTCCCTCCGAAATTAAGGTCAAAGAATACCTCTATGGGCTAAGTTAGGTTGGCCTAGCAATGGTTTTTGTCCATGATTGCTTTCATAATGACAACATAGTATTTGATAAAAAAAATGTTGATGCAAAAGGGGGGAAGAAAAAGAAAAAATGGAAAACTAAAACAAATAAGGTTGATTTTGGTGCTCAGCATTGGCGTTTTTTATGTAGTGACTGAGCTCTAGTTATGTGTTGCATGCTCATCACTAACAGACTCATTGGAGTCTGTACACCTCACATTGGGTGCTGGGGGGGTGGTTGGGGTGGGTGGGGGAATGGTGGTTGGGGGCAAGGGACTAAAATAAAAAAAGCAACTCCAATAATAATACTGATGTAGTAATTGATAAAATCGAATTGGTATTATCGATAAATGATAAACAAAAGGTACAAGATATTGTGAAAGTTATTCAAAGCTCTGAGAATAGGTTAGTAGGTTCCTCAAAATTAACTAGCAAACTGTAATGGGGAAGATAACAATTTGCTTGTGGAATGTGGCAGGCCTAAATGATAGGAGCAAGAGGGCTCGCTTAGCTGAAATAATCAATCAAAAGTATTCGGATATAATCTGTCTTCAAGAGACACATTTGCCGTGGGATAAGAAAGATCTTTTAAGGGTCAGAGGCTATAATATTCTTGCCTGTACAACACAAACATCAAATACTCGTGGGGTAGCCATTCTAGCCAAAGTATCCCTAGGACTAGCTATACGTAAAGCAGTAGATACCGTTGGGAGGTGGGTTATTATAGAAGTGGCATCGGGTGTAACTTTGCTCAGTCTATGGTTCAAGCCAAGACGACCCTCAAATATTTGATCTTGAATTAGAGCTCGCCTCGTGGCCAAGACTGCTAGTCTTCTGCGGAGATTTTAATATTTCCTTGGGGTCTGCGCTTAGGAAACAAACTCAAGATAGATACTTAGGCCGGAAACCAAGGGTAATTAGAGATATTAGTCAACTCAGAGATAGCTATGATCTGGTTGATATTTGGGATGCAAAAAAACAACTTGATCCTGGGTATACGTATTTTTCACACCATCATAACTATGTCAGAATAGACTATATGTTAGTGACAAGTTATCTAGCTGACCGAGCAGAAGTTACAAAATGCCCTAAAATAATTTCGGACCATAACTTCCTAATTCTGACAATGCATTTAACCTACTTTACCAGACACCGTTCAAACTGGACCTTTGATAGGAAGCTTTTGGTAAATAGAGATTATATAAAATTCATAATGGACTGGGCTCAAAGTTATTTCAATATGAATCGTTACAGTGCATCTAGGGGGATTGTCTGGAACTGTTTTAAAGCTGCCCTTAGAGGGGAAACAATCAGCTATGTGGCAAGAATAAAAAGAAAGCTTTGACGGGAAAAATCACATATTGATGCAAGATTTGGCCAGAGCTGAAGAACATTTAGAGAAGATGGGGGGCATACTATGCGCCGCATACTGGTTTTAAAAACGGAACTAAACAGCTGGCTGACCCAGAAAGCAGCAGAGACTTTTCAGAGACTTTTTAATCGCACCAAAGCAGTATCTATGAAAATGGAGAGAGGGTGGGTAAGCAGTTGGCTTTACACACTTGGCAGAATATCTCATACATTACGATAACCTCTATTAAAACAGATGGTCAAGAAAACACAAATCCAGGGAATATTGCCGAAATATTTCAACAATACTATCCAATTATATCAAAGTGCTATCTTAGCTGATTCAGATGAAATTACACCATTTTTAAAAGAATTTACAGTAGATACTAGGTGGAGTAAGGTTCTAGATACTACAACCAGAGAGGACCTCGTAAAATAAATTAGTGTTACAGCGCTGCAATTAGCCCTGTCTGGCTTTGCCTCTGGGAAAGCTGCTGGCCCCGATAAAATCCCCCCTAGAACTCTATAAAATACTAGGAGCACAAATAATACATTTTTTATTGGATTTATTTATCGGAATACAGCTGAGTGGCACCCCTCCTGAGTCTTGGAAGGAGACAAATATAATCATTTTTCCTAAAAAGGGCAAACCTGTTGAGAATCCATCATCATACTGACCTATCTCCCTGGTTAACTCCGACTCCAAGCTTGATGCAAAAGTCCTGGCTAATCGGCTCGGGAGGGTCATTGAACATCTGTCCTCCCCCTGGCAACATGGTTTTGTCCCTGGTAAGGGTACAACAGATCATACCCGTAGAGTCATCTCTGTTTGATATCATGTCCGGGACAGGGGGCCGGATGTCAATTATCCTCCTTGATGCCGAAAAAGCTTTTGATCAGGTGTCGTGAGATTTTCTTTGGGGCATTCTAGAATCAAAGAACTTTGGGCCTGGGCTTATCTAATCAATCAGAGCCATGAATCAACAACCAAGAGCTAAGCTTCAATTAATGGGTATAGAATCTCGTGCAATTATTATATCAAGAGGAACGAGACAGGGATGTCCCTGTTCCCCGATACTGTTTGCTTTATACATCAACTATTTGGTTATTACATTGTTACAGAACCAGAAAATAAAACTGGTTATTGTTGGTGCGTACGAGACCAAAATATTAGCGTTCATCTTTGATGTGGCAGAATTAACGCCGAATCCCGCTGAGTCTATTCTAGAAATAAAGACAATCACCCAGCTATTTAGTCAGTATTCCGGATATTCCCTCAATAAAAATAAAACTATTATTTTATGTACTGATAATATTGACTATGATGATCCTAGGAAGACAGAAAGGGCCACCTACCTTGGGATATGCTTAAGCCCAAAGATTGAAAATATTATTAACTTGAGTTACGAACCACTAACCACTAATTAAGAATATCAAGAAAGATCTTTTAAGAGTTAACAGCTTGCATCTGTCTATTATTGGCAGAGGTAATTTTTTTTTAAATTAATGTACTCCCTAGGGTATTATATTTGTTTCGAGCTATCCCCTTAATTGCAGAGAATAATATTCTAAAAACACTTGAGTCTCAAATGTCTAATTTTGTCTGGCAATATGGGAGGATTGTGAGGTCTTTGAAATTCCTATTCTTACCACAAAATAGGGGTGGCTTAGCAATTCCTAATATAATGGTATATTACTGGGCTGCTTTTCTTCATCAAATAATACCTCTTTTTGGTACCCGGGCTGTAAACGAAAACACATAGGTTACAGAAATACCTTCTATATTCAAATTATCGATTTGGAAAGAAAGCTCAAGGGCTTTTGCTGAGTCAATTAGAACCAAGTTATTATAAAAGTTAGATTTAAGGTTATCACTAGCGCTTGGAAAGTCTGGAGTAAGGTCTCTGGATTCATGGCAATTCTGAAGTTCAACAGGTATACCCCTCTCTAGCATTCCTCTCTGTTACCCCTACAGGCTAATGATGACATGGCTAAAAAATGGGAAAGTGCGGGAGTAAGAACGGTATGGGATTTCTTGGCAGGAGAAGCGAATAATAGGTTTTTGAATCTACAGAGAACTTTTCAAATTTTTAACTATTTTAAATTTATTCAGGTCAATACTATTCTAAGCTTAAAGACTCCTAAGATTTCACTGGAAAATATCCCATTTTTAGATATTAACTCAACTAGAATTGGAACAATATATGGCCTACTCCTTGAGAAACTCCCAGACGACCTGGAACACACAGAATCGTCTTTGGCTTGCAAGCTGGCTAATCCCAATATTGACATTGACATGAGTCTATTTTTACCATCACGACTACTCTTATCTTCTAACTTGAAAGCCCAGCTTTACAAGACCATTTTTAATTTATACTTTACCCCTGCTTAGTTGTTTGCATGGGAAAAAAATAAGAGACGATTCTTGCACCAGGTGTGGGTCAGGGCAGCTACTCTGCCACATATGTTTTATGATTGTGTTAAATTAACATCACTTAAAAGGATGCTGTCAGGATTTTGGGAGGAGGTATTTGGGCATAGTGTGGCGGAATCATCTACACTTTTCATTCTTAGTTATGATAACACTGGGGCTAAGTTTGGAGGTGAAATCATGTCTTTTTGTGGGGACAGCGGTTTACAGAATATTATTGGCAGGACATTGAAAACATGCAGATCCCCCACGCTTTAAAATGTGGTTAGCTAGGTTTTTGGGGATGTCTAATCAATAAAAAGCCATTTACTCTACTTTTTCCATGCTCCCCATTCTACAGTGGCTTTACATCATTCACTCAGGCCTCGGGATAAGGCATTCCATAAGCTTCCATGGAGAACAAAGGTTGTTGGCCCAACAGTAGGTGTCCAGTATGAAGGCAGGAGGATGTTAATTACAGTCCACACACCATAGTCATCTTGCAATGTGAACAGATGGACTTGGTCAACCGATGGACAGCAGGTAGGGCATGTAGGAACTGTCAGAGTATCATATTTCTAGTGAGTAGGGTCCTATTGGGACATTTGCCTTTGATGGAGCTCAAGTTGCCTGCTGTTCTTCCTTTTCAGAAATATGTTTGGGTATTGTATTGATCAGAGTTCTGACTTTGTGACCAACTTGACAACTTTACACTGAAATCTGTGTTGTGGGAGTTTGTGTTGATCCAGCGTGGCTACCATACATTTTCCTTATGATACAAACCCAGAAAAAAACCTACACAACTGTATGCATACAAACCTTTGTCGGTGGGGCCCATCGCACTGTGCACTCGCATTTACTCAGTTTTCCAGATCTATGTTTAAGTAATGAGCTGTTGGACAACGGGGTACCCTATTAATAATAAAATGTCAGAACTACAACCTATACCTTATGTAAACATTATATGCAGTAACTTAGGATCCTGACTGCTTTAAGCATCAAGGTACTCCGCTATTCGGTCGCGGGACCAACTAGTTGAGTCAGTTGATGGTGATCAAGTCCAGCTTAACCAGAGTTAAAACTTTTCAAAACAAATTATAATTATAATTACAGTTAATATTAAAGAACCACAGACTCGTTTTAAAGGTTAAAAAATTATTTTATCTAAGTTTTTTTGACCAAATGAGTCTGGTTCTTTATTAGGCAAATACTTTAAAACATTGAAAAGAATCAGAATATTTTAGGAAAAATAAACATTTAGGTAAAGTTTAGAAAAATAAAAATGGAAAATACTCTTTACCCTTGGCCTAGGGCGATGATAAGAATGGTCCACCAGGAAAGGTAGATGAACGGCAGGTCACAGGATAGAACTTCCAAAGCTGACTGACAGTCCCTCTAACCTCCTCGTCACATCCCTCCCGGGGTGGAATTTCCCACAACAATCTTGTTCCTTCCCCGATCAAAGTCCAAAATGACAGTCTCTCGCAGCATCAGGATAAGAAAGAGCATTCCCACTTCTTTACGAGCTTAGGACTCTATTATACAATATTCTCTGGCTCACTACACTCAAAAGTTGCAATATTTGGGGGCAGAAATCAAAATGTTTACTCCGTTGGAGGGGTGGTGAAGGTCACCTCATCGCCCTCCTTGTTCAAACCAGTTTGGGGACAATAGCATATACAGTAGTCCACATAATCAACCCTGTCCAAAGGTGATCCAGATAACTATTAATGTCTTTTGCAACAAACTTCGATGTTCACATAATAGTCCATCCTCTTTCGCTTGATTCTTCATCCGTTCACAGGCATGCATGCTCAACTCTTGGCAAAATCCTAGTCCTAGTCCCAGGCCAAGCTGGCCTTGACATCGCTCACTCAGGGAACAGTCCGCCTACTCATGACTTTGAACATTAGTACTGCTCATGCGCGGGGGCATTTGGTTCGACCCGCGCGACTTCATTATTTTCCGATGGCCATTTTCGAAGCATGACCTAGCAGGCTAGAATGAACTATTGGAGAACAAACACAACAGAAATGAAAACATAGAAAATAAGCCCTTCTGTTTACCACCCACCAATTTAAAGACCTGTGTTAGGTATTACCTAGCAGAAGCAACTTTTTAAAGTAATTTTAATTACCATTTAACTTCTTTGCCACAGCGCAATTTCAAACGCAACATAAATCTTACATTTTACTCCACTTAATACGCAAAACACATCACTAATGTTATTTGCATCACATTTGTTAGTAAATTAAATTTTGCAATCCAAAGCTGGTTGCCCTATCAAGGTGCGTTTGTTGTTTAGTAAGCATATATATAAATAATGTTATGGGATTATGGGGGGGGAGAGCAAATCTGAGGGGGTAAAAACATATTTTGTTTACCCTGCTCCATCAATTCCCCCCTTCGGTGATTTTTAAAATCACCACTTAAAACCTAGTTTTACAATTTTATCAGAAAATGTGTCTTGTTTACTTGCATTTGTTATTTAAGACAATTGTGTTCTTCTAATTTTGCTTTTTGGTCCTTTTGTACATATTCTCCTTAAACTCCTCTAACACTATTACCAGAGTCACTGGAATTAGTATTTTCCCTATCAGGGAACTACCTATTTCGGTGAACCATTGTTTTATAGAGGAAAACGTTTTACCAAGCTTCTCCCAGGCACCTTCAACCTCCTGTGGGGCAATCTCTTTATGCAAAACAGTAATGTTCTTTATATACTTCTGTATATTTTGACTTTTGTCAGGAATATATGTGCAACAATATTGTACTTTGAACATTCCACAGACTCCAACCTCTTTTGCCAAAAGAATGTCAAGGGCAAGTCGATTTTGCATGACCATAGCTCTCATGGCAACCATTTTGGTATTTACCATCAAGAACCCTCCAGCAGTATTCGTTGATAAACGATCCACTACTGTTGGCAATTTCCGAATTCGGCCTGCATTCAAAGATACTCCCACTGCTGGTATCAATGCTCCAAAAATTTTACAAATTATCTCTGAGAAGCATTCCCTTCTCCTACGGGTTAATGGTTTACCTATCTCGTGGATTCCGTTTGTCCCTCTTTCCACATGAAATATTTTTGGAAAGGCCAGGCCTAGAAAACATGTTCCATACCAATGGTCTGGTAACCTATAATAAGCTTGGTTCCCACAGATATAATAGATCCCTGGAAATACTGGATCTTTTCCTTCTGTGAATCCCAATCCTCCCAAAATGTTGTATGTGTCTTTACATTCACTGGAACCTACGAAATAGTGATCATACATAGTGTTATCTCTGCTATCACACAACTTCCCATGTTGGGTGTAATCTAAAGCCATTGCTTCATTAGTTTCACCTTTGTCATAACTTCCCTCTTCAATAGCTCAAGGTGGGCTTTTTATCTTTTCTCCTGTTGCTTTCCTTTGAAACTAAACCCTTCTTTCTTCCACCATATACAAGAAAATCTTTACATCTTTCCTTAACTTACAAGTAATATTGTGTCTAAATGCATAAGCTAATATTAATTCTTTCATTTCTAAGAAAAGTTCTCCAAAGATTTTAGCATGTTTTACTTTGTTTAGTTTGTGGACTACAGGAACTTTAGCAAAAACAGCATCTGTGTCAGTGTAATAATATTCTGGCTATAACACTACAGGTTATACCATGCATCAAAGGAAGGTGATGGTAGGTCACACCTTCTGATACAGATGCAAGTAATTGGATGCATACATTACAATCACTAATATCCATAATCTTCACATATTCGTAAAAAAGTTTTGGAAAAACATTATGGGAAAAATCTGTTATAGACTAATCTCTATGAAGTTCGGTACTATCTATCAGTGTTGCAGTGTGCTTTATGTTAGATTTCTTGTCAATATTCGTGTTATTGCTGATACCAGATATATTTTCTCCAGATAATCTAAGTGGAATGATTATTGCTAAAATGAACCAGATAAGCATTAGCAAACCTTTACAACCCATTTGACTAGGAAAGCAAATACGGGGAGAAAAAAATGTACTGGGACTCCAATTAGGTTGTTAAAATTGCCCTTACCCACTGAATAGTGGCATGCTTAATTATAGGTGCAGACCAAAGCTCAGTGTGGAGCCCATGTTTTAGCAATTTTTTTGAGGGATTCCTATTGCGGAAAGAAAAATCTAAGAGGGTTTCTCCATACTTTGTTGATAGGCCCTCATTGGCAGGATTAAAAATGCATTGGGTATATTAGAGAAACAACATCACCATTCCCTATCTACGAGTACCAACACATTTCAGCCTTTACCAAGTTCCCAACACGTTCAATGGCCTTCCTAAGGATACAGAGCCCTTTTGTTTCGATCCTTCCTAGTTACTGACTATATGGTAGGGATGGGATTTTGGTAATCCTTGCCCTCTGTAGGCACAATCCGAAGAAATACCAAAGTCTCATTAATTGTTTTCCAAATCCATGGAAATTAGTGGAGACCTCGCCATGTAGTCACACTTACGTCAAGGTGCAACGTCTCTAGTCACTCTGAATCCTCTGACAGAGAATACTTTTGTCATGTGCTGGGGAGAGAACCATCCTTTGCCCTCCCGGTGCAGCACAGCAAATGCCGATAGGTGGAAGGCCTTTGCTGCAAGGAGTGATTTTTGTTGCCCGCACCAGTAGCTATTGACAGCCCGAGAAGGAGCATTCTCTGGCTTGTGGTCCCGTGGCAGGGAGGTGCGAGCAGTGCTCATCCTACACCCCTCCCATTTCATATAGGGAATACTTCAGCCTCTAGTTCAAGGGAAAACACTAGATTTGGCTTCCCTTTGATCTGACTCCTTTCTGGCTGGTCCTTGTATGGAATCTCTGACAGATTATCGACGGACAGAATATCGACCTACAGCAACATCGACACTGGAATATCGAAGGCTAGTATATCGACACCCTATCTACAACATGGTAAGTACAAAAATGTCGAAACTAAAATATCGATGTTAAAAATATCGTAACTCAAAATATCGTTTTTTTCCAGTTAAAAAAAAGTTAAATAAAGTAAATAATACTTATAAATATATTAAACATATTTAAACATATTTAATAATGTTTAAAATTAGTAAATAATACATATTTAATAATAAAACTTTAATTAAAAATAAACATACAATATATAATATATACTTACTTAATAACAATATTTATTAATTATTTTAATTAAGTATAAATTAATAACAAATACCATAAATTACAAATACATCTACACACATAAAATAATAACATAAATAAAAATATTTAATTATATTTAATAAATAAAAAAAATATACTTTCAATATTTTAAAAGTTAATAAAATACAACATTATCTAAAATAATACAAAAATATTAAATTCATAAATAAATCAAAATAATATTTAAAGTCCCAAAAAAACTACATTAATGAAAACATTGGATAGCATAGAATGTAAAATTACTGTTCCCACTCCAGAAAAATAAACAGTAGGGAAAGCATTAAATAGCATAGGGGTAAAAATTACTATTCCCACTCCAGAGAGTGCAAAAGTAGGGAAAACGTTTGATAGTGTAAGGGTAAAAATTACTATTCCAACCCCAAAGGGTGCAACAGTAGGGAAAGCGTTGGATAGCGTAGAGATGACAATTACTATTCCAATCCCAGAGGGTGTAACAGTACAGAAAACGTCGGATAGCGTAGAGGTAAAAATTACTATTCCAACTCCAGAGGGTGCAACAGTAGGGAAAAGGTTAGATAGCGGGTGGGTAAAAATTAATATTCCCACTCCAGAGGGTGCAACAGTAGGGAAAACGTTGGATAGTGTAAGGTTAAAATTACTATTCCAACTCCAGAGGGTGCAACAGTAGGGAAATCGTTGGATAGCGTAGGGGGAAAAATTACCATTCCCACTCCCGAGAGTGCAACAGTAGGGAAAACAGTGCATAGCAGGTGGGTAAAAATTACTATTCCCACTCCAGTAAGTGCAACAGTAGAGAAAGCATTGGATAGCGTAAGGGTAAAAATTACCATTCCAACTCCTGAGCGTGCAAGAGTAAGAAAGTGTTGGATAGCGTAAGGGTAAAAATTACTATTCAAACTCCAGAGGGTGCAAGAGTAAGAAAGCGTTGGATAGCGTAAGGGTAAAAATTACTATTCCAACTCCAGAGGGTGCAACAGTTGGGAAAGCGTTGGATAGCGTAAGGGTAAAAATTACTATTCCAACTCCAAAGGGTGCAACTGTAAGGAAAGAGTTGGATAGCGTAGGGATAAAAATTACTATTCTAACTCCAGAGGGTGTAACAGTAGGTAAAGCGTTGGATAGCGTAGGGGTAAAAATTACTATTCCAACTCCAGAGGGTGCAACAGTAGGGAAAGCGCTGGATAGCGTAGGGGGAAAATTACTATTCCCACTCTAGAGAGTGCAACAGTAGGATAAACGTTGGATAGCGGGTGGTTAAAAATTACTATTCCCACTCAAGTGTGTGCAACAGTAGGGAAAGCATTGGATAGCGTAAGGTTAAAACTTACAATTCCAACTCCAGAGGGTGCAACAGTAGGGAAAGCGTTTGATAGCGTAAGGGTAAATATTACTATTCCAACTCCAAAGGGTGCAACAGTAGGGAAAGCGGTGGATAGCATAGAGATCAAAATTACTATTCCAACCCCAGAGGGTGTAACAGTACAGAAAACGTTAGATAGCGTACGGGTAAAAATTACTATTTCAACTCCAAAGGGTGCAACAGTAGGAAAAGCGTTTGATAGCGTAGAATTTAAATATAACATACTTATAAATAATTTTTATATTTTAAATAAATCTACATCATTTACACACAATTAATAATTATTAAAAGCAATTATATTTGAATAATTAATTAACAATCAATTATCAAGAAATAACAATAAATATTAATTATTAAATATTACTCACCAAATAATAAATATTAAAGAATTAAATACATTTCATTACATAAAAATATGATTTAAAATTAATTCACAATTAAAAATTATTAAACAATATACCAAAATACTTTTTGTATAAAACATTGATTACCAATTACAAATATTTCCCAATTAAGAAATAATTAACTATTAAATATTAAATCCAATTAACACAATTATTTACCTATTAAAAAATGAATTACCAATAAAACAAATTATTTCCCAATTACAAACATGAATTACCAATTTAAAAAATGTGTTCACAATTAAACATTAATTATCAAGTAAAAAAAGTACATTATCAAGTAACATAATTGTCAATTAATAATTATTTTAAAATAAATTATTTATCATAACCAAAAAATTATAAATCAATAATTAATTACAATTAAATTATTTACCGCTCAATTCGCCTATAAACCCGCTACAGAATTAAAAACATACATTAATTAAAATTAATTTATAATTCCTAAAAATTTATAAAAATTTTGTATATTTAAATTACTTCCCACCCTATTCACCTATAAACACACAACCCGCTCCGGTACTAAAACATAAAATTTACTTAAAAATAACATTCTCAATATATAAAAATAATACACATAAAATTAAAATACTTACCAAACATATTACACATACATAATTACAAATATAAAAATAATACAAATATCGATATTAGTAACATCAAAATTAGTTACATATATATATTATCGATATTACTAACTTCGATATTACTTACATCGATATAAATAAATTCGATGTTACTTGCCTTAGGGTCGATATTCTGTCCAACGATATTCTTGACATCGAAATTCTGTACCTTTTTATATTTGCAACACAATATTTGTGTACGTCGACAATTAGGACTCGATATTTTGACTGTGTACCCCTTGTATGAGCAATTCAAGGACAGGAAAGATGTTGGGCAGCTGAGTTGGTGAGGCTACAGCAAGTCATGTGAAATGCTACTGCACTGGTGTCAGTGAAAATATGGGATCCATAACCTAGTCTTCTCCTGTTGGCCTTTGTGTGGGTTCTCTGCTGGCACTTTGCTGTGGTTCAGCTTTGGTGGGATAGATGATTTGATGCCACACTGGTATCAGTAGCACAGATGGGGCCCTTGTCATATAGATGGTTTATGAAACCTCTTAGTTTGGAAATAATAGCCTCGCTTCAGATCGTTCACTTTACTTGACCTGCAGAGCTGGACCGGCCATGCTTTTTTGTTGTCATTTCCCAGGGGCTGAGGCCACTTGGGGCTATTTCTGACAGTTGACCACTGCTGCATTTAGGAAGCAAACAAGGGAAAAATAGAGCTAGAATGAAGGAGACTGGAGACATTGTGAGAGAGAGAACAAACAGAAAGAAATGTAGGGCAAGAAGGAAGGCTGGTTTGAACATTGTTGCCAGGGCTTCTTTTCGCCCCGCATCAGCCCCTGTGGGTCTCCAGTGCCTTACTCATAGAGCTCTTCATGTGCACATTTGCTGCTTGGAGGTTTGATGAGCTTCTATCTTCATTCAGGGAAATCCTTGCTTAGATATTGGAGAACCATCTGTGTAACAGCTTTGGCATTCAGATTCTTGGTTTACTGAAATATGACATTTCCACACATTCCATGCATGGAATGCTGCCAGTCCTAAATTTGTAAAAGAATTAATGCCGGGCCTAAAGTTTTGTTCAAAAGCCCAGGGCTGGTGCTATTGGAGGGTGAGGAGCTGAATATCAATGCTTGTCATCTTCATTCCACCCCATGTCTCTTTAATTCATCACCAGACACTCCCTACCTTTTAGATCACTCTTGAAGGTTCTTTGTCAATCCTGATTTTTCCCTTTGCCACTGCTTTTCCATGCTTTTCTCCCTCCTTCTTTCTTTCCTCCATTTGTGTTTTCCTCGCTTTCACCCAGTCAAAGCCTATGTAGAAAATTAATGCCTGTTCCCAGAATTGAGTGCAGGTGGTTCCCATGTGCAACCGCCGGCTCAAATGATATACTGTTTGCTGGCACATGAACACCACATGTATTGAGGTACAATGCTCTCTTCCACACAAATGTCACTCAGAGACATGCTTTGCAGGCACATGGATGTCCACCAATTCAGATACTATGTATGGTGCCAAATGAAGATACACATATACTCTTCTGACCAATAACCTTTACTCCATTAAACTTTGCAGATACGTATGGTAATACTTATTATGGTTGGAGATCACTTCAAGATACAGTCTCTCTGTCCTCATCACCCGCTCCTGAAGAAGAACCAGCTAAGCAAGCGAGAGGTATATCTTTAGCATGAATCAGTGAAAAGTACATTTATTAAGGTTTGCAAAACAATACATGTTAAGACAGATAGTGCCATAGCTCAGTTGGCCATAGTATACAATTGGTCCCCATAAGGACTGCAGGAGAGAAATCCCTGTGAATGGACATTTCACAACCAGCCTCGGTACACATTTTGGGTACCTACCCATGGTGACGAAAGCACAAGAGGAACACATGGGACTCAGCGTTTTACAAATGTGTGATATTTGCTATGAAATGTTCACCCTGGTGCGGCACGTGTCTGAATGGGCATCACTCAACCATCCACAGTATAAGCTTGATGGGTCACCAATGATGTCACAGGGTAAGCATTATATGAGTGTCCATAGTCCATGCTCCATTTCTGAGCGCAGCACCTACATGGCCCCTAACCACTGCAACACCACTCGACCATGAAATTAGGCCACCCCATGTCACTGGCGCACAGAAAGGACCCTGCTACTGACTCATCAAAGTAACAGAGGCTGGAATTGCTTTCTGACCAATGTCAGATCTCTACCCAAACATGCAATAAACATTTGGGACCTGTTATCCTCCCTCATATTGGGTTTCTGACTGAAACCTGGACCAAGCCTTGCTCCAAACCTGATATCGCTGTAGCGCTTCCTGAGGGTTACTATATTCAAAAACTCGATAGACCCCATAAGGTGGGAGGAGAATTAGCTATCATATACAAAGACCCTATCAAAATCTCTATTGACCAACAATGCAGCGACACCATGGAGATCTTAGTTTTCAGAGCTGACCTACATCCTCAACTTAGTTGGAAAGGCGCTCTTGTATACTGACCTCGGGACCACTTACCAATTTTTCCTCACAACTAATGGAGCTAATCTTACCCCATTTTATCTCAACTAGCAATTTCCTACTACTGGGAGATTTCAATGTGCCCAGTGAAAACCTTGCAAACAGAGAAGCTTCATCACTATTGACAGACCTATCCAAGCTTGAATTAACTAAAATAAATGATGAACCCACCCACCTGGCAGTACACACATTAGAATTAATTCAAACAAACTCCCCCAATATCACTTATGGAGCTACTAGTTCCCTGACATTGTCATATCACACTTTGATCGACTTGCAAGTCAGCGGTCAAAGAAAACACAGCCCCCAAAACATATCCCACTAGGCAACAGACAATGGCATAAAATCACACCCTCAAAGTTCCACAACTTTCATACCGCCCCAGAACTCTGAATTAAACAGGACAGAGGAACGCTTATCTTCCTTCACAGCTGGTATGCTATCCACCATTGACTGCCTAGCCCCACTGAAACTGCAACCGGTTTTCACCAAACGTCACCAGACTCCATGGTATTCTCCCAATCTCAGAACCAAAAAAAGCCATTGCAAAAAACTAGAACGGCTCTGGCGCCTCTCCCAAAACCCACTAGTTTAAAGAAAGATTTAAGAGTGCACCAGCAATATACCACAAAAACGTGAAATCCGCTCGGAAATCACACATCGCACTCCAACTCGAAAATGTAGAGAATTCCTAGCGAACTTTATTCCAGGTCCTGAAATCATTTAATAACTCTAGCGCGTGTAATGTCGAAGAAGCCCCTTCTCCAACTCTATGTGACAACTTTGCAAACAATCTCTCTCAGAAAATAAAAAACATATCAAAAGATTACTTTAGCCACCTATCCCCAGTCAGGTCCTTGTATAGACTGTCCCCTGGTCACACAAAACGCCTTAACTCGAGAAATTTTTCCAGCTCTTACGACCATCGAGCCATTAATTATAATGGGGTTACCCAGTGACCCTCAGAATCTGGGTATTACGTGGTATGCAAAAAGTGGTTCTGTCGGAGCGCATTCAATTTCTTTGATTAAACAATTACTTATGTCATAGGATTACTCATATGCATTTTTTCATGAAAAACATTGAAAAGAAAATAGCACACACCAAACGTTGTTTTTCAGGTTCGCAAAGTTGTAATTATTCAATCACTTTGCAGAACATTTGTTTTCTTTAGTATTTAAAAGACCGTTGTCCATATATATTGAGAACGTTATAACAATAAATAAGTGCAGCAGTGAATAATTGTGATCTGTGACTAGCGGTGACTGTTATGGTGATACAGTTTCGTGACAGATGCAATTTAGATACACTGGTCCAACAATAACTTCAATTTACTCAAACAGTATTGCAAATCATATTTTTTCTGTTGAGATGTAGTGAGGACCAATTGGTGGATTAGCGTCGACGTTTCGACCCTGCGGTATGGTGCCAGTTTATTTGCAACCGTATCGGGTCTTCATCAGGACAAGGAGGGGGGCAACCTGAAAGAAGGAGGTGTCTTATTCTTAACCTCTGTAAGATGGATGTTCTTCTAATGGATCTTGGTATCTCTGTAAATGAATTTATCACCGTCCGGTGACGAATTCGGGTTTGAAGTGCCGCAGCCGCGATCACTTGAGGAGTATGACAGCAAGCGTCTGTATCTCTCTCCCGCTCTCGAGCCATTGACTCGAGAGCGGGAGAAAGATACAGACGTTTGCTGTCATACTCCTCAAGTGATCGCGGCTGCGGCACTTCAAACCCGAATTCGTCACCGGACGGTGATAAATTCATTTACAGAGATACCAAGATCCATTAGAAGAACATCCATCTTACAGAGGTTAAGAATAAGACACCTCCTTCTTTCAGGTTGTCCCCCTCCTTGTCCTGATGAAGACCCGATACGGTTGCAAATAAACTGGCACCATACCGCAGGGTCGAAACGTCGATGCTAATCCACCAATTGGTCCTCACTACATCTCAACAGAAAAAATATGATTTGCAATACTGTTTGAGTAAATTGAAGTTATTGTTGGACCAGTGTATCTAAATTGCATCTGTCACAAAACTGTATCACCATAACAGTCACCGCTAGTCACAGATCACAATTATTCACTGCTGCACTTATTTATTGTTATCACGTTCTCAATATATATGGACAACCGTCTTTTAAATACTAAAGAAAACAAATGTTCTGCAAAGTGATTGAATAATTACAACTTTGCGAACCTGAAAAATAACGTTTGGTGTGTGCTTTTTTCTTTTCAATGTTTTTCATGAAAAAATGCACATGAGTAATCCTATGACATAAGTAATTGTTTAATCAAAGAAATTGAATGCGTTCCGACAGAACCACTTTTTGCTTACGACCATCGAAGTGGATGCACTAGTAAGAACAGTGAAATCAGGGCCTCCACTTGACCCTATTATCTGCCAAGACCACCATCCTGCTATCTAAGACACTTGCTGCTCCCATCTGCTCAATCCTTAATAGAAACATGGAGGAAGGCAGCCTCCCCCTTGAGTGGAAAGTAGCTCAGATCATCCCCATCAGTAAGAACCCTAAAGCCACCCCGGAAGAGGTTTCTAATTATCGTCCCATCTCTCTGCTTCCTTTACACAGCAAACTCTTGTAGAAGCACATAAACAAGCATTTGTCTGAGTTTGTTGAGTCCTCAAATCGTCTAGACAACTCACAATCCCGATTTCGACCTGGTCACAGCACTGAGTTGGCGCTTGTGGAAGTCACTGATAACATCCGGATGCTAGCGGACAATGGTCGGCAGTACTCCTGGTGCTGCTAGACCTGTCTGCAGCATTCAATACCATCTCCCACCTGATCCTGTTCAAGCGCCTTGAGGACATAGGCATCCGGGGGAAGGCCTTAAAATGGTTAACCAATTTCCTAACCCATAGAACCCACACCATCAATCTGGGCTCTTTTCGCACAGACCACCAAAGTCAGCAAGGGGGTACTGCAGGGCTCATGTTTGAGCCCCACATTATTCAACAACTATGTTACCCCCTTGGCTGGCCTTTTGAGGAAATTAGGTTTCATTCCAATCTCATATGCCGAAGACATGCAACTTCTTCTCTCCTTTGATAAATCTAACCTCAACATTCAATCCACCTTTTCGGAGGGTATGAAAGGCACCGTGCTTTGGATGGGAGAAAACCTCCTTCAGCTTAATACTAAAAAATCCGAAAATATGTTGTTCGGAGAAGCAGCAGTGAGATAGTCCCCCATCTGGTGGCCTTGGGAATTAGGATCAGCTCCTCCCCCTAACCAGGTGGTGAAAAATCTAGGAGTGTGATTAGACCAGAAACTTACAATAGAGTCACTTGAACATTACTGCCGGGCATGCTATCACACACTCAGCCTCCTCTGAAGTGTTTTCCCTCTCCTGCCACTATCCACAAGTAAAACCCTAATCCAAGCTTTGATCATTAGCTGCCTGGACTATTGCAATGCCCTGCTGATTTCTGCAAAGGAAACCTCCCTCAATAAACTACAAGTAGTTCAAAATACCGCATCCCGTTTGATGACCAATGCCCCTTCCAGAACCGCATCTATTCAGTTACTTCAAAAACTATACTGGCTCCCAGTGAAAAAGAGAATCAAATTTAAAGTCTACTGGATGGTGTAAAAATGCCTAAACAACATGGGTCCAAGCTATCTGACAGAAAAGTTGGTCGGATACATACTATCCAGGCCCTTGCGGTCGAGTCACCAAGCGCTCCCCCATATCCCGCGCTTCAAACTAGCCTGGATGGGCGGTAAAGCTTTCTCCCACCTTGCCCCGCACTACTGGAACCAACTCCCCATTCAATTGCGCCAATGTACCAACTTCCTGACCTTCAGAAAGCTGCTGAAAACTTCACAATTCTGAATCATCTTCCTGGGTTGGTCACGAGTAGTCACAGTGCGGAGATACCCCGATGGGGGTGATTCGGGCACTCTAAAAATCCTTTAAATAAATTCCAATCGTACATGCACAGTTGTACACCAAAACACACAAGATGATGGACAGAATGTTGCACAATGGCAAAACATTCACCCCCAGTCACAGATCTGGGTTTAATCCATCGTTATTTTGCTCACCAAGCCACCCCAGTTCAGACATGGCCATATGCAAATCAGTCTTGACCCTGTGCCTCATGGGAACAGTCCAGCCCGAACTGCCAAGTCATGTCTTCCCTGGACTGGAATCAAGCATCCTTGGACATGTTTCTGGCTATCAGCTGTCTTCAGCCAGGATAGCTTGACTCCAGTGGCCTAGTGAGCACAGGACCCACGTCTAGGCATACCCTTCCCACATAGGGTGAACAGCAAAACACACAAGATGATGGACGGAATGTTGCACAATGGCAAAACTTCACCCCCAGTCACAGATCTGGGTTTATTCTATCGTTATTTTGCTCACGAAGCCACCCCAGTTCAGACATGGCCATATGCAAATCAGTCTTGACCCTGTGCCTCATGGGAACAGTCCATCATCTTGTGTGTTTTGCTGTACACAGTTGCAGCAGCGGCTGTAGGTTTAGATGCACAGTGAGTAATAGCATGTGCTCTACGAGGAAGTGGTAGAAACATTACCATAAGCAATAGTATACCAGGTCCCCAAGTAGAATCCCCACTCGCCACGTGAACGTCTGATGTGGCTAAAAGCACCCAACCCCACCACTGCACATGTGACCGTGAGGACACCAAGACTGTGAATCTGAGGAGTGGACACTGGAGTGTGCCCTTTCAATAAAGGTCAAGAACAGGCTGTATCTTAACAGCGTTTCCTTCCTACCAGCACATTTCAGCCAGGATTTCACAGGTTCCTAAATGGGCGCATGCCTTCTACAAACATTAATTTCAGGAAACCACTTTAGCCTCAGTCATATCATCAAACTTGGGTCCTGTTGAGGCTGCCCGAGGTGAGAGCCATAGCCATGCCCATCTTGTGTATTTCAAATCTCTTCTGCTCTGAGGATTCCCAGGTGGGCATTCATGAGTTCATGAGATTACCAAACTGAATGATACACTGGTATCTCTGCCAACCTTATCCGCATTCGGATTGCTGCACGTTGAATGAATTCAAAGGTGGAAGCAGTAAGATTCAGGAGCCACACATGAACATCACAATAGCCAAAAACCCCATATTTATTCATTCAATCACCCGCATGATCCTAGATCCTCACATTGGTATTTCCATGTTTGGATCCAATTTATCTGATCGTCCAAGTGTTCCTCTGAGATAACATCTGTATCCCCAGGTATCAGCTGAGTTCTGATCTGGACATGCCAGTGGCCTAAAATGTTGTCTCTGTTTCTTTAATGTCTAAACTGCTCAATGAACACTGGGCCTTATTTACAAAATGTTTTATAGGTTGCACACACTTAGATTTAGTAAATGTGAGGGTTTGCAACCGCTAATGGGCAAGATGCACAAACCATATTTGAGAGTGTGAACAGTCTGAATCGCAGAATCAGGGCAGTTGGGACTGCATCACTAAACTGAGATTCTACAGGATTGCAAACCCAGTTTGCAGTTCAGTATTTGGAGGGTTGTGTTTAGGATGTTTCTTCCAAATACCCAAACGCAGTGCTATGTATTAATATTTTGCAACCAAATTACAGTTGCAAAACATTAATATTATATGACCAATTCGAAATGTCATGAATGGGAAGGGGGTCCTATAGGACCCCTGACCATTTGAGAATGTTTAAAAATATATTTTGAAGAGCACACAGTGGCCTCGTGGACCCCTGCCTACTCCTAAAATCTAAAAGGTAAACGTTTCATGTCTTTTTAGGAACATGCCTCATTTTTCTTTAAGTAAAATAGGCTGCATAAAAATGGCTTTATTTGAAAGCAATCATAGACATGATGCTCTGCTGACCCCATCAGTCCTCTCTCCCTGGACCCCATCAGTCCTCTCTTCCTGGACCCCCTCAGTCCTCTCTCCCTGGACCCCCTCAGTCCTCTCTCCCTGGACCCCCTCAGTCCTCTCTCCCTGGACCCCCTCAGTCCTCTCTCCCTGGACACCCTCAGTCCTCTCTCCCTGGACCCCCTCAGTCCTCTCTCCCTGGACCCCCTCAGTCCTCTCTCCCTGGACCCCCCTCAGTCCTCTCTCCCTGGACCCCCCTCAGTCCTCTCTCCCTGGACCCCCTCAGTCCTCTCTCCCTGGACCCCCTCAGTCCTCTCTCCCTGGACACCCTCAGTCCTCTCTCCCTGGACCCCCTCAGTCCTCTCTCCCTGGACCCCCTCAGTCCTCTCTCCCTGGACCCCCCTCAGTCCTCTCTCCCCCTCAGTCCTCTCTCCCTGGACCCCCTCAGTCCTCTCTCCCTGGACCCCCCCTCAGTCCTCTCTCCCTGGACCCCCCTCAGTCCTCTCTCCCTGGACACCCTCAGTCCTCTCTCCCTGGACCCCCTCAGTCCTCTCTCCCTGGACCCCCCTCAGTCCTCTCTCCCTGGACCACCCTCAGTCCTCTCTCCCTGGACCACCCTCAGTCCTCTCTCCCTGGACCCCCTCAGTCCTCTCTCCCTGGACCCCCTCAGCCCTCTCTCCCTGGACCCCCCTCAGTCCTCTCTCCCTGGACCCCCCTCAGTCCTCTCTCCCTGGACCCCCCTCAGTCCTCTCTCCCTGGACCCCCCTCAGTCCTCTCTCCCTGGACCCCCCTCAGTCCTCTCTCCCTGGACCCCCCTCAGTCCTCTCTCCCTGGACCCCCCTCAGTCCTCTCTCCCTGGACCCCCCTCAATCCTCTCTCCCTGGACCCCCTCAGTCCTCTCTCCCTGGACCCCCTCAGTCCTCTCTCCCTGGACCCCCTCAGTCCTCTCTCCCTGGACCCCCTCAGTCCTCTATCCCTGTGATGAGTCTTGTATTGCACTGCAGGTGCTCTGTCTTGTGAGAGATGTTGTATACAATGAAGGGCTTGCAGTCCACTCAGTGCTTAACATTAATTGGCTTCATTGTCACTCTTATTTGCTGCCTTCTAATTGGCCAGTGCACGCTGGCTTCACTTCCTCTTCTTTCTGCTGGAGCATGGACCAAGTACTGATTGCTTCAGTTTGACTGCTGTCCTTCCACTCATTGTGCTGTGATTGAGGCCCTACTTTAATTTTGTAGGCTTCTGTGTTGCCCTTCTTAAAACTCTTGCCATTTGTAGCAATGTTTTACTGTACCATACACACGTCAAAAAATATATTTTCTCCTTTGAAAAGGATGGATAGTGTGACAACAGATGTTATCTATTTTTCTTGGGACAACAGATGTTATCTGCTTCCAAATGTATTTTCAGTAAGATATGGACATGGGAGCAACTGCTTTCTTTATGTGTTTCTTTTCCTTTTATCCATAGAAAGATTAACTAATTTGCTCAGAGGTGGCCTGAACTGGAGAGGGTGGATTGGACTGGGGTAGAGTGGGCTGGATTAAGAAGAGTGGGATGGGCTAGGGTGGGGTGGACTAGATGGGGTGAATTAGATTGGAGTGGGGTGGATTTGATTGGGGTGAGCTGAACTGAATTGGGATGTATTGGAGTGGAGTGGGGTCGGTTGGAGTGGGGGGTGCTGGGTTGGATTGAAGTGCAATAGACTGAAGTCAGATAGACCTGAGTGGGGCGTATTGGACTTGGGTGGATTGGATTGGATTGGATTGGATTGGCTTGGGTTGGGGTTGGTGGATTGGACCGCAGTTGATTGATTGCAGTGAGGTGGATTGGATAGATTGGATTGGGGTGGGGCAGATTGTTTGGGTTGGAGCTGGATGGATTGGCAATGGCCAATTGTTTTGTATTGGATTGGGTGGATTAGAGTGGGCAGATTGTTTTAGATTGGAGTGGGGCAGATTGGAGTGGGGTCGATTGTAGTGGGGCAGATTGGTTTGGATTTGAGTGAGGTGGATTAGTGTGGGTAGATCGTTTAGGATTAGAGTGGGGTGTGTTAGAGTGTGAAGGATTGGGGTGGGTAGGTTGGAGTGGGGCAGATTGGAAAGGGGCAAATTGAAACAGGGCAAATTGGAATGGGGCAGAGTGAGTCAGATTGGAGTGGAGCAAATTGGATTGGAGTAGAGTAGATTGATTGCAGTGGGTGCATTTGGATTGGGCAGATTGGATTGGGGGTGGATTAGATTGAGGTGGTTTGGACTGAGGTAGGGTAGATTTAAGTGGGGTAGGGTTGATTGGCGTAGGATAGATCAGATTTTGCTGGATTATGGTGGATTGGTGTGGGTGTATTGGATTGGAGTGAGGTGAGTTTGATTGGGTTGAGGTGGATTGGATTGGGGTGAGGAGGACTGGATTGGAATATGTTGGATTTAAATGGGGCAGAATGGAGTGTGGCAGATTATTTGTATTGGAGTGAGGCAGGTTGTTTTGGATTAGAGTGGAATTAATTGTTTTGGATTGGAGTGGGGCACGTTGTTTTGGATTTGAGTGGAGCAGTGTCTCCACCCCAATCTGAACCACTCCAATCCAAAACACTCTGCCCTGCTCCAATCTCCCCAATCCAATCCAAAACAACCTGCCCCACTCCAATCCAAAACAATCTGCCCCACTCCAATCCAAAACAATCTGCCCCATTCCAATCTGCCCCTTTGCAATCTGCCTTAATCTAATCTGCCCCAATCAAATCTGCTCCACTCCAATCTGACCACAACAAACCTCCCCACTCTAACCTGCCCCACTCCAATCTGCCCCATTCTAATCTAAAACAATCTGCCCCACTAAAATCCAAAACAACCTGCCCCTCGCGACTCTGCCCACTCTAATCCAAAATAGTCTGCCCCACTCTAGTCCCCCCACAACAATCTGACCCACCCCAGTCTAAAATAATCTGCCCACTCTAATCCACCCCACCAGAATTCAAATCAAGTAGCCCCACTCCAATCCATCTCATTCCATTCCAAGACAATCTGCTGCACTCCAATCCATCCCACACCACTCCAAAACAATCTGCCACACTCTAATCTGTCCCACACCAATCGAAAGCAAACTGTCCCACTCCAATCCCCCCCACTGAAATCCACTCCACTCTAATCTCTCTCACTCCAAAGCAATCCAATCCACCTCACCCCAACACAACCGAATCCACCCTAATCCAGCCCACCCCAATCCAATTCACCCCACTCTAATTCAATCCAGTTAACACCAATGCAATCCACCCCAACCCAGCCCAAACAATCTACCCCACTGTAGTCCAGTCCACCTCAACACACTCCAATCCACCACAATCTACACCTTTCCTATCAAAACAATCTGCCCCACACCAATCCAAAGCAATCTTCCCACTCAAATCTAAAACAAATCTCCCCTGCTCCTATCTGCCCTACTCTACTCTGCCCAACACCATTGGCTGGATTGTGGTGGAGCAGATTGTTTGATTTGGAGCTAGATGGATTGGAGTGTGGCCAGTTGTTTTGGATTGGATTGGATTGGGCGGATTGGAGTGGGCAGATTGGAGTGCGGTGGATTGGAGTGGATTAGATATGGGTGAGTGGTTTGGATTGGATTGTAACTGGGGTAGATTAGATTGACGTGGATTGGAGTGGGGCAGATTGGAGTGCGGTGGATTGGAGTGGATTAGATATGGGTGAGTGGTTTGGATTGGATTGTAACTGGGGTAGATTAGATTGACGTGGATTGGAGTGGGAGGATTGGAGTGGGGTGGATTGCGGTGTACTTCACAATTATGTGTTAAAGCTTCCTTTCACAAATTGCACATGAAAAAGAAACAACGTCGCTTTGTAATAAGACAATCCTCATTTTGTGAGAATAGCGCCTACAAGCAAAACAAAATGAAAACATGAGTGAAAAGTGACAAAAGACGATTTGGCAAAATAAAAGAAAGTTAACTGTCGAAAATAAATCTTTCCAATTTTGTTTGTCCTGCTGGGCAGATTTTTGCTAGTCACACACCTCCTGTTAGCAGGACACTGGAAGTTAAAAATAACGCAATTGTACCTCAATCCCATTCGGAGCAGCGGACTTGCACTGATTAAGTTGAATCAACAAGTGCTTGATCCCTGTTCCAAGGAGAGGAAAAGAAATGATGTTAGGCCTGCCTTGATGAATTGTGTGGCTGTAAAGAAGAGTGCCACGCAAGCCAACAAATGGTAAGCAACGGGTGGGAACCAAGTCCTTGTTGGATACAAGAGTGTCTCGCAAGTGAGACCTGTGTGCTAGCGCATGCGCTATCAAGTTTATGATGCATCTAGGACTAATCCTTAAAAAAAAGAGCATTAGCCCTGTCTTGGTGATGGTGGTTTCCTAAATTAGTTTTATCCGCACTGCTGAGCATCCACTCTGCTGTACAGTATGGCTACAAAACATTGCCAATAGCACTCATAGGCATGACCTAATAGCTTTGGCAATTGTTTTTTTAACTGCATACATGTGTGAGTGCATGTGGAATGCTGTTGGCACAGGGATGATTTGTGTGTCTGTTGCACGTTTGCGAGTGTCTGTGCTATATTAGGGTAAATATGTGCTGAGCATGTATGTGTATGCACCCAGGTGAATAGTTGGCACGTGCTATGCGAGTAGCTATGTGGTGCTTCTTGTGGTTCTGAAGATGCCCTGGCCAGTCTGTAAACTGGACACTGGCGAGGAATTTGATCTCAACATGAATCTCAGTTTACCAGGACTTCTTTGAGGTTGATAGCTGTAGACAATTCTTTCAGTGGCGGTTTCTGAGTACGGGCGTCGGGGCTCCGCCCCTTTACATTTACAGCATGTAATGTAATGCCAAATCGGTTTAATTAACGTAATACACACTTGTAAGTGGCACTGTCTGCACCACTCGGTGTCACCGCGATGTTGTTAGCTGATACTTGCGATGAAACAAAACACACTCACTGACTAGTGTGCAGCAGTCACGTGACTCATGACGCTTTCACGTTGCTCTTCCTACATTGCCGGCTGACAATCTCTCAGCCCTGAGGGCTGTGATGTCATCAGCTCGGCAAAGACTGGGCATCAAGACAGTCTCCACCCCCTGATGACGTGAAGGTGAAGTGAGCCCCGGGCGTTTCAGATGCAAGCCCGGTAGCTCTAACCCTCCACGTCAATCAAGGAGTGGAGAGCATTGTCATCCTACCGTTTTCCATCTCGTCACAGGGTGGGGTGGCACCCACTCTGTGACGAGATGGGAAAGGGTGTGATTGGCCATTTTTGTTCTGCGCAGACTCTCTCTCTTCCTTCAGGCAGTAATGGACCGGTATTCAATACGAGGCAGGAGCGTCGTGGAGGTGGGAGCTATTCTCAGTACAGTAGTACAATTCTGATTGACCCCATTTTGTGACGTTGGCCCCAGGCTCAGCCGAAAACAAACTAAAGGCAGCAGTCAGAGTTGGGAGACACAGACACGCAGCCACTGTGAAAAAAAAGTAACAGGTAAAATAACACTGGGTTTATTTGAGTGTTTTTAGCTAAATTTGTGGATTAGGGGTAAACCAGTCATATGCTCAATGCTGTGGCCGGTGTTGAACTATGTGGCTAAGGCACTGATTGACTGCCCTTGAAATGTGAAGCCCTGTGCGACTTTGCCTCCGTTTTCAGTGTCCTGCTTCACTTGGAAAAAGCAAGCAAAAGTTGACTTGTAAATTAATGACGCAGCATGAGCATCAATAGTCCCCCCTCCTCACTAAGCTGAGGTCACAAACAAACCACCATCTATGGGTATGCTGTAGCCTGCCTGAGACCTGTCTAGGCTAAACTTTATCCCAATACATACATTTGTCAGTCTGTCACTTGGTCTGGCATCAAAGTGGCTGTTTTCACTACGCACCCATAAGCGCAAAGTAGTGCTGCCTCATGAGTTTAAAAAAAATGCTGTTACTCAAACTAAGTATTTCAGTACTAATGGAGTCTTCGTCAGCATATGGAGTAACTATTTCCAATATCTATCTGCATGCTTTGAAGGCCACAGTGGTGCATGAAAATCAACGCTCTGCGAGTGACTGTGCGTGCAGTGGCAAGAACTGTGTAAATGTAGAAGAATGTGGCATCATGACAATGTTAGTCAATTATGATTTATGATATATATATATTTATTGCAAAATGTCAGCATGGGGACACAGCTTTACTTTCAGCTCAGAGACCGGTTAAAAAATGCTAAGGAGACAGGATGTGTTTCACAGTTTCGATCATGCTCTGAGTTATTCAGAGCTTAATACCATCCACTACACAGTTCTTCTCTTTTGCAAGGCCCGCATAGCCATGTGTCCTGTTCTGTCATGGTGTTACAGTGCTTAAAACTATGTGTAATTGCGAACAGCGACCAATGTGAACTATCCTGCATTGAAGAAAGTACCACTCCTTCTTAAGCCCACTAGCACCATCTATGCTTTAATAATTCCCTTTCCCATATTTACTCACTTAAACTTTACGTTTTCAACCTTCTTTAGGAAAAGGAAAGAAAGACCTGTTCTGTTGTCGGTATTTGATTCAAAATACACTCTGCTACAGAGCAGCTACATCATTATCATATTAAATGTTTAAATTATGTCATAACTAAACTGTGGGAAGAAAATGTCAAACAGGTTCTTATAAAGACCATGCAATATATATGTACTAGCTGCATGGTTAAGTGAAATATGTTTAGATATATAAAGTGGGCACTTTCACAATCCTTTAAAAACCTTCTTGCTTTCTCCTATTTTCTTTAAAATGCACCATTTTCTCACACTTTTTTCAAAACCCCCGACCCTCCTTATGATGTTCGGCTCGTGCAACATTCATTCCTAATTTTTACGCCTCACCAGTGGCGACTGGTGACATTTGAAAGTGGTGAGGCGTAAAATGATAATCATACTGCACAGTAGCGAGCGAGCGTAGCGAGCGAGCCCGACCCCCTAAGGAGGGTTCGGGGGGTTGTCCCCCCGAGAAAATTTTGAAAAAAGAGGGGACAAATGGTGCATTTTCAAGCAATTTTGAGAAAGCAGGAAGGTTAATAAAGCAATTGTGAAAGTGCAGTTATTACATTAATAAAGAGGTGTCATATAACATAGGTAGCTGCTTATTCAGCCTAACCACAGAGCTTCATAATAGACTTTGAAACCCAAAACACAATGCATAGCCGAGTACCTCACAGATGTATTTTAATAACAAACAAATAAACAGGACGCAAACTAGCAGCATTCAAACAGAGAATTCTAAATCCTTCCAGGCTGGGAGCCGGCTGGCATCTCTTTCTTTCTCTGTATCTCTCTCCCTTTCCTATCTCTCTCTTCAACTGCTGTCTTTCTACCTTTTCCCTCTCTCTTTCTCTCTCTTCCTCTCTCTCCCTCGCCCTCTTTTTCTGTTTCTCTCTCTCTCTGTTCCTCTCTCTCGCTCTCTCACTCATGCATTACACGGGGAGGGTGAGCACAGGTCAGAGAGCTCCCAGCTGCCCTGGTTGGCCTCAGCCCCTCTCCCTTCATGATGGCTATGGGGGCCTCTTCCTCCCCGGGTAGGGTGTATGTCCCAGGGAGTATAACCCACAACAACACCCCTCCCATGAGGCTATACCAACGGTGGAACCGCTTCAGGGTGGTGCTGGAACTATAGATAGGCCTGTATATGCGGTGTGTGCCCTTACTGCACCAGGTGTGATTTCCATGCAGGGGGCCCTGTGCCATGAAAGTGGGAGGGAACTAGAATGGAAAGAGCCACTGGTTTAATTTCACTCTGTAAAATAAGATGAGAACTTTGTGGATACAAAATATTTTACCTGATCGACACCCTGGTCCACTGGAATTATGTAGCAGGGGAGTGCCAATTATGCAGCAGCGTTGACTATATTATGCAGCAAGAAAAGGAAAATATGCAATGTAATGCGGCATGTTGTGTTAGCATCACTTCATTATTTTGTTATGTTTGCACTTGTTAACACTGTCTGGGCATTGATTGCACCTCATTAGTACCAGTTTAACACCCAAATATAGCAATAAGTAACAGAACGGTAACCAGTCAACCTTTGTGAAGGGTCTTGCACTGCACAGCAATACATGATGCTGTGTTTTTACTAACTGTTAAACAGTTTGAGCTAGAAACATTTTTTTGTTAATCTGCAGATTATGCAGCAGACAATGAATTATGTGGCAAATGCTGCAAATCCATAATTATGAAAAAAAAATGCTGCAGTGGCACAACCACATAATTCCAGTGACCCTGATTAGACCCTGCTGCTGATGTGGGGTGGGTGGAGTGGTTAGCTCAGATTTTGGAAGCAGGTTGGTGGGTGAATCTCTGTTTAAGCACGAGACTCTTGTTTTTTTTTTTTTTTATTCAAGCTATTTATTTCCCTTTTAGCCTCGTATAAGGCCCACTGCATATACATTAACCCCTTCCACACTCATGACGAGCTGGGCTCGTCATGGTGTAGCCTCCTCAAACACTGATGACGAGCCCAGCTCGTCATAAAACAATGAAAAAGAACAATTTGCAGCACAGAGGGGGAAAACGCATAGCAGCCATGGAGTTAAGTCAAGTGTGGTAGCATATATAACCTCTCATTATTGTTTTTATATCTGGGATGAGTAAACTGCTGTTCTGCTTTGTAAATCCTTGTGCGACTTTGTAGGTGTATTTTTCGTATCACTTTTTGATTTGCACCATTGGTGTTGAAGGGGACTCATTTTCCTTTTTATCTTTTTCATGTCGTCATTCATCCTTGGAGCTATTGTTGTGTAGAGAAAGTGTTGTTCATCCAAGCATATAATCTTTCTACTGTGGTTATCTTTTCACGGTTTAAGCAAGTTGTAAGGTGGATATTAGGTTCTTTCTTGTCAATTTGTTCCATTTTCCTTTTATTGGGATGTTTTGGGTGGTTGTTCATAGCTCTTTTGGTATCTATAAGCAAAAAAAATGATATGATGGTTCTTCCAAGGAATGAGGATAAATATTTAATGTTGACTGACTGTGTTATTGAAGACCACATCAAGAGTGTGTCCTACATTATATGTAAGTACTGAGATGAGCTGGGGGAGTTTGTGTGCTGACATAACTGTTGCCATGCTATTTTTTAATCTGCCCAAAAATATGTTGAATTCTCCAAGGATTTAGAAGTGTTTAAATCCTTGGAGTTTATGGTTATGGTGTTTATGAATTTGTTTATGAATGCACTGTTGGTGGAGCCCTATACAATAGAAAAATGTACGGAAAAGATATGTATAGAATTACATTATATTATGAGTGACTCACAGTTTGAAAACCATAAATCTTCGATGTTGATGGCTGCAATTGATCTTTAAATATCATTTGTAATCCTCCTCTGGTTTTGCCTTATGAACTCTGGTAATAGGCAAAATATGGTGGGATTGCCTTGTGGAGCACTAGTGCAATGCATTGCCTCCGTGTGTTTCAATAATAAAAAACCTGTCTAAGACTGACTCACTTATTGTAAAAACCCGGTATTTGTAAAGTGTCAACTAATCACCTGTAAGGGTCTCAAGGTGCTGGGGGCCGTCGGGGAGATTAAGTGAGCTATTGCCGAGATTCATATGGTGCTGAGCAGATCTGCCTCCAGCACTGGACAGTCTTTTCCTTCCGGGATATTAGTGCGCCCCTATGAACCGATTCGTTCTAATTGGTTACTGTCACAAGCCCAAGCAAGTGATCCCTTTAAATCGGACTTTTCACGTAGTACCCGATTCATTCATGTCATGCATCGGCTGTCGTTTATAGGCCCCATTTCTTAAGTAAGTCGTTCAGATTTCATCTGGTATGATAAATTAATTGACACACTGTGCAGTGCTTGCGCTAAGTGCAGAATACCGTCACCGTGACCAAACCATCCCACAAACTCTCCCTTATTATAAACATCCTAAAAGCCTAGAGATGAACTTGCATGAAACCCATGTAGGTGACAGTGTAAGATATCAACAAGCCCAGTGATGACACAGCAACATTCCTGGCATAATGCAACATTTAAAAAAGGAACAAAGCTAGGTGCAGATATAAAGCCAAAAAAACTGCTGGCAACATTTGACAATTTAAGCCACCAAAACGACCAGCATTGCAGCAACATCTTACTTGACAGCATTTGAGAGTACAAGAAACATAAAACCTACAAACTTATAAATATAATTGTAAAACACAAGACAGCGTGTGACAGTGCAGGACACCCAAAATGATAGAAGCAGAAATGACAACCTGAGAATAGTAGAGCCATTTATAAATATATATATATATGAGCAATTTCTTTTGACTAAAATTCAAGTCTTAAATAGAAGGCCCTCTTGGAAATACTTGTACATGTAGTCACTGCGAAAAGGCGTGAATGTTCAGTTCTGCATCATTTTGCATTTTGTTGTGAGCAATCCATCGCAATGTGTATGTATTTACCATATATCCACAGCATTGTATTCTTTTTCCCTCCATTATTTTGCATTATGTAGTCTTTCCTACCCTTTTCATCATTGATCTGATTTTGTATTCAGATTTCCACTATTTAAAGGTCCATTTCCGTGGTATTCCATTCAGGAAACAGACGTGTTCCTACAAAACATGCTGTCCAGCAGTGACAGTCAGAACAGATAATACTCTACCAGTATCTCTAGACCCTTGACAAGAGGACATATCATGCCTCATCACGAACTGGTATGCCGAAACTCTCATTGCTGCAGGCTAATCAGCATACTCCTTCCCGGTGCCATTCGACAAGGAGCAGCAACCGCGCGAACTTACGAAGGTCTGATCTGGGCAGCAGGGCTGTGCTAATCTAATAAACTGTTGCGGCTCTCTGCCAAACTCACTGCATCCGTGAGGGGGCCCCCTGCAGCTCAGGCCCCCCTGTAGCTCAGGGCCCCCCGCAGCGCTTGGGCTGCGGGGGCCTGTGTTACGCCCCTGGAACACTGCTGCCAGTTCTTTCCAATTTGAAGACATCCAGCTCTCCACAGGAGTCCAAGGCCCCTGAGAGGAAAGAATCACAAGGGTGGCCGCACCAACCCCAAGGGCTGGCATTGGTCATCAGAGAACCAGGCACAGGAAGCTCCAGGTGCACCCCCTTCGCCAGGCTGTCCGGCATTACATTGAATATTTTCCTTTTCTTGCTGCATAATATAGTCATCGCTGCTGCATAATTGGCACTCCCCTGCTACATAATTCCAGTGGACCAGGGTGTCGATCAGCTAAAATATTTTGTATCCACAAAGTTCTCATCTTATTTTACAGAGTGAAATTAAACCAGTGGCTCTTTCCATTCTAGTTCCCTCCCACTTTCATGGCACAGGGCCCCCTGCATGGAAATCACACCTGGTGCAGTAAGGGCACACACCGCACACACAGGCCTATCTATAGTTCCAGCACCACCCTGAAGCGGTTCCACCATTGGTATAGCCTCTGGGGAGGGGTGTTGTTGTGTGTTACACTCCCTGGGACATACACCCTACCCGGGGAGGAAGAGGCCCCCATAGCCATCATGAAGGGAGAGGGGCTGAGGCCAAACAGGGCAGCTGGGAGCTCTCTGATCTGTGCTCACCCTTCCCGTGTAATACATGAGTGAGAGAGCGAGAGAGAGGAACAGAGAGAGAGAAACAGGAAAAGAGGGGGAGAGAGAGGAAGAGAGAGAAAGCGAGAGGGAAAAGGTAGAAAGACATTAGTTGAAGAGAGAGATAGGAAAGGGAGAGAGATACAGAGAAAGAAAGAGATGCCAGCCGGGCTCCCAGCCTGTAAGGATTTAGAATTCTCTGTTTGAATGCTGCTAGTTTGCGTCCTGTTTATTTGTTTGTTATTAAAATACATCTGTGAGGTACTCGGCTATGCATTGTGTTTTGGGTTTCAAAGTCTATTATGAAGCTCTGTGGTTAGGCTGAATAAGCAGCTACCTATGTTATGTGACACCTCTTTATTAATGTAATAACTGCACTTTCACAATTGCTTTATTAACCTTCCTGCTTTCTCAAATTTGCTTGAAAATGCACCATTTGTCCACTCTTTTTTCAAAATTTTCTCGGGGGGAAATCCCCCCAAACCCTCCTTAGGGGGTTCGGGCTCGCTCGCTACTGTGCAGTATGATTATCATTTTACGCCTCACCACTTTCAAATGTCACCAGCCGCCACTGAATTCTTTCCTGTTTTTCCTTAGGATTACGAGAGGACCCCTCATACAGAAGCTGCTCAGCCCTGTGTAGAGAAGGCAGGGGATGGAATGGTGATTATTACAGTTATGTTTACTGCTGCAGCACCGACTTGTGCAACAACGCCAACTATGTGAGGATCAGTACCGTCCTGCTCCCGCTGGCAGCGGTACTTCTACTCAATGCTGGACTCTAAGGTAAGTCGGGGAGGTGTGCTGCTGAACATGACTT
Source organism: Lissotriton vulgaris (assembly GCF_964263255.1). Taxonomy (NCBI): domain Eukaryota; kingdom Metazoa; phylum Chordata; class Amphibia; order Caudata; family Salamandridae; genus Lissotriton; species Lissotriton vulgaris. The sequence goes on from NC_141692.1 coordinate 10,656,624, forward strand.
TAGTGTGGGGAGTGTGGGCCGTGTGGGGAAAGGGTAGCACTGGACCCAGCTCAGGAAGAGGAGAAGGCTGGGAGTAGAGCTCCACTGCCACCCGCGATCCGCAGGAGGTTTGGAGTTTGGTTGTTGCACAGCGTCTGTGGTTGTAGTAGGGCTGTAAAGGACAGCCCCAGGTGGCAGTAGGGTATTCACAGATGTCCATACCAATGTATGAATGAACATCAATGCAGGCTTACAATATTACTTTCATGAACAGTGCTGGTACTTATGGGTAATTTACCCCCTGCCGTCATGGAGCTACCCCAAAGCACCCATGATGCACCAGGTAAAAAATATGAAGATTGCAATGCACATGCAAAAAAAGCTACCATGCACCTCCATCTACCTGTCTTGGTGGCACCTGCCAGAGTTTGAGGATTGAGCCAGCCTTCAGCTGCAATCCTCACAAAAAAATGTAAACAAGGACGTAAGGTGAGTGAATGCTGGATGTAACACTGGAAAGCCCAAATCATTCACAAGCAGTGGGAGTGGAAAATAATGGATTCCTTAAGTGAGTTATTTGCACAAAGTTGCCTAATGCCCTGCCTGGGACTGTGAGGTGGATAGTTTCAATGTGGTTAATGGAAAAGCAGTGGAAAGCTGTACAGGGTCCATAGGTGCAGGGGCGGCTCTAGGCTCATGGTGGCCCTGGGCAGGGAGCGTTGGTAGGGGGCCCCAGAAGAGGGGGTCCAGGCGGGGCGGAGCGCGGAGGCCAGTGAAGAGGAGGAAGTTAGGGTGTTTAGAAGTAGAACAGAGCCAGAGGCCGCCAAATCCCTGCCAGGGGCCGCCACACAAATATGTATCCATCCTCAGAGGATTATTATATTAAAGATATATATTGGCGTGGTGGCCCCTGGGGTTTGGTGGCCCTGTGCAGGTGCACAGCTTGCACATGCCTAAGACCGTCCCTGATAGGTGGAAATTTGCTTAACTTTCCCAGAGCTGACCGCTGCTTAAGGCTGCTGACGCTTCCAATGCACGCCGCTTTTTTCCACACCCTCCACACGGGTTATTGGGACTGCAGACCTACCCTAGACCTATCCTGGAGCTATTGTCTGCTGCTCCCTGGCTGCCTTTGGTTTTCTGCTGTTGTCCCTGCCTTGTTGCTGCAGGGGCTGTTGGTGGCTCAGGTTGATGGCCGAAGAGATGCGAAGCACCATCTACCAAAACCTTGAGACCCTCACGGGTGAATAGTTGCACTTTACCAACCTTGATTGACTAGCAGTGCCCTTGATTGACTAGCAGTGCCATACACCACACAAGGCAGCATCTTCCTCTTTGTAGTGCTGATTGTCTGTCATTCGGTGAGATTGGTGTGTGGCCTCACCCCTCCCCACCTAATTTCTGCTCTGCCTTTGTTCTCTGCCCTGCAGTTTCAGCGGCTTGAACTTTGTCGTTTAACATTGTGTTGTACCAGGTGTACTGAAGCAGTCCTCGAGGCATGTTGAGAATCTTAGCGATGCTGATGTGGAAAAGTAGAAAGGTCACTATTGTAAGTCACTCCATATGTAGCCCTGATTTACATTTTTGCAGAGAGGGACCCTAGTGGATGTAAAGTATTACAACTGCATTATAATCATTAGCACTCGACTACGCCAACATTTACTACCTCTTCGTCAAACTTTAAGTCAGACCTTTAATCTTTTCTAACCTGGCCTAGTTCTGTTTCTTACACCATATTTAAGATGATCGTTCAAGTTTCTTTCTAAGCAAAATGATCTAACCTACTTCTCTTGTGCATTTTCAGATTTCAAAGCTGGAGGTTCCAAGATGCTCCTCTCCCTGTGTGTCAATTACTGGTTTTGATGTCGTGTTCAGGAGGGAACTGTAAGCAAGACATGGATGCTGACCCGCTGACACTTGGACACTGAAAGACTAAGAGGTTTACTCTGATATTGATGGTCAACAGAGAATTAAGAACACCACTTGCTCTGAAATGGATGTATACAGTAAATCTCTTTGCTAATGGTGTAGAGTTGAATATAGATTTGCTCTCATTGATCTCATGATTTCTGAATTAAAATGACCCCTAAACTCCTCTAATTATGTAATCATCTGAAGGAGATAAATAACCTCCACTTTTTGTTATTAATGATTATAGATACATGCAGAAAAACATTAAATCTGTACATGGTGACTAAAGTCATTATTGTTGTGTTCTTACTCTACATAAATTACTCTATTAAAATAAAAGAATGACAAATGATCAGTTTCTCTTGTTTTGTGATTGAATAAAGCTGAAAATGTAATTTCTTGTAATTAACTAATATGGGCCTACATTTTGCAGCACCCCCACTTGCCTGGAGGTGGACACTTCTGGGTAATGCCCACTCCCACAGTGCCTACAGCAAAGTGCATTGTTATGTTATGTTAATGTTATGTTAATTGGTTTATAGAGCGCTCAACTCACCCCGGGGCGTCTCGGCGCTGTCTAGAAGAATAGGATCCTGCAAAGGGAGCACGGAGAAGATGGAGAGTGGGTTAAAACAAAAAGGCTTTCAATTGTTTTCTAAAGACACCGTAACTAGGGATTTCTCGTAGGGTTTTGGGGAGCTGGTTCCAATATCTTGGAGCAAGAAATGAGAAGGCTCTGCCGCCAGTCTGAGCAAGGCGAATTTGGGGCACCTGTAGAAGGCTCCGCGAACTGGATCGAAGTCTCCTAGAGGGGCAGTATTTGAGGAGGTTTCTTTGTAAGTAAAGAGGACCTCTGTCATTCAAGGCTTTGAAGGTTAGGCAGCAGATTTTGAAGACAGATCTTTTTTCACCGATAACAAGTGTAATTCTCTGAGCAACGGAATCGAAGGGGTGCCAGCAGGGCGGTTTAGGATCATTCTAGCTGCTGTGTTTTTAACCACTTGCAGTTTGGCCAGGTGTGTTTCCCCCACTTCTGCCAGCAGAGCATTGCCGTAGTCCAGGCGGCTGGTTACCATCGCCTGCACTAATGTCCTTCGATGAAGGGTAGGCATGAATGGAAGAATTTTTCACAAAAGTCGTATGCTATAATAGCATGCGCTGGTCGTTGCCGTAATGTGGTCCTTCATGGACAGCTGTCGATCTACTTTTATACCCAAGTTTTTCACTGACAGTTTGGGGGTAGGAGCTGAGCCAAGTTGGATGGGCCACCATTTATCTGACCAGATGTCCAAGGCTTTCCCCATCGGCATGATCTCTGCTTTTCCTTGAATCAATTGAAGGTTGTTTCCAGTCATCCAGTCAGATCGCTTTCATACCAATGGCAAAAGTGATTTTCTTCTTGCTCAGGATTTTTTCCGATGGTGAACATAAGCTGCGTATGAGATGATCTCGAAGCCCAACTGCTCCACTGTCCTCACCAGGGAGGGCATGTATATATTAAAAAGGGTAGGGCTCAGACAGGAGCCCTGTGGGACACCTTTCTCCAGAGACATTTGGCTGAGATATAGGGGCCTAGACTGACAGTTTGAGTTCTCTCAGACAGAAAATGCTGTAACCCCTTCAGGGCTGTCCCCCCAACACCAGTCGGATAATCTCTCCGCTAGCTTTATATGAGATGGTATAAAAAGCTGCGGAGAGATCTAGGAGAATCAGTATCGATGAGCCCCCAAATCTATTGTCTGTCTGAGCGAATCTGTCACTGGCAATATGGCAGTTTCCGTGCTGAAACCCGGTCGAAAACCCGATTGGGATGGGTAAAGGATTTCATTTAGTTCCAAATAGGAACTTAGCTGTCTGTTAATGATGCCTTCCAGCAGTTTTCCCAAGAGTGGGAACGGGGATATAGGCCGGTAATTGCTAAGGATTGAAGGGTCAGCTGTGGGCTTCTTTAATATAGGGCGAACATGCGCCTCTTTCCATGCAAGGAGAATGATACCAGTTGTTATAGAGCTGTTAAAGATATCACAGATTGCAGGAGCACAGCTCGTCACTAGGAGAGCCATGATTTTTGGAATGACAAGTCATTCGGTGACCCAGATTTTGCATTTGAAAGGCCTTTTGAAGACCTCTTCAATGGTGGTTAGTTTAATGGTCTCCAAGAAGCAGTTTGTTACCCTTCCCCTGTCCTCCAGATTAGACAGAATTTCGGAGGCTGAGGGGGTATCTGAGAGAAGTAATCGTAGATTCTGGATATCTTATCCTGGAAATGGGTTGCCAGGGAGTTGCATAAATCCTGAGATTCGGGTGGAGATTGGTTACAGGCTTTAGGGGATGAAAAATCTTGAACTATGCTGAACAGGGTTTTTGAGGAGTTACTGGCTTGTTCATTTGATAATGAAAGTGCGTCTCGCTGCTTTCAGGTTCAGATGATATCCGGCCAGAGACTGTCTGTACAGTAGTTTATTTTTCTGGGCCCTGCTTGCCCGCCAGGTTCTTTCTAATCGCCTGCATTAATTTTTTTCCATCCTAAGCTCCTCTGCATACCAGGGAGTTGAGATTCGCCGTCGGGTGGAGTGTGTTTTTTGGGTATGATCTCATCAAGAGCAGATTCTAGTGCTGCATTGAAGGCCTCCAATTTTTTGGGAGCCTCCATTAAGTTGTTTGTTAATTCCGGGTGGTAGGCCTCATTAAAAGCTTCTAAGGTAATATTACGCCATGGCTTACGCAGTTCTGGGGTTTTCCTGCTATGTGGTTCCCATTCCTTAGCCGCGCCTGGTGGATAAAGGTGATCATCGAATGATCAGTCCAAGTCATGGGTCCAGGGGGGTCGCATCTCAGTTGGTCATAGTTGGTGAACACTAGATCTAGTAAATTTCCCGCTCGATGTGTGGGGCCTTCCACTCTGTGTGAGTCCCATTAATTCCAAAGAGGAGAGGAGTTTGTTAACCTCAGAATTAGAGGTGTTTTCCCCATGAAAATTGAAATTACCTAGCAAAAGAAACTTATTTGCTGCGAGCGCATGTAGGGCTATGTGTTCGACCAGAAGTTCAGAGAAATTGGCTTTGGATCCTGGGGGCCAGTATATAAAGGCATCATGACAGTTATCCGTGGGAGATATGGTAACCTTGAATTCCTAACTCCAAACTTTCTTTATTTTCCGTGGACACCCAATTCACTGTGAGGTGATCCTGGAATGCGATGGCTATACCTACCCCTGTTTTCCCCTCCCTGTCCAGATGGATGAATTTATAATTTTCTGGGATTGCTAGATTTATCATTGCATGGTTGGAGGGATTCAGCCAGGTTTCCGTGAAAAAACATAGTGCAGGGGAATTTGAGACAATCATGTCCCAGATTTCAAACGGATGTTTTGCACAGGACCTTACATTGCATAATGTTTTTTAATCCACTGGTGGCTGGGTGTGGGACCTTCCTTTAGGGAAAGGAAACTCTGCTTGTGTGACCGTATGGAACTGGCAATGCTTACACGTTACCGGTCCTTCTAGCATAATGGGGAATTTCTGGGAGCAGTTACTGTGGCTTTTGTCCTTAATGACTTCAAGTGCTCTAGTATCCCGCATGGATTCAGCTGAGTAGCATTTGAGGGGGCGATGGCTATTATTTACCTGGATGGGTGCAGCGTCTCTGGCCTCTGGGCGCAGACGGGCTTGCCTTTGGCACGCCCGCTGGGCGTACGAGTCGTTCTCCTCTTTGGTAGTCCCCGAGGATCAACGACTAGCGCGCTATCTGGGCTGCCTGCCCAATATGTCTGCCCGCTCCTGCGGTAGACCAGGCATGCGTGTGAACCCTCCCGAGCCCAGCACCTAATCGGCTGAGAGTGAGGAGGGCAGTTTAAGCAGATTTTTATTAAACACAGTGCAGTTTTCAATTTAAAACATGCGGTGCAAATGAATAGAAATAACAAAACAAAAGTACTCCTGGCTTCCGCCTCAGGAGCCTATCAGCTAGACCACCATGCTCTGGATCTTGTGTCAGCATGGTAGACCATGCACTGGATCTTGTCAGCATGGTAGACCATGTTCTGGATCTTGTACTGGATCTTGGCCAGCATAGGAGACCATGCACTGGATCCAGCATAGGAGACCATGCACTGGATCTTGTGTCATCATAGGAGACCATGCACTGGATCGTGTCAGCATGGCAGCCCACTAATGGATCTTGTCAGCATGGTACACCATGCACTAGATCTTGTATTAGCATGGTAGACCATGCACTAGATCATGTGTCAGCATGACAACCCACTCCTGGATCTGATCTTGTCAGCATGATAGACCATGCACTGGATCTTGTGTCAGCATGGACTACACCACCATGTACTGGATCTTGTGTCAGCACGGTAGACCACCATGCACTGGATCTTGTGTCAGCACAGTAGACCACCATGCACTGGATCTTGTGTCAGCACGGTAGACCACCATGCACTGGATCTTGTGTCAGCACAGTAGACCACCATGCACTGGATCTTGTCACTCCACCCGCAGGCTCCCTCCTGCGCCTCATCTCTGGGGTTGGAGTGGTAGAGCATCACTACTCTGCTGCCTGACTGCCCTCTCTTTTTCTGCTTTCTCTGTCTCTTTTGCCTTCTCCTGCTTTTTTCATTTGCACTTTTTAGTAATTTTCACCATCATTGCTGCTGCTATCCTCCGCAGCCCCACCCGCCTCCAGGGTCCATTCCTGCTTCCTGTGTGTCCCACCTCCAAGTTGTCCAGACCTCCCCGCACACTACTTAATGATGGCCACAGCACGGCCGCACCACTGGCGAGCCAGCAGCATGTCCGTCTGTGCCCGTCTGGACCTGGAGAACACCATGCGCCAGGGACCCTGATTCCCGGACCTTCCACAAATACAACACCAGCACCATCCTCACCCCCGAAACAGGAATGCCACACAGCATGCCACCTTGCATCACCAAAGGACACCTACAGACCCATCTCCTGCAGGGATTGCAGCTACATACTCCCCCATCCAAACACACCAGCTTGCCGCCCAGCCAACCAACAACACACCTGGCCGGCTCAACTGCATCTTTCTCAATACGTACTCCCTCCACAAACACACCACAGAAATCTGGGACATCCTCGACGTTGCCTCCCTCTAATTCGCCTTACTCATGGAAACACAGACCAACACCTGCTCTGGTAAAGGTATAGGCACTGCCATCCGCAAATCACCTGCAAGTACCGTGCTGACCGACCAGGAAGAGGCAATACTATCATCCACAAGAACACCCTCCATCTAACCACTCACTCTAACAGCCCAACAACAACCATGAAACCTATCAATTTCTAGATCCAGACCAGCTCCAACAGCACCCTCTGCGGCACCCTCATATACAGGCCTCCTGGTCCCCGCCCACACTTCACCAACACTATTGTAGACCTCATTGCATCCCAGGCTCTCACATCAATCAATTACATCCTACTTTATGACCTTAACTTCCACCTGTTCAACACCAGTTCGTGTAAGCTTTATTTGATCTTCACGATCTTAAAAGTAGCATACAATACATAACAAAACAATAATAAATAGTTATTCCTAAAATTATACATGACTTCATGGTTAAAACGTTATATAAAATTCAAATTTCTAGTCGCGTTAGCCATAATTGTCTAAGAGCAGAGAGTAATCGACCTAAAAGGACAATCGTTGTACAAATACTTTTACTCAATACAGGGTCCCTCTCTTATACAAGTTATCTAGACTAACCTTGCAGGTATAAAATAAGAAAATACAAGAACGACCTGCATCTTACAACCTTTTAAAACGATAACAATCACTGTGCAAGTGCATATTGAAATTAAAAAGCAATTAGACCCTTGTGCATATTTTCAGAACATGATCTGCAACACCTAGCATACGGCAGAAGTTTAAAAAAGACATCCTATTCAGAGTGCTATTGTAATTAAGATGGAGCTCAGTGAAGGCAACCACTGATGGCCTATTGTTTGAGAAGTAGGGTCATTACAGTAATCCAAAAACAGCAATTCAACAATTTACGCTTCGTTGTTCCTATCCCAGGAAAAAAGTATAACCTCTATATAGTAAAATATACACTTGGAGAAAAATCCCTTCTAAAGTGAGGTAGCCATATTATGAGAACTGGAGCAAAGTTATTCTGAAGTATATAAATATTCACAGTCCGTCAGCACCAGAAAGTTGGGTAACTGCGAAGTGACCAGAACACGCACTCCTTTCTGGGAACCTCACTAACATCGGACTCCAGCAGCTAGTCACCGCTCTGAGCCACACAGCCGAACACACGCTCGACCCCATCTCCTCCGCCAGCGGGAACATCACCTACAGCCACACCACTGAACTCCTCTGGACCAACCCCTGCTGCGTGCACTTAGGCACTCCCACCATTCACCACCCCCCCTCACCACTCTGTCATAGCTGGAAAAAGACCACCAAAGAGTATTTCATCATCTTCCTCAGCACTACCACTCATCCAACATCAACAGAGGCCAGCACCTCAGCATCAACCTTCACCAATGGATCTCCAACTGCTCCGGCCCTCCTCAAGAAGACACTATGAACCTCCAGATCAATGCTGTCTCCTCACTCTGCTTCAACACCCTCTGCATATTCTGTAAAACCTTCAAATTAATCCCCACTGAATCCAGACGAACGGATACATGCCCTCATCACCAGCAGACTAGAATACGGCAATGACCTCCACGCGACGATCAGCAAAAATATCATCCGCAAGCTCCAGACCCTCTAGAATGCCAAAGCCAGACTAATCCTTCTTAACATCCCCAGGCAGAATCACATACTCCAAAACCTCCACAATCTCTACTGACTCACTATTGAAGTAAGGATAAGTTTCAAGCTGCTCACACATGCGTACAAGGCCCTCCACAATACCTCAACAACTGTTTCTCCTTCCACACCCCCAAGAGAAACCTCCATTCAGCCAACCTCTCCCTGGCCACTATCCTACTCTTCTACAGGAAAGTTCTTCTCCTACCTCACAGCCAAGACCTGGAACAACCTCCCCCCTCCAGCAAAGCCCTACACTGCTCCAGTACAGGAAAGACCACAATACATCTCTCTTCAGATAATCCCAATGGATCTGCACACAACCCTATAGCGCCTTGTGACTTTAATTGGTGAGTAGTGTGCTTTACAAACCCCTGATTGATTTATTGATGGATTGACAGGAGGAAGGCCAATGCCACCCGGATGAAAAATAGTTGCCTCAAGCTAAAATTGGACAAGTATTTATCCTGGGACATGCCCCCTCCGCCTGGGACGACTCCTGGTGGCCCACCACACTGGGAACCTCTCCCATCCACATGGACCACGCATGTACCCTCGGCATCCCTCACAATGAACCGCCAGATCAACGCTGTATCTATATACGACTTCCACACACTCCTATAGCTTTAAAAGACATTCAGATGGTTCACCACAGAATCCAGAAAGACGGTCACCCACACACTCATCACCAGCAAACTCGACTAGGGCAACACACTCTGTGCCGGTGTCACCCAGAAACATGTCAGGAAACTACAAAAATTTCAAAACACCGGAGCCAGACTGCTCCTCGACCTCCCCTACCGCAGTCACACAATGCAAGCTGTTGGACCTGCGATGGGCAAGCCCATCACAAAGGGGGTAGCTTGGCTCAAGTGTCAAGGCAAGTGAAGGTTGTCGTGTTAAGCCGGCTTTGACCCAATAATATCTCCTTGGACAGCCACCAAAAAGAAGGACACCGCACCACTTTTGTAGAAAAATACGATTCCTTTATGTAAAAAGTTCTCTGTTTGAATGGGGATCAATTAGGAAAGTACATACATATTTCTTTTGGCCACAATTGGCTGGGTTTTGTTTCCGGGTTGAATACAGTAAATATATCAGGAATAAATATCATCAATAAATAGAATAAATATCAGGAATAAATATCATCAATAAATAGAATAAATAGAATAAATATCACTTTTTTTCAGCAGAATAAATACTGGTTCATTTAAATAAACAAACACATGTTCATTCTGGTATCGCTGCCACCAATTAAATATGTCAGGAACATTGACTTGCAATGCGTTTCAGGATAGAAAGATTACTCTTACAGTTTATGAAGACTTCACTGCTAACGAATACAGGCTTCTCTGGGCACAAGAGGATGTTGGGACTCTTTGAGAATCACTCGGGGGGTAAGCACATATATCTACAAAGCAAGATAACACAATGAGCACTTCGTTTACACTTGGCTGCCACCGGGTCAAGTTCTCTGTTTGCCGGTGGGGTCTAAGCGCGCCTAGGGCTTCGTTACCACTAGCACTCAGGCGGCACCAGTTCAAAGTCTTTAGCCTGACGAACGGGGCTGCCGAAGAGGTCACACAATCTTCGCGCTCAGTCAAGTAAATGCGGGTTCACAGTTCCTTTTTAACAGCGCTTCCCACCTGAAGAGACGGGCCCACCTCACATCGGCTGCAATCGAAAAGCGATTCAGTCGGGTTCAGCACTTCTCTCGCCAGCGACGGGTTCTCAGGGGCTCCACGGACCTCCCTCCGACTTCCTCAAACAGGGATGGTTCCCGCCCACAGCTACAGCCGCCGATTCACTGGGGAGGGGCAGAGACAGTAGTCCCGCCCAACGTAGGCCGGCCTTTCCCCGCCCCGGCGCACCACCTCACCTCAATCTTCGCAGGAAGCACTCTACGCCTGTGGAGCTCGGAGACGTCCGAGCTCCTCGCTGGAAGGCGTCGGTCACCCAAGGGGCACAGAGGACACTCGCGGTCGCGTCGAACTTGCTCTCGCCTCGCGACCAAGTCGGTCGAAATTCACCACCGGGGGTGGGGGGGGGCGGGGAAGGCACACGAAAACGGCCACAGTCTTTTGGGGGTGACGAGGCACTCGCTGGGCAGGCGCTGTAGGCGCGAGGTCACCGCACACACGGCTGACTGGAACGCCAGTCAGGATCCACGCCAGTGACTCTTGCTTGCTCTACTGCCCACGCTACCAGCTGCCTCAGGGGGTCAACATGGCAGGTGTCAATCTGGTGTCAAGTCTGGAATCTCCTTCTTCACCTAGATCTGGAACATCATTATCCTATCCAGTCTTCAGGTCATCTAAAATGGCCGCCAGGGACTGGACCTTATATAGCCAGTGCCCTGAGGTGCTAGCTCGTGCCAGTAGGTTCTAGAACCTTCTTTGGGCTAGGCCAATGACATGGCACTTCTGGGGTATTTGGGTCTCTAACAGCCACCATACTGGGGTTCTAGAGCAGCCATTTTGTGTACCTGAGGGAAATAAAGTAATTCCTGTAAGGAATGCGCGCCAAGTAAAAGAGCGCCAAAACCTTGAAAGGTCAAGGTTCATGGAACCCCCAGGGGAGTCACTCACATGAGGAAAATGTATGGCCACCATTTTGAGGTCATTCATACAGGTTGCCAATCCCAGTCTATAATGTCACAGGGTCCTTGTTAATAGGTGCCAAAAACCTTGTGAACAACTGGGCGTCAAGGAACATCTAGCCCCATGAAACAGCACAAAAAAGGTCCTGGTAGACAAAGAAAAGCGACAAATTTTGGGAGGTACAGGGGAAAAAAAGAAATCATAGTGGTGAGGGGACTCTCAGAAGCAGACGGGTCTAACACAACCCCTCCGACAACTCAATTGGCTTCCAGTCAACAAGAGAATCCCCTTCAAGCTCCTCACACATGCCTACAAAGTGCTCCATGACACAGGACCAGCATATCTGAACCACCTACTCTCATTCTATTTACCTACCAGACAACTACACTCCACCTCACTTGTCCTGGCCACCATCACATGGATTAACAAGACCAGACCCCGAGGAAGATACTTTTCCTACCTCGCCGCCAACACATGGAACACCCTGCCCCTCTACCTTAGGCAATCCCCGTCACTGACCCAATTCAGGAACAATATCAAGGCCTGGCTCTTAGACTGAACCTCCACAACCAGTCAGATCAGCAGCCCCCCCCCAGCACCTTGAGACCCTTACAGATGACTAGCCATGCTATACAACCTCCTGATTGATACATTGATTGATTGAAGTGGAGAGCGTTTGGTGGACATAGAGTAGGAGAGATGAACAGTAATTGAGATGGAAGAAGCAGTGGATGAGACAAAATGTAGAGCTCATCAGAAAGTTAACTGAGTAACAGATCTTATAGACGTGAAGCTAACAGGTGCAAAGGCATGGAAAAGATACCAGGGAAATTATCTAAGATTAAAATCTAGACTAGGCCCCTAGCTAAACGCAAGAAGCATGAAGACAGGCTCCTGCAGGGCTAGCTCCAAAGGTGCCCATGTTCCCTTAATGTGACTGACAAAAGAGAGCCTCACACCTGGGGAAAAGATGCCTTTGGCTCAAGCATCTGTCACTGGGCATGAGTAAACAATTGGAGACTTCCCATAAGGAACCATGCTTGTAAAAACCTAACCAGTTCTTTCCTGGCAACCTATCAACACAATTTTCTCTCCCCCCTGTATTATGTATACACAAGGATAGTGGTATTGACCATAGGGAAGGCACTCCTGGAAATATTCACTAATTAGTTTCTTAGATGCTGGTATTTTTGCGGTGCTTAAAGAGGAGGGACAACCACCCACCTCTCCTAATTTCTGCAGCCTAAGCTGCAGCACGAAAATTGCACAAATTCCCTAGCACACGACACTTTTATAACACAGCAGTAGTACAGTAATACTTTTCCAATATACACTCTGCACGTAAACAATAATGCGATTCTTTGGTCTTTAATTCTTTTCTTGATCCTTTAATGTCAGTAACTGAGTGTTCGAAAGCCGAATGCCAACACGTGTTTCGTCGCCTTTGTGTATTTTACATGCGACTTTTTCAAGGCTCAATCGGCTTCTATCAGTACTTATTATCGTGCAATGATATTTCCGACCCACACAGTCCTCTGGAGTGTGGGGAGTTGCTGACGAGATTACGAAGGAACTAAACATTGGCTACACAAATTTTTGTGCGCACGATAGCACAAACCTGGTAACTGACACAGTAAGCTCACTATCGCTGAATTGGGAGCGCCTGGGAAAGTGCTCCTTGGAAATCCTGATACCTTTACAAGGCGCTTGCCTGTCAAAGTACTGTTTGTTAAAGTACTGCATTCGAGAACACTCTTGTTCCTTTTTAAGTAATATTGCCTGTTTAATGTGCACTATTGTTTTTAAAGAAGTCACATTTTAACCTCACTGCACCACTTATCCACTTACCTCTCACTTAGTTGGGTGTCTCCCCGTTCCACCACGGATTGTTCCGATTGTGTGGAGGGAGACCGGAAGTGATCTGTGGTTCACAGCCCTAGGTCAGCAGTCTAGCTGACTTCTGTATAAAGCACAAGGGTAGACCGGCACACAGCGGACGTGCCGCTGGCACGCCAAAGGCAAGCACGTCTTTGCCCGTTGGTGCCTGGACGTCGCCAGGAGCCAGAACCCCTACCGGTCCTGCAAGAGACCAGGTAACCAGCCCGGTCAAACACTTTACCTATACTAGCCGAGACCTACTAAAAATCAGGGACAATCGACACTGGCGCAATTTGCAAGTAATTCGCCACTGCTCCCCCACAATTGTAGATGAACGCCTTTTTCTTGCGTAAAATGTGGCTACTAGAGTAGGCTACCATCACAACGTAAAAGCAACACCACAAATCTTCATACTGTAAATGGCACTTTGCATCAGCCCAACATTAAACAACCATATCTAGCCCATGCTACCAAGAAAACTGGCAGCTGGGATTGCTTCCTAGCAAATGTCAGATCACTTCCAAAGCACACCATTAATATATGGGACAAGCTTTCCTCTTCCCTCCCCGACATCAGGTTTCTGACGGAAACATGGATTAAGCCCACTTCAAAACTAGCAATAGCTATAGCCCTGCCCGATGGCTATCACATCCAGTAATTCGATAGACCACTAAAAACAGGGGGTTGGGTAGCGATCATCTATAAAGATCCAATAAAAGTCACTATCTTAAATCAACTAAGTAGTGACAATATAGAAATTCTTGGTTTTAGAATCGATCTACATGGGCAACTTAGTTGGAAAGGTGACCTTGTATACCATCCTCCGGGACCATTCCTCGATTCAGTCACCAAGCTCATGGACCTAATCTCCCCATATGTCATCATAGCTAAAAACTTCTTGCTCCTCGGAGACCTAAATATACATAGCGAAAACCCCAACAATCCTGACTCTTCCTCTCTCCTGACAGAGCTTGAGACTCTTGAACTGATCAAAATTAACAATGAACTAACTCACACAGCATGGCACACACTAGATCTAGTCCTCACAAACTCGCCTAACATCCTATGGGGAACAACTTACCCTCTTACATGTCAGACCACTCTAAAATTGAATTCTGCATTACTGGACCTAAAGAGCAGAATATTCAGAGGTGTCATATCCTAAAGAAAAATACAGTGGCAAAAACTGACCCCCAATCTATCTCAAGACACTTTTGTTCCACCACAGTACACCGACTCAGACAATGTTGAATATCGCCTCAGAAACTTCCAGGAAAATATAGTATCCACAATAAATATGCTGATACCCTTGAAATCGCAGTGGGTGACCCCTAAACGACCAGACACCTTGGTACACTACCAACCTTAGGACCGAAAAAAGCCAGTACAAGAAATTAGAACAACATTGGCGGCGCACACACTATCACCACGACAGTGAAAGGTTTAAATTTGCCCTCTCTAAATACCACAGCAACTTAAAAAAAGCAAGAAAAATTCATATAGATAACCTACTTGATCAGGCAGATACCTCCTCCAAAGCACTATTCCAGGTCCTCAACCTGAAAGCATGTAATACCGAAGAGGAACCCTCCCAGACTCTATGCAACAACATTGCAAGCCACTTCACCTCCAAAATTGACAAGATCTATAATAGGATCACAGGAGTCAAAGGCACTCAATTAAGCGATATTCACAAGCTTCCCTCTACCTTGCCCAGCCTGCATAGATTAGAGGAATTTCCACTGCTTTCGAACGAAGAAATTAAAATCCTACTAAAAACAACTAAATCTGATCCCAGCCAAAACCTCCGCCCTACTAGCAAACCAACTCGCAGGCCCCATCTGCTCCATCTTAAATAGCTCTCTAAAGAAAGGCAAGCTCCCTGAGGAATGGAAAGCAGCTCAGATCCTACCTATCAGGAAAAATGTCAAACTCCCCCCTAATGACGTTACTAACTACCGACCCCTTTCTCTACTCCTGTTACAAAGCAAATTGCTAGAGAAAAATATAAATAAACACCTGACCAGTTTCCTAGAATCTTCCAATAGCCTTGATCCATCACAGTAAGAATTCTGTCCCAGACACAGTACAGAATCGGCACTTGTGACAGTTACAGACATCAGAATGCTAGCAGATAGAGGTCAGGCCGTACTTCTCATACTGCTTGACCTGTATGCTGCGTTCAATACCATCTCTCACCAGATCTTGCTAGAAAGGCATCGAGGGGATGGCATTAAAATGGATGACAAACTTCCTAACTATAAGAACGCAAACTGTTAACCTTGGCCCTTTCAGTTCACAAATTACTAATGTCACCAAGGGGGTACGCCAGGGCTCTTGTTTGAGCCCAACCAAATTCAATATTTATGTTCCACCACTTGCAAACTTAATGGGAAACTTGGGGTTTGTCCCAATCTCATATGCCGATGACACACAACTGCTTCTCTCATTCGATAAGAACAACACCAGCATTAAGGCCACCTTTTCGAAGGGCATGAGAACCATCACTGACTGGATGAGCAACAACTTCCTCAAGCTGAATGCTGAGAAAACCAGAAATCATGCTTTTCAGAAAAGCAGTAACAAAATGGTCTCAAGTGGTGGCCAGGAGAATTGGGCCCTGCACCCTCCCCCAAACTTGTGGTAAAGAACTTAGGCGTAAAAATCGATCAGAAACTAAACCTATAGCAGCATACCACCTCGACCGCCAAGGACTGCTTCCATGCACGAGGTATGCTTCGCAGAGTCTTCCCCTTACTCCCGCTATCTACAAGAAAAACTTTGATCCAATCATTGGTCACGAGCCGTCTGGACTACTGTAATGCTCTGCTGATCTCTGCTAAGGAATCTTCCCTAAACAGACTGCAAGTAGTCCAGAACACAGCAGCCTGATTGGTGACCAATGTTCTCCCCAGAACACCCTCACTCCCCCTACTCCGCAAATTGCACTGGCTGCCAATTCAGAAAAGGATTAAATTCAAGATCTGCTGTATGGTGTATATAAAGCCTTGAACAACCTCGGACCTACATACATCGCAGATAAAGTGACCCGATACATCCCCGCCAGGACCCTGCGCTCTGGGTCCAAAGAGCTTCTTCTTGTGCCTTGCATAAAACCAACCCGGCTGGGTGGCACATCCTTCTCTTATATTGCTCCATCCCTCTGGAACCAGCTCCCCATCCATATTTGGCTCTCCTCCAACTACTTATGAATCAGAAACCAAATAAAAACCTCACTGTTTTAACAGCAGGCTTAGTTGTCCAGGGCAGTCATAGCGCGGAGATACCCCGGTTGGGGGGATTCAGGCGCTTTACAAATGACATAAATAAATATGTGATTTTACATGGGGAATGGGAGGGAAGAGAGTTATGCATCATTAATTTTTATGCTCCTAATTCAGATTGTCCAGCCTTTTTTCCAGCATTCATGAAAGCAGCAATCCATGCTTCGGGCAGGCATTAACTCATAGGGAGAACTTAACTGTGGCTTTGATGCAATATTTGACCGACAACCCCCTCGAGAAAATACTAAACCCCAAATAACTGCGACACTATTAGACGTAATGCAGAGCATGTAACTAACTCCGAGACGTAAATCATTGGAATGGGTATTCTCCTGTCATGTCCCTGTGACTGATACCCTTAGTTGATTGGACTACTCTTGCCTCTCACCTGAGCGGTTCCCTAATATAACAGTGTTGTCCTATTTACCACACTATTTGTCTGACCATTCTCCTTCCCTGCTCAGCCTCAAAGGTGGTGATGGCCGCCCGGCGATACCCTCATGGCGACTTCGAGCGGAGGCAATGAAAGATTCTCCATATGCAGCTACAATCTGAGATGCTATATTCCAGGACTTTGAGAGTGATTGGGGGACAGCGTCCAATAGGTCGATGGATTTTAACATGGATCACGTGAATTTAGACATGAGAAGAGATTTCACTTTTTTTTAAAAAAAATACAGTAGAGGGATTCAGTCTAGTTTCTGGGGGCAATGTATTCCAAATCTAGGGCGCCATCCCAGAGAAGGCCCGGTTGTATGTTTTCTTTTTGACAAATCTTTGTGGTTTCAGTAGAAGGTTACTGGAACTCATGGAGAATCTGTTGCCACTTGAAGGCACCAATTTCTATGCCAGGTAGCTTGGATTGTTGTGATGTATGGCTTTATGTGTCATACATGTGATTTTTTGTTAAATTCTGCCTTCGAAACATAGCCAGTTAAGGGATCTGAGGTCAGGGAAGATGTGAGAGTTTCTTTCTGAGCCAGTGATAAGTGTAGCTGCTGCGTTGATTGATGCTCTTAGAGGGGCCTTCAAAGATCTGGGAAGACTGCAAAGATAGACACTCCCATTTTCCACTCTTGAGATAACTAGTTCTTGAGCGCCTAGACGCCTTCGAGCAGTTGTACGCTAAATAAATGTTTAAATCAAATCAAATTAAATCAACTGCCAGTTTGAAGCCCTTTGTGGGCAAGAAGGGTTTTAGCTTTCTCAAGTTGTTCATCTGAAAGTGTGCTCCTTTTGTTGTGGTGCTTATGTGTTTCTGCATATTTAGATTTATGTCCAGAGTTACTCCCAGCAATTTCACTGAGTCGATAATAAGAGGTTGGCAGTTGAGTGCTGTTAGATGTTTCAGCCACTCTTGAATTATGGTTACATGGGAGGAATTTGGTTTTGAGGGTATTTAGTTTCAGATGTTTTTCAGCTAGCCAGGTCTTAGTTTTTTGTAGCGTTAAGTTGAGAGATTTGATGTCTTCTAGTGAGTGGATCTTTAAATATAGTTGTGTATCGTCTAGGTACATATGATAATAAACGTCAGAGGAGCTGAGAAAATCAGTGAGTGGTTCCATGAATAGATTGAAACGTGTAGGAGAGAGGGATGATCTCTGCCAGACTCCTAAAGTGAGTGGGATGTGTTTGGACAGGGATTGATTAACCTTGAATCTTTGCGATCTGTTTTGAAGGAACAAGGTGAACCAATTTAGAACAGATCTAGATAATTCCATTATGTGTTTCAGTAGGTCTAGCGAGTTGTCGTGTTTGATGGTGTCAAAGACCAAAGAACGGTCAAGCAAGATTATCAAACAGACTGAGTTTTGGTCAAGGATTTTTAGTGCATCATCTATTGTGGGTCATGGCTGATTCAGTACTGTGCCCTGCTCGGAAACCGGATTGGTATTGGTTGAGCAGGTTGAAATGGTATATGTGGTTGCCAAGCTGAATGTTGGATATTGGGCGGTAATTATTTAAGTCTGAGGGGTCAACCGTTGGCTTCTTTAGGATAGGGGATACATGCCCAGATTTAAGGATTTCGAGGATGATTCCTTGAAGGAGACAGGTATTTATAATCTTTTTTTAATCTTGGTCCATAGAGGCAGTAACAATGGAATGAAGTCTTTTATACAGTTTGTGGGAAGAGGGTCTGTGAAGTGGTTGGAGGGATTCAAATCCATGGTCATTTTGAATATAGCATCTTCACTGTAATTATTGAAGGAGGACCAGGAGGCCTTCTTTTTTAGTTCGAACTTTGGTGAACGTAGGGGTGGGATTCCTGGAGGTGGTGACAGTGTCCATGTGTGTGTCAGTATGAGTTATTAAATCATTGAGTGGGTCTGACTTTATGTTTTTGGTTTTCATAGTGCAGAAGGAGGCAAACAATTTGCAATTGGGTAGTGAGCCTTTGTTAGCGTGGGGTGTGAGGTGCACCCTTAGATTGTGTTTTGATTAGATTGAATCGTTTTTGCGGACGTTCTTGGCTTGGTCTAATTTATTACTGAAAAAGTCTGCTTTAGATCGTCTGATCTTTCTGTGGTAGGAATTTCTCTTAGTTCTTAGCAGCTTGAGGTGGTTAGCGGATGGGGCTGATCTCCAACTTTGTTCAAGTAATCATAGGGATCGTCTGTCTTCGTTGAGTCTTCCATCGTACCAGGGTTTGAAGTCTTTTATGGATACTCTCTTCAATTGTAGCGGAGTGAATTTTTCTAATAGCATGTTCATGGAGTAGAAATAGTGGTTGGTAAGAACTTGAACATCGGATAGGCCTACTGAAGGAAGGAAGATGTTGGTGCTGGAGGTTGTGATTAGGTCAGCACCGATAATTTTTAGATACCTCTTCCATAATTTAATTCTCATGGGTTGAGCAGAGTTATGTTTTACTGATTCATTGATGAAGAAGGTGTTTAATGGGATGGTCCGACCAATCACATGGTAGGATTGTATCAAGCTGAATGGATTCGGCCGGGGAACATCCATTACGATGCAGAGTTTACACAGCACTACCATTACAATGCTGGTTTTACAACGCAAGTCGTTATCACGACTTGCGCTGGAGGGCGCTCTAGGCAAAGGAATAGTAGATTTACTATTCCAACACCTTCCCTACTATACGTAGGCTGGTGTTGGAATAGTAAATCTTACTATTCCCAAGTCCAGCACAATACAGCGCAAGTCGTGGTAACGACTTGCGTTGTAAAACCAGCGTGTAATGGTAGTGCGGTGTAAACACCGCGTTGTATTGACATACGATTCGGCCTTTTAGAAATAACTAAGTCAAGGATTGAACCTTTATCATGTGTGGAGCTGTTACAGATTTGGGTGTGGTCCAGGTCCGAGTGGAAGGCTTTAAGGCTAGTGACCGCTGAATCATTAGGGTAATTCCAGTGGAGATTGAGAACTCCGAGTAATATTTGAGTGATATGTTGTACCCTCTAATTGAGCACCTGCTGTCCGTTTGTGGTCGCGTTGGTTGCTGCTTTTTCTCCGTGGACCCTCAACCCCTCGCCGGACCCGCTCTGCGGGTCCCGCATCGCTGCTTGGCCTCTGGAGAACGTCGGGGGAATTTGTGCTGTGTTCTAGGGCGCTGGTAAGACTTGCAGGGCTGCGAGCAGTGTGGTCAGGGACTCCATATCCCAGGAGTCCCTGATAGCCCGGCTGCGAACACCTGGGCCGCTCTCCCTGCAAGCCCCGCCCCCTCACCTACGGACCTAAAAGCCCTTGCTTCCACCGCCTTTCTGGGACCCTCTAATTGGGCACCTGCTGTCCGTTTGTGGTCGTGTTGGTTGCTGCTTTTTCTCCGTGGACCCTCAACCCCTCGTCGGACCCGCTCCGCGGGTCCCGCATCGCTGCTTGGCCTCTGGAGAACGTCGGGGGAATTTGTGCTGTGTTCTAGGGCGCTGGTAAGACTTGCAGGGCTGCGAGCAGTGTGGTCAGGGACTCCATATCCCAGGAGTCCCTGATAGCCCGGCTGCGAACACCTGGGCCGCTCTCCCTGCAAGCCCCGCCCACTCACCTACGGACCTAAAAGCCCTTGCTTCCACCGCCTCTCTGGGACCCTCTAATTGGGCACCTGCTGTCCGTTTGTGGTCGCGTTGGTTGCTGCTTTTTCTCCGTGGACCCTCAACCCCTCGTCGGACCTGCTCCGCGGGTCCCGCATCGCTGCTTGGCCTCTGGAGAACGTCGGGGGAATTTGTGCTGTGTTCTAGGGCGCTGGTAAGACTTGCAGGGCTGCGAGCAGTGTGGTCAGGGACTCCATATCCCAGGAGTCCCTGATAGCCCGGCTGTGAACACCTGGGCCGCTCTCCCTGCAAGCCCCGCCCCCTCACCTACGGACCTAAAAGCCCTTGCTTCCACCGCCTCTCTGGGACCCTCTAATTGAGCACCTGCTGTCCGTTTGTGGTCGCGTTGGTTGCTGCTTTTTATCCGTGGACCCTCAACCCCTCGCCGGACCCGCTCCGCGGGTCCCGCATCGCTGCTTGGCCTCTGGAGAACGTCGGGGGAATTTGTGCTGTGTTCTAGGGCGCTGGTAAGACTTGCAGGGCTGTGAGCAGTGTGGTCAGGGACTCCATATCCCAGGAGTCCCTGATAGCCCGGCTGCGAACACCTGGGCCGCTCTCCCTGCAAGCCCCCCCCCTCACCAATTACCCTTCCTATATTTCAACGCTTGCTCCACCGCTGCGCGGGAGTGCGCGGGAGAAGCCCGGGAGAAGCCCGGGAGAAGGGCAGGACCGTCTGTGGCCGTCCGGGGCCGAAGGAGGCCGGGCAGGGCCATTCCCCTGATATTTGTCTACCGGTGCACTCCATAGTAAGTGATATCTAACTACTGTACTTTGCTGGCGTATAATAGTGCAATGTCTGCCTCCACAGGTAGTGTCAGTTCGACAACTCCACCGGTTGAGACTGGTCCATTGGCAATTGGTCCACTGGATAAATTCTTTTTCAATCGTACATCTCTATCCATTGACAAAGAGATATCACTGGCTGAGAAGCGCGCTGAGCGCAGACTATCGATTGAACTACTCAAAAACTTTACGGACAAGCACTCTACTCAAACATATCCCACCTTGCTAACACCATTATCCTCGGTAAATCTCCCAGTCGTAAATGAGCAATTTGAGGTACCCACAAATGTTGCAGATAAAGACAATGCTACTGAACTGATCTTATCCAGTGGGAGTGATATTAATCCTATGCTGCTTCTTGGTTCAGGTGCCCAGGCTGCCTTGGTTCAACCCAAGCACGGATCTAAAAGGAAAAGAACTACCATACCGAGAAAATTTAAATTTGTTGTGAAATCCCCACAAAAGCATAGGAAGTTACATAAAGCTATGTGTACTAGAGAGGTTGCCATTGAAGCAAGTTGTAGCACAGAAAGTGTACTGAATGGGAATGTTGTTTTATTGGATAGCCCAGTCCCTGCTAAGAATATTGCTCCTGAGTCAGGCCCCCCAACTGATGACAAGCTTCCATTGCTTACAAACCTGATCCCTGAGCTAGAAAAGCTGCTCAGATCAATTCTTTCCCCGATAGAGGATAGAATTGCTAAGCTCTCTGATCGCCTAGACCATTTCGAGCAGGCAACGTTAGACAACTTTTTTTCTACAAAATCATTGATTAAAACTAACGCTAGGATGGACGTAAGTGTCAAGCACCAGGGCAACACCAACCATACTACCCAAGACAAGGGAAAAAGGCCACAAACTAATCCCCCATTACCATCCAAGTCAGGTAGTGCATCTGTAAATAGAACTTCCAATCCTACTGAATTAGTACATCTAGGCTCTGCTCCAAATCCTCCTAATACTGCGAATCCAGTCCAGTCTGTGGTGCTCCAACCAACAACAATACCAGTTCCTCCTTCTGTAGTTGGGTCAGGGGTTAAGGTATGTTCCACAGTGGGTAAAGCTAATGCACCTACCCAACCAATCAACAACCAGATGGTGCCAAACAAACCTGTAGTTGGGCTAGGGGTTAATGTATGTTCCTTAGCGGGTAAAGTTACAGCACCTACCCAACCAACTAACAACCAGTTGCTACTAAACAAACCTGTACCCCGCCCCGTTTCTACAGTTCCCAAACCAATCCCACCACCCTTGATAAAGCCACCACATAGGAAACCCCCAGTGAACCTTACTCCAGACTCTTTCCCCTACGTAGCCGTCCTCATAAATGTTCCACCTCTATCTGTAGGACAGAGAGAAACCTTCCAGATGCTTAAAAATAAGATCATGCACTGGTTAAGGGAGAATCGTCCTCTCCCTGGAGACGTCGATGGGTTAATCTTAGGGGTTAGGAGAATAGATTGGATAGGGTACACAACTAAAAGTCTGGGAGGGGATTGTATTGTGGTTAACTTTCAAGATCCAAGGGTGGCTGGATGGATAACTAGACAGGGATGGGGTACAAACAAGGGAGGTATTGGAATTGTCTCTCACCTTTTTTTACCCCCGCCCAACCAGTGTATTGACTAGCCTGCTCAATGAACCCATAAATCATCCCACCCTACCGTAGCCAATTATTCCCACATCAGCTCCACCTCCACTGTTCCAAAACTATACTACATGTATGAATTATAACCCTCCTGTCGGATGGCAGGATCAGAGTTGGGGTTGTTGACAAACTGCACGATTCGTGCAGTAGTATTGGAGGGTGTATCAATGAATCTAAAGGGAGCTGTGATGATCATGATGTTATTGTGGGTACAACCATAACTTTTGAGAAAACTGGAAATTGGAGTTTCACTGTGGCGGGAGGCGATGGGATAGCAAATACAAATGCTAGTGTTGGGGAATTATCCATACCAACAGCAAACGCTATCGGTTTTGTGAAGGCTGCCAACATCGTTGAAAACCCAACGGCTCCCCAACCATGTTCCAAAAATAGCAATTCCGATGGGATCGAGCTCAGCTCTGGTATGTTTCTATCCTGGAATATTGCTGGGTTGGGTAGCAAGCTAGACTCTCAATCTTGGGTAGAATTCATCAATGGGTTTGATGTATGTTGTTTCCAAGAAACTTGGGCTTGTGACCCTGTCTTTCTCTGTGGCTATTTAAACTTTTTTATACCAGCCACCAAAGGTGGAAGAGGTCGACCAATGGGAGGTCTTACTGTCTGGATAAAGCAGGACTTGGGCATCTCTATTAAAATGTTGGATTTGGGAATTAGCGATCTGCAACTGTTAAGAATCTCATCAGAAAAGGGGGTTTTAATGGACTTGTATAACGTCTATGCAAGAGGGAGTAACTCAGCTAACTCTTCCACTTTAGAGGCGCTGTCTGCTGCCTTAGAAACCAAGTCGCAAGATAGCTAGGTAATAGTAGCTGGGGATCTTAATAGGACTTTTGAACCCCTTGACTGTACAAATGATCCCTTAGGGAAGGATGAGGATAATCTTTGGGGAGTACCACCTTTATCTCTAAATCCCATCACACGGTGGACAAAGGACATCCTGTTATTAAATGCTATTTGTATGGAGCATGGTTTAAGAGCCCTGAATGGGAGAACCCCAGGGGACAAGGAGGGCAGTTGTACTTTTGATAATGGCAACAGTAGGAGCAGAATTGATTACGTAATATGTAGTCTCCAGCTGTGGCAGGGGGTTATTGATATGGCCATTAATCCTAGAATTGAAAGTGATCACAACCCCCTTTGTGTAACCCATAGGTGGTGGAATGTTGGACCTGAAAACTTGCATTTAAGGAACGACCAGATCCCAGTTATGACTAATGATGGACGTAGGCTAAAATGGCCAAGGGTACTGGCAAATGATGAAACAATGACCTACATTTACCTTGTGGTGGATAACGCAATTTCTGCCATGGAGGTGGTAGATTCCACAACCCCCGGGGCTAGGGACATCACTGATATCCATAATAAGCTATTTTCCCTCCTAAAACCATGTTTTCTGACTAAGACCAATAAAGGGAGGAAAAACCCGGATGTTGGTAGATGGTACAATTGCCAGTGTAGATCCGCACGATTGGAATTGGGCCAAGCCATTAGAAACAGGGACAATGTTGCAATTAGAGTGGCAAGGAAAGCGTATAAATTAGCCATTTCTCAGGCAAAGAGGAAATGGGACGAAGATCATTGGGCTCAGTTAAAAGGGGCTTCTAGTAGCAAGGATTCCAGGCTCTTTTGGAAAATCATCAAGTGGGGTAGAGGAGGTAGCCCCGCAAGACCCGATAACAACGTAGCCGAAGAAGCCTGGGTTGAGTACTTCAGACCACAATATGCTGAAGTTATGCAACCCGGGGTAGGGAGGGCATACTGCCAGTCTTTGCAGCTGACAATTTGTTCACCCACAAAGAAGTTGAGAATGCAATTAGTTCGGTAAAATGCGGGAGAGCACCAGGGTTAGACGGGATACCCCCGGATATCTTCAAACATGACATGAAGAGGTGGGTGAAATATATTTTTCTGTTAGGAAACGCCCTAGCCAAGGGGGGGGGTGGTTCCCGAGTTATGGAAAGGAGCAATTATTATTCCCATTTATAAAAAGGGAGATCGTTCACTCCCCGCCAACTACAGGCCCATAAGTTTGATAGCAACCGTGCAAAAAGTAATGGGGAGAATGGTTACAAATCAACTTATGGACTGGGTGGATGACAATAACGCTCTTTCGCCATTCCAGGCAGGATTCAGGCGAGCAACCAGCACTATTGACCAGGTCTTCCGCTTTACTATACTGCGGTGGAAGACGGTCTTACTTGGTAGGGGCTGCCTGTATGTCGCATTTGTCGACCTACAGGCGGCGTTTGATTTGGTCCCCAGGTTCAAGTTATGGCTGGTCCTGCAAAAACTGGGGATTCCTGCTGAACTGCTCACCCTGATCATGCGTTTGCATGAAACTAACTTTGCAAGAGTACAGTGGGGTGGGAATGGCGAGTCAACTTCGGACTTCCCGGTGGAAAGGGGGTCCGACAAGGCTGTGCCATGGCACCCTTACTATTCTCATTATTTATTAATGGGATTGTTGAGCGAATGTTGGAAGCAAGCGTAGATGCTCTATCGTTAGCGGACGTCAGGGTCCCGATCCTGATGTTCGCTGACGACACCCTGATCATGTCAAAAACCCCTGTGGGGCTACAACGCGCATTAAATATATTTGATGTTTTTTGCAAAGAGCACGGCCTAGAAGTAAATGTGGGGAAGACGAAACTAATGGCCTTCTCCCCACGCCGTAAAATTTATCCTAAGGTAACCCTGAATAATAACAAGCTAGAGACTGTCAAAGAGTTTACATATTTAGGGGTACAGATAGCAGAGGGCCCTGGTTGGTCACATCACTTGGAAAAAACGGCCCTAAAACACCAACAACTATCAGGAGCATTGCGGGGGGAACATCGAAAATCTAGGACGAAACCGATCAAACCTGCCCTTATGGTTTATGACGCCAAGGTCTTAGGCGCGACCTTATACGGTGCAGAGTTATGGGCTTGGGACAATCTCTCGACTTTACAGACATCTGAGAACAAGTTTCTCAGAGGGATCACAGGCCTCCCACAGAGCACCCCCCTATAGCCACTGTTTCTGGAGTTGGGTAGACGTCCAATTAGAGATAGAGCGCGACTGGGCCTGTCCTCTATTGGAGACGTCTATGGACAACTCCCGAGATTAGGCAATATGCTGAGGGTTTCCTTTCGATAATCAAAGAAGATAACTTCCACAAGATAAAGTGGCTAAAAAACTTAAGGTCCATGTTATTTAACCTTGGGTTCTCCAACCTTTGGACCAATCCACTTGGGGAGGTCTTCCCTAGTAAGGAAGCCCTCAAATTACAATACTGGGACTGGGTGGGCAGTAATTTGTTGAGAGGTGTTAGGTCTGACTCTATGGCGGGTCGCTTCCTGGAGACAAAAATCTATCCTATTTTAGAAAATTATTGGGATACTATTACTGTCGTAATTTGACAATGGCCGGGTTAGCGCTTAGCTGTGCTACACGTTTTCCCGCTTAACTTGGCTATACTTGGAAACGCCATCTTGTTTGTTACGGCGGCCATCTCAGATCATGAGCGGCCTCGTGGCCAGCGTGCCCTTTAGTCCGTTGTCCGCACCACTGACCACTCGAGTTTGCCCAGCAACAGGCTATTTTTAGTAACGGTCAAGCCTGTACATGCGCAGTCCCAACTGACCAGTCACCCCTCAGGAATGTGCCGCCAAACTGACCAGCGGGGTTGTAACCCCTCCAATGAGCTGGCTGTGTTCCAAAAATGACCATATATGTACATAACACTCTGTAACTCTGTACCGCCTATCTTTTTATTACCTGCAAATTGTATAAAAAAACGGGTCACACCGATGTTCGGTGTGATACTTCTTGCATTACCGAAGGGTGCTGTAGGAATGTACCACCACCCCATGGGGTCTTAATAAACTTGTTTTTTGTACTTTTCAGTTTCCGTGCCAACCGTTCTTTCAATGTAAGTGGGTTATCTTCGGAGCATGTAGGCCTTGGGAACCCGATACTACATTACGGTCCCAATGGATAGGAAGCTAGTCTTTCAGGTTAGATCTGGTTCTATTCCCCTAAAAAAACTAACCGCAGGTTGGCAGAGGTCGACCAACATGTTATGCCCAGTATGTGAAACAGCTGAGGAAAGCCTAGCCCACTTTCTATTTGCCTGCAAAGCCTATTCTTCACCTAGGAGGGTATGGCTTACACCTGTATGTAAAAACCTTGGGACACGAGATAGTGCAGTGGCACTGAGAATTTTGTGCACATCAACTCAGGAGTCGATAGTTATTGGGGTAGCCAAATATTTGGGGTGGGCCTGGGCAATCAGGCGGCGATCTCTGGGGGGTTCCAGTTAATCAGGTTTTTAGATTGTTTTATAAAATCCAAATTTAATGTGTCATATATGTAAATCTTTTTATATAGGTATTGTATGAGCCTGCACAAAATGCTTACATGAATTTGTATTTGTCAAATGATATGTTTTTATTCTGTCATGTTCAATTTTATGCTGTGCTTTTATGAGAATTTATCTCGAATAAAGCTTGTACAACAACATGATATGTTGTCCGGCATTAGTAGAAACAATATCCATGAGATGTTCTATGAAGGTGAGGTTATCATCTGGTGGGTGATACAGAGTGTGCAGAGAACAAACTAGTTTGTTATTGCTTGTGATGTCTAAGTATAGGAATTCACAATAGTGGAATACTGGAGATTGGGAGTGGTTCACTGAGAGATTGTTCTGATGTATGCAGGCAATACCACCACTTGGCTTATCAGTTCTGTCTAGTCTGGTGATATCATGGTTTGGTGTACCAGTATGTCGAGTATGAGAGTAGAAGAATCATTTAACTAAGTTTTGATCAGAATTAATAGGCCAGGTTCAGAGTATGAGGTAAGCTATATCAGCTGCATGTCTTGAGGCAGATCTACAGTTTAGAAGTATGCAATTAAGACGAGGCTTGTTGAGGGTTGTATTGGGTTCTTGTGTTAGGGGGAATAACCTAAGGTTGTTTTCAAATATACCTCCAGGATTGTGTTTTGTAAATCTGTGAGTATTGGAAGGGATAGTTTGGAATAGGGAATGTTTGTTCAGGTTGTCTGAAACCCTTCTATTAAGGGAGGGGTGCAGGAGATAATAGGAACGTAGTAGGGAGAGTATGTCTTTATCCGATACAGGGTTTGTCCTTCGGATAGGGCGGATTGAGGTATTGAGGTAAGGAACTGATCTCTACCTTGGGGACTGCTGTTTCAGAGGATGTACGTGCAGATGTTGGGTGAGTTTGGAGTGGGTAGTGTGGAAGTTAGTCCAGGGTTACTGTTCAGATCTTTCGTTCAAGGGTTGGTGAAGAATGACGTCACATAGAACTTGGAGGTCCTTTTTGACTTGTCATAATGAAAGTAAAATCTCATCAAGTCTAGGGTCTGGTGTGGGTGATAACGTGCTTAATGATTGGTTTGTGGGTAAGGGAGGAGTACTTGTGTCAAGTAAGTAGTATAAGGGTAAAATGTAGTCTGGGTTGTTGTATGACGGCATACCTGGTTAGTTATCAGGAGGGGGGGTGGACTGGTGGGAGGTGCATAGGTATGGAGCGGATGGATGTGACGTGTGGTTGTAAATGTGGGAATGTTGATGTTGCAAGAGGAAGAGTTGGATTTGGAAGGATGTATGTCATCTCCAGGGGTGTCTGTTGCGTCTGAGATGGTTGTATATGCTGATTGTGTCATAAAAGGGGAGTGTCTTGAATGAGAATCCAGAGGGGAGTTAGGAAGTGCACTGGGGATGGAAGCCACTTGGGAGGGGGATGGGGTTTTACCACTTAGTCCTTGATGAGAGGAAAGATGTTATCCAGCAGGTTCAAGCTAAGGTCCGATGATTGAATGAGGATGATCCCATCGTGAGGAATGGTGATTGTAGCTGCAGCTTTGTAGATTGGAGAGAGGGATATAGAGATCATGAGACCATGCGCTGTTTTCCTAGTGGGGGAGATCGCGAGCAGAGCAAAAAGGCTTTCCTCCATTGGGCTCTTCTTTTGGTGTAAAGAATAATGTTGGTGATTATGTACCCTTTGTTTGTTGAAAAGTAGGGATCGAAAATAGGGGTTTCAGGGTGTGATTTTAGCAGATTGTTTTTAAAGCATTTGTCAGCTGTTTTTGTAAAGTTGGGGGATATTTAATGGTATAAGTGTATAGACCTGTGCGCTCCATAGTGGGGTTGGCGCTTGTTATTGTGGGTAAAGTGGTATGGAGCGGTATGCATGGTTGTGGGATTGGGACAGTTAAGGAGGGCATGTGCTGTGAAGGGGGTTTGGGCATGGATAGAATGAAGGTAAGGCGTGAGATGAGGTGGAGGTGTTGGAATAGAGGGGATGCAGGCATCGGGATATGGGATGAGGGGAAGAAGAGGGGGTAGAATAGGGGCTAGCTCAAGACTGTGAAGCTAATGCTAAGATAAAAGTGTGTAGTAGATGCAGGGATAGGTCAGAAGAAAAATTCTTACTTGTGGAGTGGTAAATCGATGGGTGTTGTCTAGATCATCTAGGGGATAACCCATAGTGAGGTAGTCAGTCCAAGATGGCTGCACCATTGGTAGCAGGCATCGAAACCTGAAAAGGTAGTCCTATAACACTTACAATTAAAAGGGGCCACTAAGGGTGTAGTTCTGTTTTTATTTGTCTTGTAATTGCTTTGTCCTTTCTTTCTTTCTTTTTCTGTGCTTTGCTTTAGGGGAAGATCTATGTCTCTTTCTGCCTAACATCAGGCTATGAGTAGTCGATTAACCATCAGTATAGATGTGGCAGCAATTTTGTTGAATATGGGGCATCTATTGACTGTTGGTTCATAAAGAAAGGGAGTACCAAAATGAGTTCCTCACCATGTACATATGAGTCTCTAGACAATGATCAAACAACAAATATGTTAGCGGGGAGGGGGCATGCTCAGCGAGTGTGAAATCCTCATGACAAGGGGATATCGCTGCTTACCCCGGTAGAATCATAAACAAATGAGATCATGGTCTTGGACGAGCGGCTGCTTCACTCCTAATCCATTCCTGCTCAAAGATCTGTGAGGGGGGAGTCATGTCTCAAGGACACCACGCAACTAGGACTCCGATCCATGTAATCATTACCGGTGTGCGCCTTAACAGGGCAATCCCCAAGGGGACAAGATCATCCGCTCTAGCTTTCTGGTAACTGCATAAAATTATATATTGAGGCACTGGATAGACAGTCCCTGCCCGCATACATGCAAGAGGCTGTGGAGACTATGATCACTCCGACAGAGCACCTCACTTTTCACGTCAGCGACATAAAGAACTCTGGCAAAGAGCCCCACTGAATGGCCCGGTAAGTATTGCAATCAATCAATCAATCAATCAATCAGGGGGTTTATATGGTGCGCTATTCACTCGTGAGGGTCTCAAGGCGCCAGGGGGGCAGTGGCTCCAGATCAGTCGAAGAGCCAGGTCTTGAGGTACTTACTGAACATGTGCAGGGTCGGGGAGCATCTGATGTTCACAGGGAGCTTGGTCCAGGTCTTGGCAGCAATGTTGGTGAAAGCTCTCTCACCAGCTCTGTTTCTGCAGATGCGGGGTACATCTGCTAGGGCGAAGTTGGCGGAGTGGAGGTTCCTATGGGGTACGTGGAAGGATACTATTTTGTTGAGGCATTTGGGCCCAATGTCATTGAGGAATTTGTAGGGGTGGGTGAGAAGTTTGAAGGTGAGCCTCTTCTCGATGGGGAGCAAGTGGAGGGCTCATAGGTGTTGGGTTATGGTTTGTGATGCTGTGTTCCAAGGACGAGTCTGGCCACGGCTTTCTGGAAGGTTTGGAGTTTGTGTAGAAGGGATCTGTTGATTCCGGCGGAGAGGGCGTTGCCGTAGTCCAGTCTTCTGGTTATGAGTGTGTTGGTGATGGTCCTTCCGCAGTTGGGGGAATCCATTTTAAGGATTTACAGAGGATCCGAAGGCAGTTGAAGCTACTGGAAGTGATGGTGTTGATCTGGCGGTTCATAGAGACAGAGGAGGCAAGGATGATGCTGAGGCTCCGAGCGCGGTCCATAGGGGAGGGAAGGTTCCCAAGGTCAGAGGTCCACCAGGTGTTTTCCCAGGCAGACGGGCAGGGTCCGAGGATTAGGACCTCATTCTTCCCTGAGTTGAGCTTCAAGCAAGTGAAGTGAAGTAGTGTGGCTCACTGGTTAGAGGCGGCAGACCCGAGAGCAGAGGACGGCCTGGGACCAGGGTTCGATTCCCGGCACGGCAGGTTTCTGGACCAGGGTCAGCGGACTCGATAATTCTCTCGCCTCGGTGCCCACTCTGATCAGCGATCACACTCGGCAACTCTGGGCATTAGCTTGCCTTATCTTCACTAACGGCCCCACCAGACCGCCGGGGATGCCTGGTCTCACCCTGGAGATACCCATTAAGGGACCATCTCTCAGGGAAGCCAGGAAGGGTTTCGCAGCGGTCGAAGCGCCTTGGGACCCTACGGGTAAGTAGTGCGCTATATAAATGCCAATACATTTACATTTACATTTACAAGCAGCTGTTTTTCATCCATGCTGATATGTTATTCATTCCTTCCTGGAAACAGCGTCTACTGTCTTCAGGATTCTTCATGAGTGAGAGGATGAGCTGGGTGTCGTCTGTGTAGGATACGATGCTGAGCCCATGCTGTCTGACGATGGCAGTGAGGGCGCCATGTAGATGATGAAGAGCATGGGGCTTTGTGATGATCCCTGGGTTCTTCGCAGTTGATTTGCGTGGGTTCGGAGAGCTATGAGGTGCTACGCTGGGAAGCAACACTAACATATGACTCTGAGGGGGAGGATCCCCAGCCTGAATACCAAGAGGGCAGTGGCCCTGAGGAAGAAACATGTTGGAAAATATTGGCTTGTGAAAACAGGAATCTGATTTGTGCACATGACCGGAGGCTGAGTCAGCTAGACTAGGAGTGCAAGGAAATTGAGCAAGCCTTAGCTGACAAGAAAAAGTGTGTAGCTTAGGAAGTAGGCTTGGCTGAGTTGGAGGTGGAGTCCAGCTCAGATGGTGGCAGTAAAATTGAGTTATCTAGTGTTGAGGGAGCAGTACATACATCCAGAGATTTGGCGCCTGACTTGAAGGAGGGGGTTAACATACACCAGGAGGTTCAAGGACATGAGGTAGCTCTAGTAGTGTGCAGTGTCCCTGAGGAGAATGAGGAAACTGGTGCAGGGCTTCATGGTCCTAGTGGTTGGAGAGACACTCTACTGACTCTAGATGAGAGGTGCAGGGAGAGGGGTTCCCCCAAGGTTGAAGTCCTGGTATGTGAGTGTGAAGACCACCCAGAAGAGTGTGGGTTGAGTGATAGAGACAGTCAGATACTGTCTTGTCTATCTCAAAGAGTGGTGTGGAGTACGTGTGCGAGTCACTTGATGGTGAGGTGAAGGATAGTATGGTTTATCCCTGTGGGGGGCTGTGTGATCCAATTGTGGGAGAGCATATTGTAGGTCCCTGCTTTCCAAGCATGGGCTAAAAATTTGTTCCGCTCGCGGAATTTGCGCATTTTCTGCGATTTCGCGATCCGCGAATCTTGCGAAATCGCGGTAAAATCCGAGAATCAGCGGGGACGAATTTTCAGCCAAACACTTACAGGGTGCAAAAGTTGAAGCTAATTTTTTGTTACCTTTTACAAAAGGGTTACAACGAAATTAACTTTAACTTAGGCACCTGCTGCTGTAAGCCTGTAAGTGCTTCCTAGCGCCTCGTTGCCTACTTGCAACTATTCTCTGACACTGCTCTGACCCTTGGTGCAGGGTCAGAGAATAGTTACAAGTAGGCAATGAGGCGCCTGTCACGAAAATTAAATCTCAACAGGAAGCACTGACAGATATAAAAACAAGCATTTGCAATGCAATACGTCTCGCATTAGGAAAGTTTGAGCTATTGGTCTTGTAAATGATAATATTTTTTATTTATGTGTTGGTTTTGAAAATAGTTAAATTAATAGCTTTGTCATTTACAATGCCAATAGTAATAACTTTCGCAAATGTGACACCTATAGCATTTGTAATGCAACATGGTTTGTATTTACGTGACTTAGATGTATTGATATTACAAATTACAATGGCTTTTTAGTTTTTTTAAAATAATTAATACTTAAATAAAAGTGATTTTAAGTTATAATGGCAATAGCTTAAACTTTTGTAAATAACTTTTGTGAAGATTATGTTCAGTGTATTTTATTGTGACGAAAATCCAAGAACAGAAGTGAAATATTAACATCTTTTTGTGACATTTGTAATAAAGCTTGAAACATTGAGAGAACATATTTGAACCAGTTGTTGTTGAATGGTTGTGCAGATTGATGCTGGGGTGGAGCAGATTGATGCTGGAGTGGCGCTGAGTGGTGCTGTGGTGGTGCTGAGTGGTGCTGTGGTGATGCTAAGTGGTGCTGTGGTGGTGCTGAGAGATACTGGGATGGTTCTGAGTGATGCTGGAGTGGTGCTGAGTGGTGCTGTGGTGGTGCTGAGTGATGCTGTGGTGCTGCTGAGTGATGCTGTGGTGGTGCTGAGTGGTGCTATGTGGTGCTATGTGATAATGTGGTGGTGCTGAGTGAAGCTGTGGTGGCACTGAGTGATGCTGTGATGGTGCTGAGTGGTGGTGCTGAGTGATGCTGTGGTGGTGCTGAGTGATGCTGTGGTGGCACTGGGTGGTGCTGTGGTGGTGCTGATTGGTGCTGTGGTGGTGCTGAGTGATGCTGTGATGGTGCTGAGTGATGCTGTGGTAGTGCTGAGTGGTGCTGTGGTGGTGCTGTGTGATAATGTGGTGGCGCTGAGTGATGCTGTGGTGGTGCTGAGTGATGCTGTGGTGGTGCTGAGTGAAGCTGTGGTGGCGCTGAGTGATGCTGTGGTGGTGCTGAGTGATGCTGTGGTGGTGCTGAGTGGTGCTGTGTGACAATGTGGTGGTGCTGAGTGAAGCTGTGGTGGCACTGAGTGATGCTGTGGTGGTGCTGAGTGGTGGTGCTGAGTGATGCTGTGGTGGTGCTGAGTGGTGCTGTGGTGGTGCTCAGTGGTGCTGTGGTGGTGCTCAGTGGTGCTGTGGTGGTGCTGAGTGGTGATGTAGTGGTGCTGAGTGATAATGTGGTGGTGCTGAGTGATAATGTGGTGGTGCTGAGTGATAATGTGGTGGTGCTGAGTGATAATGTGGTGGTGCTGAGTGATAATGTGGTGGTGCTGAGTGATGCTGGGGTAGCGCTGAGTGATGATGTGGTGATGCAGAGGGCAGAAAGGCACAAAAAGCGGTCTAAAAAAGGGCAAAAGGGCAGAAAAACAAGGGAAAAACGAGTCTAACAGAGGGCAAAAGGGCACAAAAAACGAGTCTAACAGAGGTAGAAGGGCACAAAAACAAGGGAATAACAGAGGGCAGAAGGGCACAAAAAATGAGTCTAACAGAGGGGAAACATCTTTTACAACGCAACTTTTACAACGCATTACGCTGGGGGGGCGCTCTAGGATAGGGAATAGATTTAATTTACTATCCAACACCATCCCTACTATCCACGGGGACTGGAGTTAGAATAGTAAATTAAACTATTCACCATCCAGCACCCCTCAACACTATGCGTTGTAACGGCATGCGTTGTAAAACTTGCGATGTAAAAGCATGTGTGGTAAAAGCATGCATTGTAATGTCATACATCCCTAACATAGGGCAGAAGGGCAGAAAAACAAGGGAAAAACGAGTCTAAAAGAGGGCAAAAGGGCACAAAAAAATGAGTCTAACAGGGGGCAGAATGAATCCCGCCCTGCGTGTTTGTCCACGAAGATGCCACCTTTTTGTGCAATACCTCTACTCAACTGGAGTACTTTCTACTGTCTAATCAGTAAGTGCTCCCTCGTTGGCTAAATGTATGGGGGCAGATTTACAACAACTGGCGCATCCCCAGGGATGCGCCAGTTATTGTGCGCCGCAGATCCGCCACCCATGGTGCACCGCATTAACAATGCGAGTAAAGACAACAGAGGTCCTATGCAAGGAGGGATATAGTCAAAAGGTAAATATAGACACAATGGAAACTATATTGTAAATTGACTTGCCCAGCCGGGCAGATCTCTAATATTTAATTTAGAACCACAATATTAGGAGATACCTTCAACAATTTCTTGGAGATGGGCACAAGCCTGTGCCCAGACGTTTACAAATTGTCATGGTTAGCAGAGTGGATAGAAGGTAGAGAAAGGTTTTTAGGCAAAAGCTATTGTTTTCTGTGCATATAGCAATAACAGAATTCACATTTACACCATTACTTGAAATATAGTAACAGATACACAACAGAGTATATGGTGTAGAAGTTGTCGACGGCGTTTCGATCCCATTACATAGTTACAGGGATCATCATCAGGACTGAGTAAAGCCTAATCATTCCTAGCCATGATAGCCGCATTGGGCGAGGCGCACACAGTGGGTGCTGGCCGGTGGCAGGGAGTAGGGGGCAGTCGTTATCCGCGGAGGAACCGGATAGTCCCAATTTAAACTGGCAGCTTAAACGATGATTACGTTTCTGGCAGGGTTGGGTCTCAGGCAGGCACCCATGGTGCGCCGCATTTACAATGCGGCGCACCATGTGGCAAAAACGGCACAGATGCATCACACATCTGTCCCGTAAAAGCAGTGCATTGCTGGAGCTGCGTCACAAGCGCGACGCAGCTCCAACAATGCTCTGAGGGGCCCTATCTCCCCAATGCCGCGTCAAGCCTTGCGCCTGCTTCAAGCAGGCGCAGGGTTTTGACGGAGAATTGGCCTAAAAGTGACTGAGTGAAATCTTGTAGATTTCACTCAGCCACTTTTAGGAGGCGTTCCTGCAATGGATTGCCCTCCCCTGCGCCGGAACGCCTCCTGATGGCGCAGGGCTTTACAACGTGACGCATCTCTCAGATGCGTCACGTTGTTAATACCCAGCACCATGGCGCAACTTTTGTGCTGCCGCTGCGTCACAAAAGTGACGCAACTGTGGTGCAAAAGAGGCGCAAGCGGCTTGTAAATCTGCCCCATAGTGCTTTTACTACACTGTAGCTGCATAAAGGGCCAGAAGATGAGTCTACAGTGACCATGTATGCCTGTGCCTGTGTTACAGGCACACATGGTCACTGGAGACACATCTTCTGGCCCTTTACGCAGCTGCAGTGTAGTAAAAGCACTATACAATTACCCAATGAGGGAGCACTTACTGGATTAGCCAGTAGAAAGTACTCCAGGGCAAATCGCAAAAAAAATCTGCAATTTCGCGGGAGAATTCGCTGATTTTTTTTTGCGATTTCGTGGGGAAATCCGCGAATTCGCGGAATGGGAATTCGCAAATTTCGCCCATGCTTACTGTTTTCCAGAGCTATGCCAACACCTGTTGGAGAGTCAGTTCTCTGACCCTAGGGAACTCACATTGGAGGCAGACCTTTTGGTCGATTCCAGAGGGTCTGGAGAGGCATTGGGGAGCCTAGGCTGTCCTGATGGGATACTCGTTGAGGGGGATCCCTTATTGTCTGGTGAACTGGTAGTGTCTGTAAGCAGGCCTCCATCAGTTCTGGTGTCTGACAGTGCTGCTCCTAAGTGGAGGGTGCATAAGTCCACATTGAGGGGTGAGTGGGGGAGAGAGTCCCCAGTGGAAGGACCAGTGGGTCAGGGGTCAGCCAGAAGGGCTGAGTCACCAAGGAATGTCCATGGTGACACAATTTCTGTCCTGGGCGATCTTGCGCACTTTCAGAGGGACAGGAGTCGGGAGATGTGCACCAGGCAGACTGTGACACGACACATGAGTTATGTGTCACCCTGGGGGAGGGTATATGCACACCCCAGGAAGTCCTGGTTTGCCAGGCAAGTGTTCAACCTCAGGAGTTGGTCCCTGGGTTGGGAAGCCTGGCTCAGGTGTTGTCTGACCTGGAGGAAGGGGCAACGGTAATTAGTGTCCTGACCGATGTAGCTTCTTGGGGTACCACTCCAAGTGGGAGGGTACAGCACTCTGGAAGAGGGTGCAGATGAAGGGACTCCTTGCCTCTGCTGGTGCAGCCTGAGGGTTTAGACCTAGGTTGGAGGGCCAGGTTCAGGGTGTACCCCCGACATGGATGCCCAGTTGCAGGATAGAACCCCTGAACTGGTGGGCGAATTTAGATCACTTTTGGACAAACAAGAGGAAACCTTTACTGAGGAGAGGAACCTGAAGAAACTGAGGAGAAACTATCCCTAAGCTGAAGTGCTGCTTGGGGGATTGGCCTGCAGTGGTTAACTGACTGCCAAAGGAAGAAGAAAGTAACTTTGTGTAATTTATTTCAACTTGCAAAGATCTCCAAGGGCTAGAGAGAAGAGCTTGCCTCCTGCTGAAGTCTCAGGGACAACACACTTCTACCCCCAGCTCCCAAGAAGTCTTTGGAAGTGCCCTGCTGCTGTTTTGGGCCTTCTGAGGGACTGCGTGTCGCAAGGAGCTGGAAGCGCGACTCAAGAGGAAGAAGCGTGTCGCAGCTGCTGCCGTCGCATCTCTGAACAAGGGTGTCACCACTTTGGCTGACACATCACACCGCATCGAGAGAAGCGTCTTGCACCGAAGAAGAAGAATGTTGCCGTTGCTGCATTTCTGAACAAGGATGTCGCTGCAGTTGCTGACGCATTGCATCGCATCAAGAGAAGCTACTCGCACCGAAGAAGGAGCGTGTCGCAGCCGCTGCCGTCGCATTTCTGAACAAGGAAGTTGCCGCCGTAGCGGAGGCATTGCACCGCATCAAGAAAAGTGCCTTGCATCCATAGAGAAGCATGCCGCCGTTCGACCCGCTGTCGTCGCATCTCTGAACAAGGGTGTCGTCACTGAAGTTACCGCATCGAGCAGAAGCGTCTCGCATCGACGGAGAATAGTGTCACCACCAAAGCCGCCGTCGTCGCATCTCTGAACAAGGGTGTCGCTCTGCAGGTGACGCATCGAGCCGAGACTTCTCGCAACATCAGAGAAGCGTGCCGCATCTGGAAGATCTTCACTTCTTTATTTCTTTGCACCAGAACATTGCTTAATTTCCATTGCTTAACACTTTTGTTGTGGAAGCGTCACTGTTAGACCTGGCACCTTGGCGTGAGTTTCCCCTCCACGTTTTGCTGATGTGCCTCCGATGTTTTGCTGATGTTCGATGCTCAGGGCACTGCGCCACAGACGACCCGTGCCGCAGTGCAAGTGCTCCCAATATAAAGTGTATGTGTAATTGATTTCCACGATTGGATTATTTGGTTTACTGTCAGTCCCCAATAAAGTGCACGAGGCGTGCCGGGGCTTGTAGATACAAATGCCGCTAGTGGGCCTGCAGCGCTGGTTGCGCCACCTACAGAAGCGGCCTTGTAATATATGTCTCGGGTCCGCCATTGCTGACCCCACGTACAGTCCCGTACTGTCAAGCTGACTGTGCAAGTGCCCACACTTGCCAGTCCCAGAATCTTCCCTCACATTCATATCAGACACCCCTATGGTAGGCCTACGGGCAGGGTGCATTGTAAGCCTAGAGTGTGGCATGTCCTAGTAGTGAATTACCGCCTCTCTCGTTCTTCACTATTGAAGGGCTAGCTGTTCTGCCAGATGAGCTGTCGGAACTATTACACGCTATAGTCCCGGCAGGCTCAGGGAACACGTAGCAAGTCGAGTTTAGTATGCCTGAACTCAGAATAATAAAATACTGCCTTTAGAAAGGTTTATTTTAATATCCTGTGTTTGCAAATGCTACTTTTAGAAAGTTAGCCTTTGCTCGCCTAACTGTTCAGCCCGCCTCTGCCAGGATGTGTATCTGCTGTCTGGGTTTGTGTGAGTGACAGGGCTGGGAGATTCCCGGGGATAGTCGGGTGCTCCAGGTGGTGAATGGGTTGCTTACACCAGGATGGGTGGGCGGAGTAGTCCTTGACTCTGAATAGGGTTGTGCTCCACCAACACAATGCTGGCTCCACCTCCTGCGGAGCGTCTGATGTCTCTGCCCTGCACCCTGAAAGAAGACGGCAGCGTCCTGTCAACAAAGTACTTCAGAACCGGGTTGAACCAGGCTCAGGCCCCCTGGCCTGCAAAGACAAAATAAATGCATTATAAATATAGGAGCTCCGCTCCTTACAAATCAGATCCAGTTTTGACCACAACGAACCTCTGCCTGACTAGAATGACCAAGAGAAGCTGAAGGACGGAAACCAGTCTGTATCCTGTTGGACTGGCCTGCAGTGGTGCCTTGCTGAGAATGGAGAGGAATGGACCAGATAGGACTTTGTAGACTTGTGCCTGAAACGATCTCCAAGGGCTTGATCGAGAGCTTACCCCCTGAACGGAACCCCAGGACCATTGGGTTCTATCTGCTTGTGCCCGTCTGCTGTTGGGCCTCAGTTCTTATTCCCTCGCCAGAGTTGTGACTCTGACTCCTTCGCCCTCTCCCAGGTCGTGACAGCTCGGAGCTTGGTCGCCCCGCCTTAGAGAGCCCCGCTCATTCCTGAGTCGCTCTCCGCTTCAGTGCCGGGCCACCTGTTCTCCTGTCACCGCACCGCTTACGGAGCGCCCTGTACACCTCTCATCTCCTCCAGCCGGAATCTGCACGGAGAGCATTTCATAGCCTCGGATGGCCCGTACGTCGTAACGTACCCGACTGTCTCGCTTTGCGCTCCTGAATACCAAGGCTCGTGCCGCACCTCAAGAAAGGCCTCCCCGTACCATGGTACCGGAAGCCTGGTGCAGCACCCGTCTGCCCGAGAACTCGACGCCCCTCACAGATCCATGAGTACGACCCGGCGTGCTAAGAAGTAGTACGTACCGCAGGCCTGAACGGCGCCTCGCCCCGTGAGCTGCATCGATCCCGGATCGCCGCAACCCTCCACAGTTTAGCTCCCGCGCCTCGCTCCTCGAGGTGGTCTGAGCCGGAGAGATCCTCTGGAGAACCGTCGGCCTCGTTCGGGGTCCGCCCTCACAACTAGCCACGCCTGAAACGCCTCGGAATTCCACCAGCAAGGTACACTTGAACTACGTCCCGAGTTCATATCGGATCCAGGGTCTGCAACGTTCCTATTTCCCTGTCATCGTACCTTGCTGAAACAACGAACATTGAAAGACTAAGTTTGCCTATTGAAATCTGGTGACCTCAATTCACTAAACGTTATTTAGTCTTGTAATTAGCCTGCTTAAATCTATCTTTTATATAAAGTATACGTATTTTTGATACAAGCATACGACTGGTGTCCATTTGTGGTGGGTCAGTGGGTTTACTGTGTGTGATCATGAATGCTTAACTTACTATCGCCCTGAGGATTAGCCTTGTCTGCTCGCGCCACACTACCTAGAGGGTGAGCAGGGGTTATTCGAAGGAGTAGTTCCCTTGCCCTGACATGGAGCTGAGGGTCCTTGCTTGTCACAAGTGCATACCTGTGCCAACCAGAGACCTCCGGTTCCAACATTGGAGGCAGCGGTGAGGATTTCGGATTTGAATTTATGATTCATATACAGTGAATTACTGATCACCACGTAGTAAGAGCAGACCAATAACGCAAACAGATTACATTCTTGCCGAGAGATCTCCAATCTCCAAAACCATGCCTGGGTCACTTCCCTCAAGAGCACTCTCTGTTATCTCTGGAATCGACGATGTTGACTGGGAAGGGCTGGAAAAGTGCAAAGCCGAGCACTTGAGAGTCCTGTGCGAAAAGTTCTGAGTTTCTCAAGCAAACTGCAAAATCCGAGTCCAGCGCATCACGGTACTGAGAGCCTGGAAAGAGTCCAGAGAGCCCGAAAATCAGGTGGTAGTAGATCCACCCGATAGCCTCATCGGAAACCAGGGAGGCCCGTCGGCCGAAGAGCTGGCAGACAGGACCGCAACCAGAGCGCATGAAGTGGAGAGGGCCAGATTGAAAGGTCAGATGGCCATGGAGGAGAAAAGGCTCCAGCTGCAGCACGAGATACGCCTGAAAGAGTTGGAGCTGAAAGCAAAGAGCTTGGACGCAGCTCCTGGTGGCAGCACAACGCCAGCCCAGGTAGAGTCAAGGGTCTACGTACCGAAGGATGTGGTGAAAGAGTATTTTAAAGGAGATGACATAGGGCAGTGGTTTCGAGCCTATGAGGTAGCCATGTCTTCCCACCGGGTCCCTGAGAAGTATTGGGGAGCGGGGTTGTGGGGACGGTTCCTGACCGAGGGGCGGGATACCCTGCTAGATCTTCCTCCTGAAGAGTCAGTCTCCTACCCTTACATGAAAGATGCCCTGATGAATCGATTTGGGTTAACACCTGAAATGTACCGGCAGCGGTTTAGAAAATGTGAAAAGATTCAAGGGGGTACGTATGTGGAGTATGTGACCTTTTTCTGCAGAGCGCTGGATGGTTGGGTGAAGGGTAGTAAGGTAAATGATTTTCAAGGGCTGCTTGATTTAATGGCATGGGAGCACTTGTCGGATAATTGTTTTCCTGAGTTACGCCAGCACCTGATCGATAGCAAGCTGTCCAACCCGAGGAAGCTTGCTGAGGAAGCGGACCGCTGGGTCAGCACCAGGGTCCACAAAGGTCCAGTGGGAGACTCAGCCAAAGGTGGGCAGGGTCCCCAGCAGAAGAGTGGGGGGGACAAGGGAAAACAGAAAGGGTTCCACAAAGGTCCCCAAAGTAATCCCCAAGGGAACCAAGGGAAAGGTTCTCAGCCTCCTCCACCCCCGAAATCAACCGGGGCCCGACAGGTAAACCTGTTGCAAAGGGGCCCGTCACCTGTTTTAGGTGTGGCGACCTTGGTCACGTTACCTCTGACCCTAAGTGTTGCTTGTTTGCAAAACCCGCACCCACTGGTGCTCCACCCCGGCAACTAGCTAATGTTAACTTTGGGGAGGAAGTAGCCGTTCCAATGGGTGGGGATCCGGTTCAGATGACCCTAGTCTCGCTAGGAGACAGTGAGATGGTCCCAGAGAACTACCTACCCAATAAACCTAAGAAATATGGGCAGGTAGTGACCATCAACGGTAAGAAAGCGGAGGCTCTTCGAGATACAGGAACCAGTGTGACTGCAGTGAGGCAGCACCTGGTGTCTCAAGAGCAGGTAGTACCGCACGCCTACTGCAAAGTTGTTAATGCTGACAATTCTGAGAGCCAGTGTCCGATTGCTCAGGTTCCCTTTGAGTGGGGGGGGGGGTCTCAGGTACTCTTCAAGTTGTTGTGAGGACCTCCATGCCTGTAGATTGTCTGCTAGGGAACGATTTGGAGAACTCCCCTTAGGAAAAGGTGGAGAAAACGGCTCATCTGCGGATGGTGGGCCTACCCGACTGGGCATGCGTGACTACGCAGTCCATGGCAGCCAGTAGGGGTGTCGAAGAGGTCCTGGAGCCTGAAGGAGAGGCCCAGGAACCGGCCTTAGAGAGGAGGCACCGGGGGCGCAGACAGCCGGTCCCCGAAGTTCCCACAGCCCAGGAGGAGGCAGACCTCGAGGGGGATGCCCTGGAGCCTACCGGGCAACAGATCGCCGAACTGGGAGACTTGCCTGAGCTGACCCATTGGCAGCAAGAAGGGGGTCCCTCCAGGGAGGAATTCTGTGAGGAGCAGAAAACGTGCCCTTCTCTCGCGGGTATGCGGCAGCAGGCTGCGGACCAGGCCAATAGCGTTTGCCCGGAAAACACTTGGTCTACTGGGAGAACGATCTCCTGTATTCAGAGCCTAAGGCTGCTGAACCTGGGTCAGCCCGTGTGCTGGTGGTACCCCAGAAGTTCAGAGCCTTCCTACTGTGTTTGGCTCACAATGTGCCTTTAGCAGGACATCTGGGGATGGACAAGACCTATGACAGGCTTGTCACCCACTTTTGCTGGCTCCAGATGCACCGGAGCTCAGATGCTCACTGCAGGACTTGCCAGACTTGCCAGGCAAGTGGTAAGTGTGGAGGGAAGAACAAGGCTCCCCTCCAACCATTCCCCATCGGCAGTACCCCATTCCAGCGAATGGGAATTTACATTGTGGGGCCTCTGGACCTCAAGACAGCCATGGGCAACAGGTTCATTCTGGTTTTGGTGGACCATGCCACCCGGTACCCTGAAGCCATCCCTCTGAGGACAGTGATGGTCCCCGTGGTGGGATGAGCACTGATGGGAATTTTCTCTTGAGTAGGATTCCCTCTAGAGGTGGTGTCTGACAGGGGCACCATTTTCATATCGAAATATATGAAGTCCCTTTGGCAAGAGTGTGGTGTAACGTACAAGTTCACCACCCCTTAACACCCCCAAGGAAACGGGTTGGTTGAGAGATTCAACCGAACCCTGAAAGGCATTATTATGGGCTTAGAAGGACCAATGAGGCGTAAGTGGGACATCCTCCTACCATGTCTACTTTTTGCGTACCGAGAGGTGCCACAGAAGTCCCTCGGGGTGCACAGACATAATATCGACTCCAAAATATCGTTTGGACAGAATATCGAGTTTTAAATATCGTTTGGACAAAATATCGACTAGACAGAATATCGACAGCCAAAATATCGTTTTTAAGGTAAGTGAAGTAATATCGACTGTAAATAATATAGACAGTGAAAATATCCAAGTATATAATCTAGATAGTAAAAAATATAGTTTTTAAAATAATATTTAATTA
The DNA here is from genome assembly GCF_964263255.1 of Lissotriton vulgaris. Lineage (NCBI taxonomy): Eukaryota > Metazoa > Chordata > Amphibia > Caudata > Salamandridae > Lissotriton > Lissotriton vulgaris. The sequence goes on from NC_141692.1 coordinate 10,700,078, forward strand.
TTTATAGTGTTTTTATGTAATAATATGTGTGAAAAGTGTCATTTTATTTTATAAGTATTTTTAATTAATGATTTTTTTAATTATTGTGTAATTTTATTATGTAGCGGGTTGTGGGTTTATAGGGGAATAGGGTGGGAAGTAATTTAATTATAATTAAATATGTAAATTCATTAATTGGTAGTAATAATTAATTAATTGGTAATTAAATAATATATGTTAATTATTTAAAATTTAATTGGTAATTAATTTAATTTAATTGATTAATTTCTAATTATGTAAATTAAAATAATGTATTTTGTGTAGCGGGTTGTGGGTTTATAGGGGAATAGGGTGGGAAGTAATTTAATTATAATTAATTAAATATGTAAATTTATTAATTGGTAGTAATAATTAATTAATTGGTAATTAAATAATATATGGTATTTAATTAAAATGTAATTGGTAATTAATTTAATTTAATAGATTAATTGCTAATTATGTTAAATTAAAGGGGTATTTTTAGGGTTCAGGGTCAGTTTTTAGTTTTTGGGTAAAGGGGTATTTTTAGGGTTCAGGGTCAGTTTTCAGTTTTTGGGTAAAGGGGTATTTTTAGGGTTCAGGGTCAGTTTTTAGTTTTTGGGTAAAGGGGTATTTTTAGGGTTCAGGGTCAGTTTTTAGTTTTTGGGTAAAGGGGTATTTTTAGGGTTCAGGGTCAGTTTTTAGTTTTTGGGTAAAGGGGTATTTTTAGGGTTCAGGGTCAGTTTTTAGTTTTTGGGTAAAGGGGTATTTTTAGGGTTCAGGGTCAGTTTTCAGTTTTTGGGTAAAGGGGTATTTTTAGGGTTCAGGGTCAGTTTTTAGTTTTTGGGTAAAGTGGTATTTTTAGGGTTCAGGGTCATTTTGGGGTTTTTGGGGTACATATACAATATTGCGTATTATTTAATTAAATGTTGTTACTATATATATATATATATGTTTTAAGAAATATGATTAAAAAAATATTATTTTTTTACTTTCATTAATTATTTAATTATTAAAAGTTATTTTAAGTATTGTTAATTATATTTTAGTAATTAATTTTTTATATTAATGTAATTAAACATTGTTTTTAGTAAAGTCGATATTTTTTACAACGATATTTTTTACAACGATATTTTGTACTCGATATTTTTGTACTTACCTGTTTGTACATACAAACTCGATATTTTGGTTGTAGATATTTTTTCCTCGATATTTTGGGTAGTCGATATTTTGGTAGTCGATATTATTTCAGTGATCCGTCCCTCGGGTTCAGTCCCTTCGAGCTTCTGTACGGTCACCCGGTCCGAGGACCTCTGAGTCTGGTTAGGGAAGGCTGGGAGCAATCTCCCAGGAAACCTCCCCAGAATGTATATAGCTGCATGCTGGCTTTCCGAAACCAGACCAGGCAACTTGCTGAGGCAAACCTGGAAGCCAGCCAGGAGGAGATGAAGCGGTGGTACGACCAGAATGCCACTCTGGTAGAGCTTCAGTCTGGACAAAAGGTGTGGGTCTTGGCCCCAGTGGAGCCCTGTGAACTTCAGGATAAGTGGACGGGTCCATTTGAGGTTGTGGAGCGCAAGAGTCCTGTCACCTACCCGGTGAACTTGCAAACTCCCAGGAACCCTTTGAGGGTCCTACATGTTAACCGCCTTAAGCCCCACTTGGAGAGGTCCGAAGTGGGCATGCTGTTGGCAACCGATGACGGAATGGAGGAGGAGACCGAACCTCTTCTGGACCTCTTGATGGCCTCCGAGCGAGATGGGTCAGTGGATGGAGTTAACCTCTCACCCTCCCTGACCCCTGAGCAGCAGAGTGATTGCCGCCAGCTGCTGGGGCAATTCTCTGACTTGTTCTCCCTGGTTCCTGGTGTCACAGATTGGTGCGTCCATGATGTGGACACGGGACACAGCTTACCGGTGAAGCATAAGGCTTACCTCGTGACTGACAGGGTACGAGCCTGCATCAAGGAGGAAGTCTCGAAGATGTTTGCTCTTGGGGTGTTGAGTCCTCCAGCAGTCCTTGGGCCAGCCCAGTGGTCTTGGTCCCGAAGGCTGCGGCGCCGGGAGCCACACCCGAACTCCGGTTCTGTGTGGACTATCGAGGACTCAATTCGGTCACGAAGACCGACACGCACCCCATCCCCAGAGCTGATGAGCTCATCGATCGGTTGGGAGCTGCTGGATACCTCAGTACGTTTGACTTACCGTCTGGGTACTGGCAGATTGCCTTAACTGAAGGGGCCAAAGAGAGGTCAGCGTTTTCAACCCCAGATGGGCACTACCAATTCTGGGTCATGCCCTTCGGGATGAAAAACGCCCCTGCCACCTTCCAGAGGTTGGTTAACCGGGTGTTGGTCAGACTGGACGCGTTCAGTGCCGCCTACTTGGACGACATCGCAGTGTTCAGCGGAACGTGGAAGGAACACTTGCGGCACCTTTGGGAAGTGTTGGCGGTTCTGGGCAAGGCAGGCCTCACGATCAAGGCATGAAACAAGTGCCAGATCGGGCAGGGTTCAGTGGTGTATTTGGGACACCAAGTCGGGAGCGGCCAGGTAGCGCCCCTTCAACCCAAAGTACAGACCATCCTGGCTTGGGAAACCCCCAAGACCCAAACAGAGGTGAGGGCCTTCCTCGGACTCACCGGGTATTACAGGAGGATCGTCAAGGGATACAGCACCATCGTTGCCACCTTGACAGAGCGGACTTTGAAGAAGCAACCCTGGAAAGTGATCTGGACCGATGCCTGTCAGGAAGTATTCGACACCCTGAAGAAGGCCATGTGCACGGCGCCCGTGCTCCTATCTCCTGATTTCTCCAAAGAGTTCTTAGTGCAGACAGACGCTTCAGAGCATGGTGTAGGGGCTGTCCTTTCACAGACGACTGAGCAGGGCTGGGATCACCCTGTGGCCTTCATCAGCTGAAGGTTACTTCCACGGGAACAGAAGTGGAGTGCGATTGAGCGAGAAGCTTTTGCTGTTGTCTGGGCCCTGAAGAAGCTAAGACCCTACTTGTTTGGTCTCACTTCCGAGTTCAGACAGACCACGGGCCCCTCAGATGGTTGATGCAAATGAGGGGTGAGAACCCGAAACTGTTGAGGTGGTCCATTTCTCTACAGAGTATGGACTTTACGGTGGAACACCGCCCTGGCATAGACCACGCCAATGCTGACGGTCAACCAAGGTTTTTCCGCCTTAGTGATGAGGAACTCCCTGGGGTAGAGTAGTTTCCCTCACCTTTCAGCTGGAGGGGACACGTGTTAGACCTGGCACCTTGGCATGAGTTTCCATTCCACTTTTTGCTGATGTGCCTCAGATGTTTTGCTGGTGTTCGATGCTCAGGGCATTGCGCCACGGCCGACCCGTTCCGCAGTGCAAGTGCTTCCAATATAAAGTGTATATGTAATTGATTTCCACGATTGGATTATTTGGTTTACTGTAAGTCCCCAGTAAAATGCATGAGGCGTGCCGGGGCTTGTAGATACAAATGACGCTAGTGGGCCTGCAGTGCTGGTTGCGCCACCCTCAGAAGCGGCCTCGTAATATATGTCTCGGGTCCGCCATTGCTGACCCCGCGTACATTCCCAGTACTGTCACGCTGACTGTGCAAGTGCCCACACTTGCCAGTCCCAGATCCTTCCCTCACCTTCATATCAGACACCCCTATGGTAGGCCTACAGGCAGGGTGCATTGTAAGCGTAAGGTAGGACAAGCCTAGAGTGTGGCATGTCCTAGTAGTGAATTACCGCCTCTCTCGTTCTTCACTATTGAAGGGCTACCTGTTCTCTTAGGCCAGATGAGCTTTCGGAACTATTACACGCTATAGTCCCGGCAGGCTCAGGAAACACGGTAGCAAGTTGTGGGTTTTCGGTCGGGCTATCAAACAAACTCACGGACAAGGGGGTTCTAGGCAATGAGGGTTTTATTGTTTTGTATTGCCTCCTCTTTTGTACAGGCACTAGGTAGAATGGTAATGGGTTGTCGATGTCCTCGGCCGCTTGTTTTGCCGCTCCCAATCGCCAACTCTCCCGGTGCCTTCTGGGTGTTGTAGGCCTTGCTTCCGCCGTTTTCGCCTCTCGTCCGAGATGTCACCAAAACAGAAAGAAACCACTATTAGGCTAGGTTTTCCGATACTTTATCGGGGTAGGGAAGTGAGGGATCACACGTGCTCTTCAGTAACAGGGTGCCGGTAAAGTGAAGGAAGGGTACCGGTGCACAGAGGGTCGGTTGCTCGTGCAAAGGTGGTTTACCCCACTTACGACCCGCCCACCCCGTGAACCTTGACCGTACCTGCTCTAGCCACACTTCGTGTGAAGTGTGGCTGGGCGATGCGCCTTCCCGTTGGCCTCCCGGCTTGTCGCGGTCGTCTCTGGTCTGTCTTCCCTCGGCTTCCCAGGTCCGTATTCCGCTGTCTCCCTTGACGCCTGCCTCCGTCCTCCGTTGTTCTATCACCGCCTCCTCCTTCCGATGGTCCGCTCTCCACTCCTCACCCGATCTCCTCCTCTGCTCACCCGTCTCCTCCAGCCGATGTTCTTCGCTTGTCTCGTCTCCCTTCCTCCTCCACTGCTCACCCGTCTCCTCCAGCCGATGTTCCTCGCTTGTCTCGTCTTCCTTCCTCCTCCACTGCTCACCCGCCTCCTCCTCGATCGCAATCCTCGTTTCTCCATCTTCCGTCCTCCTCCACTCCGCTCCTCTCTCACGCCACCACTCTCCACTCCCTCCGGGTGTATTACACACCTGAGTCAGGGTCGGGCGTTCCTTTACCTCCACCTGGTGGGCGGGTTCCGGGTCCAACTCCGCCCAGTTAAAGTAACACGGCTCCTCCGGGTCTTGTGAGGGATGTAGCCAGTCGGTCGCCGGTTTCCAGGCCTCCGTATGCTGTGCAAAAAGAGGGGACACAGGTAAAGGTAAGCCAGGAGGGCCCGAGTCCGGGTCCTCCTCGTCACACAAGTAGAGTTTAGTATGCCTGAACTCAGAATAATAAAATACTTCCTTTAAAAAGGTTTATTTTAATATCCTGTGTTTGCATATGCTACTTTTAGAAAGTTAGCCTTTGCTCGCCTAACTTTTCAGCCTGCCTCTGCCAAGATGTGCATCTGCTGTCTGGGTTTGTGTGAGTGACAGGGCTGGGAGATTCCCGGGGATAGTCCGGTGCTCCAGGTGGTGAATAGGGTGCTTACACCAGGGTGGGTGGGCGGAGTAGTCCTTGACTCTGAATAGGGTTGTGCTCCACCACCACAATGCTGGCTCCACCTCCTGCGGAGCGTCTGATGTCTCTGCCCTGCACCCTGAAAGAAGACGGCAGCGTCCTGTCAACAAAGTACTTCAGAACCGGGTTGAACCAGGCTCAGGCCCCCTGGCCTGCAAAGACAAAAGAAATGCAGTATAAATATAGGAGCTCCGCTCATTACAAATCAGATCCAGTTTTGACCACGACGAACCTCTGCCTGACTAGAAGGACCAAGAGAAGCTGAAAGACGGAAACCAGTCTGTAATCTGTTGGACTGGCCTGTAGTGGTGCCTTGCTGAGAACGGAGTCAAGTCAAGTCAAGTCAAAGAATTTATATAGCGCGCTACATACCCAGAGGGTCTCAAGGCGCTTGAGGAGGGGTGGGGAGTTACTTGTCAAATATCCACGTTTTAAGTTGCTTTCTGAATGCTAGGTGGTTCTGAGTAAGGCGAAGGTGAGTGGGAAGTGAGTTCCAGGTTTTAGCTGCCAGGTAGGAGAAGGATCTACCTCCCATGGTGGTTTTGTTGATGCGGGGTACAGTGGCAAGGGCCTGGTTGGCTGATCGTAGCTGGCGGGAGGGGGTGTAGAAGGACAGTCGTGTGTTGAGGCATTCTGGTCCGATTTCGTAGAGTGCTTTGTGTGCGTGGGTTAGGAGCCGGAAAGTGATCCTCTTATTGACGGGAAGCCAGTGAAGGTTTTTCAGGTGATCAGAGATATGCTCTTTACGCGGGATGTCTAATATGAGCCTGGCTGAGGCGTTTTGGATTCGTTGGAGTTTTTTCTGGAGTTTAGCTGTGGTACCGGCGTAGAGGGTGTTTCCATAGTCCAGTCGGCTCGTGACCAGAGCGTGGGTGATCGTTTTCCTAGTTTCGGTGGGGATCCAACGAAATGTTTTTTTGAGCATGCGAAGAATGTTGAAGCAAGATGACGAGACGGCGTTGACTTGTCTGTTCATCGAAAGTGAGGAATCCAGGATGACGCCCAGGTTCCGTGCGTGGTCAGTCGGGATGGGTGCTTTTCCAAGGGCTTGTGGCCACCAGGAGTCGTCCCATGCAGAGGGGGAGGTGCCTAAGATAAGGACTTCTGTTTTATCTGAGTTCAGTTTTAGACGGCTGTGTTTCATCCATTCAGCTACTTCTTTCATTCCTTCATGCAAGTTGGTTTTGGCGGTGTTCGGGTCTTTGGTGAGTGAGAGGATCAGTTGAGTGTCATCAGCGTAGGAGATGATGTTGAGGTTGTGTTGGCGTGCGATGGTCGCGAGGGGGCTCATGTATACGTTGAAGAGGGTGGGGCTGAGTGAGGATCCCTGTGGTACGCCGCAGATGACTTCAGTGGCCTCTGACTTGAATGGTGGAAGGCGGACTCTCTGAGTTCTTCCGGTGAGGAACGAGGTGATCCATTCCAGTGCTTTTCCTTGGATTCCGATGTTTCTTAGGCGTTGTAGAAGGGTGCTATGGCAGACTGTGTCGAAGGCTGCGGAGAGGTCGAGGAGGATGAGGGCGACTGTGTCTCTATTGTCCAGTAGAGTTCGAATGTCGTCTGTTGCTGCGATGAGGGCGGTCTCAGTGCTGTGTTTTGCTCGGAAGCCGGACTGTGAGGAGTCTAGGGATTTGTTGGCTTCGAGGAAGGCGGCGAGCTGGTTGTTGACTGCTTTCTCGATGACTTTGGCCGGGAATGGAAGGAGCGAGATGGGGCGGTAGTTTTTGAGTTCGGTGGGGTCCGCTGTGGGTTTTTTCAGAAGGGCGCTAAGTTCTACGTGTTTCCAGCTTTCCGGGAAGGTGGCGGATTTGAAGGAGCAGTTGATGACGTCTCGGAGGTGCTGTGCTATGATGGAGTCTGCTTTGTTGAAGATGTGGTGAGGACAAGGGTCTGTGGGGGATCCTGAGTGGATGGAGTTCATCAGGCGGATGGTGTCCTCAGTGGAGATAGGGTTCCAGTCATTAAGGGTGTTCGCGGGGGGTGCAGGTCCGGTAGATGGTTGGGAGGGTTGGTCTCCGGGTTGGTTGTCGAAGCTGTTGTGGATGTCTGCAATTTTGTTGTGGAAGAATGAGGCTAGTGAGTCGCAGAGTGCTTGAGAGGGGGTGATGTCATTAGAGTTGGCCGAGGGATTGGTTAATTCCTTGATGATGTTGAAAAGTTCCTTGCTGTTGTGGGCGTTGTTATCTAGTCGTTCCTTGAAGGCGGTTTTCTTGGCCTTTCGGATCAGTTGGTGGTGTATGCGGGTGGCGTTTTTGAAGGCGTCCTTGGTGCTGGTGGTTGGGTCTTTTTTCCAGGCCTTCTCATGGGAGCGGCAAAGTTTCTTGGATTTCTTAAGATCATCGTTGAACCATGAGGCCTTCTTGCTGCCAGGTTTGTTTTGTCGCTTTTTCAGTGGTGCTAGGATGTCGGCGCTGTTGGATAACCAAAGGGAGAGGTTGGAGGCGGCTTGGTCGGGGTTAGAGGAGTGGGTTGGGGGGTTTAGAAGAAGCGATGAGGAGATCTGGTCGATGGTGATTTTGTTCCAGTTTCTTTGCAGAGTTGGTTGGGGGTGGTTGTTGGGTTTGGGTTTGTTGTAGGTAAAGTGAACGCAGCTGTGGTCAGTCCAGAGGAGAGCCGTAGTGTGGCTGAAGGAGACATGATTGCTGGAGGTGAAGATAGGGTCGAGAGTGTGACCTGCGATGTGGGTGGGGGAAGAGACCAGTTGTATAAGTCCGAGGTTGGCGAGGTTGTCCAGAAGGGTGGTGGAGTTGCGGTCGTTGTTTTTTTCAAGGTGAAAGTTGAGGTCTCCCAGGAGGATGTAATCTTTGGAGGGGAGTGCGTGTGGAGTGATGAAGTCCGTGATGTCCTCACTAAATTGTGCGCCGGGTCCTGGTGGTCTGTAAAGGAGGGTGCCTCTGAGTGTGTTTTTGGGGTCGATGTGGATCTGGAAGTGAAGGTGTTCAGAGTTGGCGAGATTGATGTCAGAGCTGGTAGAGATGTGGATAGATTTCTTGTGGACGATAGCGATTCCTCCTCCTGTGTGGCCTGTGCGGTCTTTGCGTATGATCTTATAATCTTCTGGGATGGCGATGGTGATGTCAGGGGCGGAGGAGGCGTTCATCCATGTTTCTGTGAGGAAGGCGACGTCCGGTGAGATGGTGTCTAGTAGATTCCATAGGTCAATGGCGTGCCTGTGGACCGATCGGGTGTTGAGCAGGATGCATTGTAGGTGGTTGGGGTCGGGAGTCTGAGGTGTGATCGTAGCGGGGTTGTTGACGGTGCCGACGAATTTGCAGGAGTAGCATGCGAAAGGTCCATGGGTGTGTCCAGGAGCGTCTTGGACGCAGTTGGGGGAGCGGCCGGGGTTGAGGGCTAGGAGGGTGGAGGAGTCGTAAGTAATGCGGGAGGGCTGGGCATTGCGAGGGGCAAGGGGTCTGGCGCTGGGCGCGGTCCAGGCGCGGACGGGCGTAGACGGGCTTACCTTTGGCGCACCTTCGGCGCGACTGGGGCGCGGTCGCTGCGTGTGAACGCTGCGCGCGGGAATAACTGTCATATACAGATAGTGGAGGGGGAGGGGCGAGGGCGGCTCAGCTGGGAGGCGGGGCGGGCTACGGAGGAGGACAACAACAGCAAGATGGAGGCGGAGGGGTCAGAACGGCAAGAGCGCTTGGGGGGAACGCTAATTCAGCAATAAAGTTGGCAATTCAAAAATGCAAATAACGCTGGCAATTTAAACATGCAAATAAGCAAAGCGGCGGTCGAAGCACACAGCTGGCAGTCGGTATAGATCAGATTTCGGTACAATGCGCTGCAAAAACGATACCACAGTCACAGGGGAGCAACCACTCAGCTAGGAAGCGAAGAGCGAGTCACGGCGCTTCCAGGTAAGGGAGCGCTGTTTGTTGTCTGTGGGAGGGCGGCTCAGCTGGGAGGCGGGGCGGGCTACGGAGGAGGACAACAACAGCAAGATGGAGGCGGAGGGGTCAGAACGGCAAGAGCGCTTGGGGGGGAACGCTAATTCAGCAATAAAGTTGGTAATTCAAAAATGCAAATAACGCTGGCAATTTAAACATGCAAATAAGCAAAGCGGCGGTCGAAGCACACAGCTGGCAGTCGGTATAGATCAGATTTCGGTACAATACGCTGCAAAAACGATACCACAGTCACAGGGGAGCAACCACTCAGCTAGGAAGCGAAGAGCTAGTCACGGCGCTTCCAGGTAAGGGAGCGCTGTTTGTTGTCTGTGGGAGGGCGGCTCAGCTGGGAGGCGGGGCGGGCTACGGAGGAGGACAACAACAGCAAGATGGAGGCGGAGGGGTCAGAACGGCAAGAGCGCTTGGGGGGGAACGCTAATTCAGCAATAAAGTTGGCAATTCAAAAATGCAAATAACGCTGGCAATTTAAACATGCCAATAAGCAAAGCGGCGGTCGAAGCACACAGCTGGCAGTCGGTATAGATCAGATTTCGGTACAATGCGCTGCAAAAACGATACCACAGTCACAGGGGAGCAACCACTCAGCTAGGAAGCGAAGAGCGAGTCACGGCGCTTCCAGGTAAGGGAGCGCTGTTTGTTGTCTGTGGGAGGGTGGCTCAGCTGGGAGGCGGGGCGGGCTACGGAGGAGGACAACAACAGCAAGATGGAGGCGGAGGGGTCAGAACGGCAAGAGCGCTTGGGGGGAACGCTAATTCAGCAATAAAGTTGGCAATTCAAAAATGCAAATAACGCTGGCAATTTAAACATGCAAATAAGCAAAGCGGCGGTCGAAGCACACAGCTGGCAGTCGGTATAGATCAGATTTCGGTACAATGCGCTGCAAAAACGATACCACAGTCACAGGGGAGCAACCACTCAGCTAGGAAGCGAAGAGCGAGAGGAAACGGAGAGGAAAGGACCAGATAGGACTTTGTAGACTTGTGCCTGAAACGATCTCCATGGGCTTGATCGAGAGCTTGCACCCTGAAAGGAACTCCAGGACCATTGGGTTCTATCTGTTTGTGCCCGTCTGCTGTTGGACCTCAGTTCTTATACCCTCGCCAGAGTTGTGACTCGGGTGCCTTCGCCCCCTCCCAGGTCGTGACAGCTCAGAGCTTGGTCGCCCCGCCGTAGAGAGCCCCGCTCATTCCTGAGTCGCTCTCCGCTTCAGTGCCGGGCCACCTGTTCTCTTGTCACCGCACCGCTTACGGAGCGCGCTGTGCACATCTCATCTCCTCCAGCCGGAATCTGCACGGAGAGCATTTCATAGCCTCGGACGGTCTGTACATAGTAACGTACCCGACTGTCTCGCTTTGCGCTCCTGCATACCAAGGCTCGTGCCGCACCTCAAGAAAGGCCTCCCAGTACCGTGGTACCGGAAGCCTGATGCTACACCCATCTGCCCGAGAACTCGATGCCCCTCACAGATCCAGGAGTACGACCTGGTGTACTAAGAAGTAGTACTTCCCGCAGGCCTGAACGGCGCCTCACCCCGTGAGCTGCATCAATCCCGGATCGCCGCAACCCTCCACAGTCTAGCCCCCGCCTCGCTCCTCGAGGTGGTCTGAGCCGGAGAGATCCTCTGGAGAACCGTCGGCCTCGTTCTGGGTCCACCCTCACAAGTAGCAGCACCTGAAATGCCTCGGACTTCCACCAGCAAGGTACACTTGAACTCCGTCCCGAGTTCATATCGGATCCAGGGTCCGCAACGTTCTTATTTCCCTGTCATCGTACTTTGCTGAAACAACAAACATTGAAAGACTAAGTTTGCCTATTGTAATCTGGTGACCTCAATTCACTAAACGTTATTTGGTCTTGTAATGAGCCTGCTTAAATCTATCTTTTATATAACGTATACGTATTTTGTATACAACCATACGACTGGTGTCTATTTGTGGTGGGTCAGTGGGTTTACTGTGTGTGATCATGAATGCTTAACTTACTATCGCCCTGAGGATTAGCCTTGTCTGCTCGCGCCACACTACCTAGAGGGTGAGCAGGGGTTATTCGAAGTAGTAGTTCCCTTGTCCTGACGTGGAGCTGAGGGTCATTGCTTGTCACAAGTGCATACCTGTGCCAACCAGAGACCTCCGGTTCCAACAGTCACTCATCGTAAGGTACATTGACTTAGGTGTCGCATTTTAAGAACTGAACAGAACTAAGCTAAAACTACCATTTTAAGTACAGTAGTGAGTTTTTTGTAGTTTGTGGTCTTGTGATAAGTCGATGTAAAGTATTCTTATTCTAGATATAAAGCCTGTGTGTTGTCCATCTGTAGTGTTGTCCCTTGATTACTGTATGTGGTCACAAATGCTTTACACACTGCCTCTGAGATAAGCTTGTCTGCTCGTGCCAAGCTACCAAAGGGGTGAGCAGGGTTTTTTTTGAGGAGTGTACCCCATTACCCTGACAAGAGGCAAGGGTCCCTATTTGTCACAAGTACCTACCTGTGCCAACTCGAGACCCCCAAATCTAACATGGAATTTTTGACATTTTAGTGGGAATTTGTGAAGCATTCCTCTGTTTCAGACCTTGCCTATTTAGAAATGTTTCTCCAAGTGATGTAACACTTGTGTAGTAGGTGCAGGGGCACCGGTTCTAGGAACTAGAACAGCCAGCTGAAGCCCAATTAATACCGACTTGAAAGTTCAGAGAAAACGTTTTTAGGTCTGGCAATGGTCAAGCCCTTCTTATTTCACTAAAATGATATGTAATATACTTCTTTACAGAGGCTTTCAGCCCGCCTGCTTCATCCATTGATCTATTGCTATGCCATTCACATTTTTCTTCCACTTACTACAGCCTACCAAAGTGGGCAATGGGTCAGCCCGCTTCAGCCATTGGCTCACTTGACTGCGAGCAATGGGATTCTTTTCTTTCACAAGGATCATGTCACCACATAAAGTAGTGCACTTCAGTACTAGGGACTACTATTGCAATGTGTGCTATTCGAGAGCAAAACATATGTTTGCTTTTAGCCAAGTGTTATTTTATATTGTCTAGGGCATGGAAGCTCCCCCAACAAAGAAAGCAAGTATTGACAAAGCCAAAAGGCTGCCAGCCAATATCAGCCTATTGACTTTGCCAGTCCTTGTTCTTGCTTGCATTGGGCTGATGACACCCTTGACCAGCAGTGTCTCCACTGGGCGACAGGAGGGGATTTAGCCACTAGATATGTTATACACTTGGATCCTGTGTATGGGTGAAGGGTATTTATTATCATGCCCTGTTAGAGGGTCAAAGTTACCTGCTCCATGTTGGAGTGTGATTGGTGGACCTAAGGTTAACATATGGGGCAGCCTCAGTCTCTCTGTCAATGAGCTTGCATGTGGAGCAGGACACCCTCTACAATAATGGAAAGACTGGGGTTTCCTCCCTCAAGAACCATATTGGAAGAGGTGTGGTGCTGCGGCCAGGTCTCGCAGTTCGATCCCCGGTGCTGGCAGCTAGCCCAGCACCATGTGACTCTGGGCAATAGCTTGCTTAATCTTCCTGATGGCCCCTAGCGCCTTGACACCCTTACGGGTAATTGTTGGCACTTTACAAATACCGGTATTTCAATGAATTTAATACTAAACCAAACGTTGCATTTTCTAGAACATTTATCAGATATTTTTTTCACAACCAATTTTATTGAGCATAAGAGTATCAAGAATGTGGTATCTTCACACACCAAGATCACCACAACAGTATCAATGCAATGATGACATAGACAGTAATGAATGAAGCAAATGCCAATGAAGCTCAGCTTTAAAGATGCCCTAGCAGCCTACCCTAAACCCCAACTACGCCCCCCCCGTACCCAACACCCCCCCCCACCACACGTGTACAGAAAGCAACACAAAGGAAATGCACAAAGAATAAGCAGGTATAGCGCAACCAGGGCTTTGCCACTTGAGGCCAGAAGTGTCACTGTGGTCAAATGTCCTCCTCCTGCTCCGCCGGGGGTTCCAAGGACAGGCCACGGTAGTCGGCCCACCGCTTCCAGATCTTGAAATGTTTGCGTGGGCAGCCCCGCGCCTCGAAGACCGGTTTTTCAAGGCCCATGAAATAGTCTAGCCCAGCCTTCCACGCAGATAGGGGGGGGGGCCCTCACAGACTTCCATGCCCGAGCCAGGTCACGCTTGGCCACCACCAGACCCAGGAGCAACAGATGACGCTTATACATGTTGCCCCCAACCCCTTCCATGATATGCAGCAGGCCCAGCCGGTGGGTACGAGGAAGATCCCAACCCAGGACCTCAGTCAGGCAACTCCACACACCCCTCCAGAATCCAGCCAGGCGACCACACGACCACACCGTATGTATCAGGGAGCCAGGCACTTCCCCACAGCGCAGGCATTCCGGTGACGCAATCAAACCAGCCTTCCACAGACGTTCACGTGTATAATAGGCACGGTGCAAGTATTTGAATTGTATCAGGCGGAGCCGAACCGCAACAGCGGTGCCGCGCGGGGATTCCAGCGCCTCCCTCCAATCGTCCTCATCGAGGGCGCCCACGTCCACCTCCCACGCCTCCCGAAGGGAGCGGAGAGTGGATTAGCAGTGGATAACAAGCGACTGATAGATCCTAGAGACCTTCTTGTCTTCCAAGTCTCCCATAAACACTTTTGCCTCAAGCGGGCTGAACTCCGGCAGGGAGTCGAGGCCGGCAATGCTCGGGGCGAGGGCATGCCGCAGCTGGAGGTAGCGGAAGAACTGGGACTGAGGCATCTGGAACTCCGCGCGGAGTTCCTCGAAGGACTTGAGGGTGGTGCCTGACATGACCTGGCCCAGTTGTGTAATTCCAATAGCCTCCCAACCCTCAAACCCGGCCAGGGCCGCCAATTCCGGAAGCAGGCCATTGTGCCACAGCGGCGTTTCAGCTGTTAATTTGCCCCACCAACCCATGCGGCGCAGGGACTGCCGCCACACCGCAAATACCACTTTAGTGACCGACGGCAATCCACGGCGTATGCGAGCCGAATAGAGAATAGTGTGAAGCGTGCGATCCCCCATGAGGAGTCTCTCCAGGGCATAGGCCGGGTCGCTCCTATCACCATACCACCATTCATTGAGGACAAGTAGGTGAGACGCTTGGTAGTAGGAGAGGAGGTCGGATGTGGCCAAACCACCACAGTATGTGGACAGAAAGCACGTCCTCAGGGCCACCCTGGCTGCACCGCCATCCCACAGGAAGCGACCCAGCACAGAGTTCACCTGGCGGAACCACTCCATGCCAATAGGGTGCGGGAAGTTTTGGAGTTGGTACAGCAGCCTCGGCAGTGCCACCATCTTAAAGATGGCCGACCTCCCAAAGATCGTGAGGGGCATTCTCGACCAAGTTTTAACATCTGTCTGGACCCGTTCCCACACCGGCAAGACACTGCGTGTCCAGGCCACGGCCCGCGAGTCCGAGAGAAAGACGCCTAGATACTTCAGGCCGTCCGTCGCCATACGCAATTCGGCGGCCCATGGGTCGGCAACCACTCCGCCACCCAAAATCCACAGGGTCGATTTATTCAGATTAAGGTGAAGCCCCGAGACCTCGCCAAACCCCCGCATGATCTCCAAAACCCGGGGACCCGAGCGCCGCAGATCAGTGAGGAACAGAAGGACGTCGTCTGCATACAGTGCAATCCTATCCGCCAGGTCGGCGTTCCAGACAAAGCCACTTAATTGGGCATCCGTTCGTATCCGCGACGCCAGTGGCTCCATGGCCAGGGCGAACAGGTAGGGGGACAGCGGGCAACCCTGTCGAGTACCACGTCCGATGTGAAAGCGCTCAGAGACCGCGCCGGCCACGCGGACCGACGCCGTAACATTAGTGTAGAGGAGACGAATATACGACAGGAAGATAGGCCCTAGATTGAGGCGGGCCAGCAAAGTGAACAAATACGCCCAACTCACCGAATCAAAGGCTCGGTCCATGTCCGCAAGGAGGAGTGCAGCCTGTTCATCCCTAGCACCCAGGGCGTCGACCGCCGCCTGCGCCCGCCGGATATTATGCCGGGTGGCCCTGCGCGGCATGAACCCGGCCTGGTCAGGATGGACCAGGTCGGCAATGTAGGGCAAGAGGCGGTTCGCCAGGGTCTTCGCCAAAATCTTGGCCTCGATGTTGAGAAGGGAGATCAGCCTGTAAGAGTCGTGCCGGTCCGGCGCCCTGCCCGGCTTCAAAAATACCACTATCTCGGCATGACGCCAGTCTGGTGGCAGCTCGCCCCTAGCCCGCGCCGCCTCTAGGGCTCTGCGAAAGTGGGGTCCCAACTGGACGTGGAACTTTTTGTAAAATTCGCTAGGATAACCGCTCGGGCCGGGCGCCTTTCCAGTGTTCAGTTGGCCAAGGGCCTCCCCGAGTTCCTCAGATGTAAGCGGGGCCTCCAAGGCGGTTCTAGTCTCATCGGGGACTGCCTGCGGGAGCAGGTCGTCCAGGTATGAGGCAATCTCGCCCACCATCAAGGGGTCACGAGGAGCGTATTGTGCCTCGTAGTAGCGGGCAAAGCTAGCCGCCAGCAGACCCGGGTCGGTCATGACCGAGCCGTCGTCCGCCGTGAGACCAAGCAGCCCTAGGGGCTGGAAAGTCGCCTGGCAAAGCCTATGCAACATGGTGCAGGACTTATCGCCCCACTGGTACACCCTGCTGCGCGTGGCGAGCCACGCCTGTCGGGCCTCCTCGTACAGGACCGAAGCATACATCTGTTGGGCCTGCAGGAGCTGTCTCACGACGCCCTCATCACCCCCGAGCCGACTACGCTGCTCCAGCTCCTCCACGCGGGCCGCGGCAGTCACAATGGCTTCCCGATGTTTTCGCCGAGCTGCCACACACCAAGCTATATCAATGCCCCGGAGCGTAGGCTTCAGCGCCTCCCACTCAACCAGTGCATCGACATCCCCCACCAAGTTCTCGCGCCAGAAGTGATCAATCGCTTCGCGTAAATGGTTCACGTACTCCGGCCGCTGCAGCTGCCAGGCGGACATACGCCAGCGAAAAGGTTGTTGTTTAGAGGGGAGGGTCACGGTGGCCAGGACAGGGGAATGATCCGAGAGGCCTCTAGGGAGTATTGCGGCATCCCTGACGCGACTCAGGCAGGCACCCGGCACAAACAAATAATCTAGCCTCGAAAAGGACCCATGCACCGCCGATACATACGTGAATGCACGCACCGCGGGGTGAAAGTGCCGCCATACATCAATCCAACCCAGACCACTCACAGTCGCACACAATCTGGTGGGAGCAGCCGCGGGGGGGGGTCAGACACGACAGAAGCTCGTCTCAGGCGGTCTAGGCCCACATCCATGACCTCGTTCCAGTCGCCCCCCACCATGGTCAGAACCTCTGGGATCTCGTCCCACAGCGCAAACAGCCGCTCGGACAAGGCCCACTGCAGGGGGGGAGGGGCGTATACACTACCAAAGACCACCGGCTCGGAACCCAACAGGCCCTTGATAAAGACAAACCTGCCCTGAGGATCAATCCATTGCTTCTCATGAACATAAGCCACCCTACGGTGTACCAATATGGCCACCCCCGCGACCCCCTCGTAAAGCCAGCATGATAAACCTGTTGATAACCAAACCTCTGGAGGCTAAGGGCCTTGGAGCCCAGCATGTGAGTCTCCTGGAGCAGGAGCACATCCACCATCTCCCTATTCCCCCACCGCAGCACAGCCCCACGCTTGATCTTATCTAGGATACCCCTCACATTCCATGTCACCACCCGCAGGGTCTTTTGAGGAGACATAGTCGCAGTATCAGCCATTATCAATACACAGTCCAGAATCCGGCCCCCCGTCCCACCCTGGCGCAACCCGCAAATCAACAAAAATCAAAACCTCAGACACGTGTGGTCCCACCCCCCCAGCCCGCGTACTCAGCAACCCCCCCCAACCCAGGACCCCCCCAACATTTGCAACACAAGAACCCCCCCCCCACACCCCACACCCACCACCCCAATACCTCAGAGAACGTTGAAGTATCTGTCGCGGCATGGAGAGACCCGGGTCCAAAACAGAGGACCCGGTGCCCGCCATACCAATGGATCCCAACAACCCAACCATGACACACACACCACCCCCCCAACAACACTCACATCCGTGAGGGTCTGAGGCCCACAAACAGTACCCCCCGAGCCCCACTGCGTCCCCATGGCAACAACTGGAGTCCTCACATGGGAACTGACCGGCATATCAAGGACAGAATAGAACAGTCTCACCAGCCAAAGTAGAGCATTTCAGTGTTCAGCAAAAAGAGTGTGTTCAGTCCCGGCAATGTTCAGCTGCCCGCATCGGAGTGCTCCGAGTCCCTGGCACCACCCGACTGCGATGCACTGGCGGAGGCCGATCTCTTCTTGGAGCGAGACCTCCGATGGCGGCCCTTCCTGTTCGGGCGATCCGTCCGCTCCGGCGACGATCCCTGGGACCTGCCCGGGTCCAGCCCCGGCTGGGCGTGGGGCCTGAGTCGCACCGCTTCATCGGTCCAGCGGAACACCTCCTCCGGTGAATCGAAGAAATGGGTCCGGGACTGATATATCACCCGCAGGCGGGCTGGATACAGGAGAGAGTATTGGAGCTTGAGGCCCCTCAGCTTAGCCTTAGCGTCCATGAAGGATTGCCTCTGTTGCTGTACCATCTTCGTGTAGTCCGGGAAAATCATGATAGTATGATTCTCGAAGGCGAGCGAGCCCTTGTTCCTCGCCTCCCGCAGGATAACATCCCGGTCATGATAATTCAGCAGCCGGGCGATGACAGGTCGTGGGCGCTCGCCCTCCGGCGGCCGCTGGGTCAGAGCCCTGTGGGCCCTCTCGATCACGAAGCACGTAGACAGTGCCCCTTCGGGGAGCCAGCTCTCCAGCCACTCGGTCAAGAACCGCTCCATGCTGTCCTTCTCGCACCGCTCCGGAAAGCCAATCAAGCGGAGGTTGTTGCGCCGCGCGCGCCCTTCGGCATCCTCCACGCGGGCCGCCAGTGTCTTTGGAATGCCCTCCACCTCCGCCAATCGTTTCTTTAGGCCACCAATGTCAGCCTCGGTCGCTGTGATGCGGGTCTCAGCCCCGGTGATCCGCTCCACCGCGTTGCGGAGGTCCTGGCGCAGGAGCGTGACATCCGCCCCGACCGCCCCAATTTTGGCATCAAGCATGTCCCGGGATTGGGTGATGGCCGCCAGTATAGCTGCATTGTCCGGTCCAGGGCCACCGCTGCCACCGGCCGCCCCCGCGCCGCCACTCGGCCCAGTGAATTTATCGATGGGGCCATGTTTAGGCGGGCCACCTCCTCTGTCCCTGGTCATGGCACACGCCGGGCAGGGCGGACACCACCCCTGAACCGTCGGGCACTGTCACAAGTCCTGGATGGGACGGTCAAGACGAGGCCTCAGAGGAGAAAGCGGGCCGGGCGGCTCAAATCCGGTGTCGCGAAAATCGAGGTCCCGGCTTCACCCAGGTGGGACGGGCCTCACCCACACTCGTCGCCACGAGCGGCCGTCCAAAGTACAGGAATAAGCTGTGGCTCCGTGTTCTGTGGGCAGCCGTATCCAGCGGGCCGGGCCAGGAGCGGTGTATCGGATGCCACCACCGTCTGCCAGTCCGTCACCGGCCGCCTCGGGGCCCAAGGACCCCAGTCTCCAGGCTGTCGCGGGGCCACGCAGTGCTGTCGCCGCTCGCTGGTCACACAGGGGAAGAGCCGTTCTCCCGATGAGTAGGAGCTAGTGGTGCCGTCCCGATCTCCAGGCGATCGCAGCCAGAAAGTTGAGCCAAGGGCGGCGTAGTGGATGCCACCCGCACCCGCTAGATCGCAACCGCCACCAGGCGTCGCGAAACTCGAGGACCCCGGTCTCCGGCCGGTCACCAGGCCGCACGTCGCCGCCGTCTCCCCCCGATCACAGGAAGGGAAGAAATGCAGGATCGACACACCAAAGTAGACAGGAGACTTCGCCAGATCGAAGTTAACCACTGGGTATCAACAGCGGGCTCCGGGGCCAGGATAAATGATCGAATTAAGTCCGGGCCGGCGGGAGCTCTACAAGGCTGCGACCGCCATCTTCGCCCGCCAAGCCACGCCCCCCATTTATCAGATATTTAATAACTAAAACCCTAAATGTTGGACCATTATGTGACCGTGTTAGTGAGTGGTTTTGAGAAACACAAGTAGAATATATATGTTTAAAACTTCTTTCCCATCATACGTTTTATCAAAGGGCTTGCCTTGTAAGGAAAATTTCGAGAAATATTGCTAATAATAACATACCTGGATAATGTGTTCAATCTGATGACATCATTATTATTTTATAGGGAATGCACAGCAGAGTTCCTGGTCTGTGCTACAGGTGTGCTAAACCTCTGATGTTGAGCTGAGGGCTGAGGTCACCCTGGGCATCCCCCCTTACAATCTTATATGGGCTTGTCCGTCATACATTGAAAGCAGAGTTGCTCATGATATCAAGGAATCTGTGCCTGCCCAGCCACCGGAGTCGGAGGCGATCAGAAGCAGCGTGGCCCTGCTCCATTCCTCGCAGACCTTGCCAGGACCCAGCCACCGGAGTCGGAGGCGATCGGAAGGAGCGTGGCCCTGCTCCATCCCTCCCAGACCTAGCCAGGATCCAGCCATCAGAGTCAGAGAAGATCAGAAGGAGTGTGGCCCTGCTCCATCCCTCGCAGACCTAGCCAGGATCCAGCCTATGAGAAGAAGCTTTCAGCAAGCCTGAAGCAAGCTATTAAGCTATGGTAACACGTTTGCCGCGCCTGGGAGGATGGTGGATGATGAACAGTTTTTATTAGGTTTTGTGTTACACCTGATATAGAGAGGTTTTTCACACACTACTATTTCTGGTAAACTGGCTGGGATTTCTTTTCATGGGCAGTTGCGGTGGGGGAGGGACCCGGTGGGAGGGGTGTTAGTGAAAAGGGTCCTTAGAGGTTTAGGTATGGAACAGGCTGGCAGCAAGCCTTTACGTCAGCTGGTGACATTTGATTTGTTGCAAAGGATGTTGCTACAGGTGACTTCTTGCTGTTACAATGAGTCAGAGTAACCTAAGTTTAGGTTATCTTTTGTATGGGTATTTTGTGGCTAGGTTTGCGACATAAAGGGGGCTTAAACAGTGATGAAGTTGTTATAGAAGAGTACAAGTTGGGTATTATTTTTGTTTATCAATTTCTTCACAACTACTCTATTGTTCACTTTCATGCTTTACAAACTTGTTATTATTTACCTGACTCCTCTCTTGCTGAATACCATATCATTGTTAATGCCATACAATCTCACCCCTCTACTCTCTCCCTTCCACCTCACGCACCATCTATATCCCCCTCTACTCCTCTATACCCCTATTTTCGACCCACAGACCTAAAGCCGCTTTTGTATATAGGTTATTGTTATCAAATGTTATTGAAAGACCTAAATCTCATATTGAACTTGCATGGGAAGCTGATTTGTCTGTTTCTTTTCCTATAAACACCTGGGATAAACTGTGGGCCAAACTCTTTAAAACCTCTGTGTCAGAATCCGCCGTGTTGCGCCTGCCTAAGACACAGGAAACTACAGTTCCCATGATCCTTTTCTGGTTCTCCCCAGGAAGTACTTCAGAGGGGGAGACACGCTTCTGGGTGCATGTTATCCTGATTCCGCCCCCGGCGTGAGAGCGGCTGCTCTGCGCGCCAGTTCCTGTTTTCCTACTTTCACCGTTCAGAGGTATCGGTGAGTCAGAGGTGGGATCTCTCGACTAGGGAGTTCCTTTGTTCATCGCGCTGATTCTCCTGACAGCGGTAAGACCTTGCTCACTATTTACCGGTAAGCCTGTTACCGGGTACATTTCTCAACCGCGGCTGCGGTGGCTTGTTTCTGTGTTTGTTTTTGCTCTTTAATACTATGATACGAGGATAGTATCAATTCACAAAATGACGCTTGTGCATCCAAGGAGTTGGAGGCAGTAGTTTTTTGTTGCGGAGCGCGGTCGAAACCACGCGTTACCGTGATTTCCTGGCAATATCCTATATATCTAGATATAAACCCTGAACTCAGTAGCGGAGCGCTGTAGTGAGGTAACTACGCGTTACCGTGTATCAAACGGGACTGTGTTCTGGAAGTAAACAGAACGCCGTGGTGGACGCAACTACGCGTTGCTGTTTAACATCCATGTTTCTGGATATTGTAAACTTCAACAGGGGTTTTGAGGGGCGGAGTGTTGTGGTTCTTGCCTTCTACACACTTCCGTATCCCCGGCTCATTGTCTGAGCCTGAATTGATTTCTTTAGACTCCATGGACCCCCAATTACTTCATGTCCTCTGTGCGGCCCTGTGGTATGTAGTAGGTGGATTGTTTAGAGTCACAGTATTGTTTGAAGTGTCAAAGTGGGTGAAGGCCACATTCACATCTTGCTTATGTTTTCCATAGGGAATCCCAAAGGCAGTGCTGGAGTGACTAGATTGGTTCATTTTCAAAGGTCTTTTCTTCCCTTATAAGCAGGAATACATGTGCATGTTTAGCGAGACTTTATGAGTGTAGCAGTGTGTTTAAACATAGCATTTACTGAATGTGTCTTGCTTTATTTTACAGGTGTCCTTTCCCTGCAGACCCTTTCCTTTTTCCTTCCTTTGTTTTTTATTTTAGTTTGTTATTTTTTCCCTCGCCTAATGGCTCGAACACCCTGTATATTCCCTTCGGGGTGTTGGTGACATTTGGAGGTGGAACCATTAGTGCATCAACTGGATCCCGTGGAGGTAAACCTGACAGAATAACACGCCCACGAAAGTTACTCTGCCCGGTCCAGTTGTTGCATAATGGCTACCATGGATAACGTCTTGCAGGCTTTGCTTTTGGTACAACAGGAGCTTGCCTCCTCCAAAACCGAAGCCACTGCATTACGGGAGAAAGTAGACAGGTGGTCTAGGAGTCCCTTTGATGCTTCTTCACCACAGTTACAGGTTACGGTTCCCCCCCCATCCCTCTGGCCAGTCCGTAGAGGTGTTCAGGGGATCCAGCTAAAACTCAGGTATTCTTAACGCAGATCATGCTCCATTTTTCTTGCAAACCAGCCTCATTTCCTAACAATCATTCGAGGGTGGCGATTGCTATATCTTACCTGATAGGCGATGCAGTTAACTGGGCTGTACCCTTAGTCAGAAACGATGATCCTATTCTTTCAGATTGGTCGGCTTCCCGCACAGAGTTCGAGAAGGTATTTGACAGAAGGGCCACCACCTTTAGTGCGGATAGGGAACTCTTGGAATTAAGAGGCAGATCTGATTTGATAACCTACTTAACCAAGATTAACAGGTTGGTGGCAGAGACCTCGTGGCCTGAAAAAAAACGGATGTCCTTATTTTATCAAGGGTTAAGGGATGGCCTTAAAGATGTCATTGCCCAAATCGATCCCCAACCAGCCACGTGTGTGGACATGGTCAATTTAACCCTGAGACTAGACGGTAAAATGACAGACAGAGGAGGGGATAGGAGAAGGTGGGATAGGGTCCCTCCTAGACTTGAATGGACTCCCCGCAGGGCTGTGCCTTCTACCAAGACTGCCCACTGAACCTATGGAAATAGGGGCGGTCCGGGCCCCTCTAACCAGAGAGGAAAAAGAAAGTCGTAGAATATCCAGACTATGTATGTACTGTGGCAAGAAAGGCCATTATCAATGTGTATGTATCAAGGACCCCCTGAATTAACGAATCTCACAATTCCTAGGCCAGGGAAATATGCACGAATGAAAAGTAACAACCTAGGACATTTGGCGGTACAAATCACATATAGATCAGACAAGATGTAAAAGTAAACTACAGCTGGCTAAAAAAAACAGGCTTTTATTATACAATTAACACAAGTAAAAAATCATTCATGTAACATCAAATGACAATTATAAAATCAAATTATGTACCTAACAATTACATATAGTAAATTCATACACAATTTTTTTTAATATAAAATATGAGAATAAGTGGCATGAAAATTCGGTCTCTACGCGCGTTTCGGCGGCCAGCGCCTTCTTCCTGGAGCAGCCACACAATATCTACAAAGTCAAAATGCATAGAATATAAATTATATCAATTCCAACTCACAGATTAAAAGCATGTTCCTAAACATTCTCATTAATTAAAAAATAAAGCTTTAAAATTATTTTAGCAGCTGTAGAAAAAGAGAGGACAACTTAATAGTTTACATATGTCTTGTCATTTCCTTAAAGAATTAGTTCTGTCTATTTGTAGGTTGAGGACTGTAGAGAAAAAGGTACATGCCATTAATGGGCAATTGTAGAGAAAGGGTTTCTCTGTAAATTATCATTTATCTTTGGCACACTCTAGATTAATTTTTATTAGATTTCTAGAGGTATACCGGAGGTACAGAGTGAAGTAACCAATATCCAATGTTACGCAATAGATACAGGAAATTTTAGTTTAATTGATGGTATTCCTATGTCTAAGACTGCAGGGATAAGTTTTTATATATTAGATGGGTTTAATACTTACTAATGGTTCGTTTTATCAAAGAGTTGATTTAAAGATAAATTTTCGTTCTCTCATTCGAAATCTTTTGGTGATAAATTGATAAAAACTGAGGATAGAAAGGACAATACCATGTTTGTCTGATAATTTATAATTTACAATCCAAATTAGGTTTGTAAATCTGTGATTGTTTTACCTGATTGATTCGATGAGTAAAATAGTAAATCCCGCCAACCGGAACCCTTTTATGATGATATTGGATAAGATTCGTTCTTGGGTATTTCTGGATTTCTGATTGATGCCATGATTGGAAGAATAAACATAATGGACGCTTAGGCATTTTATTTATTAACAGCTACTTTTTTCTTTAAAGATGATCCATCTCATTGTTTAAGATAATTGTTTGGAATATATGGGTTAAAGGTTCTTACCTCCTAGACTTTATCTAGTTTGCTTTGGGTTTGGTCCAATAGACTTCAAATTGATAGTTGGTCTATTGTTGATATTTTTCTTAAGGATCTGATAACCTAGGGGGGTATATGAATATTGTGATCAGTGGTTAAACATATGCTGTATCTATAGTGGTAACTATGTTCCTTCTAGTAATATACCATGCCTTACCTAAGAAGAAGAAAGATGCTTGTCCCAGGTTTCAGGTTTAGGAAGGATGTTAATCCTTAGGTGTATTCCAAGCAAAATTTTAAAAGATCTCCCTGCCTGTGGGTTTAAAAAAATATAAAGGGAGACAGGTGTCACTGGAAGCTAAATACCAAAATCTATTTTCACTTCTCTCAAGTGATCTATTTTAGGGGGCCTGTGGTGAGGATCATACCTGTAACTGGTCGGCAGGGCTCCCTATGTCCGGTGGCGGGATGAGACGTCTTGATGAGCGGCAAGCGCGGGAAAAAATGAAGGTTAGTAGTCTGTTTCCTAGCGCCGTTATTTATGTGGTCATTAAGTACTCTAAATTGTTAGCACCTGCAGTCACGTAGCCAGAACGTGAGGGTGCGGAGTTGCGGAGTTTTAATTAAACAGTGGCGCAGTTTAGAGAGTTCCTCTTTGATTGGGTCTGAGATGGGAGCGGAGTTTCGTATACTCGCGTTTAATTGGCGCGCGCCCGTACTCTACTTGTAATTGGTTGGCCGGCAATGTTTACATTCTTGTCAATGTTACGATGTGCGCTGTTTTTCCAAGTAACTACAAGATGGAGCGTTCCGAATGCCTCCTTTTAATTCTTGATGTGTGACTCGATGGTTCAGCGTGAGATCAAGTTTTTCAAATCATTTTCAAAGGTCACGTTTATAGTGGGATTCTTTTATTTTGTGGGTGATCGCTAAAGAAAATGGATTAAATTGTCAATGTGTTAAGTTAACATATCGATGTTAATATATAATAAATGCAGCGTAGAAGATGTGATTTCTTTGTTGTATCACAAAGATATATCTACGTTAAACCATTATTAGGCGCAATGGGTAATTTCACGTGAGATCTTCCTATCGATCCTATTACTAGGTCGCGTTAGAGCGCGACGATTTCTCTTTTCAAGTTGGTCCATAATGAAGTTGCCCCTTTCTATGAGTCTATCTCCCATTGGTCCAGATACATTGATGACATCTTTTTTGTCTGGACCGATGGGAGAGAGAATCTCCACGAATTCCTACAATGGATAAATGGAGCGAATCCTAACTTAAACTTCACTTCTCATGTTAGCAACAAGAAAGTCGAATTTCTGGATATAGAAATCTTAGACAATGAAGGAACCCTGGAAGTAGACCTCCACATAAAGCCTACCGCAAGAAATACCCTACTCCACTACCAAAGTTTCCACCCTCGGACACAGAAAAATAGCATCCCCTTTTCACAGTTCTTACGTGTTAGACGTAATTGTACAAATATAAAAGACTTCGACAAACAAGCAGCAGTGATGAGAACAAAATTTCTTGAGAGAGGCTACCCACACCGACTAATAAGA
Source organism: Lissotriton vulgaris (assembly GCF_964263255.1). Taxonomy (NCBI): domain Eukaryota; kingdom Metazoa; phylum Chordata; class Amphibia; order Caudata; family Salamandridae; genus Lissotriton; species Lissotriton vulgaris. Next base: position 10,725,616 of record NC_141692.1, read on the forward strand.
GAATCATATAAACGAGCCGGATATTACGATAGGGACTGCTTACTCAGAACAAAAACCACTAAACCCAATGACCAATTGGTATGCATAACAAGGCATTCAACAATAAACGAAAAAATAAGATACGTCATAAATTCAAACTGGCATATATTAAATAGTAACAGTACCAATGAACAGAAACTGATGAAACCGATTTTTGCGCACAAAAGAAACAAAAATCTAAAAGAATTCATTGTTCACTCTCGCTTTGCGAATAGTTCCCAAAAAGATGTACTAAATCAACGTTCAATTATAACCAACCACCCATTAAAAGGAACTTTTCCATGCTCATCATGCAACTCATGTAACAGCATTTTGTTAGGCGAAGAATTTGAACACAATGGCCACAGAACCAAGGCAAAGGAAATGTGGAATTGTAAAACAAATAACGTAGTCTACTTCATACAATGTCCATGTCTCCAAGGATACATAGGTGAGACCTCGAGAGCTATTCAAACACGCCTGAATGAACATCGTTCGGCGATAAGAACCAAAAAAACTATATGCCCAATGGTCAAGCACTTTCTAGATAAAGGGCACAGTGCTAATGATTTTAAATGGAGGATCCTAGAGAAGATCCACGTTCCAGACTCTAAAGGAGGCACATCTGTCCGCAAGAAACGAGAAGTTTTTTGGATTTTTGTCTTCAACACTTTTAGACAAGGCCTAAACAGCGAAATTCCGTGGGAACACTCAATTCTTTAAAGGAAATAACCCTAATATACAAACGACACACTTTTATGTAACCATAAGATAGTGCTCTGTTAATTTTCATATAGGTTAAACAGTAGACCCTTGACTCACCGAATACTCATCATTCTCTCATGAATCTCCTACATAGATTAACATCCATAACCCCTTTGAAATAATGATATACACCGGACCAATTTAGAAATCAAAACTATAAATTAAAAATACTAAGATAGAAGTTTCCCAACTTTAAAATCACAGTCTAAGATAATACCTATACGTAAGACCGAAATATAGACAATGACTTCTTTTATTTACATACTCTCACCATTTGAAAAGAGAAATCGTCGCGCTCTAACGCGACCTAGTAATAGGATCGATAGGAAGATCTCACGTGAAATTACCCATTGCGCCTAATAATGGTTTAACGTAGATATATCTTTGTGATACAACAAAGAAATCACATCTTCTACGCTGCATTTATTATATATTAACATCGATATGTTAACTTAACACATTGACAATTTAATCCATTTTCTTTAGCGATCACCCACAAAATAAAAGAATCCCACTATAAACGTGACCTTTGAAAATGATTTGAAAAACTTGATCTCACGCTGAACCATCGAGTCACACATCAAGAATTAAAAGGAGGCATTCGGAACGCTCCATCTTGTAGTTACTTGGAAAAACAGCGCACATCGTAACATTGACAAGAATGTAAACATTGCCGGCCAACCAATTACAAGTAGAGTACGGGCGCACGCCAATTAAACGCGAGTATACGAAACTCCGCTCCCATCTCAGACCCAATCAAAGAGGAACTCTCTAAACTCCGCCACTGTTTAATTAAAACTCCGCAACTCCGCAACTCCGCACCCTCACGTTCTGGCTACGTGACTGCAGGTGCTAACAATTTAGAGTACTTAATGACCACATAAATAACGGCGCTAGGAAACAGACTACTAACCTTCATTTTTTCCCGCGCTTGCCGCTCATCAAGACGTCTCATCCCGCCACCGGACATAGGGAGCCCTGCCGACCAGTTACAGGTATGATCCTCACCACAGGCCCCCTAAAATAGATCACTTGAGAGAAGTGAAAATAGATTTTGGTATTTAGCTTCCAGTGACACCTGTCTCCCTTTATATTTTTTTAAACCCACAGGCAGGGAGATCTTTTAAAATTTTGCTTGGAATACACCTAAGGATTAACATCCTTCCTAAACCTGAAACCTGGGACAAGCATCTTTCTTCTTCTTAGGTAAGGCATGGTATATTACTAGAAGGAACATAGTTACCACTATAGATACAGCATATGTTTAACCACTGATCACAATATTCATATACCCCCCTAGGTTATCAGATCCTTAAGAAAAATATCAACAATAGACCAACTATCAATTTGAAGTCTATTGGACCAAACCCAAAGCAAACTAGATAAAGTCTAGGAGGTAAGAACCTTTAACCCATATATTCCAAACAATTATCTTAAACAATGAGATGGATCATCTTTAAAGAAAAAAGTAGCTGTTAATAAATAAAATGCCTAAGCGTCCATTATGTTTATTCTTCCAATCATGGCATCAATCAGAAATCCAGAAATACCCAAGAACGAATCTTATCCAATATCATCATAAAAGGGTTCCGGTTGGCGGGATTTACTATTTTACTCATCGAATCAATCAGGTAAAACAATCACAGATTTACAAACCTAATTTGGATTGTAAATTATAAATTATCAGACAAACATGGTATTGTCCTTTCTATCCTCAGTTTTTATCAATTTATCACCAAAAGATTTCGAATGAGAGAACGAAAATTTATCTTTAAATCAACTCTTTGATAAAACGAACCATTAGTAAGTATTAAACCTTCTAATATATAAAAACTTATCCCTGCAGTCTTAGACATAGGAATACCATCAATTAAACTAAAATTTCCTGTATCTATTGCGTAACATTGGATATTGGTTACTTCACTCTGTACCTCCGGTATACCTCTAGAAATCTAATAAAAATTAATCTAGAGTGTGCCAAAGATAAATGATAATTTACAGAGAAACCCTTTCTCTACAATTGCCCATTAATGGCATGTACCTTTTTCTCTACAGTCCTCAACCTACAAATAGACAGAACTAATTCTTTAAGGAAATGACAAGACATATGTAAACTATTAAGTTGTCCTCTCTTTTTCTACAGCTGCTAAAATAATTTTAAAGCTTTATTTTTTAATTAATGAGAATGTTTAGGAACATGCTTTTAATCTGTGAGTTGGAATTGATATAATTTATATTCTATGCATTTTGACTTTGTAGATATTGTGTGGCTGCTCCAGGAAGAAGGCGCTGGCCGCCGAAACGCGCGTAGAGACCGAATTTTCATGCCACTTATTCTCATATTTTATATTAAAAAAAATTGTGTATGAATTTACTATATGTAATTGTTAGGTACATAATGTGATTTTATAATTGTCATTTGATGTTACATGAATGATTTTTTACTTGTGTTAATTGTATAATAAAAGCCTGTTTTTTTTTTTAGCCAGCTGTAGTTTACTTTTACATCTTGTCTGATCTATATGTGATTTGTACCGCCAAATGTCCTAGGTTGTTACTTTTCATTCAAGAAAGGCCATTATGTCAGAGAATGTCCCTTCAAACCGAAAACCTCAGGGGGATGGAACAGAAACAAGAGAGTAGCCATCACAGCATTGAGTGATCAGGATGAGGCAAGTTGGATGGCTGAAGGGAACAAGAGAGAGGCTCAGCCATGGAAAGTTCCATCACTAACGGTATTAGCCCTGCTCGAATCAGAATCGCATATCTTGTTGCCCATGAGGTTGGAGTGTCAGTTACAGGTACACCAAGTAATGGTTATGATCGACTCAGGGGCCACCAGGAATTTTATTAATAGCAGGTTAGTGTCGTCTCTATCATTGGACAGAGTACCCAGAGACACACCCGAGGAAGTCCTAGCTGTCGACGGGAAACCATTGATTTCGGGTCTGATAACGGAACAAACAGAGAGGGTAACCTTGTCCGTAGAAGTAAAGGAAGGCAGGCACAGGGAGGAGCTGTCTCTTAATATCATTGAAGCCCCCCAGTATGAGGTGATCTTGGGGATGCCTTGGCTCAGCCATCACAATCCCTCAATCAATTGGAAGGAAAAGACTGTACAGTTCACGTCCACAGAATGTAAGACACATATGGAAGGGCATAAAATTGCTCTGTTTACATCCGCGCTTATTCCCCTGTTGGTGGCTACGGCAGCGAAAAAGCAGTGTGTTTGCCTGTTGAATATCAGTGTTACAGGGACGTTTGCAGCGAAAGTAAGGCCGAGCAGCTTCCCCCGCATAGGCTGTATGATTGCAGAATAGATCTGGTTGAAGGGGCTACAATTCCGTCATGTAGAGTTTATGCATTATCCAATCCAGAAACAACACACTTGAATGAGTATATAGAGCATTATGTCGACATAAGGTTTATCAGGCCATCCAGATGCCTGCAGCTTCTCCCCTGTTTTTTATCAAAAAAGCTAATGGGGATCTGAGAGCCTGTGTGGATTACCGGATGTTAAATAAGAACACCATAAGAAACAGGAATCCACTACCCCTTATCTCGGTATTACTGGACCAGGTGAGAAATGCCAAGGTGTTTACCAGACTGGATCTTAGAGGGGCGTATCACTTGGTCCGAATCCGAGAGGGGGACGAGTGGAAAACCACTTTCAAAACGAGATATGAGTACACTGTAATGCCGTTTGGCCTATGCAACGCCCCGGCGGCATTTCAGTATTTCCTGAATGACGTTTTGAAAGAATTTGTGAACATCAGCGCGGTGGTGTACATAGATGACATCCTTATTTACTCAGAGGACACCACTGCACATAGTGGAAATACTACAGAAACTTCGAGAACATAGGCTGTTTTGCAAAATTAGCAAATGCGAATTTGGCGTGAACATAGTGGAGTTCTTAGGTGTCATGCTAAGTCATGAGATACTACAAATGTCCGAAAGAAAGATACAAGCAGTGCAGGAATGGTCTACACCCACATGCGTGAAAGAAGTGCAAAGCTTTTTAGGCTTTGCGAACTATTACCGCCGGTTTATCCTGCAGTTCTCTCAGGTGGCTGTTTCTTTGACAAGACTGCTTAGGAAAGGAGTCAAGTTCCTGTGGTCCACTGAAGCCGCGGAGGCTTTTGCTTACCTAAAGAAGGCATTCATAACCGCCCCGATTCTAGCTCATCTAAAGCCGGAATACCCCTACATCGTAGAAGCCGATGCTTCTGAGGAGGCCATAGGGGCTATTCTGTCTCAGAGGGATAAGGATAACGGACAACTCCACCCTGTAGCGTATCTGTCTAAAAAATTGAACCTACCCGAAAAGAATTACACCATCGCTGAGAAATAATTGCTAACGATAAAAAGAGCTTTTCAAGAATGGTGACAGTACCTTTGGGGGCCAAATTCCCTGTCACTGTTTTCACAGATCACAGAAACCTTCAGTACATGAAGACAGCCAAACATCTCACGCAAAGACAGATGCGATGGATGCTGTTTTTTTCGGAGTACGATTTCCCCATCACTTTCAGACCTGGGGCAGATAACCTGAAAGCAGACTCACTCTCCCGTCGAGACCAGGTTGAGGAAACCGGGAGTAAAGACATAATGAGGGCGATTGTGAGTTCTGAAAAGGTGATCTGTTCAATCCAGGTTAATTCCTTTTTGGATGTTATTCGTAAAACCAAGGATCAAAATGCATGGGTTCATTGGGCCACAAAGGGTGCCAATCGCACACTAAAGCAAGGTCTACCCTTTCAGGACAATAGGTTGTACCTCCCTACTTCGGAATTGCAAAAGAAGGCTTTTGTTTGGTGTCATGATTCTCCACTGGCTGGTCATCAGGGAGTACATAAAACCGTACAGCTCATGAAACGGCATTTTTGGTGGGATACTGAAAAGACTGATGTGCCCACCTGAATAGAACAGTGCGAGACCTGTGCACGTGCTAAGAACATGACGGGAAAGAAGAAAGGCCTACTAATGCCTTTGCCTTCGCCCAGAAGACCGTGGCAGAACATCAGCCTAGATTGTGTTACAGGACTACCCCCTGATCAGGGTAAATCAGCCATATTAGTGGTCATAGACAGTCTCACTACATTGGGACATTTCATCCCATGTGTTAATCTTCCTACTGCAGGCCAAACAGCTCAACTACTGTTAACTAATGTCATCCGGTTACACGGTGTGCCCGAGGTCATTGTGTCAGACAGGGGCCCTCAATTCGTTGCGAGATTCTGGAAAGTATGGCATCAGGCTTTGCATATCCAATCCTCGCTCTCCACCAGCTTCCACCCACAAACCGATGGACAGACGGAGCGATTAAACCAGAAAACTGAAAAAATACCTTTGTTGTTACGCAGCAGACGCCCAGGAGTCATGGGTTTCAATGTTATGGAAGGCTGAGGTAGCGTACAACAACGCTTGGCATAGTTCAGTGGGGGTCTCTCCGTTTCTTGCTACCTATGGTTTTGATGCACGAATCCTTTCCGGTGCACATCCCTGAGGAGGTGTCTCGGCAGCCTACGGTTAGGGGACAGATGCGGAAGATTCGTACCATACGCAAGTGGATACTGGTGCATTTGATGAGGGCTAAGGCGGCATACAAGAAATGGGAGGATCGTCATCAGATAGAGGGTCCCACTTACCAGGTGGGGGATGGGGTGTGGTTATCCACTCGAAACATCAAGTTCAAGCTACGCAGTGTGTTCCATCCCCGTTACATAGGGCCCTACACGATAGTGAGATGGATGAATCCGGTGGCGTTTAAGCTGCAACTGCCTGGTTCGCTATGTATACATCCTGTGTTTCACTGTAGCCTTCTGAAACCGGCTTACTCTGCTAGGAGACGGGCCCCTCCGCCTGTGGTCGGGGATTTGGGTTCTGAGTATGAGGTCCGGAGCATCAAGGACTCGAAATGGAGGAGGGGAGTTTTGTGGTACCTGGTGTCTTGGAAAGGGTATTCGGCGGAGGACGATTCTTGGGAGCCTGTGGGGAATGTGCATGCTCCTGCCGTGGTCCGTTCCTTCCATCTTAGGTACCCCTTGCGGCCTGGGCCTAGGAGGCGCTAGGGAGGAGGATGTACTGTCAGAATCCACCGTGTTGCGCCTGCCTAAGACACAGGAAACTACAGTTCCCATGATCCTTTTCTGGTTCTCCCCAGGAAGTACTTCAGAGGGGGAGACATGCTTCCGGGTGCGTGTTATCCTGATTCCGCCCACGGCGTGAGAACGGCTGCTCTGTGCGCCAGTTCCTGTATTCCTACTTTCACCGTTCAGAGGTATCGGTGAGTCAGAGGTGGGATCTCTCGACTAGGAAGTTCCTTTGTTCATCGCGCTGATTCTCCTGACAGCGGTAAGACCTTGCTCACTATTTACAGGTAAACCTGTTACCGGGTATATTTCTCAACCGCGGCTGCGATGGCTTGTTTCTGTGTTTGTTTTTGCTCTTTAATACTATGATACGAGGATAGTATCAATTCACAAAATGCCGCTTGTGCATCCAAGGAGTTGGAGGCAGTAGTTTTTTGATGCGGAGCGTGGTGGCGGTCGAAACCTCGCGTTACCGTGATTTCCTGGCAATATCCTATATATCTAGATAGAAACCCTGAACTCAGTAGCGGAGAGCTGTAGTGAGGTAACTACCCGTTACCGTGTATCAAAGGGACTGTGTTCTGGAAGTAAACAGAATGCCGTGGTGGACCAACTACGCGTTGCTGTTTAACATCCTTGTTTCTGGATATTGTAAACTTCAACAGGGGTTTTGAGGGGCGGAGTGTTGTGGTTCTTGCCTCCTACACACTTCCGTATCCTCGGCTTGTTGTCTGAGCCTGAATTGATTTCTTTAGACTCCATGGACCCCCAATTACTTCATGTCCTCTGTGCGGCCCTGTGGTATGTAGTAGGTGGATTGTTTAGAGTCACAGTATTGTTTGAAGTGTCAAAGTGGGTGAAGGCCACATTCACATCTTGCTTATGTTTTCCATAGGGAATCCCAAAGGCAGTGCTGGAGTGACTAGATTGGTTCATTTTCAAAGGTCTTTTCTTCCCTTATAAGCAGGAATACATGTGCATGTTTAGCGAGACTTTATGAGTGTAGCAGTGTGTTTAAACATAGCATGTGTCTTGCTTTATTTTACAGGTGTCCTTTCCCTGCAGACCCTTTCCTTTTTCCTTCCTTTGTTTTTTATTTTAGTTTGTTATTTTTTCCCTCGCCTAATGGCTCGAACACCCTGTATATTCCCTTCGGGGTGTTGGTGACATTTGGAGGGGGAACCATTAGTGCATCAAATCGATCCCGTGGAGGTAAACCTGACACTCTGCTGCTGCCCCTATAACCCAATCTTTGTATTTTATTTATCAAAGAGCTATTGTTACTCCTGTTCGTATCTCTAAGTTCTCATCTACCTCTTCTCCAAACTGTTGGTCATGTTCCATTGAAATGGGCACGTTAACGCACCAATTGTATGAATGTTCTAATGCTTTATCTTTTTGGAAATCTTTTTGGAATATATGTATGTCAGTTTTTCACTTTCATTCTATTTTATGTTACAAAATGTTTTTCTAGGTTCCTTGTCACCTGATGTTAATGTATTGTCTTCTGTCTCTAAATTATTTGATCTTTTTATTGCATTAGCTTTTCAAGTTATTCTTTCGGCCTGGAAAGATAACTCAAAAATTTCTCTACTAACCTGGTGGAATTTTGTATGCGATGAACACAGCATTGCTTCCGTTTCTTCTTCTTCTGTTTATCAAAAAATTAAAAATGATCTTCTTTTGCTTCCTTTCTCTACATATCTTTCCTCTCACCCTTCTGTTCATTAATTATCTGTTTTTTCCTTTTCTTCACTAATCAATATACTACACCATTTTGGTTACTCCTCCTCCTTCCTTTCTCTCTGTCTCTCTTTCTTTTCCTTTTTCTCCCTTCTCTTTCTCTCTTTCCTCTTCTTTTTACTTATAATATTTCTACTTTCCACATTTGTTTATTGCCTAACTGTATTATCTTATTTATGCTATGTATACTTTATTATGGCTTTTTCTCGCCTTCATATTATTGTACCCATTGTTTCCTAATCTTATATATCTGAAAACTAAAAAAAATCTCTTAAAAAAAAAAAAAGAAGAGTACAGGTTGAGAATCGGAACCGAGCCAGCACCCGGTCAGAGAAGATCAGAAGGAGTGTGACTCTGATCCATCCATCGCAAGCCGAGCCAGGATCCAGCCATCGGAGTCAGAGAAGATCATAAGAAGTGTGACCTTGAGCCATACCTCGCGAGCCGAGCCAGGACCCAGCCATCAGAGTCAGAGAAGACTAGAAGGAGTGTGATCCTGATGCAGTCATCCCAGACCTACCCAGGATCCAGCCATAGGAGTCAGAGAAGATCAGAAGCAGTGTGACCCTGATCCAGCCATCCCAGACCTAGCCAGGATCCAGCCACTGGAGTCATAGGAGACCAGAAGGAGTGTGACCCCGATCCATCCCTAACGAGCCAGAATCCAGCCATCAGAGTCAGAGAAGATCAGAAGGAGTGTGACCCTGATCCATCCCTCACGAGCCGATCCAGGATCCAGCCATCGGAGTCATAGGAGATCAGAATGAGTGTGACCCTGATCCATCCCTCACAAGCCGATCCATCCCTCACGAGCCGAGCCAGGACCCAGCCATCGGAGTTATAGGAGATCAGAAGAAGTGTGACCCTGATCCATCCCTCACGAGCTGAGACAGGACCCGGCCATCAGAGTCAGAGAAGATCAGAAGGAGTGTGACCCTGATCCATCCCTCACGAGCTGAGCCAGGATCCAGCCATCAGAGTCAGAGAAGATCAGAAGGAGTGTGACCCTCATCCATCCCTCATAAGCCGAGGCAGGACCCGGCCATCAGAGTCAGAGAAGATCAGAAGGAGTGTGACCTTGATCCAGCCATCCCCAACCTAGCCAGGATCCAGCCACTGGAGTCAAAGGAGATCAGAAGGAGTGTGACCCTGATCGATCCCTCACGAGCTGAGCCAGGACCCAGCCATCGGAGTCAGAGAACATCAGAAGGAGTGTGTCCCTGATCCATCCCTCATGAACAGAGCCAGGACCCAGCCATCAGAATCAGAGAAGATCAGAAGGTGCGTGAACTTGATCCATCCCTCACGAGCCGAGCCAGGACCCGGCCATCGGAGTAAGAGAAGATCAGAAGGAGTGTGACCCTGATCCATCCCTCATAAGCCGAGCCAGGACCCAGCAATCAGAGTGAGAGAAGATCAGAAGGTGGGTGAACCTGATCCATCCCTCACGAGCCGAGCCAGGACCCGGCCATCGGAGTCATAGGAGATCAGAGGAAGTGTGACCCTGATCCAGCCCTCACGAGCTGAGACAGGATCCGGCCATCAGAGTCAGAGAAGATCAGAAGGAGTGTGACCCTGATCCATCCCTCACGAGCTGAGCCAGGATCCAGCCATCAGAGTCAGAGAAGATCAGAAGGAGTGTGACCCTGATCCATCCCTCACAAGCCGATCCATCCCTCACGAGCCGAGCCAGGACCCGGCCATTTGAGTCAGAGAAGATCAGAAAGAGTGTGACCCTGATCCAGCCATCCGAGACCTAGCCAGGATCCAGCCACTGGAGTCATAGGAGATCAGAAGGAGTGTGATCCTTATCCATCCCTCACAAGCCGAGCCAGGATTCAGCCATCAGAGTCAGAGAAGATCAGAATGGGTGTGACCCTGATCCAGCCATCCCAGACCTAGACAGGATCCAGCCACTGGAGTCATAGGAGATCAGGAGTGTGACCTGAACCATCCCTCACGAGCCGAGCCAGGACCCAGCCATCGGAGTCATAGGAGATCAGAAGGAGTGTGACCCTGATCCATCCCTCACGAGCCGAGCCAGGACCCAGCCATCAGAGTCAGAGAATATCAGGAGGAGTGTGTCCCCGATCCATCCCTTACGAGCTGAGCCAGGACCCAGCCATCAGAGTCAGAGAATATCAGAAGGAGTGTGACCCTGATACATCCCTCACGAGCCGAGCCAGGACCCAGCCATCAGAGTCTGGGAAGATAAGGAGTGTGTCTCTGATCCATCCCTCACGAGCCGAGCCAGGACCCAGCCATCAGAGTCAGAGAAGATCAGAAGGAGTGTGACCCTGATCCAGCCATCCCAGACCTACCCAGGATCCAGCCATCGGAGTCACAGAAGATCAGAAGGAGTGTGACCCTGATCCAGCCATCCCAGACCTAGCCAGGATCCAGCCACAGGAGTCATAGGAGATCAGAAGGAGTGTGACTCTGAGCGATTCCTCGCGAGCCGAGCCAGGACCCAGCCATCGTAATCATAGAAGATCAGAAGGAGTGTGACCCTGATCCATCCCTCAGGAGCCGAGCCAGGACCTGGCCATCGGAGTCAGAAGATCGGAAGGAGTGTTCCCTCATCCATCCCTCACGAGCTGAGCCAGGACCCTGCCATCGGAGTCAGAGAAGATCAGAAGGAGTGTGTCCCTGATCCATCCCTCACGAGCCAAGCCAGGACCCGGCCATCGGAGTCAGAAGATCGGAAGGAGTGTGTCCCTCATCCATCCCTCACGAGCCGAGCCAGGACCCGCCCATCGGAGTCATAGGAAATCAGAATGAGTGTGACCCTAATCCATCCCTCAGGAGCTGAGCCAGGACACAGCCATCAGTGTCAAAGGAGATCAGAAGGAGTGTGACCATGATCCATCCCTCACGAGCTGAGCCAGGACACAGCCATCGGAGTCAGAGAAGATCAGAAGGAGTGTGACCCTGATCCATCCCTCACGAGCCGAGCCAGGACCCGACCATCAGAGTCAGAGAAGATCAGAAGGAGTGTGACCCTGATCCAGCCATCTCAGACCTACCCAGGATCCAGCCATCTGAGTCAGAGGAGATGAGAGGCAGCTTGGCCCTGCTCCAGCCCTCTCAGATCTAGCCAGGACCTACCTACCGGCTTCAAAAGAGAATGGTTTGGTGGCACTCTAGGACTGCAGTGTGGAACGAAGAGGCCCACCTCCATCACCGCCTCATACACAGCATGTTCGAGGAAAATCACAGAGGAGGAGACTGATAATGTTTTCAAGTATTAACTGTATTAATTCAAAGGGTGTATATAACACTGTGTTAGCAGAATTGTATTAAAGTGCTTTACATATCTACAAAGAGAGTCACGCAGGAAGGATTCAAGAAGAACAGGAAGACCTATGTGGAGTGGAAGAGGCCATGGGAAGAGGAAGGGAAAGCACAGTGAGCTGTTGAGAGAGGGGAGGCCATGGATGATACAAATGACATCAGTTGCAACAGCCAAACATATATGCAATGATTATCGAGCCTCATCGTGGACATTAGTGACTGTTACAGAATTCCGATCACAGATCGATTATCAATACTCAATATTTGTGAGTGTTAGATCACTCCTGGTCCTCAATCAATAGAGATGTGAGAAGAAACTGATCTGCCAAGGTGAAACCTGAAGATTTGAATGTTTGGTCTTTTCCAGGACAACAGGATTGTAAGTGCTCTTCTCAGGTGAAAAGGCAGGAATTTCCATAAATGTGATGTTGTGCCTCTGAAGGAATGTTTGAGGGATTGAGAAGAGCTGAAATTTGGAGTTTCCAAGATAAGTTAGGTCTTACCAGTAGATTGTCTCACCCCACCGGAAATGGACAAGAGGCCGACTAGATATCCAGGTGTGTCATAGTATAGAACTTTGCGTAGGATGTGACACATTTTGGGTCAGATTTACAAGTCCCTTGTGCCACTTTTGCATCACTTTTAACATGAGGACAGTGACGCTAAAGTGGCGCAAGGGGCTTGTGAATCTGCCCCTTTGAGTCGATGCCAATGAAGCTTACTCGGAATTCTGGGTATAATTATGCGGTGGATCACTGCAGGGACTTGCCCGGCCTTCCTCCACATGCTGGGGCTGAGAGGGTGTCCCTGTGGCAGGAGACCACCAGTAAAGTGAATGCTTTGGAAGTGCGCACTATGTGTGTGGGGGCAGTAAAAAATGGTGTGATGAGAAGAGTTGAGAGAAAGTAATACAGGTAATATTAACATACCTCTACAATTAAAGTAAATTCTTTTTTTGTGTTGTATTTATTTATTGAATATTCAAACAATCAAACATATAGAACGAGTTAGGAACGTTCATGCACATAAGATGGGTTACATTCACATGTTCCTCTCCACCCAGGACCCCTATATGGTTGACACTTACTTCCTATGAATAACACTCGTACAATGTAAAAGTTTTATGTAGGAAGGGGCTGGAGGGGGAAGGTAAAAAGGAGTGCGGGGGTATGAAGATGTCTGTCTATCTGCATATCTCCACCCTGTACTGCCCCCTCTCACTGTGCTACCCTAGCTCATGATCTATTCCCTACCGACACCCCATAGTGCTTGGGGGCGCATATGGATTATTTCTTTAGTTCTTCGCTTCCTGTGAAAGAACAGAACCAGGGGACAGGGACTGGGTTTGTGTAGGGGGAAGTCAGATGTTACACCCTCATTTTCAGCCTTGTTCCTATATTACCGCATTAAGGCTACTTGCTGTCAGCTCCATTCACCTACACTGTTAGCCCTGGGACAACTGCTGACTCGCCCCTTCCCCGAGACTCAATACCAAACTAAATCGATCAATGCAGACCTCCTGCCCTATTTTGCGGCCCGACTCCCTCCAGCTATGGGGCTGAGAGCCCAACCCACCACTCTCAGGGGAACTGGGGAAATATTGCTGAGACCAACTGAGGATGTGGTCCCCAAATTACAAATTGAGATTGATTCATTTTAAATATTGACCCAGGTACAGGACCCCAGCCCGGCTTCCCTGCATGGGGCTGCAGCTCCCCTCGGGGTGCTGGAGATGCAGAATAAACTCTGCGACGTTCATGCATGTGGCCTGGCATTGTCCTCTCATAGCTACATTTTAGGCAAATATTTTCAACATCACTGGTGACATGCTTAATGTACAGAAAACGCCCTCCCCGGTGATAGGTTTATTAGGCTCTGTGAAAGAGACTCCTGGAAGCTCTTGTAAATTGAAGGCCATATTACTACTTGCAAAACGTAGAGTAGCCATGCACTGGAGGAACTCAAATGCCCCAGGCCATCAAAGACTGGATAAAAAATTTTGCATTTCGCCAATCTCAGCTGTCAGTGTATATGGAGCTTATGCCCACTACGTCAAGGCCTAAGGATATTTTAGGGCCCGTTTTAGCTTGGTTGTGAGCATAACAGCAAGATCAGACAGCAGATACACAGTCAGAGGTGCAAGATGCCTGCTTACTCCTCCCTCACCGCTCACCCCTGCAGATGTAGGCAAATAGATCGAGAAGGGTAAGGACACCTGCAGCTTCACCTGTGACAGAACCACCTAACCTCCAAGGACTGGACCCAACCACCTCCGCTGCATACTCCTCAACACCCGCTCTGCACGCAAACACTCCGTCAAGCTCTGGTATCTGCTCGCAACCTCCGCCCCCGACGTTGCCTTCCTGACCGCGACCTGGTGGAATGACTCCTTGGCGCCCGACATAGCCCTAGCCACCCCGAACGGCTACAAGATCACCAGCAGGGATTACGCCAATGGAACCGGAGGAGGAATAGCCATCGTCCACAAGTCAACCCTCAAGGTCGCCACCCACGCAGACGACACCCTCAACACCGCCGAACACCTACACATCCGGATCCACACCGACCCCAACACCACCCTCATAGAAACACTCATCTACAGACCCCCCGGACCCCGAGCTCAATTCAGCGACTCCATCGCCGAACTCGCCAGCACCCACGCACTCGCCTCCACTGGCTACATCCTCCTCGGGGACCTGAATTTCCACCTCAAGAACAACAATGGCGTGAACTGAGCCACCCTGATCGCCAACCTCGGTCTCAGACAACTCGTCACCGCACCCACCCACGCCGGCAGCCACAGGCTGGACCCTGTATTCGCCACAAGCACCCACGTCGCCTTCGACCTCACCACCAAACTCCAAGACCTACTCGCCTTCAGAAGACTCCTCAAGACCTGGCTCTTTGAGCAGTAGCAGCACCACCTACCCTGAGCACCTTGAGACCCTCATGGGTAAGTAGCGCGCTCTACAAGCTCCCTGATTGATTGATTGATTGATTGCGTGGATTGTAGGCTCGCCTATTGAAAGAGGTTGTAGATAAGTAAGGTTTAAAATGCATTTTATATGGAAGCAGGTGGGTTTGCATAGTCAAATGTTTGTGCTTTGTATTAAAGGGGGTTTGTAACAGTTGATTTATGAGTGACATGTGTATTGTTGAACATTCTTGTACCCTGCAATTGTAACGATTTACAAAATACCAAGAAACAAAATTGAAAAAAAGAAATTTCTGACTTTGGAACTGAGGAGTTCAAGTTCAATTTTTATTATGTTTTGGAACTCCGTGGAGGTCCACATAAAAGAATATACACAATACAGAAATCCATTCAATACCAGAAGACAGTTTACAACAATTTACCGCAATACAGAATAATTAATTGATATATACTTCATAAGCAAGCCATCAATAAATAGATAAAAAACATTTTAAAAAGTTAAAAATGTTAAAACAGAATCTTTCATTTGGGGGGTTATGTAAGGCAAGCATAAAAGAATTGGCATTTAAGATACCCATTTGCAAGCATATTTGCCTTAACCACTTACGGCGAAATGGGCGCAGCACTGGACATATAAAAAGTACATGCATTCGATCTTGAGTGGGCAAATGACAAAGGTTGCAGATTGCAGGAACACCCTACCATCTAGACAAAAGATTATTTAGGGGTAACAAGTCCTGCCTCAAGAGAAACCAGAATCTCCGGACGCCATGAGGCAAATTCCAGTCGACATAGGGTTGGACAAATTTCCTTGCAAATGAGTCGGTGAGGGGATTAACACCTTTCTTAGCAAGGATCGAGGCGCTGTCCAACCTGAAGCTAAGGTCCCAGGAGGCCTGTTTCAAGAGAGACTTTAACTGGGCTGCGGATAAGGAAAAGAGGGTACTCTCCTCCAACTGCAGAAGCGAAACAGCCTTTCTAAAAATTTTAACAATTAGGGAGTATTCTCCTAAACTTCCCAATAATTCCGCCTTCATAAGGTTTCTCATAGTCCCCGCTTCTCCTCTGGCTAAGCTTGCGACCTAACGCACTACAGCTGCCAGGCCCTGCGCCCAGCTGCTGCACAGGCCAAACTCAAGTCTACAAGCGGCCGCGGAGCAAGCGGAATTAATGGAGGTTTTTCCTTCTACCACATTTAAAAAATCCCAATGCCTTAGGTCGACCAGTTCCAATCCGTACAGGAGGGTAGACGGGATTTTTGCCCTGAAGACCTCCAATAAATAAGAGAAGTGTCTTTTCCCCATTGCCGAGTACAATGCATTTAAGCTTCTCCCTTGGGATAAGGCTTTCCGGGAATTATTATCGATATGGGGCTTATCACTTAAAGTGTCTGAGATTAATTTTCCTAAGAAGACATAACTCTTTACCACGTCAAGTTTGTCACCTCCCACAGACCAGACAAAGCTCTCATACTTATGTTTTTTCCTGCCTGAAATACACATAATTTTACTCTTTGCAGCATTTATTATTAGAAAATGAGTTTCTGCATACAAATGTAAAGCATGGAGGCGTTTGGTGAGTCCTTTAGGCATAAGGTCCATTATTAAAATATCATCCGCATATAACAGGCACGAGATAGGCTTTCCACCCAATACTGGGGCTATACCATCACAAGAGGAGAGTGAGGCAGGTAAATCTGCAATATACAGAGAGAAAAGTAGTGGAGCAAGGAGGCAACCCTGCTTAAGACCGTTAATTGAAGGAATGATCTTGGATAATCCCCTTTCTCCGCCTTGAAGAACTTGACACCATGTATCTGTATGCAGGGCCTGGACCATATCTAACAATTGAGGGGGCATACCCAGAGCAGATAGCTTTCTCCACAGCAAAGGGCGATCAACCTTATCGAAAGCTGTGGAGAAGTCTATGAAGGCCACATACACTCTTCCGCCACGTACCCTTATGTATTTATCAGCAATAATCTGAAGGGCGGAGAGGTTGTCCAGGGTTCCATGCCCCTTGCGGAAGCCTGTTTGTTCTAGTGGCAAAATGTGATTTAGAACCACCCAATCATTAATTAAAGACAACAAGCATTTAGAGAAAACTTTCCCAATAGCGTCTAGGAGGGCTATTTGTCGATAATTATTGGGCAGGTTTCTATCATCCTTTTTGAACAAGGGCACCAGAATGCTCCCCTTCCAAGATGATGGGATAATTTTTTTAATGAAGCAAATTCTAAATAATGGGAATAGGATTTTACTCCAAGATACTGGATCTTGTTTCAGGACTGATATCGGGAGTTCATCCGGTCCCATAGCTCCTGAGGGACGCATATCCTTGATAGCCAACTCTATAGATGATTCGGAAGGGGACTCTATTGAAAGATTGCTATCTTCACCAATTCCCCTAAGTTCCACCCGCAGGTCATTCCTAGCATATAAATTTGTGATGTAATCTATCCAGGTTTGTTCCGAGATAGGGATTGGGAGGGGACTCACTCTTGTACCACAACCCTCCCCAATGAGAGACCAAAACTGTCTAGATTTTCCTTGGACAGCGGCCTCCCGCAAACCTATCCATAGGGAATCCTCCTTTCCTTTTTTTATTTTTTTCTTAACCCTACTTCTCCTTCTTTTGAGGAGAGCTATTTTCTGATATCTCTCTGCTGATCTACATAGATATTGCTCCCTCACCAACTTATTTATTTCCGTATTGAGGGTAATAACTGCTTTAGGGAGGGAGATCTTTCTTATAGTTAAATTCGATTTTTTTACTGCAGAGATAATCTCCTTCATAAAAGCCTCAAAAGAGATTAGTTCCAACCCCTGCCAATTATACAAATTAATTCAAGTTTTTTCAAGGATAGGCTCCAAACCCTTCATGGCTTTAAAGTCCCAAAAACATCTGCCTGTTTTCTTTTGAAAGGAGACCACATCACCATTAAGCAACCAATGGTCAGATTTAGGAGGATCTACTGAAAGTGTTATCGTAATCACATTATGGTCACTGAAGGTTGACTCTACAACTACCAAGTCCCTTAAAAGAGAGAAGATACAGTGATCAACGATTACATAGTCCAAAAATTGATTTACTTTGGGAGGAGCTATGTGTATACTTTGCGGGGACATCAGACGGGAGCCTACCATTAGCTATTAACCCCTCCGTAATATACAATTCTTCCAACAGTAGTTTACCCCGTTTATTTGTTTTAATATTTCCTTGGAAAAAGGGCTTGGGGAATCAACAAAGCCTCCTCTTTGGCTTTATTTCTAAATAGCTCTAGGCTAAGGTTGGAGACTTTACAATTAAAATCTCCCACTAGCAGAAAGTGGGGGGAAGGAACCGTCTCCTTGATTTGTTTAATAAAAACAAAAACTTGTTTTAATAAGATATTAAAACAATCGTCTGGCGGTATATAGGCATTTATTATCACAAAGGGGTTCTTTTTCCCCACGTTATCTAGACTAAAATGAGTCACTGCCTGGAAAAGATTGCTGGGGTCTACGTAGTGGGACAAATTTCACTTTATTCTATTGGTCAGAAGGCACGCAATTCCCCCTTTTGCATCCTCTGCTGGAAGGGGAGGCTTCCACCTCCAACACAAAGCAATCTCTCCCTGCATTCAATTTGTCAACACACCAGGATTCCTGGATGCAAATTACACTGGCATTCAAAGAAAAGAGGTACTGTAATTTTTCAGGATTGTTGTTAATGCCAGCGGCATTCCAGGAAAGAACAGTGAAGGAGCTGCTAAAGGTGGGAAAACAATTTTGGGTTGTCTGTCACCTTGGTCGACAAGGCACCAGGTAACCAGTTCCATTGCTGATTATTCTCAAATATACCTCTATTTATTGTCAGTGGTGCGGGGATAACATGTGTCACTAGCCGTTTCGTTTTTAAGACACGAATCTTTAAGTCTTCGAAAGGCTGAGTAGAGCCGGCTTGACCCAGGACCCGTTGATAGCCATTCTCATAGTGGTTATTACCACATGTGTGGAATTTTAGTTTGCGATCTGAACATCATCTGCGCCAACCTGTCACCTATGTATTACGTGCACGGCAGCCATTTTAGATATCATGGTCTCCCTGTCCTCGATCGATCGCCAGCGCACCCCTCCGACCCAGCAAGCATCCTCCGCGCACCCTGGCTCCCCCTCCCTCCCCCTCATGAGCATGACCCTTCTGCACAACCCTGTCCTTGGGAGTCACGCCAGCGCCTGACCAACACCTCCTCTCCTCCCATGAATGCCCCTCTGTTGACAAACCTTCCCTCCGCACTGGATTGTCCACGCGGCATGAATACCACTCCTTTGATGACCCCTTCCCCCGTGTCCAGCTGACCACACAGGTCCGAGGCCATCGCCTAAGCCGGCAGATATCATTTACTGCCCCTTATTGTATGAGGTCTCTCTCCTTCAAAGGACCCTCTATTGATCCAGGCCTCCCCACCCCCTGTGACATGATCAGGCGCACACATCCTAAGACTCGACGGAACACTCAGCTGCGTGATGACCCCCTCCTTTTATCAGCAGGTTGAGGACCTCTATTGTGAAGGTATATGGGGGTGGGATTGACACGAGGATTACGGGGATGTCTTTTCCTTGCTTTACAAAGTTCTGATTGTAATAAAGAAAGGTCACATGCCATAAACCAGTGTATAAGAGGCCAGGCCTCCGAGAGGCTGTTAGAGCACCTCGAGACGATACCTTGTTGTCTGATCTGATGTGTTCTGCTCCGTCGGAATAAAACTTCTGTTTCCTGCCTTCTGGTCTCCGGCGCCTTCCTCATTGCTTGGTAAACTTGAATGGTACCAGGGCGGTTAGCGCCGGGCAAATCTTGAGAAAGGTCCTAGCCCTACCTTTTTCCACAATTGGCGTCCCAAAGCGTGGGGCCCATCAGCGACACGTGGATCCAGTGGGAGAGGTCCCGACGACAGAGTGAACGACTGCAACGATCGGGAGAGCTCGTGTCCGATAGACCCTCGTCTGACAGCCGATCATCCGACCTTCACTAGTTCTGAACAGACCTCTCTCGAGTGATCTACGGTCCTGACTGGGAACCATCAGGAGTGCCACGGGCATCACGAAGGAGAGAGGACGATCGGGCGCTGGATCCAGAGGACAGGAAACCGTCCATGCGGTCCGGGTAAGGTCGTGTAAACACGACGAACTGAGAAAAGATTGTTTTGTTTGGATAATACTAGTATTACGCTTTGTTGAAACCTCTGGAGATTCGCTGTCTGCAAACGGAGAAAACAACAGGCTCTCTCTTTGCAAACAGTGAAGGATAGGTAACGCAGACTTTTGTCCCCGTTGTAATCCGTCGTGCCTATCTTCCTCCCCCACTGTTTCCCGAACTGTCGTTCGTGGATTATTGTCTGGAGATTCTCTGTCTGCAAACAGGGAAGAACAAGGTCTCTCTTTGCAGGTAGAGAAAGAGTGGGTAACGATAACTTTTCGTGCCCACTTATTCTCCCCACTGAATTGTTTTGATTGACCGATTATTCGGTAGTGGTTCGTTTGAGGTATTCACCGCCGGCAAACAACGGAGAATAGAAATATTCTGTCTAGTCTTTGCCCGCCGTGATAAGATAGGTAGTGCAGACTTTTGTCCCCGTTGTAATCCGTCATGCCTATCTTCTCCCCACTGGTTGGTAGCCTGTTTAGCCCGGACCGCTTATTAGAGATGAACCATCCGGCTCCACTGGAGGGCACCCCTAATAAGGACATGTTCACTAAGTATGGACTAGTCGCTATAGCTTACACTAAACTATGGCATAAATATACGAAAAAGAACCCTGAAAGTCAGTGGCCACTGATAGGTTCCTTTAATGAAAATAAAATAAGAACATTAGAAATAGCGCTCCAGAAGAATAAGACCACGCCCACTATGCTCGACAGTATCGGCATGTGGCGCAAAGAAACGGAACAACGAAAGAAAAGAGAAGAAGCAAAAATAGGGAAAGAATTACGAAAGGCAGCCCACCTAGCCGCAAAGCAACTAGAAGAGGAAATAAAAGAAAGAAAAGAAGCTACACAAAACCAAGACTCAGGGTCGACAGGCCAATGTCCTGTTAGGACCCCCTCTGCACTCTACCCTGAATTGCCCTCCAAACAACGGGCAAACGATGAGTTACTGCTAGGTCCCCCAATCATCTACATGCCCCCTCCATATGCCCCCAGCCAACAAAGCCTGCGAGCCCCGAGTGTGAGTGAAAGTGACCCTAGCGCTAGTGCACCAGCCCTCACGGCCTCTGCACCAGCCACATTAACAACTTCATCAGACGATCCCGAGGCTAGCAAACAATCACCAGCTAGGCTAACTAGGTTGAGCAAAGATGAGCGGGATGGGATCGACAAAATAGCAAAGACATTAGTAGAACGAAGGGAGAGCGAAGATTATGCAATGAGCGTATATAATTCACATGCCGACAGCCACAGACGGCATTTCATCTTGCGATTCAGCTATTACACCCTGAACGCATATGAAGATAGGTATCAGAGTAAGGGTCCTGCTAAACTAACAACGCTATATAGGAAAATTGATGTTGGAGATGGGACTGAACGTGAGGCGACGGAGCTCTTCATGCAGATGCTTGAGGTCTTCCGCCACCTCACGGAACAAAAACCAGAAGCCAAGGCTACAGTCCCTGAAACGACCTCGGTAGAGGTAGCCAATACTATGATGCCTATCAGAGAAGCGGCCCCTTACTGGATCCCGCCACGGGGCCAGGGAACAAGCGATGATATTAATAATGAAAATGCAAAAGGGAGGGTTGTGTACAATTGGGTTTACCAACCATGGGACCGACAAGACATCCTAACCTTTAAGCAAACCCTGCCCGATTTGAGAAAGAACCCGACGGCATTTTATACCGAATTAGGCACAGCCTTGGGTTCGACAATAATGACTTTAGCAGATATTGACTTGTTCTTTGGGTTATGCCTGCCAGCTGATGTGTGGAAGCAAATCCGGAAGGCTGACTACACGGATCTGTTTGGACATACCTGGGACCAACTCGGTAAACTAGATAGACAGCGAGAGCCAGGAAGGAAACCAGTGAAGGACATACTGGAACTCCCAGACAAACTAGTTCAGAAGTTAAAAACACTGGTCCCGGAAAGAAAGGTAGACTGGTCGATAGTCACGGCCTGTCGACAGAAACCCCAGGAAGATGTGTCAGAATACTTCTCCCGATTCGAGACAGTGTTCTCCGACTACAGTGGCCAAGACATGACCACCGCAACCGGACAGCACCTGTTTGTACAAAATTATGTAAAGGGCCTAACACAAGAAGTCTCCCGAAAACTGCAGACGAGTGAGAGTAGTTGGGGGGCCTCCAAACCCGCAGCTATCCTTCAGATGGCTCAGTATTACGAACACCAAAAGAATGAGAATGATAGGGCGTCCGAGAAAAAGAAGAAAGATTTAAAGGAAAGGGTAATGATAGCCCAGATACAGGGTATAGCGGTAGGACGGGAACATCAAAGGGGGAACTACCAATCAACCACCCCCAGAGATCTACCTCCTAAAGATCACACCCCAACATCCCACACTGGACGTAGAGACATTAGCAATGACCAATGCGCCTTCTGTAAAGGGTTCGGCCATTGGAAATCCCAGTGTCCGGTTTTGCTAGAAGTGAATAGAAATAGGGACTCCAGGGATGTGGCAGGTGGTCCGAGAAATAGAGTACAAGGACGAGGGAGCACCAACGACACCAGCAATGACAGATCAGGGAGACTGAACACATTTGACCGTCCCCGACAGAACCAATATCAGCTGTCCGAAGGTGAAAATGCCCCCGACTTTGCATAGGACTGCCAGGGGCAAGGGAGGGATCCAGTCGAGCTCTGTGTTGACCAGCAAGGTCCTTATGTCACCGCTAAGGTCCTGGGTACAGAGTCTCCATTCTTGATAGACACTGGGGCGACACGTAGTGTGTTATCAAAACGACTGATCCCAAGGGCACCCTTGTCTGGCTCACATATAACGTCGATAGGTTTCGATGGGACGCCCTCCACTAACCCCCTGTCCGTACCTATTACCTTTTACCTCGAAAACAACACCACTGACGCGACATTTCTGCTCTCCTCCAACTCCCCTGACGCCATTATGGGCATTGACTTACTGAAACATTTTCGAGCTACCATTAGGTGTTCCCCAGATGGAATACGAGTCATCCTGTACGACAACCCAGACATGCCCAGATCCCGTCCCCCACGACACATGTGCTCCATAACGGACGCTGACCTGTCCCTGCTTGACACCCTGCCTCCATACCTATGGGCCAAGAATGACTCTGATGTGGGGCGAATGATGATTGATCCTATTCACATAACTGTACGACAGGACGCTATACTCCCGAAACTCCCGCAATATCGGATATCGCCAGAGGGTGAGAAGGCACTGGTAGCGATCATTCAGTCTCTGGTAGATGCAGGAGTGGTTGAAGAGGTGGTTAGCAACGTCTGCAACAGCCCAATCCTACCTATTGTTAAGAAGCAAGGTGAAGGAGATGAGAAAGCGTACCGCTTCATCATCGACTTACGAGAGATCAACAAAGTGGTTGTACCCCAATATCCTGTAGTCTCCGATATCACCACCATTTTGACCCTCATCCCGTCCACTGCCACCACCTTCACTGTTATCGACCTTAAGAACGCGTTTTTCTCTATCCCCATCCATCCAGACAGCCGTTATCTCTTCGGCTTCACTTTAAAATCCCGCTCGTACCGATTTTGTAGAGCTCCCCAGGGGTACACTGAAAGTCCCAGCATTTACAGCCAGGCCCTCAAAAGGCAGCTAGATGCCTTCCGGCTACCAGATGGAGTGGTGTTGATCCAATATGTTGACGATATCCTTTTGGCGGCCGACACCACCCCACTTGCAACGACAGCCACCGTCCAACTCCTACACTTTCTTGCAGAAAATGGCCACAAGGTCTCCAAAAAGAAGTTGCAATTCTGCCAGCCACAAGTGACTTACCTAGGCCATCTCCTGTCCAAAGAAGGGAGGAAACTTACACCCGACCGAATCCAAACCATCCTAGACACCCCCATCCCAAAAACACAAAAGCAGGTCCGCTCTTTGGTTGGCCTAACCTCTTTTTGCAGACAGTGGTTGCCTAATTATAGCCTCATTGTGGAACCATTACTTGCCCTGCTGACCAAAGATGTCCCCTCCCCGCTTCCTTGGACCACTGAGTGTCAAGCCTCCTTTAAGGAATTACGGGATGCACTCTGCTCAGCGCCTGTCCTAGGAACCCCGGATTACTCCAAACCCTTCTCCCTCTTCACCCACGAAAGGGAGGGGTGTGCATTGTCTGTCCTAACTCAATCAATTGGTCCTAAGCAGCGCCCTTGTGCCTACTTCTCCGCCACTCTTGATCCTGTAGCCAGAGCCTTACCTGCCTGCCTTCGAGCGGTAGCTGCCGCTGCTGTCTCTATCCGCCAGAGCGAAGGAATCGTACTTTCAAACTCCCTCACTGTGTTAGTACCCCATGCAGTTGACACCCTCTTGAACCAGACAAAGACCCAACACCTGACTAGCGCACGACTGACAGGGTACGAGTTGACTCTGCTTGCACCCCACATCACACTAAAGAGATGCACGACTTTGAATCCCGCCACATTGTTACCCCTGCCTGAAAATGACCCCGACATACCTCCCATCCACGACTGTGTGACCCTCACGGACGAACAAACTAGGAGTAGGGTTGACCTCCGAGACACTGCTTTTACTGACCCCGATGGAGAGCTATGGGTAGACGGCTCATGCATCAAACTCGCAGATGGCACCACTTCAGCTGCCTATGCAGTAACGACAGCCCGAACAGTAGTCGAGACAGCCTGCATCACACAACGATCTGCCCAGGCAGCAGAGCTGATAGCCCTCACACGAGCATGCATCATAGCCGCAGGGACCACTGCGAACGTATATACGGACAGCCAGTATGCCTTCGGAGTGGTCCACCATTTTGGGCTTCTGTGGAGAGAGAGGGGATT
This sequence comes from Lissotriton vulgaris, assembly GCF_964263255.1. Classification (NCBI taxonomy): domain Eukaryota; kingdom Metazoa; phylum Chordata; class Amphibia; order Caudata; family Salamandridae; genus Lissotriton; species Lissotriton vulgaris. The sequence continues at coordinate 10,750,473 of NC_141692.1, forward strand.
CCTGACATCCCACGGCACCCCAATCCTCCACGGAGACCTAGTTTCCGCTCTGATCGAAGCAGTTCTCCTCCCCAAACGATTAGCGGTGATCAAATGTCAGGCACACAAAAGGGTGACAGACTTAGTCGGACAAGGGAATGCATTAGCCGACGTTACCGCACGAACCACTGCTGAGAATAGGACGGTGACACGCATGTACGTGACCAGGTCACAAGCAGAAACATGGAGTGACACAAGGGTAATGATCAGAGACATACAGTCGGCCAGCACCCCTCACGAGCTGACAAAGTGGGCAAGGGTGGGTTTGAAGGACGAAGAGGGCTGCTGGCGAACGAAGGATGCAAGCAAATGGCTGCTGCCCGACTCATATCTGATCCCCATACTGACAATGGCTCACTCCCCTGCACACATAGGATCTGCACCCATGATCGAACTCATTTCCAAAGTCTGGCACAACGACAAAATCCCTGACTCAGCCAGACGCCTAGTTCAGCAGTGCCTTATCTGTCTGCAACACAACCCCGGGAAAGGAACTGTAGTACCCCGGGGAGGGTTTGGGACCCCCAATCACCCCTTTGAGGTCCTTCAGATGGACTACATCCAACTAGAGAGATGCCGAAACCTGAAGTATGTACTAGTCATCGTATGTGCCTTCAGCAAATGGGTAGAGGCCTATCCAACCCGTGACAACACTGCCATGACTACTGCCAAAGTACTACTGAAGGAATTCTTCCCTCGCTATGGCCTTTGTCGAATTTTATGGAGCGACAATGGCCCCCACTTCATAGCTGAGGTTATCCAACTAATACTAAAAGGGTTGGGGGTGAAGCAACGGTTTCATGCGGTCTTCCACCCCCAATCCGCCGGTCTAGTGGAACGCCATAATGCCACACTGAAGCTGAAATTGTCAAAAATAGTGGCCACCACTGGACTTAACTGGCCGGATGCCCTCCCACTGGCCTTGTTATCGATGCGCTCCACTCCCACCAAGCACCATTTGACCCCCTACGAGGTCGTGTTTGGGCGACCGATGAATCTCTGAACTGCTCCCAAACCGACCTCCATTCATGACGTCCCAGACGTCCTACTATCTGATTATTTGTGCAAGTTAACTAAAACGTTGTCTGTCATTCATCAACAGGTGCAGCAGGCCATCCCCGATGCCTCCAGGGGCCCCGGCCACGACATCCAACCGGGAGATTTCGTGTTGATACGAAATTTCCAGCGGACCAAGAGTCTGGAACCGCGGTGGACGGGCCCCTGGCAAGTGCTGATTACCACCCGAACGGCTCTTCGAGTGGAGGGGAAGAAGCACTGGCTGCATGCACATCATTGCCGGAAGGTCTCTGCGAACTTGGCCACGACAGAAAACGTCAACACCCAAGAAGAGCTCCTGAGCAAAGATCGACCGATATTGGACTGTTATTCCGATACTGAGGCACTCGAACTTGCAAAATTCTCTGATCCCACTGTGCCATCCGGAGAAGGGTATTTCCTGCGACGAAAGGAGGGAGTTTCGGCTAAGTAGGCCACGGACTAAGTTAAATCTCAGAACGGTGACCTAAACACAATCAAGGGTTACCGGGAGAGAAGCTAAACGAAGTCTGTGGTTCTGCCCACTACCGAGCCCCTTGAAGATGATGGAAGCGCCAGACAAGAAGATGATGGAAGCAACAGGAAATACCCAGTATAGAAATCCAAAGACTGACAACCTGCACAAATCAAAGACAATCGCACTCTTCATTGTCTTCCTCTTCTGCCTCCTCCTCATGACCTCCTTCTGGATTCTGGAGGAAAGCACACCGGCCCACAAGGCACTACTACCTACTGCACAACCAACACCCCTGAAAGAGCATCACCTAATCTCCCTGTCGCCTCAGCTCCGAGAAAGGCGCAGGGAATTCTGGAACAATTCCTTCGTGCAACTGTTGCACCAACACAACCTTGCTGCAAATGCTACGAACTGTTGGATCTGCGGGTTGCTCCCGCATGCCACTGGACACTCCATCCCCTTCATCCCTTCACCCTTCTCAGTTCACGGCTCTTGCCTCGCCTGGTTGATCCTCATGCAAGAGAGCCACAAGGACAACGCCACCTCCAGCCGGACAGTGTCACACTTCTACTCTGGGTTCTGGTTGAACAAAACCGGAAAGACCCCTGCAGCCCTGTGTCCTGCGCTCGCAGGCGCCACCTTCCTCAAAGACATTCCAGCCAAAGAACGAGTCGAAGTACAGGTGCTCCACAATCCAGCCAGAACCACCTTCACTCATCTGCAAAAACAAACTACCGCCACTCTGACTGTGGCCCTGTCTGTTATCAATGTCACAGGTCTCGTGTGTCTCGAAGGCCATGGAACGCAGCTGGTGGGTCACAGCGCCTGCCGAATCACCAGAACATTGGACTCAACTGACCCCCCTTCCTTTGTTGCTTCTCCGAATATGTACTTTGTGTGTGGCACCAAAGCTTACACCTGGCTCCCGAGAGGTTGGAAAGGTACCTGCTACATTGCCTTTGTTCTTCCACCCACGTATGTAGCCCCTGCCAACCATCACCGGCAGAAGCGTGCAGACGACCTTGGACAAGCCGACTCCACCGGAACACAGGTCCTGGATGCAGCAAAGGGACTTGTTCCTCTGTGGGGCCCAATGGCAAACAGCCGTGCTATCCGACACCTGACCCAGGCAGTGGAAACAACGATCAACATCACGGCTGGCATCCTCGCCAACAACACGGCGGAGCTTCAGGCGGTCCGCCTTGTGACCCTCCAAAATCGTCTTGTCCTAGACGTGGTCCTAGCCGACCGAGGAGGAACATGCCGCATCATCGGATCCAGCTGCTGCACCTACGTGCCAGACAACTCGCCTTCAGTCTACAAAGCCATCGAACACCTCCACAGACTTTCCTCAGAGGTTCACCAAGAACAGGAAGGATGGTCGCTTGGGAACTGGTTCTGGGACACTTTGAAGAACTGGGGTTGGAAGTTGTTTTCCTTTGTGCTGATACCTGTTGTGATAATATGTGGGTGTTGCTTAGGTATCCAATGTCTGCCCCCTTTGTGCGGCCTTGTTTCTAACTGTATGTGCCCAAAGACTTTGGACTTCCGAAATGAGCACATGAGCCCCCTCTATGAAGTAGAAATACGTGGCCTTATGGGGATAAATCCAAACTGACAAGTTGGCGAGACATGTTAAAAGGGAGGACTGTGGAATTTTAGTTTGCGATCTGAACATCATCTGCGCCAACCTGTCACCTATGTATTACGTGCACGGCAGCCATTTTAGATATCATGGTCTCCCTGTCCTCGATCGATCGCCAGCGCACCCCTCCGACCCAGCAAGCATCCTCCGCGCACCCTGGCTCCCCCTCCCTCCCCCTCATGAGCATGACCCTTCTGCACGACCCTGTCCTTGGGAGTCACGCCAGCGCCTGACCAACACCTCCTCTCCTCCCATGAATGCCCCTCTGTTGACAAACCTTCCCTCCGCACTGGATTGTCCACGCGGCATGAATACCACTCCTTTGATGACCCCTTCCCCCGTGTCCAGCTGACCACACAGGTCCGAGGCCATCGCCTAAGCCGGCAGATATCATTTACTGCCCCTTATTGTATGAGGTCGCTCTCCTTCAAAGGACCCTCTATTGATCCAGGCCTCCCCACCCCCTGTGACATGATCAGGCGCACACATCCTAAGACTCGACGGAACACTCAGCTGCGTGATGACCCCCTCCTTTTATCAGCAGGTTGAGGACCTCTATTGTGAAGGTATATGGGGGTGGGATTGACACGAGGATTACGGGGATGTCTTTTCCTTGCTTTACAAAGTTCTGATTGTAATAAAGAAAGGTCACATGCCATAAACCAGTGTATAAGAGGCCAGGCCTCCGAGAGGCTGTTAGAGCACCTCGAGACGATACCTTGTTGTCTGATCTGATGTGTTCTGCTCCGTCGGAATAAAACTTCTGTTTCCTGCCTTCTGGTCTCCGGCGCCTGCCTCATTGCTTGGTAAACTTGAATGGTACCAGGGCGGTTAGCGCCGGGCAAATCTTGAGAAAGGTCCTAGCCCTACCTTTTTCCACACATGTGGCCAGAAAGGGCACTACATCAATCCCCTGACTCTGGAAAATATCTGCTTGATTTAGTATAAGATTCACTATCAGCTTGGAGTGAAACCTTACCCTGATAAATGACATGGCCCCAGTTCCTAGTATCGTTACTAAGTCAATATCATTTGATTGAAGTAGCTTCAGACACTCTATGTCCTTAAAGCATTTCAACAATAATGTTCTATTCAATACTAAATCAGGATCAAATAATGGGAGAAAATCTAGAATCAATGAATCCGTACAGATTTCAACAGAGTTATTAGAGGAATTTTGAGCAGAAACTACCCCTTCTGCCAATATATTGAAAGAGAGGGCAGTGGGGTTAAGAACGGTTGATACCACAGGAGCAGATTTTCTTATTTCCACTACAGGAAAGTGAACCAAGGGCCTTTCTTCTTCTACATCTAATTCTCCTGAAGTTGGATTAGAACAGTTGGTGGTAATTTCATTGATTTTAGCAGGATTAACCAGGGTATTGAATAACAAAATATTTGAATCATGCCTCAGAATCCCATTATCGGTCTCAACCTTAGCAGGGGGAGAGTTATGACAATCTTGGGAGTCCTCGAAAATTATTTGTCTCTGCCTCCTCTTTTTAAATCTACGGAGAGGCTTCCTCTTTTTTCCTTTAATCTTTTTTAGTTTTCCCACTTTCACCTCATCCTCCACCCCCTTGAATTCCGGCCCAAAAATGGGAAATAGTACTTTTTCGGCATTGGGATCTGGCAATTCAACACTTTTTTCATCCATTACAATGCCTAGTTCCGAATCCTTAATACAGTTATAAGCAGACATTTTATAAACTGGGCATAATTCCTTCATGACAGGAGCAACTGGCATATTCTGAGATGGCAAACAAGATAAATTCGCCGGTATTTTTTCAGGAAGTGGAGCAATACAAGGATCCGTGCAGAATTTTATTTTCCGGGGGTTTCAATAATAAAACCTTTAAAATTTGTGTAACAGATTCCAATACACAATCTGTACTGCCCACAAATTTACCCAATAGTATTAAAATAGAAAATAACAAATGTTCCAAGGAAATCAGAGATTCTGATATAGGTTTTTCAGATGCATTTGAGCTAGGAGCATTAATAGCATCAATCCCCGTTATATTTAGCATCGGGCTCTTTGACATGTTTGTCTGAAATGAAATATCTTGGGATTTGAGGGAGGGAGTACTACTATAGAGATGTAAACCAGAAGGGATAGCGCCAATTGGGGTCTTTATAACCTCTTGTAATTTCATGGACCCATCTACCAAGTAGCGTCCACACAACTCTAAGTCAATATCCAAAGGCTGCGAATCCCCGTTGATAACCTCCCTTAACTCAGGATGACCTATCGAGACATTGGGATTATAATTTTTGGACATTAATGGGGCATTAGTTTGATGCAAATTATCCAGGTTGGGAGCTGAACACTTATCATTCTCAGAGAATATTGGAGGAGATGATAAAACTCCCAAACTAGAATGTAAGCTTAAATTTAAATTATTTCCCAATTCCGTCTCCTTCTTCACCAGATCAGAAACTAAGTCATGCAAGGGAGTTGAACAAGCACCCTTATTAAAAACAGTTTTTTCCGGGACAGCCCCCTTTACTGGGTCCTTATCCACCGTTTTCTCCCACAACTGAAATATCTGGCTTTGGCCCTTCAACTGGAGATTGGAGGCATCTTTGTTTCGCAGGGGGTTGGATCTTGTCTTAGCGCATGACCTACCCCCCAACAATCTCCCAGAACGATGCTTTTTAGCCGTCATATTTCAGAGTATGCCTCAGAGGGGGTAAAACAATACACAATGCCAATAATAATAATAATAATAATAAATAAATAAAGCAAATAAAGCGTATCAAACAAATGACAAATGTTGAGGAAATTGGCAGAGTCTATAAGGGCTTGAATGGATTCTATAAGGGCTTGAATGGATTCTAAATAGTACCAATAAGAAGAAGAGTAAATGTTAATAAGTGGGCCCAGCCCAGCCTACTTCGGCCACAGAGGGTCCGCCCTTTGTCCGGGCTTCGTCCGGATATCGTCCCGCTCGCGTTCCGCTACGCGGAAATACAACCCTCGATTAAAATAGGTGAGGGAGAGGCGGGAAGAGGACCAGCTGCGGCCGATTCTCACCGCAAATCCGGCTGGTCCACGCAGTCCCGGTAGAAGCAGTGAGTGGGGTTTCAGTGGTCAGCGGCTCCTCAGTTCCCTGCAGCAGAGTCCAGGCTTCCACAAAGATTAAGGGGCGAGCGGCAACCGCGGAGCTGGTGGCGCGAGATGTAGCGTAGTGGCCCAAAAGGCTGCAAGGTCCCACCAAACAGCAGCCGTCGGTACACAAAAGACACGCAGCAGTTTGTCCTCCAGCACAAGCTTGGGTAAGTAGCAATCCACAGCAGATTGGCTCCCCGAGGACTAAATGCAGAGAGAGGCGGGGAGAGGACCAGCTGCGGCCGATTCTCACCGCAAAGCAGACTGGTCCTCGCAGTCCTGGTATAAGCAGTGGGTGGGGTTTCAGTGGTCAGCGGCTCCTCAGCTCCCCACAGCAGAGTCCAGGCTTCCACAAAGATTAAGGGGCGAGCGGCACCCGCGGAGCGGGTGGCGCGAGATGTAGCGTAGTGGCCCAAAAGGCTGCAAGGTCCCACCAAACAGCAGCCGTCGGTACACAAAAGACACGCAGCAGTTAGTCTTCCAGCACAAGCTTGGGTAAGTAGTCTGTGTTCAGCTCCTGTGTCTCGAATAGCTCCACAGGCTCCACCGGCTCCTCAGACTACTGCTACACTTAGGTCTCTCAAAGGCCCTCTGCACTGAGCCACAGCAGCCACAGAAGCCACAGCAACCACAGCAACTCTGGCAACCACGGCAACTCCTGCTGCACTCAGGCCTAACTCCTCCCCCAACCTCCCTCACTCAGCTCCGGGAGGCACCGAAACCGACCGGTAACAGGGTAGCAGGTAATAGCAAATGCCAGGAAGAGGCTACTCCCTCATTATCAGGCTTTACCAGCTCCCGGCAATTTCCTGGCGGCTCCAAGTGGTTCCTGCCACACCCACCTAGACCGCCTCCAATGCCTTCCTTAATTGTCTGAGCCAGAGCCTGAGCCTTAAGACCCCTGCCTGCTTTGAGGGGGCTCCCAAAGAGTCCAATTGGCCGTGCAGATTCCCACAGCTCAGAGGACGAAAATCACCTCCAACCCCCAGCAGCTCTGGGCATGAGACCTCCCCGGGTCCGAAGGTAAACTTTCCTCATACCTCATACCACGTCCCACGTCCCTCGTCTCTCACTCTGGCTGTCCGCCCTCGCGGCTCACGTTCGCGTTTGCGTCTCTCATTGCAGCCGTAATCACTCATGCCTCCGCCTCCAACGTCTCCAGTCTCCCAGTCACCTCGGGAGACTGTAGGTGAGTTTTACTTGCTTACTACTGCTGCTGCAGCTGCAGCTCACGGCTTACGGCTTTGGTGTATTTCGCCGTCTCTCACGTCTCTCGCGTCTCTGACACCGGAACCGGAACAATGTACTGAATGTACAGAACCTGGAACCGAGGACCTGGTCTTTTTATTTTTACTCTGAGACACAAATAATCAACAACATATCGCCAAATGAACAAACAGCAGCTGTAGCCATGTCCCCAAGATCAGTAGATGGCAACCTGCAAATGAATGGGATACAAATGACCCACAGAGTAAGGGGCGGAGTCAAAGAGGCGCCACGTCATGCACGAGCCGGAGTCCACCCAAGAGGCCATACTGGTGAGTTCATTCAGATGGATGGAGACGTCTGAAACTCTGTAATGTGGCCCAAGAAATGCTCCAGGGGTTGGTACAGTGGCCCCAGCACTTGACCAACAAATATGTGCATATTACTGCATCCACAGGGGCATCCTGCAATAAAACTGCCTCTGACTAGTTCTTCGCTGGTCCTTGGTCCTGGACCCATAGTTATGTGTTTGCAGTCTTAAAGGTAGTGTGTTAGAGCGCTCCAGATTGGGGGCTGGGTACACCCCAAAGATACACTTGTCAGTCAACTAATAAAGACATGTTATTTATTAAATCTATTATATACAAACATTAGATTTTTGCCCTGATGCTTAATGTCTGCAGAGTAGCATTTGGGGATAAAACGGAATTTGGAGATCACATCTGCAACCGTTTACTTGAACCAAAGAACGGTCTGTGAGTTCTCGCCGCTCAGAACCAGCTGTCAGAGGGCCCATCTGCACCCCCGGGCCCCTTGCATCAAGGGCCCTGGATGCCACATTTCAGGTTGGCACAGCAACATATGAGGAGAGGAAGGAATCACATTCATCTAAGAATTAAAAAATGAAGTAAAAAACAGTACAGGATACTTATTTAGGATATGATTGGGGGAGGCTGAGAATGGCCAACTGGTCTTAAATAGAAGTAAAATCAGTCCCCATCTCTAAGATGGCGCCCTTGGAGGCCCTCACCTATCCGTGCCGGCTTCTGCAGGTTCAGGCCCTTCTTGATTTTCACAAACTCCTCCAGAGCTTGGGTGAGGGCCCTTTGAGAGTCCGGTGCCAGGCAGGCCTATGCTCGGCTTCATTCCAACCTGAACCGTGTATTTAGGGCTGACGCCGGCTACAGGGTCGGCCAGGAATGGCTCCTTTGGAGCACAGCCAATTCCTAGGACTAAGGAATCTCTTGTTCCATTCAGTGTGCTCTGCCCTATGTTATATTATGTTATGTTGATTTGTATATGGAGGTGGGTGGCTCAAGGTCCTTATATGAAGAGCCAGGCCTTTAGCTTCTTGCAGCACTCAGTGAGTGAGGAGGCGGCGCGGTTGTGTTGAGGGAGGCCGTTCCATGTCTTGGGTGGTAGAGAGACAACATATCGAAATTAAAATATCGATATACAATAATATCGATGTTTTAAATTCGATGGTATAGAATATCGATGTGCAATAATATCGAAAGACAGAATATCGATATTACCAGTCTGTCGGTTACTAGGCACCAGCTCTGCTCTTGCAGCGTTTAGGATTCTTAAAACTGATACTTCCCCCTCCATCGCTATTGGTGTAGCAAAATTTGTGAGTTGGGCGTGGTCAATCCGAACCCGTAACCTTGGCAAATGACGTTTTTTATTATATAGTTTTTATGACTATTTGTTTAAAGTAGCACTGTTATTATGTAGCAAGGGGTCTTCTCGTTCATCAATGTTTAAAAATTTAATACTTTTCTTAACTTGTTTTTAAATGTAATGTATTTATTATCTTATATGCAAAATGAATCGTTTTTAAATATATATGTATTTGTCTTTTATGATGTGAATCGAATAAAGACCTCTTGACTGACTGACTGATATTAAGGTATGTATGTTACAAATATAGAAATTGTGTTTAGTGTTATGTATTTTATTATGTTGTTTATATGTTTGTTAAACATGTTTTTAATGTATGTTTAGAAATTAGTCATTTTTTTACATTTTGCGTTTTAGTATTAGAGTGGGTTGTGGGTTTATAGGGGAATAGGGTGGGAAGTAATTTAATTATAATTTAATATTTTTTTTTTTTTTAAATCATTAGTACATAATAATTAATAATTAATTGGTAATTAATTAATATTATTTAGTTAATTAAATTAATTGGAGTTAATGTAGTAATATTTATTATTTTTTGTTATTGTTAATTAATATTTATTTGGTAATTATTTATTATTAAGTGATTAAATGACAATTACATTTTTTATGTGATTTATTTATGTATAGTGGGTTGTGTGTCTATTGGGGAATAGGGTGTGACATAATTAAATTAAATTAATTAAAGAGATTGTATTTATTTATTGGTATTTATTAATTATTTGTTAAATAATTAATTGGTAATTAGTAGTTTTAATTATTTCATAATATTAATTATAAATAATGTATTAATAAATATTGTTTATTCTTGTAAATATCTTGTTAATCAATTATTAATTGATTATTATTAATTGGTAATTAATATGTGTTAATTAGTTAATTAATATTTACATCAATGTCATAATATTAATTGTTAATAATTGATTAATTGATATTTATATTAATTGTTTTTTTTTGTATGTGTAGTGTGTTGTGTGTTAAAGGGAGAGTAGTGTGGGAAGTAATTTTTACCCCCATGCTATCCAACGCTTTCCCTACTGTTGCACCCTCTGGAGTGGGAATAGTAATTTTTACCCCTATGCTATCCAACGCTTCCCTACTGTTGCACTCTCTGGAGTGGGAACAGTAATTTTTACCCCTACGCTATCCAACGCTTTCCCTAGTGCTGCACTCTCTGGAGTGTGAATAGTAATTTTTACCCCTATGCTATCCAACGCTTTCCCTACTGTTACACCCTCTGAAGTGGGAATAGTAATTTTTACCCCTACGCTATCCAACGTTTTCCCTACTGTTGCAGTAAGTATATATATTAATTTATATGTAGAGCTTTTAATTTATTTTAAATGTATATGTATTAGTTATAATTTTGTAAATATGTTTTAATGTTTATATTTATAATTTGATAAATGATATGTATTTAAAAAAAAATTTTACATTATTATTAATACATTTTAAAAAAACGATATTTTTAACTAACCCTGGGCGTAGTGTGCGTAGTGGGGCTACGCGAAGCTACGCAAAGTGGGCGAGAAAGTACGCCCACCCACGCACTTCGCGTAGCCCCACTACGCGCCGCATGCCTCCCTCCCCTACATACCTAAATTTACTAAATGGGCAATTAAAAAGAAATAAAAGGCACTTACTTTGTCCGCGGCGTCCCGGGGCTCCCTCTGCTCGTTCACACCGCAGTTTTGATAACCAATGCGCATTAGCGGCCACCCGCGCATGCGCATTTCTCTTGAGAAATGCTCATGCGCGGGCGGCCACGCATACGCATTGGTTATCAAAACTGCGGCGTTTACGAGCGGACAAGGTAAGTGCCTTTTATTTCTTTTTAATTGCCCATTTAGTAAATTTAGGTATGTTCGGGAGGGAGGCGGGTGGCGGGCAACTTCGCTACGCCCAAGGAGTGGGCGTAGTGTTGCCTGCTTCACCTACTTTGCAAAGGGCGAAGTAGGCAACACTACGCCCACTTCGTGGGCGAGGCGAAGTCCTTCGCCCAGGGTTTTTTTTAACTTCGATATTTTTGTACTCCGATATTTTTTTCCGATATTTTTGTACTTACCTTTATGTAGATAGAACTCTGATATTTTTGATGTCAATATTTTTGTGTCTATATTTTTGTATGTCTATATTCTGTCTGTCTATATTATGTCATAGATTTGTCTTGGGTGAGATGTAGGAGTCAGAGAATGATAGAAGGGCTAGAAGAGAGAGGAGAATGACAACGCGTAACAGGAAATGTCATCTCCACTACTCAGAATGTCTCCCATGCTCTTTGCTGTCCTTCGAGGAGGCATACTCTGCGGCTTTAGAATCTGTAATCCCTACTCTCGATCACCCCTCAATTACACCTGGCACAGAGAGTGCCGCAAGCACCTCAAAGTACAAGAAAGGAACATATTAGGTACAAACTTCTTTACCCATTATCTGAGGCAAACAACGACACATCAGACTCTGCTCTCTGGGCTGCTCTGCTTGTTCCTGGCTGTTCTGAACATGCTGTGTCGGCTTGCATTGTCCATGGACCCGTGGAGCCTGCTCTGTGTGTTCATGGAAGCATGCCCTATGGCAGGCCTTAACCAGCCTGTATGTACTGGCCAAGCTTGCAAATGGCGCCACTGTGCTCCTTCCATGTGCTTGGAGCGACTGAGAAGCACAATTCAGATTAGAAACTCCAAAGTATCCTGCACTATCAATGGTAATTACAATCAAGTGCAAGCCTGGAAAGGCTCCCTTGCTGCTGGGTCCAGATTTGAAAATAAAAACCCGCATATTCAACAGACATCGAAGTAGGACCACCATTTAGCATCGACCAGGAGGCCCGAAATGACGTAATTGACCAACTCCGAAAACTTCACCAACTCAGAAAACTCAGACACTGAAGCAATAAGGGGAACGAAATCCCAACTAATCCTGCAATGGAGCCAAAAGAAGCTGCTCGCCTTTGTGTCCAGTCAAACCTCCCTGACAAGCGGGACATGTGCTGAATTCAAGAGAAGAAAAAGAACAAGTCGACCTGACCATGGTCTAGTACAACCAAAACACAAGTGTAATTTATATAGTTTCTGGTGGCGCACACTTCCCGTGTCTGTTGTCCTAAGGCACAGTTCCGGTCAAATACTTTTATCAAAAGGCGGAAGGTGCACTCATTAAGATATGACAAAGACAATCTTCTTTAGTACAAAATAGTTCACTTCTTTATTTTGGTAATTATTCCAAGCGAATCGGAACTTTGTCAGGGCATGAACACCACTGCGTACAATAAGCCAGTGAAGCAATGAATATAATGGAAGTCACCGGATAATGCCTGTCGTGTTGTGCAGCCCCCAGGAAATACAGGACATGATGGTTGTTGGTAAGGCTTCTTTATTTGGTCATCGCTCTGCTTACATGTTCCCAGACCTCTTGTCCCGAGGTCCAGCTCTAGAGTGTCCCCTGTCCCCTCCTTTCCCCTCCCCTAACCGGAAGCAGTGTCCGGTGTCTTCTGGCCTCTGCCCTTTGCCCCAGGGTCCTGGTGTCTCTGGCCATGACATCGCCACCTGCTCCAACTTGCGATGAGAGAATCAGAATAAACTAGTAGAGTGTTTAATCCCAGGAAAAAAAAGGTGTGAAAAAATAGGGGTACCCCTGAAACAAGTTTCTAAATCAGGGAGAATTACTTAAGTGTGAAAATCAACAGTTAACAACGGGATAAGAGAGAGAGAGAGAGAGAGAGAGAGAGAGAGAGAGAGAGAGAGAGAGAGAGAGAGAGACACTTCACAGGCCTCCGTCTCTATACATCTCCTCAATTAGTCTTTTTGTCTTCTTGCATTCTCTTCTTGGTCGTTGTTCTCTGTAGTCTACTGGTGCTTCCTCCTCTTGTGTGTCCTCCTTTAGCCCATTTGTCAGCAACTCTTCTTCCTTTGTTTTCAGTTCTCTGAAGTGCGAGCTATTTCTGGTGATGTGGTATTGTCCTGCTGATGCAGTTATCATTGACCCTTTCACTTCGGTCACCGTCAACGGGTCTCTTGAGAATGCGCTGTCTGATTTCCGTAGTTGCCTTTGCCGTACTACCACGGTGTCCCCTTCTTTTAATTTTGTGTTTGTAGCATGCCTCCACTGATCAGCGTACGCTTTCATTTTTGTTTTCGCTTCTTTATCTTTCGCAGCTATGTCTCTTTGTTCCACGCTATCCACCTCTTTCACTTGTGGCAACCTCGTTCTGCTGGATCGCCCCAACACCAGTTCAGCGGGGCATCTTCCTGTGGAGCTGTGAGGAGTGTGTCGATAGTCTCTCAGTACCTGGCATAGTGCTTTTCCAATTGAGATCTGAGTTAGCTTAGCTCTCTGTATTGCCTTTTTAATTGTCCCCATGAACCGTTCGGCCATTCCATTTGCTTGTGGCCACAGAGGAGTTATTCTTTGATGGTGAATCCCGAGGTATCCCATGAACCTTTTGAATTCCTCACCAGAAAATGGTGGGCCATTGTCTGCCTTCAGTGTCTGTGGTGAACCCCATGCTGTGAATATGTCATCCAGGACTGGCAGCGTAGCAGTTGCTGAGGTTGACGCTACTTGTCTTACTATTGGGAACCTGGAGAATTCATCTATGACTACCAACAGGTAGTTTCCTGTCTCCAGGGGCCCATAGAAGTCAGCCGCCAGCTCTGTCCAGACCGCTTTTGGAAGTTTGGACATTTGCAGTGGCTCCGGCTTTGATGGGGGCCCTAATATTTGGCAGATGTGACAGTGCATCACAGTTTCTTCGACCATGCTGTCTAGTCCGGGAACCACACTTTTTCTCGTAGCATTTTCTTGGTCGCTACTATCCCTCGATGTGATTTGTGTGCTAGTTCTACTGTCCTTCTCCTCAGTGTTCGGGGCATCACTATTCGGGTGCCTCTCCATTCTCGCGTTCTGAGAGCTCTTCATTGATCTTTTTAAATGCCAGCAGTTTGTCTTTTATCACTCCTTCTTCCCTACTGCTGTTGTTGTCCAAATGCCTCCACCTTTGTTGTTTGGTCACTTTCATTATGGCTTGCATGGTGAGGTCTTGTTTTGTCTCCCGTTCTAGCTCCTCCATGGTTATTGTTGCCGGTATGTTGTGTTTGAGTGCGAAATTTAAATATTCCTCTGCCATGGTGGTCACTTGCAATGCTTGTGGTAGGGGGTGTCTTGATACGTAGTCAGCTGAATTGTGTTCCTTCCCTGGCTTATGTATTATTTTGAAATTGTAGTCCATTAGCCGTATCCCCCACCTCTCTATACGGGGTGGTATTTTTGCATTTGGGTTTCCGAATATTGTAATCAGTACTTGGTGGTCCGTTATTATTGTGAAGGGCTTTCCGTAGATGAACATGTGATAGTGCTCACATGCCCATACTAACGCCAAGCTCTCTTTTTCCGGCTGGGAGTATCCTTTTTCTATGTCCAATAGGCTTTTGCTCCCATAGGCTACTAAGCTGCTTGGAGAGTCTTTTCCTGGTTGGTGTTGTGCCAATATCGCCCCTAATCCCACTGGGCTGGCATCTACATTCAGTTCAGTGCACAGCCTCGGATCAAAATACACTAGGTGATCTACTGCTGTCACAGCGTGTCTGATCTCTTCAAACGCTTTGCTGCAATCTTCAGTCCATGTGAAACTCTGGCCCTGCTTTGTCAATTCTCTCAAAGGTGCGCTTACAGTGGCAAAGTCTTGAATATATCTTGCACAATCACTGGCAAGGCCGAGGAACGACCTTACTTCCGCCACGTCACTTGGTTGTTTTGCTCTTTCTAATGTTTTCACTTTGCTGCGATCTGGCCGCATGCCTTTCTTGGAGAAGATGTGGCCAAAAAAGGCTAGTTCATCCCGCTCCAGTTCACATTTTCTTCATTCAGTGTCAGACCTGCCTGCTCTAGGTGAGAGCATACCTCTCGCAATGGCTTGTCGTGTTCCGCATTCGACTTGCCAAACACCAAAATGTCATCGCTGTAATTTAAGCTATTTTTCACTGGCCTTATTACCTGTCGTATTGTTTCCTGAAATATCTCAGCAGCAGACAATATTCCAAAGCTCAAGCGTTTATACCTGAAGAGACCTAGGTGTGTGGAAAACGTTGTGATGTATTGAGACTGAGGATCGAGCTCTAACTGGTGATATCCCTTATATAAGTTTAGTTTAGAGAAACGCCTTGTGCCTGTTAGACAGCTGATCATATCATGAAGATGAGGTCAGGGGTGTCTCTCACTTTCAATTGCCTTGTTTGGTATTCTCATGTCAAGGCAGATTCTTATTTTTGACATGTCTTTCTTTGATACCGCCACTATTGGTGACACCCAAGGAGTTGGTCCTTCTGCTGGCTTTATTATGTCTTGCTTCAGTAGTGCTTCAAGCTCCTCCTCTACTTGCGGCTGGAGGTGTTTTGGCACTCTCCGATGATGTTGCACTATTTCCTCACTGTTTCATCAATGTGTAGCATTATTTGCCGTCCTTTTAACTTCCCTAGTTCTTGCAGTAGCTTGGGGTATTCCTTCAAGATGCTTCTTTTCTCTGACATGTTGTATGTCATCTCAAGGAGACCCATCATCTGGGCTGTGATGTTGCTCACTAGGCATGGTGCTGGAATGTCTCCCTTCAGCACGTGAATTTCTTCTTTTGTCTTTTGATCTTTGTAGGTTAGTTCCTCCGTACATTTTCCCATGTTTGTTACGGGTGTCTGGGACCCCCAGGTGAATAATTCAACTTGGGACAGTCTCAGTGTTGGTTTTACTTTCATTTTTTCGTATTCCGACACACACATGATGTTGCATGTTGCGCCGCTGTCTAGGACAAATTTTGCTTTGTGTGATCCTACACTTATGGTCACAGACTCATCTGAGTATTCGACAATGGCGTCCAACATGAGGTAGAGTCGTTCTGCCTTTTCTTCTTCTTCTTCTTCACCTGACTTCAGTGTGGAGCTCCTTGTTCCTGTTTCGACATGTCTGACATGCCTGCTTGGTGGCATTCATGGTCTTCCCGCTCTTCCTATGTCATTCCTGAAGTGCAGTACCTGACATACACTGGCAAAGTGGTTTCTTCCGTTGCATTTCCTGCATGTCTGGCCAAATGCTGGGCATGGGCCTCTATGTGGAAATTCAAGTGCGCACCTGTAGCATGTTACTTCCTGTTGTTTCTGTGGATTCTGTTCATTTCTGTCTTTCTTCCAGCCGCTCCTGCGGTTGTTGTTTGGTATACGATGTGCTTGGTCCACTCGTCTTTCTTTTCCTCGCTCCATCTCGTTTGCATGTGCTGTCGCTCTTGCCTCTACTCTTGCTAGTGACAGGATATTTTCTAGTGAGGTTGGTTCCTTTAGAATTCTCACATGGAACTCCGTGTCACGGCAACCCTGAATGATATGCAGTCTGATTGCTTGTTCATTATCAAATGTATCGAATTCACAGTGAGTTACGAGCTTTTGCAGTCTCGTTGCAAAGTCATCTAGCGTTTCATCCGGCTGTTGAAAAGAAATCGTGAAGGTGTATCGCTCAAAATCGACATTCCTCTGTGGGTCAAATTTGTTTGTTAGGCAAATTTTTAGTTTGTCGTACGTGGCAGTCTCCTTTTAGTTTGTCGTAGGTGGCAGTCTCCTCTTTTGTTAGTGTCACTAATAGATCTTCAACCTCATCACCTACTAAGTTTAGGAATAAACCTAGTTGTTTGACTTCAGTCACGTCGGTGGCTTCCATGTATCTCTCAAAACGCCTGACCCATTTCTCCCATCGTATGCCTACTTGTGGCTCAGATAAGTTGAATGGTAGCGGTCTTCGATATTGTGCACTTTGCCTTTCAACTTTTGGGTCTGCCATCCTTTTGACTTTGCTTGTGTTTTATTGTTTCTTTTTTTTGCTCTTTCTGGCACTCTTCTACTATTTCTTTTCTTTCTTTTGGTTTACTTTGTGCTTTTTTATTTCTTTGGTGCTCTCCCTGGCACTCTTTTGTTATTTCTTATCACTTTGCCTTGCCTTGTGCTTTATTCTTTACTTTTTGTGCTCTTTCTGGCACTCTTCCACTATTTCCATTCTTTCTTTTGCCTTTGCTTGTGCTTCTTTGCCTCTTTTGTGCTCTCTTCGGCACTCTTCGCTGTTTTTCGTTCGATTCCTGACCTCAAAAAGCCGCCACGCTGTTCTCTCTTCCTATTGGTCTATTTGCCTGACTTCAAAATGGCCGTCGGTAGTCTCGCGAGACTTTGTGACCAATGGGAGAGGTGCCTGACTTCAAAATGGCTGCCCGATTTCTCTTTGCGCTGATTGGCCCTTGCCGCCTGACTTAAAAATGGCCACCGCTCTTTTTGCAAGATCTCGCGTTTCAATTTACTCAATTCGCGCTTTCACTCCGCTTCTTCAGTCTTCTTACCTGAATGCTGCAGGACGCTTCCTTTTTCGTCAGCGACGGTCGGGGTGGGCTCCTGTGCCATTTTCCTCATGCGCACACGAGACAGGGTGGGCTCCTGGTCTCGATGATGTCGCCGCTCGTCCCTCAACGCAACACACAGCAGCTTTCCTTTTCTTTCTTCAATCCTGGGCACACGATGCACGTCCTTCGTCACCAGTTGTCGTGTTGTGCAGCCCCCAGGAAATACATGACACTGTGGTTGTTTGTAAGGCTTTTTATTTGGTCATCGCTCTGCTTACATGTTCCCTGACCTCTGGTCCTGAGGTCCAGCACTAGAGTGTCCCCTGTCCCTGCCTGTCCCCTCCCCTAACCGGAAGCGGTGTCCGGTGTCCTCTGGCCTCTGCCCTTTGCCCCAGGGTCCTAGTGTCCCTGGCCTGGGCATGACATCGCCACCTGCTCCACCTTGCGATGAGAGAATCCGAATAAACTAGTTGAGTGTTTCATCCCAGGAAAAAAGGTGTGAAAAAATAGGGGTACCCCTGAAACAAGTTTCTAAATCAGGGAGAATTACAGAGAAAATCAACAGTTAGCAACAGGATATTTGTGGTGGACCTAAACAAAAATACTAAACAATTAATACATTTGATACATGTCATCAATTACGTCTGTGTCAATCAATAGAGTTTTTTATATCTTTTTTTATTACAATTTGTAAGAATATATATAGTATACAATAAATACAGAATGATCAAAAATTAATTAACAATTCACTTTCAATAGAATACATCTATAGATATCAAGCCAAAATGGTTGGCAGTCACAATACAATTTGATTTTTTCACATTGATACAATTTTGAGCATGGCTAAGGAATACGTTCCTACACGCGTTTCGGCTCGGTGCCTTCATCAGGAAGCCATGTTTTAATAGATAAAAAAGTAACCTAGAAAAGAAATTGACAGACTCTGATGCATGTATCTTAAATTCATGTTTGATTTTAGCTAGACGGTCCTACACATTTTGTATGGGTAACATAGAGTCATACATTTAAATACTAGAAGAGGATAAAAACATTTGTCGCAAGCCTATTAAAAGGAAGCTTCAATGTGAAGCAGTGGATACCACGAGAAGTGTGACGCCACCACCAAGTCGTGTTGAAAACGAATACGGAAAAAGTGTGAGGATCAAGCCCAAAGAAGGTGTAAGGATCTAGTGGTATCTGTCATGCCTTTAGTCAGATGGAGGAAAGAAAATGGATAACCGGGTGTACCAAAATTAATAGAAAATAGCGCATATGGTAATGCAGTGGACCGATCATACCTTGTCTATAATCCTAAAATTGCTTCAATGGTAGAAGAGGACAGTGCCTATTTAAATTTCGGGTTTGAATTTAAATTATAAAAGAAATATGGCAGAATGAAGGAGCTTAAACATATGGGTCTGAATAAACTCATACGGTTGATTGCATGTTAATTCTCTTGCTATCTGTTTTATATGGCAGGATTATAAATGCTTGAATGTCTATGGCCTGTCCAAACCCCTTTAGTAAACAGCTTCTTAGGGAAGGGGTGGATTTACAGATTAAGGTTGGATGCTATCGCTGTCTATTTACGGGAGCAAAGCTGCAATTGCTACATAGTCTGTTGTCTGTCCTTCACCCTATGGTTCAATATTTCTTAGAGAAAAGGGGAAGAGGAAAAAAAGAAAAAAGAGGAACAAGGTTTACAGATTTGGGCTGTCCATATTCAGCGCAAGGAACTGAGGCTATATTGGGTGGTGGTATATTGCGGCGAGCATTACAAAGTTGATGGAACAGCAAAGGATAAAGACTTATTGTTTTATACATAGAGGCACATTAGGTGTGTCCTCATTATCTTTCTTAGTGGCGCTGTATGTATTTAAATTACCTATTTCGTGACTTGATGGGTCAAAGCGAGATGTGGACAGCCAGTATGTAAGTTTCCCGTAACTCTCTACAGGGAAGAGAATAAACACAAAGCGAGGAGTCTTAATGTGCCCCTTGTCTCACTAGTGGGTCTGAAGATGCCACATACAGAACAATGTTATCGGGGCTTACGGCTAAGTGAGCCGGGATGTATTTTGGCGCAACTCAGCCGTGCCAAGGTAGGTGTCCAGAACTCAGGGTAGAGTCTCTGGTGTGCATCTAAAAGGTTCTGCCATAAAAAACCGATGGAATAGAAATGTTAGGCATCTGGTGTTATCAGTAAACATACAGGTCAATGAAAAAGGTGCGTGTAGTTCAGCTCCTCCTTAATAATACAGGCTGTCTGGCAATAAATTATGTCCAATGATGACCATGGAACAGAGTAAGGGAAGCACTTATTTCGGCTCCTGTGTGGCAGTATCGACTTAGTCCAATACGAAGTCCCCCGGCAAGGTAACCATTTAGCATCGACCAGGAGGCCCGAAATGACGTAATTCCCCAACTCAGAAAACTCAGACGCTGAAGCACTAAGAGGAATGAAATGCAATCTTTAGATACAGAGCCCTTTGTGTCACTAAACTGCTTCCTGCCAGGCGCAGCCAACTAATCCTGCAATGGAGCCAAGAGAAAGAAGCTGCTCGCCTTTGAGTCCAGTCGATCCTCCCTGACAAGCGGGACATGGGCTGAATTCACCAAAGTTTGCTAGAACAGATGTTGAAAAACCAAGAGTGTTAGACAATCTGGGATGAAAGGCCAACCTGCTATCTGTTTGACATGGAGCCCTACTGTGCTTCCCTGTTTCTCAAAGCATTACAGGCTGCTGTGTTCTGACCTGCTCAGATGCTGCTCGTACTGCCGCAGCGTGTGCACCTCAGCAACCAGCAGGCTTACTCTGTGTGACTTACCACCCTCATTCCAAGTCCCACAAGCACAACCACTAGTGACCAATGGGAGCCTAGACTGCTGGGGGAGCTCAAAGGGCCAACTAGGGGCACAAACACAAATTGACAAACTTTCTAGAAGCATTGGTGCCCCCTAATCTCGCCTTGTCACTCAAAGGAGATAACTTTGCAGAAAGGAGGAACAAAATACTTTTGACATAATATATAACATAGAGATGTGATTTACCGTACTCACCAGTGTAATCGTGCGTTGGGTACAGCAGACAGTGGTCCGGCCGAGTGAAGATCCTTTCTGTATGTAAATCACTCTGTTGTGCGGAATGCCGAAACTCCACTCCCGCGTTGCAGTATCCCTGCCCTACGCCACACGCCTCGCCTCAGCGCCAGCAAAACCGTAAGCGACAGAGGGAACGCCTGTTCCGGCTCTGTACTAGCGCAATTGACGAGGAGGAAACAAGGAAACGACGACGAGGAGAAAAGCGTATGGGGCCCGGTTAGTAGCGGCCTGTGCGGCAGAACGCAAATGCCGCTTGGCAGCTCTGTAACCAGATACGGGCACGGGAGCAGGAAAAGCACAACAGAGATAAGTGCCGATTTGGGGGAGCCTGAGAAAACTGTACTGCCCGGAGCAAAAGGACAGGTTAAAGGCTACTGGACTTTAAAAGGGATGAAGGATTGAAGGATTGTACCCTAAAAGAACAAGAACCTAATTTGGATATTGTAGAGACTGTGAAACCTTAACCTAATTCTAGCATTAGGGATGGCCCCAAGAAATCCAAAAAGTACATGGAGCATAAACTGAGACCAACAGGGACCCTTGCTAACCAGAGTCCCTCAGAAGGAAGTGGAGAGAGCTCTGAGCCGAGCCCAGAGAAAGAGGCAAAGAAGAGAGCAAAGCGATGCATGGCCGTAAGCAAAAAACAGGGTGGAACCACCTCAAAATCGCTAAAAGAATTTGTGGGAAAACATTTTAAAAAAGTTTTCTCACCAGCAAAGGCCCCCGACAAAGAAATAATAGAGGCTTCCCGCTCAATGAGAGTGTGAGTAAAAGTGGGAACAGGATTGGGAACATCTCCCTACCGCTTGAGGATCACAAAATTGAATCATTAATTCTGGCTAATCAGTCTCTACAACTCTTAGTAGCTTCACCACGGTTGTCCTCTTCACCGTGAGGTCTTTTATTTGTGAACCGGAGTCAGGACACGGGGATAGCCTGATTTCAAAGGAGCACTCAAGGATATAAGATGATGATACACCTGGTAGAGAGCTAAGGCAAAGAAGAAATGAAAAGCAAAGCCTGCTTGAGAACTAAAAAAAACAGTGATAGAACAAAGCGTGGAATTGAATCTAACCTCTGAATTAAAGGTGGATCTTTCTGCTACACCCACTTCATCGATGCTGGACCTTATGTTAATACTACAGGCGTGGCCAAGGACGACAAGATGGCGGTCACACTTTAAGTGTGCTCCAGACCCCCATGCGTCATCCGTCCTCTCCCGCCACCAACAGCCACCTTCATCAACCTCCGCTGACACCCCTGCACTCGCCTGCCTGTGGTGTGCCCTCTGGTGCTGTTTGGGTCCCGACGGAGGCCGGAAACAATCACTGCTGGCTTTTACTTACCGGGCCGCGCGCCCGTCAAAATGGCGGTCCCCAGGTGAGGGTCGCGGCGACCCCGTGACGCGACCGGTGCAGCCTGCTTTTAGATCCTTGCCCGTCCTCCACCTCCGGCGGGCCGAGTGGACGGCGGTGGCGGTCGGCCCTGTCTGACGGCTCGCGGAGTGTCCTGAGTGTGCCTGGGCTTCCCGTCTGCCTTGAGTGTCCCTGTGCCTCCGGGGCCTGGTGGAGAGTTAGGAGGCCTCGGGGCTGACCCGCCCGGAATCCGGAGATCGGCGCAAGTTCAGCGACGGCGCTTGGGCACCCGCCGGTGGCTTGCCGACGAGCGGGACCGCCGTGGGGCTGCTGTCAGAGGGGGGCCGCTCCCTGCACCTAGGCCCCCTCGCCCGGCCCTGACAACCACTTGTAGAGGCTGGAGCCCGCGGACTGAGAGCCTCGCCTGGCAGCTGGTTCCCCTTTGTACCCTGGCGGACACGACTGGTGGGCCGTCCCTGCTGACCGGCGCTGCGGTGACCTGTTGACTGGCGCGGCTTCCTGCGGATGGGTGGCCGGGTCCAGCCCGGGGGGGGGCACTTGGGGGTGGCGATCCCTACCCCCCAGCAGTACTGTGTCCCTTCATCGTGGTTCCTGGGGATACCCTCCCCAGCGCCCCTGAGGAAACGCCCTGCCTGGCCCCCAGCACTTCCGGGCACTCCTGTCGGCCCTGCCCAACCAACTTCTGCTCTGGAGCGCACCCTGTGGGCCTATGCTGCGGACCTGGACACGAGGAGAGTGAGGCGAGGAGGGGGCAGGGAAGGGGTTGGTGCCCCTGGAGTTCTCGCCAGTGGACTGCTTCCTCGGGCTGGGAGACCGACTGTCCCTGCATCCCCCACACCGCATTGGTCGATAAGACTGCCCGCTGCGCTGTCCATTCCCGGGAGGACTGGCTTGGGACCCTCTATCTCGCGTCTCTCGGAGGCGTGACCTGGGCACCCCCGTGGTTCCCTGTTATCTCGCGCTGGAAGACCGCATGCCCTTGTGGCCCTTAACCACCAATTGACCCCTCGTTTGTCCCTGACTTGAGGCCCCCCCTGGACTGCCACCCACTGCACCCGCCCTGGTAACGTCGCTGCCCTTCCCCTGAGACGAGAGCGGCCTGCGGACTGGTGGGGGAGCCGTCCGGACTCCACTCTGCCCACCCGTGCCCGACTGGGCCGAACATCGCGGGGAATTGAGACCGAGACATCTGCTGAGGTGTTTCCCCCCCCCCCAGATTGACTCCCTCCACCTGGAACACAGCGGATCCCCCGATCTCTCCCTTCTGGCCCTTGGCCATCTGTGTTTCTTCCTCCATCGCTGGGGGAGGTCCCCGAGCCCGGCCGTGAGCCTCCATCTGTGCCGCCCCGAAAACTGGACTCCGGGGCCCACCGTGGGACTGTGCGACAACACCCATTTGACTGAGCGCTTCCAGCCACTGATGACCGCGGCGCCTCCCCCCTGGCCGAATCACCTGGAGGAGCCATGGTTAGGGGGAAAACCACACAGCCCTAGATCCCCTCCTCCCAACTGCGTATGGAACAATTCGCCAGGACGGCCCATGGCCCTGGTACCGGTCCACCTCCTCACTCTGGGGCAGAGGGAGAGGACTTATCGACCATCCTCCAGGCTATTAGCACCTCCCAGACAGGAGACCAAGATCGGGGAAGTACGGGTTGACGTCGCCCTAATCCGGCAGGACCTCAGAAATGCCACATACGGATACAGAATGAACAAGAGGCAGGTCCTGCATTAGATTTGGGGATGAAACCTGTGAGTAATTTGCTAGTTGTCTTTGAAGTGATTATTTCTAATGTTAAAAGTGAAGCAACGTCTTTGGCTATCTGCCAGCATCTTGCCACAGTGACTGTTGCGGACAATGAACGCAAGTTGCCTGTTATTACTGCTGTTGGACAGGCCACGTGAAGGGCTTGCTCCCTCCCCGCATGACAGGGCCCGAGCCCCGGCCCTCCAGGTGTTACCCACAGAAGCGACCCGCACCCCGTCCCCTACGGGACTCCTGACCCCGGACATCTTCGTATCATGGGGCCGAGCCACTACCAGCTCCATCGCCCGGCCCGGCCGCCATCTTGGATACTGCACCACGAGGCCGCGTGGCCTCAGCTCAACCCTAACCCTGGGCCTGGCCAGGCCCCGACATCCCGGCACCACCATCCACCCAGGAGGTGAACGGACCACTTGGCAGGTCAATGGGAGAAAGAAGTGTCGATGGCTCTCCCCCGCCAGGTGCCGATCGCCCCCAGCTCCCCCGGGCGCTGGCTCCACCCCCCTGCTGGGTGTCTGGACTCCCTCATCCCGGACCTCCCGACCTCCAAGTGCGAGGGTCCGGACATCAAAGGGTGCCAGACCTATAACTGGGGCAGCTTCAGAGCAGGAAGGCAGTTGTATCCTGGAGTCGAGAGACACCGTGACGAACTCATCCTTGACGGACTACTGGCGCTGCCATAGCCCTGCCTTGTGAACTATTGTCCTGCTTGCTGGTGCTGCCGCAACCTACTGCATCCTTCATCCACGTCGGGACCTGCTGGCGCTGCCGCGGACCGTTGTAACTACCACCTTCACCGGGACCTGCTGGCGCCGCCGTGGACCGTCGCTACCTACGATCATCTCGGGACCTGCCGGCGCTGCTGCAGCCCGTCCACCTAGAACGCTGAGCTCGAGGATTGTGAGCTATCCATCATATCATCGCATCTACCAGATTGGTAACAAGACTGTCCCGCTACCCCCTTTCCCGTCCAAAAGACTAGAATCGAGGGGACCCCTGAGTCCTGACCTCCTTGTACCATCCTATCATACTTAAAGATTGCTTATAAAGAACGTTAAACTTTATCTTTGTGTGGTGTACATCTGTGGGGGGGAAGTTACTCGTCTGTACGATCACTGGAGACGGCTCTCCCCGGAGACCTCTCCCCTTGTCCTCGGCCGACCCTCCCGGTCCGTCTAACATTGGTGGCCAGCGGCGCGTTCCGAATCAACGCGTAATCGTACAGAGAGTAGCTCACCCCACGACTAAACCACAATGACAACCAAAGAGAGCGGATCCACCGAGAAATTCCAGATGGAGAAATTGGAGGAGTACAACCATCGTGAGCTGAAACAATTCTGCATTGAACTAGGCATTGCTACCACCGGTCTGAGCACTAAAGACGATTTCAAGCACGCCATTGAGTCTTGGGCTGAAACCGGGGCCGCCAGACCCCCGGACCAAAACATTGCAGCATCAGAGAGGAACACCACGGCTCCCGAGGAGCGAAGAACAGGTATCTCGCAGGAGGAGATCCAAGAGAGAGAAAGAAGCAGACTACATGAGTTAGAAATGGCACGGCTCAAAATGGACGGTGAACTAAAATTAGCCGAACAAAAACTGAACCTAGAACATCTGCGGCTCCGAGAAGAACGGGAAGAAAAACAGAGGCAAAGAGAGCTCGAAGAAAAGAGATTAGCGTACGAACACGAGCGCAAACTGGCAGAATTAGACCTACGGAAGCAAAACAAAGAACTGGGGGTGCCCGAGCAACCGCGCACCCCAGGAGCAACAGAAAAAAGGGTCCACATCCCCAAGGATGTCGTCCGAGAGTATTTCCGAGATGACGACATACAACAGTGGTTCAAGGCCTACGAGATCGCCATGACCTCCCACAGGATCGACCGAAGTGACTGGGGAGCCGGTCTATGGGGGAGGTCCGTCAATGAAGGCCGCGATGCCCTGTTACAGCTCCCAGACCATCTGATGACATCCTATGACCACATGAAGGCTGCCCTCCTCACCCGATATGGGCTCACACCCGAAATTTACCGCCAGAGGTTCCGAGACTGCACCCGGATCCCGGGTACAACTTGGGTGGAATATGTGAACTATTTCAGCCGAGCCTTCGAGGGTTGGATCAAGGGGAGCCACGTAACAACCTACGAGCAACTTTTTAATCTCATGGTGTGGGAGCACCTCTCCAACAACTGCTTCGTCGAGCTCAGGCAGCACCTCCTCGACAGTAAATTGACTGACCCACGACAGCTCGCCGCCGAGGCTGACCGATGGGAGAGCACCCGAGTAGGCCGGAGTGGGCCGCACGAACAGAACAGGAACAACCAAGGTCAGCACCGTCCCCGAGGAGGAGGCCAGGGACGAGGAAGAGACACCGTCCCGGCCGCTCCCGCTGCCAGCACCCAGCCCCCGGCCAGCCGGGGCAACCCCCTGATGCGCCCGGTGTTCCGAGCCAATGTCACGTGTCACAGATGCCAGCGAGTCGGCCACTACGCCAATGACCCGAACTGTCCACAGAACCAGACTCCGAGGCCCCGCCAGGTAGCTGCCGCCGCCCTGGGGGGAGAGCAAATCTCCGAAGAACAGGAAGAATGCGAACAAGAACAACAAGAGTGGGAACCGGCCGCCATGGTTCTAGCGTGCCTAGGGGGAAGAGACATGATCCCGCGGGCTCCCCTACCCGCCAACACCAGAAAATATAGTCAGTGGGTGAACATTAATGGGCGCAGGGCCGAAGCACTACGTGACACGGGGGCCAGTGTGACGGCCCTCCGCTGTCACCTGGTGACCCCAGAACAGATCCTGCCGAACATCCTCTGCCCCGTCCGTTCAGCCGACAATTCCGAGAGTCTGTGTCGGATGGCCTGCGTCCCCTTCGAATGGGGAGGAGTCTCCGGCATGTTGAAGGTGACGGTCCGAGATGATGCCCCCGTGGACTGTCTCCTGGGGAATGATCTTGAGAGTTCCCCGTGGGCCGCCGTGGAAATAAGAGAGCACCTGGGGATATTGGGCCTCCCGGACTGGGCGTGCGTAACCACCCGGTCCATGGCCGCCCGTGCCATCCCCCGACCTGATGAACCCGAATGGCCAGCACCTCCTCCTCCGATCGCTCCAGTGGAGGACACCGACCATACCGACCCCCCAGAGCAAACCCCCGAAGGGCCCGCTCAGCTCCAGGACCTTCCCGATCTGGCTCAGTGGCGTCAGGAAGGGGGGACCACCCAGGAGCAGTTCCGTCAAGAGCAGAAGACCTGTCCCTCCCTCGAGGGACTCCGCCAGCAAGCCCTCGCCCAGAGCGCAGGGGACACCACCGGAGCCCATTGGATCTATTGGGACAACGACCTGTTGTATAGTGAACAGAGAATCGCGGAGTTAGGGGCCAGTCGAGTGTTGGTGGTGCCCCTCCGTTTTAGAGACTTCTTGTTAAATTTGGCCCACAATGTCCCCCTGGCTGGACACCTGGGACAAGACAAAACCTACAGTCGCCTGGTGACCCACTTTTTCTGGCCAAAGATGAGAAACGACGTCCTCAACCACTGCCGGTCCTGCCCCACGTGCCAGGCCAGCGGGAAGAGCGGCCGCAAACTCAAAGCACCTCTGCAACCCTTCCCAGTTGTCACCACCCCGTTCGAGAGGGTGGGAATAGACATTGTGGGACCCCTGGACCCCCGAACAGCACAAGGACATCGGTTCATCCTGGTACTGGTGGACCACGCCACCCGCTACCCCGAGGCTGTTCCCCAGCGAACTGTAACAGCCCCGGCGGTCGGCCGGGCCTTAATGGGGATCTTCTCCCGGGTGGGCTTCCCCCGAGAAGTCGTCAGCGACAGAGGCACAAACTTTATTTCAAAATATATGAAATCCCTCTGGCAACAGTGCGGGGTCACCTACCGATTCACGACCCCCTATCACCCTCAAGGAAACGGACTAGTCGAGCGGTTCAACCGCACGCTCAAGGGAATGATCGGGGGGTTGGAAGAGCCCCTCCGTCGCCAGTGGGATGTGCTACTCCCGTGCCTCCTCTTCGCATATCGAGAAGTCCCCCAGAAGTCCCTCGGCTTCAGCCCTTTCGAACTCTTGTACCGACACCCTGTTCAAGGGCCCCTCAGCCTAGTCAAGGAAGGTTGGGAGATGGCCCCCCTGAAGTCCCCTCCAGACGTCTTCAAGTACCTCCTGACCCTACGCAATCAGACCCGACGATTCAGAGAAATGGCAAAAGCGAATCTTGAGGCCAGTCAGGAGGACATGAAGAAATGGTACGATCAAAATGCCTCCTCCATCGAATTCGAACCTGGCCAACAAGTATGGGTGATGTCCCCCACCGAACCGTGTGCCTTGCAGGACAAGTGGACGGGGCCCTTCAAAGTGGTCGAGCGCAAGAGCCCCGTCACCTATCTCATCGATATGGAATCTCCCCGAAACCCCCTCCGGGTCCTCAACGCCAACAGACTCAAACCCCACTTTGTGCGCTCGGAGCTCAGCCTCCTGATGGCTACAGACAGTGGAGCGGAAGAAGACTCTGAACCTCTCCCTGATCTCCAAAAGACCCGTGAGAAAGATGGTTCCGTAGACGGGGTCCGACTCTCAGATGCCCTCACCCCGGAACAGCACCAAGACTGCCGGGACCTCCTGCTGCAATTTGCGACCCTGTTTTCCCTCACCCCAGGGGTCACCCCCTGGTGCTTGCACGACGTGGACACTGGGGACAGTCCCCCTATCAGACATCGGGCGTACCGCGTACCAGATCGGGTACGTGCCTGCATCCAAGAAGAAGTGTCAAAGATGCTCACGCTCGGGGTCATCGAGCCCTCGGACAGCCCCTGGGCCAGCCCGGTCGTGCTGGTCCCCAAAGCGGCTGCCCCCGGCACCACTCCTGAGCTTCGATTCTGCGTCGACTATCGGGGCCTGAACGCTGTCACCAGAACCGACGCTCACCCCATCCCCCGAGCAGATGAACTGATCGACCGCATGGGGGCTGCCCGCTACCTCAGCATCTTCGACCTGACAGCGGGCTACTGGCAGATCGGTCTCACACCCCGGGCTCAGGAACGATCCGCCTTTTCCACTCCCGATGGCCACTACCACTTCAAGGTCATGCCATTCGGCATGAAGAACGCTCCAGCTACTTCTCAGCGACTGGTGAACCAGGTATTGGCGGGACTCGAGGAGGTCAGCGCCGCCTACCTGGACGATATCGCTGTGTACAGCCGCCACTGGGCCGACCACCTCCACCACCTCCGAGAGGTCCTGCAGTCCCTCCAACGGGCCGGCCTCACAATCAAGGCCAGCAAGTGCCAAATTGGTCAGGGGTCCGTGACCTATCTCGGACACTAAGTGGGAAGCGGTCTGGTGGCCCCTCTTCAACTCAAGATTGCTGCCATCCAGTCCTGGCAGCCTCCAGTCACGCAAACAGAGGTCCGAGCCTTCTTGGGGCTCACCGGCTACTACCGGCGGTTTGTGAGGGACTTTGGCAGCATTGTGGGGCCCCTCACAGAACTCACATCCAAAAATCACCCGAAGAAGGTCAACTGGACCCCCGACTGTCAAGCGGCCTTCGAGAAACTGAAGGCCGCCATGTGCACTGCCCCTGTGCTCCAAGCCCCCGACTACAGCCGGGAATTCATCGTACAAACGGATGCCTCCGACCATGGCATCGGGCGGTCCTCTCCCAGTTGAACACCGAAGGACTTGACCAACCGGTGGCCTTCATCAGCAGACGCCTCCTGGCCTGAGAACAGCGCTGGAGCACCATCGAGAGGGAGGCCTTCGCCGTAGTGTGGGCCCTCAAGAAGCTCCGGCCCTATCTCTTCGGTACCCACTTCCGGGTGCAAACAGATCATCGGCCCCTGCAGTGGCTAATGCAGATGCGGGGGGAAAATTCCAAACTATTGTGATGGTCCATCTCCCTGCAGGGGATGGACTTCACTGTGGAACACCGACCTGGCCAGGACCACGCCAACGCGGATGGCCTGTCACGCTTTTTCCGCCGCGACGAGGAGAGTCCCCAAGAGGATGGGTGACTCTCCCCGCCTTCAGCTGGGGGGGACGCATGTTGGACAGGCCACGTGAAGGGCTTGCTCCCTCCCCGCATGACAGGGCCCGAGCCCCGGCCCTCCAGGTGTTACCCACAGAAGCGACCCGCACCCTGTCCCCTACGGGACTCCTGACCCCGGACATCTCCGTATCATGGGGCCGAGCCACTACCAGCTCCATCGCCCGGCCTGGCCGCCATCTTGGATACTGCACCACGAGGCCGCGTGGCCTCAGCTCGACCCTAACCCTGGGCCTGGCCAGGCCCCGACATCCCGGCACCACCATCCACCCAGGAGGTGAACGGACCACTTGGCAGGTCAATGGGAGAAAGAAGTGTCGATGGCTCTCCCCCGCCAGGTGCCGATCGCCCCCAGCTCCCCCGGGCGCTGGCTCCACCCCCCTGCTGGGTGTCTGGACTCCCTCATCCCGGACCTCCCGACCTCCAAGTGCGAGGGTCCGGACATCAAAGGGCGCCAGACCTATAACTGGGGCAGCTTCAGAGCAGGAAGGCAGTTGTATCCTGGAGTCGAGAGACACCGTGACGAACTCATCCTTGACGGACTACTGGCGCTGCCGTAGCCCTGCCTTGTGAACTATTGTCCTGCTTGCTGGCGCTGCCGCAACCTACTGCATCCTTCATCCACGTCGGGACCTGCTGGCGCTGCCGCGGACCGTTGTAACTACCACCTTCACCGGGACCTGCTGGCGCCGCCGCGGACCGTCGCGACCTACGATCATCTCGAGACCTGCCGGCGCTGCCGCGGCCCGTCCACCTGGAACGCCGAGCTCGAGGATTGTGAGCTATCCATCATATCATCGCATCTACCAGATTGGTAACAAGACTGTCCCGCTACCCCCTTTCCCGTCCAAAAGACTAGAATCGAGGGGACCCCTGAGTCCTGACCTCCTTGTACCATCCTATCGTACCTAAAGATTGCTTATAAAGAACGTTAAACCTTATCTTTGTGTGGTGTTCATCTGTGGGGGGGAAGTTACTCGTCTGTACGATCACTGGAGACGGCTCGTCCGTCTAACTGCTAATGTATATACGTCTTTAGGACATAATAATTTGCGAAACAGACCTTCAGTACCACCTCTTGGCAAACCTGGTCCAGACAATTATGCCAGCCCAGCCCGTGAGTTTCCTTAGAAACCACAGGATAAATCTAAACAACAACAGTAAGATAGACCCTGAGGAGGCTCTCCACCCCTGATGTCCTCTGAGAGAGGACACGATTTTCGTCATTGTACTAAAATTAAGATTCCTGATAGATATCAGATTCCTGATCCCCGTTGTACTTGTTCCTTCAGGACTCATCTGACCAATGTATGACAGAGAAGGGCGATCTGACCGCAGACAAGAAGAGTACGTGAAACATGAATGGGATGTGAAGATAAAGAAGGCCAATCGTCTTCCTCCAAATAAAGAAAAAGAAATTGGTGGCATTATCAGCTAATAAGGCTGCAGACCGTGACTCTCCTCGAAAGCATGGCAGAAGCCACCATAGTGTGCCGGAAACTCCACAAATTTCTAGTGGTAGAGCAACTGAAATGTTTATTACCGTTGAAACCACGTATACCCACGTAGCCCATCCAGAAAAACTATATAACTACTTCTTATGACACTATTTTGTCAGAGGTTGACTGTCCACCTTTTGTTCTTGTGGTCCCCCAAGGTGAGGATGTAATCCTCCCTTCCTTTTCACACATTGTGCCTGACTGAATTCAAACACGCATGTGCATCTGAATGAGTCTTTGTATTGGCCTCAGCACTTTATTGTAATCACAGTGGTTGGGATAAGGAGTCCCGTTACCACGTTTTTAGTATACTGTCCACTCCTCAGGTTTAACCATAATATCCAATAAATTTTCCCCAACTGGAATACCAGGGGGTAGTCGAAACATGTATCTCTCAAATGATTAATCCTCTTTTTCCTGTTCTGAAACCAGATCATTGATATTGTATAGTCTTAGATTATAGACATTTGAATAGCCATCCACACACCTTTGCAGAACAGAATACACACAGTACAGCAATCATTAATAACGTGGTCAGTAAAAAATAAAAAAACACTTTGGGTATCTCCAATGGTTTTTTCAGTCACAATTTGGGCCCAGGGAGCCATGGCTGGTCCCCATTTAGCGCCCTCGATTTTCAGATACCAACTTCCTATGGGCCTTAAGAATAGCCTGGGAGTTTTTGCAGCATAAATTGTGTCGAATCTTCATGAAACGGACTCCGGTGCACTTTCCTACATAGATGACATCTACCTAATGGACGATTAATTAAACCACCATTTGGAAAGAGTGGATCACTTAATACTGCCATTTGCTGAACTTGGTTACAAATTTAACTTTAAAAAATCTTTATAGCCTTTTTCAGTGTCTGTTTCTTTGGGTATACACTTTCAAATGAAGGCAAAAGTCTTTCCCTACATTTTTGGGGAATAATGCACAACTGCAGCCTCCCAGTACACTTGAAAAATTTCAGTCCATTCTAGGATTTCTATGAATTTTGGATGAACATACATATCTGATTATGCACAATGCATTAAACCGCCATCTGCCTTAATACGCCCTGATTTTTCCGTCTCTAGCTGGATGACAGATCACATTGAAACCCTCAGATCTTTGCAGTCTGATCTGCTGGAAACATGTAATTTACATACATGTGTCAATACTACAAATTTTGTCATCCGTGTTGTGCCGGGTGCAATTAGATTTACAGTTCACCTTAAAAGAAAGCGAAGCACTACCTAGAGCACATAAATTGCATTTACATTCGCCTGCAGAAATGCCTTATGCTTCTACTGAAAAAAGTCTGATTGCTGTGCAAATGGCCATACTCAGGGAATTAACATTTGCTCAAGGTAAATGCATTACTGCTGTTTCTCCAACGCCTTCCTTAGAGGCTGTCTTCAAAGCTAACATCCATTAGGGCTACGTCTTTAACAGCTGTGGATGAAGACTTTGTCTTTAACCCTTCTTTGAAAAATCAAGCATTTTAGCAACATGAACATGTTTATCCTGTTGCTTCTTCCATTTTACCTATTGATCTATATACATGCAATATTTATACAGGTAGTTCAGCAGGACCTGCAGTAGGTTCTTAGCACCAATATTCTGCAGCATGCTCCATTGTTATTGGCTCAATATCCGATTGCGTTTTCCACCCCCAACCTACTCATACACAGTTTTTAGGAGACTGTACAATGCAGTTGGTTGAACTAAAAGCTTTACTTCTTGCACTTAGCTATATAGATCCCAAATTCCCCACGCTTATTGTGTGTGATTTATATTACTGTGTCCAGTCCTTCAATTATGATTTACATTTTTGGTGACAACATGATTTCAGAGATATCAAGGGTAGCACAATCCAGCACAAGCAGCTTTGTGTTAAAGTGGCAAATCTTAAAGATAGATTGCCACAAACCCATGTCATACATGCCAGTCAGTCAGAATATCTTTATTCGACTTATTAAAGTCATACAAAGAAGGAAAAAACATTAAAACTACACGCTAAAAAGTATACATTACGGTCATAACATTAAAAAAGCTTATACTCAATACACATTTTAAGTACTATTTACACTTAGTTAAAAGGTATGTATATATATAAAACCATGCCTATACTACAATTTCATACATTTAATAGACTTTTTAGGGCGAAGATTGACCAGCAACTTTCGCCCTAGCGGCCGCGACTAAAAAATTTGCAAGACCAAATGCAATACATGGGTTAGTCATTAGCTGTAGATAGAGCAGTGCTGGTCTCACCTGTGTGAACCCAGCATTTTTAAGCAATGGAAGTAAGTGTTTTTTCCTCTGCTCGTGGAATAAACTACAGAACATAATGAAGTGCATGGTGTCCTGCACAGAGAAATGGTCGCAGCTGCAAGGGGCGGCTAGTTCTGGCTTCTGCCAACCTTTAAAAGAACCTAGGTGAAAATGAATAAGGTTAAACCTTAGTTTGGTTAATAAAAACCTATGATAAGGGATAGTTACGAAGCGAAGGTATGGGGCCAATTGAGAATCGCTCAACAATAGGAAGTGAGCCCTAACTGCCGGCTTCTGAAGCTCGACTGCCTCACAGCTTGCTTCCTTCCTTTCTAAAAAGGCTTTTTTAATTTGGACTATGTCGCGGGTCGTGATTTTCTCAGGGGAACGAAAAAGTTCTGGGCGACCCAGATCTGAAAATGATTTACTTAGATAGGCCAGCCAAGGAATTTTACTCTGATTGTCCAGTGATAGGACATCCCTCAAAATTTTATGGTTCAGAGGTAAATCGGCGTTTAGCCATATTTTCAGCCATAAAATCAGGGGTGCAACGCTCAACAGGTCCGATAAATATGGCAAGCCCACCTCCTTATGAATCGAGTAGGTAGGGGTTGATTGGGGGACAGAAAGGAGGGATCTTATGAATCTGTTTTCTGCTCTCTGAATGGGGTCGAGGTTTACATAACCCCACAGAGAAGATCCATAAGATGCGATGGCAACAGGCTTACTTTTGTATATCTTCAACAACGCTTCCATGGGTCTAGCACCCAATTTACCGGCAAAACCCACGAGTGCGGAGGAAGATCTAGTTACTGCCAACCTCTTTGCGTTGATCTGTGGGCCCCAAGTGCATTTTTGATCGAACAACACTCCCAAATATGGAAATGTGGTTACCTCGGACACAGCGGTCCCACTGCAAAAAAATGATTTGTGTCTTCTCTTTGCGCCCTCTATGCCCATAACCATGGTATGGGATTTAGATGCGTTGACCTTTAGGTCCAGATTTTCCATAAAGGCGCCAAAGGCATCAAGAAGAATCTGCAGGCCAACACCTGTACGGGCTATCAGCACGGCGTCGTCCGCGTACAGGAGTGCCGGAATATGGGTGTCTCCTGCGCGCGGTACGTCCGTGCCCCTGCCCCTCAGATGTGCCCCAAGGCCGTTAATATAAATGGTGAAAAGCGTAGGGGCCAGGATGCAGCCTTGGCGTACTCCTTTGAGGGATTTAAATGAGGAAGTACACCTACCATTGTTAGACACTCTAACAGCTGCGAAAAGCTCCTGGTGTAACGAGGCCATATACGTGACTAGGGCTTCGTCAATTCCCATGTCTAACAAGATCGACCATAGTTTGGACCTGTTGACGAGGTCGAAAGCCGACGAAAGATCCATAAAGGCCAGAAAAACTGAGCCCTCCTTAGCCATTGTGTACTTAGAGATGAGTAAATGCAGATTAATGCATTGCTCAATCGTGCCTTTACTCTCTCTAAAGCCATATTGTAGGTCGCACAGCCCGCCGCAACCCTCAACGTTCTCCCTTAATCTTACTAGAAGAACTTTCCCCAGAATTTTTACAGTAGAGTCCAACAAAGATATGGGCCTATAAAAGGCTGGGTCGTCCCTCTGGCCTTTATTTTTGTAAATGGGAACAATAATAGAGTTAGCCCATGAGGCGGGTGCTGTGCTGGAGTTTACTGCATTGAACACGTTAGATAGCACTCTCGACCACATCTTGGGAGAGAACATAAAAAAGTCGGCCGGGACTCCGTCCGGGCCCGGGGCCTTATGTTTGGTTGTTTCCATAAGTGCCTTTTCTACTTCTTGAGGATTAAAAACAATAGGGTTAACCATCTCAAAAGAAGGTGAATGTCTATTATTATCCTCAACGGCTGCATTGTCCCCATACACATTTTTAAAAAAGGATAGCCATTTTTCTTCAGTGATTACGCAGTCCATCGGTAAGTTATCATCTTCCATAAAAAGAGGATGCTTGATGATTGCCCAGAATCTTCTGCTGTCCTTAAGCACCGAGGCTGAGAGGAGTTCTTCCCATGTTTCGCGCTTAATAGCGTCTTTACGGCTCTTTACTGCTGATTTATAGATTTTTCTCAGCCTCGCAATTTCCTCTTTTGGTCTTGGTACAATTTTAAGAGCCACCAACAGATCTCTATGGGCCTTCGAACATGCAGCGTTGAACCAACGCTTATGAGCTTGAGTTCCCGAAAGAGGTTTAGCTATAAGATCTTTCGAGACCTGTGCACAAATTTCCTCGTAAGCAGAGACCAGTAGGCTCCCTTGGGTGTCGGAGTTCTGACACAGCTCGGTCTGCATTTTAATTTTGGGGAAGCATTTTTTATAGAAGTCTTCCGGGATTACCTTTGCCCATTTTATTCTTCTATCTTGATCTGTAGGCCTCAGAGAGGAGGCTGAGTTTACGAAAGATGGTGCTGTGCCCATCTGGCTGCCCCACGCCACTTCAAGAAGCACTGGGTTGTGGTCGCTGAAGTGGGTTTCCACCGTCCTATATGCTGTGATAAGGGATAGGATACCAAGAGAAACGAAAATATAGTCTATCACAGAACCATTCTGACTACCGTTGAAAGTTGGCGTTCTAGCGCCGAAATTGGGCTCATAAAGGTTATGATTAGCCAGTAGGTCTTCAAGCTCCTGTCCCTCTGTGGTATGTTCAAAGTGGGGCGCTTCCAAGGCGGCGTCCTCATCGTCACATACTGCTCTTCCCTTGCAGGTTAAATTGCATAAATGAATGTTAAAATCACCTAGTAAAACTAACTCAAATACAGAGGAGATATTCTGTAGGACTGAATTTAAAATGCTATCTAAGTTAGCAATATTTCGACCATTATAGGCACTGTTACTTGAATTATAGAAGTTGACGTATAAGGTCCTACTAGTTTTATTGATAGTCCTTTCAACGATCAATATGTTATCAGATTCAGACCTGATCTGTCTGTAACTTCCTTTTAAATCCGTGGAGAATAAGAGCACCAGGCCGCCTTTGGCTCTACCCATATTGCTAGGGACTGCAGGAATTGCAAAACTAGTGTATCCGTCCCACCAGAAATTGCTGGCAGTGTCCCATGTTTCTTGCAGCGCAATGATGTGATACTTAGAAATAAAGCTGCGCCATACTGGGTCCTGGCGTTTGGTGCTTAGGCCCGCCACATTCCAGCTTGCAATCCTGCATGACTCCCTGGTAGTCGTGGGTTCGCTGCCACACTCAGAGTCGCCTTCCTCGAAAACTTGCGCTAAAGTGGCACCAGTAGAATTCACGTGACAAAGAACCTGTCTCGTCCCGCTGATAGTGCCCATGTCAGGAACAGCGTCTGACCCGAAAGAAAGTATCTGCTGACCACGAGTGGTGGGTATATATGAATCTATGACTGCGTTAGACCTATAAAAGCTTTGGGGATCATTGGTGTTTAGACCCTCTTTGTGTGAGTTTGAGTTGAGTAGTCCAAAATTGACTGGGTTGGATCTTGATGCAAGTCAATCACAGGTGTTAAGGTCCGATAAAGGGCCAAACCTGTTACCTGTGGTGAAGCCCCAAGCAGAAGGGGTGGCTGGGTGAATCTGAGCGGCGTGAGCTTGATTCCACTGATGATGTGGGATGAATGGGTGGCCCATGGCCGGCTCCATACTCTGCCATCGTGTTGACCTGATGCCCCGTGCGCTAAATTCGTAACCAGGTTCGCCGTTCGACCACCCGTTAGGACCAAACCCATGTGGGTGAGCCGGGGGGATGAACCGCTCATATGGGTAAATGATTCTTCCTGGCATTTGCTGCGGTACAGGCGGGAACCGATCACTAGTGAATCCAGGGCCCTTTGCCCCTCCCCAGCTACTGTTGCTCCTATGCTTAGCTGGCCTGTTAGCATTGGCTAAGGTAGAGGATTGGGTCTCGTTGTTAAAAAATCTGAGTGTTAACGGAACTATGGATCCATTACGCCGTTGAGGCGGGAAGAGATTAATCAGGATTTCAGGAAGAACATCTGCGATGGAAAAATTTATGATGACGCAGTCTCCCTGAAATTTTTTTGGCTTATTGCCAATCCAAGGTACCCTCCTGGTCGAAACTATGACACCTGCCAATTTGTCCAACCCATCTTGCGCCATGTAAATGTTGTTAGAAAGCCAATGTAGGGCCTTATCCTTGAGATCCTGGTTGGACTCTGTTTTGTCTTGTGATAAAACTGGAACATTGGCCAGTACCAGGACTAGCGGTAACGCTTCCGCTAAAAACTGGACCGGTCTGGCCTCTTGGTTGAGTACCACTGTTGCGTCGGTGGTGATGACATGAGGACCCCCGGTTGCCGCACTCTGATTCGGGGCTATTGATGTTAAGGATGGAGGTGGGTGTGGCAGGTCTGATTGAATGGGCTGCGTGTTTCTATCCGTAGAGGGGACATCCTCATCCGTAGATATTAGGTCTGTGACGAGGTTTGAAAGATTCTCTAGTTCCTTAGCCAAATTACCGTGGACCCCTCCCAGTTTCTTAACTTCGGCAGTCAGTTTGTCCACTTTCCCGATCAAGGGCTTTATGATAGTTTTGATCTTGATATCTATCATTTCCTGGATCCTATTGAAGAGGTCATCATCAGATATGCGCCTGGACTCGAGATCTACCTCATGGTCTGTGGGATTACCCCTTCTTCTGGGAGGTGGAGTGGCTGGTTTGTTCCTCCCCTGTTGTTTCCCCCCTCTCTTAGCTGCTGTTTTCCTGCATGCTCTAACGGCACGATTGGGGGGGGACTGGAGCTGAGGGGCCTCATCTATGACGTCTGTCTGAATACTTGTCTCGATGGAGGCTTCGTCAGCTAGGTCTATCAAATCAGCACTGTCCTTAGCAGAAGTCAAATTTTCAATGGCTTCGATTTGGTTAATCATAGAGTTAGGTCCAGAGTCTGCGGCAATTAACTGTGTGTTACCTATCAGAGAATCGGACATAACTGTACTTGTAGACGGGCTATCTGCAGGCAGCACTGGTGATTGACTTAAGCCCAGAGATTGTCTTCTCTTGCTGTTAATGCTAGTTACCACTTGGACTAAATATGAGTCAAGAGTGTTCACGGCCTCTGCCGATTGGGGAGCCAGTCTTTTGACCATGTTTTGAATTAGTATTTGTAGGGTCGTAGACCCACACTGTCGGCAGAACTGTGATCGAGGGACTCGCAAGTCTTGGTAAATAATGGTGTATAAGGTGGTCAACTAAGGGGAACTGACTAAACCTGCGTTAATGACCGTATTTACTCCCGCCTAAAGGAACCAAGTAGCCGTACCTCAAGTCCGCGTGGTCGTCTTCAGGGTGGTGGCCTAGCCTGGCCTTGTCGCGCCTCGGAGGGCCTCAGAGGGCCCGCCCTTTGCCCGGGCTTAGCCCCGGGCGTCCCGCTCGCGTCCCGCGACGCTGAGGGCTGATGCTTTTCTAGAGCCCCTCCCGTCGCTTCTGCAGCGTCGGGGAACGCGCCGCCGCTGAGCCCGATGGGAAACGTAGTCCCAAGGCGGCGGCGCGACTGGTGGCGGTAACTCGGCGTGGGTGATGGTCTCTGGTCGCCTGCTCGGTCTCCTGACACAAGCGCTGTCTTACTGGGTAAGGCTCCGAATGCAAGATGCTCCGTGGGTTTGTGCAGCGTCTCCCGCCCGCTCCACCGAGGGCTGATGCTTTTCTAGAGCCCCTCCCGTCGCTTCTGCAGCGTCGGGGAACGCGCCGCCGCTGAGCCCGATGGGAAACGTAGTCCCAAGGCGGCGGCGCGACTGGTGGCGGTAACTCGGCGTGGGTGATGGTCTCTGGTCGCCTGCTCGGTCTCCTGACACAAGCGCTGTCTTACTGGGTAAGGCTCCGAATGCAAGATGCTCCGTGGGTTTGTGCAGCGTCTCCCGCCCGCTCCACCGAGGGCTGATGCTTTTCTAGAGCCCCTCCCGTCGCTTCTGCAGCGTCGGGGAACGCGCCGCCGCTGAGCCCGATGGGAAACGTAGTCCCAAGGCGGCGGCGCGACTGGTGGCGGTAACTCGGCGTGGGTGATGGTCTCTGGTCGCCTGCTCGGTCTCCTGACACAAGCGCTGTCTTACTGGGTAAGGCTCCGAATGCAAGATGCTCCGTGGGTTTGTGCAGTTGGTTGAACTAAAAGCTTTACTTCTTGCACTTAGCTATATAGATCCCAAATTCCCCACGCTTATTGTGTGTGATTTATATTACTGTGTCCAGTCCTTCAATTATGATTTACATTTTTGGTGACAACATGATTTCAGAGATATCAAGGGTAGCACAATCCAGCACAAGCAGCTTTGTGTTAAAGTGGCAAATCTTAAAGATAGATTGCCACAAACCCATGTTATACATGCATTGAGTCATCAACCTGTGGGAGCACATGCTGTAGGGAAATCTACGACAGATGAGGCAGCCAGATCTGCAGTAATCATGGCTAAAACAGCAGTAGTAACACGATCTGAAACTTGTATCGATAATTTGTATTTGTATTTGTATTGGGTATTTGTAAAGCGCATCTATTGCTCCGGAAGGAGCATCCTGGCGTTGAGAAAGTGTACAATACAATTATGGAAACTAGATAGCCGCCATTACAAAGGCATCTGGTA
The DNA here is from genome assembly GCF_964263255.1 of Lissotriton vulgaris. NCBI lineage: Eukaryota > Metazoa > Chordata > Amphibia > Caudata > Salamandridae > Lissotriton > Lissotriton vulgaris. The sequence goes on from NC_141692.1 coordinate 10,790,686, forward strand.
AATTAAAGATCCAGGTCTTTAATTGCTTCCTGAAGAGATTCTCCTGTCCCAGGAGTCTAAGGTCTATGGGTATGGCATTCCAGGCCCTAGAGGCCAAAACATCCAAGCCCCCCCCCCCCATTGGTTTTATAGTAGAATCTGGAGATGTTAATCAGATTACCACCAGATGATCTCAACTTTCTGGAAGGATTACAGCAGGTATACCGCTTAGATAGATACCTCGGACCGATGTTGTTAAGAGCTCGAAAAGTGGTCAGCCGGATCTTAAACAAAATCCTCTTATGCAGGGGTAGCCAGTGCAGCTGTTTGAGGGCCGCCGAAGCGGATGATTTCCTTGGTAATTTCCATACCAATCTGGCGGCTGCGTGTTGCACGCTCTGCAATTTTCTTAAAGTGGCCTTTTTTGCTCCAGCCAGCAGGCCGTTACAATAGTCTAAACGGAAGAGTATAAGGGCCACTGCCATGGCCTTTCTTGAGTCAGTGGGAAGGAAAACAAAAAATTTCTTCACAGATTTGATAATGCCGAAACAGCGTCCTGCCACATTCCTCACGTGCTGATCGAAGGAGAGTTCAGAGTCAAATAAGACCCCCAAGTTTCTAGCTGCTTCCACTGAGTGGGGCGGAGCGGGGGAGTCCTCTGCCCACCATTTATCAGGGCAGAAGTTGAAATTTTTCCCCATGGGCAAAATCTCCGTCTTATTAGCGTTACATTTTAAATGGTTGTTTTCTATCCACTGAAAAACAACCGTTCTTTAAGTTCGGTTCGGCATCAGTGGAGTTTTTGTTTAGGGGTACAATCATTTTTCAAACTCTTTATTTCGGCTTAAATGCCATAAAAGAACAATGCATACTTTACATTACATTTCATTAGTAAATAAAAACATATCACTACAAAAAACATAAAAGCACATTAGTTAAAAGTACAATTCAAGTTGGAAGATAATTTGAGCGGAAACATACAGTCATAAATCATAGAATGGACCGTCATGCCAATTCCAAGCAATCAGTTCAGTTATAATTGATGCCCCATTTTTTTCCTTTGATAAAAGATAGAAAGTAAAAATCTACTGACACTAAATATTATCTGTTGAGATGTGTTTGTTGTTAGGATTCTCAGAGCCTGTGAACATGACCTCAAGCCTAAAAGTAGGCATATCGGTTTTATCCATCTCTTTCTTGCCTGAACATAGAAGGGGCAGAAAAGGAGGATGTGCTGCTCGTTTTCGATCTGGTTGTGATCACACATAGGGCAAATTTCATCCATTACTGGGGATGATGAATCGCGGTTCCTAGCCCATGGAGCCAAGGTAGTTTTAATTAATAAGTTTCCATACCTAAATTTTAAAAATAAAGTTTTGGCAAGAGGGGGCTCTATTTCATCCATAAAAATCTCATAAAAGGGTTCGTCCTTAAAGTTTAGGAACTTTGCAACTAAGGTCCCACTAGTTGTGTTACTTACAGTCCTATTTAATATAAAACTCCAAAAGGCCCTTTTTAGAATTAATTTGGGATTGACGGGTAATTGCTCGGGGTTCTCCCAAAAATGTTTCAATCCTATATTATTCAACCATGTCTTGATGTGCCTTAGCCATGAGGTGGTAGTCTGACTGTCAAGTATCATAATTTCCTTCAGCCCGTCTCTGTAATCTTGAAGTTCAGGGACATGCCATAATCTAACCCACAGCATTAAAGGTCGAATCAGGACTTGGTGATCGGTTCTTTTGAAGTTTAGGTCCAGTTCCAAGGGTACTAGTGGGGTGCCTCTCGGGACCCTTACCAAACTACGCATAAAGTTATTATCTAGGACACTAAATGTCTCCCTGGACCCAGGACCCCATATTTCAGCACCATAAAGGACTGATGATTGGACCTTAAATTTAAATAGTTCCATCACTGGGGACACCGCTTTGCTGGTGCTCAGACTTTGGTTTAGCATTCTGAGCAAAGATTAATTTACTTTTATCCATTTGGGATTTCCAAGTAAAGTTTGAATCCAAGGTCACCCATAAATATGAAAAGTGAGGCACTGATTCCAGCTTTACTCCCTTTAATGTTAGGCAGCCCTTATCCGGTTTAATCGGATTTAGGGCCATACATTTGGTCTTCTTACCATTGATCTCCAACCCCTTTTGGCTACAATATTCACTAAAGGTGTCTAATAATGTCTGTAAGCCATTTTTCGTTTGGGAAATCAAAATGGTATCATCAGCAAATAGTAAGGTTGTCACCTTTTCGCCGTTCAGTTTAGGAGAGTCATTTTTACATCTCTCTAAAAAGGAAGGAATATCGTTTACAAAAAGGGAAAAGAGCGTAGGAGCCAAGACACAGCCCTGCCGGACTCCACGTTCGATGGGTATTTTTTGAGTTAATTCACCATTTGGACCCCATCTAACTCTCGCAAAATTCCCTTTGTGTAACTCTTTGATCTGAACGACAAGATTATTTGGCATGCCTGCTGCACTCAAGGTTTCCCATAGGAGATTGCGAGGCACCAGATCAAATGCTGCCCTTAAATCAACAAAGGCAACATATAGATGGCACCTTTTGATCACTACCTACTTCCAATAGAGGCAGCAGAATCTAAAGATTTGGTCTATTGTGCTGACTTTTGGTCTGAATCCGGCTTGGAATTTAGTTAGAATTGAATTTTCATCTAGCCAGTTACTCACGCGTAATAGAATGTGTCGTGAGTAGATTTTCTGTAGGATGTCCATTAGACTTATTGGCCGATAATTACATGGGTCCATCCTATCTCCTTTTTTAAAAATTAAAACAATTTCCGCTCCCTTCCAACTTTCAGGGAATTCTAAAGTGCAAGAAAATGTATTGCACAAGTAATTTATATAAGGTGCCCATACTCCTAGGTCATGCTTGTATAGGGTACAATCAATTGAGTATCATCGGCATAAGATGTTACAAGTATGCCGTATGACTCAATTAAGGCGATGAGGGGAATCATATAAACATTAAATAATAAAGGACTCGGAATAGAGCCTTGTCCATCACCACCCCCTTTTGTACCGCTTTTGGCCGCCATAAGTGTGGCAGGGTATGCTCAGACGTGAGTCCCTTGCTCACTTTGCCACTGGATTCAAGCAAGCCGGGCTGAAGACGGCTGGAATGCTGGAAACCGGTCCTCGGAAGCTTGTTTCCAGTCCAGGGAAGACATGGCTTGGCAGTTCGGGCTGGACTGTTCCCATGAGGCACAGGGTCAGACTGATTTGTATATAGCCATGTCTGAACTGGGGTGGCTGAGTGGGCTAAAGAACGGTTATGGATTAAACCCAGATCTTTTGACTGGGTGTGAGTGTTTGATTGATTCAGATGCTCCGTCCATCACCGCCCCCTTTTGTACCGCTTTTGGCCGCCATAAGTGTGGCAGGGTATGCTCAGACGTGAGTCTCTTGCTCACTTTGCCACTAGATTCAAGCAAGCCGGGCTGAAGACGGCTGGAATGCCTGAAACCGGTCCTGGGAAGCTTGTTTCCGGTCCAGGGAAGACATGGCTTGGCAGTTCGGGCTGGACTGTTCCCATGAGACACAGGGTCAGACTGATTTGCATATAGCCATGTCTGAACTGGGGTAGCAGAGTGGGCTTAAAAACGGTGATGGATTAAACCCAGAACTTTTGACTGGGTGTGAGTGTTTGATTGATTCAGATGCTCCGTCCATCACCACCCCCTTTTGTACCGCTTTTGGCCGCCATAAGTGTGGCAGGGTATGCTCAGACGTGAGTCCCTTGCTCACTTTGCCACTGAATTCAAGCAAGCCGGGCTGAAGACGGCTGGAATGCCAGAAACCGGTCCTCGAAGCTTGTTTCCGGTCCAGGGAAGACATGGCATGGCAGTTCGGGCTGGACTGTTCCCATGAGGCACAGGGTCAGACTGATTTGCATATAGCCATGTCTGAACTGGCGTGGCAGAGTGGGCTAAAGAACGGTGATGGATTAAACCCATTTTTTATGACTGGGTGTGTGTGTTTGATTGATTCCGATGCTCCGTTCATCACCACCCCCTTTTGTACAGTTATTTTGCCCAGCACTGGAAGGAGGGATATTGGTCGTAGATTGGATAAATCAGTAGTAGATTTATTGGGTTTTTTCATAAGTGGCTTGACTATTGCTTTTTTCCAGTCCGAGGGGACCACGCCTGCCCTAAGTGAGGCGTTGAGGATCCCATTAATAATGGGATTGACTACGTCGATCGTCTGATGAAGTATCGGCAGGGGACAAGAATCAGAAGGGGCCCCTGATTTGCAGGCCAGAATAACTTCCCGGGTTTGAAGCAAAGAGGCCGGTGTCAGGATCTAACTAGGCGCCTGCATTGAAAACCTGGTACATCGCTTAGAAACTACAATTCCCAGAAGCCTCGGCTGAGGCTATTTCAGGAAGAATGACATGCTTCCTGGTGCGTGTAATTCCGGCGTTTTGGGTGCTACGCGAGAGGGAAGCCTTCTCTCGCACTTTCGTTTGGTCTACGAGGATTCTCCTGCTTGGAAGAACTTTGCAAAGGTAGGAGCGGTATCCTGTTTCTGATTCCCGTCATTGAGCGGAGCGCGGTGGCGGCTGCTACGCGTTGCCGTCTTGCTCGTCGCGTGCAGTGAAGGAACTGCTCGCGTAATTGTTTTTGGATTGCTTTGCAGCCTATTGCGGAGCGTAGTGGTTCCCAGCCACACGTTGCCGTATTGACCTGGACTGGGTTTTCTGTACGATCGCTGATTGTCAGTTCTAGCCTGCTGAGGCATAGGTGGTGCACGGAGGTGATAGACGCTACGTGTCACCAGTACAAGCTGCTTGTTTTCTCTTTGGTTATGACCATTTCTGGATTCAGGTTAAAACGGAGCACCGTGGCGGTCTCAGCTACGTGTTTCCGTGAGGACAGTAATTAACTAACTGAGGTGTTGTGTACTAATAGTATTAACCAGTGGAAAATACTATCAAACAACAAATCGTTATTTCTTTTTGGATTCCTTTTGATTCTATCTGTGGAAAACTGACTGCTTGGTATTCAACAGGATCTGGCAGAGCGGAATGCTGTGGTTCTTGCTTCCCACGCATTGCCGTGTTCTGCGTTTCTATTCTCTGTGCTGCCGCTCTTTGGTTTTCCTCAGTCCTCCTCTTCAGTGTGAATAGTGGGATACTCTCCCAGGAACCCCCTTGTTTAGATATTGCATCTTCTTGTAGAAGGTATGAGAGGCATAGTGTACTAGGTCCATTGTTACTGTGGCACATGTGATTATTGGTCTCACTGTATTTATATCTCATATAGGACGAGAGTACCAAAGAGGGATAACAGAAATACATTTCCAGAACTCCTGTTTTTATATCCACAGGTATACAGTTTATATGTCTACTATATGAGTGTTCAGATCTTAGAAAGGAACAGTGTTCTTATCTCTGTGCCTTTTGTCGTTTCAGATATTCCCTTCCCCTGCAGACACCTCCCTTTCCTTCCCTGTTTATTATTTTGTATTTACCCCTCGCCTAATGGCTCAAATCCTCTGTTGACATATACTCAGAGGGTTTGTGACGTTTGGAGGTGGGCTGTATGATCATCATCCGGATCCTGTGGAGCGTACCTGACAGAATTACACGCCCACGAATTTAGCTACACCCGATCCGGGTGGAGGTCATATGGCTACTTTGGAGGACGTGCTTCAGGCCTTGGTACTGGTGCAACAAGAGCTTGTTGCCTCCAAGGCCGAGGCCACAGCTTTAAAGGAAAAGGTGGACAGATTAAGTAGGAACCCTTTCGATGCCTCTCCCTCGCAAATACAGGTGACTGTTCCACCTCCTATCCCCCTTGCTAGCCCAGAGAGATATTCAGGGGATCCTTCCAAGACTCAAGTTTTCATGACTCAAATCATGATGCACTTTTCGTGCAAACCGGCCTCCTTCCCGACCAATCATTCTCGAGTGGCTTTCGCTATCTCCTATTTGATAGGAGATGCGGCTAATTGGGCTGTGCCTTTGGTGCGTAACGATGACCCTGTGCTGAATAACTGGACGGCGTTTAGGGCTGAGTTCGAGAGGGTGTTCGATCGCCGAGCTACCTCTTTTAGTGCGGACCGGGAACTGTTAACACTTAGACAGGGGAAGAGGGATCTGATATCCTATTTAACAGATTTCAATCGTTTGATAGCTGAAACATCCTGGCCAGAGGAAAAAAGGATGTCCCTGTTTTATCAAGGGTTGAGGGATAGTCTTAAGGATGTTATCGCACAGATAGATCCCCAGCCAGTTACCTGTGCCGACATGATAAACCTGACCCTACGTCTGGATGGTCGGATAAGTGATAGAGGGAATGACAGAAGGCGATGGGAACGAGGGACCTTTGGGTCCGACTCTACACCCAGGAGAGCAGGGATGGCTACAGAACAGGGGGCTGAACCTATGGAGATAGGGGCGGTTAAGGCCCCACTGACCAAGAAAGAAAAGGAACATCGCCAAGCTCAGGGTCTGTGCCTTTACTGCGGGAAGAAGGGCCACTATGTTAGGGAGTGTCCTACTAAACCTAAGATGAGTGGTGGGTGGAATAGGAGTAAAAGACTGGCCATCACATCGATGGGAACTCCGGAGAAAGGCAGGCAGGTGGAGGTTGAAGTAGAAAAGGGTTCCCCGCCTTACCAAATCCCCTCCTTGACAGTACTGACATTGATGGAGACCGAGACACACATACTCCTTCCCATGGGCTTGGAGAGCCGGTTGCATACCCACCAGGTGAGCGTCATGATCGACTCAGGAGCCACTGGGAACTTTATTGATAGTGGGCTGGTTTCCGCTCTGTCTCTGGAGAGAGTGCCACGGGAGTTCCCTGAAGAGGTACTAGCTGGGGACGGAAAACCGTTAAAGTCAGGAAAGATTACGGAACAAACAGACACTCTTGTGTTGTCTGTGCCAATACCGGAAGGACTCCATAGAGAGGAATTAAAATTGAATATCATTGAAGCACCTCAATATGAGGTTATACTAGGAATGCCCTGGTTAAGCCGCCACAATCCGACGATTGATTGGAAAACAAAGGAGGTTCGGTTTGCTTCCGAGGATTGTAGGGAACATGTGATCATATCAGGTACAGAGAAGGCTGCAGTCTCGTATCTGGCGCTAGTAGTGGCTACAGCTGCTGAAAAGGTGGTGGTGTTGCCCTTACAATATAGGGGGTATGAGGATGTCTTTAGTGAAAGCATGGCTGAACAACTGCCTCCTCTTAGACCTGGAGTTCTGGACTTTTTGGTTCCGTCCAGAGGTGTCAGGGATAACACCCGAAGACCCCGGAGTTCTACCTGTCTCGGTGTACAAATAAACAGAAACACGGGCTTCTCGATGTTGGCGTCAAAGACCAAAGGTTTATTACTGCAGGAACACAGAAGTCACAGAAACTACACACGGGCAGTGTCTAGGAGCCTGTTCGATTTGTACAAAGAGGGTTGCTCCTTATATACTAAAAATTGGGCTTGAGGCAAATTCTTTACATGTTAGTACATTCCCAAACCTTTGTGTCCTAAACAATAAATATTTGGCGTTGCACAGGAATCGTTGACAATATCTGATGTCAAAACATTACGAACGAGGGGTTCTCACTTTTCCATCATAATCTCATGTCAACTTTTCATTCAAGACCCGGACCGCCTCATCGTAAATTTCGTTACCTCCCCCTAATAAAAGCCCAGAAGGAAAGGAGCAGAGCCAGGTGCAGAAGATAGAAAAGCAGGATAAGAGATGTTTGTGGGTCGTAAATGGGCAAGGCTACCAGCTTCGGCCGCCTAATCATGATCAGGCCAACGAACACGAGAACCAGTATAGCAGGACTAGCCTCGGGCAGAGGAGGCAGCTTCTGTCGAGTCATGCAGCCATGGCGTGTTCTGTTCTAAGGTGCACGTGTCACTAGAGATGTGAATCTCCGGCTAAAGCCTACGTGTCCTTAATCGAAATGAAGTAATCAGAGGTCATTGCGTGTCCATTGTCTATGTGAGGGCAAGAAACACAAAATGGCTGCCATAATCTAAGATGGATGCCATGGGTAGATCAGAAATGTGTTTGTAACAGGAGTACTCTTGCTCGTAGCATAGCAAAAACACCAGGATATGCTAAATGGATCATTTGCGGTTCACTGATACCAAAATTATGTATTTACGACAATGCTGAAAACACGGGTTCAAATCGTCACGGAACCTCAGACCCTACGATTGTCGGATTGATTTGGTGGAAGGGGCAACGCTTCCTTCCTGCAGAGTGTATGCCCTATCGGTTCCTGAAACCGCACACTTGAGGGAATATCTAGACCACTACGTGGCCATTGGGTTCATCCGACCCTCCAGATCCCCCGCTGCCTCCCCCTTGTTTTTTATCAAAAAAGCCAACGGTGAGTTGAGGGCATGTGTCGACTACAGAGTCCTAAATAAAAACACAGTGAGGAATAGATACCCTCTGCCCTTAATAACAGTCCTACTAGATCAGGTAAAAGATGCAAAAATCTACACCCGTCTGGATTTAAGGGGAGCCTACCACCTGGTCAGGGTTAGAGAGGGCGACGAGTGGAAAACGGCCTTTAAGACTCGTTATGGCCTATACGAGTATACTGTCATGCCGTTTGGGCTGTGTAACGCCCCTGCGGCATTTCAGTATTTTCTTAATGACGTCTTAAAGGAGTTTGTGGATGTGTGTGCGGTTGTCTACATAGACGACATTCTTATCTATTCCGACAACCCCAAACAGCATCATGTTCATGTCACTCAAGTGTTGCAAAAGTTGGGTGACAACAGACTTTTCTGCAAGCTATCCAAATGTGAGTTCAGTGTGCCTGAAGTTGAGTTTTTAGGGGTGGTGCTGAATCATTCTGGGTTGCAGATGTCAGAACGAAAGGTGAAGGCAGTGCAAGAATGGCCTGTTCCTAAAAGTGTTAAGGAAGTACAAAGCTTTTTAGGGTTTTCCAACTACTATCGCAGGTTTATAGCACAGTTTTCTCAGGTGGCAGCCCCTTTGTCCAGGTTGTTGAGAAAAGGGGTTCCCTTTCAGTGGAGTGAGGTTGCGGATGGAGCCTTTCAGTCCCTCAAAACTGCTTTTACATCAGCTCCCGTTTTGGCACACCCTAAACCAGAATACCCGTTCATTGTCGAAGCGGATGCATCGGATGAGGCTGTAGGGGCTATCTTGTCACAAAGAAATCATCTTACGGGACAATTACACCCTGTGGCCTATCTATCAAAGAAGCTTAGTCTGGCTGAAAAGAACTACACGATAGCGGAAAAAGAACTGCTTGCGATTAAAAAAGCCTTCCAGGAATGGCGACAGCACCTGTGGGGGGCGGCTTTTCCGGTTACAGTATTTTCGGACCACCGAAACTTACAGTACATGAAAACCGCCCGCAACCTCTCTAAGAGACAAATGCGGTGGATGCTGTTTTTCTCTGAATATGACTTTACTATCACCTTCCGTCCTGGGGCTGACAACAAGAAGGCTGATACCCTATCACGTCAACAACAGGGGGAGACATCCACAGAACTACCTAGACTTGAGGCCATTGTGGATCCAAAAAAGGTGGTGTGTGTATTACAGGCCGACTCTTTCTTGGATCATATCAGTCAGGCAAAGACCCCAGGGGAATGGATTGAGTGGGCAGCCCAGGGTAGTGGCCGCACGTTAAAGAAAGGACTTCCTTTCCAAAACAATAAGTTGTTTCTTCCGAAGGAACCCATGAGAAAGACCGCTTTCGAATGGTGTCATGATTCTCGGTTGGCAGGACATCAAGGAGTGTGCAAGACTATGCAGTTATTACAAAGACACTTTTGGTGGGACTCTGTCAAGAAAGACGTGGTCGCTTGGGTAAGGTCGTGCAGTGAATGTGCCATGGCAAAGACCGAGACTGGGAAAAAGAAAGGGCTGTTACTTCCTTTACCCACTCCCAAAAGACCCTGGCAGACTATAAGCCTGGACTTTGTTACCGGCTTACCCCCGGATCAAGGGAAAACCGCTATCTTAGTGGTAGTCGATTGTCTATCCAAATTGGGTCATTTTATTCCATGTGTAAACCTGCCCACGGCAAGCCAGACAGCGCAATTGCTGTTGTCCCAGGTTATCAGGCTCCATGGAGTACCCGAAGTCATTGTCTCCGATAGAGAGCCTCAGTTCGTAGCCCGGTTTTGGAAGTTTTGGTGTCAGGCTCTGGGTATTCGTTCCTCTATTTCAACCAGTTTCCATCCACAAACAGATGGACAAACGGAGAGGTTAAATCAAACCCTGAAGAAGTATCTGAGGTGTTATGCTGCAGAAGCTCAGGATTCGTGGGTTTCATTATTGTGGCTGGCTGAAGTAGCGCACAAGAACGCTTGGCACTGTTCCTTGGGGGTAACTCCATTCTGTGCTACATATGGGTACGACGCTAAAATCCTTCCCATTACCCTTCCTGAGGTGATATCCAACCAGCCTACTGTATTGGGTCAAATGCGTAAGGTACAGGCCATCCACAAAACGATCAGGTCCCATTTGATCAAAGCAAAAAGGGAGTATAAGAGATACGAGGATAGACACAGGAGACAAGGGCCATCCTATGCGGTAGGAGATAAAGTATGGCTTTCAACAAGAAACATCAGATTCAAGCTCCGCAGCATTTTCCACCCCAAATACATTGGGCCATACACGGTGGTGAAACAGATTAACCCAGTTTCCTACAAACTGAAGCTGCCTGGGTCTCTTCGTATACATCCGGTTTTTCATTGTCACCTATTGAAACCGGCATACTCGGCCAGGCGTAGGGCCCCTCCCCCTGTGTTGTGTGACGGCGGTTTCGTGGCTGTGGTACAGAGCATTAAGGATTCAAAGTTTCGTAGGGGGGTGTTATGGTACCTAGTGTCGTGGAAAGGGTATTCTGCTGAGGATGACTCTTGGGAACCTGTGACCAACATCCATGCACCTGAGGCTATACGTTCCTTCCATCGTAGGTTCCCCCTGCGGCCTGGTCCTAGTAGGCGCTGAGAAGGGGGACATACTGTCAAGATCTAACTAGGCGCCTGCATTGAAAACCTGTTACATCGCTTAGAAACTACAATTCCCAGAAGCCTCGGCTGAGGCTATTTCAGGAAGAATGACACGCTTCCTGTTGCGTGTAATTCCGGCGTTTTGGGTGCTACGCGAGAGGGAAGCCTTCTCTCGCACTTTCGTTTGGTCTACGAGGATTCTCCTGCTTGGAAGAACTTTGCAAAGGTAGGAGCGGTATCCTGTTTCTGATTCCCGTCATTGAGTGGAGCGCGGTGGCGGCTGCTACGCGTTGCCGTCTTGCTCGTCGCGTGCAGTGAAGGAACTGCTCGCGTAATTGTTTTTGGATTGCTTTGCAGCCTATTGCGGAGCGTAGTGGTTCCCAGCCACACGTTGCCGTATTGACCTGGACTGGGTTTTCTGTACGATCGCTGATTGTCAGTTCTAGCCTGCTGAGGCATAGGTGGTGCACAGTGATGATAGACGCTACGTGTCACCAGTACAAGCTGCTTGTTTTCTCTTTGGTTATGACCTTTTCTGGATTCAGGTTAAAACGGAGCACCGTGGCGGTCTCAGCTACGTGTTTCCATGAGGACAGTAATTAACTAACTGAGGTGTTGTGTACTAATAGTATTAACCAGTGGAAAATACTATCAAACAACAAATCGTTATTTCTTTTTGGATTCCTTTTGATTCTATCTGTGGAAAACTGACTGCTTGGTATTCAACAGGATCTGGCAGAGCGGAATGCTGTGGTTCTTGCTTCCCACGCATTGCCGTGTTCTGCGTTTCTATTCTCTGTGCTGCCGCTCTTTGGTTCTCCTCAGTCCTCCACTTCAGTGTGAATAGTGGGATACTCTCCCAGGAACCCCCTTGTTTAGATATTGCATCTTCTTGTAGAAGGTATGAGAGGCATAGTGTACTAGGTCCATTGTTACTGTGGCGCATGTGATTATTGGTCTCACTGTATTTATATCTCATATAGGACGAGAGTACCAAAGAGGGATAACAGAAATACATTTCCAGAACTCCTGTTTTTATATCCACAGGTATACAGTTTATATGTCTACTATATGAGTGTTCAGATCTTAGAAAGGAACAGTGTTCTTATCTCTGTGCCTTTTGTCGTTTCAGATATTCCCTTCCCCTGCAGACCCCTCCCTTTCCTTCCCTGTTTAATATTTTGTATTTACCCCTCGCCTAATGGCTCAAATCCTCTGTTGACATATACTCAGAGGGTTTGTGACGTTTGGAGGTGGGCTGTATGATCATCATCCGGATCCTGTGGAGCGTACCTGACAGCCGGTGTAAAGGCGCTGAGAGAATGGGCCTTCATCTCCATCTTATCAGGGCCATCTGACATGGGGGATGAGTGATGATCAAGGAAATTCCTCTGGAACAATTCGATTTTCTCCTCAAAGTAGTCAGCAATTTGATTGCATAGGTCTAAGGACGGCGGAATTTCTGGCTGAAGGGCTTTAGGGTGTGTGAAAGTTTTTTTGTTTTTGCTGAGCTTTTTTAATGGCTTTAGTATAGAAGTCCTTCTTCGCAATTTTAACACTAGAAACGTATAATTTTCTTTGTTGAACATAAAGGGTTTTGTCGATGTTGTCGTACGTTTTTCTCCATTTACGTTCACTTTTCCTGACCAGTAGGTGTCTTTCCGCCAGAACTTGTGAGAACCACGAGGCATTTATCTTTCCCCTTTTATCCTTTACAGGGGGACGTAAAGGAAGGACACGTTCCTTAATAACATGCTGCATTCAAGTATGAAAGAGTTTTGAGTCTTGAGCCACTTCTCCCGACATACTGGGAGTCTGTGACTGCTGAATAGGTTTAAGCTTGAGGCTATCCCCCACTGCCTTCCAATTTAAGTGAGTGGAAGGTTGTTGGCTAGCCTTTACTGGTCTCGCGGCAGGAGGAATGCATATATTAAAAGGAATAAGACAGTGATCTGTCCAAATTTGCGGGAGAGGCGTCAGAGTCACCAGAGGGGGGAAATTGGAACACACCCCGCCGAGTGTATGTCCAGCGCCATGAGTCGATTGCGATACCTTTTGGTGTAAGCCAAAAATCTCAAGAGTCTGGTGGAAATTGAGAGCTTGTACATCGATCTTGGATTCCAACTAGGTTAAAGGTATGACACTTCAGGGAGCTTCTGAGCACTACGGCCACTCCTCCTCCTCTTCCTTTTGGCCTGTCCTGTCTGAGAATGGTGAAACCTGGAGGGAGAGCGGTCGCTAAGTCCGGATTACTGGTATCATTCAACCACGTCTCGGTTATGAAGAGAAAATCAAAATCTAGATCAAGGATTAAATCCTTAATATCTTGGCTGTGGCGGCACATAGAGCGCTCATTGATCAGCCCTCCTTTAAAATGGGATTGCCAGCCGCAGTAGTATCTGGCTGATACAGAGACTCTAATGGAGACCATGATGAGGTCCATTTACAAGATCTGCATGAAAACGGGCCCCCTATCTGAGCCATGGAAATGCCACATGGACAGTTATTCGAGCGTTGAGCCTGCGGAGGTCATTTGCCTGATAGGTTTGTGTTAGGGGTATTTGTCCAGCCTGGCCCGCGCCGGTCGCGATCTTGGCGCGGACGGGTGCAGAGGGGCTTGCCTTTGGTGCACCTTCGGCGCGCTGCCGGCGGGCCCGCTGCGCCCGCCCGCTACACGGACGGGAGCCGGAAATCATTTTATAGGGCGGGAGGCAGCCGACAGCTGGTGCGCTTGCCCAATTTCCCACCTAAGATGGTGTCCAGCCCTGTCTCCAACCGTGACAGCGCCTGATCGTCTGCGCGGGGAGCAGGGTTCGAAATGCGGCGAGGGACAAGAAGGAGTTCCAATGTAAAATGCAAAAATAAAGTTTTTACAATTACACAAATTAAATTTTATAACGTTTAAAAATTACAAGCTGCCTAAACCCCTGGCTTTTCGCCTCAGGGGAGAGTACTGCACACTTAGTCTGTGCCCACGTGTCTCAGCATGCTTTAAGTACCTGGGAGAGCGGGAGGCAGCCAACAGCTGGTGCGCTCGCCTAATTTCCCACCTAAGATGGCGACCAGCCCTGTCTCCAAACGCGACAGCGCCTGATCGTCTGCACGGGGAGCAGGGTTCGAAATGCGGCGAGGGACAAGAATGAGTTCCAATGTAAAATGCAAAAATAAAGTTTTTACAAATACACAAATTAAATTTTATAACGTTTAAAAATTACAAGCTGCCTAAACCCCCGGCTTTTCACCTCAGGGGAGACTACTGCACACTTAGTCTGTGCCTGCGCGTCTCAGCGCGCTTTAAGTACCTGGGAGGGAGGGAGGCAGCCGACAGCTGGTGCGCTCGCCTAATTTCCCACCTAAGATGGCGTCCAGCCCTGTCTCCAACCGTGACAGCGCCTGATCGTCTGCGCAAGGAGCAGGGTTTGAAATGCGGCGAGGGACAAGAATGAGTTCCAATGTAAAATGCAAAAATAAAGTTTTTACAAATGCACAAATTAAATTTTATAACGTTTAAAAATTACAAGCTGCCTAAACCCCCGGCTTTTCGCCTCAGGGGAGAGTATTGCACACTTAGTCTGTGCCCGCGCGTCTCAGCGCGCTTTAAGTACCTGGGAGGGCGGGAGGCAGCCGACAGCTGGTGCGCTCGCCTAATTTCCCACCTAAGATGGCGTCCAGCCCTGTCTCCAACCGTGACAGCGCCTGATCGTCTGCGCGGGGAGCAGGGTTCGAAATGCAGCGAGGGACAAGATTGAGTTCCAATGTAAAATGCAAAAATAAAGTTTTTACAAATGCACAAATTAAATTTTATAACGTTTAAAAATTACAAGCTGCCTAAACCCCCGGCTTTTCGCCTCAGGGGAGAGTATTGCACACTTAGTCTGTGCCCGCGCGTCTCAGCGCGCTTTAAGTACCTGGGAGGGCGGGAGGCAGCCGACAGCTGGTGCGCTCGCCTAATTTCCCACCTAAGATGGCGTCCAGCCCTGTCTCCAAGAGCGACAGCGCCTGATCATCTGCGCGGGGACCAGGGTTCGAAATAATGATACCTTGACTGCCGTAAATGCATTAAAAAAAGGCACACCTTTCTGAACAGACTGTTCCTTTTGTAACTTTTCCTGGAGTTGGTGATTAAATGAGTCCCAACGTAGACTGCAGAAATGATTTAATTGTTGCCCCTCATGAAGGTTTTGCATCCGTGGGAATTGCAGCCACTATTCTGCTTTTATTGGTGGCAAGGGTTATATCAACAAACAAGAACATATGTTTTACCTTGTAACATATGCCAGCAAATCAACTTCCCCTGTGTCTCGTTCACCAAAGAGACATCTCATTAATTCTAACCAGAATTTAGGCGGCATTTACTTAGATCATTGTGGTCTCTCGATTTCGGATACTGAGTTCAAATTTATTTTGGCTGCAGTTGATTCTTGCTCTAGATTCCTCTGGGTTTGGCCACTGCACTCAGCTGAGACTCAAACTGTTCTTAAAGTCTTGCAAGTCTTCATCAGGACTTATGCCTGTTGTGCATTCCATTCGGATGAAGGACCAGCTTTCGCTTCTAAAGCATACTGCGATTCAATGAAGTCAATAAGTGTGCGATTACATTTTTCTTCTCCATATAGGGCCTGGGGCAATTCTGTTGTGGAAAGAATGAAGAATTGTGACTTAAAACAGAACTTAATAGCTAGAGTATAGGGTACAGGGCATGGTTGGTTGAACCATTTCTACGTGGATCAACAAGCATTACATAAACTCCCTGAAAGATCTCTAGGGGGTGAACGCCTTAAAAATTACTTTTTTCCCAGCAAGATGCATGCTCCAGTCCTTGATGGTCCAGATGTTGTGGCAGCCGCAACAGCTGCAACATTTGACGTAGTTAACCATTGCCCTGTCCTACAGGACCTACAAAAATTCCTGTGACATTCAATCTTGCCAATTTTTTGCTACATCTTAATCTTCGAGTCCTGTGGATCAAATTTCAATTTCAGGCTGGCTCCTCAAAATTGAAAACCTAGTTCAAGAAAAAGTGGTGCTCAAAAAGAAATTCAGCCCAACGTACCATGCTCCTCTTCCGGTCCTTGGAGTACAGGGTACACAAATTGTGATTTTGCCACCACTTCCAGGTTGTAAATACAACCAGTTTGTCTCTATTAAACATGGCAAACTAGACCATGTGGCCGATTCTCCATAGTATGCCATGGAGTAGTCAATTGTTTTAGACAAAACATAACTATGCAGCTCGTGACCAACAGCTGTGGGTCCTCCATCGATATTTAACTGACACGGTACATGTTTTACTCAGCCACAACCCAAGCAGGTAAGAGCAGTGGCTCCCAGTGGGGAGGGAGGGATTTTGACGGACGATGACGAGGGAAATTTAAATAAAAAATCAATTTTCCCTCATCATTGTCATCAATATCCCCCCTCCCGGCCCCACTGCTCTTACCAGCAGAGCCTCAGCTGTTTATACTATATTTTCTACAACGGATGTCATTCATACTTTAAATCCTTTCAAGTTGGATATTTCGAGCCTTACTGCTAAGGCACAGCTTCCTGTTTTCCAACTGAGTACTTCGGAATACTATATTGATCAAGATGATTTGTCTTCAGATAGTTATTCTGTTTTGCATCTACCTCAAGCATGGATTTGTGTTTTTATTTCTTGGTTGAAACACACATGTATAGTCCCTCCATGGCTATATATCTGGAACACACTTTCCTTGACTTTTTTGTGTATGGGGTTTGGATTTATGACAGTTTTGTGCTGCTAATCAACGGCCATTACCTTCAGCAATGTTATGCTACAGAATTGGTTGACGGAGTGTTGCTCCCCCATTCTCCCTGACAGAAACTGAAGAGAGACTTGTCCCTTGTCAACATTTCTGCTGTCCCGATGACTGATGGAATTGTTTGGAATAAATTTCCTTTCGATAAATTTGTTCCTACAGAGATCCTGCAGATACCATATGTGTTTAAAGTTTCCATGGCTGATGTAATAGTACCTGGGTTACGTTCGGATGATTGCGATTTTGACACTGTAAATTATATGCTTTCTGATAATACTGTTTTTGAATTGGATCATCTATATCTTAATTCTACTAATTATGCTGTTATGTTCAGTTACCATCATTATGGATATCCTTTTCGGCACAGAGCCAATGGTCAGCATCCCCATTTCAATTATACACAATGGAACATTGGCCGACTCCCCCACAAGGGAGTTGCAAAAAGACAAATTTACATATTTCACAGGATATGACACTTCAGACCCCATTTCATATTATTTTCAACTCGGTCCCACACCACCCAAAAAATGTATGCTAACTCCAACTAAGCTCATATATACTAATATGTTTGTGAATCAATTAGCCCTTAGGTTATAATTACTGTAAGGACTCTGTCAATTTAAAATGGATTATGGATACAAAATCCTGGGAGGTCCAAGGAACAGAGGGGCATTTGCATCAAGCATTTTTCCAGTCGCAAACGGCCAATTCGCAGAATCTGCCCGTTTGCAACTGGAAAAAGGCCTTTTCCAATGCATGTACCTTTTTCCATTCAAAATATAGGAA
Organism: Lissotriton vulgaris; assembly: GCF_964263255.1. Classification (NCBI taxonomy): domain Eukaryota; kingdom Metazoa; phylum Chordata; class Amphibia; order Caudata; family Salamandridae; genus Lissotriton; species Lissotriton vulgaris. Next base: position 10,808,222 of record NC_141692.1, read on the forward strand.
ATCACAATTTTTTTGCAATTACCTAAATTGTGAATGCATTTAGGGAATCGCAATTTTTGATTCCCCATTTGCAGATGCATAACGCATTTCCTAAATGCAAATTTAGAAAAATACTAATTACCTTCAAGTTGATGGTAATTCGTGCATGCTTTAAAAAATGAATTTGTCAAAGTGCTGTGTAGTGCACAGATGCCCTTAATTCCCACACAAATGATTATCTTGAATGAACCGATCCAGCAGATTACCTGTCTGGGATTGACGATATTAAAAAAAATGAACGCCCCAAAACTATCTCTGCTGCCCTCTTTGATAGTTAACAAACTATACCGAAGAACAATCAAATAGCATGGTGCAGAATGGTGCATTTAATTCCTCATTTTTGAATCCGGGCAGGTGGTTATTGTGGCCAGTGGACATACATGCTTTTCATGCTTGTTTTCTTAATTCAGCAGCTGGGTTTCAATCAAACAGACCTGATCCCCGATACCCAGTCAACACACTGCAATTATTACCACCTATTTCATTCACCGCGGGTAAGGCAGCGAGCACGGAGTGAGTGCTGACTGGTGTGCCATTGCTCGTGTACGTGCCTGGCCTCATTCATGTTTTACGGCGCTTCACAAGGGTGCTGGCGATGCCGGTGTGTGGTTTACACTCCTTGCACAGTACGGCAAGGGCAGCTTAACTGACGAGCATGTTGATGGCGAGGCACCATGGTGCTGCTTCACTGGGGGGTGCGTACTTTGCTGGGAGGTCGCTCCAGATCTTGCCATCATCCGGCTGCGGCATGAGTATTGAGGAGGAGGCCCGGTCATACATGCAAGTGTCGGGCTTGCTGCCTCGATGTCTGATGATCGGTGTCGTGGGCACAGCATTCCCTTTCCTTGCGGTAGCAGCAGGTTGGGGGCCGCATCGGCTCTCAGGGCTCGTCCTGGCTTTGCGGGTCGATACTCCCACACTGAGTTGCCGGTGTGTGTGCCTCAAGCGTGGAGGGCTCGCAGTGCTGGCTGCGGTACACTGCAGGCAGATGGGCCGGTGCAAGGGCCGCAGCTGACGGGAGCCATCGGCCCAGCTCACCAGGCGGTCCTCGGCTTGTCCTGTCCTGCCACTGTGCAAGCAGGTGGAGTGGGGGTTGCCTCGGGCTAGACTCCCCCCCTGGGGCATAGCAGAGTGGCAGCCACCAGGCACGCGGGTCAGACCCTCTCGTCACCAATGTGGTGTCGGGCCTCAGGTCCACATGACGCGAATGACTGACACGGACACCAGGAGATTGGGGGCAGTAACAGGCCATGAGCACGTGCACCCGGTCCCTTTTATTGGCAGGGCTACGTCACTCATGACAGCCGTGATGGATGGGTGGGGGTGCATGTGTGTCCAGCCCTCATGGGAGTGGCTGGGAATAGAGATGGCTGCTAAACACTAGAACGTGTTCTGCAGGACACTACGGTTTTCTGTTGCTAGACCTCCTTGTTCATGCACCGACACAAAAGGTAAAGCTATCTGTTGTGTCGGGTGATGGGGGAACAGGATAGCCCTAGGGAGATCTCTCTGGGACCTACACTCAAGGGGCATCTAATCCTGACTAGGCCTAACACGTGGCCCTAGAATAAACTCAGCCAGACACTGGGAATAAAGTTGCTTGCTCGGTCGACGCGTCTCTATCTGAACGCCCTCGCACGTGCTCGACCTCTTTTTATTATAGGGCGGTCACATGACCAACTTGTCCGTCCCTCGGGACATCGGGGGCGGACCTTCAGGAACATAACATTCCTCCTAAAATAAGGAAACAAAAAAAACCAAGAACAAACTGCAAACATTAAACATATTCTAACCATAATCTTTGTCTTAGTAACATCAGGACTGAGGCCTTCAGCGTCTTTCAAATGCCAGTGCATTCAGTTCAAACATCACGTGCATATATGTAAATGAGAACAGTCTTACGTAAAGTAATCTCTCAGCCAGCCGGAGGGGGTGGGATTGTCACGTAGCTGGCGTTGGGACCCCCGATGAGTCATCAGCTCTGTTCCAACTTCCACCTCGTGTCTTGGCGCCTCGCTGTCGGCCCCCTCCGGATCTGGGGCCTCATCCAGGGCCTCCGTGTCACCGCCCACTTCTTCACTAGAAACCTGATGCTCGTCACGTGGCCGGACCTCGGGCTGAGATGTTGATTCACCAGACGGCAACGTAGTTGCAGTTTCGGTTTGTCCGCCGCCTTGCTGGCGCCTTGGCTCGCTGCTCGAAGGGTGATAGAGTTTAAAGTGAGACACGTTGCGAGTCACCCTGTCTCGTCCTCGAGTGGCTGTGATGCGGGTGCCCTTCACACCACTGACTCGCCATGGTCGTTTTTCGTAACTGAGTTTGAATTTGCCACCGGTTGCCCGATTCTTGATGAGCACTAGGTCACCTCTTTTGAAGTGGGGGGCCACAGCCCGGCGTTTCTTACTGATCTTGTCTCATGCGGAACGTCTCTTCTTCTCCACTGTATGTTCATCTATCATTTCAGGTGCCCACTGGGGGTGATGGGGAATGGAGTCAGTTATTACCCGCCCTAGGAGGAGGTGTGCGGGAGCTACCCCAGTTGTGGAGTGCGGGGTCTGTCGGTAACTTCGGAGGAACGTGAAGATGGCCATTTCCACTGACTGTCCCTTATCATGCGCAATGCGGATGACCTTGTTTAAAGTCCTCATGAACCTCTCGGCCTCCCCATTGGCTTGAGGCCACCTCGGTGTGATGCGCCTGTGACGCGTTCCTAGGGACGAGAGATATTCCGCAAAGTCTTGACCCTGGAAGGGCGGTCCATTGTCCGTTCTGAGTTCCCTCATGGCTCCATGGGTGGCAATGATTTTTTCTATCTTGGGGATCACACAGTCTGCACTGGTGCCGGTGACAATTTCGACCTCAGGATATTTAGAGTGGTCGTCAATCATTACCAGCGTGTGTCTTCCATCCGGAAGGCTACCAAAATCCATGCTGACCCTTTCCCAGGGACCTCGGGGCCTGGGTTCCACAATGATGGGGGCTTCACGGGGGCTGTCGCCCGTGGTTTGGCAGGCCGTGCATGTTCGCACCACATTCTCCACCATATCGTCCATGAGCGGGAACCACACCTTTGTCCGCAGCCGGGCCTTTGTCTTGACCATCCCCTGGTGCCCCACGTGTGCCAGTTGAACTACTCGTCCTGTCAAAGCCGTCGGGATCACCAGGCGATGCCCTCGCAGAAGGCACCCCGCCGCGTCTTCATTCAGTTCAGCCCTCACGTGGTACAGACTGTCCATGATTTTCTGGGCCTCTGGTGTGAGTACTTTCCAGCTCTCCTTGGCTTTCTGCCAGTTAGCCGTTCGGAGTAGATCCTTGGCCCGCTGTATGCAGGCATCCTGAGCCGTGGCGCTCACAACCTCTTCCAGGGATATGGGGCGCGGGCATGATCTGGCCACGACCCATTGCACATAGGCCTCCGTCTCTTCTGCTTCCTCCATCTCCTCTGGGGTGGCCGCCCTGGGGTGTCGTGACAGGTAGTCCGCAGGGTTCTTTGCCCCTGGCTGGTACTCGATTGCACAGTTGTATTCTTGCAATTGCAATATCCACTTTTCAATTCTAGGGGGTGGCTTGGAGGAGGTACCTGAAAACAGCGACAGCAGCGGCTTGTGGTCCGTCACTACTGTGAAGGGCTTGCCATATACGTACAAGTGGAAGTGCCGGCATCCCCAATGTATCGCAATGGCCTCCTTTTCGATTTGGGAATACCTTTGTTCTGTGTCCGTGAGGGACCGGCTGGCAAAAGCAACAGGGGCCCAGTCTATCGCGTCTCGGGCTCTCTGCATTAGAACAGCCCCCAATCCCGCCGGTCCGGCATCTACCGCAATGAGAGTGGAATGTCTTGGGTCAAAAAATGCCAATGTGGTGTTGCTGGACAGCGCACTCTTAATGTTTTGAAATGCCCTTTCCTGCTCAGGTCCCCAGTTCCATGGTGTGGAGTCTTTGGATAGGTCACGCAGAGGGAGGGTCAGGTTGGCTAAGTCTCTTATGAAGCGACCACAGTAATTTACCATCCCGAGAAAACTTCGGACTTCCGTGACAGTGGTAGGCGGAGGTGCATCCTTGATGTCCTTGACCTTGTCGGGATCAGGGTTGACGCCATCGGCTGAGAACACGTATCCGAAGAACCCTAGTTTGGTCTGAAGAAATTCGCATTTGTCTCGGTGCAGAGTGAGTCCAGCGCTGCGGAGCCTGTGGAACACCTGCGCCAAGCGTTGGTTGTGTTCGGGAATTGTTCTTGCATGCACCATGATGTCATCACTGACATTGATTACCCCCGGTATGCCAGTAATGAGCTCTTGGATAACATTCTGGAACACCTCGGCAGCGCTAGATATCCCAAAGCTCAACCTGGTGTACCTGCGCAGTCCGATGTGGGTGGAGAACGTCGTAATGTTCCGGGATTCTTTGTCCAGCACGAGCTGATGGTACCCTGCCCGGAGATCCAACTTGGAGAACCACCGGGCCCCGGCCATCTCTCCGATCAGGTCGTCGATCGTAGGGGTGATATGTCGTTCCCTTTTGATGGCCGCATTGGGGAGGCGCATGTCCACGCATATCCGGACCGCTCCAGGCTGTTTTGGTTTCCTTGTGACCACGATGGGTGATACCCAGGGGGTGGGTCCGGACACCTTCTCAATGATACCCGCTGCTTCCAGCTTCTGTAGTTCTTCCTCGACCAGTGGCCTCAAATGAAACGCAACCCGCCGGTGTCGCAGGGCCACCGGTTGAACAGTGGGGTCCACATGCAGGTGTATTTCCCGACCCTTGAAACAGCCAATCCCTTCAAACAGGTCAGAAAAGTCTGCAATCAGTTGTTGCACCGATTCCTCATGCACCCCAAACGCAAAAGAGACCACTCCCAAGTCTTCTGCCGTCCGACAACTCAGGAGCATGCCTTGACCTTCTTCCGACACGAAGATGTTGGCGCGCGTGATCTTGTCTCCGTGCCGGACTGCTGCTTTAAACTTTCCCCGAATGCGGAGGGGAACGTCCTGACCGTAGGCAAAAACAGTGATCGGAGTGGAGCGGAGGCTGGGAGGGGTAGCCATGTCTCCGTAGAGGGACGCACTCATGAGATTTATCGAGGCGCCCGTGTCCACAGTTGCCATGATGTCCTGATCAGCCACTTGTATTGCACACTGTGGTAGTGTCCTGGTGCGTCGGGTGGCCGTGCCGATCATGTGCACCTTGTGTACGGACCGCTCCTCCTCGTCGTCGTCCATATCACTGTTGCTGGGTCCTCCTTCCGCGCCTTCGGGCTCCACCACCGTATGTATTGTCTGGCGGGGCTTGCTGAACTTTTTGGACCGGCACACCTTTTCAAAGTGATTCATTTTTCCGCACCCGGAGCATATCTTGCCCCGTGCTGGGCATTCTGGCGCCGGGTGTCTCGGGCCTCCACAGTACCCACATGACTCCGCCGAAGCTCCGCCCTGCGGAGTTGTTGTTCGCTTCACCCATTTGGGCTGTGGGCGGACTTGTAGTTTGTTAACCGGTTCCACTTTCATGTTGGCCTGTAGAGCTGTTTCCATGTGGGCTGCCCTGGCCTTGGACAGCTCCTTTGTGCGGCCCAGCGTGAGAATGTCTGGGAGGGGTTTCCCCGACTCCTCCAGTATTCTCTCGCGTAGTTTAGCAGAGGCGCAACCCTGAATTATCTGGCCTCTGATTTCCTCCGTGACATCCTGAAATCCACACGTTAGTGCCAGTTTCTTTAGCCGGGAGTGGTAAGCGTCCAGTTATTCATCTGGCAGTTGCCGCGCTTGTCTGAAAATGAACCGTTCATAGTCTTGGTTGGCCATTGGTTCGAAGTGCGCATTGAGTGCGTTTATTAGTGTGTGGTGGGTTTTGGGAGTTGCCTCCGTAAGGGTGCGGGCAATGGAATGAATGTCCTTGCCACCAAGATGGAGAATCATGGCACGCTTCTGCTCCTTATGGACCTTGGTGGCCTCGAAGAATATGAAGAGCCTGTCCACCCATTCTTTCCACTTCGGTGCGAGAGTGGAGGGCGCACCCTCCACCACAAACGGCTCAATGGGCGGAATGTTAGCCATCGCTTTAGACGCCCGGGAGGATGTCCGTGGGCAGCCGGGAGATGATCCGGCGGCAACCGGAGCGCCTGGCCAGGCGTACCTTGGTGCGGTTTACACCCGTGCAGCCCAGCGCGGTGTGGCACTAGGCGTGGAGGGTCCACGGAGGGAGCACCTCGCGCGACCAATCAGACTCCTGTGCGCCGCAGGAAGATGCAAGCCAGCGCCGCTCACCTGATGAGAGCCAGGGATCAGAGTTTTTCCACCAGGCAAGCAGAGTGGGGGGGTGTGTGGTGGCAAGGCACGAGCACCGCGGACACGTGGGAGTGCCCGCAGCCGCCTCACCCCAAGAGGGACACACACACGCACCCCGAGCGGGGGATCGACAACCACCCTCGTCGCCAATTGTTGTGTCGGGTGATGGGGGAACAGGATAGCCCTAGGGAGATCTCTCTGGGACCTACACTCAAGGGGCATCTAATCCTGACTAGGCCTAACACGTGGCCCTAGAATAAACTCAGCCAGACACTGGGAATAAAGTTGCTTGCTCGGTCGGCGCGTCTCTATCTGAACGCCCTCGCACGTGCTCGACCTCTTTTTATTATAGGGCGGTCACATGACCAACTTGTCCGTCCCTCGGGACATCGGGGGCGGACCTTCAGGAACATAACACTATCCTTTGGTGTTTTTTGGGGGCTTGCAATTTGGGCAGAAGAGTTATGTATGTATCTGTCTTCGGTTTATTGAGAGTGGTTAGGTTTTACATATTAATTTAAGTGAATGCGACAGTAGATGGCGCTGTTGTCGCATATTATGACAAATTGTAAGTTAATCATCAGGTGAAATTTACTTTTTATGCGAGTTTGTTCTCCTCGAGATAACAGGCAGGGCTTCTAGTGGGCCAGGTGCTTCAAAGCAGACGGGCAGCTATCCGGTGCTCCATTTTTGCCTTCAGGGTGAAATGAATATATATCAACTCGGCAGCAGCACTACTGCTCAGAAGGCCTTTGTCAGTTCAAATCGACTGTTTTCATTCTTTCAGTCTCATCATTTCAGACCTGAAGCATTTTCAGTATTATAATTTATATACAACAAAGCCATAGTTGTTGCTTATTTATCTTATGCAACTAACAACTATTGGCAAAGCCAATAGTCCTGATTTGTTGCGGGTATAATGTTTCTGGCTGTAACTGATATATCTGGTCCAATGACAAACAGCAAAATACCAGTGGGGTGGCACACTATGCTAAGCACAGATTTTTGTTTACATGTTTTAAGCCATGCCCTACATGTCAGTAGATGCCCTACATTTTATCAGTCATGGCCCTTTGAGAGAACATCCGGGTTTTTCATCCCACTTACCAGGCGATCTGTTATGTGTATTTATTGCCGTAGTTCTATCTATAAATCTATTTTTAGGTTCTGTTGCATGTCTGCTTATAGTAGAGAAATACTGCTATTTAAAGAGAGAGAGACTGACTGACTGAGAGAGAGACTGACTGAGAGAGACTGGCTGACTGACAGAAAGAGAGACTGACTGAGACAGAGACTGACTGATTGACAGAGAGATTGACTGACTGAGAGAGTGACTGACTGAGAGAGTGACTGACTAAGAGAGATTGTCTGACTGAGAGACTGTCTGACAGAGAGAGATAGACTGACTGAGAGAGAGTGACGAGGAGAGAAAGACTGACTGAGAGAGAGAGACTGAGAGAGAGAGAGAGACTAAGACAGAGACTGACTGACTGAGAGAGAGAGGGAGTGAGAGAGAGAGAGAGAGAGACTGACTGACGGAAAAAGTGGCTGAGAGAGAGAGACTGACTGACTGAGAGAGAGAGAGAGAGAGACACTGTGATGGAATTGGCTCAACGTGTGTGTGAAGCTATCAATGCCTCTTAAGCTTGCTATTGTCTGCTAATAAAAATGTATTGTCAAAATGTGCTCTTTGTAGTTACATCTGCTTTTGAAATACAGCATTGTCGCATTGTCTAATGTTTTGGAACATGTTTGATTTTTTTTTGTTTACTCTAGCCCCCCACTGACCCCGCCCCACTGACTCGCCCCTACTGGTGTGGCCCTCGGCCAAAAACCACACTGTAATTTTGGCCTCCGACAGTAAGTTTGTGAGTCCCCATGGTCTACAGAATAGCATAATCCTCACACAGATGAGTGAAGGGTATCACCCCCTCCTCATCGAACTGATGCCCTGCGAGCGGCAGGGTGTTTTGCGCCATTTGGGGAATGCTCCAGGGCTGTTGCCTGGCTGGAAATCTGGGATATCTTGTAGGGGTGTCAGAGGAGAGGGGAAGGAGGTTAAGTCACATTTGATGCTGCAGCAGTCCCAAGCCTCCAATGTCACCTTCACGATCGTGGATCTGTCTAGACTCCGGGGTCTATGCTCATTTTTTAGAAAGAGAATCTTCCATGGGGAAGTGCCGTAACCACGCGGTCCTGGAAGAGCCAATGTAGTTCTGACTCAGTCTTGTTCCATTCAAAAATATACAGCTGTTAGGTGGCTAGGTAGTAGAGGTGTAAATTTGGCATTCCAAGACCCTCATAAGCCAGGGGGGAGATAACTTATCTCTGTCCTCAACCGAGGGCTCTTCCCAGCCTAGATAAAGTGGTGTCATTCTGATTCTTTCTGGGATCTAGTGGAAGCGTACTATAAAGATATAAAACCCCGTGCTGAATAGTCATTTTGAGAGCTGCGACTCTTCCTAACCACGAGATCCCATGCGATCTCCAGCATGTTAACTCAGTTTTAATGTGGCTCTGTAATGCTTGATAGTTGATGAGTGAGGTAGTTTTAAGGGTCAATGCCAGTTTGATCCACAAATAGGGAACCAATTAAGTTGCTCACTGAATGGGGTTTAGCTCAGCAAGATGGGTTTCAAGTCAACTCTATAGCAGGCCTTTGCAATCCTGAACTCAGGGTGCTTGTTTCTAAGTGTAAGGGTGCCCCCAGCATGAGCAGGACACCACTACAGCCTACGGAGTCTATTCTCCCGGGTTGTAAGTGAAGCAGCCCTATACCATTTAGAGGGGCATTGCGTAATTACGCGATGACCATCTTGAAACTGGCTGCAACCAATTATATCATGTTTAGTATCAAACATGTTGGAATCATTCCCCTACACCATAAACGGTAACTCAGTTTGTGGCTCTGTAGTGCTTGGTAGTTGATGAGTGAGGTAGTTTGAAGGGTGGATGCCAGTTTGATCCGCAAATAGGCAAATAGGGAACCAATCAAGTTGCACACTGAATGGGGTTTAGCTCAGCAAGATGGGATTCAAGTGCCAGGGGGGATCAATAGATTTATAGCCTTGGACTTTGTTATATTCGCTCTAAATACCGATACGAGGCCAAATGATTCTAATTCGGTCAAGAAAGTGGTAAGAGACACTGCTGGCTGGTCTAAAGAGGACAATACGTCATCTGCGTATAGACTGATCTTATGAGATTCCCTCCGAAACTAGTTCTGATGATGTTACGACTATCCCGGACCCTATGAGCTAAAGGCTCCAAGTACAAGGTGCTCCGCAAAGGGGACAGGGGGCACTAAAAATACTTAAGATATAGGTTTCCTATATCTAGGGTCACTGCACTTAAAATCTATAAGTCACCCCTATAGCAGGCTTTGCAATCCTGAACTCAGGGTGCTTGTTTCTAAGAGTAAGGGTGCCCCCAGCATGAGCAGAACATCAATCCAGCCTATGGAGTCTATTCTCCCGGGTTGTAAGTGAAGCAGCCATATACCATATAGAGGGGCATTGCGTAATTATGCGATGACCATCTTGAAACTGGCTGCAACCAATTCTATCATGTTTAGTCCCATACCATAAACGGTGTGGGAGGTATGATTCCAAGCACTGGAAGAGCTGTCTGTTAGGCTCTCCATGTCCCCGGTACCAGTCTTCCAGACCCCGACAGCACAAAATGTTTGCTGCCGACCAGAGACACGATTCTGCCCTCCTGCTGCTGAGCCAAGCTCGAGCAGAGGAAAGCAGGAATAGGCATCCTGTCACAGGGAGATGTGACCACTTCCCAGACAAGATTTAGTGTACTGGGGCAGGGTAGGTGTGCTTGCCAGTGCCAGTCAGTCTTCATGAGGGGCACTGTTAGAACCGGGTAGCGTGGTGCAGAGCGGGTGGGCCAAACTCTGGAGGAAATGTGTAAAGCATCCGCGCAGCACACACAGGTGAAACACAAGGCACACTACAAAAAGAGACTCCTCGGGCCGCTGCCAGAACCATCACTAGGTACCAAGAATAGGGTACAGAACAAATGCAAAGTCCATCAGCTTTAGAACACAGCAGCATCAGACCTGGAAGGAAAACATGCTTGCAGGCCAGGAGGCCTCACTTCCAGCATAAAGACGTCATCAGGCCTTGGGTAAAAAGCAGTGTCAATATTGAATACAAAACCTTTAGCAGTCAGCCTTAGGGGAAAAACATTAGCATGAACATAGAGCAGTAGGCCGGAACATCTGCAAAAGACACTGACCTGTGAACACCACATCAAACATGCACATTAGCATTGGTATAATCATACGCATAGATTCAACACCAGGCAGAACTCCAACAAGGTAAGCCTGCGGGGAAAACATTATCATTAGCATAAATGCCGTCGGCTGGATGAAAAAAGCAGCCCTTACATAACCTTAGGCCCACATCCTGTGCCTGGGCATAAAACATGTGAACATAGGGCATAGAAACACATTTAGCATAAAGGCCCTACCTCCAATAAGCATTAATCACATGATGCATAGCACCTCAACACAGGCATAACCTTAACACAGGAATAACACGACCAGGGGACTAATTCTATTAGCAGAAATCACCCTCGCATTTGGCAGAGGAGGCACCATCAACCCCATACTAATACACCCAGGCGGGGTGGGCACCCGCCAGACCCAGGCTCTCCTATCCACTGCATGGCCACCCGCGGGGCTCTCCGCTGCTCACGAGAGCATCGCCACCAGCAACACCGTTCTGGACTTCACCCAGGCCCTCTCCTGGGACCCAGGGCTTCAGGACCTCGGTGTGGAGCCTGCCGGCTCCGGACTTCCCGCTCTTCCTGCTTCTGCTCCGCAATCAGGCTTCAGGAGGCCTGACTTCCTTTCTGGCGGTGCTCCTTCCTAGCTGTATAGGCAGTGGCGGTGATTCCCGGCGGGAATGAGGGGTAGGCTCCCTCTCACTCTGAAGTAGACGGCGGGGTGGGCACCAGCTATAGTTTGAAAATAGTCTTCAACCATTACTTTCACTAGAATCGAATATATCAATACATGCTAGAAAATTCACATAATTATGGGATATGTCTCACAGATCAACCCTGTACATTCAATGTATTGTAGTGCATACGGAATCAAGAAAGAGCAACAGCAATCATTACAAATTCAGGAGCAATTTTAATTCATTGCATTTATCACTGTCGCTATATAGGAGAATTTGCAGATTGCCCAAAGCGAGCGTGCATAAGATAAGGAAAATAAAGTGCTTAATAGAAAGGAAGAAGGAAAAAGGACATACAAATCTATTTACAAGTTTATATTCACAATCCGTCAATTGACACAAAACAGTGTTTTTAGTGTGACCTGGCCTGTGATAAAGGGTCTATTCACAATTTTCATTAAATGAAGACATTGCTTCCAAAATTATATTGCACCAGAAAATGTGTTACACAATCCAGGTAATCAAAAGAGCGTCGACGTTTCGACTCGTCTTAGAGCCTAAAGGTAAGTTGGACCGTGGCCATGCGAGTCTTCATCAGGACTAAAACATTGGGCAACCAAAGGAGATAGTGAGCTCTGAAATGGAGTAAATATATACGTCAGGCTGTTGCAATAAACTTGCGACCAAAAGCAATGTCGCAATGAACTAGGGCAAGGAAAGATTGCTTACCCAGTAGAAATGGTGGACCAAGTGGAATTCTTCACTCTTTGTCCCAAGGTTACTGAATAACACCTAAAACATAATATGGTGGTCATTTGACTCACTCTCTATTGATTCATAAATAATGCTACAACCAAAGAGAAACTGGATGTGTCATTACCTTTGTCCAGAGGACGGAGATGTAGAACTAAGTTATCTTGATGTAGCAGGCTTACAGTCTCTGCATACTCAATATCCATAGGTTTTGGTGGGTGATCCTATAATCAAATAAAGGACGCTTTTATATTGGTATTATTTCTCCAATTGCAAAAGGAACTGACATTCCATGATACAAGGGCTACTCAATGACCCCTATTTCATATTAAAAACTGAGAACCATGTCCCAGCATCTAAAATATATACATAAGCATGTCTCTTACCCGATTATTTAGTGGTAGAAAATCGTAATTGATTCAGCCCAAGGAATTTGTAAACCGGAATGAATCCGCTGTAAAGATTTAGAAAATGCAAGTAAGTCCGAGTTAGGACGGACTGTAGATGACTAAACCTCTACAGAAAATAACCGGGGACTCACCAAAATACGGCGTGTCTATTCTACAAGGATCGGCGTTCTGCAGCGGCCGATGCGTGTTCGCCATACAAGTGTCCGTATACATGGACATAGAAAGCGGACTGCATGGAGTTTACCCATATCGAGTACTAAATCATGGAGGCCCAATTTGATTGAAAGTAAATATCAACGGATTGTAAAAAATCCGAAATGATTCAAATGATTCACCGAAGTGGATTGCAATGTTTTTGGGCACATTACGGGATTTCCAAGAAGACGCTCGAACTTTAGAGAACCGCCATCTTAGATTGGGTGTTTACAGTTCTTTTAAAGGGGCCATGTCCAATATTATTAACATCGTTGGTGATATGCATTCACTTCTGCAAACGTAAGCCCTTGTCTAGAGGAGGTTGCCAAATAGATGGAGCTCTCCTGTTTAAAGCTGAATGGAGACAAGATGGAGCTCATGTTCCTTGGCAACTCTTTGACCCCCAACACAGAACTACACTTGACAAATTGCCTTGGCCCCGCCCCTCCAGCATAAAGCCAGATTAGTATTCTTGGCATATGGCAAGATCAGTCACCGACCAAACAGCAAAACTGTCTGCAAATTGCTACAGCCTCATGAGGATGCTTTGGAATGTTCTCCCTCTCCGCCCTTTCCTGGCAAGGAGGATCATGGTCCAGGCATTGATGTTTTCACGCATGGACTATGGAAATGTACTTTATTTAGGAGCCCCAAAAACCACAACCGCCAGACTTCAGATTATCCAGAATTGTGCAGCCTGTTTGCTACTAGAGGTTCCTTTTTGGCAATCAGCAAAGCCGGCATCGAAACCCCTACACTGGCTTCCAATATTGGAGAGAGTCAAATTCAAAGCACTTTGTATCACCCATAAAACTTTCTGGGGAAAGGGGCCGACAATCAATCGCTCTCTGATAATCACTTATCGCCCGACTAGAAGCCTCTGCTCAGCGAACATGCGACTCGCCACAGTGCCAAAAATAAAGAAAGCAAGAAGAGGAGGCCGCCCTTTATCTTATAATGCGGCTAGGCTATGGAATGCCATTCCACACCAAATTCACCAGGAATCGAATCATCTGTCCTTCTGTAAACTACTCAAAATATGTCTCTTCAAGATTGCTGAGTTGTAAAGTAAGTCTTGAGTCTGCATCCGCAAAAAGCTGGGATGCCTCAGGGTAGCTATGTCCTATATAAATGTTTCTTTCATTCATTCATTCAACTCAGTCAGTGTACCAAACTGAATCGGGAAACTGCCTTTACAACATGAGCTGAGCCACGCATGCCATTTCCCCGCAAGCAGAACAACGTTTGCCAGAATCCCGCATCTGCCTTAACCACACAAATGGAAGCTCCGGATGCCGACAGTTAAGTGGTGCTGGGTTTGTGGGGGTAGTTTTTAGGTCGAGCCTAGAGTCAGTGCACAAGTGCTGCTCTAGGGAAGATCTGTGGTAGTTCACTATGTGAGGAAAGCCCCGCCCACTGCCCCACCTATTTTTTCATTGGCTTGTGTCTTTGTCCTTCGACATGCTGTCTTCTGATTGATTATGAAGCTTTTTAGTCCCTCCTTATTATGGCCATGTCGTCATTTGTACCCTACTGGGCCCCTTTACTTCGAGTGTTACACAGTACGTAGTTGTTATTTAGACTGTGAGCACTTTTGTTTCCGTGCGTTCTCACCCCTGCCAGCACTCCTGTTGTCTTGCCTTCTTGCCCTCTTCTCTCCCCTCCCCCAAACGCACTCCCGTTGTCCGTGCTCCCACCTCCCGTTGTCCGTGATGCAATGCAATAGGTCTCTCGTAATTACGAATCCTATTGCATTTCAAATGCTTATTTCTATTTATGAAGCTTCGCTGAGCATGAACATTTCAGGCTGTGTTTATACTGTGTGGGATGGTTCGTCACCGGGTGATAGGCCAGGCTTCTTGGGATGTTTGCCCAGCCCAGTGGGCAGAGGCTCGGGGGGCCTTGTGGGGGTCACGTCGCCTCTAAGGTGCTGTTTCTGAAAATGTAACAACAGGGACTGCGTCTCCCACCATAGAGCAAAGTAAACCTTTAAAAAACAGGAGTTACTTATATTAGCTCCGAATCTATTCAATTAATGTACTTTGTTTCTTAGTACAGATTTCCATTTTTTGAAATAAACCATGCAGCTTAAATAGATAGTATCAAGTTTTTCTTTATGCCATAACCTTTAGGCTCTGTCAAACAATTTGTTTCTTAAAGAATGCGATGAGAATGAAGCAACGCACATATACATCGTACACAAAGCTCATTATTATGTGTTTAAATCAAAACTGTGGCATTTACAATCAACAAGTTTATCACTACAAACACCTATTAAACATTACAAAAAAAGACAAATAACTGGTAAGTCCTACTAGACTTCTGAGTGGCGGACAGAAATATTTTTAGCTCCACAACCCTTTTTAATTATGTGGTCCTGATATGAGGTCAGAGTACACGTATAAAACTCTTGGTCTATGACTATTTAATATGGCCCAGCCTGTTCGTTATTTTGTTTGATATTTCAAGCTGGTTGCTCTTGGCCTCAAGGGGGAGATGCCAACACGTTTCAACCTTTGTGGTGGGGCCTTAACATCTTTGTTTGAAGGTCTTCATCAGAGCGGAAAAGGTTTTTTGTAGGACACAGTTGATAGTAGACTGAGAGGGGATAGTGTGTACTGGCTAGAGGCTGTCAATGTAACTGATGCAACTCGTCACATACGTATTTTCTTTGGCTTCTTTTCACTTTATTTCTCAGAAAATCTTCTTCCTCATGGGGACTCGTCCTTTTTGAAGGGTTAGAATACAACAGCGGGCTCCAGTCTCCTCCGTCAGCGGTGCTGTCAACCAAATGCAAGCTCTTCGTGAATGCCAGCTAGGGGCAGCGGCGTACCCCCAACTCCGGTCATTACCCTGTGCCGTGTCAACAGCGGAAGTGACGGCTGTTCATGAATAGCCCCTGATGGCTGGAATCTTGGGGAACGCGGATTTTGGGAAAGAGCTACCAAAACGGCCATAGATGAGATAGCCCCCTTAAAACAATTTAGACCTCGACCAGCCAAAAAGCAAGAGATCTGGTTCTCTGAAGAGCTCAGGAATCTAAAGCAAATAGCTAGAAAATTAGAAAAGAAATGGAGGACCACCCATCTTGTAACTGACAGGAGACATTACTGGGATGCATTAAGCATTTACCATAAAGCAATTAGAACTGCGCGGAAAGCCCATATTACCTCCCTTATCACGGCTGCAGACAATTCCCCTAGGGTTTTATACCAGGTCTTGCAGTCCTTTACCAATCCTGCAGCATGTGAAAGTTCTGACACTTCTTCACAAATACTTTGTGATAAAATATCTCTATTCTTTTCTAACAAAATAGATATCATCTATGCAAAAATAGTCAACTCCAACAATACGTTGACTACCAATGCAGCATCCATCTTTCATGATTCAGAGTTTATCAGTGGCCCCCACACCTTATATATCTTTCCCCCTATTACTCCTAAAGATGTGTCTCTACTCACTAAGCAGATTAAAAGCGGAAGTCCTGATGACATCATCCCAGCAAGACTCATGCCCACCTTGTTGGAAATTCTATGCCCCACTTTTGAAAAACTTATCAACCTATCCCTGAGTACAGGCTCTGTTCCCAAACAGTGGAAACAGGCCTTAGTTAGGCCTATTAGGAAGAACACCGCCATTCCCTGGACCGATCTATCAAACCTTAGACCAATCTCTCTGTTACCATTTTTAGGAAAGCTCACAGAGAAATATGTCAATCGTCACTTATCCAGCTACATTGAGATAGCTGGCAGCCTAGACTACTCTCAATCTGGGTTTAGGCCGAAACACAGTACAGAGTCTACCCTCCTGTCTGTTACTGACGACCTGCATATGTTCCAGGACAAAGGCTACTCGGTAATTCTTGTGTTATTAGACCTGTCGGCAGCGTTCGACACCGTGTCACACAACATCTTTATTGACCGGTTGTTGAACGTAGGGATTAAGAACAAGGCCCTTGCCTGGCTAAGAAGTTTTCTTACCGATCGCACCCAGACTGTCACCATGGGTGAATATCGATCAACAGAGGTAGAGATTACAAAAGGGGTGCCACAGGGCTCCTGTTTGAGCCCAACACTCTTTAACATCTACGTGGCACCCCTGGCAAGAGTGATGCGCAAATTTGGTTTCATCCCCGTGTCATATGCGGATGACACGCAGCTCCTCTTTCCCTTTCAAAAACTCACCACTGAAATAAGAAACTCCTTCTCCGCTGGCATGAAAGCCGTCGCACAGTGGATGTCCACCAACTACCTACAGTGCAATGTCAACAAGACGGAAGTAATGCTGTTTGGAGATGCCAAATTACTGTGGACCCCAGATTGGTGGCCGTCTGATCTTGGTACTGTCCCAGAGCCCAAACAGGTCGTCAAAAACCTGGGGATTCGTCTTGACCACGACCTTTCACTCAAACAGCATACTAACCTGGTAGCTGTCTCATGCTTTCACACCATTAGCATGATGCGCAGAATCTTTCCCCTGTTACCAGATTCTTTTAGAAAAACCCTAGTGCAAGCCCTCATACTGAGTCGTATCGACTATTGCAACGGATTGCTCCTCTCCGCTAATGAAGGAGTCCTGGACAGACTCCAGGTGGTCCAGAATACGGCAGCTCGCCTTGTCCTAAATGCCCCTCCCAGAACAGCATCAAAACCTCTCCTTGACAAACTGCATTGGTTGAGTATTCGACAAAGGGCCAAATTTAAGATATGCTGCATTATCCACAAATGCTTAAATGGACATGGCCCGACCTACCTGGAACAGAAATTCACCCCCTACACTCCCTCCAGATCACTGAGATCTAGCAAAAATCTTCTGTTGGCAGTACCTCGTGTCAAAAAAACCAGACACGGAGGGAAAGCACTATCTGTTGCAGGGCCCACACTGTTGAACAAACTTCCTCTGGCCCTCAAGCTATGCACAGATCATTTAAAATTCAGAAAACAACTGAAAACTTTGCTTTTTACCAATAAGATCTAGTTCCATGCCTCTTCTTCTGCTTATCTGTTGTAATCTTATCCAGTACCAAAGCGCAGAGATACTCCAGTTGGAGTCGATTCCAGCGCTATATAAACTCATAAATAAATAAATAAATAAATAAATAAAATAAATGCCAGCTCGGGGCAGCGGCGTACCCCCAACTCCGGTCATTACCCTGTGCCGTGTCGACAGCGGAAGTGACGGCTGTTCCTGAATAGCCCCTGATGGCTGGAATCTTGGGGAGCCCGGCTTTTGGGAAAGAGGGTGTCGAGTAAAGAGAGGAGGGGTACGTTCGGCAGCGTTGTCGGTAAGTCTAGTTGTCCTAACTGCGAGCTCCTTAAAAAGACATGGTATGTTGTAGTGTTGATAACAAATGAGGGCGCTAAGGATACAACACGTACAGATGAGTTTTAATGTAAATGTAAAAATAAAACAAAACAAAGTCTTGGTTCTGGTTTCAAAGATCAAAATAAGTTTTAAAACCTTTTTTAGAAGCAGGCTAACTAGACCTGTTGACTGTAGATTTTTTAAATGTCTTTAGAGCACATCGCAAATAAGCTTTATGCACAGTAATAAGTACACTAGTTAAGCGAAAGATGTTTTTATGTTCGTCAAAGCTGAATAAGAAGGAATATCTCCGAATCCTGTAGTCAGTGAGTCCTCGAGTAAAAATTCTTTACTTCTACCTACAACGTGCAATGACTCTGCATTTCAACATGGAATTATAAACTCATACATTTGCCTAATACATTGTAAGATGCAGCGTTTACATATACAGCCAAATTTACAAGACAGTTATGTTTGAAACGATACAAAAGAAGATTTTTGCAATATTACTGTTCGGTTCTTAAAATAGAATATTTTTGTTTTAGTACGATTACATTTTTTTCTTTAGGATTTTGCTGCTCCTTCACAAATACATTGCGTGGCTGTCGAGTCGTGCAGCAATTTTCTCACGTATTGACCTATAGGTCTACAACACATGCGTCATTTTCTGCATTAATTAGAAAAAATATAAAACGCATATATTCGTTAAGGTTCTGTGTCTCGGACCAAAAAAGTGACAGGCTGGTAGCAGGACGCCACTGATGGATGGCACAGCGGGAGGTCGCTGTATCAGCGCTGACGTCATTACGTTGAAACCAATCAGTACCCTACAACAGGTCTTTACAGCACACTATTAAAAGGCATTCAACATGATTCCATGGAAATGCCTCTCAGTGCCTTCTTCACATTGAGGGGCATATTTACAAGCCCCTTGCGCCACCCGTACGTCACTTTTCCCATGTTAAAAATGACGCAAAAGTGGTTCCTGGGGATTGTATATAAGCCCCTCGGTGTTCATCAAGTAGCAATCGTTTCTGTGTTTCTCTTTTTTTTGTGGGGACCTTCATTTCTTCTCACTTAGGCCTTCAAATGTTGTATTTTATTTGCATTTGGATAGTTCAGATTTAGGATCGTTAATCTGAATAAAAAGTCGCAGGAATCGAACGTAAACAGGTAGCAGTGTGGTACGACTAGAATTAGGAAAGCAAGAGCAACGAGGAGAGAAAGCCCAATGAAAAGAACAAGGGGGCTTATTTACAAGGCCCTTGCGCCAGTCCTACGTCACTTCACCAATGATAAAAATGACACGAAAGTGTCGCAAGAGGCTTGTGAATAAGCACCAAGATGCTTATCCAGGTGACTTGCATTGTTTATGAGTGGTGGCGCCCTGGTCAGTTGAGGTGCGTGCCGCAGTTAATTGTATTCACAGGTCCCGACCTTGTGAATTGCTGCAATACCTTCGTCCTTGGACAAATAAAAAAAAATGCATAATGCAAATGCAGTGTGGTCGAAGAAAAAAGAAATGGCGGCCTCCAGAGCCACATCAACTGACTATGATGTAATCCAGAACTTTGGCTGAGTGATTTGTTCTATGAGTGGCTGATGCTGAGAGATCTGGTTTGAAGCAGCCATTTAGATTTAACAGGCCCAGGTCAAACATTTGAATACAAAAACTTTTACTTTTGCCAAAATGCTTCAAGGACTCAAATGTCACAGGTGGAGAGTGATACAAATTGCTTAGTTTGTGGAGTACCACTGATTGTAATACTTCCGGGCTAAAAAACTCATTCAGAACCCCAGTGACGAGCACTTCATAGCCCGGAACTTTAGATCGACTGTCTCCAAGATGCTAGATGTACTAGTGTATTCTGAGGGATTCTTGTTCTTAAAGGGTCTGGGTGAATGGAAACATTGTAGAAGAGTATTCCAACATTATTGTGAAAGAATTTCAGAAGCCAAGATGCAATTTGATGGAATCAAGGGGAGCAGGTGAATTTCAGCTTTGACGATTTGTAAGTGGCCAGTCCTCCTGCTAGACGTCCGCGCACTGATAGTCGTGTTGCTGCCTTTGCCACTGAGATGAAACCAGGTAGAGCAGTCTCTTCCATGACCCAGGTAACTTGCAGGCAGATGACTGAGAAACTTTTAACCAGCCTAGCAGATTTGTATCTTTTGGAAGTTTACACGCCCCTGCGAGTTCCAGGAAACCAGAGGCGTTGTGGTGTTCATTTTCAATATTAGTCTGAAAGAAATCCGGGCAGCCAGCTCCAGTCCTTCAAGGCCCCCTTGGGATTCCTGATAGAACCATCAGCAGGCTCGTTTAATGTTGTGGTTCCCAGAAATTATATACTTGCCCGCGATGCAGGATCTCTAGATGGACCCTGGGCGCGTCACGGAATGGGTACAGGTCTGAATGTTATCACCAGAGAGGGGCAGACTCATTTGAGACTCAACCGCACTGATAGTCGTATTGCTGAATGTTATCACCAGAGAGGGGCGGACTCATTTGAGACTCAACCGCACTAATAGTCGTATTGCTGAATGTTATCACCAGAGAGGGGCGGACTCATTTGAGACTCAACCGCACTGATAGTCGTATTGCTGAATGTTACCACCAGAGAGGGGCGGACTCATTTGAGACTCAACCGCACTGATAGTCATATTGCTGAATGTTATCACCAGAGAGGGGCGGACTCATTTGAGACTCAACCGCTTGAGGAGCAATGAGTGCTTTGCCTCAGTTTCTTGTTGAATATCAATACCTCACTCAAGGAATATTGATGGAAGAGCTTTAAGAAGGGTGACAATGTCCTTCTTGTGGCAAGTGCTTTCTGTTAAGCGTCAGTCCAGCTTTTTGACTTTGTTTTCTCCTCCAAAAAGGCAAGATAGTCCTTTTTACCGCCTTCATATATTTTTCCATGGCGAGTTCTAGTAAAAAACAAATATTTGCTATGCACTAGGTCTCTCACTTGCAAGAGTTTAAGCTATTGCATTGCCAATAGCTTAAACTCTCATTAATTGCAAGACCTATTGCATTGCAAATACTTGTTAGGAGTGGGGGTCAGTTTAGGGGCTCACGGGGGGGGGTCAGGGTAGTTTTTGGAAGGTAGGCAGAGTTGTAAGGCTCACAGCTCTGGGTGGCTTGAGGTAGTTTTAAGGGCTGGGTTTGGAGGGAGTTGTTTTTAGGGGTGGGGCAGTTTTAGAGTTTAGGGCGAGGGAGTTGGAGCAGTCTTAAAAGGGGGTAGGGTTTTAGGGCTCAGGGCAGGGGAAGGGGGTTGGGGTAGTTTTAAGGTTTAGGGCCGGGTTAGGGGGGAGTTTTTAGGGTTGGAGGTTGATTGTAGGGCTTAGGGCAGGGGATGCAGTGTCCTTTTTTAAATGGGGTCAGGGTTTTAGGACTTAGGGTGGGGGAAAGGGTAGAGATAGTATTAAGGGCAGCGCGGTTTATGTTTTAGGGCTCAGGGCAGAGGGGACGGCATAGTGGTAATTTACCACATATATCGCTTTAGCAACCCTGTCTTTAAAACAAAATTCATTATAAAGACACGCATGGTAAAGGATTGGGTGGTTAAGACACATTCTTTGTTGGGACCGCGTTGCAGAGGCACTCGTGGTTCAGCCATGCGTGTTTCCGTCATAGAACCAAGTGAATCGGAAAACCCTTCGGACTTCAATTAATGCACAACCCACTGAGGAATGTTTTGAACAAATTGTGTTTCAGGTCATGATCAATCCCATGAGACTAGACAGGGCCAATTAGTGGAACCCCAAACTCTCTTCCATTAATGAATAACACACCCAAAGATCACTAGTGAACGAAACATGCATTTTAAAATGTTTATTTTAAAATCATCATCTTGTGCACAAGGGATGAATTGTAAGAACCCAGAAGATAAAGTTTATAAACAGTGTAAACACACAAACAATTCTAACATGGATATTATAATTCAAATCACCAACAGCCTCATTTTCTACTCTTAGGCGCTATGTTAACTATCTGGTGTGAAGTCCTTTCCAGCTTCTACCTCACTGCATTCAGTTTTATCCTGTTTAATCAGAGGCTTGTGAAACAAAGCTGTTAGAGTAAACACTCAATAGGAAGCAGCTTAAAGCCATTTCAGCTTTTGAGAATTGTTAACAAAACTAAACCCTCAATCACTAAATCTTCTACAAACCCTGTGTGTTAATGAGGGAGAACCATGATTCACTCAGCAGAAATCAATTAATAACATCTAAGTTTGATTACCATATTTGCATAAACATTTCCAGAACTAATCAGCATGGTAAGAATGTGCTTGGCTAACAGCAGAGGTATCCACTTCGTAATTATATGAATAACACACATTGCATCCCAAAGCAAGATGTTCCTAAAGGGGAAAAACAGACAGTTTACAACTCAATGTAGGGTTCCAGAGGGCTTTCTATACGCACATGAAAAGTAAAGGTCTGTGAGTAAAGTACAGATGTTTGATGTAACTCACTGATGTGGAAGACAGGACATTATGTGGCATAAGATGCAGAGTGTTGTGGCTTTTGGAGGGATATGACAATTTGAGTGCTGAGGGGTTTCATGTACAGAGTGGGTTCACCTCAGTGTCTTATAAGCAGTTCACTACATTCATGTTGTTCACTGTGGTGTGTGGGAAGTGTGTGCACCGGTGATCTGTGATGTTCAGTAAGTCACGTTGTTCACTGTGGTGCGTGAGAAGTGTACACACTGGTGATCTGTCATGTTCAGTAAGTCAAGTTGTTCACTGTGGTGTGTGAGAAGTGGAAGCACCCGTGATCTGTCATGTTCAGTAAGTCAAGTTGTTCACTGTGGTGTGTGAGAAGTGTGTGCACCAGTGATCTGTGATGTTTAGTAAGTCAAGTTGTTGATTGTGGTTTGTGAGTAGTGTGTGCACCGGTGATCTGTGATGTTTAGTAAGTCAAGTTGTTCACTGTGGTGTGTGAGAAGCGTGTTCAGTGTTGATGTGTGATGCCCAGTAAGTCAAGTTGTTCACTGTGGTGTGTGAGAAGTGTGTGCAATGGAGATCTGTGATGTTCAGCAAGTCAAGTTGTTCACTGTGGTGTGTGAGAAGTGTGTGCACCGGTGATGTGTGATGTCCAGTAAGTCAAGTTGTTCACTGTGGTGTGTGAGAAGTGTGTGCACCGGTGATCTGTGATGTTCAGCAATCAAGTTGTTCACTGTGGTGTGTGAGTAGTGTGTGCACCAGTGATCTGTGATGTTTAGTAAGTCAGGTTGTTCAATGTGGTGTGTGAGAAGTGTGTGCACCGGTGATCTGTGATGTTCAGCAAGTCAAGTTGTTCACTGTGGTGTGTGAGTGTGTGCACCAGTGATCTGTGATGTTTAGTAAGTCAGGTTGTTCAATGTGGTGTGTGAGAAGTGTGTGCACCGGTGATCTGTGATGTTCATCAAGTCAAGTTGTTCACTGTGGTGTGTGAGTGTGTGCACCAGTGATCTGTGATGTTTAGTAAGTCAGGTTGTTCAATGTGGTGTGTGAGAAGTGTGTGCGCTGGTGATCTGTGATGTTTAGTAAATCAAGTTGTTCACTGTGGTGTGTGAGTAGTGTGTGCACCAGTGATCTGTGATGTTCAGTAAGTCAGGTTGTTCTCTGTGGTGTGTGAGAAGTTTGTGCACCGGTGATCTGTGATGTCCAGTAAGTCAAGTTCACTGTGGTGTGTGAGAAGTGAGTGCACTGGAGATCTGTGATGTTCAGCAAGTCAAGTTGTTCACTGTGGTGTGTGAGAAGTGTGTGCACTGGAGATCTGTGATGTTCAGCAAGTCTAGTTGTTCACTGTGGTGTGTGAGAAGTGGCGCGCCGGTGGTCTGTGATGTTCAGTAAGTCACGTTGTTCACTGTGGTGCGTGAGAAGTGTGCGCGCCTGTGATCTGCGATGTCCAGTAAGTCAGGTTGTTCACTGTGGTGTGTGAGAAGTGGAAGCACCTGTGATCTGTCATGTTCAGTAAGTCAAGTTGTTCACTGTGATGTGTGAGTAGTGTGTGCACCGGTGATCTGTGATGTTTAGTAAGTCAAGTTGTTCACTGTGGTGTGTGAGAAGCGTGTTCAGTGTTGATGTGTGATGCCCAGTAAGTCAAGTTGTTCACTGTGGTGTGTGAGAAGTGTGTGCACTGGAGATCTGTGATGTTCAGCAAGTCAAGTTGTTCACTGTGGTGTGTGAGAAGTGTGTGCACCGGTGATGTGTGATGTCCAGTAAGTCAAGTTGTTCACTGTGGTGTGTGAGAAGTGTGTGCACCGGTGATCTGTGATGTTCAGCAAGTCAAGTTGTTCACTGTGGTGTGTGAGTAGTGTGTGCACCAGTGATCTGTGATGTTTAGTAAGTCAGGTTGTTCAATGTGGTGTGTGAGAAGTGTGTGCACCGGTGATCTGTGATGTTCAGTAAGTCAAGTTGTTCACTGTGGTGTGTGAGTGTGTGCACCAGTGATCTGTGATGTTTAGTAAGTCAGGTTGTTCAATGTGGTGTGTGAGAAGTGTGTGCACCGGTGATCTGTGATGTTCAGCAAGTCAAGTTGTTCACTGTGGTGTGTGAGTGTGTGCACCAGTGGTCTGTGATGTTTAGTAAGTCAGGTTGTTCAATGTGGTGTGTGAGAAGTGTGTGCGCTGGTGATCTGTGATGTTTAGTAAGTCAAGTTGTTCACTGTGGTGTGTGAGTAGTGTGTGCACCAGTGATCTGTGATGTTCAGTAAGTCAGGTTGTTCTCTGTGGTGTGTGAGAAGTGTGTGCACCGGTGGTCTGTGATGTCCAGTAAGTCAAGTTCACTGTGGTGTGTGAGAAGTGTGTGCACTGGAGATCTGTGATGTTCAGCAAGTCAAGTTGTTCACTGTGGTGTGTGAGAAGTGTGTGCACTGGAGATCTGTGATGTTCAGCAAGTCATGTTGTTCACTGTGGTGTGTGAGAAGTGTGTGCACCGGTGGTCTGTGATGTCCAGTAAGTCAAGTTCACTGTGGTGTGTGAGAAGTTTGTGCACTCGAGATCTGTGATGTTCAGCAAGTCAAGTTGTTCACTGTGGTGTGTGAGAAGAGTGTGCGCCGGTGATCTGTGATGTTTAGTAAGTCAAGTTGTTCACTGTGGTGTGTGAGAAGTGTACACACCGGTGATCTGCGATGTCCAGTGAGTCAGGGAATCACAGCAGCAGTGATATCACAGGCTGGCGTCTGATTTTGCGATGTAACTCCTTGGACCCACAGGCTGGGGTGGGAAGCATTGGTGCTGCTGGGTCTCTGGGGGTGGATGGGTCACAAACCTCACATGCAGGGGGGGAGACAGGTTTGAGGTCTCGGCTCAGTAGGAAGATGACACATGATACAAGTGTTATGCGGTTTGGGAGCCTGGGCTGTGTTGTTCACACTGGTCCGTGTACACTCGGTGCAGAGCAGAATCTGACACTGGACCTGGCAGGAGCAGAGAATCCCCTGCCAAAGCTGGTCGGACGGCCTGCTGGGGTGGAAGACTGGGTTTGAGTTAAGAGTGACTCAGTATCATAGCCACTGTTGTGGTGTTTTCTGTCCAACTACGGATTTGCCGCATTTGCCACATAATCCTTAATCAGCCGCATAGTCTGCATATGTTTACAAACATAATTATTTGTAGCTCAAGCAGATCAAAAATCACTAAAAGGGTGGAGTATATGTTCCTGAGCAGGGGAAAGCTGTTCCCAAACTGGTCATGTTTCACTTGTTTATCGCTGTGATCGGGTGTTAAACTGGTACTAAAGAGGTGACATATTTGCATAGATAGATTATAGAGTAATAGTATCAGAAAATATACCACAAACGGTCACAAAACGTGCCTCTTCTTGCCACATATTTAGTTGTCCCCGGCTGCACAATCCAGTGGCCCCGCCCATAATACTCCCAACCCTCTCACATCTGGAGGGGAGACAGGTGGCACTTCCCTCTCTAGCCTATTCTTTCCTCTCTGTGAGGGAGGGCGCCTGCCTGGGGGTCGGTAGCTTGTTTATGCTCCAGAGCTGGGGAAGAGGCTGGTGTTAGTGGCCCGGGCTCTGCACTGGGTCCACCCTCTGGAGTCCAGGCCACTAATTCAGTTTGGATTTGAAGATTGTGAAACGGCTAACGATTGAAAGGAAGAATGAGTGAGTGGGGGAGAGTATTTGACATTGAGAGTGATTATGACTGAGTGGAGGAGAGAGAGAGACAGTGAGAGTTGGTCTCACAGCAGTTGAGAAAGAATCACTAAATACGAAATGAACGTGTTCCTAACAGGTATATGTGATCTATAGCAGATTGGATGAGTGTTCTTCCGCAGGTGTCCAGTGTTCAGTGGTTCCTGGGCCCTGGTGGGGGTTGCGTCGGTCAACTTGAAGTGACGTCATTTCCGATTACCTCTAAACCCCGAGGGTGATATTAGCCTCGACTCCCCCCCCCAGCCCTATAGGGCCTTGAATCTTCAATCCTGCCCCAGCCTGAGATAGCTGCCCCCATTCCCTTCCACCATCTTGTCTATCACCTGCATGAGCCCCCGCACCTGCCCCTCCTTCTCCGCCCCCGTCGCGCGGTTGTTGAGGGCGCAGATCCGCCCCCCGCAGAGCTGCACCAGAGCTTTAAGAGCCTCGTCCCTGGAGTCACGGACAAAGGTGTCTATAGTTCCCCCCCCCCCCTCCGCAGCTGCTCCGTCCCTGTAAACACGAGCACCGTGCTCTGTAGCGCCTCCGCCCCGAAGAGGCACCGGATCCTCTGCGCGGTTCCCCGCTCCCTCAGGGTGAACCACCAGAGCCGGATCACCAGGAGGAGGGCGTGGGGGCCGGGGGCGGAGAGCCATGCGCACCGCTCCATCTCCGAGGAGAGCCGCTCTGAGGGGAACCAGGGGGAGAGGAGGAGGCCCGGGGTGTCCACCAGCACCAGGGGCCGGCCCCCCCACTGCCCCTCCCCCCTCTGGCACTGGCTGGTCCCTCGTGGGCCTCCGGTCTTAAACTCCTCTCTCCCCAGGAGGCTGTTCCCGGTGCTGCTCTTCCCGACTCCGTCGCCGCCGACGAGGACCAGACGCAGCTCAAGACCTGTGGAGAGAAAAGGGGGAGAGAATCAATAACTGACAGAACAAACAATGTCGCCCCTCCCCCCTGGAGCCCCCTCTAGTGGAGGAGGCGAGAACAGGTCGGAAGAGCAGCTCCCGCGGGTCTGGAGCTTCACTGCACTCACTGACCCCCCCCCCCCCCCCCCCCCAATGGTGACCTTAAAGGACCCCGCAGTGATGAGACCCCCCTGTCTCGCCCTCACACTGAGACCTTGGATTGCGGTGACCACAATCTCAAAACAAGCATTTGCAATGCAATAATAATAATAAAGAGCTTATAGAGCGCTCAGTAACGCCATCACGGCATGTCCCCGCGCTGAAGCTAACATTGAAACAGCATAGGAGCCCAGGATCTATGCAGTGTATAGATGTGTTTTAAGCATGGCCCTAAACCGCAATTCACTGCTCTCCAGTCTCAGAGCAGGGGGAAGTTTGTTCCATTGTTGAGCTGCTTGGAGCGCAAAGGAGCGTCCACCCATTCAGTAACGGTCTCGCCTTTGGTATCTTAGCTAAAAATGGCGACCTAGCCGCCAGGAGGCAGGACTAACCAGCCAAAACCAATCAAAAAGCAAAATTTATCATTGAAGCCAATCAAAATTATGGACAGAAAGTGGGCGGAGCTTCCTCCTACTATAGTGTATCCTGCATGCCTCAGCAAAGCGAGAAACACTTACGCTGCAACTCTATGCAAAACCTAACAAGCATTGGCATAGCCAATAGGTCTCGCCTTTGGGACCTTATAAGTGTTCAGTCATGCAGCACCATATCCTTGGTGCAATAACATCAAGTGTTGCATGACTAAACACATATAAGGTCTCAAAGGCGAGTGCTATTGGCTGAGCCTCTGTATTTGTCCTGTGTTGCTCAACGTTATCTGAGGGATATGCACATTTTGAACATTTAGTTTGCCTCTGACTAGCCCCTCTGGTCATTTTGTAATGGATTTATGCTGTAGTGTATATCCAGTGTATTCAGCATCTATTCCCCGTCATATTGTGAGTTATAACGAGGGGCTAGAGTTGCTAATGTATTGATAGCCGGTGTCGTGGCTACCTACAGTACATTCTAGAAGTGTAGGTTTATATTCTTGTGGCCACTGTCAGTTACTGGCCATTATTCTAAGGTGTTATAATATTTATCTTAATTTCACTTTTACTATCTATGTATATGTAAATATTACTTTCTGTGTAAGTCACTTGCACAACTCTAAACAACTGCTTGTTGGTGGATATACCTGTGCGAGAGTGTGTGGGTCCTCACTGGGTGAGTGGCTGTGACTAGGGGTTTAGGGACCTTTCTAAGCTGTTGCTTTTCACTGGATGGTCACATTGAGAACAGCTGTGGTTAGTTCCTTTCTTGGTTTTCTTTGCATTTAATGTTGCCTGATTTGTCTTTGCTAATACTGCTGTACGCACTGAAATATCTAGCGATGTGCAATGGGTTGCAAAGAGGATATATTCCCGCTGTGCTGTGGGTACCAACTCCCTTGGGTCATGTTCTCAGTGGGCAGATTGAGTAAAGCAAGACCTTTGCTTTGCGTCTGTAGGAAACACCTTTAAGAAAATAGGGTTGGTGAGGGGCCTGGGGAAAGAAAGGGCAGGCACAGTGTTTACTAGCGCTGCGATGCGCTGATGGGGCAGAACAGGCACCGTGAGAGGGGAAAGTGACCAAGTCGGAGCACAGAGGGGACAAAAAGAGGGGGCACTAGTGGGTGGGGGGTTTAAGAGTCATTGGGAGAGACGGGACAAAGGTGGCACAAGGAGAGGGCAAAAGGCATAGGGAGAAACGTGCATGCTAAGGGAGCGAGAGAGGGTAAAAGGAGCACAGACAGCAACAGAGCATTGAGAAGAGAGCAAGGGGCGTAGACAAAGGCCAGGGGGCATACGACAGACGTGGGGGGAGGGGGAGAGAGAAAGGCATCTTGGGAAAACAAGGGACACATAGGCCAAATAAGGCACAGGGAGAGGACGTAGAGACTAAGAATGAGACAAGATAAAGAAGGCACAGACAGAATCAGGAGCATAGACAAGAACACAGAGGCAGAGAGAAAGGATGAGGGGCCTAAGAGAGAATGGGGGTATGGGGGGTGTAGGGAAAAGGAAGATACAGGGTAACTGGGCCCAAGAAACAAAGGGAACACAAGGAGATGGAACGGAGCCTAAGAGAACAAGAGGGCAAGGAAAGACAGCCAGCTGAAGGGGCACAAGGAGAGAACAGGGGCTGTGGGCAAAGGGGCCAAAATAAAGGAGCAATGGAAGAGCCCAGGCTAGGGGCTACCTGGTGAAGGGGCTCAGGAAGGTGGCAAGTGGTCACAGGGAGAGGGCACAGGAATATTGAAAGAGAGGCCAAAGGACCAGAGAGATGGTAAGGATGGAGAGGGAGACAGGGCAAAGATGGCACAGGTTAGGCAGGCAAAGGGACAGACGGAAAGACTGGAGACAGAGAGAGAGTGGGCTGAGTGGGCATAGGCATTGAAAGGGAAACATGGGGAGGAGAGGAAAGTTAAGGATACCGGGCAAATGGGGCACAGGGAACAATGTACTAGGGCATGGGGAGAGAGGGAAAAGGGTCACAGGAAGAGAGTTAGGGAGCCCAGAACAGAGAGATTAAAGAGGACCAAATGGAGACGGACAGGAGATACAGTCCAACGGGGCCACGGTGAAGGGGTGGTGCAGAGGAATATGGGACATAGAGAATGGCAGGTAACGGGCAGAAAACACCAGAGACAATATATAAAGGAAACAGACGGCCGACTGGGGAGTAGTTAGTTGGAGTGAAGGCAGAAAAGGTGTTTTTTGGTAGATTCACATTTGGTGCACACTGCTGATTGCACATAAAACTTGATGCCAAATAGGGCACTTACTTGCTGCACTTTTTAGGGTGACTAACCGTCCGTAAATTTCACGGAGCGTCCGTAATTGGGACCTCACGTCATTTGTCCGTGAGGATCCCTTTTACTGACGCATTTTGTCCGTAATTTTGGCCATCACAGGGAGCAGAACTGCTCCCCTGCGAGAAGCCTCACCTCCCTGATGGGGCCGCCTCGCACTCCTCCTGGAGCACAAGAGCACCCCCACCCGCCCACTGTCATTCTGTCTGCCTGCTAATTGCGGCTGCCCGAGGCCGCCGCATGAGGCCACTCAAGATGGCAGCCCTCTAGTGCCATCGGGCATTCCACCCCCCCTTTCCTCCTAAAGGGGTAAGGGACTCTCGGGGAGTCCCCTCCTGGGCGCGGGCAGTGCCGCATCATGTCCGGTGCGCGAGGGGGGGTGAGGGGTATATATGTTCCCATCACCCCGCTGACGACCTCTTTGTCATTGCACCGGACACACGCGGCCGCTACCTCGCGGGACACGCCATCTGATTGTCGTGGCATGGTTGTGCCTGGCGATTTGAAGCAAGGTTAGTGCTCCCCCCCTTTTATCAACCTCTGCCCCGCATTCCATCTGTTGGCGTTATCCCGACCACTTGATGCCCTCGGCGTTATTCAAGCCAGCATGTTGGCTGTGAGGGACCTCAATGGAGGCAGAGGTGAGATGGGTTTTCAGGCTACTCGGCGATTTGCTCGGGAGCCGGATGTCTAGCCAGGGAGCTTCCGAGCCCCGCTGGCTTCCAGCCTGGTCAAGCTCAGCACCGGCCGGCACCCGTATAGCACCTTGGCCGGGCATAGGCACAGGGTGTGTTAGGTGAGGATGGCCAGCGATCCTAGCGAGGCTCCCCTACTTCCCGCTGCGGTTGACCGGCTGAGCCAGGTCCAGAGTTGCTGCCTGCTTTAGGTTTGATAGCCTCGCTTGCTCCCCCGAGTTAGTGCCAGTGGAAGAAGCCAGCACCGGGGAACCGACCCGCACGGATCGTGTTAGGTGGGGGGGCAGTGAGTGTGGAAAATGACAATGTATATGTACATAAGCGGCGTTCATTCGTGTTCACTATACCCCTCGCTGTAAGCAGAACGGATACCGCGAAGCATTGACCGCATCATCCTGCCAGCGTAGGCCCCTGCATGCATGTACACGACAGCCATTTTAGGCACCATGGCCTCCCTGCCCGTTTGTTAAATCCCAGGCCATAAAACCCTCTCACTCTGCGCGACCCTGCTCTAAAAGTGACACCCCTGCCTGACCCACACCCCCTGCATTCCTCCCAGGAACACCCTTCCCCTCTTCTGACGATTCCCCCTGGCCACACCTGGCCTCTCGACCCGGTTCCAAGTCATAAAACCAAGCCTCGTGGATGTCCCCCCCCCCTCTTTTGGCCCAGTGTAGCAAAACGTGATACACCAACCGACGAAGTGCCCGATCTTATTGCCTGCCCAGCCTTTGATCTGACCATCCCCTCTTGCCCTCGTGTCCTGTTGGAATGTCCGGATGCAAGATTACAATCACTTGTTACATTTGGGAGGGGGAGCGACATCTGAGCGACGGGTATGGGAATAGGCCTGAAGCTGGGATTCCAAACATGCCTTTTCGTACTTCAAAGTGTCTTTATTGCAATAAGGAATGTTTGTGCATCGTAAATCTGTGTATAAAAGACGAAGCCTCAGAGAAACTTGTTAGAGCACCTCTTGAAGACACTGTGTGTGTGTCCGAAATGACAGGCTCTCCTCATGAGAAATAAAACCCTGTTCTTGCGCCCCTGCTGCCAGCGCCCGTCTCTTTATTTGGTAACAGTTCAAGATGGGAACAAAGAGGCGTCTTGTGCCAGCAGCCTGGGCATCGGTTGCAATTTGAGCTGCTTTTCCTCAATTGGCGTCCCAACGCGGGGTCCATCAGCGACATAAGGTCCGGTAAGAGAGGTCCAGATGATGGGGTGAACATCTAAACGATTGGAGTATACCTGCCTTGAGAGGACCCTCGTCCGGTTGCCGATTGAATGAACTTCACCGATTCCGAACGGACCTCTCTCAAGCGACCTACTGTCCTGACTGGAATCCCACAGGAATGCTGCGGTAAAAACATGGAGTAAGAGAACGATCGGGCGCTGGAAAGGGGAAGGTGAAGAATTGCCCACACGGTCCGGTCCGGGTAAGGTTAAGTAGGACGTCTTTACGTCTGATTGGTAGGATGGCTTTATCCATCTGATTGATTGATTGATTGTTTGTATTGGAATCGGTATTTAAATACTGGTATTGTTCATTGATTGGTTCATTTAGCCTTGGTTGCTACTTGAAGTATTGGTTCTCTTTGAGACATTCTCTGTTTGCAAACAGCGACGAATAGGAACGTTCCTCTCTCTTTGCAAATAGTGAAGGATAGGTAATGCGGACTTTTGTCCCCCGTTGTAATCCGTCATGCCTATTTTTCTCCCCACTGATTGATTGGTTGCTCTGTTGCTCTTTGAGATATTCGCTGTCTACAAACGGGGAAGAATAGGAATATTCTGTCTCCCTTTGCAGATAGTGAAGGGTAGGTAATGCAGACTTTTGTCCCCCGTTGTAATCCGTCATGCCTATCTTTTTCCTCGCTGATTGTTTGTTATCAATTTTTATCGATTATCGCTCTTTTGAGATATTCCCTGTCTACAAACAGAGAAGAATAGGAATATTCTGTCTCCCTTTGCAGATAGCGAAGGATAGGTAATGCGGACTTTTGTCCCCCGTTGTAATCCGTCATGCCTCTTTTTCTCCCCACTGATTGATTGATTGTCTGGACATTTATTGTTCAAGGAATAGTTCTTTTGAGGTATTCTCTGTTTGCAAATAACGTGTGTTAGACGGACCGGGAGGGTCGGCCGAGGTTACGGGGAGAGGTCTCCAGGGAGAGCCGTCTCCAACGACTGTACAGATAAGTAACTTCCCCCCCACAGACGGACACCACACAAGGTTGAAGGTTAACGAGACTTTATATGCAATTCTTAGGTTACGAGGATGGATACAAGGAGGTCTGGACTCAGGGGTCCCCTCGGTTCTAGTCTCTGGTTTAGGAAAGGGGTAGCGGGACAGTCTTAGTTACCAATGAGTACAAAATAGCTCTCAATCCTCGAGCTCGGCGTTCTAGATGATCGGGCCGTGGAGGAGCCAAGCAGGTCCCGAGATGGATGAAGGAAGGACGACGGTCCGCGGCGGAGCCTGCAGGTCCCGGTGGAAGATGACGGTTACAACGGTCCGCGGCCACGCCAGCAGATCCCGACGACGATGAAGGATGAAGGTTACGACGGCTGTGGCAGCGCCAACAGGCAGGACGATGGTGCACAGGACAGAGCTATGGCAGCGCCAGTAGTCCGTCCAGGATGAGTTCCTCTTTACGTCTCTCGACTCCAAGATACAACTGCCTTCCTGCTCTGGAGCTGCCCCAGTTATAGGGCTGGCGTGCTTTGATGTCCGGACCCTCGCACTTGGAGGTCGGGAGGTCCGGGATGGGGGAGTCCAGACACCCAGCAGGGGGGTGGAGCCAGCGCCCGGGGAGGCGATGGGCGAGCGGCACTTGGTGGGGGAGAGCCATCGGCACCTCTTTCTCCCATTGACTTGCCAAGTAGCCCGCTCACCTCCTGGGTGGAGGGTGGTGCCGGAATGTCTGAGGCCGGGCCAGGCCCAGGGTTGAGGTCGATCGGGGGCCAGGCGGCCTCGTGGTGGAGTGTCCAAGATGGCGCCCCAGGCTGGGCGCGTGGGCCGGCAGTGGATCGGACCCTCGAGGTCGGCAGGCTCGAGGGCAGGGGTCCCTGAGGGGACGGAGGACGTGCAATGGTGGTGTGTGGTACTTGCGGGACTGGGCTCAGGCCTGGTTGGGCCGGGGGAGAGCGGCCCTTCATGTGGCCTGTCCAACATGCGTCCCCCCCAGCTGAAGGCGGGGAGAGTTACCCATCCTCTTGGGGACTCTCCTCGTCGAGGCGGAAAAACCGGGACAGGCCATCCGCGTTGGCGTGATCTGGCCCAGGCCGGTGTTCGACTGTGAAGTCCATACCTTGCAAGGAGATGGACCAGCGTAGCAACTTTGGGTTCTCCCCCCGCATATGCATCAGCCATTGCAGGGGTCGGTGGTCGGTCTGCACCCGAAAGTGGGTGCCGAAAAGGTAGGGCCGGAGCTTCTTGAGGGCCCATACCACAGCGAAGGCTTCCCTCTCTAGGGTGCTCCAGCGTTGCTCCCGTGGTAGGAGTCTCCGGCTGATGAAGGCCACCGGTTGATCAAGGCCTTCGGTGTTCACTTGAGACAGGACTGCCCCAATGCCCTGGTCGGAGGCGTCCGTCTGGACGACGAACTCCCGGCTGTAGTCTGGGGCCTGGAGCACAGGGGCGGAACACATGGCGGCCTTTAATTGTTCAAATGCAGTTTGACACTCTGGGGTCCAGGTGACTTTCTTGGGCTGGTTCTTTGACGTGAGTTCTGTGAGGGGCCCCACTATGGTACCATAGTCTTTTACGAACCTTCGGTAGTAGCCCGTGAGGCCCAGGAAGGCTCGTACCTCGGTTTGGGTGATGGGGGGCTGCCAGGCCTGGATGGCGGCAATTTTCAGCTGTAGCGGGGCCACTAGGCCGCTTCCCACCTGGTGTCCGAGGTAGGTTACAGACCCTTGCCCAATTTGACACTTGCTGGCCTTGATCGTGAGGCCAGCTCGCTGAAGGGCTTGCAGCACTGCTCGGAGGTGGTGGAGGTGCTCGGTCCAATGGTGGCTGTATACAGCGATGTCGTCTAGGTAGGCGGCGCTGAATCCTTCGAGCCCCGCCAGGACCTGATTGACGAGCCGTTGGAATGTTGCTGGGGCATTCTTCATGCCGAAGGGCATGACCGTGAAATGGTAATGGCCATCGGGGGTGGAGAAGGCAGAACGTTCTTGCGCCCGGGGTGTGAGGCCGATCTGCCAATAGCCTGCTGTCAAGTCGAAGATGCTGAGGTAGCGGGCAGCTCCCATTCGGTCGACTAGTTCATCTGCCCGGGGGATGGGGTGCGCGTCTGTTCTGGTGACCGCATTCAAGCCCCGGTAGTCGACGCAGAACCGGAGTTCGGGTGTGGTGCCGGGGGCAGCTGCTTTGGGGACCAGTACGACAGGGCTGGCCCAGGGACTGTCTGAGGGCTCGATGACCCCGATCGTGAGCATCTTGGCTATTTCTTCCTGGATGCAGGCCCGTACCCGGTCTGGCACGCGGTAGGCCCGGTGGCGGATAGGGGGGCTGTCCCCGGTATCCACATCGTGCACACACCAGGAAGTGACACCCGGGGTGAGGGAGAACAGGCTGGCGAACTGTGATAGGAGGGCTTGACACTCCTGGCGTTGTTCTCTGGTGAGGGCCTCTGAGAGCCGGACCCCATCCACGGAGCCGTCTTGCTCTTGAGTCCGTAGGAGGTCAGGGAGAGGCTCGGAGTCTTCTTCAACCCCAGTGTCTGTGGCCATCAGGAGGCTGAGCTCTGTTCGCACAAAGTGGGGCTTTAGTCTGTTAGCGTGGAGGACCCGGAGAGGGTTCCGGGAGGATTCCATGTCGATGAGATAAGTGGCAGGCCCCTTGCGCTCTATTACTTTGAAGGGCCCCGTCCATTTGTCTTGCAGGGCGCATGGCTCAGTGGGGGACATCACCCATACCTGTTGGCCCGGTTCGAATTCAATGGATGAGGCATTCTGGTCATACCATTTTTTCATGTCCTCTTGACTGGCCTCTAGGTTGGCCTTCGCTAGTTCTCTGAACCGCCGGGTCTGGTTGCGGAGGGTGAGGAGGTACCGGAAGACATCTGGAGGGTTCTTTAGCGGAGGCATCTCCCAGCCTTCTTTGACGAGACTGAGCGGCCCTCGCACTGGGTGTCCATATAGCAGTTCAAATGGGCTGAAGCCCAGGGATTTCTGGGGGACTTCTCGATATGCGAAGAGGAGGCACGGCAGCAGCACATCCCACTGGCGACGGAGGGGCTCTTCCAACCCCCCGATCATTCCCTTTAGCGTGCGGTTGAACCGCTCAACGAGTCCGTTCCCTTGAGGGTGATAGGGGGTTGTGAATCTGTAGGTGACCCCGCACTGTTGCCAGAGGGACTTCATGTATTTGGAAATAAAGTTCGTGCCTCTGTCGCTGACGACTTCTCGGGGGAAGCCCACACGGGAGAAGATCCCCATCAGGGCCCGGCCGACCACCGGGGCTGTCACAGTTCGCAGAGGAACAGCCTCAGGGTAGCGGGTGGCGTGGTCCACTAGCACCAGGATGAATCGATGGCCTTGTTTTGTGCGTGGGTCCAAGGGCCCCACAATGTCTATTCTGACTCTCTCAAACGGGGTAGTGACCACGGGAAAAGGTTGCAGGGGAGCCTTTAGTTTGCGGCCGCTCTTCCCACTGGCTTGGCACGTGGGGCAAGATCGGCAATGCTGGTGCACATCGTTTCTCATTTTGGGCCAGAAGAAGTGGGTCACTAGGCGACTGTAGGTTTTATCTTGTCCCAGATGTCCTGCCAGGGGGACATCGTGGGCCAGGTTTAACAGGAAGTCTCTGAAACGGAGGGGTACCACTAGTACTCGGTTGCTCCCCAGCTCGGCGATTCTTTGCTCGCTGTACAGCAGATCATTGTCCCAGTAGACCCAATGAGTTCCGGGGGTATCCCCTGCGCTTTGGGCGAGCGCTTGCTGGCGGAGTCCCTCGAGGGAGGGACAGGTCTTCTGTTCTTTGCGAAATTGTTCTTGCGTGGGCCCCCCTTCTTGAGGCCACTGGTCGAGGTTAGCGAGGTCGGTGGGTTGAGCTGGTTCGGCGGGAATGTTACGGTCGGTGTTTTCGGCCGGGGCGACCGGAGGCGGTGGCGCCGGCCATTCGGGTTCTTCTGGCTGGTGGTTGGCACGGGCGGCCATGGAACGGGTGGTGACGCACGCCCAGTCGGGGACGCCCAACATCCCCAGGTGTTCCTTTCGCTCCACGGCGGCCCACGGAGAGCTTTCCAGGTCATTGCCCAGGAGGCAGTCTACGGGGGCATCGTCTCGGACCGTCACTTTCAACATGCCGGAGACCCCCCCCCATTCGAAGGGGACGCAGGCCATCCGACACAGGCTCTCCGAGTTATCGGCTGATCGTACAGGGCAGAGAATGTTCGGTAGATACTGTTCTGGGGCCACCAGGTGACAGCGGACGGCTGTTACACTGGCCCCGGTGTCACGAAGGGCTTCGGCCTGGTGTCCATTGATGCTCACCCATTGGCTGTACTTCTGGGTGTTAGCGGGTAGGGGGACCCGCGGGACCATGTCTTTCCCCCCTAAGCAGGCTAGAGTCATGGCGGCTGGCTCCCACTCTTGATGCTCTTGTTCGTACTCTTCCTGTTCCTCGGAGATCTGTTCTTCCCCTAGGGCTGCAGCGGCCACTTGGCGGGGTCTTGGGCTCTGGTACTGCGGGCAGTTTGGGTCGTTCGCATAGTGGCCGACTCGTTGACATCGGTGACACGTGACATTGGCTCTGTACCCCGGTCGCGCTGGGGTGCTGCCCCGGTTGGCCGGGGGGGTGGTGTTGGTAGCGGGGGCGACCGGGGCGTTGTCTCTTCCTCGCCCTTGGCCCCCTCCTCCTCCTCTGGGTCGGTGCTGACCATTGTTGTTCCGGTTCTGTTCGTAGGACCCATTCCGGCCCACTCTGGTGATCTCCCACCGGTCAGCTTCGGCTGCGAGCTGCCGGGGATCCGTTAACTTGCTGTCGAGGAGGTGTTGGCGGAGTTCAATGAAGCAATTGTTCGACAGATGCTCCCATACCATCAGGTTAAATAGTTGCTCGTAGGTCGTGACGTTGCTTCCTCGGATCCAGCCCTCGAAGGCTCGGCTAAAGTATGTTACATAGTCCACCCAAGTTGTACCCGGGATGCGGGTGCAGTCTCGGAACCTCTGACGGTACATCTCGGGTGTGAGACCATAGCGGGTGAGGAGGGCCGCTTTCATATGGTCGTAGGAGGTCATCTGGTGGTCCGGGAGCTGTAGTAGGGTGTCGCGGCCCTCATTGAGGAATCTTCCCCAGAGACCGGCTCCCCAGTCGCTTCTATCGATCCGGTGTGCAGTCATAGCGATTTCATAGGCTTTAAACCATTGCTGGATGTCGTCCTCTCTGAAGTATTCTCGGACAACATCCTTGGGGATGTGTACCTTTTTGTCTGTGGCCCCTGAGGTGGGGGGTCGCTCGGGTACCCCTGCTTCTTTATTCTGCTTGCGTAGGTTGATCTCGGCTAGGTTTCGTTCGTGTTCGTACGCTAGTTTTTTTTCCTCGAGCTCCCTTTGTCTCTGTTTCTCCTCTCTTTCTTCTCGGAGACGCAGGTGCTCTAAGTTGATTTTTTGTTCGGCCAACTTAAGTTCAACGTCCATTTTAAGTCGGGCCATTTCTAGTTCGTGTAGTCGGGTCCTTTCTCTTTCCTGGATCTCGCCTTGCGAGAGACCCGTTCTTTGCCCTTCCGGGGCCGTGGTCGTTTTTTCTACGGTGCTTTGATCAGGGGTTCCGGCAGCCCCGGTTTCTGCCCAAGATTCTAGGGCATGCTTAAAATCGTCCTTGGTACTCAGTCCGGTGGTAGCGATACCCAGTTCGATGCAGAATTGTTTAAGTTCACGATGGTTGTACTCCTCCAATTTCTCCATTTGGAATTTCTCGGTTGATCCGCTCTCTTTCGTGGTCATTGTGACTTCGTCGTGGGGTGAGCTACTCTCTGTACGTTTATGCGGTGATTCGGATCGCGCCGCTGGCCACCAATGTTAGACGGACCGGGAGGGTCGGCCGAGGTTACGGGGAGAGGTCTCCAGGGAGAGCCGTCTCCAACGACTGTACAGATAAGTAACTTCCCCCCCACAGACGGACACCACACAAGGTTGAAGGTTAACGAGACTTTATATGCAATTCTTAGGTTACGAGGATGGATACAAGGAGGTCTGGACTCAGGGGTCCCCTCGGTTCTAGTCTCTGGTTTAGGAAAGGGGTAGCGGGACAGTCTTAGTTACCAATGAGTACAAAATAGCTCTCAATCCTCGAGCTCGGCGTTCTAGATGATCGGGCCGTGGAGGAGCCAAGCAGGTCCCGAGATGGATGAAGGAAGGACGACGGTCCGCGGCGGAGCCTGCAGGTCCCGGTGGAAGATGACGGTTACAACGGTCCGCGGCCACGCCAGCAGATCCCGACGACGATGAAGGATGAAGGTTACGACGGCTGTGGCAGCGCCAACAGGCAGGACGATGGTGCACAGGACAGAGCTATGGCAGCGCCAGTAGTCCGTCCAGGATGAGTTCCTCTTTACGTCTCTCGACTCCAAGATACAACTGCCTTCCTGCTCTGGAGCTGCCCCAGTTATAGGGCTGGCGTGCTTTGATGTCCGGACCCTCGCACTTGGAGGTCGGGAGGTCCGGGATGGGGGAGTCCAGACACCCAGCAGGGGGGTGGAGCCAGCGCCCGGGGAGGCGATGGGCGAGCGGCACTTGGTGGGGGAGAGCCATCGGCACCTCTTTCTCCCATTGACTTGCCAAGTAGCCCGCTCACCTCCTGGGTGGAGGGTGGTGCCGGAATGTCTGAGGCCGGGCCAGGCCCAGGGTTGAGGTCGATCGGGGGCCAGGCGGCCTCGTGGTGGAGTGTCCAAGATGGCGCCCCAGGCTGGGCGCGTGGGCCGGCAGTGGATCGGACCCTCGAGGTCGGCAGGCTCGAGGGCAGGGGTCCCTGAGGGGACGGAGGACGTGCAATGGTGGTGTGTGGTACTTGCGGGACTGGGCTCAGGCCTGGTTGGGCCGGGGGAGAGCGGCCCTTCATGTGGCCTGTCCAACAACGTGGAATAGAAATATTCTGTCTAGTCTTTGCAAGTAGTGAAGGGTAGGTAATGCGGACCTTTGTCCCCCGTTGTAATCTGTCATACCTATCTATTCCCCACTGATTGGTAAACTAGTCCCACCCGGACCATTTATTAGAGGTAGATCATCTGGCTCAACCGGAGGGCACTCCTAATAAAAAGGACATATGAAAAATGCGAAGTAATCACTGTATCCTGTTAACAGAAACTTTAGCATGAAACACACTAGAAAAGGAAGGAAAAAGAAATCGAGCAAAATCAGCAGGCCACTGATGAGTTTTCGACTTCGCTAGAAATAAGAAATGTTAGAAATAGCCCGCAATAAGAAACATGAAAGTGGTGAGAGAAGCCAAGCTTGACATCACGGCAGCCACGAGGTAGCTAGGCTCCGCCGCCCCTCACTGCTCCAAACATGTCTGTCCCACCACCCGCCACGCCCAATAACGGTAAGATGAGATAGATACAAGTCAGCAGATACCTACCCCCATTCCGAAACTCCCAAAGTGCAACAGGTCCACGGTTACGCCCATCCGGAAGACGAGGCCTTGACACGTGTAGGGCGTCTCCCGGCTGGCCGCCATCGGCCGGAGAAGTTGTGGGATGGTCGGCCCGGAATGTACTGGTCCTCCCATCCTCTTCTGGCGCCCTGCAGGCCACGGGGGGGATGTCTTGCTTATGCCTCCGGCCCCCCAACCCCCCTCTCTTATCGCCTGGTCCGGCCATCACGAATGTCTGCGCCGGGAGACGGCGTGGGGTGCACTGGGAGGGAGAGGCGGCGCGAACGAGCCTCTCCCACCTCCCCAGGTGGAGGCCCCCAGCTGCACCCCCAACGCTCCACTCACCCAACAAGGGCTCGTCCACTCTTGCGGTGCAGCGGCGCTCCACTCACCTAGCGGGGCCTCGTCCACTGTTGCGATACAGCGACGCTTCGCCCAAACAAGCCAAGTTCATGAAATGGGCGGTCGACCCTGCAGGAGCGGGCCTGGCGCGGAAGGTTGGCCCGGTCGCTTGTCAGCTAGAAAATGAGTCCCACGTCCAGAAGCGTTCGCCTCGACTTTGAAGATTCTACGAGAGCCGCGGGGGCCCCCGACCCCCGCGGGCGCCCCCCCCGATGGGGAATGACTGCCATGATCGCCCACGGAACGACCACGACGTAGCCACGAGACGTTGGTGCTCTCATGCCGGCGCCAGCCTCAGTTTGAATGACCAAAACCCTGCAGACTACCAATTTGATCAGTTCCGGTGGGACACCAGTATGACCCGGTAGGAAAGATTGTGCCTCCCTCCCCCCTTTGACTGATGGTTCATATCGCCAGTCCCTTCTGTTGCCCTTTTACGAAAACTATTTGGACTGCCGAAAGAGGTTCTGGTCCAACCACGAGTTGGTGGAGACATTTTGACTATACTTGGATACGCCTGACCTCACCCAAAATGGCGCCGGTACAAATGAAACCCGCAACTCCTTTTTGTGTTCCGGTTGCTCAGCCTTGATGTCATGAGATATGTATGTAGTTTTTTTAAGCACATGGCGGGAGGGGATGGGTACTGATTAAACGTTCGGACAATGAATTGATAGTAAGTTCTGACGCATCATTGATTACTGTATTATTGAGAGTTCGAATTTTCAACACTTATGGTACTTGCCCACAATGAATTTTCGATATGATTTTATTGCAATAGTCGCACTACTTGTCGTACTTTTATTATGAAATCAACGACC
The DNA here is from genome assembly GCF_964263255.1 of Lissotriton vulgaris. Taxonomy (NCBI): domain Eukaryota; kingdom Metazoa; phylum Chordata; class Amphibia; order Caudata; family Salamandridae; genus Lissotriton; species Lissotriton vulgaris. Next base: position 10,849,578 of record NC_141692.1, read on the forward strand.
ACCGACTCCGTTACCTTTTCCACAAATAAATATCCCCTCATGTACAGTTCCAGTCTGCTCCGTGGCCGGCCCACGTGGTTGTAGGCCCGTATTTGTGCGCCAACATTTTTAATTAAAGGTTTTTGAAAAGCAAACATAGTTGTAGCGCTTAGATTGGTAAGTTTCGAATAAATGGACACTGTTTCCGATATAAGTACAATACAGGTGAAATGAAGCAGCTCGATTAGTTAAAGGTTAAAAAGTATAGTACACAGAAATATTGCAAATGTGAATGGTCCAGGTTTGTTGTACGTGTTTTTCATTTTGTACAGCGTAAAGCAATCGATAAAGATCCCGGTATTTAGCCTCTATTTTGTATACCACATGTATCAGGGAAGTTGTTTTAGATGCCCCTAAGCCACTTCGAAGGAATGCCACCTAGCCCCTCTAGTTTCCGTGCCTGACGGACAAAAACGACCCTGTACCACTGTAGACCACCCCTCTTCCTCGGAGGAGAGCACGAGCTCACCCCCCACTTTACACCGACTGCCCTCTGTTCTGACCCTTCCCTACACACGATCCGTAATGCCACACTTGGACGATCTATGCAATACACAGTCCATCAATAATTATCTCTCCCGCACTACCGGTCCCTCTGGGCTTAAACGCCGAGATGGTAGGGACTGCATCCCGCGGAGATATGTCGAGTATGTGGTAAGTAAAAGCATTTCCGGGTTTATGCGCGCTGATGTGTTTTAAAACGCTGCCCCCACCCCTTCTTTTTCCCTTCTTTCTGCAGGTCACATCGGAACGTCGACTAAAGACCTAAGCACCACGTCATGGTCCCGCGCGGAAGCCAGGCTAGCACTGTGGAAATTGTATATTATCTATGGGGACTGCCCCTGAGAACGTGACAGATTTGAGTGATGTGAATGCGCGCATGCATGCCCTGATGTGTATAGCTCGCCCGAATATACGTTGCACACGTTTGGATTGATGAGAGAAATGTTTTATGTATAAACTTAAGTGATGATCGAACGGCCGATGGAATGGGGAAAAGGGGTCTGAACATGGTGCCTATACAAGACGAACAAACACAGATATAGCCCTCCCTTACTTAGAAGTGACTATTTCTCTCTCTGAACCCAGCGACTGGGAGGGTGGCCTGAAGCCGAAACCTGACGGGTTATTACAGTATGACAAAATATGACTCCAACCGGCACCCCAAATAATGCAACCAAGAATGACGTGCACCAATGAGTAAATTCATACGTTAACTAAATAGGGAAAGGTTAAGGAATATTCCGGGGTGAGGTTTACCGGAGTACCCTCCGCCTGGAGGACTAGGAATGTTGTCAATGTTTAAGATTTACCACCTCCTTCTTGTACCCTCATAGACATGAAACTCAAAGCTGCCCCATTGTTCTCCCGACTGACACCCTCCGTTGCCTCATCCTGGAAACCCATTCACTAAAAATGATTCGAAAATCCCACCGTGAGTATTAGCCCGACCAGGTTAGTTCCCGACCTATTGACAAAGGTGTAAGTATTTGCAACCAAAGCCACCAGCAAAGGCAGCCAACGATAAGAAAGAAGAAAAAAGGTAAAAAGCTCAGCCCCCAGATGAATTATGTAGGATACTAAGGATGCGCAGCATGCAGGTAGAAATCTTTTTGGCCAGAAACTGTTCTATGTTTTGTCTTGGATTTTTGCATGTAATACATGTACTATCTCCCCCGCCTGAATTCGTGTGTACGTAATGTATGGATCTACGTCGTCCCTCAGCTTGTGTTTCTATATAGCTTGACCCCTGCTGTTCTGTGTTGTGTGCGCACTAAATGGCCTATTGTTGTACACGTCTCTCTCTCTCTCTCTCTCTCTCCATGTCGTACGTGTACCGAATAGTCCGTTTAGAATGCGGACGACTCTCTTTCTTTGAGGGTCCCCCTGTTCCCTCTTCCTTTGTGTGGTAGCGTTGTGCCCCGCTGGCACAAGCCTAATTGGTTTTTGAACACAAAGATCTTCGGCAAAATTGACAGAAACTAAAACGATTGTAATTTGCCATATTACTACCTCTCCTTTCTGCAAAATGATGGAACTTAAATTGGCTAAGAAGGAAAGGACAGGTAAGACGACTGATGTCCCCTAATCTTGCCTTTTTATAGGGGGACTATATGTCAGTGGCCTTCTGTTTTCAGTTCGTTAGAAACACAATCCCCAATGCCCAGATTGCCCCACCTCTCTGCACCCAAGTACAGATGTCCAAAGCGTCCTCGCTTCTCCCGACTGACCCCGGCTCCATATCAGCTGTCCCCGAAGTATAACCGATGACCCTGATTAACCGTTACTCTCCGAGAAAAGAATGTTTAGTCTCTGTCCCTCTCTCATGATGATAGCACTTCCCCCTGCTTGCAAGAGTTAGCCGACCCTGAAGGAGAATGTAAGACTGTCAGGACTCGGGTTAGAAAGGCGAGTCTCTACCGAAGGGTCCGATTTCGAGTTTGATAGAACACACAGTCGATAGGAGTCTGACTTCTCTCCATATACATCATGAATGAACACCAAATAGACTTAATACAAACTCAGTAGAAATGCCCACCTACATACTCCATAGTGATGACTTCTGACCGTGACCGATGAACGTATCCCCAACTACTTAGGATTGGGGGCGGAATTGAAATGTATAAATGTCTTTTCCTGCCAGTTCTCTAAAGCTTGTTTTGTACCCATTCAAAGATGCAAAATCACCGGAGGAGAGGGACCGGACGTGACGCTCAGCCTGGCCACAGATCATGAAGCACATGTGACCTCGACCAAAGGTGGAGCCGCAGAGCAACGAGACGTGGGACGAGGCACCACTCTCAAACACAGAAAATGAAAGAATGAAGGGCTGCCTTGAAACCCTCTGTTTGCTGACCCACTCGTGCCAGAAGTCCCCCGCCCCTTTTAGCCCGATTAATGGGCCTTCCTGCTCGTTATCCTTTGCTCCCTTGGTTTGTTTCAAAGATCTGATCCCACTCCGCCCTCTCTTCCCTCGACTATCCGACAACACCCCCCTTTTTCCGCATGGATTTTGACTCGGAAAAGAAGAACAGCATTTAGGTAGAATAGGGTTTTGCCACGGAAGGAGAAAGAAATGCAGGTGCCCAGCATGAGGCACCCCTAAAAAGATTAGTTAGGAAACAGGACTGTGATCTAACAGCAGAGGACAGATCGCACCCTGCGACGCGTAAGGTTGGATCCGAGCTGGACCTATAGCTCCACCGCCGGTGCTCAACAGTGCCAACAAAAGAAGACGGACTACTAGAGCCTACCAGTGATGGCTCGCTGCTAAAAAGACACCGTGACGAAGACCCCCCCCCCTCTTTTTACTAATTGCTTGTATTGAACTGAATTCCTCCCTCAACCACTTTGTATTGTTTTCAAAATGTTTATCGGTCACTTTTAACTGTACATTGATACCACCGGAGAGAGAGTCAGAACATGGTTCTATAATGTGTTGGAACATTTCCTTGATTGACCCCGACTGAGTAGTATACCGATCCCTAGACTTGTATGTATAACCCAACAAATGTAAATTCATATGTACTGTATCCCGCCTATCGCATCGACTGCACATGGTTATACGCAATCCGCCAGTATTGACAAACGCTATTTCATTGACCACACACAGCTATATGTACACCCCGTCAGTTATGATAAACACGGAAATGAACTAACTTATGTTAAAAAGCGGCGACTGTGGAAAATGACAATGTATATGTACATAAGCGGCGTTCATTCGTGTTCACTATACCCCTCACTGTAAGCAGAACGGATACTGCGAAGCATTGATAGCATCATCCTGCCAGCGTAGGCCCCTGCATGCATGTACACGACAGCCATTTTAGGCACCATGGCCTCCCTGCCCATTTGTTAAATCCCAGGCCATAAAACCCTCTCCCTCTGCGCAACCCTGCTCTAAAAGTGACACCCCTGCCTGACCCACACCCCCTGCATTCCTCCCAGGAACACCCTTCCCCTCTTCTGACGATTCCCCCTGGCCACACCTGGCCTCTCGACCCGGTCCCAAGTCATAAAACCAAGCCTCGTGGATGTCCCCCCCCCTCTTTTGGCCCCGTGTAGCAAAACGTGATACACCAACCGACGAAGTGCCCGATCTTATTGCCTGCCCAGCCTTTGATCTGACCATCCCCTCTTGCCCTCGTGTCCTGTTGGAATGTCCGGATGCAAGATTACAATCACTTGTTACATTTGGGAGGGGGAGCGACATCCGAGCGACGGGTTTGGGAATAGGCCTGAAGCTGGGATTCCAAACATGCCTTTTCGTACTTCAAAGTGTCTTTATTGCAATAAGGAATGTTTGTGCATCGTAAATCTGTGTATAAAAGACGAAGCCTCAGAGAAACTTGTTAGAGCACCTCTTGAAGACACTGTGTGCGTGTCCGAAATGACAGGCTCTCCTCATGAGAAATAAAACCCTGTTCTTGCGCCCCTGCTGCCAGCGCCCGTCTCTTTATTTGGTAACTGTTCAAGATGGGAACTAAGAGGCGTCTTGTGCCAGCAGCCTGGGCATCGGTTGCAATTTGAGCTGCTTTTCCTCATGAGTGCAAGGCAACTTCCCCCCCCCCCCTCCACTGCTATAAATAGGACAGTACGGAAAGTGGCAGCAGCGCCAGCCTGCACGACCTTTGGCGACCAAGGCCGCCTAGGTGGGGGAGTTTTCTCCTCCAAGCACGACCACCTCTTTCGCTTGCACGCGGCAGTAAGGCTACGGGCCCGTACTTGGGGGCACCAAGCAGCGTCGGGGGTAGAGGTCTGGTGTGCCCCCGTCTCTTGTTCTGGGCCAGAGACTAACCCCCCCCTCAGCCCTTTCTCGTGGGCAGGCCTCAAGAGCCGGCTGGGTTGAGTGGAGGGAGGGTCATCTCGTCAGTGCTACAGTCACCCTTGTGCAGCCTGGATCTTAACTGCGCTTGCCTCCATTGCGCTGTCTACCCCTGCACAAGTGACCCAACCCGTCGCATGGCCAGGCCTGGCACTGTGGTTTAGCTGGGGGGCCGAGTGAGGGTATACATTTGTATGTCTTTAGCCCCGCTAGATGCCCCTCATTGCTGGTGACTGCTTCGGGCTTATTCCATGGTCAGCGAGGCTCGCTGCGGATGCCCGCCTGAAACAGTAGGGTCGGGCCCCCGGGTGACAAGGGAGGTGCCACAAGCACGAAGTCAGAGAGTGTTTGGGCCCGATCACCCAGCGAGAGCTGGTGCTGCGCCGTGTGCCATCAATTTTAAAATGCTGGGGTGGCACACAGGGTTGAACGAGGGGCTGGGTTGCGGTCCATGTTGGGAGACCATCTGGCACCATACCCGCTGGGGCATAGTTCTCCCCTATGCTGCCCATGACATGCACATATTTTGCATGTCCGACTGATTACAAAACTGTTCGACGTGCGGCATTTCGGCCGGGCCGCTTTGAAAGTATGTCTAATCTAGAGTAGGTTTTTGAAGCCGTACGGCAGATATACGTTCGCCCTTATACCCATGGCTTCCTGCAAGCTGCGCAATGCCGTTTGGGAGCGATATGCTAGGTTCGAGCGCGGCGCCCACTTACATCTTAAATGCATCCATCTCTCAGCCCCCCGGGAGGCTCTGAGTTTTGGAGCTCGGAAGGCGCTTGTGGCGAGCCAGTCCCTGGTTATTCCGGGCATAATTATTAATTTTGGTACATTATATATTGTGTGCGTCGGGGTCGCGTTCACACACAGTGATTCTGGGCAAATCACTTAACTTGCACATGCCTTGAATGTGTAATGAAGAAACTGCTCATGTAAATCGCTTCATAATCTTGGGTCGAGTTTGCGCTGCCGACCTTGGGGGTTCAAGCCTCAAAGTCACTTTCACATACATTGACTCTGGGCAAATCACTTAACTCGCATTTGCCTTGAATGTGTAATAAATAAATAATTTTTAAGGTAAGCGCTCCACTTCTGGGCCGAGTCCCGCTGCCGACTTTGGTGCTGGAACCAGGGTCGATCCTCGGGGTCGCGTTCACTTCGATGATTCAGGGCAATTCTCTTACGCTCCCGTGCCTAAATGTGTATTGGATAAATTGGGCTCAGGATTGCGCTCAATACTTTTGGGGCAAATCTCTTAAAGGGGGTTTAACTTAAATAATTCACACCGGGTCCCAGTGGAAGCTTCAAACACCAGTAGCCAGGTGCTGGCCAAATGCAAGCTGGGATGTGGGGGCGGCATTTGAGGACGTATTATTGACACCAATTTGGGCAGCAAGGGATCACCCATGGCAGCACATGATGGTCTTGTTCCCATGCTGCCGCCGAACACCAGATGGTGATGCCTCCGTGCCAGCTGTATCATACAGCGGGTACCGAGTTACCTTTGCACTACTCACTGGATTTTGTGGAAGGTGCCAATGAGGTAGCACACTGCAATTCATACTAAAACAATCCAAACGCCACCCAGGGGGATAAGGTACTGTGCTTAGTGCATTCGCCATGCTGTGCAAGTTTAGCTGTGCAAAGTTTAGGGCAAACCGCACTAGGAGTATAGTGGGGTACCTTAATGACTACGCTGGTATGTTGGTGACTCATTATAGCTCCTGCACAGACACATTGTTGGCCCATGAGCCAGACTTAAGCACTGAAGTCATTTACATGCATTAACGACCAGGGGCAAAGTCAATGGTCCTGGCATGCGGTAGGTTTAATTTTACAGGTAGATTACATAGCTGTTTGCATGACCGAAGACGCAGGACTACGCGAACAAATATTTCAGCTTTCATTTGGCCTGTCAAATGGGGAGGATCTGCCCAATAGATGAACATGCTAGTTTTAATTAAATACTTGTTGCAGGTAGAAGGGGCGATCACCATGATAGGTGCTTGTCAAATATTTTTGGAGGATGAACCGTAGGGCTGAAGCATGCTCCTGGTCATGTGCACCAGAAGAAATGTGTCTTCTCCATTAAACAGCCACATGGCGGCTTGCTGCTTGCATGTTCGGGTGTCCTTCATATAAAATGTTTTGTCCTATAAATGCTGCAATGGCCTACATTATCAAGTCTACCTGTGCTAAATTTGACCAAGCGATTTCTAGTCCGTGGCACAGTTACTTTATTGTACCCCCAGTGCTTGGGACAGCCCGCCACGGGTTGGCGCTGTCTATGTGAGAGATGACCACAACAGGCACTGAATAATTTCAAATACCTTAACATTATCATTGGATGCACTAGACATTCGGACAATTTTGGGGACCTGGAATAGCTTGAATTGCCACACTGGTACAACTGAGGGTTAGTAGATTGGCAGCAGGAGCAAAGTGTGGTGTAGAACTAAGTGGCCGCATGTCGGGATCCCTGGCATATAGTTGCACAAGGGTCAGGGTTAGTAGTGTGATCTTATGAGTGGCAGCATGGCAGGAGCAATGGGTGTTCTAAAACAGAGTGGCCGCCTGACAGGACCCCGGGCAGATAGCTGCACAAGTGTCATGGTTAGTAGTTGTGATGTATGATTGGCAGCATGGTAGGAGCAACATGGGGTGCGAAATGCACTGATGTCTGCCTGGCATGGATCCCCATTCTAGCACTCAACATGTGGAACCAGTGAGGTCCTGGGACACTGCAGGGACTCAGCACTGCATCCTTCTGAGGTCAATGATACTGACCATTGAATTGAGCAACAATAACCATGTTGTTCAGCGCCAATGTTCAATGGGATGAACATATCCACAATTAGTCGGGGATGGAAATTCTATAGGAATGTTGGGAATGCTATAGGCTCACTCAGCAGTGTAGGAAGGGGGAGTCTTGCCCAATTTCCATCGGCCATAAGGAGGGCAGGCAACGGGTTATACCCAGCCGAAACAGCAGGGCCCCCTGTGTCGGATGCACAGTAGACATACTTATTGGAAAGATTTTTATATTTGAAAGGTTTTATACTTGAATTGTTTTATATAGCGCTGGCTAGAACCGGATGCATCAGAGCGTTTACATGAGTAGCAGACCATAGTTACAGGTTACATTGTTACAAAGGAGACAGTATTAGAGCATAGCTACATGTTCGGTGCTAAAGGGAAAATAGCCATGGCAAGCGAGTCAGGGGGATACATACAGATATGCGCGAACCAGATTGACACCATTCAACTGCTGCCGTACTTTAGCTTCAAAATGTCTGGTCGAGGCCGCTAAGCATGGGCATGTGGCTTCAGTTAAGCTACAAGCACCTGCCCTTTAGCCTTGGCAGCATGGCGAGTGTGGGAGTTGTCACCATTAAAAGTGCGCCGTACTTAAGAGCTTGGGGGAAACACTGGTTTAGATCACTAGGGGCAACAGTGTAGTAAGGAACACCAGGCATTCCCAGTATCCAAGAATGGTCAGGTAGCGGTCATACTGTTCACCCTCTTTCGTTCCCACTGACTTGTCTGCTCCCTGGTATACAGTAGCATGAGTTTGGGAGACCCAGCCCTCACCCAGGGGTGCTTGGTCTAACGTTGAGGGACCGGTCCAAATATATCACAATTACTGAACGTGTAGGAGTTTTCCATTGTCTCTGCATAGTTACAGGCAAAAGAATGGCGGCATGGCCGCTGGGTTTCGTGGGCGGTTTGATTGTTTGTCAAGCTTCTCGATGTTTTCGCAAGCTTGCGCGGGCTGTTATGGCTGCAGAGTTTGGGGCAGGTTAGCATCCCCTCTTTACATTTAGCATTCCAACAGCATAGTAGTTCACAGAACATGGGAAACACTTTCCCAAAAATTGCACCAGAACTCAGGGTTAGGCAGGGCCAACCTCCACAGAGCAGGATCCTTTAGCGTAGTATATGCCGGCTGCATCACCTACACCAAGGAAGCAAGCATGCCATCAAGTGTTGGGCAAGACCCATGCTCTGCAGGATAGGAGGGATATGGAACTGATTGCCCCCCTTAGCAGCTGACTATTGCACAGGAGGATGGAGGGTGATTGAGGAAACACAGGTTGGGTGATGGCAACGCTAGACTGGGTAGGAAGTTTCGCATCACCACCCAGAAGGGTGCCATGGGCAAGAACTAGTAAATAGGTTAATTCATGGGTACCTCTGGCGTTCCGGTTTATATCTTTTCAAAGGGAAGAGATAAGTTAGGTACCTAATTGCTTACAACATAGCACATTAAGGCAGGCAGTGTTGGATGGTGATGTAGCAAGGGGTAACATATACCGTCTATTCAGCGGCTGAGGGTCCTGGGGGCACGCGCGCTTCACTAAAACGCAGTGCTGCAACCGGAAAAGTGCCAAGTGGCAACAACCAGTAAATAGGTAAGAGGTAGCACTATGGCCTCACAGCTGTGGGAAGCCATCCTCAAGCTTGAGGTACGCCCAGGTGGGAATTGGGTGTCTTTCAAGGTCCTCTTGACCCATGTGGCTGACCGTGGCACACCAAGCGGACTGTCCAAGGTCTCCCTGTGCTGCGGTCCCAAGAAATGGGGAAACAAGGTGTCAACCACGAAAGACTATGTAATAGAGCATGTGGCTTGTCCAGTGTGCTACAAGAATTTAAATGCAGCAGGGCAGGTGATATTCCACCCCGGGGCTGCTCAGTGTGTACATGTGAAGCCCCCCAGACCCCCTATTCGTGAATATGCTAAAGAGGGAGTAAGCAGGACTTAGTCAGTCCTTAAAGGTAGGCACCATATGACAGGGAGTGGGTACAGCATAGTTCAGACATTCTGTGAGTCGGTAGGCCCAGGGGGTTCCACCACAGAAGATGAATTGGCGATCCCTTACTCTTTGTCACATACTTATAGTTATGGACAACCAGGTGCGGCATGATTTAGAAAGCAGAATGACTGTGCAAATGCTAAAGTATATTCCTTTTTCACCCTAACAGCCTAAGTGGGCAGGTGGGTGTGGGAGCGGTCAGCTAACAAGTGGGCTGCTGCCCCTTAGATATGGGGCACAGGTGTGCAAGACACACGGTGTAGCCTGGTGTGACCAGCACATCCAGGGGGCCATGTGAACTATAGTGCCTGAATCCACCCGCCCGAGTGGCACAGGGCAGAGTCATGCAAAGCGATGGAACTTACCCATGGGAGAATTAGTTCTTGGCACAAGTTCACTTGCCAGAAAGGCCTTCGTCATGAGACTCTGGCGGTCTAACGTCAAGGGTCACAGGGACATCGATGGGGTCTCCTGCCCATGTTGGCAGGGGGCCTGTATATGAGAAGTTGCAGATGAGAACAAGAGCTGTTTTGGTGGGGGGCTCTGTCAGCGACGGTGGCCGCCGCCAGAGCTGTGGCAGAGTTACAGGGCGATCTGGAAGCAAATGGGTACAGAAGGGTACCTCTGCACGGCACATAGGGGTGCCAGAGCCCAGGAGCCTCATGGGAAGTTCCTGGAAACCGTGTCGGCGCCCCGTTTGTCCTTTGGGCGGTTGTGGGCCTGAACAACCAGGTGCTTGCCTTGCTACGCTCCGCCCTGAAAGGGGCGTAAGTATAAGTGTCACGTGATCTGGGAGGAGGATCACCAGAAGGGGCAGCACTGATGGGGTTCGCCCCAGTGCTGCTTGGCTCATCAGGCGGGCAGGTGGCGAGAATGCTGCCTGCCCTTGGATCGCCCATAAGATAACCCACGATATTACATAACATTGTATGTAATAAACCTGCAGCAGTTTTTCCCAATAACAACATTTGTGTGGTGTGTATTTATTTGCATGCATGCTATGTGCTTGGGGTGGAGAGTGTCACCATGATGGTACTATGCGGCTGCCCAAGGCCGCCGCAGGAGGCCACTAAAGAGGACGGCCCTCTAGTGCCATCGGGCATTCCACACCCCTTTCCTCCTAAAGGGGCATGGACTCTTGGGGAGTCCCCTCCTGGTCACGGGCAGTGCCGCGTCATGTCGGGTGTGTGAGGCGGGGTGAGGGTTATATATGTCACCCTCACCACGCTTACGACATCTTTGTCATCGTACGGGACACACGCGGCCGCTGCCTTGCAGAACGCGCCATCTCCCACCCTACCGCTTACCCGTCTTGGTCGGTGATAGGAAGCATGGTGAGAATGTTGTAATCTTGTACTTTGTTCATTGCAGGCAGAGTTACAGGGCGATCTGCAAGCAAATGGGTACAGAAGGGTTCCTCTGCACGGCACATAGGGATGCCCGAGCCAGAGCCCAGGAGCCTCATGGGAGGTTCCTGGAAACCGTGTCAGCGCCCCGTTTGTCCTTCGGGCGGTTGTGGGCCTGAACAACCAGGGGCTTTCCTTGCTATGCTCCGCCCTGCAAGGGGCATGAGTATAAGTGTCACGTGATCTGGGAGGAGGATCACCAGAAGGGGCAGCACAGATGAGGTTTGCACCAGTGCTGCTTGGCTCTTCAGGCGGGCAGGTGGCGAGAATGCTGCCTGCCCTTGGATTGCCCATAAGATAACCCACCATATTACATAACATTGTATGTAATAAACCTACAGCAGTTTTTCTCAATAACAAAATTTGTGTGGTGTGTATTTATTTGCATGCATGCTATGTGCTTGGGGGTGGGGAGTGTTGCCATGATGGTATAATGCTACATACAGAATATCAATGGCAAAACCCGGCATGCCTGAAAATCATATTCAAAGGCACAACAAGATACTTTAATAGCGAAGTACAGGCAGAAGACTATTTACGAGAAATCTCAGGGACTGGATCACTAAACTCAGGGAAATAACGCAAAACCACATAAAGGGACTTATACAAGGAATAGATAAGCTGAATTAACTATTCCAATATGTATTAATTAGGAACCATCCCCTACTGAAGCGTTAAGAATTAAATAGAATGAATAAGCAGGCTGGAAAATATATTTAGTTTATAAAGTTAAGTGTGAAATGTTATCATATTATTTAGGTTTCTGTTAAGTGGGGATTAGATGAGTATATAATACATATTATTAAACTAGCCCAGCCCGCGGGGCCCGCTTTCACGGATGTCACACCCCTGGTCCAGCAAGGGTCAGGTAACCTTCAAAGGTGGTGGAGGGTGGGGGGAGGGAATGAGGGTGGGGGGTCTAGGGGGAAGGTCAGACAGAAATTGTACAAACCACAGAGAAAAAGATAAGTATATAATTATAGTTAATACATTACTTATGGGTAAACATCTTTATAAAATACTTAGTACAAATAAATGGGGGCAGTAAAGATTATGTCACTTAATATCTGCGGCCTAAATGATATTAAGAAGAGACAGGCTGTAGCGGTAGGCCTACAAACCTCGGGTCCCAATATAGTATGTATTCAGGAGACGCATATCGAAGGTTCACAGCTACATCTTTTAAAAACATTGGGATACAAATTAATCTGCGCTACTACTCAGGGAGCTCGTGTTAGGGGGGTGGCAATCTTAGCTAGAGGCGGGGGCCTAAGTTTCAACCGATGCAAAACAGATAAATTCGGCAGGTGGGCAATCACGGAATGTCAACTTGAACAATCACAATTAATTACTATATGTTCAATCTATGGGAGCAATTGTGATGATCCCACCCTGATAAATGAGATTTCTACTGAACTTGCACATTGGCCACTACCAGTACTCATCTGTGGGGATCTCAATATTAATTTACCCTCCGACTGGTCAATGAATGATAATTGGGTATATCATGGGAGGAAACCTAAAGTGTTTAAGGCCCTAAAACATTTATGTCATATGCATGGACTTCTGGATGGGTGGCAGATCTCTAACTCTGAGGATCCTGGCTACACCTTTTTTTCAAATCCACACCGGGTTCATGCAAGGCTTGACTGTTTTCTTTTATCACAAACATTAAGCCATATTATACAAATAGAAAAGCTGCCCCGAGTACTCTCTGACCACAATCCTCTAATATGCACCCTAGAGCAGAGACAATGGGGCCAGAAGCCAAGAAATTGGACCTTCGAGAAATCCCTGCTCCTTGAAGAAGACTATTGCAATCACATGCGAGCATGGATTCCCAATTTTCTGGAAAAGAATGTAGGGAGTACCTCTATAGAGATAGTATGGGACGCACTAAAAGCCGGAATCCGAGGAGAAACTACACAATACTCAATAAGGGTCAATAAATTTGCAAGGGACCAATATAAAGCGCTATTAGGGAAATTACAGGACTCAGAAGAAGAACTCATTAGGGCAACACGCGATTCTTTAACGGTAGAAGAACTCACCAAAATTCAATATCAAGTGACAATAGATAAGGCTGCTATCATGAACACATTTATCACCAAAGCGGTGAAAAAAGCCACAGCTCATAGTGAAAAAACTTATGAAGTAAGTGAATCAGTTGGCCATCAATTAGCCGTACGTATGAGGCAACAAACCTCTCAGAATCTCATACGGGAAATATCAGACCCAGTGGAAGGCTTAATCACAGAAAGTGATAAAATTAGAGAGGCTTTCTGGCACTTTTATAGTATTTTATACTCAGAGGAAACAGGGGCCGATACAGACAGTATGAGAGAATACCTAAATCAGGGACCATCTAGTAGACTTACCGAAGAAGATCAGGATGATCTAGAAGAGATACCAGATATGGAAGAAATTTTAGAGGCAGTGAAGGCTTTGCCTAGAGGAAAGGCAACTGGCCTGGACTCTATCCCTCTAGAGTTTTATATTACTTTCCTAGATCAAATCAAAGAGATTTTTTTAAATCTATGTGTTCATATATTTAACAAGGGACAACCACCAAAGTCCTGGTCAAAAGCCAAAATAGTCATATTCTTGAAGAAAGATAAACCACCAGATCAGATGGGCTCCTACCGCCCTATCACTTTAATCAACGTGGACTCAAAAATATATTCCAAATTAATAGCGAATCGAATAGCACCATTAATACATAAACTTATCTCAAATTCCCAGCACGGGTTTGTACCAGGAAGAGGAACTACAGACCACATTCATAGAGTGATTACCCTGTTTGACAGTACAGAAGTGACGGGAGACCCAATGGCGCTTATCCTTTTAGACGCTGAAAAAGCATTTGATCGGGTCTCCTGGTCATTTCTGTGGCTGGCAATGGGTCATCTGGGCTTTAAACACCGATTCATTCAGGCTGTACAAAAACTATATACTGACCCTAAAGCTGTAGTGATGGTAAATGGCAATCTCTCTAAAGAATTTAAAATATCAAGGGGAACTCGCCAGGGATGCCCATGCTCCCCATTGCTATTTGCTATCTACATTGATCCCTTTATTCGCAGTCTAGAATCTAATGTTGGGATTATCCCTATTCTGACCCAAGGTTATATGACTAAAACTCTTGCCTATGCCGATGACATCGCCATAGTGACATCAGATCCGGCATTAGCCTTAGCTATAATTGAAACTGAGGCAAAAAACTTTGGCAAAATGGCCGGCTATGCCCTCAACCAGAACAAAACCCAAGTAATCCTAAACGACAAATGCACTATGGTGGATCCTCGTGTGACAACAAAAGCGACCTACTTAGGGGTATGTATCTCCTCTAAACTCGATACAGTGGTCAAATTAAACTTCAGCCCCCTGCTAGATAAAATGCAGAAAGATCTTCACTGTTTGAATAACCTGCATCTATCTCTGATTGGCCGTGTAAATGCACTAAAAATGGTTTACTTCCCTAAATTGCTCTATATGTTCAGAGCAATTAATCTGGAAATTTCTGAATATTGGTTTAAACTGATGGAGCGTACTTTCTCCAGTTTTATTTGGTCTTATTCACAACCTCGAAGAGCCTACAAGCTCTTGACTCTCCCTAAAGAAAAAGGAGGCTTAGCCCTTCCTAACCTTAAGCTATATTATTGGGCTTGTATGCTTTCATATAATCATGAACTCTTCTTTCTATTAGATGATAATGAGATAGTCTCAGGGGAAGACCAACCATCGATTCACCAGCTGGTATTAGGTAATAAGAGCAAAGGCTATATGTGGCGATTTCTCTACGATAGCTACCACAAAAAGGTCCGCCTAAAAACCTTATTGGGAGGATTTAAAGCATGGAAAGCTGTGAGGAAATTACTGGGTATAGGACGACTCTCGCTTTACTCTCCTCTAAGCAACAATCCGGCCCTCCCCGAAATATTCAGAGATGCCTGTATTGATAGATGGAATATGGCAGGAATTACACATTTTGGATGTCTTATTTCAAATGAAGGGTTATACTCTTTTGAAACCTTGAGGGAAATATATCACTTGGAATGGAGGGATTTTTTTAAATATCTGCAAATCAGAGATTTTTTAACACGAAGGATTAGAGAAAATACCCCATTTGATAAAATACCGACAGCAGAAACCTTAAAAAGAACCAAAAAATTCACAATTGGTGAGATATATTCTCACCTGCTATTCCTCCTTCCAAACAATCTTGAGAAAACAGCACAGAAGTGGCAGGGGAAATTAGCAATCAGCATAGAAGAATTTAATTATGCATATGATTTATCTCAAACTATCCTCATGTCAACTAAACTGCAAACTCAGTTTTATAAAACCTGCTTTTTTATGTATTATACCCCTGATAGAATCGCCAAATGGGGAAGTGGGAGGGGTACATGTTGTTTTAGATGTACTTTATCTAATGCAGACAGCATACATATATTTTCCTCCTGTGCAAACTTATCCTCTTTAAAATTGAACATTGAACGGTTTCTAACTGATGTTCTAAAAACAGAAATAACCCTTTCTAATGAAATGATTTTGCTTGGGGCGACTAGTCTTGCAGAACTATCTCCTGGACACGAATTAATATTTATCGCAATGGCGGTCTTAAGAATCTGTATCGCCACCGCCTGGCTAGACCCTAACCCACCATCTTTTCAACAGTGGTTTTCTAGATTGTTAGCTATATTTAACTTAGAAATGGCTATATATAAAAGAAAAGGCAGAAGACGGAGGGTCCGGGGATTAAAAATCTGGAATCCCTTAATTGAGTGGTCTCAATCCCAAGGCAATTCTCTGTAACATAAGGCCATAACCAGCGTGATCTAAGAACTGCCAAAATTGAATTTGTTATGGCTGTAATTTTTTTTTTTTGTAAATAATAATTATTTAGATGCTGTTTGTATCTACCCAAACAGACTGAAATGTTTTGGCTGGTTGATTAACCTATTTACCTATTTAGCTATTAATGTATGATTTATGAACTTACCTAAAATTCATAATTTCTCTGTGTTTATATTTGAAATATTATTGTTGAACTTGTCTGACTGGGGGGGGGGGAAGAGAGGGGTTTGTAAATTTGGGAAAAAACCTAATAAAAAAAGAAAAAAAAAAAAAACAGAATATCAATGGGGCAGTCTGGGGTGTTAAAACATGTAGTGGCCTCCTCCTGCCTCAATGCACAGCAGGGCATTCTGTTAGAAAAAAGGTAAAATGCCCATGCTGCAACGTAAAAAAACAGTTTATTTAAAGAAACCTGAAAAACAAGTTAAAAAGAACGGGTTATGTTATTTTACTGTCCCATCATTTTAGAACTGAAGTATTTTCAATATTATATTCAACAAAGCCCTGGTTACTGCTTTTATATTTTAAGCAACTAACACCCATTGACAAAGCCAATAGTCCTGGCTTCTTGTTGGTGTAATGACACTTGCTTTATTATACATCTGGATGCAATAACCGAAACAACATAATACCAGTCGGGCGGACCCTATGCTAAGCGCAGATTTTTTGCCTAGGTGTTTTAAACGACACCCTTTATTACATCGAACACCCCCTTTGAAGAGTCCCCCCCCAGTTTTTTTACATAACTTAAAGCCCTGGAAACAACACCATGTCACAGTCACCTCACATCCTGGCACTGTGCATCATACATGAATAATGACTTCTACATTTTCAGACTCCCTATGTGCAGGGGCATAGTGAACTCTACCCTGCCGCATCCCACCCCTTGCTTTAGAAACTTTTGCAAGGTGAAGTTCTTGATAGGCCTCTTCTGTCTGCAACTCTGCAGACAAAGGCTCAGTTCATAATGTGAAAAGGTGGGTGAGTAATAAGTAAAGGAATGTGTGAATGGCTGGGTGGATTACTGAAAGGATGAATGGATGAATGAAAGGGTGAATGGATAGATAATGAAAGAAAGGATGGATGGATGAGTGAATGAGTGGAAGTATGGTTGAGAGAAAATGTAAATAGATGGATGTATGGGTGGAAGGGTGGGTGGAAGGGTAGATGGATGGTAAAAGGGTGGATGGATGGGTGAAAGAAAGGATGGAAGGATGAGTGAAAGAGTAGATGATGGGCAAGTGAATGAGTGGATGGATGAGTGAAAGGACGGATGGATTGGTGAATTGATAAGTGAAAGGGTGAATGGATGGATGGATGAGTGAAAAGGTGGATGTAAGGATTGATTAGGGAATGAAGGGGGTAGATGGTCAAAAGGATGGATAGATGAGTGAAGAAGTGGAAGGGTGGATGGATGAGAAATCAGATGGATGTATGAGTGAAAGGATGGATGAGTAATGGGATCAATGGATGGATTCATGAATGGATGAGTAGATGGATGGGTGGGTGGATAGATAGATGGATAAGTGAAAGGGGGATGGAGAGAAAAAGGGAGGATGAATGACTGAAAGGGTGAATGGGTGAAAGGATAAGTGACTGGATGGATGAGTAAGTGAATGGATGGCTGGATGGGTGAAAGTGTAAATGGCTGGATGGGTGAGTGAATAGATGGATGGATGGATAACTGGACAGATGGATGGAGTGAAAGGGGGGGATGACTAATGGATGGATGAGTGAAAGGGTGGATGAAGGGATGTATGAGTGAAATGATGGATGGAAGGATATATGATGGATAGGTTTGCAAATCGTTGACTATGTTTGGATATAGATGGGCACACAGATGGATGGACAGAATGAATGCTAAAAGACTGAATTATGGATGAAAGAATGATTACACTTTGTAGCACCCATTATCTTAAGTAACATTTCCTATACATTGACTTTTACGTTAATATGAGTCATTGTCTCTATATAATGTGTAAGTGATGTAACATACTCCGACACCCTGCCCTACATACTTGGGATGACTAACACTATAAAAGAAATTAAATACACATGAGAGAGGGTCTATGTGAAAATTAGGGGCACGATTGGAGGGTGGTAGCAAGGCCGGACCAGGCATCGGGTGTTTCCCTGGGAGGCTGGAAAGGGGGGGGGGCGGTTTTGTTACTGGGGGCTGGCACTGCAAAGTTCCTTGTATATCCAGTAGTTTTCAATCAACCACAAAAGCGGCCTCACTTATATTCAGGTGTGTAATGAAAATGCGCTCGACAGTGGATCCCTCTAATCAACAGCACCTGAATTACTATCCCTCTGTTATTCTCACCTCATCTATGCTTGTGAGGATGTGTGTTCACACTGTATCAAACCCACTGTCACAATGCTATTCCTTACGGAACTCAACAGTTTTAACAAAAAGCACAGGTGCATCACTTATTACTATTCAACATGGCTTCCGAAGAGCTCACAGCACCGAATCCGCCCTAACGGTGGTCATTAATAACATCCGCTCGAAGGTCGACAGGGGCCATACCACTCTTTTGGTCCTGCTCGACCTTACGGCAGCCTTCGATACCCTGTCTCCCTCCATTTTGGTCGCACGTCTTAGGGAGATTGGAGTTGGAGGCTCAGCTTTAAGCCTTTTGGCCTCTTTTCTTAATCAAATAGAACAAAGGGTGAAGCTGGGCGATTTCCTCTCCCCCTCCAAACCTGTGCAGTGTGGGGTCCCTCAGGGATCGTCCCTGAGACCCACACTTTTTAACATCTATGTGGCCCCACTTGCCAGGTGAGTGAGATCTTTTGGACTAGAGGTGCTGTCATATGCTGACGACACCCAAATTATGGTCTCCCTCACTCAATCTGTGAGCCTTAACTTCAGGAACTGCATGGAAGCAGTTTCACAATAGATGATTCAGAACTCCCTGAAGTTAAACGGAGAGAAGACTGAGGTTCTGATCTTCGGGGGCAACCAGGCCATCTGGTCGAGTGACTGGTGGCCTCCGTCCCTCGGGGAGTGTCCCCTTCCCTCTCAATCTGCCAGGGATCTGGGGGTCCTGATAGATACCTTTGACTGTCAGGTTGTCAGGTTAGTAGGACTGTTTATACCTGATGTGGTATCATCAGGATCTTGAGAAAGATCTCACACTACCTCTCTCCTGATGCCCGGAAGCATTTCACTGTGGCTTTCGTCTCTTCGAGACTAAATTGCTGCAATGCGCTTTACTCAGGCATTAATAAGAATCTTATCCAGCGCTTGCAGATAGTGCAAAATGCTGCGGCCAAGATGGTTCTTAATCTCCCTAGACTCTCCTCAGCTTTCTTGGCCAGGAAGAACCTGCATTGGCTGCCCATTCAGTCTAGGATCTCATTTAAGATCCTTTGTCTTGCCCACGGGGCCCTGTATGGCTCAGGCTCAGAGGGTATTAGGTCCCTTTTACACTCTTATTCCCCCAATAGAGCTCTCCGCTCCTCCAATAAAAACCTTCTTTCAGTTCCTAGATTTTTAAAAGCCTGGTGGGGAGGGAGAGCCTTTTCCACCCTGGTCCCTAGGCTTTGGAACACCCTTACTCCTGGATTGGCAGGACAATCCTCTATTGTGCTTTTTCGTAACGCATTAAAAACGTGGCTCTTTGTAGAGGCTTATTCGTAATTATGCACTAGGAGAACTCTAAGCTGTACGATCTTTTGGTGCCTTGATGCCCTTGGGCTAAGTTGCGCGTTACAAGTCTCCCCTCATTCATTCATTCATTCATAATGTATATGGCCTTCATGGATCTCAACTTGGTCTTTGACAGGGTGTAAATATCTAAGCTCTGGGATGAACTGGGCTCCATGGGGGTCGACCGGGCTCTTCTTTTGCTTCTGAGGGATCTCCACGACGGCCTATTAGCATCTGTAAGGTACGGACCGCATGGAGAATGCATGCAGTGCTTTAAATTAAATGGATTTAGAAAAGGGGGGGGTGTAAGAATTGGCTTTTGTAGTTTGGTTTGCCCTGTTCCCATCATGCACTGGGACAGGAACAGACTAATTTGCATACAGCCAGGTTCTGAAACTGGGATGGTGCAGTGAGCTAAAAAACGGTGTTGGATCTAGCCCTGATCTCTTGACTGGGTGAGAGCTTTCTGCTTAATTCAGAGACTCTGTCCCTCACCACCCCTTGTTGTAAATATTAAATTAAATGGAGGCATGTGCCAAGGCTGCGTCTTGGCTCCTTTTATTTTAATTCTGTATATTCATCATTTGCAACAAGTTTTATGTGAACCAAGGTGTGATGTTCTGTAGGTAGGTGTCAGATTGCTCCCTGCTTTTTTAGATGTTGATGACAGTTTTAATTGTATTCACGGCCCAAAGGCTCGAACACCTTTTAGATTATTTTATGGACAGCATGGATCTGGCAACCAACTTTAAAAAGTCACTCATCATGGTTGTTGGCTCCCGGACCACTAGATCCCACGGGGTTTCAGCCAGCAGCCACCGCTTGAGCAAAGTGGGTCATTTTTCCTACTTGTGAATTCTATTAGATTCCAGTGGGAGCTGGCATGGCTCGCGTGTGACGGGAGAGGTGCAAGGGGTCGCGGGGTAGGTCAAGCAAGGGAAATAACAAAAAACATACCTTCAGGCCTGTCTTGCATCTCTGCTCCTGCTCTCCCGAGTTCAGGCTCCCTCCCTTAAGCCAATCACAACGCTGCAATGCAATAGTCACAGGGGTTCCCAGGGGAGACCAATCCATATACCAATATAGTGGAAATCGAACCATGACAGTAGTAGAGACAGCACCCAGGAGACAACATCACCCCAGGTGAGAATCTGTGCACCCGAAGACAGTCGTAAGCAAAGAGGATGTACTCAATACTATTAAACGGGTACATCGCGGTTGAAGTCTTGGCGAGAGAACACCCTTCCCAGTGGACCCGAAAGATACTCCATGGAGGACAGAAGGTTGAGGAGCCACCCCACCTGTGGACACCCTCAGAATCAGGATACCTACAACAACTGTCAAGCATTATCGAGGACTGTTGCAGAAGGATGAAAAGGTCTGTTGGAACCAAGAGGTGGGTTCATGTTGAAAAGTACCTGAAAGCAGAGGAGACAGAGTCTATGCAGCTCTGGGGTGACCAGGAGGCAAGGAAGACGAAGGCAACTCGAGTTCAAGGAAACAGGTCAGTTGATGAAGAGCTTCAAGGATGGGTACACCGAATCGGTAGCTCTGCCCGAGCCACCATGATGCTGAAGACAACATAATCCATCTGTTCCGACCAACCGCGTCGGCACGGTTCAGTTATAGTGGGGACAGACTCACTGGCAGAACCTTTTGATGCGTCCGACTTTAATGATAAGAGTCAGTAGAAGTAACCAATGCGGTTACTGTAAGATGAAGCAATACAACGAAGCGGTGCACAGGGCTTCGGCTGTAGGGAATTCTACAAGGGATGCTGTCCTCAAATTGATGAGAGGACAACTCGGGCTTCAAGGAAATGAAGAACCACCACCTGTGATGCTGAGCCTTTTGGATTCCGTGGGAGCCCAGATGTGGCAGGCGGGTCGATTGTGTTGCCGTGCCTGTAGATGTAGGGGAGTGACTCCTTCACTCTGAGGGGGATTCCTTTGGATGTCTTAAGATGTCCACAGGCCCAGGACGGAACCTGTATGGAGCATAGACACTGACAGTGCAGCAGGTTTGCAGGACAACAAGGTCACGAGTAGACAGAGTCTTCCTGGTTGCCGTCTCGGTCTCCAAATAATGGTCGATGCGATCAGTCTGACGAGGTCAGCATGACTTGGCCAGGATGTTCAGGCAGTCAAAGAAGAAGTGGAGTTGCATCAGAATCGAATCCCACGACAAATCTAGGGTCCCACCCACAGGTAAGCCCTTAAGTACCCTCGGGAAAGAGTTGGGCTGATTCAGGTCTCCCTTCCAGAGGAGGGGCTAGACAGTGTGGCGGATACACCCATGTCCTTTGTCCAGCTTTGCGCCAGAGCAGGAGTCAACGGCTCCTTGAGCTGCTTTGAACTGGAGTATGCTAGGAACGCACTAAATGTGCCCGTCCAGAAGACTACGTGGTGCTGGCAAGCGTTTCCACCCTGGCCTAATACACTACATCGTGTCTGGGAGGTGGTCACACCTCCCCGTGACAGGAAACCTATTGTCCTACCTTCCCCTGCTCGGGCTTGGCCAAACAGCACGAGGGCAGAATCGTGTCTGTGGTCGGCTGCAGCCCCAAGTTGCTGTCAGGCTCTGTAAGGCCGGTCCCAGGAGCAAGAAGGGCTCCCCGGAGGGGCCCTACCGTGGATGGAACCATACCTCCAGCACCAGATACAGTGTTGAGGTATGATTCCAACAGGTTTGATACCAAACATGCCCAGCTTCATTCCAACCAGTTTAGAGATGGTCATTGCATAATGACATATGGCCTCTCTATATCGTAACGGCTGATTCACCTACAAAGTCTGGAGAATGGACTCCGTGGTTTGTAGAGGTGGTCTTGTCATGCAGGGCCACTCTCACACTCGGAATTGAACACCTTGCCTTTGGGACTAAAAGGCCTGCTAGAGGGGTGAATTATAGGTTTCAAATGTGTTGCTCGATATAAGGAAACATATCTTTCATGAGCGGTGCTAGTCCCACTCACACAGTCTGCAATGGCAGGCCTGTAGTCAGAGTTTGGAGGGTCCCTTAAGGGTTACATACTATATGCTGCAGCCCATAGGGGACACCTGGTGTACCTAGGCCCTAGGTATCTTAGTACGATATACTAGGAACTTACTAGGATACATCAGCAGCCAATTTGGAATGTACCAAGGTACTCACCATAGCCAATGTAGGCAGGAAGCACAGTGACTGGGTTCCTGGTGACCAGGCTAGGAGGGCTGGGGAGCAGAGGGATTTGGTTGGCTGGGTGCGCAATGATGCACCTCCGATTCAGAGACAAATATCTCAGGTAGGCCTTGGAGTCTCAGAGACCCCTCTGAGAGAGTCAACTGCATAAAGGGAGCCTTGCGCAGCGAAGATGTGGGAATGATACCACTTCCCATGGGATCAGAGCTTACCGGACCTTGGGCGAAGTTTTTACCTGTTTACCGGTTTGTGCCCCCTTCACCCTCCCCCTCCCCATTTCATGCTCTCTCACCCTCTCCTACCGCTTTCCCGCTTTCATTCTTTGTCTACTTCCTCTGTCCCTATCCCCTCTCCCCTTAATCTCTCCGCTTGCCTGCTACGCCGCCTAGCCCCCTGTCCCTTGTGCCCTTTAACTAAGCACTCCTTCTCCCCTTGTTGGGGAAAGATCCAATTACTTATACTCTGGAGTCTCAGCAATCTCTCTGAGAGAGTCCACTGCGCCAAGAGAGTCACTCACAGTTGTATGGCGCCCCTTTCCAAAGCACTCCCTCTCCCCTTTTTGGGGAAGGATCCAGTAGGTAGGCCTTGGAGTCTCAGAGACCCCTCTGAGAGAGTCCACTGCGTAAAGGGAGCCTCTCTCAATGGAGTTGGGGGAATGATACCACTTCCCCTGGGATCACAGCTCACTGGACTTTGGACGCAGCTATTACTCGTCTAGCGGTTTGTGCCCCGGTCACCCTACCCCTCTTTGTTCATGCTGTGTCTCTCACCCTCCCCCTCCTCTTTCCCTCCTTCATTCGCAGTCTACTTCCCCTGCTCTCACCCCTTCTCCAATGAATCTCTCCCCTTGCCTGCTTTTTCCCTTACGCATATTATCCTTAATGCTTGTCTCGACCTAATATGTAACTATGTAGCCATGCTCTAATAACTGTGTAACCTTTGTAACAATGTAACCTGTAACTATGGTCCGATACTCATGTAAAGCACTCTGATACCTCTGGGTCTAGCCAGCGCTATATAAAACCTTTCAAATAAATAAATAAAGGCCTCTGGGCCACTCTCGAAGTGGCAATCAGTGACTGACATTCATTGATGGCTGCCAGGTGTTTGTTCTGCACGGGTAAGGTTGGTCCTGGTATCTTCACACTCGGTGGGAGACAGTTATGACCTTACAGAGCATGAGTACCTTCTACTGGTTGTCTGTGGTGTCAGTCGGGCCGGGGGGCTGCAAGGTGGTGGACTGAACTCTGCTTGTCAGTGCCTGCTGACTGCAGGGGAGTAGCTCCTCTACGCTAAGGGAGACTTTTCATTTTTGCCGAAGTGCTAGCAGGCTACCCAAGGCGTCGGTAGGAATCCAGTTTGGAGGATGAGTCACTCTGTTGCGATTGTCAAGATAGGGCTGAGGATGTCAGTGTTTTGTGCCAAAGTCCTAAGTCCTGCTGCAGTTCTCGCCAGGCAGTGACACGTCTTCATCCTTCTTCTGTAGATACATCAATCTGTTTATTGGGTTCAGGAGGGTCACCTAAATACTCAGTTTAGGGGGCATGTACAGGGAATGACGGGTAGTAGCCAATGGGCTACCTACCTTTAGGATGTCTGCACCCTCTATATGACCACTTCCTGTGGGAAGTGGGTATAACCATGAGTCTAGATTACTAATTATGTTCAAAACAACTTGGAGGACTCTGAAAAGTGGGACCCACATCAGCTGGCCCACCCTGGAGTAGGTGCTAGCTGAATGTGGGCACACCTCCTAATATTACTAATTACTAATTTTCCTGCCTGCCACCAAAATGTGGGGTCAGGACAGGGGGGTGGGCACCTCCGACATCTGGAGAGGCCTGATGATGCATATCAAAGGTGGCAGGGCCTTTGAAGCTTCTCGCCCTGGAATGCCCATCCTGCTTGGACGAGGTGTGAATGCCTCCACCCAGAGCAGGCTTTGTTCCCGACCTCCAAGAGCAGAGGCTCTCACCTCAGGAGTTCAGAAACCTGCTCAAGACCAGTCAGTCAACACACTAGTAGTCGGTAGGTTTACAGAGGCACCTCTGGGTGCATTTAAAAATAAATCCAGCAGTTGCATCAGTGTGGGTTTATTAAAACGAGGTGTTGGTACCAAACACCTTAGGGTACAGTGAAGACATCATGTAGCTGGAGAACTCGTAATCACAATTGTCCAGCCCATGGGCTTGTCACTGCTTTTCTGTGGACTCGTAATATCTAAGGGTGAACTTAGATATCACAGGAACACATCCAGTCAGGAAGATATGCCCACACATGGATAGAGTGCATCCTTCCTTCACGCTGTAAGGCCTGCCATAGGGGTCACTTACCTATACCACATGCAGTGTTGTGCTGGCATGGCACACAGAGGTGTGGCCCATGTCGCCTTTTCGGTTTACTCTGCACCAAGACACACAGGCTGCAGTAGCATTCTGCATGAGCTTGTAGAGTGGTCCCTTAGGGTGGCACAATGTGTGCTGCAACCCTTAGGGCCGTTCTTTGGTTCCAAAGCCCTATGTACCAGGGGTACCACTTACTAGGGACTTACAAGGATCCTAAAGAGGTGCCAATTGTGGACAATTGTACAGTATAGGGAAAGAACACTGGAGATGGAGACCTGGCTAGCAGGAACCCAATACACCCTCAGTTAAAGTTGCACAAAGTACCAGACACAAAGTGTGTGTGTGGGGGGGACTGCAACAAGTTCTGAAGTTCCTACAACATTCATTAAAATAAGCCTTTGAGATTACGTAAAACATCTTAAGATCATGATGAATAAAATAATAAGTAAAAATTAAACTAAAAGATAAACAGCGCAGAGAGGTGTGATAGGGAATTTTGGATTTTTCACACATGTTTATTTCAACCCCCCTGAGGGTTGGTATCTTTGGAGGGGTGGAAGCCTTGTACAAGAAGAGTAAAATCCACAACAATGGCATAAAAACAAAACAAGTATGTGGCCGGTTATCAGGAGAAGACACTTACACATTACAAAAGGGCAATTGAAAGCGCTTTCAAAGACTTTACGCATTTCTCCTGCGTTTCCTCATGGACATAGGCCTATCTATGTAAATGTAACCCTTCTTCTATCCTACAATCCAAAGTGTACTGACTCTTTGCTTGTCACTGTTGGTAATTATCCTTCACTATGGAGGGGGTCCTCCCTAATGGTTTCCTGTTCCTGCCCCTTGCTAACCGTTTTAGCTTATCCTCCTTCCCCTAGTGGGGGTTGGTTCTTGTTTGAGGGACTGAATTTGGGGTGACAGATGCTTCCTGTTTTGAAGTGTAGGGTGGGGGGAGTTGGGGGGTGTGGGTGGGTAGGGAGTCCGTTGACTCCTCTTGGTTGGTTGTTTTTGGCTGCCTACGGGCCGCCCTTTGCCTTAACTTTGACTAGCCGCTCCTCGGCCTGTGTTGTCGCCACTCGCGAGTGGCTGGTTGCAGCTCTCCTCCTATGTGCACTGCAGTGGAAGGGTCTCTGTCTGACTCCTAGTCCCTATGACCCATTCAGATTTCCCGCCGCTGCCTGCCTGCGGCCCCGCCCCCCCGCGAGCCGATTGGCTCCCACGCTCCCGCCTCCCAGCGAACCCTCCCTCCCGGCTCCCTTCTTATGACGCCCCCAGAGCGACCGCGCAGCGGACGCGCGCAGCGGGAGCACCGATTGAGCGCCGAAGGTGCGCCAAAGGTAAGCAGGTCTGCGCCCGTCCGCGCCTGGACCGGGCCCAGCGCCAGGACCCCTGGCCCCCGCAGACCCAAGCCCACCCGCCGGAGGTACGACGCCGCCACCCTCAACGCACTCAACGCCGGCCGATTCCCGGGATGCTACCGAGCCACCCCGAGACGCACCCACGGACCCTTCAGCTGCAACTCCTGCAAGTTCACCTGCATCCGGACCAGCACCACTCCAGCAGTGCCCAAGACCTCGACGCGCAACAGCAGCAGCCACCTGAAGTGCATCTTGCTCAACACCCGCTCCATCCACAGACACGCCGTCGAGCTCTGAAACCTGCTCGACACCACAGCCCCAGACGTCGCCTTCCTCACGGAAACCTGGATGACCGCCTCCTCAGCGCCCGACTTCGCCATCACCATCCCGGATGGCTACAAGATCATCAGGAGGGACCGCGTCAACCAGCAAGATTAGTGCTAGGAGCCACAGCTGTGGATGGGCAACATTCTGCACTGGCTGCCCATCCACAAAAGGGTGCTCTTTAAAATATTATTGATCACCTTCAGGGCTTTCAATGGAAATGGACCAATCTACATAAAGAAAATGTTCAAGCACTATAGCCCCACACGATGCCTCAGGTCCCAAGGGGCCAACTTTCTCACTATTCCGAAATTTAGACTCAAAACGAAAGGAGGAAAATCCCTGGTGGTACTAGGCTCCAAGGCCTTGAACCTTCTCCCCTCTCATCTCCGCCAAATCCCCACAGAAACAATTTTCAGAAAGACTCTCAAAACCTGGATTTTCACTCTCTCCGAACAACAATGTAAAAGCCTAGTCTAGATACCCCTCTATCTCCCCAATTACCAGGATCACTAAATCTCTTCTACAGCGCAAAGATTCTCCTTGGAGTGCAACCTGCGCTTTATAAAAAATCCATGCATCCATCCATCCATCCAACCAGACAGGAGGAGGCATCGCCATATTCCACAGGAACTCCATCCGCATCACAACCAACACCGACGACACCCTCGCACCCGCCGAGCACCTGCACTTCCAGATCCACACCAACCCCAAGACCACCCTCAGAGGCACCCTCATCTACAGACCCCCGGGACCACGCACACAATTCAGCAAGGACATCGCCGACTTCGTCAGCCCGCACGCCCTCCCCTCCACTGACTACATCCTCCTCGGGGACCTCAACTTCCACCTGGAGAACAACAACGACCGCAACACCACCACCTTACTGGACAACCTCGCCAACCTTGGACTCAAGCAACTGGTGACCACCCCCACCCACACGCCGGACTCACACTCGACCCCGTCTTCTCATCCAGCAAAGACATCGCCTTCAGCCACGCCACCGGACTCCACTGGACGGACCACAGCTGCGTCCACTTCAGCTTCAAAAGGACCACGATCCACCACCAACAGCAACAGGCTGCATGCAGAAGCTGGAACAAGATCACAGCCGACCAGCTCGCGACCTCCCTGAGCAAGAACCCACCCACCAGCGCAACAAACCCCAGCCAAGCGGCCACCAACCTCACGAAGTGGATCAGCGACTGCGCAGACGACCTCGCCCCTCTGAGGACCCCGCCTAGCAGACCCGGCAGCAAAAAAGCCCCATGGTTCACCGACGAACTCAAGAGCTCCAAGAAGAACTGCAGAGCCCTTGAGAAAGCCTGGCGCAGAGACCCAACACCGGACAACATGACTGCCCTCAAGCTCGCCACCCGAAAACACCACCAACTCATCCACGCCACCAAGAAAACTGCATTCAAGGAACGACTGGACAGCAACGCACACAACAGCAAGGAACTCTTCAACATCGTTAAAGAGCTCTCCAACCCCAATGCCGGAAACAACGACATCACCCCTTCGCAAGACCTCTGCAACTCCCTCGCCTCCTACTTTCACAACAAGATCACGGACATACACAACAGCTTCAGCACTCAACCGACGCATGCCACGACCGAACCACCACCCCCCACCACCACCCTCCGCGCCTGGACCCCGATCAGCACCGAAGACACCGCCCGCACCATGAACTCCATCCACTCGGGATCTCCGACCGACCTTTGCCCTCACCACATCTTCAACAAAGCCGACGCTGTCATCGCACCCCACCTGCGGGACATCATCAACACCTCCTTCGACACCGCTACCTTCCCGGAGAGCTGGAAGCACGCCAAACTCAGCGCTCTACTCAAGAAGCCATCAGCCGACCCCACCGACCTCAAGAACTACCGACCCATCTCACTGCTCCCGTTTCCCGCAAAAGTCATCTAGAAGACCGTCAACAAGCAGCTGGCTGCCTTCCTCGAGACGAACGGATCCCTCGACCCCTCGCAGTCTGGCTTCCGGGCCAACCACAGCACCGAGACCGCCCTGATCGCAGCAACCGATGACATACGAGCCCTGCTCGACAACGGAGAAACAGCGGCCCTCATCCTCCTAGACCTCTCCGCGGCCTTCGACACTGTCTGCCACCGTACCCTAGTACAGCGCCTCAGCAACGTCGGAATCCAGGAGAAGGCACTGGAGTGGATCATCTCCTTCCTCGCCGGAAGGACACAGAGAGTCCGCGTCCCCCCCGTTCAGATCAGAAGCCACCGAAGTCATCTGCGGCGTTCCTCAAGGCTCCTCGCTCAGCCCAACCCTCTTCAACGTCTACGTGAGTCCCCTCGCAGCCATCGCATGCCAGCACAACCTCAACATCATCTCTCTACGCCGACGACACCCAGCTGATCCTCTCCCTCACCAACGACCCCACCACCGCCAGAGCCAACCTACACGAAGGGATGAAAGAGGTAGCCAAATGGATGAAGAACAGCCGCCTGAAACAAGACAAGACGGAAGTCCTCATCCTGGGATCCTCACCCTCCGCCTGGGACGACTCCTGGTGGCCCCCCGCCCTAGGCAGCGCACCCAAACCAACAGACCACGCACGCAACCTGGGCTTCATCCTGGACTCCTCCCTCTCCATGACCAGACAAGTCAACGCCGTCTCCTCGTCGTGCTTCAACATCCTGCGCATGCTACGTAAGATCTTCCGGTGGATCCCCCCGAGACCAGGAAGACGGTCACCCAGGCCCTCGTCACCAGCCGTCTGGACTACGGCAACTCCCTCTACGCCGGAACCACCGCCAAACTCCAGAAGAGACTCCAGCGAATCCAGAACGCCTCAGCACGACTCATCCTGGACATCCCCCGTCGCAGCCACATCTCAGGACACCTGAGAGACCTGCACTGGCTCCCGGTCAACAAGAGAACCACCTTCCGACTCCTCACCCACGCACACAAAGCCCTACACAACCAAGGCCCAGGATACCTCAACAGCCGCCTCAACTTCTACGCTCCCAAACGCCAGCTTCGATCGATCGGCCACTCCCTCGCCGCCCTCCGCCTCGCATCCGAAGAGCCACCACAGGGGGACGGTCCTTCTCCTACCTCGCCGCCAAGACATGGAACTCCCTCCCGACCCACCTCCGCCTGACCCAGGACCACCTCGCCTTCAGGAAGCAACTCAAGACCTGGCTGTTCGAGCAGTAGCGGACCCCCCTCCCCTAGCGCCTTGAGACCCTCTGGGTGAGTAGTGCGCTATATAAATGCTTTGATTGATTGATTGATTGGTTTGTTATTTTTGGCCGCCTACGGGCCACCACGGGAGGCAGCCATCCCATCCTTCCCCCATGGGCCCCTAGCGCCTCTGGTCCGCTGAGAGGCCTGACTTGGCTCCCCTTGACCCTGCGCGGCACTGCTTCTCCCCTCTTCCTGGGCTTTCCCCCAGGGACCCTCCCTCTCCCCACACCTTCCTGTGGGAGGCTGGTAAGGCTGTGATTCGTGGAGTGGCGCGAAGGCTTGTGCACGCCAAACGGGCGGACCAATTGGCCCGACTTGTGGAATTGGAGTCTCGGCGGCTTGGATGAAGGCGGAGCACGCACTCACCGGACGCACGGACCCCACCCGACAGTTAGCACTGATTCTGGAGGAAATCCGGCAGATCTCGTTGAACTCGGCCCAGATGCTCTGGCGCTCTTCAGTATCGCAGGTATACGGATGGGGCGACAAAAATGGCAAGCTCCTTCACAACCTGGTCTCCTACCCCAAAGTTCATCGTATCATTCCAGAGATCCAGGTGCAAGACGGCACCCTCCAAATGACCTCGGAGGCCATAGCATGCGTCTTTGCACACTTCTACACGAACCTTTACGCATCACGACCGGCTGAAGACTCCTTGGCTGCCCTGCTGGAAAAGACAGGAGTTCTGGTTCCCTCTCTGCCGCGGGACTCCATGGAGGCCTTAGATCGCCCCTACACCTTGGAGGAGGTGCTGGGGGCTATTTCCCTCCTGCATCCAGGCAAGACGCCTGGCCCTGATGGGTTCCTGCAGGAATACTATGCCACCTTCCGGGCCGCCCTAGCCCCCCAGCTGTTGGCCCTTTTCCGCCATGTGGCAGACACCGGTTCCTACCCCCCTGAATCCAATCAACCACGATAGTGGTCATCCCCAAGACCCGTCCACACTCAACGAGCTGCATGGAATACCGTCCAATTTCGCTTATCAACACAGAGATCAAGCTCTACGCCACCATACTAGCCCAGAGGCTTAAGCCTCTCTTGTCGGAACTGGTCGATCCAGACCAGTGCGGGTTCATGCCTGCTAGGGGCACTCGTCACTGCATCCGGCGCCTCCATCTGGCCTTGGCTCATCGTGCTCGGCTCTCCCCTTATCTGGCCCTCCTCTTTCTGGACTTTGAAAAGGCATTTGACACAGTGACCTGGAACTACCTGCAGAATGTGCTGGAGATGATGGGCTTTGGTCCCGTCTTCCGCCGCCTTATCGGGGTCCTCTTTGCCAACCCCCGGGCCCGAGTGCTGGTCAATGGAGTGCTCTCTGAGGCCTTCCCCATCAGGAGAGGTACACGCCAGGGGTGTCCCCTCTCACCTCTTCTTTTCACATTAGCGATGGAGCCCCTGGCAGCGCTCATTCGGCAGGATCCCCTTGTCCAAGGGTGGGCCTGGAACGAGAGCCACATAGATAAAATTGCCCTCTATGCTGATGATGTGGTCTTGTATCTGGCAGACCCAGCGACCTCGGGCCCCAGGTGTTTGCTTTCCCTTGCGGCCTTTGAAAAGGTCTCCGGCTCAACGCGGCTAAATCCACGTTGGTTCCACTACACCCCACTAGGGAGTGCTAGGACTGGCAGTCGGATATCCCTTTACGACGCCAATCGGTCAAATACTTGGGGATACGGGTGACCCTCCTGCCGGAGCTTGAATGGACGATGAACATCGCCCCCCGGGCTGCCCGAATGAAGGCTGATCTTAAGAAGTGGCAGTCACTCCCCCTCAACCCCTCAGGGAGAAGCGCCCTCTTTAAAATGATGGTCCTCCTGCGCTTTCTTTATGATTTGCAAAACACTTCCATCCCTCTCTCCCGCGCCTGGTTCTGCGAACTGGATGGACTTCTGTCCCGCTTCCTCTGGGGGAGTGGTCGCCCGCGTATATCCTTGGTGCACACCCGTATCCCCCCCTATGACTGAGGATTGGGGTTACTCATCTCTTCCTTTACTATCTTGCCTCTAAACTGATAGTCCTCCACGACTGGTATGCGGGCGGCTGGACCGACCCAGCATACCGGGTGGAACTTGAGGAGACAGATTTTCCCCGGATCCAAGCGTTCTTATATGGCAGCCCTGTGCCACAAAACATGGCACCTATTACCAGAACGGTCTTCATGGCTTGGCGAGCGGCTCTGCGCCACACGGGCTGGAATCACAAACTCACCAGACAGACACGGCTGTGGCATGGCACCTGGCTCCGGGAGGTGGCGGCCTTGGACGGATTCCGCAGTTGGAATCTAGTTGGTGTATCGGTCCTGGGAGATGTCTGGGTCGGGGACCACATCCGGGCCTTCGCGGACCTACAGCGGAACCACGCTTTTTCCCATACCCAGCACTTCCAGTACCTGCAGCTGCGCCATGCGCTCCATACACATCTTCCACTGCCGACACCCCATCCGGAGTTCAGTCCACTAGAAGCCCAGGTGATGATGGGGAACCTGGGTAGGAGGAGGTGTCCCGCATTTATCGCTCCCTAGTTAATAATGGCCCGGCGTCCCTGGACACGCTGCACGCTCGGTGGGAGGGGTGGGTGGGTCCCCTGGAGGTGGCGGACTGGAGGAATGCTCTTATGGCGCCTAGAACCCTAACCACATCAGCCAAACTACGTCTGGTGCAAATCTATTACCTGCATGCGGCCTATCTCTCCCCTGAACGACTCTTCCGCGCCTGCCTGCGACCCTCCCCAGACTGCCCGAGGTGCGGCACGGCACCCGTGGATTTCTACCACATAGTGTGGCTTTGCCCCGAACTGGCGAGGTTTTGGAGGGGGGTAGAGCGGGAGCTCACGCGAGCCCTGGGCCATTGCGGATACTGCTGGGGGTCTTCGACTGGCTGGATGGATCCAGGTCGGATAGGCGCCTACTGGGGACGGCGATAGCAGTGGCCAAAAGGGACATAGCAAGATACTGGTCCCGTGCCGCGCCTCCTACTGTGGGGGGATGGAGGAGGGGGGTTTATTGGTGCGGGACTTAGTAAGAGGCCCTATTTGAAGCTCGGGGGGCAACAGAACTGTTCCATAGGATTTGGGGGAAATGGTTTAATCTACTTCCACCGTGATTTAAGATGTACTGCGCAAACTATGCTTATATTTCTGGTAATACAAGATGTACATATGGACTGGAGACGAATGACCCGGCCGCTACAAACTGCTGATTGTATTCTGCTGTATGTATTGATTGAGCTGCAACCAATGAATTTTCCTTGCTGTCTTAAATACCCAATAAAGTTGATTATCAAAAAAAAAAAAAGACTTCATGCAGTGGATAATAACGGTGAGAAAATTATATTATGATACTAGATGTGCTGCCAAAGTATCGCTTTGTGGTCAGTTTGAAGGAAGAATCTGATTCTTGGTCTCGATTACAATTGCAGCCAACGAAAAATCTTTAAAAAGTTACAAACAAATAGAGGTCAAGAGTTTGAAGGCCATATATTAAGATTTACTAAGAATTTGCATTGGGGATGTGTCACTTTTGTCACGTCCTGACACAAAACCTTTTTGGGAATTGATAAAGCCACGCAAATGTCAATTTGTGTGCTTTTGTGTGGCTGTGTAAGACAAAATAATGAAACACAGCAAATAGGGGCATATTTACAAAAACATAACGCTCATTAGCATCAAATTTGTTATGTTACGGCAGCTCTTTTTTTATCGCCGTATATACAAGTTGCCGCTAACTGCGGATAGCGGTACTTTTCCAGTATAATTGGATATTTATAGGATCACCACTTCTGTTAGCAGGACTTAACGAAAATTAGATGAAAGGTAGGAATTACCATGAAAAAAATGCCTCCAACCACCACGCGATATTTACAATGAAATACCCGTATGGCGATAACCCCCCAAAACTGCTGCTAAGTCCACTTAGAGGCAGTTTTTTAAAACCAAAAAATAGTTGGTCTTAAAATTAGTGCAAACACTTGGGTCCACATATAAGATGTGTGGGTGCTGGACAGCGCTGCAAGGAACATTGCTGCACTGTCCTGCGCCCAAACAAAAGGTCAGGGATGCGCCCTATCAATAAGATAGAGCACATTCCTGGGCCCCATTCATGAAAAGTGTTGCATCACTGCAACAAAAGAGTGTTGCAACACTTTTCACTGTGCCCTCCTTGCAACACCATGGATGCGCCATATTCAATATACGTCGCTCTATGTCGCAATCAATGACAGATACGCCAGAAATCCTGATGGATCTGTCAGCGCTAAAATCACGCATTACTGCATTTGTATTGCAAGCATGATGCAACTCCAGCAATGCATGGGGCTAGCCTATCCTATGGCACAGCTTTAGCGTTACGCCTGCCATGAGCCAGGCCTAAGCGTTTGATACAGTGGCGTACTA
This sequence comes from Lissotriton vulgaris, assembly GCF_964263255.1. Taxonomy (NCBI): domain Eukaryota; kingdom Metazoa; phylum Chordata; class Amphibia; order Caudata; family Salamandridae; genus Lissotriton; species Lissotriton vulgaris. The sequence continues at coordinate 10,884,007 of NC_141692.1, forward strand.
GAATTGTTGCAGTGAAATTTGAGAGATTTCACTGCGCCACTCCCATGAGGCTATGTTGTGGGGGGATGCCCAACCTGCACACATCATACCTGAGGCATGTATAATGTGGCACAGGGCTTCACAAGGTCACGCATATTCCTAGTTGCGTCATTTTGTAAATACGGCGCGACGTGGTGCAAGATTCACGCTGCAAATACATCAAGAAAATGACGCACCGGCGGTGTTAAATTGTCGGAAGGGGCTCGTGAATAAGCCGCCCTATCTTTTTCCCATACGATAGTGCACTATGGCGGCCATGTGCCAGCGCAGGCACCCTTGCTCTATGGTGCAAGGGTGACTGTGTTGCGGAGTTGATTGATATTGTGGCTCCATCTTGTCTCGAGACGTCTGCAGGTGTGACTGGACTAGTGGAGGGCAGGAGTGAACCAGTTGGCCTTCTTGGAGTGTTGTTTGCCCGATTTCTCTTTGAGAGGTGACAGGATGTCATCACAGTTAGTGATCCATTGGTGGAGGTTGTGCGGTGCAGTGTTGGTGTCTGTAAGCATTGGGGGAGTGGTGGTGCTTAGGGAGTTGATGAGAAGTTCTTTTGTGACCTTGATCCAGCTGCAACAGGGAGGGGGCAATTTTGTAGATGATGGCAATGCCTCCTCCTGGGCAATCGGGGGTGTCCTTGCGGGTGATGCTGTAGCGGGCGGACATAGCTTTGGCAAAGTCTGGTCTGGAGCAGAGGTTGGTCCAGGTTTACTGAAGAAGGTGATGTCTGAAGAGTTGTCATCGAGGAGGTCCCAGATTTCTGTGCCGTGTTTGCTGAGGGAACACACGTTGAGGAAGATGTAGGTGAGCTTGGTGGGTGCGCTGTTGGTCGGCTGGGCGGCGAGAGGCGCTGGTGTGTTGATGTGGCAGAAGGTATGTTTTCAGTTACTGCAGGCGAAGGGTGTAAGGGTATTCTTCTCGGATGTTAGATGGCAGGCGGCGTCACGGCCAGGGTTGTGAGTGAGGAGGGTGCTGCATAATAGCGGTGGAGTATCCGGGAGGCAGGGTCCCCTGAAATAGACGCTGTCCATATGCAGACAACGAGGGCAGCCTTGGCTTTGGCGCACATTTAGCACACCAGTGGCACACCTGCTGCACATGGCCACACTACGGCCGCCATTAAGTATTGTTGCAGCGGGGCTGGACAGCTGTGAGGTGGGAAACGCAGGAAAGGACACTGGAGGGGCCGGGGCGGCGGTGTATTGCGGCGTCAATGAGGGAGAGGACCGGGAAAAAGGAACTGTACAAAAGCACAGGGAAAATCAAAGCCAAACACAGCAAAGAAAAAAATACAAATCCAAAGGTAGAATTCAACGGAGAAGAGCAGGAATAGGGACATGAGGGCAGTCAAGCAGCAGAGCAGTGACGCAAATGATGAGGCACAAGCAGGATCTGCGGGAGGAAGAGGGGCTCGAACATCTAACCTCTGGGTCAGAGGAACCAGTAGCAGCAGATGGGGACAGCAGCAGCAGCTAACAGATGGTGCTGCGCTGTGGGAAGAGGAAGCCCACTAAAGGATAGTCCCCCATACACCCAAGAGCTCACTACCAGGGGGCAAGAAAAGGCAGCACAACCCAGTTGCCTCTTCCAGTCTAACTGTGGTGACCAGATTCTGTGTTCCCTAGTTCCCTAGCGAGTAACGGCAGAACAAGCTGCATTCCCAAAGGCCAGGGCCTAGACCGCCCCCCGGGCCCCTGGCACCCGCTGCCAACAATAGCTGGTCTCAGCAACTTGGGCCAGTTATTGGATCCCCCCACCAGTCTTGTGCAGTGTATTCAGCAATGTGCCCTTTGTAGTGCAGGGATTGCTCAGGACACAGTGTGTGCTACCCACCGGTGCTAGGCCTGGGCCCGTCACGATCCCCCGCCCTCCTCCGCTCCCCGTCCCGCCTTCTCCTCACTTGGGACTTCGACACCTGTGCTCAATCCGCCTCGCTCTCTCTGAATCTTTTACTCAGCCAGCAGGAGCCTCAGCCAGGTGGAGTTTCACAAGCCTGGGAACAGCAGTCACCACCAAGTTGGCTGGGGAGCCTCCTGATGCGGGTGATGGAACAGGGCCCCCTTATATGTGAGGTGGCAGTGCTCCTGCCACACATGTTTGGTGCAGGTTCAGCCTCACCCTCCACAGCATCCGGGCAGTGCCACATCCTCCGGCCTGTGGTGCAGAGAGGCGTGGCCCACCATTGACAATCTCCTCCGTGCACATCGGTGTAGTAGTGGCACATTATGCAATGCACACCTCCCTACGTTGGTGCGCATGAGTGCCTCTAATGATCACAGCTCTTAAGGGCTCCAGGTGGTCTTCTCACACAGGTCAGCAACGTGTCGCCATGCAACCTGCCAGACTTCACCACCAGGTAAGGGCTATTGCAAATATCTAATTTTCTACTGCCATGGCCCAAGGACTTGGTCCCAATGCGCCCCGCCTCCACCGTCAGGCCGCAGCAACACCACAGCACCTTTGCTTCCCACTCTGGGTCTCAGACGCAGGCCCAGAGAGGCCTCCAGGGCCCGGGATTGTCCATGGCTCCAGGCTTCAGTTGCCATGATGTCGCAGGAGAAGTATAAAAAGTGATGCATTTGGGAGGTACGCGCCAGTAAGAAAATTGACGCTAACTAACGCTAGTTGGCGGCAATTCTTGTACATATACCCCATAGTGCTGCCTTATGTTACCTTGCGTCCATGGCTGGTGCATGGTTTTACCACTGTATCTACCCATGGATTGTGACAAAACTCATATGTACAAAGAAATGCAAACGTGGGTTTGTGTTAAAATGGTGGTGTACCTGCCTGAGGCTGGAATCACAAGGGGAAATATGTTTATTTCTCCTCATTACTTTATTTTTTGCATGCATGCATCCTGCAGCTCACATACAAAGGGGAAATAGCTGCAAAAGATTTTGTTTTTGCAAGAAATTATCCCTTCCTGCACAAAAACTATCCTGACTACAAAACAGGTACCCTTGCCCTATGACGGATGGGTGCCGGCTTTGGCGATAGCCTGTCCAAAGTGAGCCTCTGCATTGAGACGAGAGGACTGTGACATATCTGAAAACATGCTGCAATTCTGCTCCCTCTCATTCATGTGAATCAGTGAAGCAACTTGACGTGCCGGGCTGAGTGAACTCCTTGTAAATATGGACCCAAGAGCTCAGTTGCACAAACAACATAGTTAGGGCAGCAGTTGTAGAGAGGTTCAATATAACTCTAAAGACTCCAATTTGGAGATATTTTACCTCTAATACTTTTTTTCATTTAGACCGCTAACAAGGCTGCAGCAGCAAATCCTTTTCAGAGGGGCACACAGGGGTGGTATCTGGCTTCGTGAAGTTCTGCTCGACTCCTCCTGCGGTGCCGCCCAGCGCTCAGAACAATTAAAATTCAGAAAAAGAGACAGCGTACGAATGTAGAAATCTTCACCGGGTGAAGCCGCCAAAGGTATCTTACAGATGCAGGGTCATTCCTGGCAGTAAAATTCAAAGTTTCCCACTTTGAGCTCGCTTGCCTAAAACAACAGTTTATCGGAACTGTGTCTGATGGCTAACCAACATCACAAAGCCCTCCTCAGCCTCAGCCTGCTGCCTTGCACCCCACAGGAAGTAGTCCCTTAGAGGGGGTAGACTCCCTAAAGGTAGGTATCCCATTAGCTACTTACAATTTCACTCCCTTTAACCCCCTATATGAAAACAAGTTACTTACCTGTAACTGTAGTTCTCCAGTTTTAGAAGCTTTCATAGATTCACATACCTGAATCATTTACCCGTCGTCGAGACGGGAGTCTCCGGTATATAAAAAAGCAATGGTTAGCAGTATAGCTAACTGAAAAAGGCCTAGGCCCATTTCCCTTTTGCATCCCATAACCGTTGTTATGTAAAAAAGGACCACTTTTTTCTCTTAGCCAATCAGAGCCACTCACCCTCTAGAACCCTCCTGAGAGAACCTTTTGCCCCTCAGATTTTCGGGCACTTGTGCCAAATCCGAGGTGAGCCTCTCAGGGGAGGAGGGTGGGCGTATGTGAATCTATGAAAGCTTCCAATACTGGAGAACTACAGTTACAGGTAAATAACTTGTTTTCTTACTTCAGTATTGGAGCTTTCATAGATTCACATCCCTGAATCAGAACAGCGAGCAGTAAATTATAGCACATTTTGTTTTCGGCACCTGCTTTTCTCCAATAGGCAACACATGATACTTGCACCTAGTAGTAACCGTATCAATATATACATAGACATATTGCTCCTTAATGACATATCCAATATCAAACAACAATAAAAGGTGCTTTTCTTACCAACCAAAGGAAGGCGGGATGAGAAGGAGGCTGACCGTTATTGGAAAAGGTTCCGCAGTACTGCTTGTCCCACTGCTACATCACTTCTTGCATGAGCATCTAGGCAGTAATGCCTGGTGAAGGTATGTGTACTCCTCCACGTGGCTGCTCTGCAGATGTCCTGAATAGAGACGCCTGAAAATAGAGCAGTCGAGGTTGATACTGCTCTTGTGGAATGTGCACGAACACGTGCTGTCAATGGCTTTCCCGCGGCTTGATGACAGAACTGAATGGCACTTGAGATCCATCTTGCGATTCCTCGTTTTGATAAAGGGAAACCCTTCCTGGGGGCACTAAAAGCCACAAACAAATATGTAGATTTTCTAAAAGGTCTTGTCCTTTGCAAATAAAACTTAAGGCAATGCTGGACATCCAGAGTATGGAGAGTCCTTTCCGCCACCGCCGATGGTTGAGAAGATAATCCTTTCAGGATTAATGGCTCATTTAAATGGAAATCCGTTGGTACTTTTGGAATAGATCTTGGATTCATTCTGAGCACCAATCTGTCTTCCCTGAATTGCAGAAAAGGCTCTTGTGTCGTAAGGGCTTGTATTTCTCCCACCCTTCTGGCTGATGTTAGAGCTATTAATAGAGCCACCTTCCAGGATAGGAATTTTAGATCCGCTTTGTGAATGGGCTCAAATTGTGGTTTCATCAGTTGTGATAAGACAATGTTCAGTTGCCATAGGGGTGGTGGAGGCCTGACGGGTGAGTAAACTCAAAACAACCACTTCATGAATTGTTTCACAATTCTTTCCGACCACAGAGAAGGACGTGCTGAGTTTCTCCTGTATCTAGAAATCGCCGCCAAATGCACTTTTTTTTTAAACTTTATTTTTTCAGTTTTGTAAAAGATACAAAAAAAACTTAATTGGCATCGATACAACACATATACACAGATCGACCTTCTCATTATGGCATTTGGGGATATAGGCTTCACCTGGATAGGCACGGACACATAAAGAATAATGTAAATGTAAATGTACATGTATTTATATAGCGCAAATTACCCACATCGCAGGCATCTAAGCGCTTGCTTAGGGAACCCGTCCCGGTATTCCCCTGTGAGATGACCCCGGCAGGGTATCCACAAGGTGAAAGCCAGGCATCCTGCCGCGAGGGGCCGTTGTGGAGATTAAGCAAGCTATTGCCCAGAGTCGCAGAGTGTGAACCCGTGAGTCGAGTAGGCACCGGAGCGAGAATTATCGAGTCCGTGGAATTATTGAGCAAATAAATAACAACGTGAGGAAGCAGCCAGGCCTCGCACAACTCCCTGTAATAGATAAACACTAGGAATCCACCCGACCCTCTCCATCAGATCCCGACCCCCTTGGCGAGAACAATTCGTCACTTGCTCCATCAGACTTACTCTGGGAAGACTGCCCTCTCTCTGCCAGTCCCGAGGTACACATGCTTCACCAGGCAAGCAAGTCCTCCTGCAGTTTCTCATCCCTCCGAGTGAGGTGCATATGAGTTTCCTCGGCCAGGGACCACTCTCTCACATCTCTAAGCCAGGTGGGCACCTCCGGGGCCCTCTGTCCCATTCAAGTCATCGCCACCCTACGCCTGGCAAGCACCAACATCTGTTGCAATAGTATATAGGAGAGTTTCCGTTTCTTGGGCTTGGGAACTAACGCCAGTAAACAATGCAAGGGATTCATTGCTATCTGAAGGCCTGTAGTGGTGACTATGTGATCTACCACGCCCACCCAAAAACTCCTGATCAAAGGGCAGTCCCAGGCTAAATGCAGGAAGCCCGACCCCCTGTACTACATCTGAGGCAGCTGTCCCCCCTGTCTCCAGACAAACACCTCAACGAGATCAGAGTTAGGTAGGTACGGTGCAGGAAGTTAAAGTGTATCAATTTGAATTGTGCATTGCTCGAAACCTTATGCGTGAGGGACCCTATTTGCTTCCGTTGCCCCTGTTCCAATGGAGCACCAAGATCCGCCTCCCATGCCATCCTGGCTGGCGGCACCGGTGGGGTGGAGTCCTGTTTCATAGCCGCATGTAGCAGAGAGATTAGTCTATGCCCCCTGCCGCAGGACAGAAGAATGTGCGAGGTGTGAGTCATCAGTGGTGCATCCGGGCACTGAGGCCAGGTCACCCTCACCACATCCTGCAGTCCCCAATAGTGCAGGTACTGTCCTCTTCCTTGGCCAAAGGTCTCCTCTGCCTGCTCATAAGACAAGAAGGACTCTGGGTATAGATCGGCCAGAACTTCACATCCCCCCTCCCGCCAGTTGTGAAAGGACATATGTTTGTCCATTGCCACGAAAGGGGCTAATATCCAGACCGGTAGTTCCCTATGGAAGGGATCCCGCTGCAAGACTCTCTCTACAAACCACTGACCAAATGCACTTTAATAGAGGCATGGGCTAATCCAGACTTTACCAGCCTTAGTAAATATGGTATGATCTGATGCGACTCTGCACGCAGAGGATGCAATGCGTTCTCCTGACACCAGAAGCAGAATCATTTCCATTTCATCCTGTATGTCTTTTTAGTGCTTTTTGGTCTTGCCGTTGCCAGGATTTCTCTGCATTCTGCTGGAATATTCAAATGATGAAATTCTCCGTAGTCAGGAGCCAGGCCGTTAATTGCAATGCTGTCGGGTCTGGATGCCGCACTTGTCCCTTTTCCACAGTCAGTAGTGCTGGTATTGGCCGAAGACGTATTGGCTCAGTCTCTGATAAAAGGAGCAGCTCTGTGAACCAATTCTGCCTGGGCCACCAAGGGGCTATTACTATTATCCTGCACGGTTCTATTTTCATTTTCGTGAGTACTCGTGGCAGGAGGGGAATCGGCGGAAAGGCGTAGGCAAAGACGCCTGACCATGCCATCGGAAATGCATTCCCCCATGATCCCCTTTGGTGACGCCAGATTGCAAAGAATCGGCATTTCTTGTTCTGGGCTGTGGCAAACAGATCCACCGTTGGTTTTCCCCATTTGGCAAAGATGGTCATCAGCGTGTCCTGATCTAGCTCCCGCTCGTGACAGGTCATCTTCTGCCTGCTGAGGGTGTCCGCTGTTGTATTTTAATCTCCTGGAAGATGTATGGTCTTCAGAGTCACTCCGTGATCTATCGCCCATTTCCATATTTTCTGAGCTTCTCTTGACAGAGAGAGAGAGAGATCTTGTGCCCCCCTGTTTGTTTATGTAGTGCATTGCCGTTGTGTTGTCTGTCTGCACTAACACTGATCTCCCTTGTATTCTTGGCAGGAAGGCCAACAATGCCAATCCTATTGTCCTTAATTCCAATAGGTTTATGTGAAGGTGTTGTTCCTGTTTGTTCTGTCGTCCACTGACCTGTAACTCCTGTAGGATTGCTCCCCATCCTTCGAGAGAGGCATCCGTGGTAACTACTAACGGAGCTGGTTCTGTCAGGAAGGAGAGACCCACCGATATGATGTTCTTGCGAGTCCACCACTTTGCTGCCTGCAACATTGGATGCGTGATTTTGATCTCCTCCTCGAAGGATCCCTTTGCTTGGCACCACTGAAGGTCTAGCTCTTCTTGTAACGGCTGCATTCGTAAGCGACAGAGGGTAATGAGTGGTATGCATGAGGACATTGTCCCCAGAAGTGATTTGTATCTTCAGACTGAAAGAGACTTTCTTTTGCTGAATTCCTTGGCTAGAGATATGAGTCTCAATTGTCTCTCTATGGATGAAAATGCCTTGTTTTGTGATAGGATTGCAACTAGAAACTTGATCGTCCTGGGTGGCTGTAGAGATGGTTTTTCCACATTTAAGGTCAGGCCCAGGTCCGCAAACAACTCCATGCCTCCCTCTGTCTCCCCAACTGCCTCTCTCTGTCTCCCTCTCTCTGTCAACCTCTGTCTCCCTCATCTCCTCCCTCTCTCTCCCTCTCCCTCTCCTTCACTCTCCTCCCCTCCCTTTCCCTCTGTGTGTGTCAGCCCTCAGCCTAGCCTGGGCTGACAGAGCTTCCCAGGTCAATCAATCAATCAATCAATCAATCAATCATAACACTTGTATAGCGCACTACTCACCCGGAAGGGCTTCAAGGCGCTTGGGGGAAGGGGTCCGCTACTGCTCGAACAGCCAGGTCTTGAGTTGTCCCCTGAAGGCGAGATGGTCCTGGGTCAGCCGAAGGTGGATGGGGAGGGAGTTCCATGTCTTGGCTGCCAGGTAGGAGAAGGATCTGCCTCCGGCGGTGGCTCTTCGGATGAGTGTTACGGCGGTGAAGGCGAGGCTAGTAGACCGTAGCTGGCGGGTGGGCATGTAGAAGGTCAGGCGGTCGTTGAGGTACTTGGGGCCCAGGTCGTGGAGAGACTTGTGTGCGTGGGTGACTGCACCTAGTACTTCACACAGGTCTTTAAAAGACCATTTACATGTTAATTAAGCTTTGTTGTACTTTACCTCTTAGCGCCCCTGCATCTCCACTCTGACAATCACTGGAATCCCCCGGCCCCCACAGAGCAGAGTCTCTGAAAGTCCGGGCTGCTACAACCGGCAGAGTTTGCTAAAACAATTAAAAACATTTTTTTAAACACAGGTACGGTGTATGCAAGGTCTGTGGGCCACCAAGGGAGCCTGCGGGCCGCTGGCGGCCCTCCGTCCGTACTATCAGTCCACGTGTGCTAGAGGAACAGAAGCCTCACGAGACAAAGAAATAGAGCTACTACAACAAAATATCATTCTGTGAATACCGAAAGTCTCAAAATTAGGATTTTTCTCAGATTAGTAGTAGTAAAGTTGAGAAAAATCCTAATTTTAAGACTTTCGTTTTCACAGAAGGAATTTAGGAGTCCTAAAGTTGGGAGTCCTAACTTTACTACTACTAAATTGAGAAAAATCCTAATGTTAAGACTTTCGGTATTCACAGGAGGCATTTAGGAGTCCTAAAGTTAGGAGTACTAACTTTACTACTACTAAATTGAGAAAAATCCTAATTTTAAGACTTTCTGTATTCACAGATGGTATTTAGGAGTCCTAAAGTTAGGAGTCCTAACTTTACCACTACTAATTTGAGAAAAATCCTAATTTTAAGACTTTCGGTATTCACAGAAGGCATTTAGGAGTCCTAAAGTTAGGACTCCTAACTTCTGTGAATACCAAAATGATTAAGTGCCTTCCGTGAATACCAAAATGGTAGTAAGTTTAGGATTTTGTCTTAAGTTAGTTCTGTGAATAGGGTCCATAGGGTCCATGTACGCCCCAAATGAAAGACAGGAGCAATTCATGCAAGAAGCAATAGGCGATGTGATGGCCAGACTAGACAAATGGGTGATAATTGGAGGGGACCTAAATTTAGTTTTCCATAACTTACTGGACCGTTCGACTCAAAGACAGGGGATAACAGGGGAGATTAGCTCTGGGGGTGCTAAGAGACTTATGGTGCGGAAGCCATCCCACCTAAAGGGACTACACCTTTTACTACGACGCACATAGATCTTACGCATGACTGGACTACTTTCTGGGGTCCAGGGAAATACAAGCAGCAATGCGTTCCATAGATATCAAGCCAAGAACCAGATCTTTTAGACCTTGCCCACCCACTCCAAACGAGAAGCCCGCAGGTGGTGATTGACAGATTTGCTACTTCGCCGCCCTGAAATTATACAGCAAGTAGTGAAGGCGGTTATGGACTATCTAGCAGTCAATGAAGTCCCCGAGACTTCGCCCGCTATGGTCTGGGATGCCCTGAAAGCAGTTATTAGGGGGAAATTGATAGCAATATCCGCAGCAGACAATAAAACTAGGAGAGATAAACGGATACAACTACAGCAACAGGCCTGGGAACTTGACCACAACCATCACCGCACTTGGGCCCCACGGGTATGGTGACAGCTGGAGACAGCAAGGAAGCAGCTAACAGGCTTGGGCCTAGACTATGAGGAATACTCAATCCTTTGCCTTAAACGCACTTGTTACTTGGGAGGGAATAAAAGTGGCTGACTATTAGCTACCAAACTCAAGGGACAATGTCAAACCAATACCATGGAGTCCCTTGCATCGGAAATGGGAGAATTCATAGTGGGCGATGAGGCCATAGCCTCCAAATTCAGATCCTTTTATAAAGACATATAATTGGCACAGGACTTTCCCCGTCAGTCAATCACTCGATATTTGGAAAAAGCCATGGTAACCAGCTTGCCAGTGGATCGAAGAGGTGATCTCTGCCATTCTCGAAACTAAAACAGTTTCCTGGCAATCTTTTATAAAGCTTACTGCAATTTGGTTGTCTCCCTCCTCACCAAAGTCTTTAATGCAATCATGAGCGCAGAGACACTCCCACCATCAATTCTGGAAGCTTCCATTACAGTCGTAGCACAACTGGGCGAAGATAAACAGCTACGTGGATCTTATCGCCCTATTTTGCTTTGAAATGTGAATGCTAAATTATTTACAGAAATGTTAGTGATTCGCCTGGCCCCATACATGTCAGGACTGGTCGCTCTAGACCAATCAGGATTTATCTCAAACAACTCCTCCACTTAATAGATAAGGCATCCTGTTCCCAACGTTAGATGATGCTCTTCTCCACAGACGCAGAAAAAGCGTTCAACAGGGTGCACCGGCTGTACCTGGCAAAATTCCTCAGGTATTTTGGACTAGGAGACATATTTTGCTCGTGAGTATTGAGTGAATACGAAAAACCAGAGGTTTCAGTCAGAGTAAAAGGTAAGGACTCTGAGAGCTTTTCAATTCAACATGCCAAGTGCCAGGCGTGCCCCTCTCCCTTCTATTATTAGCGTTCTATTATGGAGCCATTTGCAAGACCACCCGGACATGAGAGGCATACGCGTTGGGGGCGAGGAACACCTTATCACACTTTATGCAGATGACGCCATTGTCTCCCTAGACAATCCACAAGAGTCACTCCCAGGTTTCCTGAGAGAGGTCGAGAGGTTCGGGGCAGTTTCAGGTTTTAGAATTAATATGTCCAAATCACAAGCATTAAACTTAACAGTACCCCATTCGACCCAGGAACTCCTTACTCGACCACATTCAATTAGCCGGTGACCCACTGTTTTGTACTTAGGGATTCACCTCGCTTCGATAGTCCAAGAGACTTGACACCTAATTATCTGGAATTAGTAGATAGGGTTACATCAGACTCAGCTCGCTGGCAACCATGCGCTCTGTCATCACAAGGATGAGTAGCAGCATTAAAAATGAGTCCTTCCTAAGATTCTCTCTATATTTTTGACTCTGCCCCTCTGGCCTCCAAAAGGGCCACACCTGACATTGCAGACAGCTTTCCAGTCCTTTGTGTGGGCAAATTTTCACCCTCGCATGAGATGCGATCAGTGCTGGTGCAGCCCGGGGGAGAAAGGCCTAGTCGTTGCATCTCGGTACAAAAGGGGGTGGTGATGGACGGAGCCCCTGAATCAATCAAACACTCACACCCAGTTAAAAGATCTGGGTTTAATCCATCACCGTTCTGTAGCCCACTGCAAATCAGTCTGATCCTGTGCCTCATGGGAACAGTCCAGCCCGAACTGCGAAGCCATGTCTTCCCTGGACCGGAAACTAGCTTCCGAGGACCGGTTTCTGGCATTCCAGCCGTTGCATCTAACATGGGCTATTTTCAAGCAACCCTGCTTAACTACCTTGTAGAAAGGTCCCGCCCAAATTCAGAGAAGTGCTGGCTATTTATGGACAGGGCTCTGGCAGGCATATCTATGTGGATGGTCCCCTTTCTGAAGAGAACTAATCACTCACCTAGCCCTTACCTTACGGCAATCACGGTGCCCACACTTAAAATATGGGACGCAGTGTTATGTTACAAATTATTTATACAGCACACGTACAACTAGGGGTTTCATGGCGCTACTAGAAACATACCACAGTCAGAGGGAAGCTAAGCGTGCGCATTTGTAAACAGCTGAGTTTTAAGTAGTTTCCTGAACCTGAGTAGGTCTACACAGGAACATATCTCCAGAGGAATAGAATTCCAAAGTCTGGGAGATAAATACGCAAACCGTCGTCCACCTTGTCGCTTCCGTTTGCAAGCAGGCAAGTTCAGTAACTGAAGGTGCATTGAGCGCAAAGCGCGAGCGGGAGTGTACCTGTTTACAAGAGTATTAATAAAAATAGGAGCAAAGTCAGCGGGCATGGAACTTCCTTTCCATACCTGCTGACTCCAATAGTGGGGAACCCAGATGTTACACCGGGGATGAACCGACCAGAGTTTAGAGCTTGGCAGAAGCCAGATTGTAGATCAATTGGCCAGAAATGAAAGCACACTCACTGAAGGCGAAAGATTCCATTACACTCAAATTAGACATTGGGCGAAGAGACAGGAGATGAAGGCAGCGGTGCAGCGCCATTTAACCAACTGTGAGAGATGGCTCTTGGGTAGGGAATCGGACAAATGGTTGGTCTCAGAACTATGCAAAATTTTGATGGGCCCTAAACAGGAGACAAAATCGACTGTCTAGCTGCGGTCGGAACGGAAAATAGGGTGACAACTGACACAGAAGGAATGGAGGCATATCCACTACAGGGCCAGACACTCTGCCCCCAACACAGCTAGTGCAGAGACAGCGACAAAGATCATTTCATATTGGTATCTGACCCATAAGCGCATGCACAGCATCAACCCAACACGGGATGACAAATGTTGTGGATGCAGGGAATTTACTGGGACGCTAACTCATATCCTCTGGGAAGGCTCTAAACTGACACGCTTTTGGGAGGAGGTCCTCATTGAGTTTGACACCTAGCTATCACCCAGCTTCCCAGATTTCCCGCCAATATTATTGTGGGTCTCCCCAACCCTCTCACCCACCCTCACAGATCTATGAGAGGTAGACACGTTACTATAGCAGCGCAACAATCAATAGTGGCTCTATGGGGTACATATAAGACACTGATGAGATTAGCTTGGCTGCACCATATATGGCACACGCTGGGGATGGAGAGGCTCACTTTAGCTCTTAAGTCAAAGGTGGACTCATTCCGGGAGATCTGGCGTCCGTTTATAACACTTCTATCACAGGAATTCACTGAGCTTACTTGTCCTAGGTACCTTAGTCTGCTGAGACTGGCAGAACACCCAAATACCTGTGCCACATCAGATTAAATTAAATTGAGCCAAAAGCTGCAGACATATAAAGTACTAGGATATGAATCACTGGCATCCAAGGGGGGTGGAAGAGGGAGGGAGGGTAGTTGGTTTTCCTGTTTTATGTAATAAGTTGCATTATAGCTGATGCTGGCTGAATGTTGATGCCGAGTCAGCAACAATCTGATACATTTTTCAAATGATTATCCTGGTAACAATATAACAAATTTAAACATAAAACTCAACACACAGTGGGAAAGGCGATTATTTTAGGGTCCCCCCCCAACTTAAGGTGAGGACCCAGAAGATGACCTGGGAAGGAAAAGTATGTCATTTGGAATGCTTTTGTGGATTCCCGTCGTACTAGGACAGGCTGAGTTATGGGCAAAAATGTGTTTTGAATAAAGGGCTTCGCAAAGCATTATAGGGCGAGGTTCCATAGTGCAGTCATTATTATAGAATCGGCTTCCCCGCTGAGCCTGGGAGAGCCCAGTAAAATTTTCCTTGCTTTTTTTTTCCTTATTGCGGCCTTGCAACATTTTTCCTTTTTTTTTAATGGGTGCTCCCCAAAAAAAATTGTTTGTCAAGTTGCCAAAGAAATGCTTTTTTTGCAAAAGCGCCACTTGACACGCTTTCTGCCTGCGGCCCTGCCCCCCGCCAGCTCATTGGCTCCCATGCTCCCGCCTCCCAGCTGACCCGCCCTCCCGGCTCCCTTCTTATGACGCCCCTAAAGCGACCGTGCAGCGCACGCGCGCAGCGGGAGCGCCGACTGAACGCCGAAGGTGCGCCAAAGGTAAGCCCGTCTGCGCCCCCGTCCGCGCCCAGTTCCAGGACCCCTGGCCCCCGCAGATACCAGTCCACCCGCCGGACCTACCACGCCACCGAACTCTACGCACTGAACGCCGGTAGAATCCCAGGCTGCCATCGAGCCACCCCGAGACGCGCCCACTGACCCTTCTGCTGCCACTCCTGCAAGTTCACCTGCATTTGGACCTGCACCACACCAGCACCGACCAAGCCGAACTCCAGCAGCAACCACCTCAAGTGCATCCTGCTCAACACCCGCTCCGTCCACAGACACGCCGTCGAGCTCTGGAACCTGCTCGACACCACAGCCCCAGACGTCGCCTTCCTCACGGAAACCTGGATGAACGCCTCCTCAGCGCCTGTCATCGCCATCGGCATCCCGGACGGCTACAAGATCATCCGGAGGGACCGCGTCAACCAGACAGGAGGAGGCATCGCCATCATCCACAGGAACTCCATCCGCATCACGACCAACACCGACGACAACCTCGCACCCGCCGAACACCTGCACTTCCAGATCCACATCAACCCCAAGACCACCCTCAGAGACACCCTCATCTACAGACCCCCGGGACCACGCACACAATTCTGCGAAGACATCGCCGACTTCATCAGCCCGCACGCCCTCCCCTCCGCTGACTACATCCTCCTCGGGGACCTCAACTTCCACCTGGAGAACAACAACAACCGCAACACCACCACCCTGCTGGACAACCTCGCCAACCTCGGTCTCAAGCAGCTGGTGACCACCCCCACCCACTACGCCGGACACACACTCAACGCCATCTTCTCATCCAGCAAGGACATCACCTTCAGCCACGCCACCGGACTCCACTGGATGGACCACAGCTGTGTCCGCTTCAGAAGGACCACGATCCACCACCACCAGCAACAGGTTGCACACAGAAGCTGGAACAAGATCACAGCCGACTTCCCTGAGCATGAACCCTCCCACCAGCGCAACGAACCCAAGCCAGGCGGCCACCAACCTCGCGAAGTGGATCAGCAACTGCGCAGACGACCTCGCCCCTCTGAAGACCCCGCCTAGCAGACCCGGCAGCAAGAAAGCCCCATGGTTCACCAATGAACTCAAGAGCTCCAAGAAGAACTGCCGAGCCCTCGAGAAAGCCTGGCACAGAGACCCAACACCGAACAACATGACTGCCCTCAAGCTCGCCACCCGAAAACACCACCAACTGATCCACGCCACCAAGAAAACTGCAATCAAGGAACGACTGGACAACAACGCCCACAACAGCAAGGAACTCTTCAACATCGTTAAAGAGCTCTCCAACCCCAACGCCGGAAACAACGACATCACCCCTTCGCAAGACCTCTGCAACTCCCTCGCCTCCTACTTCCACAACTAGATCGTGGACATACACAACAGCTTCAGCTCTCAACCGACGCACGCCACGACTGAACCACCGCCCCCCACCACCACCCTCCGCGCCTGGACCCCGATCAGCACCGAAGACACCATCCGCACGATGAACTCCATCCAATCCGGATCTCCGACCGATCCCTGCCCTCACCACGTCTTCAACAAGGCCGACGCTGTCATCGCACCCCACCTGCGGGACATCATCAACACCTCCTTCGACACCGCTACCTTCCCGGAGAGCTGGAAGCATGCCGAACTCAGCGCTCTACTAAAGAAGCCATCAGCCGACCCCACCGACCTCAAGAACTACCGCCCCATCTCGCTGCTCCCGTTTCCTGCAAAAGTCATCGAGAAGACCGTCAACAAGCAGCTGGCCGCCTTCCTCGAGACAAACGGATCCCTCGACCTCTCGCAGTCTGGCTTCCGGGCCAACCACAGCACCGAGACCGCCCTGATCGCAGCTACCGATGACATCCGAGCCCTGCTCGACAACGGAGAAACAGCGGCCCTCATCCTCCTAGACCTCTCCGCGGCCTTCGACACGGTCTGCCACCGCACCCTAGTGCAGCGCCTCAGCAACGTCGGAATCCAGGAGAAGGCACTGGAATGGATCACCTTGTTCCTCGCCGGAAGGACACAGAGAGTCCGCCTCCCCCCGTTCAGATCAGAAGCCACCGAAGTCATCTGCGGCGTTCCTCAAGGCTCCTCGCTCAGCCCAACCCTCTTCAACGTCTACATGAGCCCCCTCGCAGCCATTGCACGCCAACACAACCTCAACATCATCTCCTACGCCGACGACACCCAGCTGATCTTCTCCCTCACCAACGACCCTGCCACCGCCAGAGCCAACCTACACGAAGGGATGACAGACGTAGCCAACTGGATGATGAGCAGCCCCCTGAAACTGAACTCGGACAAGACGGAAGTCCTCATCCTGGGATCTTCACCCTCCGCCTGGGACAACTCCTGGTCACCCCCCGCCCTGGGCAGCGCACCCAAACCAACAGACCACGCACGCAACCTGGGCTTCATCCTGGACTCCTCCCTCTCCATGACCAGACAAGTCAACGCCGTCTCCTCGTCATGCTTCAACATCTTGCGCATGCTACGTAAGATCTTCCAGTGGATCCCCACTGAGACCAGGAAGACGGTCACCCAGGCCCTCGTCACCAGCCGTCTGGACTACGGCAACTCCCTCTACCCCGGAACCACCACCAAACCCCAGAAGAGACTCCAGCGGATCCAGAACGCCTCAGCACGACTCACCCTGGACATCCCCCGTCGCAGCCACATCTCCGGACACCTGAGAGATCTGCACTGGCTCCCGGTCAACAAGAGAATCACCTTCCGTCTCCTCACCCACGCACACAAGGCCCTACACAACCAAGGCCCAGGATACCTCATCAGCCATGTCAACTTCTACGCTCCCACACGCCAACTTCGATCGACCGGCCACGCCCTCGCCGCCGTCCCCCACATCCGAAGAGCCACCACAGGAGGAAGGTCCTTCTCCTACCTGGCCGCCAAGACTTGGAACTCCCTCCCGACCCACCTCCGCCTGACCCAGGACCACATCTCCTTCAGGAAGCAGCTCAAGACCTGGCTGTTCGAGCAGTAGCGGACCCCCCCTCCCCTAGCGCCTTGAGACCCTCCGGGTGAGTAGTGCGCTATATAAATGCTGTGATTGATTGATTGATTTCAATGTAATGCTTTCTTTACACAAGCCGCATTAGAACGGGGGTGGCCGCCATAAAATACGAACAAAAAAAAGTGTTTGGAGGGAGCGTGTCCTGCCTGCTGCAGGGGAAAAGCATTTACCCAAAAGTGGATGGACATAGTATTTTAGAAAGTGTTGGGAGGGAGCTTGTCCTGCTTGCTGCAGGAGAAAACCATTTACCCAATCAATCAATATGAATCTTTATTCTGTAAGTAAAATCCCCATAAAAGAATACAGATCAAACACACTAAAATCTATTTCATGGGTAATAAAACACAGTCAACGAAATTGCTCATAAGAACAACAAACATATAAAACAATTAATCAAGTCTTGTTTTCCTGGATCCCCATACAGCTTGTAAAAAAGATAAAACAGTAAAAGTCACATACACAGTAGGGAAGATACAAGTAGGCAAACCTGACTTGATTAAACTGCAGTGATTTCAGCAAGGGGATTAAAAAACTCTTCCTAGACCAACTGAAATAGGAGCAAAACATTATAAAGTGGAGCAAGTCCTGCGGAGACACATTGTGATGCAACATCAATATGTATTGAACTTGATGACCTCAATAGAGGGAGAGGTGTTTGCCAAGATCGGTGCGTACTGTTGCACGTTCATCCCAGTATGACATGGATAACAGGTCACTCACTCTTGCCATTCAAACACAGCATCAATTGCAAACAGACCTGCATATTTAGGAAGGTTTCCACAAACCGAAATGGTATGAAGGCTGGTTTTCCTGGCTTCCCCTATCTGAAAATGAGTCCCTACTAAACAGACTGCAGATTGTAGAAAATGTGACTTACCTGCTATGATAGTGCAGAGATACCCCTAAAGGGGTGATTCTTGCGCTTTACCAATCCCAATTCATACAATACATACATTCCCCATTGGTTTGTGGGACTGTGTAAGTCATTGCTGCAGGTTTCAATTCTTGTGCTGTTTTTGTTTGGTTTTCTACAATTTTTTTTTTTCCTGAAAAAGACATTCCTCTAGTTGGGTAGAATGCAAGTAACTAGAAAGGGAGTAATAGATAAAACTGAAACAAGAGAAGCCCCTAATAATATGACTGTGATAAAGTGTGGGGCAAATGATGTAGTTGAAACTTCAACTAGAGGGGGTAATGTTAATATTGAAGCTGATATACGCAATGGTACGTGTATGTTCAAAAACACTGTTGTTGAAATCTCCAGAGATGACCTCTCCAACATCCTGAGTAAGAAATACATGGTCAGGCAGGCCCTGGAGCCTAAGCCTGAGGCTACTGATTGACAGATCACAGGTGGGGTAACCAGCAGGACAAATGTGTGAACAGGGAAAACCCAGATTAGTCCCTCAGACAGGCATCAACCCTACAATGTTACACAGGAGATTGTCTCCAATAGAGCACACATGGCTGGAAGTGTGTGCGCATTCCCAAAACACCATAAAGTTAGATGCCACATGAAGTTAGGAAAACTCAGCCAATCTGAACACAGCAAATACAATACAATACATGTAGTGATCACGCTGTTATCATGCAGGACATCTGGACACTTCACCCACTGGCCCTCATTGTATCCACGCAACGTTGAGACCCACAAGCCTTCACTATCAAGTGAGATGATTTATGGCTCCATGACTAGGCCCACATTCTTTTCCTTAAAATAGGATCTCTAGATTATGTAATGATGCTCCAAAGACAGTATAAAAGGATGCTCAGAACAAATGTATTTTGAGAGTCTTCATACCCACTTTCTGTAACTGTGCTCCCGACTCTAGCGTTTAAATAAACCAACTGTTCCTTCTTGGTCAAATGCCTTTTGTCTTTTGTTTTTTCAAGGTAAATTCACATTCCAGCGATAGCATCAGACTGCATGCAGTGCACACAGTGCAAAACACCCCCTGCAACTGTACTAGAATGAGTATCAGACCTCACACTGTATTAAACAATGCACTGCACTAGAGGTTGCCTGTACTACATTGCAAACTTTAGTGGATGGGGTAGAGCAGGACTGCTTCTGATTATAGGTTCACGCTATCCAGTGCCTCCCAGTGAGAAGACTGTATTTCAGCATAAACAGGCTCCAGGATCAAGCACACAGGGGCCAAGGGTCTAATAACCCTATCACGATAGTAGATGCAATAGGCAGTATAACTGTACTGCAGTCTATACAGATGTTTGGCTCAGACACATGTTAGTTTGATTGTGATCATAATTGAATTGTTAGTAACTTTCATCGACTACTATTCTGAGCCACAGCAAGAAGTTCTAGACTTAGAATGAATCTTTTCACAGGTCTGCGTGAGAGTAAAATTGGTACCGGTCACCCCTGTTGTAGACTGTGGAGGCCCGCTAAAGGTATCAGTTTGAGTTTCAAAATATAATTCCATTCAGTTCAATTCTTACCTTCATATTTTTTAATCTTCTCTTCAGGTTTAGGAGTTTTTACAAATTGGATATTTGTTTCTTTTTCTTTCCTTTCTAGCCCTGGATTCTGAAACTTCACTTCCGTACATCTGCAAAGACACACACACACACATCATTTTAGTGTTACAGACCACTTAAAGGTTACAGGATCTGAAAAGAAACAGCACATAAATCAATCTGCAGGACATCACGTGACAGCACGAATGCCTACACACACACGGTCCCACTCACACACACCCACATATACTCACACTCCCTTTCTCACTAATGCTCTTGGTTTGTTTGTCTCTTTCTTTCATAGTTCTTGGGAAATCAAAGGCAAATATGAATAATCACACAGACTCTATCTCTCTCACATCCTCTTTTACTCTCTATATACTTCCCAATCTTCTACTCACTCTCACAATCTTCTGCATATGTCTGTCTCTCTGTGTCTCTTTTTTGCTCATTCTGTCTCTCGCTTTCTTCCTCCTAGACATTCTGAACATGAATATGTCATAAGTGCTAATCATAAGTGCCTATGAAATTCTGCATTCTGCCCCCTCCTTGTCTGTGAAAGGCTTCAACCTGGAATTATTACATTCCCAGAAACTTTGAATAATTTAGCCCCTCCAACTTGGTATCCTTGAAATCCACTACAGTGGAATCACTGGTTCCATGCAACGTAGACTCTCTCTACGCCAGAGATCTTGTAACTTGGAAACCTTGAAGTCCTACACCTTAGAATCTCTGGAGTCTTGATCCTTGGAAACGCTGAGGTTCTTGGAATTTCTGGATTTCTGTACTGTTAGATCTGGGGGTCTCTAGTTGGCAATGGTTATCAACCTTGTCCAAACAAGGACCTTTACTTCTAAGTCAGGATAAGGGGATTACACTCCTTAATAACCCCTGCTCAACCCCTTGGAAGCTTGGCACAAGCAGACAGGCTTATCTCAGAGGCAGTGTGTTAAGTATTTGTGAATATACACAGTAATACAGTGATAACACTACAGATGGACACAACCCTTGTTACAGAGATCTTGTAACTTGGAAACCTTGAAGTCCTACACCTTAGAATCTCTGGAGTCTTGATCCTTGGAAACGCTTAGGTTCTTGGAATTTCTGGATTTCTGTACTGTTAGATCTGGGGGTCTCTAGTTGGCAATGGTTATCAACCTTGTCCAAACAAGGACCTTTACTTCTAAGTCAGGATAAGGGGATTACACTCCTTAATAACCCCTGCTCAACCCCTTGGAAGCTTGGCACAAGCAGACAGGCTTATCTCAGAGGCAGTGTGTTAAGTATTTGTGAATATACACAGTAATACAGTGATAACACTACAGATGGACACAACCCAGGTTTTATAAAAATAAGTATTCTTTATAAAGACTTAAACACAAGACCACAAACGACAAAAATCCATAATACTAGGCTTAAGATTACTTAAAAGATAATTAAAGTCTCTTAGTTCAAGTTGATGGTAGATGCAACAAAGTTCTCAACAAAGTACCTGGATGCGTGACGCAAAGTAAACAAAAGGACTCGCAGAAGGGGAGATGCGTCCGTTCCATGACCCGGGGGAACGGTTGCGTCCTTCCTCAATGCTTGCGCAGAGTAGGGGACTCGTCGTGAGCCTTACCGGTGCGGAGGTGATGAGTAGATTCTAGACTTGTTGCGGTGTGCGCAAGATGGCGCCTTGATGAGATGCGATGACGATGCGATGATCCAGTTGCGATGCGAGAAGATGGCGCCCTTGATGTGGCGATGCGATGATGATGCGAT
The DNA here is from genome assembly GCF_964263255.1 of Lissotriton vulgaris. Lineage (NCBI taxonomy): Eukaryota > Metazoa > Chordata > Amphibia > Caudata > Salamandridae > Lissotriton > Lissotriton vulgaris. The sequence continues at coordinate 10,905,483 of NC_141692.1, forward strand.
GACGCCCTGGCAGCCTTGCGATGACTCTGTACTTTGGAGCCGCGACAGGCCCTGCGACGCGTTTCTACGGCGATGCGATGGCGACTCTCTCGATGGCATCACGCTTCTCCGGTGATGCGACAGCAGGCAGCTTCGATGAACACACGCTTCCAGCGAGATGTGACGAAGGCTCGCTTCTCCGGCGTTGCGACATTTCAGCTGCAGCAGCGACACGCTTCTTCTCGATGCGTCGTGCTTCCAGCTCCCAGCGGCACGCAAGTGACTGGAGTCAGAATTCCCAGCAAGGAAATTCAGGAGGGAGCTGGAGGTGAAGTCTTTTGGCCCTGAGTCTTCAGCAGGATGCAAGCACAGTTCAAGCCCTTGGAGAATATTGTGTAGTTGAAAGTCCTTACAAAGTTACTTCTCCTTACCCTTGGCAATGAAGCAACCACTGCAGGCCAACCCAGCAAACAGCACACTGGCAGAGGGGCAGTCCAATCTCCTGAAGCTTCCTTAGTTCTTCTCCTTGGCAGAAAGGTTTCTGCTTCCAGAAGTGATCTAAAGTCTGTGGGACTGGGTCCCAATATTTATACCCCAAAATCCTTTGTTCTCTGAAGGCAGAGAGGCCTCTTCCTAGTTCAAACCAGTTCCTGAGCACTTTGTTGACATGACTCTCCTCTTCCTTTCACTGTGCAGGGCAGAGACATCAGCCGCCCCACAAGAGGTAGAGCCAGCACAAGGGAAGGAAGAACAGCTCTGGAGCACTCTGTTGACAGGATTCCTCTTCTCCTTTCACTGTGCAGGGCAGACAAGCCACGGGGGGTGGAGCCAGCATTGTAGAGGGAAGTCCCAGCCCTATTCTAGTCCCAGGTGCACTCTCCCCCTCCCATCTGGATGTAAATCTCTCTATTCACCACTGGGCTGTCCCAGACTGTCTCCTGGAATTTCCCCAGCCCTGTCACACACAAACCCAGACAAGAAATACACAACTCAGCAGAGGCGGGTTCAAATGGTTAGGCACGCAAATACCTACTTTCTAAAAGTGGTATTTGCAAACACAGAATATTAAAATAAACTTTACTAAAAGATGTATTTTATTATTCTGAGTTCAGGCATACTAAATTCGAATTTCTATCTTGTTCCCTGAGTCAGTTAGGATTATAAGAATGTGATAATCTTCACTGCCCATTCTGGCCTATGAGAACAGGTAGCCTTCAATAGTGAAAAACGAAAATCGCTGTAATTCACTATTAGAACATGCTACACACATCAGAGCATGCACTACCTTATACTTACACTGCACCCTGCCCTTGGGCCTACCATAGGGGTGTCTAATATGAAGCAAAGGGAAGGTTTAGGGACTGGCAAGTGGGTGCACTTGGCCAAGTCGACATGGCAGTGCTAGACTGCACACAGCCTTGCAATGGCAGGCCTGAGACATACTTTACCAGCTGCTTCTGTGGGTGGCACAACCAGTGCTGCAAGCTTACCAGCAAACAAAACAGGTGATGGACAGAATGTGGATCAATGTCACACATTGACCCCAGTCCGAAGATCTTGGCCCAAATCCATCATTTTTTTGCACTCCACACCACCCTGGGTTAGACAATGGCGATATGCAAATAAGCTCTGACCCTGTGCCCCATGGGAACAGTCCAGTCCGAACTACAAAAGCCATGTCCTTCCCAGAACGGAATCAAGCATCCGAGGACCGGACCGGTTTCGAGGTAACACCTCTCATCAGCCCGGCTAGCTTGACTCCAGTGGTGTGGAGTGCCTGGGACCCACGTCTGAGCATCCCCAGCGCACTTATGGCGGCAATTGCAAACAAAACAGGTGATGGACAGAATGTGGATCAATGTCCAACATTCACCCCAGTCCGAAAATCTGGGCCCAAATCCATCATTTTTTTGCACTCCACACCACCCTGGGTTAGACAATGGCGATATACAAATCAGCTCTGACCCTGTGCCCCATGAGAACAGTCCAGTCCGAACTACAAAAGCCATGTCCTTCCCAGAACGGAATCAAGCATCCGAGGACCGGACCGGTTTCGAGGTAACACCTCTCATCAGCCCGGCTAGCTTAACTCCAGTGGTGTGGAGTGCCTGGGACCCACGTCTGAGCATCCCCAGGGCACATACGGCGGCAATTGCAAACAAAACAGGTGATGGACAGAATGTGGATCAATGTCACACATTCACCCCAGTCCGAAGATCTGGGCCCAAATCCATCGTTTTTTTGCACTCCACACCACCCTGGGTTAGACAATGGCGATATGCAAATCAGCTCTGACCCTGTGCCCCATGGGAACAGTCCAGTCCGAACTACAAAAGCCATGTCCTTCCCAGAACGGAATCAAGCATCCGAGGACCGGACCGGTTTCGAGGTAACACCTCTCATCAGCCCGGCTAGCTTGACTCCAGTGGTGTGGAGTGCCTGGGACCCACGTCTGAGCAGTCCCAGGCACTCCACACCACTGGAGTCAAGCTAGCCGGGCTGATGAGAGGTTGATTCCGTTCTGGGAAGGACATGGCTTTTGTAGTTCGGACTGGACTGTTCCCATGGGGCACAGGGTCAGAGCTGATTTGCATATCGCCATTGTCTAACCCAGGGTGGTGTGGAGTGCAAAAAAACGATGGATTTGGGCCCAGATCTTTGGACTGGGGCGAATGTGTGACATTGATCCACATTCTGTCCATCACCTGTTTTGTTTGCAAATTCCGCCCTAAGTGTGCTGGGGATGCTCAGACGTGGGTCCCAGGCACTCCACACCACTGGAGTCAAGCTAGCCGGGCTGATGAGAGGTGTTACCTCGAAACCGGTCCGGTCCTCGGATGCTTGATTCCGTTCTGGGAAGGACATGGCTTTTGTAGTTCGTACTGGACTGTTCCCATGGGGCACAGGGTCAGAGCTGATTTGCATATCGCCATTGTCTAACCCAGGGTGGTGTGGAGTGCAAAAAAACGATGGATTTGGGCCCAGATCTTTGGACTGGGGTGAATGTGTGACATTGATCTACATTCTGTCCATCACCTGTTTTGTTTGCAAATTCCGCCCTAAGTGCGCTGGGGATGCTCAGACGTGGGTCCCAGGCATTCCACACCACTGGAGTCAAGCTAGCCGGGCTGATGAGAGGTGTTACCTCGAAACCGGTCCGGTCCTCGGATGCTTGATTCCGTTCTGGGAAGGACATGGCTTTTGTAGTTCCGACTGGACTGTTCCCATGGGGCACAGGGTCAGAGCTGATTTCCATATCGCCATTGTCTAACCCAGGGTGGTGTGGAGTGCAAAAAAACGATGGATTTGGGCCCAGATCTTTGGACTGGGGTGAATGTGTGACATTGATCCACATTCTGTCCATCACCTGTTTTGTTTGAAAGCTTACCAGCAGCATTTGATTTACAAGCCCTGGGCACACATGGTGCACTGTACTAGGGGCTGACAGTAAATCAAATTACCCAATTGTGAAGTGAGTCCCAAACAAGTATGATCTCAACTTCTTCAGTGCCCAGACCACAGCAAATGCCTCTCACGCAATTGCACTCCACCTCTGTTCCCGTGGAAGTAACCTCCTACTGATGAAGGCTACAGGTTGGTCAAAGCACTCTTCAGTAATCTGTGAAAGAACAGCCCCCACACCATGCTCTGAAGCGTCTGTCTGTACAATGAATTATTTTGAGAAGTTGGGCGCCTGAAGCACGGGTGCTGTGCACATGGCAGTCTTCAGGGCATCAAAAGCTTTCTGACAGGTGTCAGTCCAGTTCACTTTCTTGGGCTGCTTCCTGGAAGTCTGCTCAGTCAAGGGTGCAACAATGTTGCCATACCCCTTGACAAACCTCCTGTAGTACCCTGTGAGTCCTAAAAAGACCCTCATCTCTGTCGGGGTTTAGGGGGTTCCCATGCCAGGATGGTATCAATCTTGGGTTATAGGGGCGCCATCTGGCCACTTCCTACCTGGTGACCCAAGTACACAACGGAGCCCTGCCCGATCTGACACTTACTTGCCTTGATTGTGAGGCCTGCCTTGCGCAGCCCCATCAACACTTCCCACAGGTGCTGCAAGTGTTCTTCCCAACTCGTGCTGAACACTGCAATGTCATCCAGGTAGGCAGCACTGAAATCCTCCAGCCCAGCCAACACCTGCTTGACCAACCTCTGAAAGGTGGCAGGGGCATTCATCATCCCAACGGGCATAACCCAGAATTCGTAGTGCCCATCTTGTGTTAAGAATGCTGACCTCTCCTTAGCCCCATTGTCAAGGCGATCTGCCAGTACCCAGATGTCAAATCAAACGCGCTGAGGTACCGTGCAGCCGCTAACCGATCAATGAGCTCATCAGCTTTGGGGATGGGGTGTGCATCAGTCCTGGTGACTGAATTGAGCCCTCTGTAGTCCACACAGAACCGGAGTTCAGGTGTGGCACCCGGCGAGGCAGCCTTTGGGACCAAGACCACTGGGCTGGCCCAAGGATTGTTTGAGGACTCAATGACCCCTAAAGCAAACATCTTGGAGATTTCCTCCTTAATGTAAGCCCTAACATTGTCAGTCACTCTGTTAGCCTTGTGCTTCACAGGAGGACTGTTTCAAGTGTCCACATCATGGATGCACCACTTTGTGACACTGGGAACCAAGGAAAATAGATCAGAGAATTTCCCCAACAGTTGGCGACAATCTTGCTGCTGATCAGGGGTCAGTGTGGCAGAGAGGCTGACACCATCCACTGACCCATCTTCTTCTGCTGCAGACAGGAGGCCAGGAAGCGGCTCAGTCTCCTCCTCCATTCCATCATCTGTCGCTAGGAGCATGACCATTTCGGACCTTTCTAAGTGTGGCTTCAGGCGGTTAACATGGAGGACCCTCAAAGGGTTCCTTGGAGACCACAAGTTCACCAGATAGGTGACATCACTCTTGTGCTCCACCACCTCGTATGGACCGGTCCACCTGTCCTGGAGCGTACAAAACTCCACAGGGGTCATGACCCAAACTTTCTGTCCAGGTTCAAGCTCAATCAGAGTGGCATTCTGATCATATCACCGCTTCATCTATTCCTGGCTGGCTTCCAGATTCGCCTGAGCGAGATCCTTGAAATGCCGAGTCTTGTTCCTGACGGCCAGCATGTAGCTATATACATCCTGGGAAGGTTTCCTGGGAGATAGCTCCCAGCCTTCCTTGACCAGACTCAAAGGTCCTCTTACCGGGTGACCATACAAAAGCTCAAAGGGGCTGAACCCTAGAGACTTTTGTGGTACCTCACGGTAGGCAAACAGAAGGCTTGGCAAGAGGACGTCCCACCTATGCCTCATTGTTTCTTCAAGACCCATGATCATGCCTTTAAGGGTCCGGTTGAATCTTTCAACCAGCCCATTTCCTTGAGGGTGGCAAGGAGTGGTGAACTTGTACGTAACCCCACACTGTTTCCACAGAGACGTCATATAATTGGAAATGAAGTTTGTACCTCGGTCAGACAAAACCTCTCTGGAGAACCCCACACGGGAGAAGATCCCCATTAGTGCACGTCCCACCACGGGGGCTGTCACTGACCTGAGCTGAATGGCTTCCGGGTACCGGGTAGCATGGTCCACCAAGACCGAGATAAACCTGTTGCCCATGGCTGTCTTGGGGTCCAGTGGCCCAACAATGTCAATGCCCACCCGTTCAAAGGGGTACCTCAGCACGTTTAATTTGACGTCTGGGTCCCTGTAGCCAGTAACCCCTTGGAGAGGGGCCTTGTGCCTCCTTCCACTTTTCCCACTTGCCTGGCAAGTTTGACAGGTCCTACAATTGTCGTAATTTGACAATGGCCGAGTTAGCGCTTAGCTGTGCTACACGTTTTCCCCCTTAACTTGACTATACTTGGAAACGCCATTTTGTAAATTGCGGCGGCCATTTTAGAGAATGAGCGGCCTCGTGGTCAGCATGCCCTTTAGTCCGTTGTCCGTGCAACTGACCACTCGACTCTGCCCAGCAACAGGCTATTTTTAGCCACGGTCAAGCCCGCTCATGCGCAGTTCCAACTGACCAGTCACCCCTCAGGAATGTGCCGCCAAACTGACCAGTGGGGTTGTAACCCCTCCCATGAGTTGGCTGTGTTCCAAATATGACCATATATGTACATAAAGCTCTGTAACTTTGTACCGCCTATCTTTTTATTACCTGTAAATCGTATAAAAGACCGGATCACACCAACGTTCGGTGTGATACTTCTTGCATTACCGAAGGGTGCTGTAGGAATGTACCACCACCCCATGGGGTCTTAATAAACTTGTTCTTTGTACTTTTCAGTTTCCGTGCCAACAGTTCTTTCAGTGTAAGTGGGTTATCTACGGAGCATGTAGGCCTTGGGAACCCGATACTACAAATTGGCGACCACGAAGGGACTCATCGGCGACTTGGATGCCCGAAGGAGAGGTCGTGACGAAGGTTTGGAAACTCGCCATGGACGCGTACGCTGCCACCGAGTGACCCGAGTCTTGGCACCCACGGTGTTTCTTCCCTTCCTTCCGATCTGACCTTCCAGGTGGCACCGGTCTCCGACTGAGTTCTTGATCGTCTGCGTTGCTGGATAAGTGCCGTTTGGCTGATTCGATTAAAGACCTTGGCAGTTGGAATCTGGACCTTTGAGATTTGGGTAAGATTTGTGATCGGTAAGGTAGTCTGCGGACGCTTACTGAAGTTCTATGATTTGTGATCGGTAAGGTAGTCCTCGGACGCTTGCCGAAGTTCTATGACTTGTGTCTATGATTTGAGTTAGCTAACATTTGTGACTTGTGACTTTTGTGATCTTTGAATTATATGTGTAGTGCACTTCACATAGGCAGGCATGTAGAGATGTTTCTCTAATTTTGTTTTTTTTCCTTTGAGCGGCACATTTGTGTGAAGTATTGTAAGTGCCAGTTTATACGGTATCACGCTTTCGTGATACTTTTCGAACATGCCTGTTTTAAGCACACTCCGAGGGATGTGCTGTCTTGGAAATGGTACCACAATTAGGTTAGCGGAATCACAGCCGGCTCCCCCAGAAGGAACTCCAAATCGTGAAATGTACATAAAATTTGGCCTTCCCCCTATAATGTATAGCAAATTATGGCATAAATATACAAAAACCGATCCTGAATTGCAATGGCCACTACATGGGTCGTTCGATTTGCGAAAGGTTCAATTTGTGGAGCAGTGTTTGTTTCAACGTAGGTCTAGACAGAATATGTTTGATTGTGTACGAATGTGGGAGAAAGCGGTGCGTGAACGTATGAAACATGAAATTGCCTTGGCGGACAAAGAGCAGCGCAAGGCTGCTCGAGATAAGGCTTTACAGCTTGAGGAAAACGAAGCGCAGGAGAAGAAAGAGAGGGAGGAACGGGAACGTAACTTGCAAACGGCCGGTCAATTTCCTATTCGTCGTCCACTTTATCCTGTCCTTAATAATGAAATTGATGATTTTTCGTTACTAGATCACTCTCCGCCTCCGTATGTCCACCCCACGGCTCCGTCCGAGGATTCCGGTGATGAAGGTCGGGATAAGTCGGATGGAAAGGACAATTCGAGTGTCAGGTTATCTGCGGAAAGAGCCGCGGACTTGCGTGGTCTTGCTAGGAAATTAAATTTGGATCATGTAACTGTAGCAACGATTTTAGCCGAAAGGAAATTGTGGTCAGAACGAGAATTAATGTGTTTCATAAATACTTTAGAGCATGAAGTTGTTACTCGCTTCCGTAAATATTCGGAGACTTTAGAACCCAAAGCTGTGTCAGTTTATTGTGAGAATTTGGATAAAGGTTTATTTGCTCTTTCAGATACTGACGACCTTTTCAAACGACTACTTCATCTGCGGGATGAGGCGACCAGACTGCGGGATGAAAGGAAAAATGCTACAGGGTCCGTGCCGGGGTCGACGGAGGAATCCAAAGAGTGTCCTCTTCGGGGTTCAGATAAGAATACCAAAATGCATGTTATGCCTATGCGTGAAGCCGCGCCTTTGTATGTTCCTCCAAAGGGAGAGGGTACAGATGACGATAAAATGTCGAAGGATGCGAAGGGGTACTTTATATATAATTGGGTATATACGCCTTGGAATAGAGCAGATGTTATGGCATTAAAGAACTCCCTGCCTGATCTTCGTAAAAATCCAGCTGCGTTCTATGAAGGGGTTGAGGGGGCCATTTCCTCTTGTGTTATGACCCTTGTTGATATAGATCTCTTCTTTGGGTTAATTCTTCCCCCTGATATGTGGAGGTTGATTCGTAAAACTAATGATCAAACGACTTTTGGGGCTGCTTGGAAGGACTTAGAGCAGGCTGACTTACAAAGGGAACCTGCATGTAAACCGTGTGCTTTGATTCTAGATCACCCGACGGCTATTTTGACTAAATTAAAAACTCTGGTGCCTCCTAAAAAGATTGATTGGACCATGTTGGCTTCATGTAAACAGAAGCCAGATGAATCGGTATCTGATTTCTTTACACGCTTTGAAGAAGCTTTTCATGATTATAGTGGGCAATCATTAACAGACGATACGGGTAGGCATCTGTTTGTTGATAAGTATGTGGCTAATCTCCTACCGGAGATTGCGAAGCGATTGAAAACGAGCAAAAGTTCCTGGACCACGGCGACCCCTGTGTCTTTGTTAACCATGGCTCAGTATTATGAGCGGCAGGAATTGGAGGCTAAAGAAAGTGTTGATAAGAAGGCGAAGGAATTGAAAACGAAGGTGATGTTGGCACAGGTTCGTGGAACGCAATCTAGAGGGAATGATAGAGGCAGACGAGGAGGGGGTAATGCGTCGTACGGGCGTTCGGATATAGCGGAGGATCAATGTGCCTATTGTAAGGAGTTTGGGCATTGGGCTGATGATTGTCCGGTACTTCGTGAGCAACGTAGTCAGCGTGGTCGAGGAGGTGGAAGGTCAAGGAACAGTTATTGTGGGGCGAGAGGTGGCGGAGGTGATCGTGGTAGGTTTGAAGAGAGGGGCCGTGGCCAGGATGACCGTAATACATTTGATAGACGGAACCAGTATCAGAAATCGGAGGGTGATAATGTGGAGCATCAGGATTACGTGCATGCATAGGACTGCGTAGGATGGGGTACGGAATGAGTTGAAGTGCCAGTAGATCAGAGTGGTCCATATGTATCAGCGGGCATCTTGGGTTCTACTGATCAGTTTCTAGTCGACACAGGGGCTACTCGTAGCGCTTTGTCTAAAAACTTGGTTCCGAGGGCTCCCCTGTCTGGCGATATGATTACATGTATTGGGTTTGACGGCACACCCACTCCCAGCCCATTATCGAAACCTCTTGCACTTTGTCTCGATAAATTTTTTAGTTTTGGCCAATTTTTGTTGTCACCTTATACCCCAGATAATATTCTGGGCATTGATTTGCTCAAATATTTTCGAGCAACGATACGTTGTGCTCCGGAGGGAGTGCGAGTCATTTTGAATGATAATAATCCCGATTCTGACAGGTTTTGTACTATACAAGAATGTGAAGCATTAGCTTCTCTCCCTCACACGTTATGGGCAACCTCAGATACGGATGTGGGACAGATGCTTATTCCACCTATTCGCATTACTGTAAAGGAGGGAGTGCTTTTGCCACGTGTACCACAGTATAAGATCTCCAGGGAAGGTGAAATTGCTCTGACACACATTGTTCAAGATTTGATCAATGCAGGGGTAGTGGAGGAAGTCCCCTATAATATTTGCAATAGCCCTATTCTACCAATCCTTAAGAAAGATACTGACGACAAGGTCTATCGATTTATTATTGATTTGAGTGAAATTAACAAAATTGTCATTCCCCAATATCCGGTGGTGTCTGATATCACGACATTGCTTACATTGGTCCCCCCAACGGCGACGACCTTTAGTGTCATCGACTTGAAAAATGCGTTCTTTTCCATTCCCATCCATCCCGATAGCAGATACTTATTTGGTTTTACGTTAAATAATAAATCGTATAGATATTGTCGTGTTCCTCAAGGTTACACTGAGAGTCCGAGTATCTACAGCCAGGCTCTGAAGAGACAGCTTGATTCTTTTCACTTGCAATCTGGAGTTGCCCTTATTCAGTATGTCGATGATCTTTTGTTGGCTGCTGACACTTATGCTCAATGCGAGGAGACTACGCTTGCTTTACTTTCCTTTTTGGCTCAGAACAATCATAAAGTTTCGAAGAAAAAGCTCCAATATTGTAGACCCAAGGTGACCTACCTCGGTCATCTTTTGTCTAAGGAGGGGCGTGCGTTAACATCAGATCGAATTCAGGCGATTTTAGATACACCAGTCCCCCGCACACAGAGAGATGTACGTGCCTTCATAGGATTAACGTCTTTTTGTAGACAGTGGATCATGGGGTTTTCACACATTATCAAACCGTTGTTGGCGTTGCTGTCCAAAACTACACCTATGCCCCTTGAATGGACAGATGAATGTCAAAATGCTTTCGAACAATTGCGACAGGCCCTTTGCTCTGCACCTGTGTTAGGTACACCAGACTATTCAAAGATTTTCACATTGTACGTACACGAGAAAGATGGGTGCGCGTTATCAGTGTTAGTGCAAGCACATGGGGACAAACAAAGGCCATGCGCATACTTTTCGGCGGTTCTTGACCCTGTAGCACGAGGGTTACCTGGGTGTTTTCGAGCAGTTGCAGCAACAGCGGTAGCTGTACGACAGAGTGAGGGAATAGTTTTATCGCACAAATTGTTGGTGTTAGTTCCCCATGCAGTTGATGCCCTGTTGAATCAGATGAAAACCCAGTATCTCACGAGTGCACGTTTGACAGGATATGAGCTTACACTTCTGGCGCCACATATCACACTGAAAAGATGCGCTACCCTGAACCCTGCCACTTTATTGCCCTATCCGGTTGAGGAGGGTCAGGAAGAAAAACATCATGACTGTGTTTTCCTGACCGAGGAACAGACAAAGGGTCGTGTCGACTTACAGGATATGCCACTTCCAGATGTGGATGGGGAGCTGTGGGTTGATGGATCGTGTTTGAGGCTGCCAGATGGCACGACTTCCGCAGCATATGCGATCACGACCCTTAAGACAGCGGTAGAAACAGCACGAATACCACAAAAATCAGCTCAGGCAGCAGAGCTGATAGCTTTGACGAGAGCTTGCGAATTGAGTGCTGGCCTATGTGTGAACATATACACAGACAGCCGGTACGCCTTCGGAGTAGCACATGACTTCGGGCTACTCTGGAGAGAACGTGGGTTTTTAACTTCTCATGGAGTACACATTATGCACGGAGAATTGGTGCGTGATCTCCTAAACGCGTTGCTTTGTCCAAAGAAAGTAGCGATTATTAAATGTAGTGCCCATAAAAAGATCACTGATAAAGTGGGTCAAGGGAATGCTTTTGCAGACAGCATAGCGAGACAAACAGCTATGTCCCGAACTGACTCCCCCATGTATGTAACAAAATCACAAGCTGAGCGATGGTACGATGCTAGAGCGGAGATACTAGATATCCAAAAATCAGCGACTGAAGCAGAACTTGCGGCATGGGCAGTAGATGGGGTACTGGATGATGAGGGCTGTTGGAGAAGCAAAGACATGGAAAAATGGAAATTGCCTGCAGCTTACTTGCAAGCGATGGTTCAGATGACACACGGATTAGCACATGTGGGAGCTCTTGCGATCACTCGATTGTTATCACGAGTTTGGGAGCATCCCGAGATCGCCAATACAGCCAAGAGAGTAGTGCAGACCTGCCTGATATGTTTACAGCACAATCCTACGAAAGGGACCCATACTCCGAAAGGAGGGTTCATTCCACCATCTGCACCATTTGAGGTACTCCAAATGGATTACATTCAGCTTGAGCGCTGCAATAACCTTAAGTATGTCCTAGTGGTGGTATGCGCTTTTAGCAAATGGGTTGAGGCCTTCCCCACGAAAGATAATACAGCTTTAACAACAGCTAAGGTGTTGCTCAAGGAGTATTTTCTTCGCTTTGGAGTTTGCAAATTTTTGTGGAGCGATAATGGGCCTCATTTTGTTGGGAAAATTGTGGAGTATGTGCTGAAGGGGTTGGGGATCCAGCAGAAGTTTCATGCTGTGTTCCACCCTCAGTCAGCAGGTCTTTTTGAACGGTACAATGCCACGTTGAAACTAAAACTGGCTAAGATTGTAGCATCTACGTCATTGAAGTGGCCGGATGCTTTACCGTTAGCATTGCTCTCTCTCAAGTCAGTGCCCCACTCTCGAACTGGCCTCACACCGTATGAAGTGGTGTTTGTAAGGCCTATGAATATATGGGGAGTGCCTAAGCCACGATTGATGCATGATGTGCCTTGTATAATGATGAATGACTATTTGGCACGATTAACAAATGATTTGCTTTCTATTCATCAACAGGTTCGAGAAGCGCTCCCTGACAATTCTACTGGAGAGGCTCATAATCTCCTTCCTGGGGATTTCGTTATGGTCAGATCGTTTGAGAGGGCGAACAGCTTGGAACCGAGGTGGCGTGGCCCCGAGCAGGTCCTCTTGGCTACTCGAATAGCTGTACGAGTGACCAACAGAAAGCGGTGGATACACTCAACTCACTGCCGGCGTGTCTCTCCGGACCTGGTGAATCCTGCCGTGCTGATTGACTACAAGGAGATTCTGGAAAAAGAAAAGAGCCCAGCTGTGACATCGGCCGAAGTCGAGGGAGCCTTCCCGGACCACACTGTTTCTGGACGACAGCGGTACGATCTGCGGCCACGATAAGGAGAAGAATTTTTTTTTGTTGGTTTTCGAGACTGGTTGGTTACCGCTCTGGGGTTTGCGAAACGGAAACCGGGAATCTCAAGGGGGGGGGATCAGTTCTGCCAAGAGTAGTGACACCCGTCTTGACCCCGGAGAAGAAAACAACGGCTACCTCGGAGCTCAGCACCGTATTTTTCATTTTTAGGTATATATACATATATATGTACATTTGAGACTTTGTGAACTTTTTGAACTATTTGAGACATTGAGAACTCTTTGAACTATGGCGTCTTCTGCATCACGAGACAAAAGAATACTTGGTGCCATCCTTTTTGTCTTGACAATTGTGGTAATAGCAGTGATAGCTTGGGTAGTTGAACTCGTGGTGCCTGCACGTGAACATTTGCTGCCGACTACCCCGGCTCCATCTGAACATTTTCACTTCACCTTGCCCTACCATGAAGAACGGCACCGGCAGACCTATTTGAACAATAGCTTTATTCAGATCCTGCATCATACTCATAACATGACAAATACTTCCAATTGTTGAGTGTGTGGGATGTTGCCTGGTCATCAGAAGAAAGGGGGCACTCCACTCATTCCACTCCCGTTTTCACATAATGGGTCCTGCAATGCCTGGTACACTCTTCTATTCACTTTGCGATGGCCAACGAAAGGAGGGGTGCTTTTCCGTTTGAATAAGATTTGCTACCATGACCGGGATGGGTACCCACGAGCTGAGGGTACTCGATTTGAATGGGAAGAATACCGCCCCGACAATGCATCTGCACCCCGTATTTACAGCAACCAAAGGAACATTAATGTATCCAGTTCGCATGTTATTAATGTTATTGCAACTAAAGCTGATTTGTGCATACGTAATAAAGGTACAATCCCGGTTGGAAAAAGTGAATGCAAAACTACACTTACGTTCGACAACCCGAATGGCATATCGTTTGTGGCATCTCGTAATACTTATTTTATTTGTGGAACTAAGGGCTATCATCAGCTTCCGTTGGGATGGTTAGGCACTTGCTATGTATCCTTTGTATTGCCCCCTGTATTCATTGCCCCACCAATGTATCATAATGACTATGTACTTCACCACGATTTCATGTTAAACCGTGTTAAACGTACTGTTGTTCTGGACGATATCGACCAGACGGATACCGCACTGCAGCAATATGTGGACTTTAATTTGGGACTGTTCTCCTTTGTGGGGGCTGCTTTGAATAGTAGGAAAATACGACGATTGACCCGTGTTGTTGAGGCTGTAGCCAATGATACTGCTATTGCATTAGGAAATATTACCGAAGAACTTCAGATTTCTAGGATTGTTACACTTCAGAACAGAATGGTTCTAGATGTGGTTCTAGCTGATCGGGGGGGGCATGTAGAATCATCGGAAGTAGCTGCTGTGTATAGGTACCTGATAATTCGCCATCTGTTTATGATGCCATTTCTAAATTGCACAAAATAGCAGCTGAAATACACCCGGACAATGGAACTTGGACTCTTTCAGGGTGGTTCTGGTCAATGCTTACCACTTGGGGTTGGAAACTGCTAACGATTTTATGTATCATTGTTGGGATATTGTTTCTTGTATGTTTATGTATACAATGTGGCCCAGCTTTATGTTCCATGTGTTTATCGGCTTGTATACCATCAAGGCGAGCTCTTACTCAAAACAAAATGATGCTTCATAAAGAAGTAGCCCAAATAATGCTAATTGATATTGAAGATGAACATCCTGATTATGTCCACTATGAGGTAGCTTCAGCTAAACGCTAAAAGGGTCGTCTGTCGTAATTTGACAATGGCCGAGTTAGCGCTTAGCTGTGCTACACGTTTTCCCCCTTAACTTGACTATACTTGGAAACGCCATTTTGTAAATTGCGGCGGCCATTTTAGAGAATGAGTGGCCTCGTGGTCAGCATGCCCTTTAGTCCGTTGTCCGTGCAACTGACCACTCGACTCTGCCCAGCAACAGGCTATTTTTAGCCACGGTCAAGCCCGCTCATGCGCAGTTCCAACTGACCAGTCACCCCTCAGGAATGTGCCGCCAAACTGACCAGTGGGGTTGTAACCCCTCCCATGAGTTGGCTGTGTTCCAAAAATGACCATATATGTACATAAAGCTCTGTAACTTTGTACCGCCTATCTTTTTATTACCTGTAAATCGTATAAAAGACCGGATCACACCAACGTTCGGTGTGATACTTCTTGCATTACCGAAGGGTGCTGTAGGAATGTACCACCACCCCATGGGGTCTTAATAAACTTGTTCTTTGTACTTTTCAGTTTCCGTGCCAACAGTTCTTTCAGTGTAAGTGGGTTATCTACGGAGCATGTAGGCCTTGGGAACCCGATACTACACAATGAGTATCTGAACTCTTCCGCATCTGGGGCAAATAAAAGTGGGAGACAAGCCTTTCAAAGGTCTTGTTCTGCCCCAGATGACCAGCTAAAGAAACATCATGAGCCAAACCCAGTAGGAAGGCTCTGAGGCGCTGGGCTACCACCAGCACACTGGCTGACCCAGGCTCAGCAACCTTAGGCTCGCTATACAGGAGAAAGAACCTAGGAGGTCTATAAGCCAATTTATTTTGGCCCAACTGACTTGTGATTACACTATGTCAGTAGGTGCTACAGTCACCATTGGGTTAAATTCTAAGGAACAAGAAAAGGAGGAAAAGTGCAGTGAACTAAGAACACAAAGCAAAAAGCTAGTTCAAAAGATGGACATAGTGTAATCACAAGTCAGTTGGGCCAAAATAAATTGGCTTTTAGACCTCCTAGGTTCTTTGTGTTGCTCATATTGTGTAGCTGGGGGAGTGAACCAGTAGTTGGACTTTAAACTCTGTTTCCCTATGACCCTCCTCTCTCTGTTTGTTGTGTTGTTTTTTCGCTATACAGCAGACCATTCTCCCAGTAGATCCAATGTGATCCAGACTGATCACCTGCTGCCTGGTTTGTGGCCTGTTGCCTCAAACCCACAAGAGAAGGGCACTTCTGCTGCTCTTCACAAAATCCCTCCCTGGAGGGACCCTCTTCTTGCTGCCAAAGGGTCAGCTCAGGTAGGTTCCCCAGTTCAGAAACTTGCTCACCAGTGTGTTCCAGGTCATCCCCCTCAAAGTCTACCTCCTCCTGGACCGTGGGGACAATAGAGGCTGGTTTCCCACACCCCTTACCTCTTCTCTTTAAGGCAGGTGCCTAGGCCATATTTTCAGGCTCCAGGGTCTCTTGAACACCCTTAGCTGCCATAGACCGAGTGGTCACACACGCCCACTCAGGCAGACCCAACATCTCCAAATGCGCCTTCCTCTCCACCTTCATCCAGGGGGAGTTTTCTAAATCATTGCCTAACAGACAACCAACAGGCATGGGTGGCCTCACAGCCATTTGAAAAAGGGAACTTGAGCCACCTTGCAATGGCTCTCTGTGTTGTCAGTGGCAACAACTGGGAAAAATGCATTTGAGACTACCTGCTCTTCAGAGACCAAATGACACTTGGCAGCTGTTACACTTGCTCCTGTGTCTGAGAGCCTCCACGCTATGGCCATTGATGGTCACCCACTGCCTGTATTTTTAGTGTTCTCAGGCAGATGAGTTTTAGGGACCATCTCAAAGTCTCCTAATGAGACAAGGGACATTTCTGCGGGACCCCACCCACCTTGGGCACCCATCTCCCCCCCACCCAGGGCTACACTGGCCATCTGATGGGGTGGTACACGGTGTGGCACATACTGTCCTTTCTGAGGACACTGGGGATCATACCAACTGTGTCCCACCTGCTTACACTGAAAGCAGGTAACAGGCCCCCTATGAACAGGTTTACCTGTCGGGGTCCTAACTTCTTTTCAGGGGGAGGCTGGGAACCCTTACCTTGATTCCAGTGGGAATTACTTTGGGGACCTTTTTGGAACTCCCTCTGTTTACCCTTGTCACCCCCACTCTTCTGCTGGGGACCCTGCCCACCTTTGTCAGAGTCTCCCACAAGACCCTTGTGGACCCTGGTACTGACCCAGCGGTCCGCCTCTTCAGCAAGCTTTCCGGACTTAGTCAAGTGTAAATCAATAAGGTTCTGGCGTAGCTCTGGAAAACAATTAGCAGACAAGTGCTCCCTAGCAATCAAATCATAGAGCGCTTGAAAATTATCAACATTGCTACCCCTCACCCAACCATCCATAGCTCTGCAAATGAAAGACACATATTCTACCCAAGTGGTTCCCTCCAGTTTCTTACAATTTCTGAACCTCTGTCTATAGAGCTCTGGAGTTAACCCATACCTTGTCATCAGTGCTTCCTTCATGTGGTGGTAAGGCATCCTATTCTCACTGGGTAAGCCTAACAAAGTATCCCTACCTTCAGTAACAAGGTGGCCCCACAACCCCGCTCCCCAATTCTGCTCAGGGATCCGGTGGGCCAACATTGCTATCTCATAGGCTGCAAACCACTGACCAATATCCTCACCTTTGTGAAAATCTTTGAGGACAAACTTGGGAATATGTACCCTGCCTTCCGAAGGCACAGATGGTGCGCTGCCACCAGAGGGATTTCTAAGCCTTTGGCCTTGATCTCTAACTCCCCCTACATTCTCTCATGCTCCATTCTCATTCTCTCTCTTTCCAAAGACAACCTCTGATCCTCTGACCCTCCATCTTAAGCTTAGCCAACTCCAGCTTGAGTGCCCTATTTCTCTCCCTGTCTTCCAGCTGCCTGGGGGACAGGTCTTTGGAAGAGATGCTGCTGCCAGGTAGGAATTGCACCCCTCCCCTGGCTGGAAATTCTTGCCCATCAATTTGCCCATTTGCATCCCTAACAGGCTCCACCACAAGATCAGGGGCATTTCTTGCTTCTACCCAGGCCCTAAGCGCCTTTTGGTAGTCTTTCTTTTTAGAAATGCCTGCTGTAGCAACTTTCAAGTTCCTGCAGAGATACTTGAGCTGTTTCACAGTGTAGGTTTCCAACCTCTCTTCCTCAAAATCAAGATCCATAGATGCAACAGATGCTGGTTTACTCATGGTAGTAATAATTGGGAGTCTTCAGGAAAAGCTAACAGTCAAAGGAAAAAGGATTCTAAAAAAATATATGTGGTCATGTTTGGTCTGCACTCACTAGTAGTGTACACCAATCACTGTGTATGAAACACAAATGCAAAGTACAAATCCTCATCGCTGACCATCAATGTTAGATCTGGGGGTCTTTGGTTGGCAATGGTTATTACCCTTGTCCAAATAGGGACCCTTACTTCTAAGTCAGGATAAGGGGAATTCACTCCTTAATAACCCTTGCTCATCCCCTTGGTAGCTTTGCACGAGCAGACAGGCTTATCTCAGAGGCAGTGTGTTAAGCAATTGTGAATATACACAGTAATACAGTGATAACACCACAGATGGACACAACACAGGTTTCATAAAAATAAGTATTCTTTATATAGACTTAAACACAAGACCACAAACAACAAAAATCCACAATAATACGCTTAAGATTACTTGAAAGATGATTAAAGTCTCTTAGTTCAAGTTGATGGTAGATGCGACAAAGTTCTCAACAAAGTACCTGGATGCGTGACGCAAAGTAAACAAAAAGACTCGCAGAAGGGGAGATGCGTCGGTTCTGTGACCCGGGGGAACGGTTGCGTCCTTCCTCAATGCTTGCACAGAGTAGGGGACTCCTCATGAGCCTTACCGGTGCAGAGGTGATGCGTAGATTCTCGACCTGTTGCGGTGCACAATATGGCATCTTGATGCGAGGCGATGCGATGATCCAGTTGCGATGCGAGAAGATGGCGCCCTTGATGCGGCGATGCGATGACGATGCGATAACGCCCTGGCAGCCTTACGACGGCTCTGTACTTTCGAGTTGTGACAGGCCCTGCAACGTGCTTCTCCGGTGATGGTGACTCTCTCGATGGCGTCACTCTTCTCTGGTGATGCGACAGCAGGCTGCTTCGATGAACACACGCTTCCAGGGAGATGCGACGAAGGCTCGCTTCTCCGGCGTTGCGACAATTTCAGCTGTGGCGGCAACACGCTTCTTCTCGATGCGTTGCGCTTCCAGCTCCCAGTGGCACGCAGGTGACTGAAGTCAAAATTCCCAGCAAGGAAATTCAGGAGGGAGCTGCAGGTGAAGTCTTTTGGCCCTGAGACTTCAGCAGGAGGCAGGCACAGTTCAAGCCATTGGAGAATAATCAGTAGTTGAAAGTCCTTACAAAGTTCCTTCTCCTTTCTCTTGGCAATGAAGCAACCACTGCAGGCCAACCCAGCAAACAGCACACTGGCATAGGGGCAGTCCAAACTCCTGAAGCTTCCTTGGTTCTTCTCCTTGGCAGAAAGGTTTCTTGTTCCAGAAGTGATCTAAAGTCTGTGGGACTGGGTCCCAATATTTATCCCCCAAAATCCTTTGTTCTCTGAAGGCAGAGAGGCCTCTGCCTAGTTCAAACCAGTTCCTGAGCACTTTGTTGACATGACTCTCCTCTTCCTTTCACTGTGCAGGGCAGAGACATCAGCCGCCCCACCGGAGGTGGAGCCAGAACAGGGGAGGGAAGATACAGCTCTGGAGCACTCTCCTCTTCTCCTTTCACTGTGAAGGGCAGATACATCAGGCAAGCCACAGGGGGTGGAGCCAGCATTGTAGAGGGAAGTCCCAGCCCTATTTAGGTCCCAGGTGCACTCTCCCCCTCCCATCTCGATGTAAATCTCTCTATTCACCACTGGGCTGTCCCAGACTGTCTCCTGGAATTACCCCAGCCCTGTCACACACAAACCCAGACAAGGAATACACAACTCAGCAGAGGCATGCTCAAATGGTTAGGCAAGCAAATACCTACTTTCTAAAAGTGGTATTTGCAAACACAGAATATTAAAATAAACTTTACTAAAAAATGTATTTCATTATTCTGAGTTCAGGCATACTAAATTCGAATTGTTACCATGTTTCCTGAGTCAGTTAGGATTATAAGAATGTAATAATCTTCACTGCCCATTCTGGCCTATGAGAACAGGTAGCCTTCAATAGTGAAACACAAACATGTCTGTAATTCACTATTAGAACATGCTACACACATCAGAGCATGTCCTACCTTACACTTACAATGCACCCTGCCCATGGGCCTACCATATGGGTGTCTAATATGAAGCAAAGGGAAGGTTTAGGGACTGGCAACTGGGTGCACTTGGCCAAGTCGACATGGCAGTACTAGACTGCACACAGGCCTTGCAATGGCAGACCTTAAACATACTTTACAAGCTGCTTCTGTGGGTGGCACAACCAGTGCTGCAAGCCCACCAGCAGCATTTGATTTACAAGCCCTGGGCACGCATGGTGCACTGTACTAGGGGCTGACAGTAAATCAAATAACCCAATTGTGGAATAACCAATCAGCACATCAATTTAACATAGAGAAAACCTTGCACTGTGACACTGATTAGCAGTGGCACAGTGCCCAAAGCATAAATCCAGCACAAAAAATCAAAACAGAGGAGGCAATCCGTCAAAAAATGGAAGGGAGACTCACACCAATGATGTCAGGTCTAACATGTACCTTGGAATCACTGAAGACCTGTACCTTGAAATCTCAAAATGCTACACATTGGACTCATTTAAGTCCTGCATCGTAAAGTATCTGGGATTATGCACATGTATGGATCCTATACCTTTGAATCGCTAGAACCCTGAACACTGGACTCACTGAAGTTCTGCACCTTGAAATTTATCAAAACAACCACATTGAAGGCTTTCAACTCCTGCACCGTGGAGGTTCTGAAGTCCTGCACCTTGAAATGTTTGAGCTCTTGCACCTTGGAGGTTCAGAGCTGCTGCACCTTGGAGGGTCAGAGGTCCTGCACATTGGAGGCTCTGAGGTCCTGTACCTTGGAGTCTGTGAGCTCCTGCAACTTTGGTATTCCCAGGTCCTGCACCTTTGAGACTTTATGGTCCTGCACCTTGGATTATCTGAGATTCTGCATCTTAGAGTATTTAGGGTCTGCAAGTTGAACTCTCTGATGTCCTTGACCTGCAGTCTATGAGGTCCTGCACCTAGTAGTCTCTGAAGTCCTGAACCTTAGAGCTCTTACCTCCTGTATCTTGGAGATGCTAAGGTCTTGCAGTTTTGATATTCTGAGGGCCTGCACCTTAGAGTCTCTGAGATCCTCCACAATGGATATTCTGGGGTCCTGAAGGTAGGGTTTTCTGAGGTCCTCCAACTTAGAAACTCTTAGTGCCTGCACTTTGGAGTCTCTGAGGTCCTGGTAGACCAGGGCACTGCATATTGAAATCTCTGAGGCCCTGCAACTTGGAGGTTCTTAGCTCCTGCACCTTGGGTATTCTTAAGGTCCTGCACATTCCAGGCTCTGAGGTCCTGCAATGTAGAGGCTCTTAGCTTATGCACCTCCAAGAATCTGAGGTCCTACATCTTCGGTATACTGGAGTTCTGCTCCATTTAGTTTCTAAGGCCCGGCAACATGGGGTCTCTTATGTCCTGCAACTCAGAGGCTCTTAGCTCCTGCACCTTGAAGTCACTAAGGTCCTTTACCTTGGGCATTCTGGAGTCCTGCACCTTGGAGTCCCAGAGATGCTGTACCTTACAATGTCAGAGCTCATGCACCTCGGAGGCTCTGGAGTTCTCCACCTTAGCATCTACTGTGTCCCACACAATGGGTTTTCTGGGGTCCTCCACATTAGGATCTCTGAGGTCCTGCACCTTCCAGTCTCTGAGATCCAGCAACATAGAGGCACCTAGCTACCGCATCTCAAAGACTCCGATGTCCTGCACCTTGAGTATTTTGGGGTCCTGCACCATTTAGTTTCTCAGATCCTGCAACATGGGGTCTCTGAGGTCATGCACCTTAGACTCTCTTAGCTCCTGGACCTTGAAGTCTCTGAGGTCCATCACCGTGGGCATTCTGGAGCCCTGCCACTCGGAGGTCTGGAGATATTGCACCTTGCAATGTCAGCGCTCCTGCACCTTGGAGGCTCTGGAGTCCTTCACCTTGGAGTCTCTGTGCTCTGGCATCTTGGAGTCTTTGAGGTCCAGTACTATGGAGAATCTGAAATCCTGCTCCTTGGAGAGTCTGGGATCCTGCACCTTGGACACTGATGTCCTGAACCTTGGAAATACAGAGCCCCTGCACCTTGGAGTGTCTGGAGTCCTGCACCTTAGGGATTATGAGCTCCTTTTCCTTGGAGTTATTTGAGCTCCTGCACTTTGTATTGTCTGAGGTCCTTCAATTTGGAGTCAATGAGGTCCTGCACTTTTGGAGTCACTGAGATTGTGCATCCTGGAGTCTTTGAAGTTCTGCACCTTAGAATCTCTAAGGGCTGGCACTTTGGAGTCTCTGAGGTACTGCACTTTGAATACTTTGAGGCCCTGCTCCTTGGAGTTTCTGAATTTCTATACTTTGAAGCCTCTGAGGTCCTGCACCGTATAGTATTTGAGGTCTGGCTCCTTGGAGTGTCTGAGGTCCTGAAACTTAGATGTTCATAGCTCCTGCACCTTGGGAATTCTGAGGTCCTGCACCTTGAAACCTCTGATGTCCTGCACTTTGGGTATTTTGGGGCCCTGCATTTTAGGGTCTCTGAGGTCCTACACATTATAAACTCTTAGCTCTTGCACCGTGGTTGCTCTGAGGTCCTGCACCTTAGAGTTTGTGAGCTCCTGTACCTTGGGCTCTCTGAGGTCCTGTACATTGGATGTTCCTGGGTCCTGCACCTTGGAGACTTTGTGTCCCTGTACCTTGGAATTTCTGAGATCCTGCATCTCAGAGTCTCTAAGGTTCTGCAGCATGGAATATCTGAGGTCTTGCACCTTAGAGGCTCTTACCTCCTGCACATATGAGTTTCTGAGGTCTTACAGTTTCGGTATTCTGGGGCCGGCACTTTGAAATATCTGTGGTCCTGCACAATGGGTATTCAGAGGTCCTGAATCTAGGTGTTTCTGAGGCCCTCCAACTTGGGGGCTCTGAGGTCCTGCACCTTGGGTATTCTAGGGCCTGCATAATTGAGTCGCCAAGGTCCTACACCTTGGAGTCTCTGATGTTCTGCACCTAGGAGATTCTTAGCTGATGCACCTTGGAGTGTCTGAAGTTAAGCACCTTGGTTATTCTGAGGTCCTGCACCTTGGGGTTTCTGAGGCACTGCCCTTTAGAGACTTTTAGCTTCTGCACCTTGAAGTCTCTGAAGTCATTCACCTTCGGTATTCAGGGGTCTTGCACTTTAGAATACCAACGATCTGACACCTTGGAATGTCAGAACTCCTATACCTTGGAGGGCGTAGAGTCCTGCACCTTGGAGGCTCTGGAGTTCTGCGACTTGGAGTCTATGAGCTCATGCACTTTGGAGTCCCTGAGGTCCTACATATTGGCTAGTCTTGGGTCCTGCACCTTGAAGTCCCTGAAGCCCAGCACCATGGAGATTCTGTGGTCCTGCACCTTGAAAACTCTGAGGTCCTGTACCTTAAGATCTCTGAGGTCCTGCCCCTTGCGTGTTCTGGGGTGCTGAACCTTGAAGTCTTAGATGTCTGGCACATTGGAGACTCTGTTTTGCTGCACCTTGGACTATCTGGGGTTCTACATCTTTGAGTCTCTGAGGCCCTGCACCTTGAAGTCTCTGAGGACCTACTATTTGTAGTTTCTGAGGTCCTGCTCCTTAGTCGGTCCTACCTCATGTACCTTGGAGTCTCTGATGTCCTGCACCTTGGGCATTCTGAGGTCCTGCACCTTGGTATCTCAGAGCACCTGCATAATAGAGGCTTTTAGCACCTGCACCTTGGAGTCTCTGAGGTTCTTGGGTACTCTGGGGTCCTGCACCTCGGACTTTCTGAGGTCCTTGGAATGTCTGAATTGTTGCACCTTGGAATCTCTGAGGCCCGGCACCTTGGAGTCTGTGAGATACTGTACTTTGAAGTCTCTGATGTCCTACAACTGGGAGCTTCTGAGGTCCTGAACCTTGAGTACTCTGGGGTCCTGTACCTTAAAGGCTCTAAGCTTGTGCTCCGTGGAGTCTCTAGAGTCCTGCACCTTTGGTATTTTAGGGTCCTGCACTTTGGAGTCTCTGAAGTCCTGTACCCTGGGTATTCCAGGGCACTGTACCTTGGAGTCTCTGAGGCCCTGTACCTTACAGACTCTTAACTCTGCTGCTTTGGGTATCTGAGTCCCTGCATCTTTGGTATTCTGTTGTCCTGCACCTTAGAGGCTCTTAGATCATGCACCTTAAAGTCTTTGAGATCCTGCACCCTGGGTGTTCTGGAGTACTGCACCTTGTAGACTATGAGCGCCTGCACCTTGGAATGTGTGAGGTCCTGCACTTTGGATGTTTTGGGATCCTGCCCGATGGAGTCTCTAAGGTCCTGCAACTTTAAGTATCTGAGGACTTGCATTTGGGTATGCTTGGGTACTGCACCATGCACTTACTGAGGTCCTGCACCTTGGAAAATCTTGGGCTCTGCACCTTGGCATCTCTGAGGCACTGCAACTTAGAGTCTCTTTGCTCAAGTACCTTGAGGTCTCTGAGATTGTGAAGTTGGGCATTCTGGGGCCCTGCACCTTGAAGTGTCTGAGGTTCTGCACCTTGGATTTTATGGGGTCTTGCACCATGGATTCTCTAGGCCCTGTACCTTAGAGGCCCTTTGCACCTGCACATTGGAGTCTCTAAGGACCTGCACCTTGGAGAATGTGAGGTTCTAAGCCATGAATGTTCTGAGGTCTTGCACCTTGTGTATTCGTGGATCATGCACCTTGGAGTCTCTGAGGTCCTGCACCTTGGGGTTCCTGTGGTCCTGTTCCTTAGGGTCTCTGAGATCCTATATCTTAGAGGCTTTGGGATGCTGCCCCTTTGGTTTTCCAAGGCCCTGCCCTTTGGGTCCCTGAGGTCCTGCATCTTGGAGTCTCTGCGATCCTCCATCTTAGAGAATTTTAGTGCAATTACCTTAACATCTCTGAAGTCCTACACTTTGAGTATTTGCATGTCCTGCACCTTGGAGTATCTGAGTTCCTGAACATCGGAATGTCTGAGATCCTGCACATTGGAGGCTCTGGGGTCCTGCACCTTGGGTCCATGAGGTCCTGTACTTCGGTCTTTGAGGCCTTGCTACAAACATGCTGTTAACTCTTTTACTTTGGAATCTCTGCGGTCCAACACATTCAAGTCTCTGAGGTGTCCTGTTCCCTGTGAGATCAGAGGTCTGCACCACAGACTCTTGGGTATTCTGGGGTCCAGCAGCTTGAAGTCCCGGAGGTACTGCACCTTGTGTATTTTGAGGTCCTGCACCTCGGAGTCGCAGAGATCCTGCACTTGTAATGTCAGAGCTCATGTCCCTTGGAAGCTCTCTAGTCCTACACTTTGTAGACTACGAGTTCATGTACGTCGTAGTCCCCGAGGTCCTGCACCTTGGATTGTCTGAGGTTCAGCACCTCAGGGTCTCGGTTGGCCTGCATATTGTGTATTATGGGGTCCTGCACCCCAGGGTCTTGGTGGTCCTGCATATTTGGTATTAGGGGATCCTGCACCTAGGAGGCTCTGAAGTCCTGCACTTTGAAGACTCTGAGGTCCTGCACTTTGAAGACTCTGTGGACCTGCACTTGAGGGTCACTGAGGCGCTGCACCTTAGGGTCTCTGAGGTCCGGCACCTTGGTTGTTCTGGGATCATGAAGTTTGTAGTTTGTGAGGCGTTGCACCTTGGAGATGCTGCAGTCCTGCACCCTGGAATATCTAATGTCCTATATCTTATAGTCTCTGAGGTTCTCCACCTTGGAAAGACTGAGCTCCTGCACCTTGGGGCCGCAGACTCCTTTTACCTAAGTATCTCTTAGCTCCTGCACCTTGAAGTATCTAAAGTCCTGCACCTTGGGTATTCTGAGGTCCTGCATCTTTAAATCTCTGAGTTCCTGCATCATGGGTGTTCTGTGGTACTGAATCCTGGAGATTCAGAGGTCCTGCACCTTGGAGACTCTGCTGTTCTGAACCTTGGTATATCTTGGGGTCCTACACCTTAGAGTCTTTGAGGATCTCTTCCTTGGAATTCTGAGCTCCTGCACTTATGGGTCTCCGAGGCCATGCTCCTCAGCAGCCATTAGTTTTTTCACCTTGGAGTAACTGAGGTTGTGCACATTTAAATCTATGCAGTCTTTCCCCATGGTAATTCTGGGGTCCTACACCATGGAGTGGGAGACTACACCATGGAGTCTCTGAGGTCCGCCACCTTGGTGTGTCTGGGGTCCTACATCATGGAGTCTCTGAGGTCCTGCACCTTGGGGTCTCTGAGGTCCTGCACCTTGGTTATACGGGGGTCCTGCACCTTGGCGTGTTTAGGGTCCTACATCATAGGGTCTCTGAGGTCCGTGCACCTTGGTTATACTGGGGTCCTGCACTATGGAATGTCTTAGGTCTTACATGTCCTTGGTGTCTCTGGGGTCCTGCACCTTGGTGTCTCCGAGGTCCTACAGCATGGAGTCTCTAAGGTCCTGCACCTTGGTGTCTCTGAGGTCCTGCATCTTGGTTATACTGGGGTCCTGCACCTTTGAATATCTGTGGTCCTACACCTCCTTGGTGTCTTTGGTGTCCTGTGCCTTGGGTATTCTGGGGTCCTGCATCTTGGAATGTCTTAGTTCTTACACCTTCTTGGTGTCTTTGGTGTCCTGTACCTTGGGTATTCTGGGGCCCTGCACCTTGGGGTGTCTGAGGTACTGCACCTTTAAATATCTGAGGTCCTGCATCTGGAGGTTTCTGAGGCCCTGCATCTTAGAGGCTATGAGCATCTGCGACGTGGGTCTATGTGATTCTGCACCTTGGTATCTTTGAGGTCCTGCCCTTTGGAAACAGAAGCAAATTCTTTTTGTGGGCATCAAATCTCAATGCTAGGACCTTTGGTTTGACTACTTCCAAATGGCTGCTTCTAACACCTCCTTAAGATGGATCCTCAACTTTGTTTCCTTTTCATGTTTTGCACTTTTCCAATGTGCCATTCAGTAAAGTATTGGTGGATTAGGACCCAGACTGCTTTCAGATTATTCAAAACCATATGCAGTGGATACTCACTTCAGGGCAGCTCCGCAGTGAAATGGTGCCACCAGCAAGCAGATACACCCCTCTCCAATCCATGCCTGTCTCTTCCACCGGCCTCTTTTCTACCACACTCTGCATTTCTCCCTCAGTCTAATTCCCTCACTGTTCAACTGCCTTCCTCTCTTCTACCCCTCTTTCTCCTTTCACCTCCTCTCTCTGAGAATTTTAGTCTCATCTCTCCCCCCGTCTCTGTTGCGAGAAGTGAGGGTTTTGAAACACTTTCATAGGTTCAACGATTGATTTGATGCTGACCCCTGAGGATGCTCTGGGCTGAACAGAAGTCATTGAGGGAAGAAGAAAGGTTTCTTACACCAAATGCAGATCTGAGGAACAGAGTTGGGTTTATGAGGACTGAGGAGCTCTTTGAGGACCACAGAGATATTATGAGAATGAGTGAAAATAAAAGTAGGCATGAATTCAGAAACTATTCAGAGGAATTAATATCCACATTACAGGGCCTAAATCTAACAGTGAGTGGAACAGAAGAGAAAGCACAAAAGTGTATTTTTTATAGAATGACCACTGGATTTATTAATACCTGGATTTTGCAAAATACATGACATTGTGACTCAGAGACAGGTACACTCCCATTCCTGTGCTTACTAGGCTAGTGCAAGCAGGACATCTTAATGGAACTGATATTTTCACTAGCCCAGAACAATGAGCCCAATTCACAAAAGTATTCTGGGAAAAAAGTCTAAGTTTAGACCAAAAGTCTAACTTTACTACCACTAAAGTTTGACTTTTGGTTTAAGTTTAGACCAAAAGTCTAACTTTACTACCACTAAAGTTTGACTTTTGGTTTAAGTTTAGACCAAAAGTCTTACTTAGACCAAAAGTCTAACTTTAGTAGTAGTAAAGTTAGACTTTAGGTCCAAAACTAGACTTTTGGTCCACGTTTACCTTTGTGAATCAGGCCAATATATTTAAGTCTAATACCTTCATGCGCATCTTCTTGATACGGAATGACGGTGATATAATCCATGCCCATTTTATGTTGTTGCTTTTTTCAACGAGAGCTGCACTCCACACACTCCTCGTTTTTAGGAATGTTGATGCTCTCACTGGGGCTGAAATTTATGTCTTGATGTGTGATGCATTACACATGTGTTAGGTGAACATATCACCATAAAAGTAGAGGTTTGCTTTACATTTTAATAACTGCTCTAAAACATTCCCCTTGGCGAAGTCTTGGTGTTAATCACGAGTGGGTGAAACATGTTTCAGCACAGCTGTCTGAACATACAACATCTGTGTGTCATGTTTCTCATTCAGAGGTTTATTCATATTGGTATATTAGACCTGAACACCAAATGTATTATAAGATCGTACTTTAGCAGCTGCTTAAAGTTGCCTCAGTTTGAACAACTGAAGTATTCGTCTCTTTTCCATGTTCGTCATTGTCTCAGAATTAGTTACTAATTCCCCAGAACATTTTTTAAACTTGCCCCCACTTTCATTTGTATCAATAATTTAACTATGGTTACTGGGGCTACTCACAGTCAGACAGGCACAAACAATAACTTATGTATGTTTCTTAAACTAGAGCATAAAACAAGGGTTCTATTTATTTATTTATTTTTAGCATTTATTGAGCGCGAACAAATGCCCGCAGGCGTCTCGGCGCTAAAGCCGAAGCTTCTAGCCCTCTAAAGTCCTACGCAGCCTCCTAACTAAATGATGAAACATGTTTGAAAGAGGATTTCTTTTAGGCAATTCAAATGCTGTTAAAAACACTAGAGAGATATTTGAGGATTGGCAGTGGCGTCGGACACTACTGAAAGAGGTTTAGAGCACTCTAGGGTTGTGGAAAACTTGAGGAAGTTTCTGTGGGCAAAGGTGCTTTTTCTGGACACATGAGAGTTTCCCAGGGCTCAGCGGACATTTTCATCAGAGTAGTATTTTGAGAAATCTCAGGGTTATGTTTTTTGAGAACTGAACTAATGTTTCTCAGAAGGGAAAAGAGTTTTTAAGGACTATGGATGTTTTGAGAACAAGCGGGGGCCTCAACACTGTTTGGAGCTGTTGAAAAACAGAAGAGTAGCCACAAGGTGACCTCGATATGATAATTGTATGAGGTACAGTTGCTTTGGCAGCAGAGGGGATTTGTGTGATTTCAGTGCTGACATTTGCAAACAGCAGCCGGACTTGCTCCTTACACACTGAGAGGAGGACAATAAACCAACCTTACCTGTCCAGGGTGCTTCTAACATCCTGCAAAAGAGAAAAAAGGTAGAAGGACATCAGTTTTTATAAAATATTTGACATTCTGGCAGCAGTTTAGGTTTCATATAAGTTGTGAAATTCAAGTTAAGTTGAAAACATGCAAGTATCTCATCTAAAGAGACACTGAGGTGCCGCTCCCACACCTCAACACACACAGTCTGTGATATTCTAGATAGGGTTACATGACAAAGCACAGTTTGTGATGTCCCAAATGGGCCAACGTGACAGCAGAGCTTTTAAAATATGATTGTGGGCAGATGATAGTATGGACTGATTTTCTGAATCCACACTGTATTATCGTCTCAAATTCCTGTGATCAGACCGCAAAGTTTGCTAAACCTCATACATCACTAGAAATAAGCGAGGATATATCAGAAAAAGAACCAACTTCTATACTTGAAGTTTACTACTCCAAAATACCTCTAACTCTCTCAATGGAATTTAATTTACTGCAGTAGATAAACGATGATTTTTGGATAAAGCACAGGGTTACCCCTTGGTGGCATGCTTCACATTGGTTTCTTCCTGTTTCCCTACATAACGGGGCGTGCTGCAACCAATGCAACAGGTAAGATGCAATCTTGCCAGATTGGTATGAACGAAGGGAACCATGTGGTATTCAGATCTCTCTAACACGAAATTTGGAAAAATGCCTAGAACTGCTTCAAAGGGTGCTAACAGTCCCGAAAAAATTGTCTTAAATACATGTGCCATACCACTGGTATCAGAAATGTTTAATATGCGACCTAACATTTCTGCAAAATGTATGGGGCAGTTCGTTGATAATAGCGAATGTATCTCCGCAGAGGACCTTGCAACTTGTAGATCATACGTCTCTTTGGACAAGGTCAGTGGCACAGTTTTTTGTAAAAGAATGGCTTTCATTCTGCTTAAAGTATCAATTCTAATAGAATAGATGTTCAGTGAAGGCCATAGCGGCGACTCCCCATCTGTCTTGCTTTTAGGAAACAATGCTTGCATATAACAAGTGACCCTGGCTGACACACTAAATAGATAGGCTATTCCTGGCTTCATTCCACAACAGCTGTGTTCATTCAACATTATGTAGCTACCATTGGATAGCTACCTAAAAACTGCATCTATCACTGCTGCCGGGGAACCCTGCAGGTGCCAGAAAAGGTTATTTGAAGAACCCTCCCAAGCTCCTTTTAAATTAATACCTTGACACAACAGTGTCCTGCTTAGTGAATGTTTACAATTGTATCACTAATAAATATTTCCTTTCCCCCACTCCAACATGTGTGTGTGTGTATGGTAAATCCAAGGTCGACTTAATGTATTTTTTACCCAACCTTTCATACAGGTCTGCTGGTATGTGATGCAAGCAATACTGAAACTGGAAAATCGTCACTGGTATCATGATGGTGCCATGTATTAGCCATTCTATGGCTGGTTTCTCAGAAACAGTTAATGTTAATCTTTCCAGTTTTTCTATGCTCAGCACGTTTAGTTTGCTCCCCTCTGTGCCAAAGAGATTTGTTTATCTGTAAGGTTAAATGCAGGAAACAATGACTTGGTGTTGATTAGACTCCAAGGCACATAGCCTGAACGAAGATTTTGTAACATCCAGCCTAGCAGCATTATAGAACGCAATTGAGACTGGCCATGTTGTAACACGAGCAAGTCTTGTTTCATTATATCTATGGCAGAGGATACTATGCTGTCCAAAGAATACATTCTGGATGACAGAGTCGTTAACCCACTGACAACTACAGAGAGTGCTTCCTCTAAATTAACACAATCCATTTCTAGTATTCATTCTGCAGTTTCTATTTGCGTGATTTTCCATGCTTCATTATAAGCAGCGTATATACCGGCGTATATGAAACGTTTATGACGTAGTTTACGAGGTCCTAGTAAGAGTCTCTCAAATCAACGCCATCTTTAAGTAAAATTAAGTGTTGTTTTATTTCTGGAAGTGGGGATTTTTGTAGCCATTCAAGGCACAGTGTTCCTACACTGTATGTTGATATTATCCCTGGATGTTGTCTCTGGACATATCTTGAATCTGGCCTAGTTACTGTAAACCCTTGTGTCTTTTCAGGAATCTATCTTGACAGTTATTAGTGTCTGTGGGCCAGATTAACCATTTTTTTTCAAATCAGGATCAGTTATGTTCTATTGTAAAATATAGTTTACTTCCACTTCCTCATCTGTAGTTCTATTACTGTCAGTTGTGGGTTTAGGTATAGACAGTTTGTTTAAATCTTTTATCTTTGCTAGGCCAAGACAAGATGTCTGGTGAACAGTGTCATTTAAAAACATAATTTGTTCTGGGATGATGCAGGCTCTAAATAAGGCTTCTACACCTTGCACCTGCCAGTCTTTTGTGCCCCAGACAGTTTTTGTCTCAATGTTGTCTTTCCAAAAGTCAAAACCTAATGTAGACAGCTGAGCATAAAAGGTTGCAGAGTAAATTTGCTTAGTATTTGTCAACATACTCTTCATCCCTGTCTTATTAACATTTGTGAAGTACAAAGTTTCTGGATTTGTGACATTGAAGCCTGAAAAGTAAGGACATTTTGCATAAAATGTTTTTGAGCTGCCCTTTGGCGGCGTTGGACAATGTTCCCATTGATTATAAGTATAAACCTTTCTAGTATTTGCAGATTTGTGCAATTAATGATGACCATAATGATTAAAACAATACATTTGTTCATAATCTGATGAACCTTCTCAGTATTCATGTTTTGTAAATTTTGCTGACATTTCTATGTCTGCCATCATGTTATTAACAGTCTCAAAGTCCCAATCATCAGAAAATGTGTTTGGTGGAACAAAGTCACTCAAAGAAACCTTAAATTGATGTAGAATCTTGAACAGCTCTACAGGACCATAGATGCCATATTCAGTTCTGTCCCATCCCATGCTATACCTCTAGTTATAGGAACGGCTGTGATGTTCACTGATGATAGGTGTCTTTTTTCACAATCAGATGATTTGTGTGCCTTTAGCTGTAAGTTGACGTTCTTACTTGCTGTGTCCGTTGTTTATATGTTCCATCTGTCAGCTTTCCCAAACTTAAAACAAGAATGAGCCAAAGTAGGAGAAAAAGTACACCTAACACAATCCAAAATTCAACCCAAGGCGAAACTAGATATGTATTTTCATGTTGATGAAAGAGTTCAGTTATTTTTTTCTTTGAAAGTTTTATCTGCTGGCATCGTTTTGGGCTCACTGGGATCCTCAGAAAACGTATCAAAGTTAATGAAATAGCCAGAGGCAGTTCTGTCAATTGTTGGTATTGCATCCGGATTACTTGAAATCGCTGGAGCTGCTTGTTCCCTTGTCATATTAGTATAGTCAGATGCTATACCATTGTAGATAGGAGTGTCTTGACGAACTGTTATTTGGGTTTCAAGAGGCACAAGTTCCATGGCTTTATTGCATAGTCTGTTGTTCTTTGCTGCAGAGTCTTCAAATGTGATGATTTTCTCAGTATGAACCTCTTGGATGGTAGCCAGATTTGGTCATCTGCTACATCTTTGGAGTCCACTGGGTCTACTACTTATTATCGGCCACATGATGTAGTTTGACCAGGTCGATGGACACAACTCTGTTCTCCCTTCTTCCAGCAAGAAGCGGCAGTAACACTGATCTTGTTCCGTGGATTGCTAAGACAGGTACTGGTTTTCTGTAAGAAGGCCCAAATTCCTTCTTGACCGCAATTTTTTCTCTGACTAGATCCCCAATCTTTGGAATCCAGATAGCCTTGCTGGGACAGGTGTTTTTTCTTCAGTGGTCATTGGCTTCTGTATTGTGTTGCTCAGACTTCTTCGTGTTTTATTTAAGTCCTGTAAAACAGCCAAACGGTCTTTGATATCAGAGGGTTTTTATTCCACAACTGAAGTGGGACGATCATGGTCCTGGAATAGCATTCTAGTACAAAAAAGTATTTCATATGGAGTGATTCCACCCAGAGAATGTCTTGGCAGATTATTTAAACTTCGTTGGACACTTATTAGATGTTTGACCAACCCGTCACCCGAGCCTAATACCCTAGCTTGTATACATTGCTTTATGTCATGTTTTTTTCTTTCCACTACCGCATTTCCCTCAGGATGGAATGGACTTGAGTACGGCAATGCAACACCCAAACTGGCCATGGCCTCTTTGTAAGCCCTAGAGCTAAACGCAGGACCCTGGTCAGAATGTAGCATGCCGATTACGTATGTGCCGATAAAGACTCGCAAATATTTTATAACAGTTCGTGCATCAGATGTGCGCTTAGGCCACATCCAAATGAATCCGTTCTAGTAGTTGTGGGACCACATTCGTCCATAGTGACGTCTGCATGTAGAAAGTCTGCATGTAGAAAGTCTAATGCTGTTTAACAATGGTGTCTGTACTGGGCTGGCTACACTGTAGTCAGTTATCTGGTGGTGTTCAAAGATATGATCTCTGTAACAGACATCGCAATTGATTCCAAATTCATAAATGTGGAGACTCATCCCTGGCCACCAGTATATCTCTTCTAGTTCTAATAGTGATTTTGAGATTCCTTGATGTGTCAGACCCTCTCCCATATGTGATTCTTGAATCAAAGCACCTTGTTTAGAATGACTCTATCCCACACTCCAGGGATTCGAGCAAAAAGGAATAGTTTGAGTTAATAATGAATGCATATTCGAGTTGATAGTTTAGTGGTAATGCTGCACTGCTGCCTTTCATTGTGGCATTGACAGCTAGCATTGTTTCACCGTCTATTTTTGTTTTTGAACAAGTGATTGCAACTACGGAAGCCGTTTGCACAGCTGCCTTCGCAGCTTCATCAGCCAATGAATTCCCTGCAACGTGAACGCCATCACCCTGATGACTCAGCGTTTTGAACCCAGTTCTGAAAGTATTCATTGTAAGATTGCATGCAGTAATACGAATCGCACACTATGAGTGTGGGGAATTTGCAATCGGTATTTTCAAACACCATCTTGAAAGCCTGTAGTTCAGCTCGCTGAGCTGTACAATCTCCTAGAGATTGAGTTTTTGTGACCATAGGTCGGATTTTACCTTTGCGCCAGCGACCTTTATCAATCGCACATGCAGCACTTTAAGCTTGTTTACCCCCAATTGCGGGCTGTGCTGATCCGTCTGTATAAATTATACATCCGTAATGTTCTAGAGGCAGGATTTCAATGGGCAGAGGACATTTTTGTTCGTATTGTAGAAATTCTTGAGTTTTCAAAAGGGGTCAAAAACGTATTCAACGTCTGTTGCAGCAAGAGAGTTAAACCATTGTATCCATCTCAGATGTAAAGCCTTAGCATTTGGAATGCTTGCTTTTGTCACTGCCTCCAAGGCAGGTACAGGCATAACGACCATTATGTGTTTACCCTGCGCAAGAGCTCTCTCTTTTGCCACTACAGTTTAAACCGCTGTCAACATTTTTTCTTTTGAAGTAAATTTCATTTCAGCTTGTACAACAGTGAATTGTACGGTATTGGTACCTTTTCACCTTCATTAAAGGTTAGGTATGTGAATCCGCATCTCCCTGGGATGATTCGGATTACAAGATTGCGTACGTTATCGCGTGTTTGCAACTGTGATTTTGCTAATATGTCTGTTTGCACTGAAAGCAACATTTCTGTGTGTTTTTGAGTCCAATTAGTTTGTTTGAAATCAGGTTTGATTAGTTCGTAGAGAGGTTTAACCCTTTCTGTGTAATTTAGAATTTAAGTTCTTCCTAAATTTAGGAAGCCTAGAATTGACAGTAAGTTTTTCAGCGTTTCTGTAGGTTGGAGCAGAGCACATTTTTCTAAACAGTTTGCTGCCAGGCTTTTGCCTTCACTTGATAACTTGTATCCTAAGAATAGGACGTTGAAGTGGGCAATTCATGATTTTTTAAAATTGAATTTGTACCCTTCAGATACGAACCCAAGTATTATGGTGTTCACTCTTTTCAAGTGCCTATCCAAGTCATCATCTGTTAGATAGATGTCATCGACATAAGATAATGCCTCATTATCTTACGTTTGTAGTAACTCTGTTACTCTGGCTGAAAATAACCTAGGACGTTGAAGTGGGCAATTCATGATTTTTTAAAATTGAATTTGTACCCTTCAGATACGAACCCAAGTATTATGGTGTTCACTCTTTTCAAGTGCCTATCCAAGTCATCATCTGTTAGATAGATGTCATCGACATAAGATAATGCCTCATTATCTTACGTTTGTAGTAACTCTGTTACTCTGGCTGAAAATAACCCAGGACTATTCTTGAATCCCTGGGGGAGACAGCAAAAATGACGTTGTGTCCCCATAATTGAGAAAGCGGTCAAGCACCTGCTTTCAGGTGCAATATTTTGACAGAAGAAACCGTTAGAAATATCTAACGTGTTTAATACTTTTTGCGCAAGATGTTATTTTTCAGTGCTGCACTATGTGCATTTTGTACTGCAAAGGTTTTGCAACAAGAGTTTAAGTTTCTGTAGTCCAAAACTAGACGATATATGTTGTTTGGTTTGGAGACAGGAAACAAAGGATTGTTCATGGACGAGGTGCATGTTTCAATCACCCCTTCAAGTATTCAAGTTGACCTAAGATCTCCCTGACCTGTTTTTTAGCTTCTTGCGTTAACTGGATACTGCCTCTGAGCTGTAGGTTGATTTTTTAACTGGATTTTATGGTGAGGAGAGTCCTCATCCCATCCTACATGATTTTTATATAATGCTGCCCATATATAATGCGGCTACTGCCCATTTTCTGGCATAGGTGTATTTTTTATGAATTTGAATATGAGTTGAGAAGGCTGGCATAATGATGTCTTCGCCATGTGGGCACTCCTTGACGAACTCTGGTGACCTGTCTTTTTTCAGCTAGAAGAATGTCATAACACTTAGAGAGCTTCCCCCAAAAGAGTGCTCTTATTTTCCTGGGTATGTCCCCCTCCATCCAGAGCGTTACTTCATATCACTTATGGGGCACACTAACCCTGGTGTCGGCAGTTTCAACTTGAATGCATTCATTCAAGTCCACTGTCTCCAGAAGATCCTTCAGGATCTTGCGAGCTATGGTAACCTCTGCTGCGCTGTCCAGCATTGTCTGGGCCCACTCCCCGTTCTTGAGTTGTGTCCTCAAGATCCTCAGCATGTCTGATTTTTAGACTTGCTACCTTCTTTTTGGTGAATTGAGTTTTCTTATTTTTCTGAATGTGCTGATCGTCTTTGGACTTCACGCGTTCTTCCTTGTGTTCTGACTGTCCTCTTCTTTTGGATTTCTGCAAGGAAGTCTGAAAGGTACGAGAGGAACGTGTATCAGTATCTTGATATCTATCAGGTTTTCTCAAATTATCCCTATTTCTGAGGTTATACCTCTTTTCAGAGGGCTCCTGTTGAGGAGACCTTCCTCTGAAGCGAGAACGCTCTCTTTGGGAAGTGTCTGTTTAGTAATTTCCCACTTCTTTTTAGGAGTAGTGAGATATTTTCTAAGAAAGACCATTTCAGGATTTTCTGTTAGTTGGGGCTTTACTGGTTTCCCACCCAAACTATCTCTACCTAGTTGTTCATAGGATATTTCTGGCAAGTTCATATGGTTGTTTAGTAATATCAAGTTCTTTTAGCTTTCGGCAGAACACCATGGATGCTGCTTCACCTTTAAATTTAGCTAATAATATAGCCAAGACCTGTTTGTAATCTTTTAGTAATTTCATACCAAGATTCAAGGCAGGTTCTGGTCTGTATTAATTCTGAATCTATTTCAGGACGTCTGGTATTACCGCCATAGACGGAACACCATGTGTTTTTGTGTAGATTGAAGCAAAGACTGTACCCCAAATGTCACATTACTCCACGTGTGGTGCTATCCCCATTGGTAAACAGATTGTTAGAATCCTGTGTTTCTCATGAGGTGTACTATCGGGAAATACTGCCTCTATTTGAGTCATTTTTATGAGCTAACCAGAATAGAATGTGTTCCCGTTTTGCGGGTAATTTACCAATGACTGATTGTATAGTCTGTGGTGTAATTTTGTTTGTGTTCTCCTGTTGAGGGTTGTGCTGTGGAATTCTTATAGCAGGTTGAACTGCTAGAGTCCGCATGACCTATTGAACCAATTGTCTATGTATATTTATTAATTGTTTTAGCTGAGCTAATAGTTATACATCTGTCATTTGTTCAATGGCAGGATGTGGTGTATAGCTGGATAGTACCGGCCATGTTGCTCATGGTCTACCTAGTGGACCGAGCCTGGTAATGTGATTATGATGTTATAGGGCGCCTTTAAACCAGAGCTCATGCTCTTGGTAAGTTAGTGGAATTTCAATGTTCTCGAAAGGAACGTATTCCGCTGTAGGTTCCTCTACCTTGTAGTAGTGGAACTAGTGTGTTACTGGATTTGCTGCTGGAAACAGAATCCATGAATAGAATACCTCTGTCTTCCGATAATTATGTGCCTCTATAACAAATATTACCCAACCACCTCTCGATAATACGCCATTTGTTATGAGCTTTATAGTGATTATTTTCCTCACATTTTCTGGGATGATTATAGCATCCACGTCATCTTCATTAAAGCATGTGGTGTCAAAGCCTGGCCGGGATGCTGCTGCAGCTCCACCGGTTGCGTTGTCAATCATTTTGTTGACTGAAAGTTTGCAGAGCAAGTTTTATGGAAACAAAGATAAGGTGCACAATGTTTTGGAACACTGTATCCTTCAATGTTGAACAAACCAAAAACGAATACATAGGATTGTCGACCTACTCAGTTATGGCGGATATTATCCTTTCACCCACTCCAGACGTCTATTGGAATTTTTACGGGGAAAAAAGGGGTCTGTGTGAGAAGCACGACTGAGTTACTCTAGTATCTAGCGTTAAATTAATGCCTTACCAGACGTTGGGCGCCATGTGGTATAGTTCCTATATTCCCAATAGGCTCTGCGTATTGGAATAATATATCCTATAGATTAGACATAGGATTTAGGTTGACTAGGTCTCTATCAAATATATTAGACTTAATTGTGAGTGCCAGCTACCTCAGAGGCCACTAGAAACTTTCTCGAATAAACAAGAAGGGATTAGTTTATGGCAACCGCATAAACATGACAACTTTGTTTCCCAAGAATAAGAAATGTATCTCTAGAGTCGTGGAAACATTAGATAGATATTTCACTCAGTCAATCGTACATGCTTCATTTCACCAGATGTGCAGAGAAATACAGAGACAGGCATTTTCAATAAAAGTATTTATTGAACAGTCTTCTTTCTCGTGCAGAAGAAATGAACTGCTACAATCGTAATACTGGTTGCAAAGTACAATGCGTACAGTATGAAGTGTATTATGAAATAATACTGTAACAGCATGGTATGGTTTCTAAACCATAAAATACATAGAATACATACATAAATAGTAAATACTAAAAGTACTCCACTGGTGTTTCTAAAATACGCCTACCCCGATGTACCTAACCGAGGTCTAGTATGAGGGAAGAAGTAAGTGTGGTATAGTTTAAGGTTTAGTATTCTTTTGCCAAGAATCTATCCAAGATTTCTCTTATGGTCTAATAAGCTCCGTACCTTGGCTTAGAATGAAGGAGGTCTGGTATCAGGACTCGATTTCCCAACAACTCGCAAGGGTAGCTTGGAAACACTGGAGCTGGATTTCTCGGCCAGAGAAAAAGACAGAGTCTCTCTCAGTGCGTCTGCTGGATGGTCAGATTCCTTCGGCACTTGCTGCAGCGAGATGCGTCGGGCAAGTAGATAGTCGAACTGCTCCAAACCACTGTGTGTTTGCTAGGGCAAGTGTGGGCATATTTATACCTTGAAGGTGCCGAGTTTGACATAAGGTTGGACATAATAACGTCATCAAAGAGTCTCAGTTCTTTGAAAACTCCCATGAGTTCTTGGATAAATCAATATTCAATCAGGGGGAAGTTCCTGACAGCAGAAGGCGGGTTTTTCCAAGAAATCGTTGTAGATTTTCAGAACTAGTGGAAGTAACTATGCCGTATTTGGACTGCATGAGCTATATCTTAATATGGTTATGATTTCTAGGCCTATATAAGGATATGGTGATTTTTATCTATATAAGGGCATGTATCGGGAAAATTACACTAGGGCCCTAAAATGCTATACAACAATGGTGCACATCCACGATCTGTGTTTGTCAATGACAAAAAAAATCAACATTAGTGATACAGTTGGGCACTAAGGCAGGGGTACACGATCTTTACCATGCAGAGAACTTTTCTGGCCCAACAGCCATACTCTGCCTCCAACAAAATGTTGTTAGTCTCTGGCCATTCAGAGAGCCTGTTCAAGCGAATGCTCCCCACCACCTTAACCACTGAGTCAAGCAGCGATATGGGCCTGTAGCAATGGGTACTGTCCCTGTCTCCCTTTTAAAAACCGGTACAATAATATACTTTACCCAAGACTCTAGAGGGGCCAGCAGCGTTAATAAGAGAGGTCAGGGCGGGGACCCAAACATCCACATCCTGTATGTAAAGACCCGGGGAGTCCCATCAGGGCCCGGGGCTATGTTCTTAAAGCACCCCAATGTGCCTTTCTTGACCTCCTCTGATGAAAATATTAAGCCGGCGTTTCTTTCTATCCTACCTGTTCCCCCTATTGAATGCAGGGAATGGGGAGTTATACATTTCCTCCAAATGTTCCACACAGATGTCTTCGGTTACAAGAGATTGTTGATAATTCTCCAGAATTTGGAGCTACTCCTCAAGGCACTAGCCTCTATCAGTTCTGTCCAGGTCTCCTCCTTTATGATTTTCTCTCATCTAGCAAGTTCTTTTTGTTGCAGACTACGGATATAGCTAACTAAGCAGGGATCTCTTGATTTGGCTCTCAAAACTCTCTTCAGGGTTCTCAACATTCAGGTACAGCCTGACTCAAACCGTTTCGGCCCCATACCATGTTGCCATGGGGCTAGTGCCCTCTGTTGTTCCGAAATGGTATTAAAATTCTCAGAGAAGGCCTACAGGATACTAGAAGGGTTGTTCTTTTTGAACGCGTTCTTACGCTAAGTGTAAAGATCTTGTATAAAAACAATCTGGAATTATCTGGGACCACTTTAGCCTCCTACCTCCATCAATGGCCTTATAGGTCCCTCTCACCCCGGCCCTGAGAGAATGAGCCAACATGGACCCACAGATAGTAGCACACTCTGGGTTATGATCTCTACAG
Organism: Lissotriton vulgaris; assembly: GCF_964263255.1. Lineage (NCBI taxonomy): Eukaryota > Metazoa > Chordata > Amphibia > Caudata > Salamandridae > Lissotriton > Lissotriton vulgaris. The sequence goes on from NC_141692.1 coordinate 10,945,608, forward strand.
GGGCTTAAGGAAATTACAAGTTACAAATTCCGAAATAAAAGAGAAGAAGGATGCAGAAACAAAGATAAAGTCAATGTATGACTAATGGATAAAGTCAATAAAGGTCCCAGGGACCACTACATGCCCTTAAAAAATGAAAACGTTTATTATTATTTTTTTAATGCATCCCGTTTTCCCTTAAGGAAAATGGTAAGCATTTAAAAAAACCTGCTTTATTGACAAGCAGTCCCAGACAAGGAGGTCTGCTGAGCCCAGCAGGCCACCATCCCTGGGATAGCCAACCAATACCAATGGGATCGCTAATTGCGAGTGGGTCATGAATATTCATGAGCCTCATATTTTGTGATCCCATTGGGAATCACAATACGTGTCTCTGACACTGTTTTACATTCTAAATTGCAATTTGTGACTCGCAATCGAGTGCAAATTGCGAGTCACAATTTGGAATGTTCTTACATCTAGACCTCATCATTAGATTAGGTTTTGTGTAAAAATTGGACTTCACTCTGAATTGTTTCAGTTTGAAGAACAAATTCTGAAATAAATGGACTGTCCTAATGCAGGGTAAAAACTCTTTAAAACCAAGAGCCACAAAGCAGTGGGTGATAAAAGAGTGCTGTGACAGATAAGGATGAGGGTGATGGCAGTGGGTGATGAAGAGGGCTGTGACAGATAAGGATGAGGGTGATGGCAGTTGGTGATAAAAGAGGGCTGTGACAGATCAAAATGAGGGTGATGACAGTGGGTGATGAAGAGGGCTGTGACAGATAAGGATGAGGGTGATGGCAGTTGGTGATGAAGAGGGCTGTGACAGATAAGGATGAGGGTGATGGCAGTTGGTGATAAAAGAGGGCTGTTACAGATACGGATGAGGGTGATGGCAGTGGGTGATGAAGAGGGCTGTGACAGATAAGGATGAGGGTGATGGCAGTGGGTGATGAAAGAGGGCGGTGATAGATAAGGTTGAGGGTGTTGGCAGTGGGTGATGAAAGAGGGCTGTGACAGATAAGGATGAGGGTGATGGCATTGGGTGATGAAAGAGGGCTGTGACAGAGAAGGATGAGGGTGATGGCAGTGGGTGTAAAGAAAGAGAGCTGTGACAGATAAGGATGAGGGTGATGGCATTGGGTGATGAAAGAGGGCTGTGATAGATAAGGATGAGGGTGATAGCAGTGGGTGTGATGAAAGAGGGCTGTGACAGATGAGGATGAGGGTGATGGCAGTGGGTGATGAAAGAGGGCAGTGACGGATAAGGATGAGGGTGATGGCAGTGGGTGATGAAAGAGGGCTGTGACAGATAAGGATGAGGGTGATGGCAGTGGGTGATGAAAGAGGGCTGTGACAGATGAGGATGAGGGTGATGGCAGTGGGTGATGAAAGAGGGCAGTGACGGATAAGGATGAGGGTGATGGCAGTGGGTGATGAAAGAGGGCTGTGACAGATAAGGATGAGGGTGATGGCAGTGGGTGATGAAAGAGGGCTGTGACAGATGAGGATGAGGGTGATGGCAGTGGGTGATGAAAGAGGGCAGTGACGGATAAGGATGAGGGTGATGGCAGTGGGTGTGATGAAAGAGGGCTGTGACAGATGAGGATGATGGTGATAGCAGTGGGTGTGATGAAAGAGGGCTGTGACAGATGAGGATGAGGGTGATGCAGCAGATGATGAAAGTGGGGTGTGACAGATAAAGATCATGGTGATGGCAGTGGGTGATGAAAGTGGGGTGTGACAGATAAGGATGAGGATGATGGCAGTGGGTGATGGAAGAGGGCTGTGACAGATGAGGATGGGGTGGGGTGATGGCTGTGGGTGATGAAAGAGGGCTGTGACAGATAAGGATGAGGGTGATGACAGGGGGTAATGAAATAGGGCTGTGACAGATGAGGATGAGGATGATGACAGTGGGTGTGATGAAAGAGGGCTGTGACAGATAAGGATGAGGGTGATGGCAGTGGGTGTGATGAAAGAGGGCTATGACAGATGAGGATGAGGGTGATGGCAGTGGATGATGAAAGAGGGCTGTGACAGATAAGGATGAGGGTGATGACAGTGGGTATGATGAAAGAGGGCTGTGACAGATAAGGATGAGGGTGATGGCAGTGTGTGTGATGAAAGAGGTCTGTGACAGATGAGGATGAGGGTGATGGCAGCGGGTGTGATGAAAGAGGGCTGTGACAGATAAGGATGAGGGTGATGGCAGGGGGTGATGAAAGAGGGCTGTGACAGATAAGGATGAGGGTGATGGCAGTGGGTGATGAAAGATGGCTGTGAAAGATAAGGATGAGGGAGATGGCAGCGGGTGTGATGAAAGAGGGCTGTGACAGATAAGGATGAGGGTGATGGCAGGGGGTGATGAAAGAGGGCTGTGACAGATAAGGATGAGGGTGATGGCAGTGGGTGATGAAAGATGGCTGTGACAGATAAGGATGAGGGTGATGGCAGTGTGTGTGATGAAAGAGGTCTGTGACAGATGAGGATGAGGGTGATGGCAGCAGGTGTGATGAAAGAGGGCTGTGACAGATAAGGATGAGGGTGATGGCAGGGGGTGATGAAAGAGGGCTGTGACAGATAAGGATGAGGGTGATGGCAGTGGGTGATGAAAGAGGGCTGTGACAGATGAGGATGAGGGAGATGGCAATGGGAGATGAAAGAGGGCTGTGACAGACAAGGATGAGGGTGATAACAGTGGGTGTAATGGAAGAGAGCTGTGACAGATGAGGATAAGGGTGATGGCAGTGAGTGTGATAAAAGTGGAGTGTGACAAATAAGGATCATGGGGATGGCAGTGGGTGATGAAAGAAGGCTATGACAGATAAGAAGGAGAGTGATGGCAGTGGTGATGGAAGAGGGCTGTGACAGATAAGGATGAGGGTGATGGCAGTGGTGATGGAAGAGGGCTGTGACAGATAAGGATGAGGGTGATGGCCGTGGGTGTGATGAGAAAGGACCGTGACAGATAAGGATGAGGGTGATGGCAGGGGTGATGAAAGAGGGCTGTGACAGATAAGGATGAGGGTGATGGCAGTGGTGATGGAAGAGGGCTGTGACAGATAAGGATGAGGGTGATGGCCGTGGGTGTGATGAGAAAGGACCGTGACAGATAAGGATGAGGGTGATGGCAGGGGTGATGAAAGAGGGCTGTGACAGATAAGGATGAGGGTGATGGCAGGGGTGATGAAAGAGGGCTGTGACAGATGAGGAGGAGGGTGATGGCAGTGGGTGATGAAAGAGGGCTGTGACAGATGAGGATGAGGGTGATGGCAGAAGGAGATGAAAGGGGGCTGTGACACAAGGATAAGGGTGATGGCAGGGGGTGTGATGAGAGAGGACCGTGACAGATAAGGATGAAGGTGATGGCATTGGGTGATAAAAGAGGGCTGAGACAGATAAGGATGAGGATTAGGGGGATTGCAGTGGGTGATGAAAGAGGGCTGTGACAGATAAGGATGAGGGTGATGGCAGCAGGTAATGAAAGAGGGCTGTGACAGATAAGGATGAGGGTGATGGCAGCAGGTAATGAAAGAGGGCTATGACAGATGAGGGTGAGGGTGATGACAGTGGGTATGATGAAAGAGGGCTGTGAAAGATAAGGATGAGGGTGATGGCAGAGGGTGATGAAAGAGGGCTGTGACAGATAAGGATGAATGTGATGGCAGTGAGTGTGATGAAAGATGTCTGTGACAGAGAAGGATGAGGGTGATGGCAGTGGGTGATAAAAGAGAGCTGTGACCGATAAGGATGAGGGTGACAGCAGTGGGTGTGATGAAAGAGGGCTGTGACAGATAAGGATGGGGTGATGGCAGTGAGTGTGATAAAAGAGGACTGTGACAGATAAGGATGAGAGTGATGGCAGTGGGTGTGATGAAAGAGGCCTGTCACAGATACGGATGAGAGTGATGGCAGTGGGTGTGATGAAAGAGGCCTGTCACAGATAAGGATGAGAGTGATGGCAGTGGGTGTGATGAAAGAGGCCTGTCACAGATACGGATGAGAGTGATGGCAGTGGGTGTGATGAAAGAGGGCTGTGACAGACAAGGATGGGGTGATGGCAGTGGGTGTGATGAAAGAGGGCTGTGACAGACAAGGATGGGGTGATGGCAGTGTGTGATAAAAGAGGGCTGTCACAGCTACGGATGAGAGTGATGGCAGTGGGTGTGATGAAAGAGGGCTGTCACAGATAAGGATGAGGGTGATGGCAGTGGGTGATGAAAGAGGGCTGTGATAGATAAGGATGACGGTGTTGGCAGTGGGTGATGAAAGAGGGCTTTGACAGATAAGGATGAGGGTGATGGCATTGGGTGATGGCATTGGGTGATGAAGAGGGCTGTGACAGATAAGGATGAGGGTGATGGCAGTGGGTGATGAGAGAGGGCTGTGACAGATAAGGATGAATGTGATGGCAGTGAGTGTGATGAAAGAGGGCTGTGACAGATAAGGATGAATGTGATGGCAGTGGGTGATGAAAGTGGGGTGTGACAGATAAGGATGAGGGTTATGGCACTGGTGATGGAAGAGGGCTGTGACAGATAAGGATGGGGTGGGGTGATGGCTGTGGGTGTGATGAAAGAGGGCTGTGACAGACAAGGATGGGGTGATGACAGTGGGTGATGAAAGAGGGCTGTGACAGATAAGGATGAGGGTGATGACAGGGGGTGATGAAAGAGGGCTGTGACAGATGAGGATGATGACAGTGGGTGTGATGAAAGAGGGCTGTGGCAGATAAGGATGAGGGTGATGGCAGTGGGTGTGATGAAAGAGGGCTGTGACAGATAAGGATGATGGTTATGGCAGTAGGTGATAAAAGATGAGGGTGAGGGTGATGACAGTGGGTGTGATGAAAGAGAGCTGTGACACATAAGGATGAAGCTGATAGCAGTGAGTGTGATGAAAGAGGGCTGTGACAGATAAGGATGAGGGTGATGGCAGCGGGTGTGATGAAAGAGGGCTGTGACAGATAAGGATGAGGGTGATGGCAGTGGGTGATGAAAGAGGGCTGTGACACAAGGATAAGGGTGATGGCAGGGGGTGATAAAAGTGGGGTGTGACAGATAAGGATCATGGGGATGGCAGTGGGTGATGAAAAAGGGCTGTGACAGAAAAGGATGAGGGTGATGAAAGAAGGCTGTGACGGATAAGCATGAGGGTGATTGTAGTGGGTGATAAAAGAGGGCTGTGACAGATAAGGATGAGGGAGATGGCAGTGGGTGTGATGAAAGAGGTCTGTGACAGATGAGGATGAGTTTGATTGCAGCGGATGTGCTGAAAGAGGGCTGTGACAGACAAGGATGGGGTGATGGCAGTGGGTGATGAAAGAGGGCTGTCACAGCTTAGGATGAGGGTGATGGGAGTGGGTGATGAAAGAGGGCTGTGAGAGATAAGGATGAGGGTAATGGCAGTGGGTGATGAAAGACGGAAGTGACACATAAGGATGAGGGTGATAGCAGTGAGTGTGATGAAAGAGGGCAGTGACAGATAAGGATGAGGGTAATGGCAGTGGGTGTAATGGAGGCGGCTGTGACAGGTAAGGATGAGGGTGATGGCAGTGGGTGATGAAAGACGGAAGTGACAGATAAGAATGAGTGTGATGGCAGTGGTGATGAAAGAGGGCTGTGACAGTTAAGGATGAGGGTGATGGCAGTGGGTGTGATGAAAGAGGGCTGTGACAGATGAGGATGAGTGTGATGGCAGCGGGTGTGATGAAAGAGGGCTGTGACAGATGAGGATGAGGGTGATGGCAGTGGGTGATGAAAGAGGGCTGTGACAGATGAGGATGAGTATGATGGCAGCGGGTGTGATGAAAGAGGGCTGTGACAGATGAGGAGGAGGGTGATGGCAGTGGGTGATGAAAGAGGGCTGTGACAGATGAGGATGAGGGTGATGGCAGAAGGAGATGAAAGAGGGCTGTGACACAAGGATAAGGGTGATGGCAGGGGGTGTGATGAGAGAGGACCGTGACAGTTAAGTATGAGGTTGATGGCAGTGGATGATAAAAGAGGGCTGTCACACATAAGGATGAGGGTGATAGCAGTGAGTGTGATGAAAGAGGGCTATGACAGATGAGGATGAGGGTAATGGCAGTGGGTGATGAAAGAGGGCTGTGATAGATAAGGATGAGGGTGATGGAAGTGGGTGATGAAAGAGGGCTGTGGCAGATAAGGATGAGGGCGATGGCAGTGGGTGATGAAAGAGGGGTGTGACAGATAAGAATGAGGGTGATGGCAGTGGGTGTGATGAAAGAGGGCTGTGAGAGATAAGGATGAGGGTGATAGCAGTGGGTGATGAAAGAGGGGTGTGACAGATAAGAATGAGGGTGATGGCAGTGGGTGTGATGAAAGAGGGCTCTGACAGATAAGGATGAGGGTGATGGCAGTGGGTGATGAAAGAGGGTTGTGACAGATAAGGATGAGGGTTATGGCAGTGGGTGTGATGAAAGAGGGCTCTGACAGATAAGGATGAGGGTGATGAAAGAGGGTGATGAAAGAGGGCTGTGGCAGATAAGGATGAGGGCGATGGCAGTGGGTGATGAAAGAGGGGTGTGACAGATAAGGATGAGGGTGATGGCAGTGGGAGATGAAAGAGGGCTGTTACAGATAAGGATGAGGGTGATGGCAGTGGGTGATAAAAGAGGGCTGTGACAGATAAGGATGAGGGTGATGGCAGTGGGAGATGAAAGAGGGCTGTTACAGATAAGGATGAGGGTGATGGCAGTGGGTGATGAAAGAGGGCTGAGACAGATAAGAATGAGGGTGATGGCAGTGGGTGTGATGAAAGAGGGCTGTGACACATAAGGATGAGGGTGATAGCAGTGAGTGATGAAAGAGGGCTGTGATAGATAAGGATGACGGTGTTGGCAGTGGGTGATGAAAGAGGGCTTTGACAGATAAGGATGAGGGTGATGGCATTGGGTGATGGCATTGGGTGATGAAGAGGGCTGTGACAGATAAGGATGAGGGTGATGGCAGTGGGTGATGAGAGAGGGCTGTGACAGATAAGGATGAATGTGATGGCAGTGAGTGTGATGAAAGAGGGCTGTGACAGATAAGGATGAATGTGATGGCAGTGGGTGATGAAAGTGGGGTGTGACAGATAAGGATGAGGGTTATGGCACTGGTGATGGAAGAGGGCTGTGACAGATAAGGATGGGGTGGGGTGATGGCTGTGGGTGTGATGAAAGAGGGCTGTGACAGACAAGGATGGGGTGATGACAGTGGGTGATGAAAGAGGGCTGTGACAGATAAGGATGAGGGTGATGACAGGGGGTGATGAAAGAGGGCTGTGACAGATGAGGATGATGACAGTGGGTGTGATGAAAGAGGGCTGTGGCAGATAAGGATGAGGGTGATGGCAGTGGGTGTGATGAAAGAGGGCTGTGACAGATAAGGATGATGGTTATGGCAGTAGGTGATAAAAGATGAGGGTGAGGGTGATGACAGTGGGTGTGATGAAAGAGAGCTGTGACACATAAGGATGAAGCTGATAGCAGTGAGTGTGATGAAAGAGGGCTGTGACAGATAAGGATGAGGGTGATGGCAGCGGGTGTGATGAAAGAGGGCTGTGACAGATAAGGATGAGGGTGATGGCAGTGGGTGATGAAAGAGGGCTGTGACACAAGGATAAGGGTGATGGCAGGGGGTGATAAAAGTGGGGTGTGACAGATAAGGATCATGGGGATGGCAGTGGGTGATGAAAAAGGGCTGTGACAGAAAAGGATGAGGGTGATGAAAGAAGGCTGTGACGGATAAGCATGAGGGTGATTGTAGTGGGTGATAAAAGAGGGCTGTGACAGATAAGGATGAGGGAGATGGCAGTGGGTGATGAAAGAGGTCTGTGACAGATGAGGATGAGTTTGATTGCAGCGGATGTGCTGAAAGAGGGCTGTGACAGACAAGGATGGGGTGATGGCAGTGGGTGATGAAAGAGGGCTGTCACAGCTTAGGATGAGGGTGATGGGAGTGGGTGATGAAAGAGGGCTGTGAGAGATAAGGATGAGGGTAATGGCAGTGGGTGATGAAAGACGGAAGTGACACATAAGGATGAGGGTGATAGCAGTGAGTGTGATGAAAGAGGGCAGTGACAGATAAGGATGAGGGTAATGGCAGTGGGTGTAATGGAGGAGGCTGTGACAGGTAAGGATGAGGGTGATGGCAGTGGGTGATGAAAGACGGAAGTGACAGATAAGAATGAGTGTGATGGCAGTGGTGATGAAAGAGGGCTGTGACAGTTAAGGATGAGGGTAATGGCAGTGGGTGTGATGAAAGAGGGCTGTGACAGATGAGGATGAGTGTGATGGCAGCGGGTGTGATGAAAGAGGGCTGTGACAGATGAGGATGAGGGTGATGGCAGTGGGTAATGAAAGAGGGCTGTGACAGATGAGGATGAGTGTGATGGCAGCAGGTGTGATGAAAGAGGGCTGTGACAGATGAGGAGGAGGGTGATGGCAGTGGGAGATGAAAGAGGGCTGTGACAGATGAGGATGAGGGTGATGGCAGAAGGAGATGAAAGAGGGCTGTGACACAAGGATAAGGGTGATGGCAGGGGGTGTGATGAGAGAGGACCGTGACAGTTAAGTATGAGGTTGATGGCAGTGGATGATAAAAGAGGGCTGTCACACATAAGGATGAGGGTGATAGCAGTGAGTGTGATGAAAGAGGGCTATGACAGATGAGGATGAGGGTAATGGCAGTGGGTGATGAAAGAGGGCTGTGATAGATAAGGATGAGGGTGATGGAAGTGGGTGATGAAAGAGGGCTGTGGCAGATAAGGATGAGGGCGATGGCAGTGGGTGATGAAAGAGGGGTGTGACAGATAAGAATGAGGGTGATGGCAGTGGGTGTGATGAAAGAGGGCTGTGAGAGATAAGGATGAGGGTGATAGCAGTGGGTGATGAAAGAGGGGTGTGACAGATAAGAATGAGGGTGATGGCAGTGGGTGTGATGAAAGAGGGCTCTGACAGATAAGGATGAGGGTGATGGCAGTGGGTGATGAAAGAGGGTTGTGACAGATAAGGATGAGGGTTATGGCAGTGGGTGTGATGAAAGAGGGCTCTGACAGATAAGGATGAGGGTGATGAAAGAGGGTGATGAAAGAGGGCTGTGGCAGATAAGGATGAGGGCGATGGCAGTGGGTGATGAAAGAGGGGTGTGACAGATAAGGATGAGGGTGATGGCAGTGGGAGATGAAAGAGGGCTGTTACAGATAAGGATGAGGGTGATGGCAGTGGGTGATAAAAGAGGGCTGTGACAGATAAGGATGAGGGTGATGGCAGTGGGAGATGAAAGAGGGCTGTTACAGATAAGGATGAGGGTGATGGCAGTGGGTGATGAAAGAGGGCTGAGACAGATACGAATGAGGGTGATGGCAGTGGGTGTGATGAAAGAGGGCTGTGACACATAAGGATGAGGGTGATAGCAGTGAGTGTAATGAAAGAGGGCTGTGAGAGATAAGGATGAGGGTGATAGCAGTGGGTGATGAAAGAGGGGTGTGACAGATAAGGATGAGGGTGATGGCAGTGGGTGATGAAAGAGGGCTGTGACAGTTGAGGATGAGGGTGATGGCAGTGGGTGATGAAAGAGGGCTGTGACAGTTGAGGATGAGGGTGATGGCAGCGGGTGATGAAAGAGGGGTGTGACAGATAAGAATGAGGGTGATGGCAGTGGGTGTGATGAAAGAGGGCTCTGACAGATAAGGATGAGGGTGATAGCAGTGGGTGTGATGAAAGAGGGCTGTGACAGATGAGGATGAGTGTGATGGCAGCGGGTGTGATGAAAGAGGGCTGTGACAGATGAGGATGAGGGTGATGGCAGTGGGTGATGAAAGAGGGCTGTGACAGATGAGGATGAGTGTGATGGCTGCGGGTGTGATGAAAGAGGGCTGTGACAGATGAGGAGGAGGGTGATGGCAGTGGGTGATGAAAGAGGGCTGTGACAGATGAGGATGAGGGTGATGGCAGAAGGAGATGAAAGAGGGCTGTGACACAAGGATAAGGGTGATGGCAGGGGGTGTGATGAGAGAGGACCGTGACAGATAAGGATGAAGGTGATGGCATTGGGTGTGATGAGAGAGGACCGTGACAGTTAAGTATGAGGTTGATGGCAGTGGATGATAAAAGAGGGCTGTCACACATAAGGATGAGGGTGATAGCAGTGAGTGTGATGAAAGAGGGCTATGACAGATGAGGATGAGGGTAATGGCAGTGGGTGATGAAAGAGGGCTGTGATAGATAAGGATGAGGGTGATGGAAGTGGGTGATGAAAGAGGGCTGGTGCAGATAAGGATGAAGGCGATGGCAGTGGGTGATGAAAGAGGGCCGTGACAGATAAGAATGAGGGTGATGGCAGTGGGTGTGATGAAAGAGGGCTGTGAGAGATAAGGATGAGGGTGATGGCAGTGGGTGATGAAAGAGGGCTGTGAGAGATAAGGATGAGGGTGATAGCAGTGGGTGATGAAAGAGGGGTGTGACAGATAAGAATGAGGGTGATGGCAGTGGGTGTGATGAAAGAGGGCTCTGACAGATAAGGATGAGGGTGATGGCAGTGGGTGATGAAAGAGGGCTGTGACCGTTGAGGATGAGGGTGATGGCAGCGGGTGATGAAAGAGGGGTGTGACAGATAAGAATGAGGGTGATGGCAGTGGGTGTGATGAAAGAGGGCTCTGACAGATAAGGATGAGGGTGATGAAAGAGGGTGATGAAAGAGGGCTGTGGCAGATAAGGATGAGGGCGATGGCAGTGGGTGATGAAAGAGGGGTGTGACAGATAAGAATGAGGGTGATGGCAGTGGGTGTGATGAAAGAGGGCTGTGACACATAAGGATGAGGGTGATGAAAGAGGGTGATGAAAGAGGGCTGTGGCAGATAAGGATGAGGGCGATGGCAGTGGGTGATGAAAGAGGGGTGTGACAGATAAGAATGAGGGTGATGGCAGTGAGTGTAATGAAAGAGGGCTGTGAGAGATAAGGATGAGGGTGATAGCAGTGGGTGATGAAAGAGGGGTGTGACCGATAAGGATGAGGGTGATGGCAGTGGGTGATGAAAGAGGGCTGTGACAGTTGAGGATGAGGGTGATGGCAGTGGGTGATAAAAGAGGGGTGTGACAGATAAGAATGAGGGTGATGGCAGTGGGTGTGATGAAAGAGGGCTGTGACAGATAAGGATGAGGGTGATAGCAGTGGGTGATGAAAGAGGGCTGTGACAGATGAGGAGGAGGGTGATGGCAGTGGGTGATGAAAGAGGGCTGTGACAGATAAGGATGAGGGTGATGGCAGTGGGTGATGAAAGAGGGCTGTGACAAGCAAGGATGAGGGTGATAGCAGTGGGTGATGAAAGAGGGCTGTGCCAGATAAGGATGAGGGTGATGGCAGTGGGTGTGATGAAAGAGGGCTGTGACACATAAGGATGAGGGTGATAGCAGTGAGTGTGATGAAAGAGGGCTGTGACAGATAAGGATGAGGGTGACGGCAGTGGGTGTGATGAAAGAGGGCTGTGACAGATAAGGATGAGGGTGATGGCAGTGGGTGATGAAAGAGGGCTGTGACAGATAAGGATGAGGGTGATGGCAGTGGGTGTGATGAAAGAGGGCTCTGACAGATATGGATGAATGTGATGGCAGTGGGTGATGAGAGAGGGCTGTGACAGATAAGGATGAATGTGATGGCAGTGAGTGTGATGAAAGAGGGCTGTGCCAGATAAGGATGAGGGTGATGGCAGTGGGTGTGATGAAAGAGGGCTGTGACACATAAGGATGAGGGTGATAGCAGTGAGTGTGATGAAAGAGGGCTGTGACAGATAAGGATGAGGGTGATGGCAGTGGGTGATTAAAGAGGGCTGTGACAGATAAGGATGAGGGCGATGGCAGTGGGTGATGAACGAGGGCTGTGACAGATAAGGATGAGGGTGATGGCAGCAGGTGATGAAAGAAGGCTGCAATGGATAAAGATGAGGGTGACAGCAGTGGGTGTGATGAAAGAGGGCTGTGGCAGACAAGGATGGGGTGATGGCATTGTGTGATGAAAGAGGGCTGTGACAGATAAGGATGAGGGTGATGGCATTGTGTGATGAAAGAGGGCTATGACAGATAAGGATGAGGGTGATGGCAGTGTGTGATGAAAGAGGGCTGTGGCAGACAAGGATGGGGTGATGGCAGGGGGTGTGATTAAAGAGGGCTCTGAAAGATAAGGATGAGAGTGATTGCAGTGGGTTTGATGAAAGAGGGCTGTGACAGATAAGGTTGAGGGTGATGGCAGGGGGTGTGAATAAAGAGGGCTCTGATAGATAAGGTTTAGGGTGATGACAGTGGGTGTGATTAAAGAGGGCTCAGATAGATAAGGGTGAGGGTGATGGCAGTGGGTTTGACGAAAGAGGGCGGTGACAGATAAGGATGATGGTGATGGCACGGGGTGATGAAAGAGGGCTGTGATAGATAAGGATGAGGGTGATGGCAGTGGGTGTTCTGAAAGAGGGCTGTGGCAGATAAGGATGAGGGTGATGGCAGTGGGTGATGAAAGAGGGCTTTGATAGATAAGGATGAGGGTGATGGCAGGGGGTGATGAAAGATGGCTGTGACAGATAAGGATGATGGTGATGGCACGGGGTGATGGAAGAGGGCTGTGACAGATAAGGATGAGGGTGATGGCAGTGGGTGATTAAAGAGGGCTGTGACAGATAAGGATGAGGGCGATGGCAGTGGGTGATGAACGAGGGCTGTGACAGATAAGGATGAGGGTGATGGCAGCAGGTGATGAAAGAAGGCTGCAATGGATAAAGATGAGGGTGACAGCAGTGGGTGTGATGAAAGAGGGCTGTGGCAGACAAGGATGGGGTGATGGCATTGTGTGATGAAAGAGGGCTGTGACAGATAAGGATGAGGGTGATGGCATTGTGTGATGAAAGAGGGCTATGACAGATAAGGATGAGGGTGATGGCAGTGTGTGATGAAAGATGGCTGTGGCAGACAAGGATGGGGTGATGGCAGGGGGTGTGATTAAAGAGGGCTCTGAAAGATAAGGATGAGAGTGATTGCAGTGGGTTTGATGAAAGAGGGCTGTGACAGATAAGGTTGAGGGTGATGGCAGGGGGTGTGAATAAAGAGGGCTCTGATAGATAAGGTTTAGGGTGATGACAGTGGGTGTGATTAAAGAGGGCTCAGATAGATAAGGGTGAGGGTGATGGCAGTGGGTTTGACGAAAGAGGGCGGTGACAGATAAGGATGATGGTGATGGCACGGGGTGATGAAAGAGGGCTGTGATAGATAAGGATGAGGGTGATGGCAGTGGGTGTTCTGAAAGAGGGCTGTGGCAGATAAGGATGAGGGTGATGGCAGTGGGTGATGAAAGAGGGCTTTGATAGATAAGGATGAGGGTGATGGCAGGGGGTGATGAAAGATGGCTGTGACAGATAAGGATGATGGTGATGGCACGGGGTGATGGAAGAGGGCTGTGACAGATAAGGATGAATGTGATGGCAGTGAGTGTGATGAAAGAGGGATGTGACAGATAAGGATGAGGGTGATGGCAGTGGGTGATGAAAGAGGGCTGTGACTGATAAGGATGAGGGTGATGGCAGTGGGTGATGAAAGAGGGCTGTGACAGATAAGGATTAGGGTGATGGCAGTGGGTGATGAAAGAGGGCTTTGACAGATAAGGATGAGGGTGATGGCAGTGGGTGATGAAAGAGGGCTGTGACAGATATGGATGAATGTGATGGCAGTGGGTGATGAAAGAGGGCTGTGACAGATACGGATGAGAGTCATGGCAGTGGATGATGAAACAGGGCTGTGACAGATAAGGATGAGGGTGATGGCAGTGGGTGATGAAAGAGGGCTGTGACAGATAAGGATGAGGGTGATGGCAGTGGGTGTGATGAAAGAGGCTGTGGCAGATACGGATGAGGGTGATGGCAGTGGATGATGAAAAAGGGCTGTGACAGATAAGGATGAGGGTGATGGCAGTGGGTGTGATGTCAGAGGGCTGTGACAGATAAGGATGATGGTGATTGCTTTGGGTGTGAGGAAAGAAAGCTGTGAAAGATGAGGGTGATGTGAGATAGGGGAGATGGGAGAGGAGGATATGTTAGTTGCAGTCGGGTGATGGAAATGGATGGGGTAGTGGCAGGCAGGTTTGATGGAAGGTGACAGTGGAGTAGTGGCAGAGGGGTGATGATGGGAGGGTTAGGAGGCTGGTAGAGGATAGTTATGACAGTAGAGTGATGAGGTGAGTCTGATGTCAAAGGCGACTGATGATTGAAGTATTATTTGTGCGTAGGGTGATGGATTGTAACAGAGGCCGAGAAGGATGACAACAGATAAGGGGAACATGTGTCAGAGTGATCAAATAAATGTTGATGCAAGGAATGTTGAAGGGTGGGGAGATGACAGAGGAGGGTGATGTCATTGTAGGAGTAAGTCAGGATAGTATAATGGCAGCAGATGGTGAGGTTTTGGGGCTTTAAGATATATTATAACCTATGGAATGTCAGTAAATGTAAAAGAAGCAACTTTGCTGGACAAAATACAACTTTTTGGCAGAAAATTTCCGATTTTAATACCATAACATTTTTAATATGGTGCTACTGATAGAGCAGGGGTGAGACAAAAGTTTTTTTGTACCCCCTGTGAAGTTACACTCGAATAACTATAATCAAATTATTAGTTTGAAGCATGAATAATTAACCAACAAAATTGCATTTAGACATCAATATTACACATGGGTATTAATCGCTGTCTGCAAAGACTAATTTATTAATAATTGTGAATGGGTCATATTAATATATAGTGCTAAAATACAAAACAGCATGTTTGTTTTGCTTTTATAAAATGTGTATGTCTTATTGTGGCAAAAAGAAAATAAATGCCTTTGGTAAGTAAACAAAGCTATACGTATGCTTCTGCTAGGTAACTTACTAATAGGGAATATTTGAGTGGTGGGAGGTTAACAGAAAAAACTATAATTCTAAAATTCTAACATTTACTGTGTTTGTTTTCGCACTAGTACTCATTGAGGCCTATGTCGCTTGGGAACTGTAAATGGCTGCTGACTGCAGTGTTAGCAATTGTCCTGAAAGAAAGAGCCTCTATGCATGCGCACAAAAGAAATGGTTCAATCAGCAGTGCGCCTGCTACACTGAGCAACCGATGTCAAGGTCAGCTTGGCCTAAAGTGTAAGAGGATGCAAAAAAGTTGTTTGCATCTGAGACTGTGGGACACGGAAGAATCAGAAGATAACATTTCAAAAGAAATAAGTGACAAGTTTAAACGGTGATGACATCCATGGGAAAGTGTGAAAACAGGTTCTGCCAAGAATGGATGAGGTGATTGTTGTCACCCCACTAATGGACCAATCAGAACGAACTATGGACCCTAGAAGTTTCAATTTTAGTTAGATAGTTAGTGAAAAAGGGTATAAAAGATCTTGTTTGACAAGGGTAAAAAAGCTTGCTCCTTGTAATAAATTTGCACCACGACATGCTGTCAGTTTGAACTATTTTATGGTGCTAGAGACTTCAAAATATTTTTGGACTTTCATTTTTGGAGCAATGAAGATGGCTGAATGCAGATATTTTGTTATCAGTTGTTGAAGAGAATAGAGAAGAAGATTGGGGGTGTGCAACTTGTTATTTCTTTGTAACAGAGCTAGGTAATATGATTTCTAATTTCATTTTTTTCTTTTAACATGAAGTAAATAAATGCTAAATTCTCGCTGGTCTAAATAAACTAAATTTCTGTTTCCTAAATTAATACATAAAGCTAAATATTAAAGTTTAAATTCGAGTTGTGTTTAATTTTATTTTAAATGTCATGACAGAATAAAAATGTTAATGTTATAGGAATTACTATGATTAAGCTGGTCTTGATCTCCATCAACTTACTTCTACTAGATGATCTATTGACCAAATAGTGGAGTGCCTTGGGGTAGGGTTTTTCCAGGTAACATGTTAGCATATATAGAATAAAGCAAATGTATATAATGTATATAATATTAATCCTAGGTTCTATGCTAACCAGCAGCTCTACCTCTCTGTCACTGATTCAGATGTAATGTGTGTGCGTGTGTGACTCGCGGTGTTATGGGCCCCACCAATGATTAAATAGTAGTTGCATCTGGGTTAAGTGAATTGAGTATTGAAGGTTGCTAGAGAGCCGCCCTGGATCAGATTTCTTGGTAGCAGAGTTATGGTTTCTATAGGTTAGTTTGGAGATTTATTGATTATTGGTGTTATATGTTCTAACACTATATGTTGAGTTTGTATTCCGTTATATGTAGTCAGAATTGAAAACTTCTGGGATGTAGCAAGTTGGTCACTCTGTCTGCAGGCAGAGGAAGTGTGGCAAGTGAAGTCACACATGACATAGTATGTTTCAAAGTAGTAACATCATCGTGTGTTACAAGTTAGGGACATTTTCTGTGCGAAAGGGGTGGATGTATAGCGAAGGCAACCTATAAATTCTTGGCCTTAAGCAAAGGAATCATTGGGGTATTCCGACTAAAACTTAACGAGAGAGTAATAGGTTTTCACCGAAGCTAAAGAGAAGGGTAAGGTAGAGGGAAGTGCTACATTATCGACAAAACTAAAATTCTGTGGTAGAGAAGAGGTAAGCACTATCTACTGGAAATACAGAACACTTGCGAGTTTTGACAAATCTATTACTTTGTTTTAGCGAAACAGATAATTGGAAATGTTTTGTGTTGCTACTAACTGATCTTAGTTCTATAAAGTATAAATAAAATGTGCCAATAAATTTTGTAAAGGAGGGGTCAGTAGAAGCAGGAGTAGAAGCTGACGTAATAGGAGTCGCACTGGGATTGGTCCACGTGAAAGTGACATTTAAAGCTCTGATTGGAGTGTTAGTGTGAAGCCGTGTTAGGATTGGTCAGAAATTCTGTGACAAAGGTTTTCCTGATTTGTGTGCTGGTTTGAGACGCGCTAGGATTGGAGAGAATAGCGGTATGGATCGAAAAGAAAAGAAACAATCGTATTTGACACAAAATTCATAGAAATTGAATATTATTATGAGAAAGACAGAGAGAAACCTTCATGGTTCAAGAGAATAAAGGATTTTTTTTTAAAATTACAAGAAAACTGTGACAAGAGTAGGAAAATTACTTCCTCCACCAAAAACGCCTGCATTGTACATGATGACAAGATATGGCTATCATACTTGTATATGTTTGCAGAATTGTCCAAATATACTAAAAACTTATGGAGTGTTGGCATTTCTAGAAACAGGTTCATTTAGTTCAGCTGTGTGGAGGAATCTGAGGGAGAAAATGATAAGACTCAAACCAAGACCTAGACCTACTCAGTTTGAGGTTTTATTGGAATAGGAAGATGAAGTGCATGCTAGAGAGGAAGAAAGATTTAGAAGCATGAATGGTAAATGTGGGAATTTTAAAGGATATTGGGTATCTACGCACAAGATTAGAATGAAAAGATGAACCTTTGCCCCTCAGATTTTCGGGCACTTGTGCTATAACACTCTTTGTGCCTAATCCGAGGTAAGCCTCTCAGGAGAGGAGGGTGGGCGTATGCGAATCTATGAAAGCTTCCAATACTGGAGAACTGGAGTAATGCTGGTCATCAATTGTGATAAAACAATATTCAGTTGCCATAGCAGAGGTGGCGGCCTGACAGGTGGGTAGACTCAAAACAACCCCTTCATGAACTGCTTTACAATCCTCTCCGACCATAGAGATGGAACCGTTGAACTTCTCCAGTATCTAGAGATCGCCACCAAATGCACTTTATTAGAGGCATGGGCCAATCCAGACTTTGTCAGTCTTTGTAAATATGGGATGATTTGATGTGCCTCTGCTTGCAGAGGATGCAAGTCGTTCTCTTGACATCAGAAACAAAATCTTTTCCATTTTACCTATATGTCTTATTAGTGCTTTCAGCCCTTGCCTTTGACAGGATTTCTCTACATTCTGTCAGAATGTTTAATCAATGAAATTCTCTGTACTCAAGAGCCAGGCTGCTAATTGTAGTGATGTCGGGTCTGGGTGCCACACTTGTCCCTGAGCCATAGGCAATAGTTCTGGTATTGGCTGTAGACGTATGGGCTCTGTTTCTTGTAAAAGAAGCAGTTCCGTGAACCAGTGCTGCCTCAGCCACCAAGGGGCTATTAGTAATATCCTGCACGGTTTCTTCTTCATCTTCGTGCGTACTTGCAGCAGTAGGGGAATCGGCAGAAAAGCGTAGGCAAAGACGCCTGACCATGCCATCAAAAACACATTCCCCCACAATCCCCTTTGGTGATGCCAGCTTGCAAAAAAAATTGGCATTTCTTGTTCTGTGCTGTGGCAAACAGATCCACTGTTGGTACTCCCCATTTGGCAAAGATTGTCAGTAGTGTTTTCTGATCGAGTTCCCACTCATGACAGGTTGTCTTTTGCCTGCTGAGAGTGTCCGCTGTCGTGTTCTGATCCCCTGGAAGATGTACAACTTTCAGAGTTACCTCGTGATTTATAGCCCATTTCCACATTTTTTGAGCTTCTCTTGCTTATATAGTGCATTGCGGTTGTGTTGTCTGTCCGCACTAACACTGATCTTCCTTTTATTCTTGACTGGAAAGCCAACAATGCCAATCCTATTGTCCTTAACTCCAACAGGTTTATGTGAAGATGTTGTTCCTTTTGTTTCCATCGGCCAATGAATTGTAACTCTTAAAGGACTGCTCCCCATCCTTCGAGAGAGGCATCCGTGGTAACCACTAGTGGAGCTGGTTCGGTCAGGAAGAAAAGACCCACTGAGATGTTGCTTCTGTGAGTCCACCACATTACCGCCTGCAACATTGGTTGCGTGACTTTGACCTTGTCCTTGAAGGATCCCTTTGCTTGGCACCACTGTAGATCTAGCGCCTCTTGTAACGGATGTATTCTTAATCGACACAGGGGAATGAGGGGTATGCATGAAGACATTGTCCCAAGAAGTGATTTATATTTTCGGACTGAAAGACATTTTCTTCTCCTGAACTCTTTGGCCAGAGAGACAAGTCCCAACTGTCTTTCTATTGATGGGACTGCCTTGTTTTGAGACATATCTAGGATTGCACCCAGAAACGTGATCCTTCTGGATGATCCTTCTGGATGGTTGAAGAGACGATTTTTCTACATTTAAAGTCAGACCCAGATCTGCAAACAAGTCCATGCAAGCTAAGGTTGAAGCATGAGCCTCCTTCTGTGATGGTGCCTTTATCAACCAGTCGTCAGGTATGGGAATATTTGGTGTTTTTGTCTTTGGAGATACTCTGCCACAGGTACTAGACATTTTGTAAAAATTCTCTAGGCAGATTTGAGGCCTAATGGCAGCACTTTGAACTGGCAATGTTTTTTGCCCACTGTAAATCGAAGGTATTTTCTGTGGGAAGGATGGATGGTGATATGAAAGAATGCATCCTGTAAATCTAGGTAGGTCATATGAACTCCTGGGTTTAAGAGTAGCAGAGTATCTTGGAGGGTCACCATTCTGAATGATAGGTCTAGGATCGGACGCCACTTGAGAGCATTCTTCCAGATCAAGAAGAAACAGGAATACAATCGTTTTCCTCTTTGGGAGTTCGGTACCGGTTCTATTGCTCCCTTTCGGAGCACTGCCCGAATCTCCCGACATATTTTAGGTAGGTGTTTGACTTCTTGATACGTAGGTGGCGTGAGAGGAGGGAAGTGTAGAAATTCTAGAGTATGTCCGAGTTTTATTATGTGGAGGACCCATTTGGCCGATGTTATTCTCTGCCACTGATGTAAATAATAAGTTACTCTTTCACCCAGGGGAAGATTTGACGGGCTAGGAGGATTTAAATCCAGAGTTTGAACGCTGTCATTGTCGTTTGTTGTTGTCTTTACCTGGACGACCTCCTTGTCCTCTCGGAGCGGACTTAGAGTAGTTTCCAGACTGCTTCTGGCCGTATTGCTGCAGGTAGTGCTGCGATGAGGAAGAATAGGAGGTGTATCTTCCTTGTTGGTATCCACCTCTATAAGATGGTTGTCCTCTTTCACGGGTGCCTCAAAAGGGCACCTTCCGATATTGCAATGTACCCAAGGCCTTCGCCGTATCTGTGTCCTTTTTAATACTCTGCAGGGTCTCATCTATCAGACGTCCAAATAAATTCTCCCCATCAAAAGGTAGATCAAGAGTCTAAAGGCAGTGGCCCTCAGCCAACCCTGGCGCCGTAAAACTGCTGCTCCTCCTAGGGAACAAAAGGCTGTTGTAGCTATGTCCATGGCACACTCGATGACTTCAGCTGAAGTCCTCTCACCTTCCTGCAGAATCTTCTTTGGCTCCTGTTTACTGTCTTCCGGAAGGAGGTCAACATATGGTGCTATATCGCACCACATCTGCCTGTCATATCTGCCCAGGATGGCAAGGGCATTAGCTTCCCGGACTAAGAGAGCTGACATTGAGGATAATCATTTGCCTGCATTGTCCAAACGCCATCCCTCCCTGTCCGGAGGTGCAGAAATAGGCGCTGACGGGTTCTTCGATTTTTGTTGCGCTGCCTGTGAAATGATAGAGTCCGGTTCAGGATGGCCCAGCAAACACGCAGGAGCGTCCGAAGTCGCCTTATACTCCTTGTCCAACCTAGCAAGCACAGGTGTAACCGTCGCTGAGGTTGTCATCACTTGTAAACCTTCCTTCCAGACATGGTCGATTATTGGTATGGACCTGGCTGATTGTTGATAGGGCTCTTCAAAGTCATAACGAAAACATTCTGCCTGAGTTGTCTTCATAGGCAGCTAAAATCTTTTTGCTGCTCTTTCCATCAAGTTGTGGAATCCACCAATATCCAGTGGTGGAGAATCCGCTGGTCTTTGAGTGGGTGATGGTGGAGATGGGATTAGGTGGTCATCCTATTCTTTGTGGGTTTCCGTTAGCTCCCTCTCCTCATGGTCCTCATCATCCGAGGTAACCGGATCCCAATGCTGTTGGACTTGAGGCATTTGTGGAGTGGTGTCCAGTAGCGATTCTCTGCTGCAGACTGCAGTAGCTGGAATAGAATGGGGACGTGAAAGAGGAACTTCCTGGGGGACTACTGATGGAGGAGACCTCTTCTTATAATCTTCCAACATGAACTGCAAGTCCATCATCATTGAGGATTGCATAGCGACCATCTCCTCTTGAGGTCCCTGCTGGTAACGATGATGTGAGAGGCTGTGATATTCTTCATAACCATCTACATCATCATCCTCCTGACATTTTACATGGAGTTGTGATGGGCTACTGGCGTACCTGATGGGTCCGTCATCCTCCTCCTCATCCGACTCTTCCTCCTCAAAAAGGTGTCATGGAACCAGCTGAGTAATCTTGCTCGGGAAAGTCACAGCTGGTGTGATCTTCTTTTTCTGTTTCTCTGGAGTTTTTCTCTTCGACGAGCCTGTCGACCAGATCGCCGTCGACACTACCGTCAACGGTGTTGTTGTTGTCGTCGATACTGCACTGGAACCATTCCTCGCCAACAACACAGTAATCATCCCCGTTGTCATCACCGTCAACAACGATCCCATAGTCGACATGGTCGTCGTCATCACTGTTGACAATGTCGTCGTCAATGTTATCGGCATCGATGTTACTGCCATCGACGCTCCCGTCAACACTAACACAATCAATGGTAGCTTCTGTACCTCTGTGGTCGTCGCCGTAGATGATGACTTCTTCGTCGACACTCTCATCGACGATCCCGTCGAGAATGTTGATTTTTGGCTTTTCTCCTCAGGAATACTAGAGGATGGCTTCTTGAATGACTCTTGAACCAAATGTGGTGTATTTGAACGCTCAGAAGAGGCTCTTTTGGATACTTTTTCCTTAGAAGTGTGTCCTTTGCTCTCCCTTTCTCTTGGTTGAGGAGATTTGCCTACGCCCTGAAGACCCATGAGTTGTCTTTTTCAGGGCCTTCTCAGGATGTTCCCCTGAGGAATGAGCCTGAGGAGATCTTGTTCTCTTTTGAGATCTCCTAGACGAGGAGGAGGATTCTTGGTCACTATCACTAGAAACCACCTCCTTTCTGGCCTTGATCTTCTGAAGCCAAATTTAAAGATGTGCCTCACGATCTCTAAGGGTATTGCTAGAGAAAGTGTGACATACCTTGCAATCCTTTGTTTGGTGGTCCAGATAAAGACAATAAATGCAGTCTTCATGTGGGTCATCAGTGTAGAGTCTCTTTTTAGAGCAGGTGCCACAGGCTCTAAAAAGACCCTTTTTTTCCAGACATTCTACAGGATGTAGATGAGAAACAGGTCACAAGATTCTTAAATCCACAAGAAAATAGAATGGAATCAAGCTTCAACACATTTGGAAATCCAGAGTTTGAGCAGAGCTCAAAGGAGACTCCCTAGCACAACCTGCCGGTAGAAAATCTGAGGGGCAAAAGGTTCTCTCAGGAGGGTTCTAGAGGGTGAGGAGCTCTGATTTGCTATGGGAAAATTTTGGTCCTTTTTTACATAACAAAGGTTATGGGTTGCAAAAGGGAAATGGGCCTAGGCCTTTTTTTCAGTTAGCTATACTGCTAAGCATTGCTGTTTATGTACCGGAGACTCCCGTCTCGACTACAGGGAAATGATTCAGGTATGTGAATCTATGAAAGCTCCAATACTGGAGTAACAGGTGCACCAGCTCCAGAAGTTATCAGAAAATATGATCAAGTTATTACCTTTAAAAAAAATAAAATTCCACCAAAAGAAACTGATTGGCTAAAGATTGATAGGACTACTCAAGAGCCAAAAGAATCAGTACATGCATTTAATGAAAGATTGTTGTTAGTATTCAAACAATACAGCGGATTTGAGAACCTGAGTGAAAAGGATATGAGTCATTTTGTATACAGATTTGTGTTTGGTTTAAGACCAGAAATAGGTGAAATGATTAGACATCATATGATGTGCTGGCAATCTAGTTCAGTGGATGAGGTCCTGAGATATGCAAAATTTTGTAGTGATGACATTGAAGCTAGACAGCGAAAGCTAAAAGAAAAAGCAATGTGGGCACAGATGAAAGTTGCAGAACAACAAGAAGCACAAATTACTAATAATGGGAGTCAAATAAAATGTAAAAATAATTTGAATAAAGGAGAGGGGCAAATGAACCTTGATGAGGCTAAAAAGAAATGGCCATGTCATAATTGCGGAAAGATAGGGCATTGAAGAAACGAGTGTAAATTGCCACCAAGGGTTGACCAAGAAAATAAATCATTGAATCCGTAGGTGCAGAATGAGGTAAATCAGCAAATTCCACCACAACAGCAGGTAGTCACTCAACTGAATCAGGTGCAATTGCCACCTCTTCCACAGAGTGCTAATCATCAAAGATACAGTGCAGATACAGGATTCTATGTAGGAGAAAAGGTCAAAAGATCACCACATGTGACTGCTGTTCTGCAGTTCTGGTTAAGATCGGGTGGAAATGAATCTGATGAAAGTTTCTGATGGTGCCTAGGAGAGGAAGTGGAGTGCGTGCTTGGCGCAACTCTGGAGGTAGATTAATCTGGTCCTTTTGTGAATGGTAATGTGGATGGTGTAAATGTTACCTTTCTAGTGGACACAGGTGCTACCCGTTCTAGAGGTGGATCAGTATAAATTCAAAACCGTCCTCCCTCTGGTGAAGTAATCCAAGTTGTAGGTGTGGCAAATAGACAAATGACAGTTCCACTAACACAACCACTAGAAGCACATATTGGTAATTTTAAAGACATGCATTGTTTTGTAGTATGTAACAGCAGTCCTGTAAACTTGGAAGAGGCATACTGTGTACAATGAACTGTGCTATTTATTGTTCCACAGATGGCAAAGCTTTCCAAACAGCAGATGATGATAGTATGTATAAAATGACAATGTCCATAATTGATTCAGAAAAGAGTGAAACCTTTCCATTGTTTAATAAATAAGATATTCCAAGTGAGTTAAAATAAACAGTTAAAGAAGAGGTGTGGGATTTCACTGGAGAAAAAATAGGGCTAATGAAAGATTTAAATCCTGTAAAAATCACTGTAAAGGAAGATGCTGTATATACAAACATTCCACAGTATAAATTGACACCAGCAATAATTTAAGGGGTAACTCCAGTGATCACTAAGGAATTCTGAGAGGAATAATGAGCAGTCCATGTAATTCACCTATTAGCAGACTGAAAAAGCCAAATTGTACATTTAGAATTGTACAAGATTTGAGAAAGGTAAATAAATAAATAAAATAGTTGTTCCATGTTGTCCAATTGTGCCAAATACACCAGTGATATTACATCAAATTCTACATGATGCAGAATAGTATACTGTTATTGATTTATGCAATGCATTCTTTACAGTTCCGTTACACCCAGATTGCTAATCAATTTTCACATTCCGGTTTGGAGAGCGTATTTTAGCTTGGTGTCAAATTCCACAAGAGTATACTGAAAGCCCCTCAATTTTCAATCAGTTATTAAAAAAGTAATTGGAGGATCTAAACATGCATCGAAGACCAAAGAAAATTGCATTTCTGATACTATTGAACTGCTGAATCATTTTGCAGAAGGACATAAGGTGTCTCCATCAAAACTGCAGTTTTGTAAACAAGAAGTACAAGATTGGAAAGGGAGTAAGGAAAGTGACCTCAGAAAGAATAAAAATCATAAGGGGAATTAGTCCACCTAAAACACAAACACAAGTAAGAATGTTTTTGGGCATGGTTGGTTATTGTCGTCAATGGATTAGTGGATTTTCACTAATTGCGAAACCATTACAGAGGTTGACAAAAAGTGATGTGAAAGATCCTATAGTGCTAAATGATGAAGAAATGGAAGCATTTGAAAAATTGAAAATGAGTCTATGTGAAGCACCAGCATTAGGCATGCCTCATATGAAAAATAATTTGAACTGTATTGCAGCGAAAGAGAAGGATGTGCATTATCAGTTTTGATTCAGAGTCATGGGAGAATGAGAAGACCCATTGCATATTTCTCAGCGGTATTAGATCCAGTAGCAATAGCATTGCCTGGGTGTCTGAAAGCTGTTGCAGCCACAAGGATACTTTTGACCCAAACCAAAACACAATACATGACAAATAATCACCTAACCAGGTATGAAAAAGTGATTTTGGGTGCAGACAATGTGACAATTGCAAGGTGTGAAAATGTGAATCCTTCAACCTTTTTACCAGATGCTTTGGATGTGGAAGTGAAATATGAGGTTGATCACAAATGTTTGGATATGTTTGAGTACTGTACCAAACCAAGAACCAATATTAATGATGAACCTTTGGAAGAATCAGATTATGTCTAGTTTGTTGATGGTTCCTGTTTAAGAACAGATGAAGGAACTTTGAGTGCTGCACATTTTGTATATACACTAGCAGATGTTGTGGAAGTAGCTGAATTGATTCCTTTGATTCAAGCATGCAAGTGGGTGAAAATGTCCGAGTTACCATTGTGACGGATAGTCAATATGGGTTCGGAGTGGTCCATGATTATGGGCCCCTGTGGTCACAGAGAGGGTATATGACCTCTGCTGGATCACCTACACGGAATGGTGAATTTGTGAAAATGTTGCTTGAAGTGATACAGCTGCCTCAAAGTGTTCCAGTGGTAAAGTGTGCCGCACAAAGAATGATTATGTGATTGAGGGCAATCGATTTGCGGACGCAATTGCTCAGTATTGGACCCAAAACAATGCATCAATCAATCGGGACAGGGAAAAAGAACATGTTTCAAGTCCTTTAATGCTTACTAACATTGTTGAAACTTGGCAGGAAGTAAAACAAATTCAGGATGAGGCAGGTGATGAGGAAAAAGATAGATGGATAAAATCAGGTTGCAGACAAAGAGAAGAAGATGAAGTTTGGGTTTAAAAAGATGAAAGACCAGTAATGCCTGATGGCATGATTTCAAATGTGGCCCGAATGTACTGTGGTAGGGAGAGATGCTATGGTCTGAATGTTCAAGTGTCGTGTTCTATCTAGGACCCCGATCAATATTGTGAGCTTATGCCCCAATATGGCTGTGATCCATCCATACCCCTATAATGGCATAAACAATAAGAGCCATATTTCAGAGGTACAGTGTTGACTAAACCCTTAGAGAGAATTCTTGAAGCAAACTCTTGGCAAAACCAACTTAACTTAAACTGCTACTTACTTACTCCCTTCCATGTATTAGGCTTAGGTCAGGTACACTGGGGTAGGCGTAGTTACCCCAGCGTAGTTAGAAGCACCAGTTGAGGACGTTAGCTAAATGTATATTTGAATGTATATATTTTATTCATTTTAAACATTGTATGGCTAAGAACCCATATCAATGCTTTTACAGTATTATTTCGCGTTCCTCCTTTTACTGTACGCACTTTTTATAATAACAAGTCTTGCAATTGTGGCAATTCATTTCTCTTGTATGAGAAGAAAGACTGTTCAATAAATAATACCTTTTATTGAAAACGCCCGTCTCTCTATTCTCTGCATCCTGGTAAAAGTAATCTGCACAACTGACTGAGTGAAATAGCTGTCTATTGTTTCACACGACTCTAGAGAATGACTCTTATTCTAAGGAGCAAAGTTGTCATGTTTATGCGGTTGTTGGAAAACTGAATCCTTTCTTGTCTGAGCCAGGGGAGCTGATCACTTACTATTCAGTCAAGAAAGTTTCCAGTGACCTCTGAGCTAGTTGGTACAAACCCAATTAAGTTTAGCATAGTTAGTAGAGACCTGGAAGACCGCACTTCTACGTCTACACTGCTGTTTATGTTATTCCAATGCGCAGGGCCTATAGGGAAAATAGGAACTACACTACATGGCGCCCAACGTTTGGTAAGGCGATAAAACTAACTCAAGACGTTAGAGTAACTCAGTTGTGCTTTTTCACACAGACCCTTTCTACCGTAAATACTCAAATAGACGTCTGGAGTGGGTGAAAGGTTAAAATCCGCCCGAACTTAGTAGGAAGAGATTCCTATGTAAAGCTCTGGTTTATTCAACGTTGAAGGATACAGTGTTCCAAAATATTGTGCATCTAATCTTTGTCTCCTTGGAGACCAGCTCTGAAAAACTTTCATTTATACAATGTCAGTACTAGACAACGGGACCGCTGAAGCCGCAGTAGATGCGAATCAACGGGACGCCGGTGTTAATGAACCGGGTGCGATAATCATCCCGGTCAACATAAGAAAAACTATAACATTAAAACTTATAGAAAATGGACTGACCACACAAGGTGGCACAGTCGTCTTCGTGATAGAGGCACACGAATATCGGCAGACAGAGGTATTCTATTCTTGGATAAAATTTCCAGCGGCAAACGCTGCAACACACGAGTTCCACTATTACAAAATAGAGGATCCACCGGAAGAGTACGCTCCTTTCAAGGAGATTGAAATCCCATTAAAATTCCAAGAGCATCTGCTCTGGTGTAAAGGCGCCCTAAAACACAATGATCATATTACCAGGCTCGGTCCACGAGGTAGACCAGGAGCAATGGGGCCGGTTCTAGCCAGCTACACACCACATCCGGACATTGCAAAAATGTCGAAAGAAGAACTTTTAGCACAGCTAAAAACATTAATCAAAATATATAGACAATTAGTCCAATATGTAATGCGGACTGCAACAGTCCAAACAGCTGTTAATGTCCCACAGCTGACCCCTCATCAGGGGAACACAAATAAAATTACACCACAGACCATACAATCATGTCTTGGTAAAACACCCATAAAACGGGAACAAATTCCTTTCTGGTTAGCGCAAAAAATTACTCAGATAGAGGCAGTATTTCCGAATACTACCCCTATTGAGAAACACAGAATTCTGACCATCTGCCTTCAATGGGGGTCGCACCACATGTGGAGGACTGTGACACTTGGGGTACAGTCTTTGCTTCCATTTACACGAAAACACATGGTGTTCCGTCCATGGCAGTAATACCAGATGTGCTAAAACAGATTCAGAATGAATACGGTCCAGAACCTGCTTTAACTCTTGGTATGAAATTACTGAAAGACTTCAAGCAGGTCTCGGCTATATTACTAGCCAATATAAAAGGAGAAGCAGCATCTGTGGCGATCCGCCAGAAATTAAAGGAAACAGATATAATAGATCAACCAATTGAGCTTGCCAGAATTATAGAAAAATGTTATGAAGAATTAGGTAGAGACAGCTTGGGTGGGAAACCAGTAAAACCCCAACTACTCGAAAATCCTGAAAAATTATTTATTAAAAATAATTCAAACACTCCTAAAAAGAACTGGGATGGAAATAAACAATCCACTCCCAAGGAAAAAGTTTTCCAGTCCAGAGGAAGGTCTCCTCGACAGAGGGAAATAACTCTGACTCGAGAACACCAGTCTCCCCAGAGGGAGCCCTCTGAGAAAATATATAACCTTAGAAATAGGGATAACTTGAAGAAGCCTGATAGATATCAAAGTATTGATACACGTCCCTCTCGATCTTTTTCGCAGAAATCGGAAAGAAGAGGACGGTCAGACCCAGGAGAGCACACCAAGTCCAAAGACAAGGAACCTGCTCAAAGTAAAAAATCACAATTTCCAAAGAAGAAGGTAGCCAGTATTAGAGTAATCGAACATGCCGAGAATACTGAGGACACAGCTGAAAAACGGGGAGTGGGCACAGACAATGCTAGACAGTGCAGCAGAAATCACCATAGCTCGCAAGATCCTGATGAGTCATCTGGAGACAGTGTACACAAATGAATACATTCAAGTAGAAACTGCTGACACCAGAGTTAGCGAACCTCATAAGATATACGAAATAACATTGCGTATAGAGGGAGATAAGACTAGGAAAATAAGGGGTCTATTTTGGGATAAACTCTCAAAAGGCTATGACATCCTGTTAGCTGAAAAAGATTGGCCCCCGGAGTTTGTCAAGGAGTGCCCTTGTGGCGAAGAAATGATTATGCCTGCCTTCTCGAATCACATTCCGATTCACACTAAATATATATATGCAAGGAAATGGGCAGTGGCCCAGGCACCAGCATTATATAAAAATCATGTAGGATGGGATGAGGACTCTCCTCCTCACAAAATCCAGTTAAAAAGTCAACCGACTGCACAAAGGCAGTATCCAATTAAGCAAGAAGCTAAAAAACAGGTCAGGGAGATTTTAGATCAACATGAATACCAGGGGGTGATTGAAACATGCACCTCTCAAATGAACAATCCTAAGTTTCCTGTCTCGTCTAGTCTTGGACTACAGACACCTAAACTCATGTTGCAAAACATTTTGCAGTACAAAATTCTCATAGTGCTGCACTAATGAATAACATAGTTTGTAAAAAATATAAAACAACATTAGACATATCTAATGGTTTCTTTTGTCAAAATATTGCACCAAAAAGCAGATACTTGACCGCTTTCTCAGTAATGGGGTCACAGAAAAATGTCTGTAGGCTCCCACAGGGATTCAAGAACAGCTCAGGAATATTCTCAGCCAGAGTAACAGAGTTACTACAAATATATGATGATGAGACATTATCTTAGGTCGATGACATCTATCTAACAGAAGACGACTTGGAGACTCACTTGAAAAGGGTGAACACCATAATACATGGGTTCGCTGCAGAGGGTTACAAATTCAACTCTAAAAAGTCTCGAATTGCACATCTGACAGTATTATTTTTAGGATACGAATTATCAAGTGAAGGAAAAAGCCTAGCGGACAACTTCTTAGAGAAGTGCGCTGTACTCCAAGCTCCAAAAACGCTGAAGAACTTACAAGCAATTTTAGGTTTCCTGATTTTCGGAAGAACTTACATTCTAAATTATGCGGAGAGGGTTAAACCTCTCTACAAACTAATTAAACCTGATTTAAAACCAATCAACTGGACTCAAAAACACACAGAAATTTTGAGATCATTGCAAACAGACATGTTAGAAAAAACAAAATTAGATACACGTGACAATACACGAATCCTTGTAATCCGAGTCATCCCAGGAAGATGCGGATTCACGTACCTGACCTCTAATGAGGGAGAAAAGGTACCAATTGCTTACAAATCTCACTTGTACACACAAGCAGAAAAAACATTCAGTCTCACAGAAAATACTGGGAATGCAGTGCAAACTGTTATAGCTAAAGAACGAGAACTAGCACATGGCAAAAGGATCAATGTCCTCACAGCGGAATCCGCCTTCGAGGCGCTATTCAGCCCAGTAAACCTGCCTACAGTGTCACTGGATCCGAAATGGATACAGTGGGAAAATTCTCTTACTGTGGATGACGTGAAATACTATTTTGCCCCGCACATGAAAAAACTGAATGATTTAACTTACGAAAAAGAATATCGTCCGCCAATCGAAATTCTTCCTCTACAAGAATACTCCTGTATAATCTACACAGACAGATTTGTACAGCACTACAATGTAGAAAATAAATCCTACGATGCAGCCTGCGCTATTGTTAAAGGTCGCTGGCTGTGCGGTAAATTCAGACCGAAAATAACAAAAACTGAATCACTGAGAAAATGTTCGGCTCAGCGAGCTGAAATCAGATCTTTAAAGATGGCGCTTGAAAATGCCGAACGTGAATTCCAGACACTAATCGTGTGCGATTCGCATTTTTGCGTCAACTCATACAATAATGATTTACCGAGCTGGATTCAAAATGATTTCAAAGATGACACAGGTGTCACAATCAAGCATAAAATGCTTTGGAAACAGGTAGTTCTTTTACAGAAAGAACTACAAAAGACTCATGAGATACACACTCTGAGTCATCAACGTGATGGCGTTCACGTTGCAGGGAATTAATTGGCTATTACAGCCACAGCGGAAGCAACTAAACTGGCTTCCGTAGCCACAAAAAAGCGTTCAGAAAAATACATAGACGGGGAAACCATGCTGGTAATTCCAAACACGAACCGGAGAAAGTTATTAATAGCAGACGCACACATGGGTGAAGGTCCAAGGCACAAACAGATGAAGGAATCTCTGACTGAATTACAATCAGTATACTGGTGGCCGGGGATGAACGTGCAACATCAAATATATGTAAAGAACTGTCCCGAATGTGACAGAGATCGAAGTAATGAACCGGTCCAGTCTGTTGCCCAATTACCATTTATAGACAGGGTAATGCTGTCTATATGCAAACCAGCATCCTATTAATTGTTTAAGACTAGATTCACTTAAAAAAATGTGGCCCCAGCGCTCGGCTGACGCCAAAACTGTTATAAAAGATCTGCGAGTCTTTATCGGCACATACGCAATTGCCATGTTCCATTCTGACCAGGGTCCTGCTTTCAGCTCTCGAGCTTATAAGAAGGCCATGGCCAGTATGGGCGTTGGGTTGCGATACTCTTGTCCATCAGACCCTGAGGGGAACAGTGTAGTGGAAAGAAAAAACCGAGACATAAAGCAATCTATAACAGCGAAGGTATTAGGTTCGGGTGATGGGTGGGTCAAACATTTAATAAGTGTCCAACTTAGTCTAAATAATTTGCCAAGAAATTCTCTAAAAGGTTTCAGCCCGTACAAACTATTGTTCGGAAATAGAATGCATGTTCAGGACCTCGATAATCAGGTTTCAGTGGTAAAAGATAAGAATAAAGACTTTGACATCAAAGATCGTTTGGCTGTTTTACAGGACTTGAATGAAACAAGAAAATCCTTAAGCAACATAAAGTTAAAGCAACAGCCAACTACCACTGAAGACACACCACCTGTCCCAACAAGACCTGTCTGGATTCAAAAGATTGGGGATCTAGTCAGAGAGAAAATAGCGGCGAAGAAGGAATTTGGGCCTTCTTACAGAAAAGCTGTACCTGTCTTGGCAATCATCGGAACAAGATCAGTAGTACTACTGCCTCTTTCTGGTAAAAAGCAGAACCGAGTTGTATCAATCGACCTGGTTAAACCACATCATGTGGCCTATAATCAACAGTGGACTCCCAAGAAACAACAGAATACCCAAATTTGCAACAATCCAAGAGGTTCAAACTGAAAGACTAATCACATTTGATAAACCTGCAGTGCACAGAGAGGGACAATGCAATAATGCCATCAAACTCGTGCCTCTTGAAACACAGATTGAAACAGTTCGTCATGAAACACCAGTCTACAATGATGTGGCATCAGAATGTGCTACCGAAAGACAAATTGAGAAAACAATTCCAACAATTGACAGAACTGCCTCTGGCTACTTTATCAACTTCGATACCTTTTCTGAAGATCAAAACGACCCTGAAGTGATGCCAGAAACAAAGACTTTTAAAGAAAAAGCAACAGAACTCTTTCGTCAACTCAAGGAAACTTACCTTATTTCAACATGGTTAGAGTTTTGGTTTGGGCTAGGTGTATTTTTCCTCCTGCTTTGGCTCATCATGATACTTTGTTTGGGAAAATTCATTGAAGGGAAATACAGTTCAATGGACACAGCAAGTCAGAACATCAACTTAGTTCTGAAACCACACAAATCATCTCACATGAAGAAAAGAGGACTATCATCAGTAAATGTCACAGCCATTCCAATACCCGGCAGGGTAGTGTGGGACAAAACTGACTATGAAGTATATGGCCCAGTCGAGATCTTGAAATATCCTCACCAGTTCAAGGTTTCGTTAAGTGACTTTGTTAAACCAAGTACATTTCTGATGATTGGGATTTTGAAAGTATAAATAATATGATGTCTAATTTAGTGTTGTCAGCAAGATTTACAGAACATGATTATTTACAAGGTTCGTCTAATTATGAACAGATGTACTGCTTCTCACATTACGCTGACCATTACTTACATAAATCTGCACAACCTAGAAATATTTTTAAATATAACCAATGGGAACATTGTGCTACTCCACCTAAAAGCAGTTCGAAAACATTCTATGAGAAATTCCAGTACATCTCAGGGTTTAACACAAGTGATGCAGAAACGTTTTATTATAAACTGTTGGATAAAACAGGGTTGAAAACTATGCTGACAAATACTAAATTGATGTATTCAGAAGCATTTTATGAAAAAATTATGACATTTGGTTTTGATTTTTGGAAAAATAATATTGAAACAAAAACCATCTGAGGTACAAAAGATTGGCAGGTACAAGGCCTAGAAGCATTATTTCGAGCCTGCATGATCCTCAAGATTCTGCCCCTCAAGATTCGCTCAGAGCCCAAGATCCTACCATTCAGGAAACTTCTTAAGACCCACTTGTTTCCATAGTAGTGATTAGCTGAGTCTCTCCTTCTGGTCTGTTGCGCCGGGATGCCCCCGGGTAAGATGAGCGCATTATAAATTTCATATTATTATTATTATTATTATTATTATTATCCCAGAACAAATATTGTTCTTAAATGACACAATTCACCAAACAACCTGTCTTGGCCTAGCTAAGATCAAAGACCTTAACAAACCGTCTATTCCAAAGCCAATACCTGATAATGCAACAACAGAAGTTGAAATAGACGTATCAAAATTTTTAAATCTAAACAGAACACATCCTGATTGGAAAAAGTGGTTAATCTGGCCTACTGACAAGAATAACTGTCAAGATAGATTCCTGAACAAAACACAGGGGTTAAAAATGACCAGACCAGACCCTAGATACTCCCAGAGACAACATCCAGGGATAGTAACAACATACAGTGTAGGGAAACGGTGCTTTGAATGGCTAAAATCATCCACACTGGCAGAAATTAAGCAACACTTATCTATACTTAAGGATGGTGCTGATTTGCGCGATTTCATTCTGGGACCACGCAAACAGCGTCAAAAACGCTTCATAGCGGCCAGCATATATGCGGCATACAACGAGGCTTGGAAAGTAACACAAATTCAAACAGCTGAAAAAATACGAGAGATTGATCGTATTAATTTGGAAAAATCACTTTCTGTTGTGGACAATGGGTTAATGACTCTTTCCTCCAGAATATATTCACTGGACAGTATTGTATCATCTGCCATCGATATAATAGACAAAGACTTGCTAATGTTACAGCATGGCCAGTCGCAATTGCGTTCTATTGTACAGCTAGGCTGGACACTGCAAAATCTTCATTCAGGCTATGTGCCATGGCGTTTAATCAACACAACGTCATTGTTTTCCATCTTTAACCTTACTGATAAACAAATCAACTTAGTACAGAAAGGAGCAGACTATACAATCCTGAGCATCGAAAAACTTGAGAGATTACCATTGACAATGACAGAAAGACCTGTCATTGAATGGATATTACACGGGATTATCACAATTCCGATAACAACTTTCCAATTTAAAAATTGCCTTAAATATATACCGACTGGCCAGTATGAACGATTGGGTAAAGGGTACATTAAGTCAGCAAGGAAATTACCATATACACACACATGCTATAGTGACAGCAACAAAAATGTATTTCTTAGTGGTGAAAATTGCAAACATTCACTAAGCGGTATACTTTTATGCCAGGGTATTAATTTACACGGTGCCTGTGAAGGAACTTCAAACAACCTTTCATGCCACCAACATGTCACACCTGCAATGTAATGTAATGTAATGTAAAATTTTATTTATATCGCGCAGCAATCGCTCCAATGGAGCATCTAGGCGCTACCTCCGGCAAATTACCAGATGACAAAGTGACTCAGAGTTGGACCAAAAACAGAGGCAAGCATCAAACTAGAGTTCTGGCCATGCTATCTTGCAGTTTAAATATCCAAGTTTTTAATTCTTTGCGGAACTCTGTTTCTTTATCCAGAGTTCTCAGGGCAAGAGGCAGAGTATTCCAAGCCTTTGCACCCAGTACTGCCAGGGACTTTCCTCCACGGGTTTTTAAACGAAACCTAGGAATCACCAGAGTATTGGAATTTGATGATCGTAGGTTTCTGGTTGGGCAGTATCTCTTGAATTTTTTCTGTAGATATAATGGTCCTGTTTTGTGCATTGCTCGAAATGTTATAATCAAAACCTTGAACAGGATCCTTTTTACAATGGGAAGCCAATGAAGAGCTTTTAATGCCCCTGAGGCTGACGATCTTTTTGGCCATTTTAGCACCAATCTGGCAGCAGCGCTTTGCACTAGCTGAAGCCTGTAAGTTACTTCTTTATTTGTGCCAGCATACAAACTGTTGCAATAATCTAAGCGCGACGTTACCAACGCTACTGCAACAGTTTTCCTCGCCTCCAAAGGGAGTAAATCAAAGAATTTCCTCAGGCTTTTGATTAAGCCAAAGCACATTCCTGCCACTTTTATTGCCTGCTGCTTGAAGGCGAGATTGGAATCAAACGTGACCCCCAGGTTCCGAGCAACTATGGTTGTATGAGGCGGTATTTCTGCCCTTTCTGGCCACCATTGCCTGGGAATAAAGTCATTATTTGGGCCTAGCGGAATGATCTCTGTTTTTCCTGTATTACATTTTAGGTGATTCTTCCGCATCCAATCAAAGGTGGCAGTTAAACATTCCTTGAATGTTTCTTCCCATGACTGGTTGTCCCTATCCGTAACCAGTATTAACTGCGTATCATCGGCATATGCTACTACCTCTATGCCAAAAGATGATATTAGTTTAATCAGAGGCGCAGTGTAGACATTGAATAATGTCGGGCTGAGGCTGGACCCCTGGGGTACTCCCATCGTCTGATGTTTTTCCGTGGAGGTAAATTCCCCCAGGGTTATCACCTGTCTCCTGTCCCTTAGGTAGTTTTCCAACCACTCTAGTACCGTCCCCTTCACGCCCGATGTTTTTAGCCGATCTAATAGGATGGCATGAGAGACCGTGTCGAAGGCCGCTGACAGGTCTAAAAAAATCAGGACGGCCTTCTTTCCTTGGTCTAGGGCAGTACGAATGGTGTCTGTCGTGTACAGTAGAGCCGATTCTGTTGAATGCTGGGCTCTAAACCCCGCCTGATTGGGATGCCATATTTCGTTAACTTCTAAGAACATGGTCAGCTGTTTGTTAACCAGTGATTCAGTGATCTTACATAATGCTGGAAGAAGTGAGATAGGTCGCAGATTGGAAAGAGTCGCAGGGTCAGGAAGGGGTTTTTTCTGTAAGGGTTTCACTGCCGCAAGTTTCCATTCCAGTGGCACATTGGCCGTGGAAAGTGAATGATTTACGATTTCGTTAATCATAGGGTTTACTTCATCTACCATGAGATGCAGGAGTCTTATGGGACAGGGGTCAAATGGGGACCCAGATTTTGTGGTTAGGATTGACTGCCTTGTTTCTTCCAGGCTAATTGGGCGGAATGTTGCTAACTGGTTCACAATTTCATCAGCACTTCCACTTTCTCTACTGGGTTCCAGAGAAGGAATTTCAAAATCTTTGGTTAGACCCTGTACTTTGTCCTCAAAATAATCAGCTATATTTTCGCAGAGGTCTTTTGAGGGTGGAATTTCCTGTGTTAAAAATGTGGGTTTATTAAAATCATTTACAATGTTAAAAATACATTTTTGTTTGTTTTTTGCAGCAACTATGGCAGATTCGTAGAATTTCCTTTTTGTTGATTTAATTCGCGCATGGTAGGTGCTTATAGCCCTTTTATATTTACCCCGCTCTTCCGTGCTATAGTTTTTTCTCCATCTGCGTTCTGCTCTACGGAGCTCCCCCTGTGCTATTTTTAATTCTTGATTGTACCATGGAGCTGATTTTTTCTTAGTATTCTGTTTTCGAGTCCTGTTTGGCCGCCCTGTCATATTTTTTAATTCAACCATCCATTCTCTGAAAGTGCTGGGGTCTGAAAACCCTGAGCCTGACCCGGTAGGCTTACAAACTCTAGCCATCTCAATGAGATTTGGATTTGCCATTAAGGCCCTCCATTCTTGTAGGTCAGCCTGGTCGTACTTAACCTTATTGTTACATTCCTTAGGGCTCTGAAAGGGGAACATGAATGGTACTAGAGCATGGTCTGTCCATGTTTGGGGTATTGGGAAGTTTGTCTTAAGCGATTGCAGATTGGTAGCTATGCAGTCAAGGGCATGACCTGCGTCATGGGTAGCTTGAACTGTCCCAATCTCTAGTCCGAGGACTTCCATTAATTCTTTAAAAGAGACAGCTGCGGTATCGGTGGTAGACTCCAAGTGTATATTCACATCTCCCAATAGTGTAAAGTTGGAGTATCTGAGCACCAGAGGACTCAGTGCCTCTCCTATATTTTCCAGGAAGTCTTTACATGTACCAGGTGGTCGGTAAATGAGGGCCCCCGCAAATGTCATGGTCTCGCTGATTTTAATGCAAAAACCCATCCCCTCCGCCTCCTTTAATTCAGGGAGTTCAATCACCGAACATATATATGCCTCCTTGTGAATTATAGCTATTCCTCCTCCTCGTTTATCTCCTCCTCTGTCTCTCCTTTGCATACTGAAACCTGGTGGCAAGGAGTGTACCATATCTGGGACACAGCACAGATTTAGCCATGTCTCCGTAATAAATAAACAGTCCAAGTTGTCCTCAACCAATAGATCGAAGACATGCTGGGCGTGTCTAGGTAGAGACCTAGCATTAAGAAGACCTCCTTTAAAAGTATCATTTAAAGCAGGTCTGGGAATAATCTGTGGCCAAAGGAAAGTATGGCCACAGTGTAGGCAGGACTCTGGGCCAGTCCCTGAGGCGGGGTCTAATCTGTGACAATCATTGTAAGCTGGCCGTAGGGCGAGTAGTGCCTCTCTGCTATAATTTTCTATCCTGTCCTCACCTGCTGCGGTCCAGCCCGACGGCCCGTCCGAGGCACGGACGGGCGCAGACGGGCTGGACTCAGGCGTGACTCCGGCGTAGGTCCGGCGAGTCCGCTGCACGCGTCCTGCAACACAGATAGAGCCTTTCTTTAAGCAACTCTCTAACGGGAGTTACATTCTAATAACGGATCACAGCTGTTGTGGCTTGATGCCAGGGAAAGCATATCTCGTAGGCGTAACTTCCATGGTCACTTGCTGTATGCAAGCATTGTTTCCAAACAGCCCTTAAGATTCCGAGACACCGATTTGGCCACCTTTGAATGTCTCTTCTATACGAATTGATACTTTAAGCAGAATGAAGTCTGTGCTTTTACAGAGAACTGTGCCCATAACGTCATCAAAAGAGACGTATGATCTCCAAGTTGCAAGGACAATATCGGAGATAGATGACCTTTTATCAACAAATTGCCCCGTGCATTTCACATAAATGCTTAGCCAAATTCTAAATATGTCAGATGCCGTAGGTATCTCAGGCGTATTTAAGACGATTTTTTTGGGACTGTTAACACCATTCAAAGCAATCCTAGGAATTATTCCTAATTTTGCCCATTCAGTCTTTGGCGACATACCCCTAACTTTGGGACTTGTAGCAGGCATTTTATTTTTGACCCTCCTGCTCCGATATGGCAAGCCAAAACAAAGACATGACTCCGGCAAGGATGGAAGGAACGATCCTAGCAGTACGCTACCGGGACCGCATAACTAGAGTCCTTGGATTGGCCAGGCTGAGAGATCTGAACATGACCTGGTTTCTTTCATTCAGACCTATATGGCAGACCTGCATCTTACCTGTGCTTCGATGTATGCTATGCGGCGAAGAATGCGTGTTAGACACCTGTCTTGCACTACCATCAGCGGTACCAATGGATATCGAAACTTTGCTAAGTCCTGTAACGGCTCACGCATCGTCTTGTCCCCAGCGGCTACCCATCCTGATACGGCATTCATTGAGACTCCTGTGCTACGACTAGGTGGCGGCAGTGAAGCGATACATGAAAGCAACATCACCCAGGTATGGCCTTCTGTGAGCATTGCTGATCCAAACATCGATGATAGCAATCATTCTCACACCTGCCAAGTTACAGCATTATCGACCTTGGTCGAACTGTCTCCCCTGAACAACAACAATGATTTTTTGGAAAATGCATTCCGGCGCACAGCGTTCCCCTGAACTCTGAATTCGGCTTTGAGTTTTGATCAACAAAAACTACTAAAAAGCGTTTGGAACTCTATTCCCCGTTCACCATGAATTTTTTTGGGGGGGGAATTGAACACTTTTTCAAAATATTTACCTTTTTCTGGCACGAAAACCTTTGCTTAAAGTAGAACTATTCATAAAGAGCAGAACTTCTATTTTTAGTAAATCTAGGGACAAAATACCTTTACCTCAGCCTCTAGCAACATTTTACAGCAAATGCATTTATATGTGATGAAATAATCTCGCCCTTCTTTTCTGTATAAAGATATATTTCATGTGTAATTTTTTCGCAAAATCGTTCAACTGATTACATATGCTATAATTTTTGAATGATTTCTATGCTTAAAGACGTACAGTACCTATATTTTCATGTATTTCAAATACACCATTTCAAATGCAATATGTATTTTGGGGTGGGAAGTATTACACGCGCATCTTATTGATTTAGTTTTTAGTAATTTGATGGACATAAATTC
Source organism: Lissotriton vulgaris (assembly GCF_964263255.1). Taxonomy (NCBI): domain Eukaryota; kingdom Metazoa; phylum Chordata; class Amphibia; order Caudata; family Salamandridae; genus Lissotriton; species Lissotriton vulgaris. The sequence continues at coordinate 10,984,879 of NC_141692.1, forward strand.
GTGGAGTGGGTGTCGAGTTCTATCTAGGACCCCGATCAATATTGTGACCTTATGCCCCAATACAGCTATAATCCATCCATACCCCTATAATGGCATAAACGATCAGAGCCATATTTAAGAAACTCGCCTCTGCAGCTCATTACAGTATATGACACACCAGAAGCCACTATCTTAGACTCCTAGATAACACACCGAGTTCTTTCAACAGATAAAACCCCCAGCAACATGGGAAAGCCCAGCTTGCTATGTTTTGATTAGTAATAGAACTCTAATGAGCACTGTAAGAACGACCGGTTCTTAGTGACATCTTTATTGACGTCTTATGTCCAAAAACTTACGTCAAACAAGGCACCTTCCAGGTATAAATATTACCAACGTTGCCTTAAGCAAACACAGCGGTGGTGGTGAATATAGGAGCAGAAAAGCTGTCCCTTGCAGAGCCCAGCAGATGCGAGAAGCCCACGGATGCTGCCCCTCCTCCTCCTTGACGCGCTGAGAAAGACGCTGTCTTTTCTCCTGCCGAGAAAATCCAGCTCCGGCGTTTCCAGCCTTCCCTTGCGGGTAACTGGGATATCGAGTCCTGAGAGGAGATACCAGACCTCCAACATTCTATTCCAGAGGTACAGTGTTGACTAAACCCTTAGAGAGAATTCTTAAAGCAAACTCTTGGCAAAACCAACTTAACTTAAACTGCTACTTACTTACTCCCTTCCATGTTATTAGGCTTAGGTCAGGTACACTGGGGTAGGCGTAGTTAGAAGCACCAGTTGAGGACGTTAGCTAAATGTACATATGAATGTTTATTCATTTTAACCATTGTATGGCTAAGAAACCATATCAATGCTTTTACAGTATTATTTTGCAATCCTCCTTTTACTGTACGCACTTTTTATAATAACAAGTCTTGCAATTGTGGCAATTCATTTCTTTTGTATGAGATTAAAGACTGTTCAATAAATAATACCTTTTATTGAAAACGCCCGTCTCTCTATTCTCTGCATCCTTGTGAAACTAATCTGCACAACTGACTGAGTGAAATAGCTGTCTATTGTTTCACACAACTCTTGAGATTGACTCTTATTCTAAGGAGCAAAGTTGTCATGTTTATGCGGTTGTTGGAAAACTGAATCCCTTCTTGTCTGAGCCAGGGGAGCTGATCACTTCCTATTCAGTCAAGAAAGTTTCCAGTGACCTCTGAGCTAGTTGGTACAAACCCAATTAAGTTTAGCATAGTCAGTAGAGACCTGGAAGACCGCACTTCTACGTCTTCACTGCTCTTTATGTTATTCCAATGCGCAGGGCCTATAGGGAAAATAGGAACTACACTACACAAGCAAACTTGGTAGAATCCGTAGTTTTGAATAATAGCTGAAAGTTTGTGCCAATGTTGTTTGGTTTGTCAACAATTGAATCCAGGAAGAAAAACTGTTGTGAGCTCGGAAACCATAGGACGGGATAGTGGTCCTTTTACACGAATGCAATTGGATTTTATTGAGATGCCTCCATGCAATAAGTTGAGTTATGTGATAGCGATCATCTGTCTATTCTCAAGATGTGTTGAGGCTTTCCCCATACGATGAAGTAATGCAGTGACTGTTGCAAAACTTTTATTACGAGAAGTGATTCAGAGAATTGGATTTCTCGTAACAATTGAATCAGATAGAGGAAGACACTTCCAGAATGAATTAATACAATTAATCTGTGAGGCATTGGATATTCAACAGAAATTGCATTAAAAACAGACTTGGGAAAATGTGTCTAGCAACTGAATTGAAATGGCCTGATGCTTTGCCACTTGTTTTAATGACCTTAAAAAGCATTCGAGACAGAAAGACTGGTTTACATCCACATGAAATACTGATGGGAAGAGTAATGAGACAAGCATTTGTACCCGTCAACAAATTGCTAACCATAAATGATGATATCATACTGGATTCATGTCGAGGACTTTCTGACACAGTTGATTATGTGTTTCACCAGGTTGGAAGTGATGCATGTACAAAAGAGAAAAATCCAACTTATGATTTATGTCCTGGAGATTGGATACAAATAAATGTACACTGTTTGGTTCTTAGGTGGGATAAGCCGAGGCAAGTGATTCTGGTCAGCACAACAGCAGTGAAATGTGCTAGTGTTAAGAGGTGGGTGCACGCCAGCCATACAATACGTGTGCCAGGGCGTGAGAATCCACAATTGCAAGAAGCAGAGTCTACTTCAGATTCTGATGCAGAGGAAACTGTTAAAAAAGTTCCAGATAAGAAAGATCGACCTGTGATGCAACATCTGGAAATATCAGATATAAGTTCAGCATCAGAAGCAAAGACAAACATAATTGAAATTCTAGATTCTGAAGATCGACCGGTAAGTCGATATCTGGAAAAAGGAGAAACCAGTTTGGACATTGAAAAAGGACAGAGCAAAACTGGTAAAAGAAAAAGTTCTAAAAGTCAAGAAGAAAGTCCCGAAAAGAGGAATATTGATCTTGAAACTGGAGAAAAAGAAATAACTTGCGATGAGGGTGAAATTTTAAGTACCTGTTATAAAGAAATTCCTTGCAAAAGAGCTGAATTGACTGAGAAAGAACTATATTCAAAAACTGAATTTGAAACAATAAAGTTTAAAATAAGAGGAAGTAAAGATAAATCTGGAACAGAGTCTGATGAAAGTGATGGAGAAAGCATTTTATTAAAAAGTTCAAAAAAAGGGGCTTGGAAAAACAAATAAACCAGTGAGCAAAAGGTTAAACAACATTAAAGCCTAAAATAAGATTTAAATAACACTTACCTTATCTTCTTGAAACTGCGAATGAGTGGGAGTCTTCACATGCGCATTCCTGGCAAGGAATGCTCCCGGAATGCGCATGCGCACGCTCTTGCGCATGTGCAGTTTCAAGAAGAAGGCTAGATGGAGAAGGAAGATGATCCCGCAATAAGGTACGTTTTTAAAATCATATTTTAGGCATTAATATTGTTTAATATTGCGGGCAGGAGGCGGGCCGGAGGCGGGCAGGCGTCAGGCATCGGGCGGGCGTCACGTAACGGAAATATGCAGAGAGACACGGAGATTGGTTCAATCTCTGTGCCTCTCCGCGTATGTTCCTTTACCGACTTCTGCCCACCACTAAAGAATTGGCCAATTGGAATAACAGAGAAAATACTTTTTAAAGCATACATATTTCAAATGGACACATATTTTTGTGTGGGAGCGTGGTAAAGAGACATTGTAAGTAGCAAAGAGACATTGCTAGTGGTAAAAAAAAATAATGCCTACTAATAATTCATTCAAGTGTGGGATAATATGTAGATGGTGTAGAGTGTGAGATAATATGTAGATGGTGTAGAATGTGTTTAACCTCATCGATGCGGCGCATATTTCCGCTGTGCGCTAACCGCAAACGGAAACCTATGCGTTCATGACGAGCTCAGCTCGTCATGAGCGTAGGAGAGGTGTACCTCATGACGTGCTTCCCTCGAGCCCTGAGCCGTTGCCAGGCGGGGTGGAGCCATCTACTCCTACTATCATGGTAAGAGGGAGTTATTGAACGACATATTTTTATGTCCTAATTTGTAATATCAATGAGACCAATGTGTGAACTTCACACTTGTTCATTAGCTCAATGTGCAACATACCATGATGCTTTATCCGTATGTAAGTGGTCATTATTCATGTATTAGTCTGTGTCTTTCTCTTCTCTCCCTCATAGTGACGAACATACTCTCTACAAACTAAAGAATACACCTCACAGATCAGGTGATCTTTTTTCATGTTGTAAGAAATATAAGTATTGAGTCACTATTAATTCATTTTATCACTTCACTTCACTTTTTGCAGTAGCATCTATACGTTTACCGGTCCTGATGAAAGCAATGGACTCGATAGTCCCTAGTAGTTTGCTGAAACATGTTGACCAATCTAATATCAGGGTAGATATTTGTTAAAACTACCTATGCTGCTTTTTAATGTTGGCGGAGCGAGCATAGAACCTAATAAAGTTTTCTTATTTCTGCTCACTCACCCAATTTTATATATCTTCACTCACCCTTTCCACACACCCCTTTTCACAGCACTGCAAATCAGTCACCCACCAAACGAATTGATGGGTAGTTTGTGACACTCTACCACTGTTTGGCCGCCACTTGGCTCTCGGGAGGTTATACCATCTGACCTCTCCTTGTCTGAGCCAGTGACGTACCAATGATTGTGAACAACAGGAATGCCAAATGATGAAGGGCGGTTCCGTGTGGTGACTGATGGATAACCTGTAAGTGATCACTGGTATCCAACAATTCTTCTTTTTATTATGGTTAGATGAGTTGACATTGTTCTGTTAGTTTAATGACCCATACATAGACTAGTTATACCCTCTGACACTCCTTTGTATTAGAAGAAACAGAGCTAAAATAAGATTAAAAGGAAATACAGAAAAACAAATTTAGAGAGAACGTTGAATGGGTGAAATTGAACTTGATGAATTAGATCATAAATTACAAGCTTGTTTCCGGGCCATGAAAGACATGGCATGGCAGTTCAGGCTGGACTGTTCCCATGAGGCACAGGGTCAGACTGATTTGCATATAGCCATGTCTGAACTGGGGTGGCAGAGTGGGCTAAAGAACGGTGATGGATTAAACCCAGATCTTTTGACTGGGTGTGAGTGTTTGATTGATTCAGATGCTCCGTCCATCACCACCCCTTTTGGACCGTTTTTGGCCGCCTTAAGTGTGGCAGGGTATGCTCAGATGTGAGTCCCTTGCTCACTTTGCCACTGGATTCAAGCAAGCCGGGCTGAAGACGGCTGGAATACCAGAAACCGGTCCTTGAAAGCTTGTTTCCGGTCCAGGGAAGACATGGTTTGTAGTTCGGGCTGGACTGTTCCCATGAGGCACAGAGTCAGACTGATTTGCATATAGCCATGTCTGAACTTGGGTGACAGAGTGGGCTAAGAACGGTGATGGATTAAACCCAGATCTTTTGACTGGCTGTGAGTGTTTGTTTGATTTAGATGCTTCGTCCATCACCACCCCCTTTTGTACCATAATACAAAAACAGCATGTTTGTTTTGCTTTTATAAAATGTGTATGTCTTATCGTGGAAAAAAGAAAATAAATGCCTTTGGTAAGTAAATAAAGCTATATGTATACTTCTGCTATGTAACTTACTAATAGGGAATATTAGAGTGGTGGGAGGTTAACAGAAAAAACTATAATTCTAAAATTCTAACATTTACTGTGTTTGTTTTCGCACTAGTTCTCATTGAGGCCTACGTGGCTTGGGCGCTGAAAATGGCTGCTGACTGCAGTGTTAGCATTGGCCTGAAAGAAAGAGCCTCTACGCATGCGCACAAAAGAAATGGTTGAATCAGCAGTGTGCCTCCTACACTGAGCAAACAATGTCAAGGTCAGCTTGGCCTAAAGTGTAAGAGGATGCCAAAAAGTTATTTGCATCTGAGACTGTGGGAAACAGAAGAATCAGAAGATAACATTTCAAAAGCAATAAGTGACAAGTTTAAACGGTGATGACATCCATGGGAAAGTGTGAAAACCGGCTCTGCCAAAAATGGATGAGGGGATTGTTGTCACCCCACTAATGGACCAATCAGACCTAACTATGGACCCTAAAAGTTTCAATTTTAGTCAGATAGTTAGTGAAAAAGGGTATAAAAGATCTTGTTTGACAAGGGTAAAAAAGCTTGCTACTTGGAATTAATTTGCACCACGACATGCTGTCAGATTGAACTATTTTATGGTGCTAGAGACTTCGAAATATTTTTGGACTTTCATTTTTGGAGCAATGAAGATGGCTGAATGCAGATATTTTGTTATGAGGTGTTGAGGAGAATAGAGAGGCCGATTGAGAGCGTGCAACTTGTTATTTCTTTGTAACGGAGCTAGGTAATATGATTTCTAATTTCATTTTTTTCTTTCAACATGAATTAAATAAATGCTAAATTCTCGCTGGTCTAAATAAACTAAAATTCAGTTTCCTAAATGAATAGATAAAGCTAAATATTAAAGTTTAAATTCGAGTTGTGTTTTATTTTATTTTAAATGTCATGACAGAATAAAAATGTTAATGTTATAGAAATTATTATGATTAAGCTAGTCTTGATCTCCATCAACTAACTTCTACTAGATGATCTATTCACCAAATAGCGGAGTGCCTTGGTGTAGGGTTTTTCCAGGTAACATGTTAGTATATATAGAATACAGCAAATGTGTATAATGTATATAATATAAATCCTAGGTACTTGTTAACCAGCAGCTCTACCTCTTTGTCACTGATTCAGATGTAATGTGTGTGCGTGTGTGACTCGCAATGTCATGGGTGCCACCGATGAGTAAATAGTGGTTGCATCTGGGTTAAGTGAATTGAGTATTAAAGGTTTTTAGAGAGCCGCGCTGGTTCACTACAAAATACCCAAAATTCACGGGGCCTGCTCCATGCTTATTTACAGTTTGTTCCAAGTGAAATGCTATATAAATTCAGCAGTTAAAGTTCCAACAAAATGTTGCCAGAAACACCTTACTTATATCCTGATTACAGAATGTTATCTCTCTAGCATTTCATTAGAGCTCTCTGTTGAAGCTGCAGTAGATCACTTGGGAGTGAGTTATGCTGGTGCCAGAAATACGCCCCAGAGAACACCATCTGAGTCTGACACAAGATTCTCGAGAAAAAGGCTACACTAATGGCTTTGTTGAGTGTACTTCAGAATGAGGTGACTTTTTTTGAGGTGACATTTTTTAGGATGTTTGAGCTAAGCTGTGTCATGTACAATACTGGATAGGTAAATAGCAGTGCATTTAAAATATGTGTGACAGTGAATTGCTAATTCTTTAGTGAACATTAAGCAAGTGTGCAAAAAGGACCACAACTTTATGTTATGTGTATTAGTAAAGCACACAACCCCCCGAGTGTTTCCAAATGCTCTTACCTTGCACTCCTGCTCTTCTTTCTTCACAAGGGTCACACGGTGCTCACTGTGTGCCCCGGACCCCATACAGAGCACACACAGGCGCTCCCCATCGGTTTCACAGAAGAGCTGCAGCCTCTCCCCGTGCTCCTCACACAGACTTTCTGGTGGTATCTGCAGTTTCTTCAGTGCCTCCACTATGTTTGCTAATCTCTTATTTGGTTTCATTTCCTTTTCGAGGTCAAAGCGCTGCTTGCATTCCGGGCAGGCTTTCTCCAGGTCCTCCTTACTCTTAAATGTGTTAAAGCAGGAGAGGCAGAAGTTGTGTCCGCAGTCCAAGGTCACAGGGTCAGTGTACAGGTCCTTACAGATGGAGCAGGTGGCTTCTTCTAACAGCACGGCCCTGGGGTCTGCAGCCGCCATGACTGCAACAAGTGGTGCTGGGCTCCGTTCAGCAATATTACTCCAAGTAGTGCAGAGCGGTGTGAGCTGCGCATGACTGGAATGTAGTAGAACTGGATAAACAAAAACCAGCACTTGCAGATACGAACTACTAGCGGAGAGAGGAAACCACATGGATAGTTCTGAGCCTAGCCACTCTGACTATGGACAAAGAGGGTTGTCCCTGTGTGTGGTGCAGTGTTCCAGGGTCCACCCTTTGTCTGGCGTTTGTGGTATTGGCCCTGGTTGTGGTGCAGTGTTCCAGGACCCTGCCTCTGGCTGAGATTTGTGGTGTTGCCCCTGTGGGTTGGTCAGTGTTCCAGGGCCCAAACACTCGCTGGGGTTTGTGGTGTTGGCCCTGTGTGTAGTGCAGTGTTCCAGGGGCCAGCCTCTTTGTGAGGGGTTGTGGTGTTGGCCCTGTGTGTAGTGCAGTGTTCCAGGGGCCTAGCCTTGGGAAGCGTTTTGTGATATTGGCCCTGTTTGTGGAGCAGTGTCCTGTAGCCCAGCTTTTGGCTGGGACTTGTGTTGTTGCCCTGTGTGTGGAACAGCGTTCTAGGGCCCTGCCTCTGGCTGTGGTTTGGTGTGTTGGTCCTGTGTGTGTTGCAGTGTTCCAGGGTATAGACTCTGTCAGGGGTTTGTGCTGTTGATCCTGTGTTTGGAAAAGTGTTCCAGGGCCCAGCCTTTGGCTGAGGTTTGTGGTGTTGGTCCTGTGTGTGGTGCAGTGTCCAATGGCCCAGCCTTTGGCTAAGGTTTGTGGTGTTGGTCCTGTGTGTGCAGGAGTGTTCCAGGGCCCAGCCTCTGGTTTGTAGTTTGTGGGATCAGCCCTGTGTGTGCTACAGAGTTTCATGGCCAGGCCTCTGGCTGGTGTAAGTGGTGTTAGCCCTGTGGGTGGTGCAGAGTTCCACGGCCCAGCCTCTGGGTGGGTTTGTGTTGTTGGCCCTGTGTGTGCTACCGTGTTTCATGGCCCAGCCCCTGGCTGGGGTTTGTGGTATTGGCCCTGTGAGTAGTGGAGTGTTCCAGGGGACCAGCATCTAAAGTTTGTGGTGTTGGGCCTTGTGTGCGGTGCAATGTTGCTGGGCCCAGCCTCTGGCAGGGGTTTATGGTGTTAGATATGTGCATAATACAGTGTTCCAAGGCTCTGTCTCTTGCTCGGGTTTGTGGTGTTGGGCCTGTGTGTGGTGCAGTGTTCCAGGGCACAGACGCTCGCGGGGTTTGTGGTGTTGGCCTTGTGTGTGGTGCAGTGTTCCAGGGTCAATAGACTGGCTGGGGTTTGTGGGGTTTGCCCTGTCATTGTTGGACTGTTTAAATATTAAATGTGTTATTGGAGAAAGAAAGTTAACATTAGACAACATAATGACTTGTCATTTGTTTCTGGACCATTGAAGTTAAAAAAAACTAAGCCTGGGCATAGTTCGCGTAGCCGCACTCCGCGAGCTACGCGAAGATGCACTTGCACTCCGCGAACTACGCATAGCTCCGCGAGCATGCGTAGTAGCTTGCTTGACCTGTTCGCAAGCCATTTTTCGTCTTCGGGAGCGCCGTGGAACTCTGGAACCTGCTCGACACCACATCTCCAGACGTCGCCTTCCTCACGGAAACATGGATGAACGCCTCCTTAGCGCCCGACATCGCCGTCGCCATCCCGGACGGACACAAGATCCCCCGGAGAGACCGCGTCAACGAGACAGGAGGAGGCATCGCCATCGTCCACAAGAACACCATCCGCATCACGACCAACTCAGACGACACCCTCACAGCCGCTTAACATCTTCACTTCCAGATACACACCGACCCCAAGACCACACTCAGAGGCACCCTCATCTACAGACCCACAGGACCTCGCACACAATTCAGCGAAGACATCGCAGACTTCATCAGCCCGCACGCCCTCGCCTCCGCTGACTACATCCTCCTAGGGGACCTCAACTTCCACCTGGAGAACAACAACGACAACACCACCACCACCCTGCTGGACAACCTCGCCAACCTCGGACTCATGCAACTGGTGAACACCCCCACCCACTACACCGGACACACGCTTGACCCAGTCTTCTCCTCCAGCAAGTACATCTCCTTCAGCCACTCCACCGGACTCCACTGGACAGACCACAGCTGCGTCCACTTCAGCTTCAGAAAGACCACAACTCACCACCACCCGCAACAGGTTCCCCGCAGGAACTGGAACAAGACCACCACCGACCAGCTCACCACTTCACTGAGCCAGAACCCGCCCGCCAGCTCAACGGACCCCAACCAAGCAGCCAACAACCTCACACAGTGGATCACCAATTGCGCTCGCCCAACCAGCCTCGACCACTCGCAGTCCGCCTTCCGCGCCAACCACAGCACCGAGACCGCCCTCATCGCAGCCACTGACAACATCCGAGCCCTGCTCAACAACTGGGAAACAGCGGCCCTCATCCTCCTGGACCTCTCCGCAGCATTCGATATGGTCTGCCACCGCACCCTAGTGCAGCGCCTCAGCAACATCGGAATCCAAGAGAAGGCACTGGAGTGGATCATCTCGTTCCTCACCGGAAGAACCCAGAGAGTCCGCCTCCCCCCGTACAGATCCAAGGCCACCGAAGTCATATGCGGCGTACCACAAGGATCATCACTCAGCCCCACCCTCTTCAATGTCTACATGAGCCCCCTCGCAGCCATCGTACGCCAGCACAACCTCAACATCATCTCCTACGCCAACGACACCCAGCTGATCCTCTCCCTCACCAACGACCCAGGAACCGCCAGAACCAACCTACACGAAGGGATGAAAGACGTAGTCGAGTGGATGAGGAACAGCCGCCTGAAACTGAACTCAGACAAGACGGAAGTCCTCATCCTTGGATCATCACCTTCCGCCTGGGACGACTCCTGGTGGCCCCCTGCCCTGGGCAGCGCACCCAAACCAACGGACCACGCACGCAACCTGGGCTTCATCCTGGACTCCTCCCTCTCGATGACCAGACAAGTCAACGCCGTCCAATCATCATGCTTCAACATCCTACGCATGCTCCGAAAGATCTTCCCATGGCTCGCCAGCGAAACCAGGAAGACGGTCACACAGGCACTCGTCACCAGCCGACTGGACTACGGAAACACCCTCTATACCGCAACCACAGCCAAACTCCAGAAAAGACTCTAACACATCCAGAATGCCTCCGCACGACTCATCTTGGACATCCCCCGACACAGCCACATCTCCGGACACCTGAGAGACCTTCACTGGCTCCCCATCAGCAAGAGAATCACGTTCCAACTCCTCACCCACGCACACAAGGCCCTCCACGACCTGGGCCCCAGGTACCTCAACAACTTCCTGACCTTCTACACTCCCACCCGCCAGCTACGATCGACCAGCCACGCCCTCGCCGCCATGCCACGCATCCGAAGATCCACCATGGGAGGAAGATCCTTCTCCTACCTGGCAGCCAAGACTTGGAACTCCCTCCCCATCCACCTCCGCCTGACCCAAGACCACCTCTGCTTCAGGAAGCAACTCAAGACATGGCTGTTTGAGCAGTAGCGGACCCCCCTCCCCCAAGTGCCTTGAGACCCTCTGGGTGAGTAGCGCGCTATACAAATATCCTGATTGATTGATTGATTGATTGCCTGCATGCTCGGGATGTGTAGCACGCGAAGTTACCCATGAGGTTTGTCCCGCCCGCTCCCGTCCCCTTATTTCCGGTCACTACTAACGTGTTCGCGAGTTATTCTGTGCCAGATTGCAGTTTCTGCGTGTTCGGCAACTCGATCTTACCGACAAGCATCCTCGCGCACGCGAAAATGCTATTGAGCGCGCGAGAACTATGCTACGCAGCAGTTTGCGGAGTATTCGACAACTTCGCGTTCTCCGCGGAGCGCGGAGTTGCCGAAACTCCGCAAACTCCGCAAACGGAGCGTAGTTCTTCGCCCAGGGTTAAAAAAAACCTGCTAAACATTTTCTTTCAATAATATATGAACTTGAACAAATTTAAAGTTTGTTACAAAATTAATGCATCAGATACAGCCTAGTAGACAACATTGCTTTACAACAGTGTTAAATGCAACGTGACCATGTAAAGGGCTTAAAGTTTTTATGACTCATCAGGCAGAGTTGCTTTGCTGGCTTTTCATGGTCGAGTCAATAGGAGAGTCAGCAATGTGATTAGCGGACACGGGGAGAGTTGGGGCCTAGATTTGCTTTTGATTCTATATATTCTGTGTGCATATATTACTCCTTTAATTTAGTCATGTATTAAAGTGGGCAAAGGACACTATATAAATATTATGCTTGAAAAAAAAATAATTATAGCATTTGCTAATATTGCTGTTTTGCTGCAGTACAACTAGAACACCCACCCCCTCAGTAACAAGGGCACATTTTGTTAGATAAATGTCTGCTCCTAGTTGATCTAAAATTAAATAGTTTGAGGCCAAGGCAGGAGTTAAATAGAACAAGTATTGGCATAGCCAATAAGTCTCGATTTTGGGACCTTATAAGTGTTTAGCCATGCAGCAGTTGATGTTGTTGCACCAAGGATATTGTGCTGGATAACTAAATACAAAAGCGAGATTTATTGGCTATGCCAATGCTTGTTTAACTTGATATTGTGCCAGGCTCCTTCTCCAACCATTGCCGTGTACTTCACCTCCGTATCCGTGTTATCCCTGATTCCTAGGTAGCAGCATTGCTGTGTGTAATATTGTGCCACGTAATGTAACACAATGACGTTCGGAACACATAAGTGGCACCCAGTACCTAACCCATACATCTCGTTGATAGGCGCCCAGTACCTAACCCATACATCTCATTGGGAGCATGTGTTATGTGTTGTGTGTGTATGTATGTGTTGCTCCTAGCCTGGAACGGGTGTGCTCCCTAGCAGAGCTGCAGCTTACCTCTTCTCAGGAAGCTGGCTCAACTTAAAAACGCATGCAATAACGGGGTCACAATCTTTCTTACAGTAATCACCATGGTGAATGTGGTGTTAAATGTATACCCCGGGAAGAGATGACAAGGCTACTTCGTGTGCACGTAAACTCTTTATTACAGAGGGATAGCAGGCATGCATATATGGCGGTGTCCCACAAGTATAGAACTACCAAAATATCGAATAAAAAATATAGAAGACAAAAATATCGACTTCCTATCTCCAAACAGGTAAGTACAAAAATATCGAATCAAAAATATAGTTGCAAAAAATATATAGTCAAAATATTGCATTTTTTTAAATGCTTTAAAGTAATTAAAAATTAATGAAATAATACATATAATTAACTTAAACATACTTAAAATACGTAAATAACCTTAAAATTAATAAATAATTAATATAAGTAAAAAAAAAACATACAAATTGATTTATTTATATATGTATATATATATATATGAACGTAATATTAATAAAAAATATAACATATTTTTACCGTGGGATAGCGGAAAGGGTAAAATGTACTATTACCACTCTAGTGAGTGCAAAAGTAGAGAAAGCGTTGGATAGCGTAGGGGTAAAAATTACTATTCCCACTCCAGAGAGTGCAACAGTAGGGAAAGCGTTGGATAGCGTAGGGGTAAAAATTACTATTCCCACTCCAAGGAGTGCATCAGGAGGAAAAGAGTTGGATAGTGGGAGGGTAAAAATTACTATTCCCACTCCAAAGAGTGCAACAGTAGGGAAAGCGTTGGATAGCGTAGGGGTAAAAATTACTATTACCACTCCAGAGAGTGCAACAGTAGGGAAAGCGTTGGATAGCGTAGGGGTCAACATTACTATTCCCACTCCAGAGAGTGCTACAGTAAGGAAAGCATTGGATTGCAAAGGGGTAAAAATGACTATATGAACGTAATATTAATAAAAAATATAACATATTTTTACCGTGGGATAGCGGAAAGGGTAAAATGTACTATTACCACTCTAGTGAGTGCAAAAGTAGAGAAAGCGTTGGATAGAGTAGGGGTAAAAAATACTATTCTCATTCCAGAGAGTGCAACAGTAGGGAAAGCATTGGATACCGGGAGGGTAAAAATTACTAATCCCACTCCAGTGAGTGCAACAGCAGGGAAAGCGTTGGATAGCGTAGGGGTAAAAATTACTCTTCCCACTCCAGAGAATGCAACAGTAGGGAAAGCATTGGAAAGCAGGAGTGTAAAAATTACTATTCCCACTCCAGAGAGTGCAACCGTAGGGAAAGCGTTGGATAGAGTAGGGGTAAAAAATACGATTCTCATTCCAGAGAGTGCAACAGTAGGGGAAGCATTGGATACCGGGAGGGTAAAAATTACTAATCCCACTCCAGTGAGTGAAACAGTAGGGAAAGAGTTGGATAGCGTTGGGGTAAAAATTACTATTCCCAATTCCAGTGAGTGCAACAGTAGGGAAAGCGTTGGATAGCGTAGGGGTAAAAATTACTATTCCCACTCCAGAGAGTGCAACAGTAGGGAAAGCGTTGGATAGCGTAGGGGTCAACATTACTATTCCCACTCCAGAGAGTGCTACAGTAAGGAAAGCATTGGATTGCAAAGGGGTAAAAATGACTATTCCCACTCCAGAGAGTGCAACAGTAGGGAAAGCATTGGATAGCGGGAGGGTAAAAAGTTACTATTCCCACTCCAGAGATTGCAACAGTAGGGAAAGTGTTGGATAGCGTAGGGGTCAAAATTACTATTCCCATTCCAGAGAGTGCAACAGTAGGGAAAGCGTTGGATAGCGTAGGGGTAAAAATGACTATTCCCACTCCAGAGAGTGCAACAGTAGGGAAAGCATTGGATAGCGGGAGGGTAAAAATGACTATTCCCCCTCCAGAGAGTGCAACAGTAGGGAAAAAATTGGATAGCGTAGGGGTCAAAATTACTATTCCCTCTCCAGAGAGTGCAACAGTAGGGAAAGCGTTGGATAGCGGGAGAGTAAAAATTACTATTCCCACTCCAGAGAGTGCAACAGTAGGGAAAGCGTTGGATAGCAAAGGGGTCAAAATTACTATTCCCACTCCAGAGAGTACAACAGTAGAAAAGGCATTGGATAGTGGGAGGGTAAAAATTACTATTCTCACTCCAGTGAGTGCAACAGTAGGGAAAGCATTGGATAGCGTAGGGGTAAAAATTACTATTCCCACTCCAGAGAGTGCAACAGTAGGGAAAGCGTTGGATAGTGGGAGGGTAAAAATTACTATTCCCACTCCAGTGAGTGCAACAGTAGGGAAAGCGTTGTATAGCGTAGGGGTAAAAATTACTATTCCAACTCAGAGAGTGCAACAGTAGGGAAAGCGTTGGATAGCGTAGGGGAAAAAATTACTATTCTCACTCCAGAGAGTGCAACAGTAGAGAAAGCGTAGGATAGCGTAGGGGTAAAAATTACTTTTCCCACTCCAGTGAGTGCAACAGTAGGGAAAGTAAATAATTCATATATTAATTAAAGAATATATATATATTAATACCAATTAAAAATGTATTAAAAATAATTACAAATGTAATATAATAGAATAATTAATTAATCAAATAAATAAACAAATAAAAATTATTTATTAATACTCATTATCTATTAATACAAATTTATTACCAATTTACAATTAATTAATTAGCAAATGACAAATAATTAACAATTAATTAAAAATAAATACCAATACATAATTTAAAAAATGTAATTAATAACAATTAAATTACTTCCCACCCTATTCCTCTATAAACCCACAACCCGCTACAGTAAATAAATTAATAAAATATACATAATTATCAATTAATCAATTTAAAAATAAATAATTACCAAATATAATTAAATTAATTATCAATAAAAAATGAATTAACATTTAATTCAAGATAAATACCAATAAATAAATTAAAACATTTAATCAATTATAATTAAATTACTTCCCACCCTATTCCCCTATAAACCCACAACCAGCTACAGAATTAATTACGCAAAAATTAAAAACCATAAAATTCATTACTTAAAATACATTTTAAAATAAATATACACTTTTCACACATATACTAACATAAAAACACTTAAAAAAATTCGATATTATTAATAAATCGATCTATTTAACATCTATATTATATACTTCGATACTGTGAATTTCTATATTTATGTAAAACGATGTTAACTTTCTTACCTCAAATTTGATATTTTTGTTGTCTTTATTCTGTCCATTCGATATTTTGTCCATTACATTCGATATTTTTGTTGTCTATATTCTGTCCATTCGATATTCTGTCCATTCTATATTTTTATTTCGATATTAATGTAATTCTATATTTTTTACTCAATATTTTGACTGTATATCTTTCCGTGAGGCGCAGCGAGGGTGACTTGGGTGCAGAGTGCTAGACTGCAACCCACATATGTTCCCCCTTTAACAACATTACAAAAGGCCTAAGAACAAGTGTCCAAACTGCCTGAACTGCGTGAACGATTGGTTGTGCGTGAGAGCACTTCCGCACATAATCTCTGCATGGTGGCCCTTCACCGGAGGGGTCCCGGATATCTTTGTTGTCCGCTCATGGTGGGGGCCGAGGGGGAGAGAGAGAGAGAGAGAGAGAGAAAGAGAGAGAGAGAGAGAGCCCCTTCTGGCGGTTTTTACAGGTGGGGTGGATTAGACACCCTGGGGTTCTACGTGGTAAAGTCATTGAATCTTCGTGATCCCACTATTCTTCTGTCTGTGCGGGTATGTATACAGGAGGCTTGCTCCTCATGTGTTTCTCTCTCCTAGCTGTTGTTGTGAGAGGTGGATGCTCCTTGCCTTATCTCTGATACGTTCGTAGGATCAGGTGCTCGGGGCGGTGTGTGTTGAGGTATGGTATGGTTGTTTTTTTCTCCTGCGGGCTCGGTGCTGCCCCATGCCCCCCCTTTTGGGCTGCCAGACTCGGATCTGTTGGTAGCTACGTCGTCTTCCAGATCCACAGTCGTCCCTTGAGAACAGGCTGTGGGAGGATTTGTTGACCTGCCACTGTAGGACCTTGTTGCACTTTGCCATTCTGCTCTGTGACCATACTTTTCGATCGCTCAGAAGTGCTGAGCTGGAATACAGTTCTCGGACTTGGAGGGGTGGGCTGAATTTGCTGTACCCTTTCCTGCCGAAGTGGCCCAATTCCACTCTTACACATTCCCCTCGGGCATAGGAGAATGCTCGCACTCCGTGCGTTCTGTCGTAATTGTCCTTGTATATCTTTTGAGCTTTCTGTATGTTGCTTCTAACCACTTCAGGTGTCCAGCGGCTTTGAAGTTTAAAGTCCATCTATGCCGTGTTTTCTCTTGTAAACAGCTCCCTACCTCGCAAGATTCGGAATGGACTGTACCCTGTGAGGGTGGGAGTAATGAGGTAGGCCACACAGTGTTTCTGATTTCCGTCTCCCAGTTCTTACCCGCGCTGACAAACACACACAAACGTTTTTACATTGTGATGACTTTGTTCTGCCTGGCACTCACTAGAGGTGTGCACAAATAATTGCTGTCTCACCAGTCCTGATTGGTCTCAGTCTTGGATACAATTAAAGCTGAAACCTGTTCTTCTAGCAGGGAATCAGGGGTTTAAAATATTGTTGCATCTATTATTTAAGCCCTTTTGCAGAATGTTTAGCTCTTCCACTTTGGTTTGTTGTAACTAGTGAACCAGTTGATCTTCTAGTGCAAGTTCGGTACCTTTCCACCAGCTTAATTGTTACCAACTCGTAGAAGTAGAAGTATAAATGCAACAAACACTGACTCACAGCACATTCTCCCTAACATACTACACAATCGAGGACAAACATATCACACTGACAACCCGCTCGTGTAGGCTAGCACACAAAAGCTGTTCACTGCACCATCAAGCACAGAACACCACACCACCACCCAGTCCATGCAGGCAACGCTCATGGGGACCACATAGCACCACCAAGCACAGACATATCATGCCACAACTTGGCTTCAAGCAGTCTATCACAACAAAACCGCACAAATCACAGACAAAACACACTGTCACACAGCTTGTGCAGGCAATACACAAGGCACCACACAGGACCATCGAGCAAAGACACCCAGCTCATGGGGCCTAGCACCCAAGCACCATCAAGCACAACACAGCCACTGAGCTTATGTAGGGAACACACAAAGGAACCACACTGCACCATCAAGCACAAATACACCATCCAGCCTGTGCAGGCTAGCATCGCACTCCACCAACATCTCTCACATGCTCATAACAACATCCAGGTCATGTAAACTTGTGTACAAAGAAAGATCAGAGAAAAGCACCATGCACAGACAGTAAACAATTGTATCACAGAGAGACAACACATAGACACCCCTCACAGACCTCAGACAAACACATCAGATGCAACCTTGAGAATCCAACAGACATTTGCTCCAAACACAGACACTTGTCACACACACATCAGACATCAAAATTCAGACTATAGCCTAAGATGCAGATAGAACACACAAATAGATACAGACATCACAATCAGACACAAAAAACAGGCATATACATCAGGGTAAGACAGACATTAGAATAAGACGTCAGATCCAGAAATCACACAAACATCAGACCCACATATCAGACTTTTACACAGAAATCATACACATACCACAGTCAGTCAGACACTGACATCAGGGACACACCACAGTCTCTCAGACACAGATATTCAGACACAGACATCAGACACATACCACAGTCGCAGAGACATCGGACACAGACATTGCACCGAGACACAGCATGTCCACTCATCCTCTGTCTGAGAGACGCGACCCAGAGAAGACATGAGGACGCCCCTGGCGCCACTCCTGGCCGCTGCCCTCCTTTTTGGGCTCAGTAAGTCGGTCTCTGGTCACTGTCGGCTCTGCCCCTGCCTTGGGTTTGATTTCCCTCACAAGCGCGAGAGTGTTTTTTGTTATCTATTCTGAACCTTCAGTAAGAATTTCCCCGACAACCACTGCTGCCCTTAGATTTCAGTTGACATCCAGTGGCCAGAACGTGTACATTTCCGTTAAAGGAGGAGCATACACAAACAACGTTACCCCCGCTACACCTCCCCCTTTATCAAGTACAATAGCCCAAACCAACCAGGCTAAATGCACACAACACGTTAAGTGTGACACTTCCAGATATGCAAGTTCAGACTACGAGTTATACAAAAATAACCCTTGAAATAAGTACAATGCAGTTCTATAATATCCCTACTTCTTTAGGTCTCACCTTTGCAGTGTGCATGAGTTGCATTGGAGGAGACCTTTAGTAATTGATTCTGTTTTTGGCCCCAAAACGTGCATGTGTTGCATTGCTGTCAATGGCAACGCGTGAACATTTTGCGATTCCCTTGCGGGAGCGAGCTTTGAAACCATCCGCTTGTAATTAACAGATGGTTCCTGCTCGCTCCTGCAAGGGAAACAGGCGCAGGCCCCCTCCTCTCACCCCACCCCCTGCTGCCTCCTCCCCTTTCAGCGCGAGGCACAAGCGCTTGATTTTGTTTGTGTGAAGCACTTCATGAGTGTGTATGTTTTTGAACTGTCATCTCCAAGTCCTTGTGGCTCCCTGCACTCCGTGTTCTTCTGTGCCACCCAAGTTTTTTAACTCGATATTAATGAAACTTGATATTAAAAACTCGATATTTTGAGTGTATGCCATTGCCCAGTGTACAGCGCAGAGTATAGATGGTATGCGCGGATGTAGATATGGCACGCCCAGCGTACAGTGCAGCATACAGAGGCTTCAAGAGGGGGCTGCAGACTGGAGTGATGTAATGGGCAGTTACCCATTCAGAGTGGAGGAGAATCCCTACCAACCCGCCTCTCCCGTATTTCTGGCTTAAATGCTGGTATTTGCTGATTCGTTGTTTCACCCCCACTTCTAATCCATGCAGTTTCCTATGTTCAGACTTCATACCAGATGTATCTGTGTGTGTTGTTTGCTTCTGTCTGTGTGTGACGTCCCTTGTATGTCCTTGATAATACAAGTAAAGTGAACCAGCTACAATAATTCACTGGGGTTCCTCTGGCTGTGCCCAAATATGCTTGCAACACAAGGGTTCTTTTCTTTCAGGTTGGGAGGGGCAGAGCAGTACATGTTTTGCATCGCTGCTAAGTGGTGGTGTGTATCTTGGGTCATTTTTTCAGCCAAGCCTTAATTGTTAGGCAGCAGTACTGTTCATAGTGTCATTTTGAGAAAATGTTTGAATTGTTGTTGAAAGCTAAGCGTGCAAGCTGTGTGCATCAGTGAGCATCTGAGAGTGTAGTATATACACAGTGAGTCCCTGTAGTGCGAGGGCCGTGATCTGTGCGTTCTGTTCAACATCCTGTAATTCTGGAAAAATCACTTAATCTCCAAGCGCCGACCAAATAATGGATCTATCCTAGTATAACATAACTGGTTCCCGTGTAAAGCGCACCAATACCCGGGTAGAGTTTGTACTATATAAATCTGCAAAAAAAAAATAGACTAAGTGACATGCTCCCTAGCTGTATTTCTTTGGGTTGTTATTTGCATTCGCTCCTGCACTTGTTTGCAACCCTAATAAATGCAGTGAATGTCCCTTGTGCAGATGGCTTTGATAAAACAAACTCAGTTCGTCCGACTTCCGTGACACTGTAAAGACGTGCTGGCCCAATATTCTTTCTCCCCAACAGTCTGCCGTGAATAGGAGGGTTTGTCTACTTTAATGGAAGGCTTTTGGTGAGGCGACAGAGCCGGAGTTCGAGAGCTGGCGTCGATCAGTCCGGAGAGCAGTGCGAGTCGGGCGGTGCGTCGCGAAACATGCGAGGCGGTGCCCAACTCCGGTGCGGTCACAGGACTTGTAGTTAGCAGCAGGGACCTCTTCGGTCAGACCAGTATGAGTCGGTGTAGCGAGGCTTTGCACGTCGCGGTGTCCATCAGTCGCAGTGCAGGCTACGGCTCCATGACAGCATCAGGACTGAGTCGGTAAGCGCAGAGCTTGTGTTTTTCGAGGCGTACGTTGCTTGATGCGGTGCCTACAGGACACCGGACCGGTCGTGAGAGTCAGTCACAGCTCCCTGCCTCTGTAGCCACTGAAACAGCATTTCAAGCAGCAATTCACAAGGGCTGGTGAAGTCCACTGGTCCTGGGAATTCAGTCAGGGGGCAAGCTCTCTTCCAATCCCCCAAGCTAGTTTCTCCTCAGTTTCTTCAGGTTCCTTCTCCTCAGCAGAGGTTTTGTCTTGTAAGTCCAGAAGTGATATCATTTCTTGGGATCAGGGTCCCAATACTTATACCCCAAAATTCCTTTGTTCTCTCAGGGGAGAAGGGTCTATGCCCAGTTCAAGCCATTTCTGAAGCACTCTGTTTACCAGACTTCTCCTTTCCTTTCACAGTGCAGGACAGGAACATCAGACGCCCCAGTGGAAGTGGAGCCAGCAATATGGAAGGCACGTACAGTCCTGGAGCACTTTGTTAACAGTCTTCCTTCTCTTCTTTCAGTGTGCAGGGCAGAAACATCAGACACACCACAGGGGGTGGAGCCGGCATTGTAGAGGGAAGGCCCAGCCCTATTCAGGTCCCAGGTGCAACTCCTCCCTCCCATCTAGATGCAGAACTCCCTATTCACCACCGGGCAGCCCCAGACTGTCTCTTGGAATCCCCCAGCCCTGTCACTCACAAAACCAGACAAAGGAATACACAACCTCGCAGAGGCAGTCTCAAATGGTTAGGCCAGCAAATACCTACTTTCTAAAAGTGGTATTTGCAAACACAGAATATTAAAATAAACTTCACTAAAAGATGTATTTTATTATTCTGAGTCCAGGCATACTAAACTTGAATTTCTACCATGTTATCTGAGTCTGCTAGGATTATAAACATGTAATAATCTAGCAGCCCATTCTGGGCTATGGAGAACAGGTAGCCTTGTAATAGTGAAAAACGAAAACAGTTGTAATTCACTGTTAGGACATGCCACACACACCAGGGCTTGTCCTACCTTATACTTACAATGCACCCTGCCCGTGGGCCTACCATAGGGGTGACTAATATGAAGTCAAGGGAAGGTTTAGGGACAGGCAAGTGGGTGCCCTTGCCCAGTCAGCATGACAGTACTAGACTGCACGCAGGCTCTGCAATTGCAAACCTTACACATGTTTTACAAGGCCGCTTCTGTGGGTGGCACACCCTGCTGCAAGCCCACTAGCGGCATTTGGATTTACGTGACCAGGGCACACTCAGTGCACTGTACTAGGGCCTGACAAGTAAACCAAATATCCAATCATGGAACCACTAATCAATACAACAATTTACGGGAGGGAGCACTCGCACTGTGACACTGGACAGCAGTGGCACAGTGCCCAAAGCATCTGATTGCAGCAAAAACACATGAGGCAACAGCAAAAATGGAAGGGGGACTCACGCCAATGGTGCCAGGTCTAACAGAGCACATTTCCAGTATACAGGGAAACCCTCTGAAGATTCACACTTTTGTAAGCTGCTCATAAAACAATGTTGCCGGTCGTCAGCTCGTAAACTTCCTCTACCCATAGTGCTTTACAAGACAAAATAGTGATATTTAAATTATTACAACGCCTCCGCAGGGTTTATAAGCACTATATAAAGGCTATTTATTTTGTGTAAATACTGGGAAAGACCTACACATCTTACTTTCCTACAGACATACATATCTCCTAAACAGAGCCTGAACAAAGTGAAAAGCTGCCTCTCTTAAGTATGTGTGAAGTGCTAATGAGGTGTGAGCCTTTCTTTCCCTTCAGCTGCATTTGCTTCTGGGTGTGAGGCTCCTGACTTCTCCCAGCCAGGATGATCCAACAAATGGAGGCCTGATGACCCCTCAAATTCGACCTTTGTGATGGGCCCAGCTGGTGTCTGAACTAAGAAAGCCCCCTCTCTGCCTGCAGGTTGTTGTGGATGGAAAGCAGGCAACAATAAGCAGGCCTTTGCAAATTATACTGGGACGAATTCAGCATATTTTTCATTGGGGCCAACTTCTTGGCAGGATGGACGGCGTCCACCCTGTGAAAAGAGTGGTCGGGCGCTGTGCACTTGCATGTACTCCCGACTTGTGCCCTGTTATTGTGTGACATTGACCTGCCTCCCAAGTGATGCTTTGAGTGACACTTTGTGCAAGCGATTCAACAAGAAAACAATTGTAATGCTTGGATTTTCAGAACTGTTTTTTTGCTTTGCCCTTAATGATAGGCATTATGTAGATGCTTTCCATAAAATGACGGTTGGGAAGTCTATCTGTTATTACTGCACGTCATACTTATCTGCAGTGGACTACCAGTTGTGCCCTGGCACACCGTGCAAGCAAACAAAACACCCTCACATGTTCACAGGCTGCCTAGTGAAGTGTAGCTGTAATTTAATTTCAGTGGATTTCAAAGGCTCCTGGGCCAAAGGGCCTCTACTCATTCTGCACTATCGATTCGATAGCTACACACTTGCTGACCTGCATTGCGAGGGGGACTCCATTGTTGGAGAAGTGTGGCTCACTGGTTAGAGCGGCAGACTCTGAAGCAGAGATCATGCCCGGGACCAGGGTTCAAGTCCCGACGCGGCAGGGTCTTGGGCTCAATGTCTGCGGACTCGATATTTCTCGCCTCGGCGCCTACTCTAATCATGGGTCCCACGCTGCAACTCTGGGCAATAGCTTGCTTAATCTCCACAACGGGCCCAACAACACTGGGATGCCTGGCTTCACCTTGGGGGTGCCCAGGAGTGGCATCTCACAGGGAGAGCCAGGAAGGGTTCCACAGCGTTATACAGCGCCGGGACGCCCCTTTGTTGGGGCAGCTGTGCGCTTTACAAGAATACTACATTTACATTTACATTTACTTTTGAAGTCTTCTACATTGCAGGCTTTGGCCGCGGACAGTGATATTGGAGGTGCGCTGCACAAGCATCGTCTGCACTGACCCTGTTATATTAGCAGACTCGACTTGACTTCATGCACATGCAGCATGAGCAGTTTCCAAAGCCGCGTTGCTAGTATCCCTACCTGCAACACATTCAAAAGACAGAAGGCGTGCCCAAACTGAGTAGGCCATTTCAACTAGAATTGTATGCACTCTGAGACTTGTAGTCATCATTTTATAATGGGAAATACAGGACTACAAGTCACAGACCACACAGAAAAAAAACTGACTAGACTAACTATAAACACATGGGCCATGAAAACTTTAGAGCCCTAAAGTGCCAGACAGCTGGTCCAGACAGCTGGTCATTAGATCCCCCAACTCCTGCAGCAACACATTGTCTACAGGTGTCAACCAACAGAGGATCACAGTCTGAAACCGATTTGCATCCTCGTTGCCAAGGACCTTTAAACACTTTTAGATATGCATTTCTTATAACAGATATCACAGAAGTGGTCAAAAATTATGAACATAACAGCAGTACCCCTGTAGCCCTCATATTATGTATTTCTAGACCTTAATAGATCGAGTTTACTAGACATTGCATGTGCTGTCAGTCGCAAGACATATTTTGATTTGCCAAGAACATGGAGGGGCATGAATCCTGTCAATTGCTTACCATTGGTCGGCCTTCTTTGTCCTTCCAATGGAGCATTGCCTTTACAGTCTGATTGTCTGCCATGTCTGCTTCTACTGTGTTATTTTGAGTTACTACTTTTTAGGTCTTGGCTAGGGTAGGCTGCGCACATGCGCAGTCTCGCTGACGAGATTTAATGTCACTGAATAGCGAGGTTAAGCCCCGCCCCTCTTCTTCATTGGCTGGCCTCCTAAACTGCGGCCAACCATTGGAGAAGTGGTTCCAGTGACGACATTCTCTCGATCTAAGCCCCGTCCTTTTCGGATTGGGGGCGTGTTTTTTAGTTTCTTTCTCCCCTCTTCGCCATTGGCTGGAATGTAAACAACAGTCCAAAACACACCCGTTGTTTACATTGCAGCCAATGGAGGGGAGAAAGAAAAACATGCTCCCAGTCTGAAAAGGACGGGGCTTAGTGACAACTGGCAGCGTTTGTTGCATTAGAGCTCAAGGTGCCTTTGCGAAGGCGCAGCTAGACTCTAAAAGTGTGGTGTGCGGGGGAGTGTGGTCTACCTTCCCCAAAAAGATGTAAGGGTCACCACAGCTTCCCTACTTTTACTTCCTCGTCCTGTAACGGCTGGGCTCTGCAGTGGTTTACAATTCAGTAACAAGTTTGTAATAACACATCGCCCTTCACAACCCACACCATAATTACGACATAACACAGTACGATGCCAAACACACCACTAACCCCCACCAACACGCCTTGCATAATTCAAATGCATCCTGCCAAACATGAATCAAGCACTCACTGCTGGCACTAAGTGCAACATTTCACACCGCCAACCCCATGCAGTACCAAATAGTGCATAGTTCGTGCAGGTCAGATTCGGTGTCAGTCTGACACATTCACACAGTTTAACTAGGTTACTGCCTTTCTCTTAGAATGTGAATCTTAAAAACTGCACGCAGTCGCTTATTGCTTGTTGCATCTTCACTCTTTATATGCGACTGACTCTAACCTTGAATAAAAGTTTGGCCTTTTTGAGTAAGTCTCGCTTACCCAAAACAGTCACTCCTTGAGGCATCAAACCCTCTGGCACCCTTGTCGAATCTCAAAGGCCCCTTTGATTTCTTTTTTATTATAAAATGTCAAACCGAAACTTATAATTTTTTTAAAAAGTGCTTCACTTGATCCACAACCTCGAAGTAAAAGTATATTATGTGTGATCTTTATTAGTTTTTGGGTTTATATGGCGCCTCTGATATCCCACGTGATACCAGAAGCCCTTCTTCCATTCGACATACCACCTATCAGTCTCCAGCCATCTCCGAAGGGCACCGTATCTGGTAGCAGCTGTGTGGCCGCCTCCCCTGGTGAGTGCGGGGGAGGCTTTGTTAAATATTACGTGCCTCTTCCCCTAGCAACCTGCCGCCTCATGTGTAATGTGACCCCGGGGGACTTCGGCTGCCCTCCCCATCAGCCCTTTACACCGGATGAAAACAGTTAGCCTCAAACGAAGCCATGGCCACAAATCCCCTCCCCCTTAACCATCCAGCATAGTGATGTACAACATGGGACTGAAAGGGGAACTCTCCCCCAACCGAGCTGAGGCTCACATTTCAAGACCGTTCGAGGCTACCTGCAACTTCTTCTCAAACACAACGCACAGAAATTTAAAATGTGTGTGTGTGTGAGTGAGAGAGAGAGAGGCACACTTCTAACTTAACTATCTTTCTGTGACTCTACTGTTTTATGGAAACGCCCCCCCAGGCCTACCCTGGTTCCCATTTTCCTGTGACGTGGAAAAAGGTGGGTCTGATGGGGCACTACCCTTGTTGTATATTAAATGCCTGCTCTCCCTTGTACCCATCACAGCAGCTGTTGAATGTGTCAAGAGGCAACACAGAAAACCAGCATTGGCATAGACAATTGGGCTCACCTTTTGTGACCTGTTGGTTTTGCCAGTGGTTTTAGCCTTGAGACACAGCATCCCCAACGGCGGCTGAGGCAAAACAGGGCAAGGATGGGGCAGCATTTCAGGGGTGTGCAAACGCAACTGAAAGGCAGCAACATGGAGCTGGCAAGGAGAAAGCAAATAGTCTAGAATAGTTGGCCTGGAGTGGTGGGGAAACTTACCGGTGAGGGACCGGAACACACTGTGCAGAACAGAGAGGGAGAAAAGCATATGAGACAGACAGCTGGAAAGCACATAAACTCTCGTAGACTGCTCCAGCAAAAATTTAAAAGTACGCTTAAAAAAGCGATCAGTGGAGGAGAGGGACAAAAAAAGAGGAGGATGGATAGGACACACACTTTAACGATTGAGATCTGAATGACCAAGCGCCGACCCATGGCTTAACATTGGTTGGCTTTAGAACTAAGCTAGCAATGTCTCACAACTGTCAGCGCATGTACTGTCTTAGGCAAGACCTAAAAACAGACATTGCAACTTGCCATGCACATTTATTTGTCTATGTGCCTTTCAATGCAAAGCACTATTTGAGGCAACACAGGCACCAATATTTGCTTTAAATGATTAGATTCAACTTTCTGTATGAAGGGATATATATGTGTATCAAAGATGAATACACATCCCACCAGTTTTATCCGTGACCCAGTGTCCGCCCCACCCTAAAAATATATTTTCGAGATGGCACTGTACTCAACCTAATGCAAATCGGTGTGGTGATTTTCCTGAGATAAGGACCCTCTGGCCATGCCAGTTTGCTCATTTAGCTGCCCCGCCCCAACCCCACCATCCGTTCATAATCACGTTATCAACAGATGACCCAAAAAGTGCCCCCTCCCAACTATAATCACCAGCTGTGTGTGCCACTCAAAGGAGGTTAACTCATCGATTAGCAAGCTTTGGTAACTCCAGTTGTTATGGATTTTGTATACTGGAAAGATGTTAGCTAGTGGGTAAATCTGATCATCCCTCCAGGCTGGTGGTCCTAGCATTGGCATTCATCAGTTGCTAACCTACTTATTAATGGGTCATAATCCCAGGCCTGGCAGGCAGCCTGGTGCTAACTCCACCCACTGGGAACGTTCGGCATATGGTTTCCTCTGGGTACATGGTGTGAGGATAGTTGCAGCAGTTTAGGTGGGTACAGCTCCTCCTTCCTGGGCAGGGCACCTCGGGGAGCGGATGCTTTCACTTTCGCATCGGAGTGTTGCCCAATCGCCCTGCTCCTGCTTCCGTGCCCGTCGACCTCCAGCACAGCGCTGCTGGGGGCTGGAGGTGGCGTTGAGGCGCATCCACTACCACATCCACTACCACCACATCCACCACCACCTCATCCACCACAACCACATCTACCACCACATCCACTACATCCACCACCACCACATTCACCACCATATCCACCACCACCTCATCCACCACCACCACATCCACCACCACATCCGCCACATCCACCACCACACCCACCACCACCATCACATCCACCACCACCACATCCACCACCACCACATCCACCACAACCACATCCACCTCATCCACCACCACATCTACCACATCCACCACATCAACCATATCCACCACATCAACCACATCCACCACCACCTCATCCACCATGACCACATCCTCCACCACCACATCCTCCACCACCACATCCTCCACCACCACATCCACCACCACATCCACCACCACCATGTCTACCACATCCACCACCACATCCGCCACATACACCACTACATTTACCACCACCACATCCACCACCACATCCACCACATCCACCACAACCACCACCACCTCATTCTCCACCACGTTCTCATCCACCACCACCACATCCACCACCACCACCACATCCACCACATCCACCACCACCACATCCACCACCACGTCTACCACATCCACCACATCCACCACCACATCCACCACAACCACATCCACCACCACTTCACATCCACCACAGCCACCACCACATCCACCACCTCCACCACTCATCCACCACCACCACATCCTCCACCACCATATCCACCACCACCACCACATCCACCACCACATCCCTTTCCCTCACATCCACCACCACCTCATCCAAAACCACCACCACCACATCCACCACCACCACATCTACCACATCCACATCCACATCCAATACCACCACATCCACCACATCCACCACCACATCCACCACCACCACATCCCCAACCACATCCACCACATCCACAACAACACCCACCATCACATCCACCACCACCTCATCCACCATATCCACCACCACATCCACCACCACCACATCCACCACCACATCAACCACCATATCATCCACCACCACATCCACTGCCACCATATCCACCTCCACCACCACAACCACATCCACCACCACATCCACCACATAAACAACCACCACCACATCCACCACCACCACCACCACCACCACCACATCCACCACCACCACATCCACCACCATCACATCCATCACCACATCCACCCCCACATCCACCACTACATCCAATACCACCACCACATCGACCACCATTTCATCCGCCACCACCACATCCATCACATCCTCCACAACCACCACCACATCTACCACCACATCCACCACCACCACCACATCCACCACCACCTCATCCACCACCACCACATCCACCACCACCACCACATTTGCCACATCCACCACTACATCCACCACCACCACCACATCCGCCACATCCACCACTACATTCACCACCACCACATCCACTACCACATCCACCACATCCACCACAACCACCACAACCACCACCACCTCATCCTTCACCACGTTCTCATCCACCACCACCACATCCAACCCCACCACCACATCCACCACATCCACCACCACCACATCCACCACCACGTCTACCACATCCACCACTACCACCAGATCCACCACCACCACATCCACCACCACATCCACCACAACCACATCCACCACCACCACCACATCCACCACAGCCACCTCCACATCCACCACCTCCACCACTCATCCACCACCACCACATCCTCCACCACCACATCCATCACCACCACCACATCCACCACCACATCCCTTACTCTCACATCCACCACCACCTCATCCAAAACCACCACCACCACATCCACCACCACCACATCCACCACATCCACATCCACATCCAATACCACCACATCCACCACATCCACCACCACATCCACCACCACCACATCCCCAACCACATCCACCACATCCACAACAACATCCACCATCACATCCACCACCACCTCATCCACCATATCCACCACCACATCCACCACCACCACATCCACCACCACATCAACCACCATATCATCCACCACCATATCCACCACCACCACATCCACCACCACCACATCCACTGCCAACTTATCCACCTCCACCACCACAACCACATCCACCACCACATAAACAACCACCACCACATCCACCACCACCACATACACCACCACCACCACATCCACCACCACCACATCCACCACCATCACATCCACCACCACATCCACCACCACATCCACCACTACATACAATACCACCACCACATCCACCACCATCTCATCCACCACCACCACATCCATCACATCCTCCACAACCACCACCACATCTACCACCACATCCACCACATCCACCATCACTACCACATCCACCACCACCTCATCCACCACCACCACATCCACCACCACCACCACATTCGCCACATCCACCACTACATCCACCACCACCACCACATCCGCCACATCCACCACTACATCCACCACCACCACATCCACCACCACATCCACCACATCCACCACAACCACCACAACCACCACCACCTCATCCTCCACCACGTTCTCATCCACCACCGCCGCCACATCCACCAGCACCACCACATCCACAACATCCACCACCACCACATCCACCACCACATCTACCACATCCACCACTACCACCAGATGCACCACCACTCATCCACCACCACCACATCCTCCACCACCACATCCACCACCACCACCACATCCACCACCACATCCTTTACCCTCACATCCACCACCACCTCATCCAAAACCGCCACCACCACATCCACCACCACATCCACCACATCCACATCCACATCCAATACCACCACATCCACCACATCCACCACCACATCCACTACCACCACATCCCCAACCAAATCCACTACATCCACCACCACATCAACCACCATATCATCCACCACCACATCCACCACCACCACATCCACCACCACCACATCCACTGCCACCATATCCACCTCCACCACCACCACCACATCCACCACCACATCCACCACATAAACAACCACCACCACATCCACCACCACCACATCCAACACCACCACCACCACCACCACATCCACCACACCACATTCACCACCATCACATCCACCACCACATCCACCACCACATCCACCACTACATCCAATACCACCACCACATCCACCACCATCTCATCCACCACCACCACATCCATCACATCCTCCACAACCACCACCACATCTACCACCACATCCGTCACATCCACCACCACTCCCACCACATCCACCACCACCTCATCCACCACCACCACATCCTCCATCACATCCACAACCACATCAACTACCACATCCACAACCACCACATCCACCACATCCAGCATCGCCACATCCACCACCACCACATCCACCGCATCCACCACCACCAAAACATCCCCCACATCCAGCACCACATCCACCACCACATCCACCACACCCACCACCACATCCACCACCACCACATCCACCACATCCACCACCACCACATCCACCACTACCACATCCACAACCACGACATTCACCAACACATCCACCACCACCACCTCCACAACACCCACCACCTCTACCACATCCACCGCCACATCCACCACCACTCCCACCACATCCACCACCACCTCTTCCGCCACCACCTCATGCACCACCACCACATCTGTCACCACCACATCCACCACCATATCCACCACCACCACATCCACCACCACAACATCTACCACCACCACATCCACATCCATCACCACCACCACCACCACATCCACCACCACCACCACATCCACCACCACCATGTGTGTGTGTGTGTGTGTGTGTGTGGCTCTGTGTGTGTGTGGCTCTATGTGTGTGACTCTGTGTGTGTGTGTGTGGCTGTGTGTGTGTGTGTGGCTCTGTATGTGTGTGTATGTGGCTGTGTGTGTGTGGGGCTTTGTGTGTGTGGGGGGGCTCTGTGTGTGGGGTCTTTGTGTGTGTGTGGCTCTCAGCGTGTGTGGGTGCAAATGCAATAGGTCTTGCATTTGCGAGAGATTAAGCTATTGGCATTGTAAATGACAATGCCATGTATTCATCTGTTTTCAAAACCAACACATAAATAAACAAAATTGTCATTTACAATGCTAATAGCTCTAACTTTTGCAAAGGCGAGACCGTTGCATTGTAAATGCTTGTTTCTTTTATGTTAAGCACTCCATGACCGTGTTTGTTTTTTAGCTGTCTCATGTACGTCTCTGTCACTCTTGTGGTTCTCACCAACCCCCTTATTTTGTGGTTGACATGTATAGTCACGTTAAAGGCGTTTAGTGTTTTCTTTGTTTCTTTTTTTTAACTTTAGCCACGCTGTGCAGCATGAGTGTGTCTAAACCACTGGCAAAGCAAATGGGTAACAGAGGCTAGACTCTTTGGCTTTCCCAAAGTATGTTCCATCCGCAGGACGAAGAGCTGGAATCTTTCTTCTGCCGGCTAAGCACATCAGTAAGAAAAACATGCATTGGCATTGCCAATAGGTCTCGCTTTTGGGACCTTATAAGTATTTAGTCATGCAGGACAATGTCCTTCGTGCTAAAATAATCAATATCATATATATTGTATGTTTCATCTGCTTTCCTACAGTTTATTAGTAATGGATAGCACATATTTTGTATGTTTCATCTGCTTTCCTACAGTTTATTAGTGATGGATAGCCCATACACTGTATATTTCATCTGCTTTCCTGCAGTTTATTAGTGAAGATAGCACATATATTGTATGCTTCATCTGCTTTCCTACAGTTTATTAGTGATGGATAGCACATATATTGTATGTTTAATCTGCTTTTCCTTGCTTCTTTGGTCCTCAGACCGAAATACATATGCGACTGACAAACTAAGCACCCCATCATGTGCACAACTGATTGTGTTTACTGTTGTCATCAAGCACTGGTTACACAAGTGAAGAGAGTCCAAGCCTGCACAGGCACAGAAGAGACCTTACCCACACATGCACTAAAGAGTGTCATATTTAATCCAAGACACATGACCTCAGAGAGGACATTTTCTGAGACAGACTATTCAGATTTTTCTTCATTTATACTAGCCTTTTGTATATGCTGTTTTGTTGTTTTTATTTCTTGCAAATATTGTAAAGATTTTAATTATTCACACAATAAAATGATGATGATGATGATGATGATGATGATGATGAGTGTCATATTTACACACTACGTACACCAACATAGCACAGCACGGATCCCACGTACTACATTACCACCCACCAGGAAGGAGAAGTGAAAGTCCAGCATCACCAAAAAAATGCATCAATCACCCTTGGGGGAGGGGCGGGAGCAGGAAGAAGGTGAGAACCAAAACTGAAGGAGAAAGGAATGCAGTGTGACCAGAAACCGCTCAAAAGCTTACACTGGTGGCAGCTTTTAATGTACTTTTACCTTCAGCATAAAGCGACTAAAATATGTTGGGTGGACTGGATGGACAGCATTTTGACAATTGAGCAAGAAATGCCCCCCAAGAGAGAAACGGTTAGACTTCAGGTAAAGCATACTTCTTTTTAAACGTCCCTTGAAAAGAGGGAAAGGAACTTTTACATTGTCGTTTGTATTCTCCCTCAAATGATGAAAAAAAAAACAACAAAGTTGAGAACAATGGCAGAAAACCCCCTGCAATTAATCTGTTAGCACTGTGGTATGGAGTTGTAAACATCTTCGGGGCATATTTACAAGGGAATAGCGAAGCATGGTGTTAGGCAAAACTTGCTAATGCAGCGCTCTGCCATTCTGAAAACACAGAATATATGCATACATATATACAATGATACAGCGCATCCCTACATTTTCCCTAGCTCTGGCGCTAAATTTAGCTACCTAGCGCCATTGCAAGTTCCCTTGCACAACAGTGCAAAGGTGTCTTCTTTGAGGGAATAATTGTCCCTTCTGCACAAAAACAATCACAAATGGTGATTTGTACCTCCTATGTGTGCTGCTTAGAAGTTGCAAATCATCATTTTTTATTTGATTGTTTATATGCAGGAAGGGACACCTTCCTGCACTTAAACAATCATCCATGGCCTTTTGCTGTTTCTATTTTTATTGCACAGTGCAGCACACATAAAAACAGCAAAAACAAGAGAAATGTATCATTTCTCCCCATTTTGCCATGGAAAGACCAGATCTTCTGAGGTCTTATTTTTGGCACTGCCTCCTAGTTACTCCATCCTTGTAAATAGGGGGCAGCATCAAAAAGCAATAGGTGTTGTGGCGGAACGCCCACGGCAACACCCATAACCCACCCATTTCACACTAAGTATACCGTGAAACGGGCCTTATTTACAAGGCAGTGTTAAGCTACGACACAGGTCACACAGCTAGGACTCATTTGCCCATAGATGATGATGATTTGATCAATATGATAAAGATCGAAGGTGTAGACCATCAGAAGGCAGGGTGACAACAGGCAAACAGTTCTACAGGGGCGTATTACTGCTCTAAGTACAGTTATGTGACGAAATACCAGACACCTCCCGTACAACCCATATTAGGACTCCTGAATGCCATGTGCAGGACATTGGACTCCATTGCTTCCGCACTGTCTGCTCAGGCACTTTAGATGGATGAACAAACTCACGTGCTCAGGGAAACTCGGGGGACAGTGAAAGCAATGGGAAGGATCAATTTAAAAATAGGAAGCAGTGAAGAACAAGCTCGCAAAGCTCATCGAGATGGTAGGCACATAAACTTGCGCCTCCATCTTCGATAAGTTACCTTGCAGCAGTCAGGGGCCTCACACCTAGAAGCGAATGCAGCAGGGGGATATAGAGGCTCACACCTTGTTAGCACTTCACACACACTTAAGAGAGGCAGCCAGGACAACAAATTCTCAGGCTCTCCACCTGCTTTGTTCTTTTATGTGAGAAGAAGTGCAAATTGCATACACACATACATCAATGAAATAGTACACACATACCCCTTGAAATAGTCCTAAGCTTGATAAACCTGAAGGAGAAGTGTCCACTGACCTAATAGTCCAGTGAAAATCCAAGAGTTAGGAGTCAACAAGGTCTGCTTGCACAAATGCACCAGATACACAATTCCTCTGGATGAGCCCAGACAGGCACAGGTATGTGAGCCTCCGATAACTTTCATGTCAGGGCCTTCAGTATCAAATCCAGGAGAAGTAAGGCACCAGCATATTAAGGAAGGGACATCAAAGTTCCCCTTGTTCCAAGCTAATGAAGGAGACAATAGGAGGTCGTGGCTACAACAATCGATGAAACGCTGGAGAGCCATCAGCCCTGGCTATGGTAGGTGAAGCTCAAGCCCTTCCCTTTGCTGCTCCCACAAAGATTTCAGACTATAGTTTAAAGCCAACACATTCCCAGTCTGTCTCCTCACTGCATCTAAATTGCGGAGACCCCAGAGTCTTGATAGGGGGCTATGGCGGTGCCGTGTGCCATGACAGTACTCTTACTTCCCCTGGCCTCGTCTCCTCCTCTTCCTCTTCTACACTTTTAGAGAACCATTGGAGAGTACTGACTGTAGTTACCAGTGGAGGTGCTCTTCGCAGCACTGGGGATGCCTCAGTGGCCAAAGCGCCCCCACCCATGAACCAAGAGTTGGCTCGCCATCCTCTGGGATCACAAACATTGTTGTCTCACCAACTTCCTGGTACGTGTCAAATGGAGGGCACGTGCGAGGGTATCATTAGTCTTTACTCCAATTTGCCATTCAAGGGGGAACCAAGATACACCAAAGTAGCCTAAAATTGTCAATGCCTTACCAGGTCTGTCTCAATTAGCTTCAAATGACTTGCTTAGGATAAGCTTTTGCTCACAGGGGACAAGCAGGGGAGGGAGCAGATGTTAACGCTATGGAATAGCAAAGCAATAGTACACCATCTCTTTATGCTTGTCAAAGTCCCCGCGCCTTGGGGCGTTTTAGTTGAGAAGCAAATGGCTGAGCCTTACCCGCCTGTGTTTGTGGCGGGCCCAGAAACGCATCCAAACACAGGCGCCAGAGCAAGGAAGAGTCAACAGCCTCTTTTAAACAGAGCATGCGGCCCTGCTTAACCCTTCCATCTTTAGTTGATCTTATGGAAACTGAGGTTTCATGTCCCACCTAACCTGGCTGTAGAAAAGGATGCCCTTTATTTACCCCATTCGCCCTTTTAAACTCATTTGCTTGACAGCCCAATACTGGCGTTAATGATATCCCTCAGCAACCCCACTCTGGATGGAATCTCATTGGCCCTGCTGGCAACTGAGCAGACATCTATAGGGAATACAGAGATCCCATACCACTCACTAGAGGTATGCACAAAAAATTGCTGTCTCACCAGTCCCTCCACCTGATTGCTCCCATTCTTGGATACAATTAAAGCTGAAACCTGCTCTTCTAGCAGGGAATCTGGAGCTTAAAATATTTTTGCGTCTATTATTTAAGCCCATTCGCAGAATGTTTAGCTCTTCCAATTAGTTTGTTGTAACTTGTGAACCAGAACGTGTACATTTCCGTCGCAGGAGAAGCATGCAAAAACAACGTTACACCCTCGCTACACCTCCCCCTTTAATAGCCCAAACCAACCGGCCTAAATGTACACAACACGACAAGTGTGACACTTCCAGATATGCAAGTTCAGACTATGAGTTCTACAAAATTTCACTTGAAATAAGTACCATGCAGTTCTATTATATCCCTACTCTTTTAGGTCTCGCCTATGCAGTGCACATGCGTTACCCAGGAGGAGACCTTTAGTAATCAATTCTGTTTTTGGCCCCAAAACGTGCACACGCATTGCATTGCTTTCAATGGCAACACGTGCAAATTTGGCGATTCCCTTGCGGGAGCGAGCTTCGAAACCATCTGTTTGTAATTAACAGATGGGTCCTGCTCACTCCCGCAAGGGAAACAGGCACAGGCCCCTTCCTCTCTCCCTTCCCCCTGCTGCCTCGTCCTCTTTCAGAGCGAGGTTTGAGCACTTGATTTCTTGTGTGTGAAGCACTTCATGAGTGTGTATGTTTTTGAACTGTCATCTCCAAGTTCTTGTGGCTCCCTTATTCTTCTGTGCCCCCCAAGGTCTTCTCTCTGGTCTCCCCTTGCCCCCCATCCCCTCCTCCCACAAACACACACTTTTATCTTTTCCTTTGTGCACCTTGCGGTCATATTTTTCTTGCCCAGACCACAATGTTATCTTAAAATTTGTTTTAAAAGCGCACATTCACCTCTCGGGTTTACTCTGTGCTTTCCCCGAATTACGCATTTTTTACGTTGAACCGAATTGACCAAAAGTGTGAGAATTACAACCTCCTCATTGGCCCCAAGTCTGGCCTGAATCTGATCCTGCTGGTGTCCTTCTGGTGAAGCCACCACACGGCTCATCGCTCCCAGCACATGGTAGCTGGTAAATCACCAATGGAATAGCTAGGGGGTTGAGGGTTTCTGCAGACTAGCACATAGTAGCTCCATTTCCACTTTGCACCAGCGAGCACTGCCCTACTCCCATCCCAGTTGCTGGTGCTGGCACTACGTATGATGGGTAACTATGGCAGGTAATGAATTGCTCATTGTACAGCGCAGAGTAAAGATGGTCTGCGGGGATGAAGATATGGTGAGCAGTTATGCCCAGCGTCCAGTGCAGCATACATAGGCTTCACGTGGGGGTTGCAGACTAGAGTGATGTAATGAGCAGTTACCCATTCAGAGTGGAGTATAATCCCTACCAACCCGCCTCTCCCGTATTTCTGGCTCAAATGCTGGTATTTGCTGATTTGTTGTTTCACCCCCACTTCTAATCCATGCAGTTCCCTACGTTCAGAGTTCATACCAGATGTATCTGTGTGTGTTGTTTGCTTCTGTCTGTGTGTGACGTCCCTTGTATGTCATTGATTATAAAAGTAAAGTGAACCAGCTGCAATAATTCACTGGGATTCCCCTGGCTGTGCCCAAATATGCTTGCAACACAAGTGTTCTTATCTTTCAGGTTGGGCGGGGCAGTGCAGTACATGTTTTGCATTGCTGCTGAGTGGCGGTGTGTATCGTGGGTCATATTTTCAGCAAAGCCTTAATTGTTAGGCATCAGTACTGTTCATAGTGCCATTTTGAGCAAATGTTTGCATTGTTGTTGAAAGCTAAGCGTGCAAGCCGTGTGCATCTGTGAGTGTAAAACTAACTCAGTTTGTCCGACTTCCATGACACTGTACAGACGTGCTGCCCCAATATTCTTTCTCCACAACAGTCTGTCATGAATAGGATAGTTTGTTTACTTTAATGTTTGGCTGGCGGCACGCCTTGTCATCACACGGTGGCTGATCGCATCGGGAGAGTGTATGAGGTCATAGTTGACACGTTTTCAGGGTGCATATGTGTGATATTTCTAGGTTCACAGTGTGCTGTTGTGCAGGGCTCAGGTCCTAAATAAAACTTAGTTTGGGGACTAACCTAGTTAATCAGTATGCAAGTAACATCACGGTGCGTGACATCACGGCATGTGACATCACTGCACGTGACATCATAAGTAGTGACATCAGATCTTAAGCCCTCACATATATGTTTAACATGTCTATCATGAGCACATTGGAGCATGTTAGAATTGGGGGTCTCTAGGTTGGTACTTGTGACAAATAGGGACCCTCTCCTCTAGTCAAAATAAGGGGGATTACACTACTAAAATAACCGCTGCTCACCCCCTTGGTAGTTTGGCACGAGCAGCAATGCTTTATTTCAGAGGCATTGTAAGTTAAGCATTTGTGACCACATACAGTAACCCAGTGACAACACTACAAATGGACACCACACAAGGTTTTATATCAACAGTAAGTATATTTTATATAGAGTTACCACAAGAACAATAAATAACAAAAATAATCCACAATACTATGAGATTTCAAGAGTTCTGATTAAAAGGCTTACTTCAAGGTTCTGTGCGAGTCAGTAGCCCTATCCGACTACAGAGTTGTTGAAAATAACACAAAGTCTAACAAATCCATCGGACCGCGTCGGTACTGTCCCACTCAAATGTCGACGGACTCCATGACAGTACCTTTTACTTGGGGTGGCCGGCACGGTTGTGTGAGGCAGTTCCAGTGTTCGTCGCGGTGCAGAAAGGAAGCATCGCGATGGAAGCGGCCCGTTGACAGAGTTGGTGGTTCCAAGGCTTGCGTTGCAGGACGAGACGGTGCTTTGATGCGGTGCTTGAAGCTTGCGGTGCGGCGACAGAGCTGGAGTTTGGGAGCTGGCATCAATCAGACCGGACAGCGGTGCGAGTTGGGCGGTGCGTCGCGAAGCATGCAAGGCGGTGCCCAACTCCGGTGCGGTCACAGGACTCGGAGTCAGCAGCAGGGACCTCTTTGTCAGACCAGTACGAGTCGGTGTAGGGAGGCGTTGCGGTGTCCACCAGTCGTGGTGCAGGCTACAGCTCGGTGACGGCGTCAGGACGGAGTCGGTGAGCGCAGAGCTTGTGTTGTTTGAGGCGGACGTTGCTTGATGCGGTGCCTACAGGACACCGGGCCAGTCGTGAGAGTCGGTCACAGCTCCCTGTCTCTGTAGCCACTGAAACAGCGTTTCCAGCAGCAATTCACAAAGGCTGGTGAAGTCCACTGGTCCTGGGATTTCGGTCAGGGGGCAAGCTCTCTTCCAAGCCCTTGGAGATCTTTTGAACAAGTTGAAAGAAAAGTCCACAAAGTTCTTTTATCTCTCTTTGACAGTCAGGCAACCACTGCAGGCCAATCCCCCAAGCAGCACTTCAGCTTGGGAATAGTCTCTCCTCAGTTTCTTCAGGTTCCTTCTCCTCAGCAGAGGATTTTTCTTGTAAGTCCAGAAGTGATCTAATTTCTTGGGATCAGGGTCCCAATATTATACCTCAAAATCCTTTGTTCTCTGAGGAGAGAGGGGACTGTGCCCAGTTCAATCCAGTTCGGAAGCACTCTGTTTACCAGACTTCTCCTTTCCTTTCACAGTGCAAGGCAGGAACATCAGCCGGTGGAGCCATTATTGTGGAAGGCAAATACAGTCCTGGAGCACTTTGTTGACAGTCTTCCTTCTCTTCTTTCAATGTGCAGGGCAGAGACATCAGACGCACCACAGGGGGTGGAGCTAGCATTGTAGAGGGAAGGCCCAGCCCTATTCAGGTCCCAGGGGCAACTCCTCCCTCCCATCTAGATGCAGATCTCCCTATTCACCACCGGGCTGCCCCAGCCTGTCTCTTGGAGTCCCCCAGTCCTGTCACTCACAAAACCAGACACATAAATACACAACCTTGCAGAGGCAGGCTCAAATGGTTAGGCAAGCAAATACCTACTTTCTAAAAGTGGTATTTGCAAACTCAGAATATTAAAATAAACTTCACTAAAAGATGTATTTTATTATTCTGAGTCCAGGCATACTAAACTCAAATTTCTACCATGGTCTCTGAGTCTGCTAGGATTGTCAACATGTAATAATCTAGAAGGCCATTCTGGCCTATGGAGAACAGGTAGCCTTGCAATAGTGAAAAACAAACATGACTGTAATTCACTATTAGGACAAGCCACACACATCAGCGCTTGTCCTACCTTATACTTACAATGCACCCTGCCCGTGAGCCTCCCAAAGTGGTGACTAATATGAAGTCAAGGGAAAGTTTAGGGACGGGCAAGTGGGCGCACTTGCCCAGTCAGCATGACTGTACTAGACTGCACGCAGGCTCTGCAATGGCAGACCTTAGACACGTTTTACAAGGCCGCTTCTGTGGGTGGCACAACCAGTGCTGCAAGCCCACTAGCGGGATTTGGATTTACACACCCTGGGCACACTCAGTGCACTGTACTAGTAACTGACAAGTAAACCAAATATCCAATCATGGAACCGCTAATCAATACATCAATTTATAGTATGGAGCACTCACAGAGCCTGAACAAAGTTAAAAGCTGCCTCTCTTAAGTATGTGTGAAGTGCTAACGAGGTGTGAGCCTTTCTTTCCCCTCAGCTGCATTTACTTTTAGGTGTGAGGCTCCTGATTGCTCCCAGCCAGGATGGTCCATCAAAGGGATGCCTGATAACTCCTCAGATTCAACCTTTGTGATGGGCCCAGCTGGTGTCTGAACTAAGAAAGTCCCCTCTCTCCCTGCAGGTTATTGTGGATGGAAAGCAGACAACAATATGCAGGCCATGCTGAATGTGTAGCGGCTTTTGCAAATTATACTGGGACAAATTCAGCATATTTTTCAGTGGGGCCCAACTTCTTGGGAGGATGGACGGCGTCCATCCTGTGAAAAGAGTGGGTGGGCGCTGTGTACCTGCATGTACTCCCAACTTGTGCCCCGTTATTGTGTGACATTGACCTGCCTCCCACGTGATGCTTTGAGTGGCAATTTGTGCAAGCGATTCAACAAGAAAACAGTTGCAATGCTACGATTTTCAGAACTGTTTTTATGCTTTGCACTTAATGGTA
The DNA here is from genome assembly GCF_964263255.1 of Lissotriton vulgaris. Lineage (NCBI taxonomy): Eukaryota > Metazoa > Chordata > Amphibia > Caudata > Salamandridae > Lissotriton > Lissotriton vulgaris. Next base: position 11,025,292 of record NC_141692.1, read on the forward strand.
GGGATTATGTAGATGCTATCCATAAAATGACGGCTGGGAAGTCTATCCGTTATTACTGCACGTCATACTTATTATCTGCAGTGGACTACCAGTTGTGTCCTGGCACACCGTGCAAGCAAGCAAAACACCCTCACCTGTTCACAGGCTGCCAAGTGAAGTGTAGCTGTAATTTAAGTTCAGTGGACTTCAAAGGCTCCTGGGCTGAAGGGCCACTACTCACTCTGCACTATTGATAGCTACACACTTGCTGACCTGCATTGCGAGGGAGACTCCATTGTTGAAGTCTTCTGCATTTCAGGCATTGGCCGTGGACAGTGATATTGGAGGTGCGCTGCACAAGCATCGTCTGCACTGGCCCTTTTATATAAGCAGACTCGACTTGACTTCATGCACATGCAGCATGAGCAGTTTCCAAAGCCACATTGCTAGTATCCCTACCTGCAACACATTCAAAAGACAGAAGGCGTGCCCAAACTGAGTAGGCCATTTCAACTAGAATTGTATGCACTCTGGGACTTGTAGTTATCATTTTATAATGGGAAATACAGGACTACAAGTCACAGACCACACAGAAAAAAAAGATGACTAGACTAACTGCAAACACATGGGCCTAAAAAACTTTAGAGCCCTAAAGTGCCAGACATCTGGTCCAGACAGCTGGTCATTAGATCCCCCAACTCCTGCAGCAACACATTGTCTACAGGTGTCAACCAACAGGGGATCACAGTCTGAAACCGATTTGCATCCTCATTGCCAAGGACCGTTAAACACTTTCAGATATGCATTGCTTATAACAGATATCACAGAAGTCACAAATTATGAACATAACAGCAGTGCCCCTGTGACCCTCATATTATGTATTTCTAGACCTTAATAGATCGAGCTTACTAGACATTGCATGCGCTGTCAGTCGCAAGACATATTTTGATTTGCCAAGAACATGGAGGGGAATGAATCCCACCAATTGCTTACCTTTGGTCGGCATTCCTTGTACCTCTCATATACCTGCTTCTTATTTTTGTTCCAGCTTGTCATTCTTGTGTTTGTCCTTCCCATGGAGCATTGCCTTTACAGACTGATTGGCTGCCATCTCTGCTTCTACTGTGTTCTTTTGAGTTACTACTTTTTAGCTGTAGGTGCGTCTCTGCCCCAGCACCTCAGGTCCGTCCCTGACCTCGTGCCCCCTCGCTGCTGCTCGTTCTTCCTTCCGTTGTTGCCCTCTTCTGTGCCTTTGTTTTGTATTTCGCTTTGTTTTGTATTGCACTGTAGTGTTCTAATTTGTCAGTAGGTTTAGCGATTTTTGCCACTTGTTCCCCTGGTGTGACCTGAAGGACTGGGTTCTTTGGACCCAGCGGTGCCAGGGCACAACACCTGAAACCTTCGTGGGTAACCTGCTCCGGCGTACAAATCACAGAGACACGGGACACTTCCTTCGGCGTCAAAGAGTCAAGGTTTATTTACTGCAGGGAACACAGAAGTCACAAGAAGTACATCGAGTGTAGTTCGGGGAGACTGCTTCAAATTGTATTTGTGGATCGCTCCTTTTATACAGTTTCTACCCATAGGATAACATGATACACAATAGTTTACAACCTGGTTCCCACAAGTCGCTCTCAGAGGGGTCGCTTAGATCACTTTGAAACACACAAGATCCGGAACATAAGTGCGGAAACATTTGGCGGTTCCCAACTGTAAAAACCCATCTTCCCACCATTAGCAAATTCCAATCAGCAGTAAAGTAGATCGAAACAGGAACGAAGACAGGTGCAGAGGAAGACGGAGACAGTGGGGAGATCGGAAAGGGTGTAAAAGGGGAGTGTCGAGAAGCACGAGATACAGGCATCAAAGGGACGTGCCTAATGAGATGCACGGCTGAGACAATAAGCCCGTGCGGCAAGATGAGCCTCGAGCGGCGCCATCTGCCTTACAGTAGCATCCCCCTCGTCATAAAGACACTTTCAAAGAACATGTGTCTTCCGCAAATATCTTGGGAGTCCCAGGGTCGCGAAGCGGACAGCGTCCGTTCGCTGGCTACTTGAGGGCAAGAGACAAAATGGATGCCGTATCTAAGATGGAACCCGTGGGTACAGATGACAAACCCACATAACAAACGAACGGTTTAAGTTAGCACAGCGAAACTGCGCACACTTGCTAAACTCGTCATTTGCGGTTCATAGATACTAGACTCGACCATATTCGTGTGAGTTAAAAACACCACTTACAATTGTCACGGAACCTCAGACGCTCCTTTTGCCCTCATGTAGGCAAGCACTAGTCGGAATCATACTCGATATTCATCAGACCATCAAGATGTCGTTGTAGCATAGCTCTGTCCAACCGAGTCCCCTTGGTAACAGATGGTTGTCTCATACACGTTGTAGCACAGAGGCCACATAAGGCAGGACCACACTGCACACAAAGGCAACACGTGAACAGGAACACTACCACAACCCCGATGATCATCAGAATTTTCCAACCCCAAGTCGACACCAGGCCCCAAAACCAACCAAGTAGCGTCCAATCCCCTTCATCCACGTGTATGGATTCGGAGATCTTGTGCAACTTCGAGATGGCTTGATAGACAGTAGGAGCATTATCTGGAATGAAAATGCAACAGCTCGAATGGATCACTTTACATACCCCACCGCGATCTGCTAAGACAACATCTAAAACCATACGGTTTTGTAATGTCATAAGTCTCTCCGCCTGAAGTTCTGTGGTGATATTACCAAGGGCACTGGCAGTAATGTTAGCTGTCGATTCTACCACTCGAGTCAAATGTCTCAGGTTCCTACTATTAACCATAGGTCCCCAAAACGGGAGGAAACCCTTGAAAAAGTCTCCTGCCTCTTGACCGGCAGTATCCTCTTCACTAATTACGCCTCGTACAACTCTAGTCTTGTGGTAATCGGCATCTACAGTAAACGTCGGAGGCAACAGATTTGCAACAAAACATGAGCCCATGAAGTCTGCGGGCAACCATGTGTATGCACGATCATGACAGATGAAGTACGTACCCTTGGCAGCCAGAAGCACAGGGATCGGGGACATTGACAGAACGTAACTTTCAGTGCAAGCACTTACTCCAAGTGAGGCTTGCGAGCCACGACCCACAAGACAAAGATTACCAGTGTGGGGTACGACCCATATTGGAGACGAGCTTTTAAGCTGCTTTTCATTAGTAAACGTACTATATTCCCCTTTATTCGGTGCCCTATAGGCTTGTACCTCTGCCTTAGGGATGAGATAAGCATCATAGATCTCATCTTCCAAATCCTGTATTATCATCGATACCACCCACTGCCATGAGGTAGGACCCGGTTTGGGGGAACGTTCTGGAGAGGGGTGGAAACCTAGTGCGCTTCGAAGCATTGTTTGGTATGCTCGAGCTGACCCTTGGGAACTATACGGTAACACCAGATATGGAATTCCCTTACCCGTAGTATGTGGCATCAACCCACACACCCAACAATTAGTAGTGTTAACCACTAACTGATGCTGATGGAGGAGCTGGATAAAGGAATTGTTGCGGAATTCTACACGTCTAGCCTGTTCGTGTTCTGGTAACATATGAAAGGAATGAGGAGAAGCAGTAGAAGTAATGTTAGGGTAAGGAGTAGGAGTAGGGGTAGGAAGTAAGAAGTAAGACATAGTGTAATACACCCCACCCGCCAAAAATGCAGAAGCAGTTAAAAACAATACAAACAATTGGGATACAAAACATTTCGTGCGACTAAGTTTCTGCAGCTTGACTCTATATGCCTGAGCTCCTTCCAAATCATTCAGCTTCAAAAATGCCATTTCCCTACGACCGTCCGCAACGTTTCTTGACGCACTTCGTTCTGTGCAGCAATAGTCAATTCCCAGGAGTTCCTAGGAACCGACGGCCTTTAACCTAGCGTCAAGACCTACTGTCCAGAAGGAAGTACGCGCGCGGCCCTACGGCCCTCAATACACGATATGTATTTATTTAGCACAATAATTCAGCTGTGGAAGGAAAAAGATACAAGAAAAAAATCTTGATATATGTACAAAACAATTTTCAGTGATACGAATTGTTCACAGTTGACCATGGGAAACGAAGATATTGCAGTTATCAGTTTCAGCAAAGCAAGAAAAAAATTTATTTGTCCTTAGTATGAGAACGCAAAGAATATCGATGTTTCCCAGGACGTGTCTGCTCGTCAAACAAAGGATCTGTCGAAGAGACAGCGTCCTGTTGATCAGTTCGTTGGTCTGGTCTTGAGTCTCTTGCTGACAATGTTCCAACAATGGCTTTCTGCTGCACTGAGTGTTCACCAACAAGTTGTGCGTCACTGAAAGGTACAAACGCCGGCAATGTCGCTGCTTCTGTTGACGCAATGCCTTTCCTCACCCACGGGTCTGCCGGCAAAGGAATAGGGACTCGCTTACAATGGGTAGCATGTACCCAGTTCTTCCGTCCCTCAAGACGAACGGCAGTCCTCGTGGCCAAAAGCACCTGGTGAGGTCCAACAAAGCGGGGGTCCAGATTCTTCTTGCGCGAAAAATTTCGGGTGACAACCCAATCACCAGGCTGGAGCTGGTGGCCTGGACCCTCCGTCTGCGTCGGCAAGGCGTCGTAAACCTGTTGATGAATTAACCTCAGTTTAGCAGTCAAGTCATGTAAGTAGTCAATCAACATCGGGTACTCAAGATCAACAAACATACCTGGCCTAGGAACCCCCCACACATTCGCAGGACGGCCGAACACTATTTCATAGGGACTAAGCCCTATTCGGGAGTGTACAGTCGCCCTAGTTGACAGTAATGCTAAAGGCAAAGCGTCAGGCCACGAAAGTCCAGTCGTAGCCTGGATCTTCGCTAATTTTAGTTTAAGGGTGCCATTGTACCCTTCAACCAATCCAGCTGACTGGGGATGATTGGCGCTGTGGAATTTTTGACTAATTCCAAGGCCCTTACACACACTCTTCATCACACTTCCAACAAACTCACTTCCGTTATCTGACCACACGACTCTAGGCATTCCATACCGAGGAAAGTATTCCTTCAGTAGGATTTTCGCAGCAGACAAAGCAGTATTATCTTTGAGGGGATAGGCCTCGATCCATCGGGAGAATGCGCAAACCACAACCAAAACGTATTTCAGGTTATTGCATCGCTCCATATGGATGAAGTCCAATTGGATCACCTCAAAGGGATACGAAGGAGGAGCAAAACTGCCAGGGGGAGTTGGGGTTCCTTTGCCAGGATTGTACATTATACACACCATACAATTCTTCACCAAACGTTCAGCACACTTAGTAATTCCATCATTCTTCCACACATCAGCCAACAACTTGCAAATACCTTTCGCGCTAATATGTGCTAACCCATGTGCCATTTGCACAACGGCCAGTACATACGCATCAGGCAACATCCATCTTTTCTGATCTGACAAATCAATCCAGCAACCATTCACATCCAACCTTCCCGTACTTTCTTTCCACTTCATCTTTTCAGTGTCGGTGGCCTCATTCTGAATTGCTTTCACACTCTCTATAGTATTCTCACACATACTTGATTCTGTAGGCCACCTAACCGAATTCGTCACATACATTCGAGTGCTAAGGTTCCGGGCAGTCTCCTTAGCAATCTCATCTGCAAACGCATTACCACGACCAACATCATCCGTCACCTTACGATGCGCACTACATTTAACAATTGCAACTTGAGCAGGCAAAGTCAATGCATCCAAAAGATCGTTTACAAGCTGGCCATGCTGTATTTTCGTGCCATGTGACGTCAAGAAACCACGTTCTCGCCACAATCGTCCGAAACTATGCGCTACACCGAAAGCATACTGACTATCGGTGTACACATTCACACGTTTACCTTTTGCTAATACACATGCTCTAGTAAGAGCGATCAGCTCTGCAGCTTGGGCAGAATTCTGACTCAATCTCGCAGTCTCAACAACAGTATTCAATGTCACCACAGCATAAGCAGTAGTCACATCACCATTCGGCAATTTAAAACATGACCCATCCACATACAGGATGCCATCCGGGTCTTCCAATGGGGTGTTTTTAAGGTCCACACGACCTTTTGTTTCCTCCTCTGTCCGCAAGTAACAGTCATGTTCTGTTACTGCATCTGATTCTGCACTAATTGGTAACAAAGTTGCCGGATTTAGGACATTACAACGTTTTATCTGAATGTGGCTTGCCAAGAGCGTCAATTCGTACCCAGATAACCTCGCACTCGTCAAGTGCTGAGTTTTCGTACGGTTCAAAAGAGTATCGACTGCATGCGGAACCATCACCGTAAGCATATTATCCATGACCAATCCTGCTGATTGTCGGATGGAGACCGCAGCTGCCGCAGTTGCTCTCAAACAACTCGGCAATGCTCTAGCTACTGGGTCTAAGGTCGAGGAAAAATATGCACATGGACGTTGCTTACCACCAAAAGGTTGCGTTAAGACACTCAACGCACAACCTTCCCTCTCGTGAACATATAACGTGAACGGTTTACTGTAATCAGGGGTACCTAACACAGGGGCCGAACACAATGAATCACGTAATTCAGAAAAACGTTTCTGACATTCTTCCGTCCATGGTAAAGGAGTCGAAACATCCTTGCACGTAAGAGCCACCAATGGTTTCGCTAGCAATGAAAAATTAGGAATCCACTGCCTGCAGTACGATGTGATACCTAGAAAGGCACGCACATCTCTTTGGGTTTGTGGCACAGCCATGCGCGCAATCGCTGCAATTCTCTCTGGGGTCAATCTCCTTCCCTCCTTTGACAATAAGTGACCTAGATAGGTTACTTCTTGACAACAATATTGGAGTTTAGAAGGTGACACCTTGTGATTTAACTCACAGAGATGTTGCAGCAACGACACTGTAGCAATTTTGCAAATGTCCTGAGTATCAGCAGCCACCAATAAGTCGTCGACGTATTGGATTAAAGCCGCACCAACCGGCAACCTAAACGCATCTAGTTGACCCTTCAAAGCTTGACTGTAAATCGATGGACTTTCACAGTAGCCCTGAGGAGCGCGTTTGAACCGGAAACTACGTCCACCAAGAGAGAAACCGAAAAGGTCCCTGCTCTCTTCGGCAATCGGGATGCTGAAAAACGCATTTTTCAAATCAATCACCGAAAACCATGAAGCTGTAGCTGGAATCAGAGTCAGTAGCGCCGTAATGTCAGGCACAACAGGGAATTGAGGAACCACAATTTTATTCACCTCCCGTAAATCAATAACAAAACGATAAACAGGCGGTTTGGTAGGATCAGTACGTTTAAGAATGGGCAGTACAGGACTATTGCACACGTTTCCCCGAGTTTCTTCAATGACATCTTTCTCGATCAAATCATAGATGATCGCTAACAAAGCTCGTTCACCATCCAGGGAGATACGATATTGGGGAATACGTGGCAATCGCACATTCGATTTCAACTGAACAACATAAGGGGAGATATCAAGTAGGCCCACGTCGTTTGGACCCGTCGCCCACAAAGATGCAGGAAGAGAATCCAATTCCGGTGGAAGCTTATCGAGGGACAAATACATGGGAGAGACTACTTTCTCTCCGAACGTAAGCTTTACACCCGCAGGAGAACAATACAAAGTCGCATACAAGCGTTTAAGCAAATCCAGACCCAAAAGATTTTCACCACAACCAGTGGTTAAAATCAACGGAGCTTCGAGCTCACGAGGCCCAATTTTAAGGGGCAAAGGGCGCGAAACTGGATTGCTAACGGGGGCGCCAGAGAATCCAACAGATACATTTGTTAAGCCAGACAAAGGTGCGCCAGGGAGTTTCGAATGCATGATAGAACTTTTCGCTGCACCAGTGTCCAACAGAAAAGGCTCAACGACGCCCGATGTAGCAACTGCGACGTAAGGCCCTCTCTGATCAACCGGAACTGATACCACTCCCTCTCCTTGTCTTTGGCTGTCCTAGTAATTACTATCGTCAGTTCCCTGATCGACGTAATAATCGTCTACATTGTACTGCGCAGATCGTCCTTGCGATGATCCACGTTGATCGAAACAATTATTAGAATTTGACGAGTTATCAGACCGGTCGTTCTGAGCACCACGACCTCTACCACGTGATGCGTTCTGTGAACCACCACGACCTCCTCTAGACGAATTACCACCACTACGGTCATTTAAAGCAGGACAATCAAATTTAATGTGTCCCTCCTGTCTACAATAAGCACATTGGTTGTACCCCAACGAAGATCTCTGAAAAGATGAATCATTACGCGGCTGCGATCGATTCGATTGCAACTGCGATCTATTCTGCTGAGGCGCATTCTGATTAGAACGCGGCGGATATGCTTGTTGTAACAACACTTTAGTTTTCAGCTCTTTCGTCTTTTTATCGGCACGGTCATTTTCCTCTTTTTCTCTATTTTCGTAATATTGTGCCGTAGCCAATATCTGAGCTGAGGTAGAAACGGCCCATGAACTTTCTGAATTTTTCAATTTATGGCTCAAGTCGGGCAATAAGTTCGATACAAATTTATCCACAAACAACCTCTGTCCACCCTCAGTACCCATATCCTGCCCACTATGATCGACGAATGTTTCCTCGAACCTCGTAAAGAAGTCTGAAACACTCTCATCTTTCTTCTGCTTACAGGCTGACAACTTGTCCCAATTTACCCTCATAGCTGGCATAAGCGTTTTCATTAATGTAATGATTCGCTGGGGAAGAAGTTCAATCAACTGGTCGGGTTTAGTAGCAGCCACTTGTCCAGCGTCTGCCGCTGTAATGGCAGCCCAATCACCACCTAATTCATTCGCGTGATCTTGGTGACGAATCTTGGCCCATACCGGTTGCGGTACGACATTGCCAAACAACATGTCGATATCGGCCAGATTCATTATCGTAGCGTCTACGAGCTGCGATAATTCTTTGTAATACCCCGCAGGATTTTTGCGAGGATCAGGCAAAGTTTGTTTCACCTGAAGCACTTCCGATCGTTTCCAAGGGAGGTGTATCCACACTCTCTGGAAATGTGCTGGTATTGGAGCATTAGCATTAGTATTATCAGCGGGTACCCAAACTGGCGGAACTTCTCGCATAGGATATTGGCCAGACCCATCTCGTTGTTCAATGTCCTCAACGAACAATGCATGAGGAATAGGAGCGGGACGAAGAGATAGCAACCGTTCAATAGCACGTCGGACATTAGTGTCGACTATCAGTCCAGTTGCGAACTGAAGCCGAAGATTAGACAGGGCGGTCAGCACCTCGTCAGGCGCAACAGCCGCTATCTGATCATGTAAGAACTTGCACATTTCATCAAACACATATCTCTGAGTAGGTATGTTGAATTGATCAAACGTTTCGAGGACAACACGAGGTGGATTTCTAACAGGGTTTATCATCCAACCCATCGCCATATTGTATAGCGCAACACGTTCTCTATTACCAGGAAGCTGGCTACGTCTCTGTGGACCATCAGAACCTGCAGACCCAAAAACAGGTCCGAGCGACTGAAAGAAGTTTGTCGCAAGGGGAGAATCACGATTACGAGTAGAGGGAGAAGAGTAAGACACAGGACTAACAAGAGAAGGAGTAGAGACGTTAGCAGCAACAGGGGTTAACAACACAGGAGCAGTAGCGTGAGCAGTAGCGGGAACAGGAGTATGTGGAAGCGGAGGAGCAGTAGGAATAGAAAGAGGCAAAGGAGCAGGAACAGTCGGAAGAGCAAGTGCAGGTTGAGGAATAGGCGGAGGAATAACAAGTGGGGGAGCAGGTACGGCAGGGACCACAGGAGCTGCGGTACCCTGTACGTACGGAGGTGGCGACTTCATAAGATAGGACATTAAAGAATCCTCAACTGCCTCTTCCTTCTTATCCGACTCCGTAGACAAAACAGGATAGCATTTGTCTATGGACATACGCTGTAATCTCTCAAACACTTCCTTATCCTTATCCTCCTTATCACGCTGAAACTGCTCAGCTTTCTTCACTATAGTAGCAACAGTATCTCGCTGACTACGTTTATTTTGTCTGATCTCTTTCTGTCGGGCTTCTTTGCGCCAGAACCGAAAGGCATCAAACATGGCCGGCCTTGATTTACGTTCGAACAACTTTATTTCCAAATTATCTAAGATCGACGCTTCGAAGCTACCGTGAGGTGGCCAACGAAGATCGCCGTCTTTCTTTGTATATTTGATCCAATAATCGTTAAAAGCAATCGGGCCTAGCCCATGTTTGCTATATAAGTCATATGTAGGAGTTCCAACCGGAGGTATCGGACACGAGTCCTCCAGCAGGGAATCCGCACCACAAGGTCTAAAGCAACTGAACAAAGTACTACGACCAGGCATCTTGCACACTAGCCGAGTTTCACAAACTTCAAGGGTTACGGGATTTACCAAGTCCCAGCAAGAACAAAACCCTCGGTCTTTGGCGGCTGCAGTCGTCAAACAAATACAACAACAACAAAGTACGCTAGCAAAGTGTCACCGACAAAAACACTCACACAGCGTGTACAACAAAGACACCCGCAAAGTGTCTACAACAAAAACACTCGCTAAAGTGTTTACAACAAAGACACTCGCTAAAGTGTCTACAACCAAGAACTCTGGGAGCGACCCACAAATACTTAACTCAAAGATCAATGGCGTCCTCAGGAAGGCCCGTCAATCGTCTCGCTATACCAAGGTCTACGCCAGGCGCCAAAACAGGTCTACAGTCAGGGTAGCAGTCCGTCGCAGCCGTTAGGAGGCGGGAATCTTCGCGGGAAAAGTCTTCGGGCCACTTATTTCGACAACAGGATCGATGAAGCGGGGTGCACCTTCCCTCGGAGATTTCACACGAAGTTCCTCACGATCGTCAGGCTTGGACCGGTACCACTGATGCAGCCCCACGTTGGGCGCCAACTGAAGGACTGGGTTCTTTGGACCCAGCGGTGCCAGGGCACAACACCTGAAACCTTCGTGGGTAACCTGCTCCGGCGTACAAATCACAGAGACACGGGACACTTCCTTCGGCGTCAAAGAGTCAAGGTTTATTTACTGCAGGGAACACAGAAGTCACAAGAAGTACATCGAGTGTAGTTCGGGGAGACTGCTTCAAATTGTATTTGTGGATCGCTCCTTTTATACAGTTTCTACCCATAGGATAACATGATACACAATAGTTTACAACCTGGTTCCCACAAGTCGCTCTCAGAGGGGTCGCTTAGATCACTTTGAAACACACAAGATCCGGAACATAAGTGCGGAAACATTTGGCGGTTCCCAACTGTAAAAACCCATCTTCCCACCATTAGCAAATTCCAATCAGCAGTAAAGTAGATCGAAACAGGAACGAAGACAGGTGCAGAGGAAGACGGAGACAGTGGGGAGATCGGAAAGGGTGTAAAAGGGGAGTGTCGAGAAGCACGAGATACAGGCATCAAAGGGACGTGCCTAATGAGATGCACGGCTGAGACAATAAGCCCGTGCGGCAAGATGAGCCTCGAGCGGCGCCATCTGCCTTACAGTAGCATCCCCCTCGTCATAAAGACACTTTCAAAGAACATGTGTCTTCCGCAAATATCTTGGGAGTCCCAGGGTCGCGAAGCGGACAGCGTCCGTTCGCTGGCTACTTGAGGGCAAGAGACAAAATGGATGCCGTATCTAAGATGGAACCCGTGGGTACAGATGACAAACCCACATAACAAACGAACGGTTTAAGTTAGCACAGCGAAACTGCGCACACTTGCTAAACTCGTCATTTGCGGTTCATAGATACTAGACTCGACCATATTCGTGTGAGTTAAAAACACCACTTACAATTGTCACGGAACCTCAGACCCCCCCTCCGCTTCCCGCTTCCTGCCTCTGCTCCCTTGCGGCCCCGCCCCCTTTTCTTTCTGTGTCCCCATTGGCCACCCCGCTCCCGCCTCCCAGCTGCTCCTCCCTCCCACTTTGCCTTAAATGGAGCACGCGCGTACGCGCAGCGGGTGCGCCGATTGTGCACTGAAGGCGCGCCGAAGGCAGGCCCGTCTATGCCCGTCCGCGCCTGGACTGCCCCAGCGCCAGGACCCTTGGTCCACGACGATGCCAGCGCCCCCGACGAACTTACGACGACGCCAGCCTCCACGCACTCAACGCCGGCCGAAGCACCGCATGCTACCAAGCCACCCCGAGGCGCACACACGGACCCTTCACCTGCCAAGCCTGCCAATTCACCTGCCTCCGAACTTGCACTGCACCCGCCAAAACGAGCACCAGCAACAACCACCTCAAGTGCTTCCTGATCAACACCCGCTCCGTCCACGGACACACTGTGGTACTCTGGAACCTCCTCGACATAACATCACCAGACGTCGCCTTCCTCGCGGAAACCTGGATGAACGCCTTCTCAGCCCCCTGACATCGCCATATCCATAACCATCCCGGAGGGCTGCAAGATCACCCGGAGGGACCGCGTCAACCAAACTGGAGGAGGCATCGCCATCATCATCATCCAACACCCTCGCCGCCGCCGAACACCTTCACTTCCAGATCCACACAGACCCCAAGTCCACCCTCTGAGGCACCATCATCTACAGACCCCCGGGACCATGCACACAATTCAGCGAAGCCATCGCAGACTTCGTCAGCCAACACGCCCTCAACTCCACAGACTACATCCTCCTAGGGGACCTCAACTTCCACCTGGAGAACAACAAGGACTGCAACACCGCCGCCCTGCTAGACAACCTCGCCAACCTTGGACTCAAACAGCTGGTGAACACCCCCACCCACTACGCCTGCCACACGCTTGACTCCTCCAGCAAGCACATGTCCTTCAGCCATGCCACCGGACTACACTGGACAGACCACAGCTGCGTCCACTTTAACTTCAGGAGAACCACGACCCACCACCACCCGCAACAGGTCACCCGCAGAAGCTGGAGCAAGATCACCGCCGACCAGCTCACCACCTCCCTCAGCCGGAACCCGCCCACCAACACGACGGATCGCAACAAAGCAGCCAGCAACCTCACACAGTGGCTCACCGACTGCGCCAACGAACTTGCACCACTGAAGAACCCTCCCAGCAGACCCAGCAGCAGGAAAACCTTGTGGTTTACCAACGACCTCAAAAACTGCAGGAAAACCTGCCGCACCGTTGAGAAAGCCTGGCGCCACAACCAAACAGCAGAACACATGACCGCCCTCAAGAACGCCACCCGCAAACACCACCAGGTGATTCGCGCCACCAACAAGACAGCATTCAAAGAACGATTGGACAACAACACCCACAACAGCAAGGAGCTTTTCAGCATCGTCAAAGAGCTCTCCAACCCCAGCGCCTGCAACACTGACATCACCCCCTCGCAAGACCTCTGCGACTCTCTCGCCTCGTTCTTCCACTGCAAGATCGCCGACATATACTGTAGCGTAGTTCCTATTTTCCCAATAGGCCCTGCGCATTGGAATAACATAAACAGTAGTATCAACGTAGAAATGCGGATCTTCCAGGCCTCTACTGACTATGCTAAACTTAATTGGGTTTGTTACCAACTAGCTCAGAGGTCACTGGAAACTTTCTTGACTGAATAGGAAGTGATCAGCTTCCCTGGCACAGACAAGAAGGGATTCAGTTTTCCAACAACCGTGCAACATGACAACTTTGCTCCTCAGATCAAAAGTCAATCTCTAGGGTCGTGTGAAACAATAGACAGTTATTTTACTCAGTCAGGTTGGTGCAGATTACTTTCACAATATGTAGAGAATAGAGAGACGGGCGTTGTCAATAAAAGGTTAACATTTATTGAACAGTCTTTCTTCTCATACAAGAGAAATGAATTGCCACAATTGCAAGACTTGTTATTATAAAAAGTACGTACAGTAAGATAGGTATTGCGAAATAATACTGTAAAAGCATTGATATGGTTTCTTAGTCATACAATGGTTTAAAAGGAATAAAACATATATACATTCATATATACATTAGGCTAACATACTCAACTGGTGCTTCTAACTACGCCTACCCCAGTGTACCTGACCTAAGCCTAATACTTGGGAGGGGAGTAAGTAAGTAGCTTTAAGTTAAGTTGGTTTTGCCAAGGTTTGCTTCAAGAATTCTCTCTCAAGGGTTTAGTCAACACCATACCTCTGGAATAGAATGATGGAGGTCTGGTATCTCCCTCAGGGTTCGATATCCCAGTCACCCGCAAGGGTAGACTAGAAACGCTGGAGCTGGATTTCTTGGCAGGAGAAAGGCAGCGTCTCTTCTTCAGCGCATCGAGGAGGAGAAGGAGGGGGGACAGCGTCCGTGGGCAGCTTGCATCTGCTGGGCTCTTGCAGAGGATGGCTGTTCAGCTCCTAAGTTCACCACACCATCGTTCGCTAGTTAGCAGCGATAGCAGTAGCGATAGCAGCTATGCTATCTTCAGCATAACAGCAGCTTCAGGCGACGGGCAACAGGGGCCTTGCTTCACCAACAGCAACGAGACAGCGTTTGCTTAAGGCCACGTTGGTAGTATTTATACCTGAAAGGTGCCTTGTTTGACGTAAGTTTGCTGGACATAAGACGTCAATAAGATGTCACTAGGAAGTGATCGTTTATCAGTGCTCATTAGAGTTCTATTACTAATCAAAACACAGCAAGCGGGGATTTCCAGGTTTGCTGAGTTTTTATCTTGTTGAAGAACTCAGAGTGTTAATCTAGGAATCTCAGATAGTGACTTCTGCTCTGTCATTGCACTAATTGGTTGCAAAGGAAGTGGCAGAGAAAGCTATTCTGGAATGTGGCTCTGTTCGTGTGAGGCCAGAGATGAGTTTCTGAATATTGCACTCGAACGGTTATGCCAATATAGGGAATAAATGGATTTATAGCCGAATAGGGGCATAAGGTCACAGTATCGATCAGGGTCCTAGATAAGCACGCAACAATACAACAGCTTCGGCGTGCTGACCATGCACCCAACCACCAAACCAGCGCCCCCCACCACCATCCTCTACACCTGGACCCCTGTCAGCACCGAAGACACCACCCGCATGATGAACACCATCCACTCCGGCTCCCCTACCGACCCCTGCCCACACCACATCTTCAAAAAAGCCAATTCCATCATCGCACCCAAACTCTGGAACATCAGCAACAACTCCTTTGAATCCGCCACCTTCCCGGAGAGTTGGAAACATGCCGAGCTGAGTGCCCTCCTGAAGAAACCTACTGCGGACCCCACGGACCTGAAGAACTTTCGCCCCATCCCGCTCCTCTCCTTTCCAGCCAAAGTCATCGAGAAGACCGTCAACAGACAACTCTCAGCCTTCCTCGAGACTAACGGATCCCTCGACCCCTCACAGTCCGGCTTCCGAGCAAACCACAGCACCGAGACCGCCCTCATCGCAGCCACCGACGACATCAGGTCCCTGCTCGACAACGGGGAAACGGCTGCACTCATACTCCTGGACCTCTCAGCAGCCTTCAAAACCGTTTGCCACCGCACCCTGATACAATGCCTCAGCAACACCGGAATCCAGAGAGCGGCACTGGAGTGGATCATCTTGTTCCTCGCTGGAAGAACCAAGAGAGTCCACCTCCCCCCGTTCCGATCCGCGGCCACCGAAGTCATCTGCGGCGTCCCGCAAGGATCCTCACTCAGCCCCACCCTCTTCAACATGTACATGAGCCCTCTCGCAGACATCGCCCGCCAACACAACCTCAACATCCTCTCCTATACCGACGACACCCAGCTGATCCTCTCCCTCACCTGCGACCCCGCCACCGCCAAAGCCAACCTCCAGGAAGGAATGAGAGACGTCGCAGAATGGATGAAGATCAGCCGTCTGAAACTGAACTCAGACAAGACGGAAGTCCTCATCCTCGGACCATCTCCCTCCGCCTGGGATGACTCCTGGTGGCCCCCTGCCCTGGGCAGCGCTCCCAAACCAACGGACCACGCACGCAACCTGGGCTTTATCCTGGACTCCTCTCTCACGATGACCAAGCAAGTGAACGCCGTCTCATCATCCTGTTTCAACACCCTGCGCATGCTCCGAAAGATCTTCCGATGGATCCCCACCTAAACCAGGAAGACGGTCACACAGGCCCTCGTACCCAGCCATCTGGACTACGGGAACACCCTCTACGCTGGAACCACAGCCAAACTCCAGAAAAGACTCCAGCGCATTCAGAACGCCTCAGCACGACTCATCCTGGACATCCCCCGCTGCAGCCACATCTCTGCCCACCTGAAAGAACTTCACTGGCTCCCCGTCAACAAGAGGATCACGTTCAGACTCCTCACCCATGCACACAAGGCTCTCCACAACATGGGCCCGAAGTACCTCAACAGCCGCCTCACATTCTACACACCCTCCCGCCAGCTCCGATCCGCCAGCTTCGCCCTCGCCTCCGTCCCACGAGTTCGGAAATCCACAGTCGGAGGAAGATCCTTCTCCTACGTGGCAGCCAAGACATGGAACTCCTTCCCCACTCACCTACGGCTGACCCAGGACCATCTCTCCTTCAGGAAACAACTCCAGACCTGGCTGTTCGAACAGTAGTTTCCCCCCCCCCCCACCCCTTTGCGCCTTGAGACCCTCACGGGTGAGTAGCGCGCAATATAAATTTTGATGATTGATTGATTGATTAGGTCTCGGCTAGGGTAGGCTGCGCACATGCGCAATCTCGCTGGCGAGATTTAATGTCTCTGAGTAGCGAGGTTAAGCCCCGCCCCTCTTCTCCATTGGCTGGCCTCCTAAACTGCAGCCAGACATTGGAGTAGAGGTCCCAGTGACGACATTTTCTCAATCTAAGCCCCGTCCTTTACAGATTGGGGGGGCGGGGGTTTAGTTTCTTTCTCCCCTCTTCTCCATTGGCTGGAATGTAATCAACAGTCAAAAACACACCCGTTGTTTACATTCCAGCCAATGGAGAAGAGGGGAGAAATAAAAACACACCCCCCAGTCTGAAAAGGATGGGGCTTAGTGACAAATGTCGAGCGCTTGTTGCATTAGAACTCAAGGTGCCTTTGCGATGCCGCAGCTAGACTCTGAAAGTGTGGTGTGCGGGGGAGGGTGGACTACCTTCCCCACAAAAACTGTAAGGGTCACCACAGCTTCCCTACTTTTACTTCCTCGTCCTGTAATGGCTGGGCTCTGCAGTGGTTTACAATTCAGTTACAAGTTTGTAACAACACATCGCCCAGCACAACCCACACCATAATTACGACATAACACAGTACGATGCCAAACACACCATTAACCCCCACCAACACGGCTAGCATAATTTGAACGCATCCAGCCAAACATGAATCAAGCACTCACTGCTGGCACCAAGTGCAACATTTCACACCATCCCCATGCAGTGCCAAATAGTGCACTCCCCGCATAGTTCGTGCAGGTCAGATTCAGTGCCTGTCTGACACATTCACACGGTCTAACTGGGTCACTACCTTTCTCTTCGAATGGGAATCTTAAGACCTGCATGCAGTCGTTTATTGTTTGTTGCGATTTATCTCTTTATATGCGACTGACTCTAACCTTGAATAAAAGTTTGGCCCATTTGATTGAGTCTCGCTTACCCAAAACAGTCACTCCTTGGAGCAGGGTTACTCATAGTACGGCCCGCGGGCCAGTGGCGGCCCGGCAAGCCTTCCCTGGCGGCCCGCGGACCTTGCACACATTATTACCAGTGTTTGAATTTTTTTTTAAAAAAAGAGTGTCTGCAAACTAAGTTACAGCAGCGCGACTCGGAGACTGCTGCTCTGTGGGGGCCGGCCGGGGGATTCCTGCCATAGTTAGAGTGGAGCTGCAGGGGCGCTAAGAGGTCAACAACACAGCCTCATTAACATGCTAATGGTCTTTTAAAGACCCGTTAATGCGCTTGTGCGGCTATGGGTGTGTGCTCCGAAGCTGTATCAGCCTGGGCTGACACACAGGGTAAGATGGCAGAGGAGACAAAGGGAAGGGAAGGGAAAGGGAGACCGGGAGAGGGAGTAAAAGAAAGAAGGAGGGAAAGGGAGGGAGGAAGGGAAAAGGAGGGAAAGGGAGAGAAAGGGATCTGAATTTTATTGCAGCATCTTCAAAATTGTGAATCTATTATTATTTGCAATTTATATGCACTTAAAAAAAACATTCACAGCCTTGGGTGGCTACCCCCAGAAGTCTGTGACTTGAGGGAAGTGGTGACGGCAAGCCAAAGGTATGCAAATCGTGAGTCACACACAATTAAACAGTGTAAAAGCCTGCACGCAAATCATTTAACCTGCAAGTTGCCATTTTAGATGCCAGATTCAAGCACATTTTTATAAATGATTCACAAATCGATTGTGATTCACAAGTTTTGTGTGGTGAAAATAAATCCACAGGCAGAGGGAGACACATTCATGAGTTTCTGACCCCAAGGCATAGGTGGGTGGAAAACACAAGGCTGCTGGCAGCAGTTTGGCTGTTGATGAGGTTAGGTGCAGGGCTGGTTGCAGCCCAGGCCCTATACCCAACCCCACTGTGTGCAACCTGTGGCCGTGTGCAGAAGGGGTTGGCCAACTGCAAGGTTTGAACCCTGCGCCAACTAGATATCTAGCTAGGTAGACAGCAGACAGACAGATTTTTTTTTGGAGAGCCGCAATGACCCCACTTCTACCTGTGGTCCACCTGCTCTATTAAAATATTTCCACTTTATTAGCATGATGTTTCAGTCAAAAGCGATTTCATCAATGTGGCAGGAGCGCTTTTTGAGAAAACACATATCTGTTAAATCCGGTGGCGTAATGAACCTTGAGGGAGGGAAAGGGAGACCAGGTGAGGGAGTGAGAGAGGGAAAGGGTAGGAGGAAAAGGGAGGGAGGAAGGGAAAAGGAGGGAAAGGGAGGGAAAGGGAGTGACGGTGAGGGAGGGCGGGAAAGAGACAGAGGGAGGGAGGGAGGGAGGGAAAGGGAGACAGAGGGAGGGAGTGAAGGAGGGAAAGGGAGACAGAGTGAGGGAGGGAAAGGAAGTGACAGAGTGAGGGAGTAAGGGAGGGAAAGGGAGATAAATCGAAGGAGGGAAAGGGAGAGCGAGGGAGGGAAAGGGAGACAGTGTGAGGGAGTGAGAGGGAAATGGATACAGGGAAAGGGAGGGAGAGTAAGGGATGGAGGGAAAGGGAGTAACAGAGTGAGGGAGTGAGGGAGGGAAAGGGAAACAGAGTGAGGGAGTGAGAGAGGGAAAGGGAGACATAATGAGGGAGTGAGAGAGGGAAAGGAAGGGAGGGAAAGGGAGTGACAGAGTGAGGGAGTGAGAGAGGGAAAGTGAGGGAGGGAAAGGGAGTGACAGAGAGAGGGAGTGAGCGAGGGAAAGGGAGACAGAGGGAGGGGGACAGAGTAAGGGAGAGGGAGGGAGAGGGAGGGAGGGAGACAGAGAGAGAAAGAGAGCGAGAGAGATATATGTATGCCAGGTCTGGTGGCTCAGTGGACGAAGGTGTCCGCTGCAGGGATCAGTGATCAACCTCATGGTAAGTTTTTTTTTTTAATTGCTCTAGCCCCGCCCCCTCCCCCACTGACCCCGCCCCCACTGGTGCGGCCCTCGGACACAAACCACAGTGTAAATTTGGCCCCCGAGAGAAAGTTTGTGAGTACCCATGCCTTGGAGCATCGAACCCTCTAGCACCGTTGTCGAATCTCAAAGGCCCCTTTGAATTCTTTTTTGTTATAAAATGTCAAACCGAAACTTATAATTTTTTTAAAAAGTGAAAGTGCTTCACTTGATCCACAACCTCGAAGTAAAAGTATATTATGTGTGATCTTTATTAGTTTTTGAGTTTATATGGCGCCTCTGAAATCCCACGTGATACTAGAAGCCCTTCTTCTATTCCATCCCCCCACCACCGATCAGTCTCCAGCCATCTCCCCAGGCAGCCGTATCTGGTAGCAGCTGTGCGACTGCCTCCCCTGGGGAGTGCGGGGGAGGCTTTGTTAATTATTTTGAGCCTCTTCCCCTAGCAACCTGCTGCCTCATGTATAAAGTGACCCCGGGGGACCGGGCTGCCCTCCTCGTCAGCCCTTTCCACCGGATGAAAACCGTTAGCCTCAAACCAAGCCACGGCCACAAACACCCTCCCTCTTAACCATCCAGCATAGTGATGTACAACATGGGACCGAAAGGGGTACTCTCCCCAACCGAGCCGAGGCTCACATTTCAAGACCGTTCGAGGCTACCTGCAACTTCTTCTCAAACACAACGCACAGAAATGTAAAATGTGTGTGTGTGAGTGAGAGAGAGAGGCACACTTGTAACTTAACTATCTTTCTGGGGCTCTACTGTTTTATGGAAATGCCCCCCCAGGCCTACTCTGGTTCCCATTTTCCGGTGGCGTGGAAAAAGGTGGGTCTGATGGGGCAGTACCCTTGTTGTATATTAAATGCCTGCTCTCCATTGTACCCATCACAGCAGCTGTTGAATGTGTCAAGAAGCAACACAGAAAACCAGCATTGGCATAGACAATTGGGCTCACCTTTTGTGACCTGTTGGTTTTGCCAGTGGTTTTAGCCACAAGACACAGCATCCCCAACGGCAGCTGAGGCAAAACAGGGCAAGGATGGGGCAGCATTTCAGGGGTGTGGAGACGCAACTGAAAGGCAGCAAAATGGAGCTGGCAAGTAGAAAGCAAATAGTCTAGAATAGTTGGCCTGGAGTGGTGGGGAAACTTACGGGCGAGGGACTGAAACACACTGTGCAGAACAGAGAGGGAGAAAAGCATACGAGACAGACAGCTGGAACGCACATACACTCTCGTAGACTGCTCCATCAAAAATTCAAAAGTACGCTTAAAAAAGCGATCAGTGGAGGGGAGGGACAAAAAAAGAGGAGGATGGATAGGACACACACTTTAAAGATTGAGATCAGAATGACCAAACGCCGACCCATTGCTTACCATTGGTTGGCTTAAGAACTAAGCTAACAATGTCTTGCAACTGTCAGCGCATGCACTGTCTTAGGCAAGACCTAAAAACAGACATTGCAACTTGCCATGCATTTATTTGTCTATGTGCCTTTAAATACAAAGCACTATTAGAGGCAACACAGACACCAATATTTGCTTTAAATGATTAGATTCAACTTTCTGTATGAAGGTATACATGTGTATCAAAGATGAACACACATCCCACCAGTTTTATCCGTGACCCAGTGTGTGCCCCACCCTAAAAATAGATTTTCGAGATGGCACTGTACTCAACCTAATGCAAATCGGTGTGGTGATTTTCCTGAAGATAAGGTCCCTCTGGCCATGCCAGTTTTCTCATTTAGCTGCCACGCCCCAACCCCACCATCCGTTCATAATCACATTATCAACAGGTGACCCGAAAAGTGCCCCCTCCCAACTATATTCACCAGCTGTGTGCGCCACTCAAAGGAGATTAACTCATCAATTAGAAAGCTTTGGCAACTCCAGTTGTTATGGATTTTGTGTACTGGAAAGATGTTAGCTAGTGGATAAATCTGTTCATCCCTCCAGACTGGTGGTCCTAGCATTTGCATTCATCAGTAGCAAACCTACTTATTATTGGGTCATAATCCCAGGCCTAGCAGGCAGCCTGGTGCTAACTGCACCCTCTGGGAACGTTTGGCATATAGTTTCCTCTGGGTAAGTGGTCTGAGGATAGTTGCAGCAGTTTAGGCGGCCACAGCTCCTCCTTCCTGGGCAGGGCACCTCGGGGAGCGGATGCTTTCACTTTCACTTCAGAGTGTTGCCCATCGCGCTGCTCCTGCTTCTGTGCCCGTCGACCCCCAGCACAGCTCTGCGGGGGGCTGGAGGTGGCATCAAGGCGCATCCACCACCACATCCACCACCACCACATCCACCACCACCTCATCCACCACCACAACATCCATCATCACATCCACTACATCCACCACAACGACATTCACCACCATATCCACCCCCACCACATCCACCACATCCACCTCATCCACCAACACCACATCCACCACTACATCCGCCATATCCACCACCAGCACCACATCCACCACCACCACTACATACACCACCATCACATCCACCTCATCCACCACCACATCCACCACATCCTCCACATCCACCACCACCTCATCCACCACCACCTCCTCATCCACCACCACCACATCCACCACAACCACATCCACCACCACCACCACGTCCAACACATCCACCAACATCACTACCACATCCACCACATCCACCACCACATCCACCACAACCACATCCACCACAACCACATCTACCACCAACACCACATCCACCACCCCATCCACCACCTCCACCACCTCCACCCCTCATCCACCACCGCCACATCCACCACCACCTCATCCACCACCACATCCACCACCTCCACATCCACCTCCACATCCCTTACCACCACAACCACCTCATCCACAACCACCACATCCACCACCACCACATCCACCACCATCACATCCACCACATCCTCCCCATCCACCACCACCACACCCACCACCACCACATCCACCACATCCACCACATCCATATCCACCAGCACATCAATTACGACCACATCCACCACATCCACCACCACCACATCCACCACCACATCCACCACCACATCTACAACCACATCCACCACCACCACATCCATCACCACCTCATCCACCATATCCACCACCACGTCCACCACATCCACCACCACCACATCCACCACCACATCCACCACCACCACATACACCATCACTTCATCCACCACATCCACTGTCCCCATATCCATCTCCACCACCACCACCACATCCACCCCATCACAACCAAAACATCCACCACATCCAGTACCACCACATCCACCACGTCCACCACCACCAAAACATCCCCTACATCCACCACATCCACTACCACATCCTCCACCACATCCACCACCGCCACCACCACATCCACCACCACCTCATCCACCACATCCACCACCACCACATCCACTACCACCTCATCCACCACCACCACATCTATCACCACATCCACCACATCCACCACCACCTCATCCACCACCACCACATCCACCACCACCACATCCACCACCACCACATCCACCATCACATCCTTCACCACCACATCCTCCACCACCACATCCACCACCACCTCATCCACCAGCACTTCATCCACCACCACCACATCCACCACCACATCCTCCTCCACCACATCCACCACCACCACATCCACCACATCCACCACATCCACCACCACCACCACCACCACTAACACATCCACCACCACCACCACCCCATCCACCACCACATCGACCACGTCCACCAAATCCACCACCACGTCCACCACATCCACCACCACCACATCCACCACCACATCCACCACCACCACCACATACACCATCACTTCATCCACCACATCCACTGTCCCCATATCCATCTCCACCACCACCACCACATCCACCCCATCACAACCACCACCACATCCACCACCACCACATCCACCACCACCACATCTAACACCACCACCACATCCACCACCACATCCACCACATCCACCACTACATCCAGTACCACCAACACATCCACCACCACCACATCCACCACCACCACCACATCCACCGCAACCACATCCACCACAACCACATCCACCACAACCACATCTACCACCACCATCACATCCACCCCACATACACCACCACATCCACCACCACATCCACCATCACCACATCCACCACATCCACCACCACATCCACCACATCCACCACCACCACATCCACCACCACCACCACATCCACCTCCACCACATCCACCACCACATCCACCACATCCTCCACCACATCATCCATTACCACATCTACCACCACAATCACCACCACCACATCCACCACATCCAGTACCACCACATCCACCACCACCACATCCACCACGTCCACCACCACCAAAACATACCCTACATTCACCACATCCACTACCACATCCTCCACCACATCCACCACCGCCACCACCACATCCACCACCACCTCATCCACCACATCCACCACCACCACATCCACTACCACCTCATCCACCACCACCACATCCACCACCACCACATCCACCACCACATCCACCACATCCACCACCACCTCATCCAACACCACCACATCCACCACCACCAGATCCACCACCACCACATCCACCATCACATCCTTCACCACCACATCCTCCACCACCACATCCACCACCACCTCATCCACCAGCACTTCATCCACCACCACCACATCCACCACCACATCCTCCTCCACCACATCCACCACCACCACATCCACCACATCCACCACCACCACCACATCCACTAACACATCCACCACCACCACCACCCCATCCACCACCACATCGACCACATCCACCAAATCCACCACCACCACCACCACATCCACCACCACCACCACATCCACCACCACCACCACATCCACCACAACCACATCCTCCACAACCACATCTACCACCACCATCACATCCACCCCACACCCACCACCACATCCACCACCACATCCACCATCACCACATCCACCACATCCACCACCACCACATCCACCACATCCACAACCATCACATCCACCACCACCACATCCACCACCACATCCACCACATCCACCACATCCACCACCACCTCATCCATTACCTTATCTACCACCACAATCACCACCACCACATCCACCACATCCAGTACCACCACACCCACCACGTCCACCACCACCAAAACATCCCCTATATCCACCACATCCACTACCACATCCACCACCACATCCACCAACGCCACCACCACATCCACTACCACCTCATCCACCACCACCACATCCACCACCACATCCACCACCACCTCATCCACCACCACCACCACATCCACCACCACCACATCCACCACCACCACATCCACCATCACATCCTTCACCACCACATCCTCCACCACCACATCCACCACCACCACCTCATCTACCAGCACTTCATCCACCACCACCACATCCACCACCACATCCTCCTCCACCACATCCACCACCACCACATCCACCACATCCACCACCACCACATCCACCACATCCACTACCACATCCACCACCACATTCACCATATCCACCACCATCACAGCCACATCCACCACCACCTCATCCACCACCACCTCCTCATCCACCACCACCACATCCACCACCATATCGACCACATCCATCACATCCACCAACACCACCACCACATCCACCACCACCACCACATCCACCACAACCACATCTTCCACCACCACCACCACATCCACCACATCCACCACCGCATCCACCTCCTCCACCACTCATCCACCACCACCACATCCACCACCACCACATCCACCACCCCATCCACCACCACCTCCACATCCACCACCTCATCCCTTACCACCACATCCACAACCACCTCATCCACAACCACCACATCCACCACCACTACATCCACCATCATCACATCTACCACATCCTCCACATCCACCACCACCACACCCACCACCACCACATCCACCACATCCACCACCACCACATCCACCACATGCACATCCACCAGCACATCAATTACCACCACATCCACCACATCCAAAACCACTACCACATCTACCACCACCTCATTCATCACCACCACATCCACCACCACCACCACATCATCCACCACATCCACCACCACATCCACAACAACATCCTCCCCCACCACATCCACCACCTCAGCCACCATATCCACCACCACATCCACCACCACATACACCACCACCACATCCACCACCACATCCACCACCACCCCATACACCATTAATACATCCACCACATCCACTGCGTGGCTGGTAACACACGACCTCTGTTGTCGTCTAGCCCTGCCTAGCCTTGCCTTGCCTGCCAGACCCAATCCGTCGATTGCAGAGCGGAGCGCGGATCATACATCACACACCACGGACCAAGCGAATGGTGGAGCACAGGAGGAGAGTGCCGGCTCGCTTGGAAGAGGACGCCAAACAGAAATCACTGGTGAGCCCGGATACCCCTTCTAGCCGCTCTAGCCCCCCCCGGACACGCGGCACGTGTCTAACGCGTAGTACAGGGAGGGGGCGGAGTAGGATTGTGGACCGACTGGGGACCGACGGTGCGTCGTAGCAAACGACGAGAAGTCACCCGGGAGCTAATTGGAAGCCACAAGGGGGAGCGAAAATCAGCACCCTGCACCCAGGACAAGCGGAGTGGAGTGTGGGGCAGCGCAGGGGCAGCGTAGGGTGCAGTTTGGGAGAGCACCCTAGTCACCCCTGGCTGCACAGTAAAACACAGAACTTAGCACTCGTGAGTGCCTACTTACTATTAAGTAGCTTCCAACCCCCACGGAACCACAAGTGGACAGGGTGCCCAGTCTGGTGAATAGGAGGCCCAAGAAATCAACAGAGGCACTGCTGTAAGGGGGGGGGGAAGAAAGTGAACATCAGTGAAAACCAGTGAAAACTGTGAACTTTGAAAACCAAAACGAGAGAGGAAACAGTATAAGAAGAACCAGGCGAGGAAAAAGCCAGAAGATATCACAAGAGAGGATAACAGGGGCAGCAGGCAGGCTAACCGGTGGGCATAAGGCACAACAGAGGTAAGTGTAAAGTGTAAAGTTACAGTTATTCCTTTTTAAACTTTTAAAATTGAGAAACTACCGCACGAAATGAGAAATAGCTGCACTACACATTAGGCAACCAAACCGAGAAATGGGACCGAAAAAAGGGCAAACCCAGTGTAAAGAAGATAGCCCAGAGAAGAGTAAAATATTAGAGGGCTCAATATCTTTGGAAGAGAGCCAAGAAAGCCAGGCCTCACTTACAGAGAATAATAAAGGGCGGCGCAAGAAAAGGAAAGTTAAAAGGGCAATTAAAAACGCCAAACAGGCTAAAAGGGACTGTGTCCAAACAAATTCCAAACAGAAAGACAATACGCTAACCTCTAAAGCTATAAAGGATTTTGTAGGGAAACACTACAAATCTTTAGAGCCAGTAATAAGACCGGACCCCGAGGAAGATACGGAAGAACATGGCGCGGAGGGAGTAGGAAGGATAGAAGCAGTAGTGGTGAATCCCGATATGGAAGCAGGAATGGAGGATTCCGTATTAATAAACCTGACGCTCCAGAGCCAAAATATCCACATCTCAGCTCCCCAGCTCTCATCGTCACCAAAACTATTCTCATTACAGTCACTGGGAAATGAGGAACCAAGGGGAAATGAAATACAGAGCCAGAGCCTAATCTGGGGCGGTGAGCCAGCCCATTCCCCTCAACAACATGGTACCAAAAATTCTCGTCTACAGCAAGAACCCACAAGAACAGGTCATCATACAAACCCAGGCAGAGACCACACACAGGACCCGGAGTGTTCCGTAACACCCAATTCCTCATTGGTGGACCTGATATTGATATTACAAAAGACGTTACAAGGAATCCTTGAAGTAACTCTATCAAATAATGGAGTATTGAAAGCCCAGAAATCGAAGAGGAACTAGTGGGGATAAAGAACCAAATGCCGAGGATACAAAGCACATCTGTCACTGAACAATCGATTGATGAAAGGGTAGAGATGGAACTGGTTGAGGTATCCGCGGGAAGTCCAGTAGGATCCCCACAACCAATAACCCAAAAGCCAACAAACGACTCTGTGGAAGCATCAGAAAATGTATACATCTCCAGACGCCCAATGTTGATAAAAAGGCGCGGGGTGTATACAGGGGCCCCCCTTAAGAGTAGGGGTAGAAAGAAGAGAGAACAAGCCTTAAAAGCAAAGAAAAACGGGAGGATTGTAGGGAGGGAGGCACAGGCACAGGCAGATCTAAACGCATCAGCCCCGATAGACGTACCAAATAGACCAAGGCAAAGGGAGTATAACCTAAGAACGACCCCGATAAACCCGAGAAAAAATGGGAGAACAAAGGTCACAAAAGAGAAACCATTAACACCCTGTGTTACGAAACAGAAAGTAAGAATAGCCTTAGGACAACCAAATAGGGGTAATAGTGCCGTAAGCCCACAAGACCAGGTAATTCCAAGAACGGGAAATAATGGGCTGCAATCAGAGAGACCAAAGGCAAGACAGCATCAATATGAAACCCCTTAAAAAGTACAAGAGAGAGAGAAAAATAAATGGGTGTATTTGGACCATATGCAGCCGGGGAAAAGGGGAAGTACGAATGGGAGTACGAACAGGAAAAGGAATCCCCTGAACAGAGCACAGATCTTGAAAGTCTTCGCAGAATGTAGTAGCCTATGTGGGATCAGTACAAGCGATCTCCGGCAAATTGGTTTTGTGGAGACCAGAAATGGTAAAGAAATAACAAAAGTATCATTACACTCAGTCATGATAAAAATGGCAATCCTCAAAGCAACCAGCGAGATAAACCACCTGGGAATAAGAATAATCCCGGAGAGGGAAGTAAAAGCCCCCAATGATAATACCTTCCTAAAGTATCATGCAGGTTTAGGGAGAAGACAGGTGAGATTATATAAAGACGAGGAAGGGAACCAAAGTTGTCTGAATATAGAAATAGACAATACAGGAAACGAAGTCCCATGGGGTAATTGGTCACAATGTAGTAGCCCAAGGTTCGATATAAACGGGAGTCATACAGAGGCCGAGGGAGAAGAGGGTGGCATGAGTGAGATAGAATAGGATGAGGGGGTGTCGCAAAGTCTAGGTCTCCTGACATGGAATGTAAATGGGCTAGGCAATGAGAAAAAGAGAGAAACTATAAAGGATATAGTAAATAAAGTGGACATTGCCTGCTTGCAAGAGACCTGGACATGCGACGAAACCCCGATTAATGAAGGATACCTACAACTAAACCGCCCGGCCAAGAAAAAGAACTATGGTCGTCCGTCGGGTGGATTAATGACATTGGTTTCAACGAAAGTGCTCAGAGAAGTAAAACCGATAAAAATGAAATGTAAATGGGTTCTGACTAGCAGAATAGAATTATTGACAGTGGAAAAGAAGTATAAAATGCTGACTGTAATGAATGTATACATGCAGTGGGAGAATGGTGTAGAATATGAGAATGAGATGAAGCTGTTTAAAGAAGATGTAGATTCTGTTGTAGAAAGTTATGTATTGGACACCGTGATAATAATGGGGGATTTCAATCATAAACTTAACCCAAAAAAGGCAGATATTTGGAACAGAGAAATGTTAGAGGTGTTTGGAATAAACCCAGCAAGGTTCCCAGCAGGGGAGATATCAAAACAGGAATCAGATCTGGTATATTTCCTAGGAGGCAGGGGTTTCCAATGCTTGAATGGAAGAATGAAGAACGACTGCCTAGCAGGAAAAACCTTTAAAGTAGGCTCTCAGGACTGCCCAATTGACTATATGTTTTTACATGCCTGGAACTTCCCCCAAGTACGGGAATTTAGGTTGGAACAAAAAGAGATTAGTGATCACAACCTTCTATATCTAACAATACAAGGGGGAAGAAGTTTACCCAGAGATAAAGTGATCCCCCAGGAGGTGGAGTACCCTAGACGTGTGACGACACGACTCACGGAGGAATATCTGGCAAAACTGTTAGCTATGCAAATTAAAATAAAGCCGGAAAATCTAGAGAATAAAACCTTGAACTGGTTCATAGGAAAACTAGAGGAAGTTGTCTGTTGTTTAAGAATAGAACTGAAAAGGGTCAAAAATACTAGTGGAAAACCACCCAGTAGAGTAAAATGGTTTTCAGTGGAGTGTCAATCCAAAAAACGTGAGATCCGGGCAGCACAAAGAAAACAAAAAAAGAACTTCAGCCAGGAGAGACAGGACCAGGTAATCCGTTTAAAAAGAGAGTATAAAAAAATGGTAAATGACGCTAAAAGGACATTTAAAGAGAAATGCTGGTCAAACCTGCTGGAAGACATTGAGGAAAAAAACCTAAGACAATTTTGGAAATTGGTAAAGGCAGCCCTTAGCCCTCCTGATGGGGAACTAAAATGTGTAGTTAGTGAGGCCGCATGGGAAAAGTATATTAGGGAATTGTATGGGACGAGAGCCCCTATAACCCAGGTAGTGACACATAAATGGCAGGAAATATCAGCAGACCTTAAAGCTAAATTTAACGTAAAACAAGTAGAAGATACAATAAGAGAGCTGAAATTATCCCGAGCAGCAGGTCCGGGCAATCTCCCAGCAATAATTCTAAAGTCAGACATAAATTGGTGGGCAAGATTCTTTGCACAGATGTTTAGTATAATACTAACAGAAGGCAAAAAGCCATCTAACTGGAAGGGTGCAATAATTAGGCCCATCCATAAGAAAGGTAGCATGGAGGCACCACAAAACTACCGCCTGATTAACCTCCTTGATATAGGAGAGAAAGTTTTCTCTAAAATTGTACTGAATCAACTCAACATATGGGTAAAAGAGCTCCAGATTGTCCCTATAGAGCAAGGAGGATTCAGGGAAGGACACTCAACTATAGACCATGGGTTTGCACTGTGGGTGATGGCGAAGAAGTCAACGGAACAAAATGGCAAGTTGTGCTGTTGTTTCGTTGACTTCCGAGCAGGATTTGACTCAGTTGATCGTGCATGCCTATGGGAAATACTACTTAAAGTAAATATCCCGAGTGACCTTCTGTTAATAATAAAGAAACTACACAATGAGAACTGGGCGCAAGTCATCTAGGATACGGAGGGCTCTTTATCACAAAAAATACCCATCAGCAACGGCCTAAGACAGGGGTGTGTGTTAGCGCCGCAGTTATTCTCTATATTCCTGTCAGACCTCCCGGCCCATCTAGAGGTCGAGGGTAGTGCAAGTCCCAGAATGAACGGAAACAAGGTGCCCTGCCTATTATATGCAGACGATTTGGTTATAGTAGATCAGACAGAAATAGGCCTCCAGCGTAAGCTTAATGCCTTCAACACATACTGTGTTAATAAATTTCTAATTGTCAACCTGGATAAAACTAAAGTCCTTTGCTTTGGGAAAAAATTAACCAGATTCAATTGGTACCTAGGTGAGCTTAAACTGGAGACGGTGAATGAGTATCGTTACCTAGGTATATGGTTTGACAAAAGACTAAATTGGGATATGCATTGGGATACACAAAAAGCCAAAGCACACACATCGATATGCGGCCTAAAAATGTTTAATAGGGATTACGGAGAGATGTCGCACAGACCAATGCTAAGGGCCTTTGAGGCAATGATACCCTCCCAAGTTCTGTATGGGGCAGAAATTCTTTATTTGAGCGGTAAAGGAGCCTGGGA
Organism: Lissotriton vulgaris; assembly: GCF_964263255.1. Classification (NCBI taxonomy): domain Eukaryota; kingdom Metazoa; phylum Chordata; class Amphibia; order Caudata; family Salamandridae; genus Lissotriton; species Lissotriton vulgaris. The sequence continues at coordinate 11,056,413 of NC_141692.1, forward strand.
CTTGGTAGAGGGAAAATGCCTCAAAGGACTCCTCTCTCTCCCACAATCTGCTATGGTGCAAGCCATAAGAAGGGAAATAGGCACAAAGCCCTGGGAGACACTAACTCAAATGGCAATACTCAGACTTTGGAAACGACTGGAAGACCCTGAGGGACAAAAAGTAGCACAATGGTGCAAGAAGGAAATCCTATCGAGTAATCTAAAATGGGCAAAAATGTGTAGGGAAAGAGTTACGCAAATTTGTAAAAAATTAAAGGTAGAGGTAAACCAGGAAACACATCAACTCCTTTGTACTAGGAGTGAGTTGAAATTAAAGGGGAAGGAAATATCGAGATTGACCGATATGGAATATTTAGCGAAAAAGAAATCAATAACACATATGATGGGCGTTTGGCTAAATGAAAACTGGTTCCCCTACCGAGACATCCTTCCCAACCGCGGCCTTAGGCAGGAGATCTTAAGGCTGAGGGTTGGTTTAAACCCATTGTTAACAAATAAAGATCTGAAAAATAAATTGTTAGATAAAAATGGATGTTGTAAGTGTAATGTGGGGTGCAAAGGAGACCTGGTACACATCCTTCTTGATTGCCTGTTTTTACTGGAATAGCGGAAACTGTGGTTACGACCCGTGTTCCTAAAATATGCTATAAGCTCTAGAGCGCAGGCAGCTAACTTATTAACTGAAATACCCACTATCGATATTGCGATTGCTCTTGGGAAATACATAAAAGCAGCATTGAGTGATCTAAGAAACCGGGAATAACATGTATATTCTAAAGCATTTTAAATTAATGAAATTAGTCTAGTAGAAGGAAGTAGAATGGGTTTTATTCATAAATGCAGAATGCTAACTTAAATGCAATTTTATGGGTGTCGACAAAGGAAGAAGCGTGTGTAAGAGTTTTAACTTATATCTGACGGATTTTATTGTTATGATGTTTTAAATGTTTTGATGTGATCGTTTTAACTTTTTGATACTCTCTTGCACCTGTTTAAATGACTAAGGTCATAATAAACATACCTTTTGACTTGACTTGACTTGACACTGCCCCCATATCCACCTCCACCACCACCACCACCACATCCACCAACCTATCCACCACATCCACAACCACCACCACATCCACCACCACATCCACCACCACCACATCCACCACCACATCTACCACTACATCCAGTACCAGCACCACATCCACCACCATCTCATCTACTACCACCAAATTATCACATCCACCACACCCACCACCACATCCACCCCACACCCACCACCACATCCACCATCACCACATCCACCACATCCACCACCACCACATCCACACCACATCCACCAACACCTCATCCACCATCACCACATCCATTACCACATCTACCACCACAATCACCACCACCACATCCACCACATCCAGAACCACCACATCCACCACCACCAAAACATCCCCACATCCACTACTACATCCACCACCACATCCACCACATCCACCACCGCCACCACCACATCCACCACCACCTCATCCACCACATCCACCACCACCACACCCACATCCACCACATCCACCACCACCACATCCACCACATGAACATCCACCACCACATCAATTACCAACACATCCACCACCACCACATCCACTACCACCTCATCCACCACCACCACATCCACCACCACAACCTCCACCACATCCACCACACCACATCCATCACATCGACCCTCACATCTGCCACCACCACCCCATCCACCACATCCACCACACCCACCACCTCCACCACATCCACTGCCACATCTACCACCACTCCCACCACATCCACCAGCACCTCATCCACCCCCACCAAATGCACCACCACCACATCCACCCCACCACCACCACCACATCCACCACCACATCCACCACTTCCACATCCACCACCACAACATCTACCACCACCACATCTACCACATCCACATCCATTACCACCACCACCACATCCACCACCACCACATCCACCACCACCACCACCTCCACATCCACCACCACCACATCCATCTCCACCACATCTACCACCACCACCACAACCACCACCACCATGTGTGTGTGTGGCTCTGTGTGTGTGTGTGGCTCTATGTGTGTGGCTTTGTTTGTGTTTGTGTGTGGCTCTCTGTGTGAGTGTGGCTCTGTATGTGTGTGTATGTGGCTCTGTGTGTGTGGGGGGCTCTGTGTGTATGTGTGGCTCTCTCTGTGTGGGTGCAAATGCAATAGGTCTCGCATTTGCGAGAGATTAAGCTATTGGCATTGTAAATGACAATGCCATTTATTTATCGGTTTTCAAAACCAACACATAAATAAGGTGAGACCGTTGCATTGTAAATGCTTGTTTCTTTTATGTTAGGCACTCCATGAGCGTGTTTGTTTTTGAGCTGTCTCATGTACGTCTCTGTCACTCTTGTGGTTCTCACCAAACCCCCTTATTTTGTGGTTGACATGTATAGCCACGATTAAGGCGTTTAGTGATTTTTTTTGTTTCTTTTTTTTAAACATCAGCCACGCTGTGCAGCATGAGTGTGTCTAAAATAAGCATGGGCGAATTTTGCGAATCTGGCGTTCGCGAATTTTGCGAATTTGCGAACTCGCAATCCGCAAAATCCGCGAATTCTTGCGAATTTGCGGATTTTTTTTTTGTGTTCGCAAGGATTTCTGCCAGTTCGCAAGGATTTCTGACAGTTCGCGAGGGGGTTCATCATCAAAGGTTCCCAGCACCCTCTGTTTCACCCCTGCCACCCTCTGTTTCACCCATGCCACCCTCTGGTACATCAATGCCACCCTCTGGTTCATCATCACTGTAGATTATGGCGGGAAAAAGCAAGCACACCTGCCTGCTTCAACTGACATGAATTAATTTGGGGTTGATTTATTAATGTGTCACTGTTTTAAAATTCCAGTCTGGCACCTGCTTCCTTATCTGTAATTTGCTTTCTGTTGCAGTGCAATTTTTTTTCCAGGACCTTTGTGGCCTACTTTTAGCTATTCTATGAGCCTGCTGTGAGGGTCAGAGCAGGGTTATACAATTGTTGCAACTAGCAACTGAACTCTGGAGGGGCCCTTGTCAGGAAGCACTACAGGGAACGGTTACTAATGATGAGTTTGAACTTTTGAACCTGCTTTCACTTTTGCAAAACTCGTTTTTCTGCAGAACAGCATTACAGCAACTGTAATGCCCCACCAAGCTTATATGAGAAAGTTGATTTCTAATCCAAAAGTTATCCAAAGAAAATCAAAAGGCCTCAAATCCAAAAAAGTGCAGGCAAATGTCAACCTGAGGAGTTATTCTGATTCAAATCATCATTTTCAGTAGGTCTATGCTGCTTGCTAGTAGATTTCTTGTGCAGAATTGCAATTTTTGTAATTTCGCTAGTGCGAGATTGTTGCTGCCCGCCGCACCTACATGTTCGCAATTGCGAACTTACACCGCAAAGAAAAAAAAATCCGCTGCGTGTGAATTTGCAGATTTTCGGTAAATTCGCAACCCGCGAACGCTCGCAAATTTACCGAAAATCTGCAAATTCACACGCAGCGAGCGTAACGGATTTTCCGCCTATGCTTAGTCTAAAAACCACTGGCAAAGCAAATGGGTAACAGAGGCTAGACTCTTTGGCTTTGCCAATGTATGTTCCGTCCGCAGGATGAAGACCTGGAATCTTTCTTCTGCTGGCTAAGCACATCAGTAAGAAAAACAAGCAATGGCATTGCCAATAGGTCTCGCTTTTTGGACCTTATAAGTATTTAGTCATGCAGTACAATATCCTTTGTGCTAAAATAATGAATATCATATATATTGTATGTTTCATCTGCTTTCCTACAGATTATTAGTGATGGATAGCACATATATTGTATGTTTCATCTGCTTTCCTACAGTTTATTAGTGATGGATAGCAGATATACCGTATGTTTAATCTCCTTTCTTACAGTTTATTAGTGAAGATAGCACATATATTGTATGTTTCATCTGCTTTCCTAAAGTTTATTAGTGATGGATGGCACATATACTGTATGTTTCATCTGCTTTCCTACAGTTTATTAGTGATGGATAGCACATATATTGTATGTTTCATCTGTTTTTCCTTCCTTCTTTGGTCCTCAGCCTGAAATACATATGTGACTGACATACTAAGCACCCCATCATGTGCACAACTGATTGTGTTTACTACTGTCATCAAGCACTGGTTACACAAGTGAAGAGAGTCCGAGCCTGCAGATGCACAGAAGAGACCTTATCCACACATGCACCAAAGAGTGTCATATTTACACACTACGTGCACCAACATAGCACAGCACGGATACCACAGACTACATTATCACCCACCAGGAAGGAGAAGTGAAAGTCCAGCATCACCAAAAAAATGTATCAATCACCCTTGGGGGAGGGGCGGACAGCAGGACGAAGGTGAGAACCAAAACTGAAGGAGAAAGGAATGCAGTGTGACCAGAAACGACTCTAAAGCTTACACTGGTGGCAGCTAATATTGTACTTTTACCTTCAGCATGATGCAACTAAAATATGTTGGGTGGACTGGATGGACAGCATTTTGACAATTGAGCAAGAAATGCCCCCCAAGAGAGAAACGGTTAGAATACAGGTGAAGTATACTTCTTTTTAAACGTCCCTTGAAAAGAGGGAAAGGAACTTTTACATTGTCGTTTGTATTCTCCCTCAAATTGTGAAAAAGAAAAGCCTCAAAGTTGTGAAAAATGGCAGAAAACCCCCTGCAATTAATCTGCTAGCACTGTGGTATGGAGTTGTAAACATTTTTGGGGCATATTTACAAGGGAATAGCGAAGCATGGTGTTAGGCAAAACTTGCTAACGCCGCGCTCTGCCATTCTGAAAACACAGGGATGCACCATATATAAAATGATACAGCGCATCCCTGCATTTTCCCTAGCACTGGCGCTAAACTTAGCTACCTAGCACCATTGCAAGTTCCCTTTCACAACAGTCCAAAGGTGTCTGCGTTGAGGGAATAATTGTCCCTTCTGCACAAAAACAATCACTAATGGTGATTTGTACCTCCTATGTGTGCTGCATAGAAGTTGCAAATCATCATTTTTTATTTATTTGATTGTCTATATGCAGGAAGGGACACCTTCCTGTACTTAAACAATCATCCATGGCCTTAGGCTGTTTTTATTTTTAATGCACAGTGCAGCACACATAAAAAGAGCAAAAACGAGAGAAATTAATAATTTCTCCCCATTTTGCCATGGAAAGACCAGATCTTCTGAGGTCTTATTTTTGGCACTGCCTCCTAGTTACTCCATCCTTGTAAATAGGGGGCAGCGTAAAAAAACAATAGGTGTTTTGGTGGAATGCCCACCGCAACACTCATAACCCACCCCTTTCACACTAAGTATAGCGTGAAACGGGCCTTATTTACAAGGCAGTGTTAAGCTACGACACAGGTCACACAGCTAGGACTCATTTCCCTGTAGATGATGATGATTTGATCAATATGATAAAGATCGAAGGTGTAGACCATCAGAAGGCAGGGTGACAACAGGCAAACAGTTCTACTGGGGCTTACTACTGCTCTAAGGACGGTTATGTGACGAAATACGAGGCACCTCCCGTCCAACCCATATTAGGACTCCTGAATGCCATGTGCAGGACATTGGACTCCATTGCTTCCGCACTGTCTGCTCAGGCACTGTAGATGGATGAGCAAACTCACGTGCTCAGGGAGACTCGGGGGACAGTGAAAGCAATGGGAAGAATCAATTGAAGAATAGGAAGCAGTGAAGAAGAAGCTCGCAAACCCATCGAGCTGGTAGGCACATAGATTTGCGCCTCCATATTCGATAAGTTACCTTCAGCAGTCAGGGGCCTCACACCTAGAAGCAAATGCAGCAGGGGGGAAATAGAGGCTCACACCTTGTTCGCACTTCACACATACTTAAGAGAGGCAGCTTTTCACTTTGTTAATGCTCTGCTTAGGAGATAGGCATGCACTGTAAGAACGTCAGATGTTTTGATCTTTTCCAGTATTTACACAAAATAAATAGCATTTATATAGCGCTTACCTGAGGAGGCATAATCATTCAAATATCACTATTTTTTCTTTTAAAGCACTATGGCTAGAGGAAGCTTTACGCTGACAAGAGGCAACATTGGTTTGTACGAAGTGTACAAAAGAGTGAATCTTCTTCCTAAATCAGAAGGGTTTGGAAGTACACTCAAAATGTGTTCAAATGTACTCATGATAGACCTGCTAAACATATTAGTTTACGATTAAGCCTGGGCAAAGCACTACGCTACGCACACTTAGTTTGCGAAGTTTACATTATTTTGTACTATGCGAATTGCACGTAGCACAGTGCAAACAGGCGTAGCATAGCGTTGTGCAGCGATCATTTTTTGCTTGCTCCCGGTCCTCAACGTCAAATTGGCAACCGCAAGCAAGCTAAAAACCATCCCGGCGGGACTTTTTCCTCGTTCGCGATCAGAAACATCAAGTTGCCAATCGTGAGAGTGAAAAATAAACCTCCTGGTGAGCTTCTCGATGCGGAGAGGTCAGGTTTCTCATTGTGAGTGGTTGCGTATGCTTGCGACCACTCACGATGAAAAATTACCAGTCCGCGTTGAGAGAGCTGTCGCTTGAGTAGAAATCTACTCAAGAGGCAGAAAACGACCGCTTTCACTGTGCAAGATGCAGTTTGCACTGATTGTACAGTGCGGACAAGCATCTGGCACTGTGCCATCAGTGCGAACAGCATCTTGCACAGTGCACTACGTAGTTTGTGAAACTATGCGTAGCTCGCGTAGTGCAAAGTGCACATCGTGTAGCTACGCGTAGCGCTACTTCGCAAACTACGCCCAGGTTTACTTACGATCTGATGTTACTTCTTGTGGTGCCACTTCCTATGATGTCATGCGCTGTGATATCACACACCTCACGCCCTGTGATGTAATGTGTAAATGTAAATGTAGGTGTACTTATATAGCGCAACCTGTCACCCAAAGGGCATCCTGGTGCTTGCTTAGGGAACCCGTCCTGGTATTCCCCTGTGAGAGGCCCCGGCAGGGTGTCCACAGGGTGAAAGCCAGGCATCCCGCCACGAGGGGCCGTAGTGGAGATTAAGCAAGCTATTGCCCAGAGTTGCAGAGTGAGACCCCAAGAGTCGAGTAGGCACCGGAGCGAGAATTGTCGAGACCATGGAATTTTATGAGCCCGAGACCCGCTGAGGAAAGGAATCGAACCCTGGTCCACGGTCGATCTCAGCTTCCGGCCGCCTCTAACCACTGAGCCACACTTCTCCACAGTGATACACTTGCATACTGATTAAGTAGGTTAGTCCCCCCCACTTCTTTTTTTTGGGCTTGTGCCATGGTGAGGTCCCACTAATAGTAATATAATTTATTGAAGATTGTAAGTCCCAGTTCCCAAAGAAGGAGCAAGCTGTGCTAGTGAATACACAGAGGCCTATGCTCTACTAAAAACTGATGATTATAGGCATATTTGTAATCAGTTCGCCAGGTTCAGCGAAAGGGTCACCATTCAGGACCCACAAACCAAACAAGCAGTTGCAATACAATAGGTCTCACATTTACGCGAGTTTAAGCTATTAGCATTGTAAATGACAATGCGTTTTATTTATGTTTCAAAACCAAAACATAAATAAAAGCAATTGCCATTTACAATGTCAATAGCTCAAACTTGCGTAAATGCGAGACCTGTTGCATTGTAAATGCAGTGTTTGCAGTGCTGTGGCTGGATGTGGTGTAATAATTGCAAAGTAAGGAGAGAAAGGAGAAAAGGAAGAAACTACAGGAAGAAAGAGTGTAGGAAAGAGTAACGAAAGAAAGAAAAGTCGCACATAGAAAAAATATAATATTAAACGTTAAAGCGTGACGTCATGGTGCTTTAAAACAAGCATTTGCAATGCAATAGGACTCGCATTTATGCAGGACCTATTGCATTTTAAACGGGAGTGTGGGCGAGAAGGCACAGACTGCAGGAGGGAGAGGCATGGGAAGAAAATAGTGCTCACAGTATAAATAAAACTTACTGTTCATAAGAAGGAAAAGGGACCAGGAACCATGGATGGATACAAATGATGAGATGCCCGTTAACAAGGGGGGACTAACAAGCCTAAAACCAATCGTAAGGCAGCATTTAGAAACTAAGCCAATGAAAAAGATGGGCGGAGAGTAGGGGGAGCTTGCACAGAGCTTCCACTCCATACTGAATACTTGATGCCTCGCAAAGCGAGCAGTGCATGTGTACTGCGGCTATAGGCTCAATCTAAAAAGGGTTGATCAGGAAATCCCTGTATCCATCAAGATGCAGTCAAAAAACATGAAAAGAAAGTGGAAAAAAGGGCCAGGCAGATTGTCTCATAAGAGGAAACCAAGGCTTTGAGATTTCATGAATTATCATCTCAAACTGGACATGTTTTCCCGAATTCCACTCTGTAATCTCCAAATAACCAAACCACTGAAATAGCATTTTGTTCCCAGACCTCAGTAGGAAAGAAGGGAATTGCTCCCGGATCCCCACCCAATAGTCGTCAGCCATCTGGGCCAGGACATCAAACTCTCATGCCCTCCACCTGCTTTGGTCTTTTATGTGAGAAGAAGTGCAAATTGCATACACACATACATCGATGTTCAACAGGGCAAATAATGACTCTGTGAAATAGTCCTAAGCTTGATAAACCTGAAGGAGAAGTGTCCACTGATTTAATAATCCAGTGAAATTCCAGGAGTTAGGAGTCAACAAGGTCTGCTTGCACAAATGCACCGGATACACAACAATTCTTCTGGATGAGCCCAGACAGGCACAGGTATGTGAGCCTCCGATGACTATCATGTCAGGGCCTTCAGTATCAAATCCAGGAGAAGTAAGGCACCAACATATTAAGGAAGGGACATCAAAGTTCCCCTTGTTTCAAGCTAATGAAGGAGACAATAGGAGGTCGTGGCTAGAACAATGGAGGAAACGCAGGAGAGCCATCAGCACTGGACTATGGTAGGTGAGGCACAAGCGCATCCCTTTGCTACTCTCACAAAGATTTCAGACTATAGTTTAAAGCCAACACATTCCCAGTCTGTCTCCTCACAGCATCTAAATTGTGGAGACCCCAGAGGCTTGATAGGGGGTGATGGTGGTGTCATGTGCCATGAGAGTACTCTTACTACCCCTGGCTGCGTCTCCTCCTCTTCCTCTTCTTCACTTTTAGCAAACCACTGGAGACTACTGACTGCAGTTACCAGTGGAGGTGCTCTTCACAGCACTAGGGATGCACAGTGGTCATTGCGCCCTCACCCATGACCCAGGAATTGGCTCATCATCCTCTGGGGTCACAAACATTGTTGTCTAACAAACTCCCTGGTACGTGTCAAATGGAGGGCATGTGCCAGGGTATCACTAGTCTTTACTCCAATGTAACATTCAAGGGGGAACCAAGATACACCAAATTAGCCTACAATTGTCAATGCCTTACTAGGTCTGTCTCAATTAGCTTCAAATGACTTGCTTAGGATAAGCTTTTGCCCATGGGTGGACAAGCAGGGCAGGGAGCAGACGTTAACGCTATGGAATAGCAAAGCAATATTACACCATTTCCTTATGCATGCCAAAATCCTCGCCTCTTGGGTCGTTTTAGTTGAGAAGCAAATGGCTGAGCCTTACCCACTTGTGTTTGTGGCGGGCCCAGAAATGCATCAAAACACAGGAAGCAGAGCCAGGATAGGTCAGCAGCCTCTTTTAAACAGAACACACAGCCCAGCATAACCCCTTCCATACTTAGTTGATCCTATGGAAACTGAGGTTTCATATCCCACCTAACCTGGCAGTAGGAGAGGATGCCCTTTATTTACCCCATTTGCCCTTTTAACCTCATTTGCCTGATAATCCTATACTGCCGTTAATGATATCCCTCAGCAACCCCACGCTGGACGGGATCTCATTGCTGGGCACCCGATCAGACATCTATGGGGAATACAGAGATCCCAACATTTAGTGCCTGCTACAATGCAAGTATTAAGTTGGAACATAGCAGTTTTAAGTGAGAACATGGAAGACAAAGATTGGATTGAGTACATAAAGTCAAAGGTTATATGCTGCCTGCAAGAAACGTAGGCCGTGGAAACCATAGACCTACAGGGGTTTGTGTCTTATAATATGCCCACTATAATACAGCCAAGGGGAGGGGCAGAGGGAGGCTTTCGCATCTGGGCTAAGCATCCGGAACACTTAATGCCAAATGATCATTTTCCTATACAGGCAAAAACATCCAACATCTGAGGTTTGACCGAGTCAAGGGAATGATATATCACCATCTACCCCCCACCCGTCATATAGAAAAACTTAAACCTCAATACTGTTGAATGCATAAGGGACATTACTCCTTTCCCTAAGGCATGACAGATTAGCTAGACATCATCCCCTAAATAATCAGGAAAGAATAATCATTCTATGTGGGGACATGAATACTAGACTTCACACAGCTCTGCAGGACCAAGAAGCAAAGTCTGAGGCTTATGCCTTGGGGCTCCCTCCCCATACTTTGGGGAAAGAATGCAACTCATCAAAAAAGGCTGACCAAGTAGCTATGACTATCTTATATACTGGTTTAAGACCAGGGAATGGTCGCACCACCTTGGACTTCCCCCCAAAAGCAACCTATAGGATTGGGAAGTGTGCGAGCATAACTGATTGATTTATGATTAATCTCGCGGCACGGTATTGGGTAATTGACATGAGAGTTGAAGAAATAATAGAAAGCGACAGTGATCAATTCCTCCTGGTGCTTGATGTTGATGATTCTTATTTTGCAAACTGGCACCAGGTAGAGCAGGTGTACCTATCCAAGCTGAGTTTAAATGGGACAGGGAAAAAGTTGACAGTGGTCCTATTGAATACATTAGACATTTCTGCCAACATGGAGTGGAATGCACTCTTGACAACATTAAGTAAGAAGGACAAGGATGGCGGTTCTGGGACAGTCGAATCCTTTAAATCACTTCTCATAGTCAACAAGCAAGTTATATCTGAGCATAAAGGCAGTAGGGGCAGGATAGTGCAAGACAGTTATTATCACTGGGACAACAGTGAATGGGCTGAAAAAAGTGCTTCTGCCTTAAGAAACAGAAGAAAGACTCCATGGGGTGAGGAACAAATCATGGAAAGTCCTGCAGCACGCAATCTACACAAAAGATGTCAACAAACATGGGAGACTGTAGGATGGGGCTGCCGTTAGCGGCCTGTGTGGCGGAAGCCAGCGATTGGCCTTCACGATGGGTGGATCATTTCTCCTTGTTATATGAAGGGCCTAAGGAAGATGATTTGGCAATGGGAAAAATTAATTTACAGCTCCTTGCACAGAAGCAAATTGAAAGTGTGGTTCCTCATTGTAAATATTTTACCAACAAGGCTGTATTTAGTATATCAGAAATATCCCAGGTTATTCAACATCAAAAACTGGGAGATGCTCCAGGCCCTGATCAGGTGCCCACAAATATTTTCAAAATGAGCCAGGATCTGTGATTGGGCCCCATGACAGCTGCTTTTACTGCTATTTTATTGGAACATGTGGTTCTTGACTCATGGAAAACATCCATAATAGTCTTTATTCATAAAAAAAGGGCCCAGAGAGAACCCCTTGAATTACCGCCCAATCTCATTATTGAACAGTGCAGAAAAAAGTTTTGACTTGCCTGGAAACATGAATGGAGACCAAGGGTTTAATTTCTTACCTGCACGATTGATCAAGTTTTGCGCTTGAATTTGATCTGCTTGAAGAATGGTACTGTAAGGAAAACACCGCTCTTTCAGTTTTTTGTAGACCTAACAACCGCTTTTGACAGCGTGGACTGGACCACACTCTGGCAGATGTTAGAAGACGACGCTGTCCCCAAGTACTTATTAGGTCTGTTCATAAGCCTCCCTACTGGAAACACAGCGGCCTTAAATATGGCCCTTAAGATGAGTTCACAAATACATTTGGAATACACTCAGGGGTCAGGCAGGGGTGCCTACTGGCCCCAGCCCTTTTTAACATTTATATCAACAACATAGGGAAGTCACATATGGATCTTCCACAGGATTTATCAAAATTGGGAAGTGATCAAACACAGATCTTTATGTTTGCGGATGATGCAGTTATTTTAGCACGCACCGAACTTTCAATACATCACCTATTAGAAGGCTTTGAACTTTTTTGTAAATCCAGAAAAGTAACAATAAATGTTCAGAAAACTAAATTTATGTTAATTAACTCAAAGGCCAAATAAAAAATAAAGTCAACTTTCAGGATCTATGGCAACCAAGTAGAAGAGCTGAGAACCTTTGACTATCTGGGCATCCGGACTGATGGCAAGTTACTCTGGGGCGGTCAAGTAGTTATCTCAAAAATGGTCCTATCCCAACAATCTGGGGCTGTAAGAAAATGTGTTGGTAGGTGCAATAATCGTTTGATAAAACCATCCTTAACAGCTTATGAAACTAAAGCAATAGCCGCAAGCACCTATGGGGCCGACGTCTGGGGTCATGCTAATGCAAAACCCATAAAAATAGTGGAAACCATTTTTTTCAGGCACCTCATGCACTTAGGCCCAGGGCCTCCACTGAAAGCACTTAAAGCTGAACTTGGAACAAGGTCTGTTGCAGATTGTGTTGCTTTTCGCCTGCTAAGCTACTGGACTTCTTTGGTCAACACCAGATCTTTTCGAGTACCAAAAGTGCCTGCAGGATTTCTGAAGTGTGACGAATAGTAAAAAACTTCCAAAAATATGGACCCGCCTTTTGTAGATCTGAAAGGGTTGCACAGCCTTATGCACTAGTGTTTAAATTTCATCCACTTAAACCACAGTAATAAAGTCTTAATTCTTGTTAATCATACTTTTATTCACAGTTGCTCCATCACGTCAAAGACTCGGAATTCCTCAATCTCATGCGTGTTGCTTATTCCAAAATTGCCTATCCAGGCCTTTCTAGAACAGTTAAACAGATTTCTGAGTTCTTCTATTTACAATCTCTCCACCCAATGCATTTCGGTTTATTTAAAACCTTCTTCAGGAGTATCTGTAGTATATAAACGATATATATGTGTCCGTCAGCCACAAGATCATAATAATAACATCCAATCACTGATTTAATCTTATAACAACAACATAGAAATAATAACTCCTTGTCTTCGCAGAATTTATCTCCCCCTTGTTTTTTAAATATTGTACGGGGCAATATAAGGATGCTCTCTTACTTTGTTATAGAACCGACCACCCGGAGATCTACCAGGCTTTAGCTTCATATATATACATCCCCCGGAAAAGAAGACATTCGGCCACAACCCAGGAAATAGAGAGCATTACTTCCGAAAATTGTGAGCAAGGAGTATTGGCAGTTTTTGCAATAAGAGTCAGACACTGGATCACCTATAATTCTTAAATGTTATAAATTGCTGCTATTGATTCAATTTGCTTTTGCATATTGTCAGATGGAAATGGTTCTTGGTAACCGAAAGTATTACTTTATTAATTGTGCAGCTACATTAGCTACATCAATTACTTTTATCCTGCACAGTTGCATTTTTGTGTAATTCAGGGTGATATCATTTTAAGCGTGCCATGCAGCTTTTATACTCATTCTTGAAGTATGTATTATTAGGCTATTTTGGCTAATCAACATGCGCTCTGCACAAAGCACTTTCATTGTGTCTGTTACAAGGTTTCATAAGCCCCTTTTAAGAAATTCCATCTTTTAGTAAGATTTGCATTTCAGCTCTCCTGTGCCTGGGGGTGTGCTTGAGGAAATGTTAACATTTGTTTGTACACATGTTTTTATTATATTGACTTTTTGTAAAGCGGAACCAAAACATCTGACAGATATGAAGAGCCCTGTGGCTAGGAAAGATGGTAGTCCTTTCTGATAGCCAGAGTGACAGGGATCTTGTGACAGCGACCTCTTCTGGTGAGTGTGGGGAGTGCATGCTTTACTGGGGTTTTCAAGGAGTAAGCTGGAGTATTGAAAGTGCACTGTTAAATAATGTTATAAAGACCATGTTTTGTCGGGGACTGATGTCATCACATCCTTTTCGCCCATGGAGACTCTTGTTGTCTGAGACTTGTTCCACGTGTAAACTAGATTTAAACAAGCGCTGAAATCACTGCATGAGCAGCGCTGGCACTGGACACTACAGCCCCTCCACTGACTGCCCTAAGGGCTGCCTGCACTGCACTTCTTAACCTATCCCTAAATGGACCCCCCGCGGCTGCACTCCTGGTTGATCCTCCTCCAGGAAAACTTTTCTCGACCTCCTCTATCAGGGCTGCCGTGGCCATGGCTCGCATATCATCATGTGTGAGGACTCTTCGCTCCTCTAGGAGTCTGACTATGATCTCTTTTTGTTTTTTCTTGAAGGCCTTCTCTGCTTCCTCGTACATCGGATGGTTGAAGCACCGCCCTCCGTTCTCTTCCACCATCCTGTCAATCATGCTGATCAGGTCCCTTCTCTGCTCCTCCTTTTCTCCTCCGGTGGCTTTGTTGTTAAAAACCAGGTACCGGCTCCCACAGGCAGCAAGTAATTCTTTAAGTTTACCCCCTGAGGTACTAACAAAAGCCTCTAATCCATCATCTAAGTCCTCTTTCCGGGTAAACAGCAGGATCATGTACTTCTCTGCCCCATTACCGAATAAATCTTGAATTCTTTTCACAGCTCTCTCTTCTTCCTTCAAAAATCTTCCCGGCTGCAGAACCAGAACTATGGCATGTGGCCCCGGGACACTGAGCACCGCACACCGAACAATCTCCTTAATAATTGTCATATTACTAAGGGTTATGTCCAAGAAACTGGGTGTGTCCACTACCGCGATGCGTCTCCCGTGGAAGTCGCCGCTCCCCCTCTGACATTCCCAGGTCACTGTCACTGGTGAGCGTCTGGTCCCAAATGCTTCTATCCCCAGGATGGTGTTCCCGGTGGCGCTTTTCCCGACTCTACTTCTACCCACCAGGATGAACGTCAGTTCCTCTCCACCGCTTCCTTCAGCACAGCCGGTAGCTCCTGTAAGTTAATAAATAAACATGAATTTCAAACCCAATCCTCTTCCAAACAATAGCACTATATACATAAACACATGAAATACACACAGGGTACTGTTTCTAGCCTCCTCTGAGAGGTTTAAACGTATTGTGAAGCATGTGACACATCTCACTCTGGTATGTGGCATGTGCCACCATTCATGTGACGTACCACAGCGTATAGTACATTATTAATAGTGCTAGCAGGGGATTTATAAAGTATAGTTTTCATTTGGGTAACAAATATATATATATAAATACATATGTATTACCTACTGGCGACCTAGTTTCCATAGGTAATCCACAACAGTCTATTTGGAATAACTTTGGCGCCGGTTGATGAATCCTCGTGAAATTCTCCAAGAGTATGGCCCGCTCTGCTCCGCTCCTTCCCTGATTCGTGGGGTGATTCGTGAAGCGGGCTGAGTAAAAAGGGGGGTCCCAAAACGTGTTTTCCCCATGCAATTTTCCAAAGGGCCCGTTAGACATGGCTACAACCCGAACTGCTTAACAGAATTACACCAAATTTGGCAAAAAGGTAGAGTTTGGTCCATAGATTGTGCTTTTTATGAAATGGTGTAAATCCGTTCAGTAGTTCCTGAGAAAATCAAAAGTAATCATAGATATAGTAATCATAGATAGTGGAGAAGTGTGGCTCAATGGTTAGAGCGGCAGACCCTGATGCAGAGGTCTGGTCCGGGACCAGGGTTCAATACCCGCCTTGGTGGGTCCTGGGCTCAATTTCCTCAAACCTGATAATTCTCGCCTCGGTGCCTATTCTAATCATGGGTCCCACTCTGCAACTCTGGGCAATAGCTTGCTTAATCTCCACAACGGCCCCAACAGCACTGGGATGCCTGGCTCCACCAGGAGTGGACATTTCACAGGGATAAAGCCAGGAAGGGTTCCTAAGTGATATACGGACAGCGCCGGGACACCTCGGGTGAGGTAGCTGTGCGCTTTACAAATGCCCTCATTTCATTTCATATAGATATATGCAAAGTTGTACCGTACGCGTACTGTCCGAGGCCTTTTCGCGTACCATTATGAGCATGAGCTGCATGCTAATTGGCTGTAAACTGTCTGTCAACACTCCAAACCAGGAAGTGTTGGCAGCCATCTTTTGCCTTGGTAGAACCGAGGCACAAGAAGACAGAAAAACAAATGCAAAAAACGCAAAAAGCAGGCACGATAGAAACACCCTGACCCCCTTGGCCTGCTTAGGGGGTCCCACAAAGATCCCCAGATCACAAAGGCACCAACATTTTTATTGTTTATTTTAAATCGAGAGATACACGTAGTGTACGTGTACCCTGCTGATAAAAAAATGATGGATTGCACCACTCTGCAAACGCACCCCCTGGAGCGCTCGCAGAGGGGGAACTAATTCCCCCTGGATACTGGGGTCCCTATGGGCCAACTAGCCCATCAGGAACGTCCAGTATGTGCCAGGGGGCTCCGTTGCCGAGAGGTTTAATGAGGCCACGCCCCTTTTTACACCTCTCTGCAACTCAGTCCCCTGGCATATACTGGAGGATCCTGGTGGGCTAGTTGGCCCCCAGGGATCCCCAGTATTTAAGGGGAATTAGTTCCCCCTTTGCAAACACACCAGGGGGCGCATTTGTAGAGCGGTGCAATCTGTCACCTCAAGCCCCGCCCCTCACTGCACCAGAGGAGGAAGTAATTTCCCTTAAATACTGGGGGCCAACTAGGCCAGCAGGTACCTCCAGTAAGCGCCACGGAGCTGCATTGCAGAGTGTTGTAAAAAGGGGCGTTGCCTCATTACACCTCTCTGTAACGCAGCCCCCTGGCACATACTGGAGATTCCTGGTGGGCTAGTTGGCCCCCAGGGACCCCCAGTATGCAAGGGGAATTAGTTCCGCCTCAGAAAAGGCACCAGGGGGCTGCGTTGCAGAGGGGTGTAAAAAGGGGCATGGCCTCAGAACACCTCTCTGCAGCGCAGCCCCCTGGTGCATACTCGAGGTTCCTGGAGGGGCTAGTTGGCCCCCAGGGACCCCCAGTATGCAAGGGGGTTAGTTCCCCCTCTGCAAACACGCCAGGGGGCTGCGTTGAAGAGAGATGTTAAAAGGGGCGTGGCCTTATTACACCTCTTTGCAACGCAGCCCCCTGGTGCATACTGGAGGTTCCTGGTGGGCTAATTGGCCCCCAGGGACCCTCAGTATGCAAGGGGAATTAGTTCCCCCTCTGCAAACACACCAGGGGGCTGCATTGCAGAGAGGTGTAACCTTACAAACTCACTGAAAAAACAATAGGTTTCACACATATTATAGTTAGCTGAACATTTCACTCATACAAAACCACTGAAATGCCTCTGTTATAGTTAGTTCAGCTAACTATAACTCGCGTGCCCGAAATGCACTACTGATGACGTCACATATTACATCACTCATATCATGGTCAGTGACATCACTCATGACATCACTGATGACATCTCAAATGACATCAATGATGACATCATCCTTGTGAATGAGTGACAGACCTCCTCATAGCGTAATATAACATTTGATACACACATTCAAAAATAGAAACTACAATGTTCCACAAAATGGAGATACCAATACCAGTTATAACAACCTATTCAGTAATTCCACCATCTACATACACATCCACTCATTCACCAACAGTTCTATATAGTCACTTATACATGTACTCACTCATCATATGTACTCATACACCTATACATCCTGTTACACCGACCCTCATCCATAGATGTACTCACACACATACTCACACATGCAAATAAACCAGGACACAAAGCACTGTGCATGATATGAATATCAAGAATGTGCCTTATAGATGTATCATATGTTAAATCAAGGCACTGCCCCGTCAAAAAATGTGTCATTACAGGCGGTATGCACTTGCAGAATAATGTATTGTACTGCAGTGACGATCATGTGCTGTATTTCGCCACTTGCTAGAACATGCATCTAAAAGCCACACAATGCTCGATTTTATAAAGAATAACGCGAGTAAGTGGTTGCCGTTAACAACTAGCTAGTTAGCTATAAATCAAACATCCATTTATTTGCATATACAGCTATACACACACCACTACACTTACTTTTACAGAAAAGTACACATACTTACTCTCTTAAACAACCACTTATAGAAACACATACTTATTTATACAGGAACTCTTCCAATCTCTCACTCTCACATATAATCACTTATATACATCAAATTCACATATACTAGATTAAATCATATGTAGTTACTTAAAGATACTATTGAGACAGTTATTCACTCACTAACACACCCATACACACAGTCATCCACCCATACAGTCCTGCAAACATGCTGTCTTCAAAACACATACAAACAGTGAGTCACTCATTCATGCATCTATGCGCTAAGTAATACCCCCCACCAAACCATACAGACACTCATACTGATACTCAAAAAACCAACTAATAACCCATATACACACTCATGTAGCTACTCACCAACCCATGCAGCCACTTATACACAAATTGAGACACTGATACAGATATTTACATATTTAAACATCACTCGCTAATACATGTAATCACTAAGATACACTTAATAAGTCAGTTATACAATCATTTTTACAAAAAAACTATCCATTTAGACAGCTATTTACCCATTTATTCTTCCATCGACCTTTAGATATACATATAAAAACATATTTATTTTTCAGAAAGACACACATTTACTGGATGATGTAATCAGTGATGTCATGAGTGATGTCATTTGAGATGTCATCAGTGATGTCATGAGTGATGTCACTGACCATGTCATGAGTGATGTAATATGTGACGTCATCAGCAGTGCATTGCACGAGCAAGTTATAGTGAGTCCAACTAATTATAACGTGTGAATTTCAATGGTTTTATGCAAGTAAAATTTCCAGCTAACTATAACTGGTGTGAAACCTACGTTTTTTCAGTGAATATATATATATATATATATATATATATATATATTACCTACTGGCGGTCGCCAGTAGGTATATATAGTTAGGATTTTTTCTCTATGTAACTTTTGAAGATTCTATGTCTAATACCTTTGGCGTTTGTGGATGGAATCGGCTGAAATTTTCAGGAAAATGGAACATTTTGTTTCTGAGCAGCCCCTGAAAATGTGGGGGGGTTTCGTCAAGGGGCGGCCGAGAAAAAAGGGGGGTCCCAAAACACGTTTTTAACATTGAGTTTTCCATAGGGCGTTTGGCCTCACTTTTAGCCCGAACGGCTGAATGCATTTGCACGAAACTTGGCAAAATTGTAGGGACTGGTAGCCCGATGTGCCTTTGCTGGGTCTCAATATATGTGCTCCAGTGGATTTTGAGAAATTAACGTTTTAAAAAATGTATATATCTGTGACAGCGTCCCGGGTAGCGCTCCGGTTCGCGTAACTGAGCTTTGCGAAGCGAAGCTGATTGGCTCTCCGGTGTCTGTAAACATTCTAAACAGTCCGTAGCGGCCGCCATCTTGTCTCTCGGTAGGATCGAGAGACAAGAGGAGGCCAAAACGAAGGGGCAATGACCATAAGGGGGCATAGTAGATCCTCCCTGACCCCCTATGTTTGATGTGGAGGCTTTAAAAGGGCCCCGCGTGGCAAAAAACCCCCCAAAAAAACGTTTTTTTTCGTGGGGTGCGCCTGGTACGCGTACCGGAAAGCGGTCTGGGGAGCGTACTATAAGGAAACAAGAATGATTGACTTTTAACTTATTGTATGTTTATTGATTGTTCGTTTTGTTTATTTTTATTTACGTAGCAACATGTAGGTACCAATGCAGAGTCTAAAAATAAATAAACGCCGTCTCCTTTGTAGATATCTTGCAAGTTGTTACAGAAGTTATTGTGGTATATGGAATTCATAGCGTAGTCTGTCAGGAAAGCAGAAACAATATGGTGGCAGGAGATGATAAAGAGATGTTAAATACACATTGGAGATAATATAGTTGGAGAAAGGAAGTAACTATGAGCAAACTTACTATGTAACACAAAAAAGTTGTACAGTATATTTTAAGTCTCACTTTATATTATATCTATTTTGGTACTATTTCATAATTTACATATAAAAAAGAATAATGTCTCAAACAATTTTTAATTTTAAAATTTAAATTTATTGTTCAGATTTTTCAAAATCTAAAAGAATTTGTAACATCAATTCATCAGGTATGTCCTCCTTTTCATTCCATGATTCATATTCTTCTACACATTCAATTAATTCTTCGTCTAATGTGTCATCCAAAAAGTCATTTTCATCCTTTTCTTCATTTGGATTGTTTTCAATATTTATTTGAAAGGAAATATTATTTTCTTTCTGTTGTGCTTCCATTTTCTTGCTGTAAATTGCATAAAAAATAAAAATATATCAGTAGAGATAGGTTACTGTTGGGTTAAAGTTCAGGCAGGTACTTTTGAGTTTTTAACAGTGAAGTTATCTTTGGGCACTGTATGGATTCAGGCAGGAAGTAGAACTATTACAAAGTGCCTGTGATGAAGACTAAGTAAATTCATAATTATACCATAGAAGCTTAACTCAATCCATAATTATAACAGAGAAGCCTATCTCAATCTCAAACTCTTACAGAGGGACAGTATATAACTATCTGAAAACGTTTTCACAAATTACCATAACATAGTTCTCATTTCAAATTTTTTAAATAACTTCTTACCTTTCAAAAAGAAGTTTAATTTGTCAGTGAAAATGCTCTTCAAATGTACTTCAGGAAGTAGTAGTCAAAATGGCTGTGTTCCTCTCTCTTTCTTTATATATATTCAGGTACATAACCAATCAAATGTCATGATATAATAGTAGAAAATGAAAGTAACATTTTAATTGGTTCTCAATTCCAACACTTCATATGTGTTTTGTGAAGTAATTTACCTCAGGGATTTTAGAGAGTTCTACATGCTAAATGGCTAAATGGTATTCCAACGAAATTTGTGAAAATGGTAGGGATTGGTATGTAGTATGAGCTAATGTTTAATTGGTGAAAGTGTCTCCAGTGGTCTTTCTGTAAATTACTTTCCCACCTTTTTTAAGCGAGTGCTTCTCAGTGCGTGCCCCGGTACACGAACCTGCAGCGTTATGGGAGTCCTCCATTTTGTGTTTCGGTAGAATTGAGATACAAGATGGAGGGTAAATAATGTTCAGAATGGGTAGAAGGGGATACTTTAGACGTATTCTGACTCCTAAGATTTCTGAGGGTGGCTGAGGAGGCTCATATATGTCGAGAAAAAAAAATGAATTTTTCGCGCGGTTAGCTGCCGGTACGCGAACTGGGTAGCGAACCGGGAACCGAATATAAGTGAAAATTTGTGAAAAAAGGTACATTCGAAATTTCAAAAGAGTAAATAAAGTTAAGGTAGCTCTGAAAAGAGCTTTTGGGTTCTGTGTAAGTTCTAGATACTTATAAGTAGTAACCAATACACATTCTTAAATTTAGTATGACAATTCTGTTCCCCTCATCTGAGAAATGCACACCATCTCCTCTGTAGATATCTTGCATATAGTAACGCAAGTTATTGTTGTAGATGCAGCCCATTCCATGGTCTCTCATGTAAGCTGAAACAGACAAAATTGATTGGACCACCTCCATTTTTGTCTTTGGCATATACTGGAATATACCAAGGCAGTTTGAGGAAAAAGTGTCATCAATTGCTCAAAAGTGTCTTTTAGGAGCATTTCCAGACCTACCCCAGTCAAAGTGCCCAAATCGTTTCCGCCACAGTGCACTATTATGAGGTCAGGGTTTGGCAAATGTAAAAAGGTTTTCACCAATGGTATCAATTGGTGACATTTCAATCCTCTTCGGCCAATCCATTTGATTTCCACATTTTGTAAATTGAGGTTGCGTAAATTTCTGTTATCTGCATACCTGTGAGCCCAGTGGATGTAGCTATGTCCAAGAATCCAGACTGAAAACATGGCTAGAGGAGTTTTTGCTGCAGTCAGATGAAGTGTGGGAATGAAATGGCAGTTGAAATAGTGAAGTTTGAAATGAAAAAAAACTGTGGAGTTTAAGTGCAAATGATTCATTAGCAGTGATTGGTGTATTTCCATTGCTGAAAACAGAAAGTTAGGGTGCATGCATGTGTTCTTTGAAAGATGTAATTTGAATGGTTAATAAAAAATGACGTTATGAAAGATTGCAGTGGATTTGCAGGTGTACTGAGAGTTCAGAGTTCATTTGAAACATTGTTGTGTGAACTTGTAAATCTGAGAGGTCTGGCAGGCGGTAGTTGCTATGGAAAAAGGTCGGAAAGGGCAGAGGGGGGAAGGGTGTTGATTTGAAAATAGTGAGGGAAGAGTTTTGATTAGCTGACATGAGAGATATGTGTGATGAATATCAGCATTTCAGTGCCTTTGTTGGTTCCAGCCTCTGGAGTGCATACCTTTAATTCTGCTAAAGAATAATTGGTGTGTTTCTGAGACTGTTTTGAAATTCAAAAAGAATTTGTAAAGATGAGTTATTGTTTCTATATTTTAGATAAAGACTAGTATGCTTTTTTGAGTAAATAAGAAAGTCAGCTGTGTATTTAAAATGATGTTTTGCGTCAAGTGTTTGCATTATGCTTTCTAAGGGGATTTTGCATTCTTTTACCAATTGTAATTGTAGTTAATGTAAAGTATTAGTACTGATAAGGTGTGTATGTACATAGGAGCTGTGCTGTGTTTTTTGAAATCATGATCAGAAAATCGTTTTTAAGGAAAAGGCATGCTTTAAAAAAATATGAGAATTTATTTACTTGTGATGTGATTCCTGCAATGCGTCGCTTTTGCAGAACAGATGCATGATGCATCTGTGTTGTAATTGCCCCATGCTGTTCTACAGTGTATATGTAAAAAATGATGCATAAGTGTTGCACGGGCATTGTAAATACTCTCCTATGTGTCCCTAGCCATTTCAAGTCACTCCCTCTGGTTCAAGGGCCTTGTAAATACGTCCCCATGTGTGTCTGGTCATTTGTAGTCACTTTCCCCATGGTGCAAGGCCCTTGTAAAGGCCCTTGTAAATACGCCCCGATGTGTGCTTGAAAAATTTTGTTTTTGATTGTTTGAGTTACATAGCCATGTAAAAAGTTATTGAAAAAAAGGTGCAAGTACCTTAAAAAAACGTTTTCATGTGTATTAGGGCATTTTAAGTCTGTTCCCCATGAATGTAGGTGTATAATTGTTTTACTTAAAAAGTTTAAAAACTTTTTTTGAAATCAAATGCATGCACACTTTGGGCCCGATGTAGGTGGCCGTTTCTGGCCATTTACCGACCGGTTACGGCCGATTTCGGCCGTTTCCGACCGGTAAATGGCTAATCGGTATGTAGGGGACTAAATCCAAGGCCACATGTAGGTAAATCTACATTTACAGAATAGGTAAAATTCCATATGTAGGTGGAACTCTTCTGAGTCCCAAAGGCCTTAACGAATCGGTATTTTACCATGAAATCCAACTTCATGGTAAAATATCGATTCCGGTGTGCATGCACATGTGTGCATGCACACGTATGTCATGTGACAGGCAGGTATGCCTGCCACATGGTCGCCATCTTGGGGGTGATTATTGAATAACGCGCCACTTGCCTGAGCGCTCTAGCGCTTCGCAGGAGTCCAGGTGAGCTCCTATTTAAAGCTCACACTACTCGCGCAGCGGTGATGCGCAGCGGTAGCACCTGACTCGCGCCGGAGTCGTGCGAGAGTCCTGCCCGTCTGCGCCCGTCCGCGTTAAGGACGCGCGGACCGCGGCAGGACCCTGGTGTGTTGTCATCATGATTCTTCAGTACTCCAGTCAGGCCCTTCGCCTGATCAGACATAGTCTGCCCTCCTGCTCGCAATCAGCTCAGCATCCCTTGTGTGGTCCCCACACCTGCCCATGTGGTTGGTGGGAACTAACAGCACCGTCGATGGCCCCCAGCCAGGTACCACTACATCGGAAGAAGATACTTCCTCCTCCCAGTGCCATTAAACTTTGGCACCACAATGTCAGATCCCTGCCGAAACATCATCGAGACATATACGAGCTTATCTCGTTAGAAGGCCCTGATGCCTTCTTTATGACGGAGACCTGGCTAGGCGATGAGGACATGGCCATTATCAATCTGGCCCTTTCCCCGGGCTATGCAATCCACACATTAAATCACAAGGGGAGAGGAGGAGGCATAGCTGTGGCTTTTAAAACTTGCTATACTTGTACCTGGAAGCCCATGGACTTGATTGGTGCTGAGTGTGCCCATTTTTCCATCAGCATTGGTCAGACACAAACATTATCAGGCCTTCTGATATATGGCCCTCCAGGGAGTGACTGTGCTTTCAGGAAAGCTCTTCCTGGGCGGGTTAGCTCTCTTTCTCTGTCCTCCTCCAACATTACCATCATCGGCGATCTTAACATACATTTTGATGCCATGCAGTTACCAGTGATTAGAAGCCTGCTGGACGATCTTGAAGCAGTGCAGTTATCCCAACTGGTCCGTCTTCTGACCCATGAGGGTGGTCATATTCTTGACCCGGTTTTTACTAATCTCCAATTGGCCGAGGTCTCTCCCCCTAGACCTATGGGATGGAGCGATCACCATCTCATTGAGCTTTATGTTACAATGGTAACACGCTCTACCGGGAAGCCCGATAAAACATCTTTCATGCGTCCCTGGAAAAAGCTCAAATTGGAGGACTTCCACCGTCTCTTGGCCACTACTCCTCTGGTTCTTAAGGATGACGTTGCAACTGGGTACAACATCTTTTGCGCTTGGATTGTTCAAGCGCTCGATGCATTAATCCCGGCCAGCTGGAGTAGAAATCGATCTTCTCAGCCTAACCCCTGGTACTCGGAGGCACTTAGGCGGACTAAAGCCACCTGCCGTCAAGCCGAAAGAGCATGGAGGAAGAACTATGACAGAGATCTAAAGGTATGCTACCTGGCTAAGGTAAAGATATATCATAGAGCTGTCTGCCGGGCTCGAGCTGACTACTATGCTAGAGAGTTCCAGGCGAGTTCCAATCTGTCCAAACTGGTCTTTAAAGTCTTGAAGGAGCTCACAGCGAACAGACTTCCTATTACGGAGATTTGCTCCCTTGCTCACTGTGAGTCGTTAGCCAGCTTCTTTGTGGAGAAAGTAAACACCATGTATCGCTCTTTTCCCAAAGCTGACCCTGACAGTACGACTTCCACATTGCGTACCTCACAGTGCTTGGCTTCGCTCCCCATACCATCGGAACAGGAGTTTAATCTCCTAGCGGCCAAGGTCAAGTCTGGCTCGCCGGATGACCCTTTGAGACCGGCCCAGTTTTTGGACTCGGCGTCCATCTGCCTCCCACCGATTCGACAACTGGTGGATCAATCCCTTACCACCGGGTTAGTTCCACCTAGTTGGAAGGCTGCCTGTGTCATGCCCATTATAAAGAAGCCAGGACTGGATCCAGTGAAGCCGGAGAGCTATCGACCTATCTCCCTCCTTCCATGGGTGACAAAGATCACAGAGGCTCATGTGAATAACATCTTAACGAAACATCTGACCTCTACACACCTACTGGATCCTACACAGAATGGTTTTAGATCTGGGCACAGTACAGAGACGGCACTCCTATATATGGTTGAACATCTCCGCTCTGTACTAGATGCAGGTCAAACGGCGGCACTGGTCTTATTAGACCTCAGTGCCGCCTTTGACACTGTATCCCACACCATTCTTATCCGCAGGCTTGGTGAGGCTGGCATATCTGGCAAGGCGTAGGATTGGTTTCAATCGTTTCTTTCGGAACAATCATTTCAGGTAGTAGTGCCAATGTTCAGATCTAAGCCTCATGCCATTACTCAAGGAGTTCCGCAGGGATCGGCGTTGACCCCCTCTCTCTTCAACTTATTCGTCCAACCTTTGGCGGCGGTTGCGAAGAGTTGGGGTCTCACAATGGTATCATACGCCGATGATACCCAGTTGGCGGTGGTTCTCAATGGGGACTCTGACCAATTGGCATCAAACTTTGCGGATGGTTTGAGGGCTGTTGCTGGCTGGCTTACTACCAACTGTTTACAGCTCAACGCCCTCAAAACCGAGGTGATGGTATTAGGGAAACATCCTGATCTGTGGGGTGCGAGCTGGTGGCCTAACGAGCTCGGACCCCCCCCTAAACCTTCTCATGTCATACTAAGAAGGTGGCATCTACATGCTTCGGCATTCTTCGTGGTTTGAGGCCTATCCTCAAATTTTTCGATGCCTCCACTCGCCAGATGGTGATTCAAGCTAGCGTATCATCAAGGCTTGACTACGCGAGTTCACTGTTTTTGGGTGCCAATCAGGCGGAGGTCCTGCGACTCCAACGGGTGCAGAACGCGGCTGCCAGGGCCTTGGTAGGCCTGCCACGCTTCTGTTCAGCCCGCAGCACAATCTTTAAACTACATTGGCTGTCTGTAATCAGACGCATAGAGTTTAAGACTCTGTGTTTCGCGTTTAAAATTCTTAAAACTGACACCCCTACCATCCTCCAGCACCTCCTGACCCTGTACACTCCTTCACGTAGCCTTCGCTCTGCAGGTCAAAATCTAGCACTCGATCCACGCTTCCAAAAATGCAGACTAGGCGGCCGTTCCTTCACTGTGTTGGTCTCCAAGCCTTGGAACGCGCTCCCTGTGCATATTCGATCTTTAGAAGATCTCTTTGCTTTCAGGAAAGCTGTTAAAACGTATCTTTTCCCCCTGCCTTATTAAACTTTCCCTACTTTGTCTATTTTTGTTAGTTATGTTACCTTCTCAGATATAGCGCCGGGACGCCCCTTCGCTGGGCCAGCTGTGCGCTCAAAAAACCAATTAACATAACATAACATAACATAACATGGCACCTGTGCTGTTTTGGGGGTGGCAGAGGGTGTCAAAGTGACACCCCCTGCACCCTTGTGAATTCTTTAATTACCGATTCGGTAAATACCGAATCGGTAATGCCTAATCATTCCTATGGGCTTCAAAGCCACAAATCACAAGTGCTCAAAACGCCCCAGAAAGTGATTTTTTTTTTGTTGCTCCTGTTGAGCCATTTCTAATGCCTGTTTTTCGTTCTTCCCCCTGAAAAAACCAAAGAAAAAAAAACCCTTGTGAATTCTTTAATTACCGATTCGGTAAATACCGAATCGGTAATGCCTAATCCTTCCTATGGGCTTCAAAGCCCATAGGAATGAATGGGCATTACCGATTCGGTATTTACCGAATCGGTAATTAAAGAATTGTTAAGGATTCGGTAATGAATCCAGATGTTGAGACCTACATACCATTTACCGATTTTGAAATACCGAATCTGTACAATTCGGTATTTTAAAATCGGTAAATGTTTTTTACCTACATCTGGCCCTAGAATCGGTATTTTACCATCAAATTGGTTTTGATGGTAAAATACCGATTCGTAAAGGCTCCTGGCACTCTGAAGAGTCCCACCTACATATGGGTGGCTTCAAATCGGTATATTTACAGATGTTTTATTTTACCAAATCACACATAAAACATACCCACATACTACTCTTTTCACTCCTTTTATCAGTCCCTCTTTCAACAGGAACTGTGTGTTACTCCCTCTATTTGTCTTTCTTTTCACATTACTCTCTGTTTATTTACTATTTTAAGTTCGCTTCCGGTTCGCGTACCTGAGCGCGAACCGGGAAGCGAATCAAAAGAAATAGAGGATGCTAGAGTGCTAAACATTCTAGCAATTTTTTTTAAAAGGGAAGGTAGTTCTGAAAAGAACTTTTTTTTATTATTTTTGTTGTTTTTTATTTTTTTTATTATTTTTCTGAACATTTTTATACTTTTTTGTATTTTTTGAACGTTTTTTTTTTCTTTGTTTTTTTCAGGGGGAAGAACGAAAAACAGGCATTAGAAACGGCTGAACAGGAGCAACAAAAAAAAATCACTTTCTGGGGCGTTTTGAGCACTTGTGATTTTCAAATGCTCTGTTCATTAATGTAAAGCTCATTTTGCCGTAACAAAGCAAACCCCCACAATAAATGCACACCAGCTTGATATGTTGAAAATTAGTTTGAATAGCGGGGACCATCTCCCTCGCCTCTGGTCCCAAAAGACTTTCATGGGATGAGGTGGTGGCCACAAGAGTTGGTGGATTTTCACGTAGGTTACGCACCTCCACCATACTATAATTTATTGGATGCCACCTTTGCATGTGACGATGCATTGTATAGTTTCCAAAGCTATACTTTTTATCCGTGCCTTGAGACAGAGGTTCTTTACATATCAGGCATGTAACATAACGTGCATTCACCTTTTTTTGACATTCAGGAATTGAAAAAAACTGCCAAATAAAATTGGCCTTGCGGTGTGATTTCCGGGGCTCTTCAGGGAAAATTTTTATTTGATGTACATCTTCTTCTTCTTCTTCCTCCTCTTCTTCAGGGTTGGGAATAAACTGGGGAGGTGGTCCATCCTTCCTAGGAGGTTGTGGTGGTGTTGGGGGTCCACCAGCTGCAGCTACAATTGAAGCCATCTTCCAATAATGAAAACAGTTCTTCCTCTCACAAAGTTGAAAGTCAGAGTGAGAAAAATAGGAGGGGGCTTTCATCATTTTGGAACAAAAAATGTTCTAAACCAATGAAAAGTGTTTATTTTACGTCATATGATCAAGCGTTCCATCATTAGGAAACTAAAAGTAAAATGAACCAATGAAAAGTTTTATGAACTAGTCACATGACCTGTTATGCTTACGTAACGCGCTTCACGCCGCGCCCCGGATCGTTTCCGGGGCTCTGCGTTTCGCGCCTTGGTTCGCGTCCCAGAACGCTTCCGGGTGCGCTAACACGGCGCGTCATAAGGCGCATTACGCAGTAACGCGATACGTTGCGATTACGCGACGCGTCACGATGTGGCTTTCTAACGCGGTACTTGCACTAACGGAACGTTTACCGGTTCGCGGACCGGCAGCGAAACAAGAAAAAATAATTTAAACTATAATATAAATTGAATTATAAAAATATAATACAAAAATATATAAAATATATTTGTGAATTAGAATAAGAATATATTTTACAGCTATAGATATTAGCTTTTAAAAAACCAATGAAATTCATTGAAAAAACCATAGGTTATAGACCATATATAGTTAGGGATTAGCATTTACAAAACCTTGAAAATTCACTGAAAAAACCATTGGTTATAGACCATATATAGTTAGGGATTACGATTTACAAAACCTTATTTTACTCGCACAAAACCATAGAAATTCGAATATTTAGTTAGTTGCAATAACTATATATCGCGCACCCGCAATCCACTGCTGATGATGTCACATATTACATCATTCATGACATGGTTTTTTCAGTGAATTTTCAAGGTTTTGTAAATGCTAATCCCTAACTATATATGGTCTATAACCTATGGTTTTTTCAGTGAATATATATATATATATATATATTCACTGAAAAAACCATAGGTTATAGACCATATATAGTTAGGAATTTGCATTTACAAAACCTTATTTTACTCGCATAAAACCATTGAAATTCGCATATATAGTTAGTTGTGCTAACTATATATCGCGCACCCGCAATCCACTGCTGATGATGTCACATATTACATCATTCATGACATGGTCAGTGACATCACTGATGACATCACTGATGACATCTCAAATTACATCACTGATGACATCACTGACGACATCTCAAATGATATCACTGATGACATCACTGATGACATCTCATTTGACATCACTGATCACATCACTGATGATATCATTTATGTGATAATACAATGAACATCTTCAGACTCTAATATAACCTTAGATACATTCAGTATAAACAGACACTCACAGACTGTCACTTATCCATGGAGTTACTCACACACCTAGTCAGTCATGCAAAGAATCAATCACACCTCCATTTTCTCAACTATACAGTTATACACACCTTACTTATTCAAACATATACTAACACATATTTACTCTCTTATACAATCCCTGATACATGTTCACAATGATCCATACAGCCACTCACACATTCACTGGCTCTTATGCACAGTTATTTATATATGTCAACTCTCACATGTACTGTGTTTTACAAATCCATTCACTCACCAATACACTCATGCAGACAGTCAACCGCCCATACAGCTTTTTCCACATGCACCTTTGAACCCATACATATAGTGAATCAACTACTCACACATCAATGCACAGAGTTACACACCTCCCAGCCTCCCACACACACACTCAGTCTCCCATACAAATACTTGGGCAACCAATCAATAACCCATATAGTTACTCATTTAGCTACTGATCAACACATGCAGCAGTTTACAGAACAACAGACATAATGATGCACAAATTAAGACAGTTTAGTCACTAACCCATGCACTCAGCGAGACACATTAAATCACTCACTCATACAGTCAGTCATGCACCTACTAAATCCTTCATCCAGACACTTATACATCCGCTCATTCTTCAATATGTAAGACATATTTTAACTTTACAGAAACATACTGTCACTGGATGTTGTCATCAGTGATGTCATCAGTGATGTCATTTGAGATGTCATCAGGGATGTCATCAGTGATGTCACTGACCATGTCATGAATGATGTAATATGTGACATCATCAGCAGTGGATTGCGGGTGCGCGATATATAGTTAGCGCAACTAACTATATATGCGAATTTCAATGGTTTTATGCGAGTAAAATAAGGTTTTGTAAATGCAAATCCCTAACTATATATGGTCTATAACCTATGGTTTTTTCAGTGAATTTCATTGATTTTTTAAAAGCTAATATCTGTAGCTGTAACATATGTTCTTATTCTAATTCACAAATATATTTTATATATATTTGTATTATATTTTTTTAATTCAATTTATATTATAGTTTAAATTATTTTTTCTTGTTTCGCTGCCGATCCGCGAAACGGAAAACGTTCCGTTAGTGAAAATACCGCGTTAGAAAGGCACATTGTGACGCGTCCCGTAAACGCAACATATCGCGTTACTACGTAATGCCTCTTATGACGTGCTGCATTAGCGCACCCGGAAGCGTTCTGGAACGCGAACAAAGGCGCGAAACGTAAAGCCTCGGAATCGATCCAAGGCGCGGTGCAGAACGCGGAACGTAAGCATAACAGGTCATGTGACTAGTTAATAAAACTTTTCATTGGTTGATTTTACTTTTAGTTTCCTAATGATGGAACGCTTGATCATATGACGTAAAACAAACACTTTTCATTAGTTTAGAACATTTTGTTTTCTCAAATGATGAAAGTCCCACCTTTTTTCCTCACTCCGACTTTCATTTTTATGAGAGAAAGACCTGTTTTTGTTTGCTAAGACATGGCATTTGTATTAGCTGCAGCTGGTGGATCTCCACCACCTCCACCATCACCAAAGAAGAGAGGATCGACTAGCCAGGTCATCTTCGACCAGGAAGAAGAAGAAGAGGAAGACGAAGAACAGAAACAAGGGACAAGTGGCTTCCTGAAAGAAATGCCAAGAACGTCCAATATCAAAGTGAATTTTATCTGGCAATTTTTTTCTCATCCTTCTCATGAAAAGAAAGTTAATGCCAGATACGTTACCTGCCTCATCTGCAAAAAAAAACTCTCGAGAGGGACCGAAAATAAATATAGCTATGGTAATCATACCATGCATCGGCACATGGAGAGTTGGCACCCTCTTAATTATTCCAAAGCACAACTTCGAGATCTGATGGATAACCCCCGACCGGCTAAAATATCCACCAATGACTTAGCAATAAGTGAGTCAGAGGCAAGAGAAACGGTCCCAAATCTCCAAAAGAACTTTGGGCAGATGAAATTTACATGTCTAGCATGTGGAAAATGAATTTCATGTGGAGAGAGGAGTATTACTCTAATAAATCGAGCATATGAAAATCATCAATGTCCAAATCGTCCAAGAAAGTAATTTTTTTGTTGTTGCTCCTGTTCAGCCCTTTGAAGTGAATCAATTTTGTTTCCCCTTCCTCAAAAAAAACACCAAAAAAATATAAAACATCAAAAAGAATAAAAAAAGTTCTTTTCAGAACTACCTTCCCTTTTTAAAAAAATTGCTAGAATGTTTAGCACTCTAGCATCCTCTATTTCTTTTGATTCGCTTACAGGTTAGCGTTCGAGTACACGAACCGGGAGCGAACTAAAAAAAATATTTTTAAAAAAAAGACGAATAAATAAACAGAGAGTAATGTGAAAAGAAAGACAAATAGAGGGAGAAACACAGTTACTGTTGAAAGAGGGACTGATAGAAGAAGTGAAAAGAGTAGTATAAGTAAGTAAAAGAAAAAGAAATGAAGGAAGTAGCAAAGACAGGAAACTAAAGGTTAAAGAAAAAAAGCAGTGGAACTAATAAAAGTTAAATCTGATAGACATGTAACGTAAAGAGTACTAAACACTTACCTTTTAATTGTCATTACCGTACTAAATTATCTTTTTTATACTTTTAATCTGTGTAAGAAAGAACAAAAAATTTTAAATTAATAGAAGGTGGTAAAACAAGTGTGAGCATGGGACAAAATGATTGTTAAATGTGGAATACTTGTAAAGCGCACAGCTGCCCCAGCAAAGAGGCGTCCCAGCGCTGTATACCGCTGGGGAACCCATCCTGGCTTTCCCTGAGAGATGATCCCTCCTGGGCATCCCCAAGATGAAGCCATGCATCCCCGGCGCTGATGGGGCCGTTAGTAGAGATTAAGCAAGCTATTGCCCAGAGTTGCTGAGTGGGACCCATGGTTGGAATAGGCACCAAGGCAAGAATTATCGAGACCGCTGACCATGGCCCAAGACCCTGCCACGTAAGGAATTGAACCCTGGTCCAGGGCTGACCTCTACTTCCAGGTCTACCACCTCTAATCAGTGAGCCACACCAATCCATATATATATTAGAAATCACAATTCAAAGTAGAAAATTAATTAAACATATTTAATGGTTTATTTTTGCTGTTATCAGAAAATATCAAATTTCACTGAAAACAGTGAGTTGAAGGTATTCATCATATAACAGCGGGAAAAAAAAAACACAATCAAAATGATTGTGTTTAAAAAACCCAAATAATATATATAAGCAGAAATAAGAACTTCTCCAAACTAACTTACTTTCTATGACGTCAAAGGATATCCTATGAACAGCTTATACTCTGTTGTGCTGTTACTATTTTCTGCCCGCCACTTTCTGAAAGATAAACTCAATTGTTTTAAGAAAACTGAGACATACAAAGCAATTTGAAACAGCACACTAAATTACAGCAACACCTAGAATCATTCTAGTCCAATTACCTACCCTAAATTCTGACTTCAAAAAACAAGTCAAAAGGCAACATTGCTTCATAGTCAATTAGTAATGTTTGCTGAAAGACTAGCTATTTTATAAATTTTAAATAAGCTGTGTAATATCCAGATGTTGTCAAAGGACCAGTATATTATATAATAGCTGCAGTTGCAAATGTTCTTCCTGAAATCGATGACTATGTAGCCAAAACATTTTTAATTAGACTGGACAACTTATTTTCTTCCAATTTATGTTGTTGAAATTGTAAAATGACATTTCATCCATAAGTTTCCATAAATAATGTGGACAGCATTGCAGACTTACATTTCCTCTACTCCTTGTTTCCTGGGGTGAGTGTGTGACATTGATCCACATTCGGTCCATCACCTGTTGTGTTTACATTTCCTCTACTCTTTATTTTGATCTGCTACTTGACTTTGCTTATAAAAACAAACAGTTTTCGCTCTGTACTACAATTATCCACAAGGCCATATAGAGTAGGAGCCATTAGAACATCTTGAAATTCCTCTGAACAAATCCCAAGCTTTTTTTCCTAAAATCTTGGTTGTAAAAACACCAGGTAAGAATTTTGAAGGTGGAAAGGCAATCTTTTTTGGAAAGTTAAAACAGAATCATTGCAGAATGACCAACCATTTCCAGATTTCAAATAAGCTGTATAATGTCCTGAATTAGTTGAAGGACCATTATGAAATATAATTGCAGTAGTTTTAAAAGTCCTTCCTGATATTGACAACTGCGAAGCCACAAAATTATTAATTAAAGTTGTCAATTTAGTTCCATCAGGCCTACATCGTTGAAACATTAAAATGACATACTGGCCATAACTTCGTAAAATTGACGTGGACAGCATTCCAGACTTACATTGGCTGCACTCCATGTTTTGATCGGCTGCCTTTACTAGCTTATTGAAGGATACTGATTTACTGTCAGGCAAAGTTAAATATATAAATCTTTCTGAGTCTACACTATTAGTACTTGATAGCCTACAGTTCTCGCAGTCATGTTGCCATTGATAAGAAAGGCCAAAGAGATAATCTACATCTACACCTTCATCTTGCAATACATCAAGCATATACATTAAAAACTCCTGACAATCCTGCTGAATATTTTCAGAGAATTCTGTTTGACCTGAACATTCGTCTAACAGAAAACGAATTTCAGACACACTTTCTACTCTCGTTTTATCAGCACTACATTTCTCTAACACAGAATTCAACAAACAGCATAAACTTTGTTCCGAATTGATCACAATCTGTTCTTTGAAAGTCTCTAGTGAAAAGAGAACATTAACAACTACATTAGCATAGCAGTTGACACCAGAACTATTTTCAAATTTTAAACCAACAACATTTTCAACAGAATTCATTTTATTCCTGCTTCCACTTTTGGGTTCATCGACTTTTGGTCTTTTTGCATCAACCTCCCTACTATTACTGATATTTCTTCTTTTCCGGCCTACCACGCGTTTCTCAAACAAAGGATATTGAGGCAAATGTGGCGCATACTCTCTTCTTAACCTATTGTATTCCTTAACACAATCTAGATCCGCACAAATGTTTGTGACATCACAGTCAATCAAGTACAATCCCGATAAAGTTCTGACTCGTGACAACGCTACATAAGCCATACCCTCCTTGAACACAGAACTGCCAATATTCACCAAAGCAGTGTCTACACTTAAACCTTGCGATTTATGGATTGTCACCGCATATGCCAAGCAAACAGGAAACTGCTTACGGTGAACATATAAGTCTTTAACAAGCAAAAACCTAGCAGAGCAACGACCAATTAGCTGTACTTCCTCAATGCCATCAAATTTAATTTTTAAAAATTCAATTCCATCTCTACTTCTGTATCTCTCAAAATCAACAACATTACCCATTGATCCATTTACCAGACCTCTTTCAACATGTAAATTCCTTCTCAAAATGATTCGGCAATTTAAGCATACATTCAAAGTCTTTTCAAAACCCGCAGTTTTAGATATAGTCTTCTCTAATGAATCCAATTTAGATTTCAAATTCTCTGACAAAATAATTGTTGCTCCCATATGCTCTATTTTGTCAATAGCTTCAAGTTTTACAATGTCTTGTTTTTCTAAATTCAACATTTTGTTGTTGAAGATGGAACAGTCTGCAAGAGTTGGCATCAAACATATTCCAGATTTCTTCTCTTTAATTTTCTGAAAAATATCCTCTGGCAAAACGTCTTTTTCTGGATATAAATTTGACAGTAAGCGTGCATGTAAAGCTTCTTTACCACGCTCAGTCACTTTCCCGATTCTAACATCTTGCAGAATATTCTTGTAATCTTCGTCCTTCGCCTGACGCATATTTTCACGCAGCTCAGCATAACTGAAGTTTAACCATATGTTAACGTTGCCAATGCTCCCTAGGCACTTCTTGGTATCTTCATGTGTAAGCAGTTTAAACACTGGTTGTCCTTTCACTGGTGTCAGCTGCAGAAGATCACCAAAAACAATAAGGTGTTTGCCACCGAATAACACATCATACTCTGTTTTAAGAACTTCCTGCATTCTCAAATGCACAAAAGCAAGCATGACATTTGAAACCATGCTTACTTCGTCAATGATAAGAAGTTTCATCTTCTTCAGGACTCTAGATACTTCACAACAAGCATCTCCAGATAACTTGTGGTATTGTAATTTGTTATCATGCTCCACTGGCAGCATCAGTAACCGATGCAAAGTAATCCCTTTAATGTTATGAGCTGCCAGTCCAGTTGGAGCGGTCACAACACAAGACAGCGATGACTCAGTCCTTTTCTGCAGATAACATGAAATTGCTTTAATGAGGAAACTTTTCCCAGTTCCTGCTTCTCCACTCACGTACAGTCGGACAGGCTTCAACGACGTACATGAGCACTCTTCCTTCTCATGACTTAATCCATGATCAATTTAGCTGGTAACTTCGTCATATATTTTCCTCTGCTCAACGTTGAGTTGTCTTTCCAATTCTTCTAAGTTAACTGCATCCTTCTGAGCATGTGCCATGGCTCTTTCCACTTCAATCATGGCAGTGGCAGCTTCATTTTCGATAACTGGTTCTCCTAGTGGATCCTGACTCAATGAAACAGAACTCTGACTGTCCTGAGAACTGTCTCTAGCAATCTCGGCTGCAATTGTTGCTTCCTGCTCGATTTCTGCATTCAACATTTGTAGATATTTGGGAAAAACAGGACATTCTATGGACTCCTTGGCTGCATTGAAGGAGTCTTCGTAACAGAGAAAATCCCCAAGCAGTTCCTCTTCTGCACGCCAAGGCTTGAAAAGTTGCAAAAGAGCTAAATAGAAAAACTCTTTTCTTTCGGAAGATTCACAATTCAATTTTTGATGATTTATCAATTGACATTTATTTTGCTTGACCAGACATCCTTCACTTCCAATTACAGCATACACTCCTTTATCAATATCTTCTTTGATGTTCCTTTTAAAAACGTAATTTTGAAGAACATCATACAGACAAGCATACTCCAGGTGACTGCTTCAATTTGGATAATATGTATCCAACATGTTGGTCTTCAAAATGTCGGTACTGTTTGGCTCCTTTTCCGCCAAATACTCAATTTCCCGGACAGGTTTTAGAACTCGATTTCGAGTTGCAGCAAGACCAAGACTCGCCCAAACGATACTCCTGGATTTGGCATAGAGACTTGCTGAAGACAAGCGGTCAGAACATTCGTAAGCTCCGATTTCTCGATGCGACAACATCTTCAAACTGAAACTGTACAACTTCTTGCTGAGGCTCTTTTCATGGGAAATATCCTCCCACATATCCTTCAGTTCTGTCTTTTCTTTTTTGGTGATGTAAGATGTCACATACCGAGCCACAGCCATACAGTTGTCAGCCACAAACTGTATATCCATGTTAGCATTCCACATGGACAAAATCACTGGGTTGTAGTCGTTGATGTACTTGGACTCTTCGTTTCTTTTCAAATTATATGTGTTTTTGGGTGATTTCCTCGTCACATTATGTCGCAGTGAAGACATCAAACTGTTTACTCTTCCTTTAGAAATCACCAGTAGTGGAAAGTTGAAACGACATTTGGTGTAGAACTTGTCCTTGTTTCTGAATTTACGACGACAGTACTTTCCACAACGATGGCTTTGGAAACGTAGAACTTGTTCTCTTAGGCTTTTCTTCTCCTTTGCATTTGGAACAGCACACGTAGAATACTGTTCTATGAAACTCATCACAAAGTCATCCGGATCTGTTCCAAATTTAGGTGCATCCTTGATCCATAGCAGCATATGTATATGAGGAGCACCTCTTGCTTGGTACTCCTTTCTCCAGAAAAAATCCAACACCTCTCCAAGAGGTGGATTCTTCTTATTCATGATGAAAGACATCATAGCTTCAAATCTATGATTGAAGTACCTGCATACATTCACTGGATCTAAAGAGCACAGTTCTCCGGGTGTCTTGAATTCAATATTTTCAATGTTTCCATTTGCCTCTCGTAGAAATTCAAGTAAGTCTTCCCAGCTATACTCGGCACAGCTGAGAGTGAGGAACCATGTCGGAGTTCCTAAGTTCCTCAGCATATATTTTAAATCACCATGACGACGGTACCAGTACTCATTAGTACCACGCTCACACGCCATGAGATTAATTAGGTGAGAATCCAAAATACTGTCTTGGACATTGACTTTATCCATAAAGTCCCTTGCCGAGATGTTTCGCATCTGTATACCACTTTTCAAGATGTAGTTCACTGCATATGACAATCCTGACAGATCGCTTTCAAACAGGAGATGAAACAAATAGGGAATGCATTGTCGAAACCTAGCAGCCTCTGCATACAATCGTAAAGTCCGGTATTCTGAAGCAGGAATTTGAACAGGTCGCTCATCATATCGTCCTCCTCGACCTGTGGGAAATAGCTGTGGGGAACACCGAGCTTCCAAACTATCCTCCCAAACACTAATGGGACTCCCTTTGGCTTGTTTCATTTGAAACAACTCAATAGCATTCCCCATAGCTTCCTTGGAATGCAAAGGATGAACACTATAATGTTCATAAATTTCTTACTTTTTAGAGGCTTCTACTTTTTCAATTTGACCAGGACACAAATCGCTATCCTCTTCCTCACTTACTACCTCTTCTGCAACATATACATTCTTATAGTACTTATTATTTTTTATTGACTCTTCTGGTCTTAATTTGAAAACACAGCACAGCTCCTATGTACATACACACCTTATCAGTACTAATACTTTACATTAACTACAATTACAATTGGTAAAAAATGCAAAATCGCCTTTCAAAGCATAATGCAAGCACTTGATGCAAAACATCATTTAAAATATACATGTGGCCTTGGATTTAGGCCCCTACATACCGATTGGCCATTTACCGGTCGTAAACGGCCGAAATCGGCCGTAACCAGTCGGTAAATGGCCTGAAACGACCACCTACATCGGGCCCTAAGTGTGCATGCATTTGATTTCAAACAACGTTTTTAAACCTTTTATGTAAAACAATTATACACCTACATTCATGGGGAACTGACTTAAAATGCCCTAATACACATCAAAACGTTTTTTTAAGATACTTGCACCTTTTTTTCAATAACTTTTAACATGGCTATGTAACTCAAACAATCAAAATGAAAATTTTACAGGCACAAATAGGGGCGTATTTACAAGGGCCTTGCAGCATGGGGAAAGTGAATTCAAATGACCAGACACACATGGGGACGTATTTACAAGGCCCTTGAACCCGGGGGAAGTGACTTGAAATTGCTAAGCACACATAGGAGGGTATTTGCAACACTTATGCATCATTTTCTTTTAACATGGCTATGTAACTCCAACAATTAATCATTACTATGGGCTTTGAAGCCCATAGGAATGATTAGGCATTACCGATTTGGTATTTACCGAATCGGTAATTAAAGAATTCACAAGGGTGCAGGGGGTGTCACTTTGACACCCTCTGGCACCCTCAAAACAGGCCCAGTTGCCATGTGGCAGGCATACCTGCCCTAAGGACAGGTCTGCCTTTCACATGACATAAGTGTGCATGCACACATGTGCATGCACACCGAAATCGGTATTTGACCATGAAGTTGGTTTTCATGCTAAAATACCGATTCGTTAAGGCCTTTGAGACTCAGAAGAGTCCCCCCTACATAGGAAATTTACAGAATCGGTAAAATTACCGATTCGGTATTTTACCGAACCGATAATTTTTCCGATTCTGTAAATGTAGATTTACCTACATGTGGCCTTGGATTTAGACCCCTACATAACGATTGGCCATTTACCGGTCGGAAATGGCCGAAATCGGCCGTAACCGGTCGGTAAATGGCCTGAAACGACCACCTACATCGGGCCCTAAGTGTGCATAAATTTGATTTCCAAAAAAGTTTTTAAACCTTTTATGTAAAACAATATTACACCTACATTCATGCGGAACAGACTTAAGATGCCCTAATACACATGAAAACGTTTTTTTCAGGAACTTGCACCTTTTTTTCAATAACTTTTAACATGTCTATGTAACTCAAACAATCAAAATGAAAATTTTTCAGGCACACATGGGGGCGTATTTACAAGGGCCTTGCACTACGGGGAAAGTGACTTCAAATGACCAGACACACATGGGGACGTATTCACAAGGCCCTTGAACCCGGGGGAAGTGACTTGAAATTGCTAAGCACACATAGGAGAGTATTTACGATGCCCGTGCAACACTTATGCATCATTTTTTACATATACACGTAACAATACCAACACAAATGCATCATATATCTGTTCCGCAAAAGTGACGCATTGCAGGAGTCACATCACAAGATTTTCTGATCATAATTTGAAAACACAGCACAGCTCCTATGTACATACACACCTTGTCAGTACTAATAATTTACATTATCTACAATTACAATTGGTAAAAGAATCCAAAATCACCTTTGAAAGCAGAATGCAAAACACTTGACGCAAAACATCATTTTAAATACACAGCTGACTTTCTTATTTACGCAAAAAAGCATACTAGTCTTTATCTAAAATATATAAACGATAACTCACCTTTACAAATTCTTTTTGAAATTCAAAACAGACTCAGAAACACACCAATTATTCTTTAGCAGAATTAAAGGTATGCACTCCAGAGGCTGGAACCAACAAAGGCACTGAAACGCTGATATTCATCACACATATCTCTCATGTCAGCCAATCAAAACTCTTCCCTCACTATTTTCAAATCAACACCCTTCCCCCCTCTGCCCTTTCTACCTCTTTTCCATAGCAACTACCGCCTGCCAGACCTCTCATGTTCACAAGTTCACACAACAATGTTTCAAATGAACTCTGAACTCTCAGTACACCTGCTAATACACTGAAATCTTTCATAACATCATTTTTTATTAACCATTCAAATTACATCTTTCAAAGAACACATCCATGCACCCTAACTTTCTGTTTTCAGCAGTGGAAATACACCAATCACTGCTAATGAATCATTTGCACTCAAACTCCACAGTTTTTTTTCATTACAAACTTCACTATTTCAACTGCCATTTCATTCCCACACTTCATCTGACTGCAGCAAAAACTCCTCTAGCCATGTTTTCAGTCTGGATTCTTGGACATAGCTACATCCACTGGGCTCACAGGTATGCTGAAAACAAAAATTTACACAACCTCAATTTACAAAATGTGGAAATTAAATTGGATTGGCCGAAGAGGATTGAAATGTCACCAATTGATACCATTGGTGAAAACCTTTTTACATTTGCCAAACCCTGACCTCATAATAGTGCACTGTGGCGAAAACGATTTAGGCACTTTGACTGGGGTAGGTCTAGAAATGCTCCTAAAAGACACCTTTGAGCATTTGATGACACTTTTTCCTCAAACTGCCTTGATATATTCCAATATATGCCAAAGACAAAAATGGAGGTGGTCCAATCAATTTTGTCCACAAATAGAAAAATCGAGGAAGCATGTAAATAAGTCTGTTTCAGCTTACATGAGGGACCATGGAATGGGCTGCATCTACAACAATAACTTGCGTTACTACATGCAAGATATCTACAGAGGAGATGGCGTGCATTTCTCAGATGAGGGGAACAAAGTTTTCATACTAAATTTAAGAATGTGTATTGGTTCCTACTTATAAGTTTCTCGAACATACACAAAACCCAAAAGCTCTTTTCAGAGCTACCTTAACTTAGTGTACTCTTTTGAAATTTCGAATGTACCTTTTTTCACTTATTTTCACCTATATTCGCTTCCCGGTACGCTAACTAGTTCGCGTACCGGCAGCTTACCACGCGATAAAAAACTATTTTTTTTAACGACATATATGAGCGTCCTGAGCCACCCTCAGAAAACTTAGGGAGACAGGATACATATAAACTACCCCAATCTACCCATTCTGAACATTATTTACCCTCCATCTTGTATCTCAATTCTACCGAAATACAAAATGGAGGACTCCCGTAACGCTGCAAGTTCACATACTGGGAAACACACTGACAAGCACTCGCTCAAAAAAGGTGGGAAAGTAATTTACAGAAAAACAACTGGAGACACTTTCACCAATTAAACATTAGCTCATACTACATACCAATCCCTACCATTTCCACAAATATTGTTGGAATACCATTTAGCCATTTAGCATGTAGAACTCTCTAAAATCCCTGAGGTAAATGACTTCACAAAACATATCGGAAGTTTTGGAAATGACAACCAATTAAAAGATTACTTACAATTTCTACTATTATATCATGACATTTCATTGGTTATGTACCTGAATATATATATACAAAGAGAGAGAAACACACCCATTTTGACTACTACTTCGTGAAGTGCAGAACAACAAAAAATCAACTGATAACTTCAAATTATATTTAAAAGGTAAGATATTATTTTTAAAACTGAGGGTTCGCCAAAATGCGCGCTCCCCTCCAAAGACTACATCCTTCTGGGAGACCTCAACTTTCACCTTGAAAAGATCAACGACCGCAACACCACCACCCTCTTGGACAACCTCGCCAACCTCGGACTTAAACAACTAGTCACTTCCCCCACCCACATCGCAGGTCACACACTCGACCCCATCTTCACCTCCAGCAATCATGTCTCCTTCAGCCACACTACGGATCTCCTCTGGACTGACCACAGCTGCGTTCACTTCACCTACAACAAGCCAAAACCCACCAACCACCTCCAACCAACTCTGCAAAGAAACTGGAACAAAATCACCACCGACCAGATCTCCGCATCGCTCCTTCTAAACACCCCAGCCCACTCTTCTAACCCAAACCAAGCCGCCGCTAACCTCACCCTATGGTTATCCAACACCGCCGACACCTTAGCACCACTGAAAAAACGTCAAAGCAAACCTGGCAGCAAGAAGGCCTCATGGTTCAACGATGATCTTAAGAAGTCCAAGAAACTCTGCCG
The DNA here is from genome assembly GCF_964263255.1 of Lissotriton vulgaris. Taxonomy (NCBI): domain Eukaryota; kingdom Metazoa; phylum Chordata; class Amphibia; order Caudata; family Salamandridae; genus Lissotriton; species Lissotriton vulgaris. The sequence goes on from NC_141692.1 coordinate 11,099,152, forward strand.
CTCCCTTGAAAAGGCCTGGAAAAAAGACCCAACCACTAGCACCAAGGACGCCTTCAAAAACGCCACCCGCACTCACCACCAACTAATCCGAAAGGCCAAGAAAACAGCATTCAAGGATCGACTTGACAACAACGCCCACAACAGCAAGGAACTTTTCAACATCGTCAAGGAATTTTCCAACCCCTCGGCCAACTCCAACGACATCACCCCCTCTCAAGCCCTCTGCGACTCCCTAGCCTCATTCTTCCACAACAAGATTGCAGACATCCACAACAGCTTCGACAACCAACCCAGAGACCAACCCACCCAACCATTTGCTGAACATTCTCCCCACGTGAACACCCTTAACGACTGGAACCCAATCTCCACTGAGGACACAATCCGCCTGATGAATTCCATCCACTCAGGATCCCCCACAGACCCATGTCCTCATCACATCTTCAACAAAGCAGACTCCGTCATAGCACCGCACCTCCGAGACGTCATCAACTGCTCCTTCAACTCCGCCACCTTCCCGGAAGACTGGAAACACGCTGAACTCACCGCCCTTCTGAAAAAACCCACAGCGGACCCCACCGAACTCAAAAATTACCGCCCCATTTCGCTCCTTCCATTCCCGGCCAAAGTCATCGAGAAAGCCGTCAACAACCAGCTCGCCGCTTTCCTCGAAGCCAACAAATCCCTCGACTCCTCACAATCTGGCTTCCGAGCAAAACACAGCACTGAGACCGCCCTCATCGCAGCAACAGACGACATTCGAACTCTACTGGACAATGGAGACACAGTCGCCCTCATCCTCCTCGACCTCTCTGCAGCATTCGACACAGTCTGCCACAGCACCCTGCTACAACGCCTCAATAACATCGGAATACAAGGAAAAGCACTTGAATGGATCACCTCGTTCCTCACCGGAAGAACCCAGAGAGTCCGCCTCCCACCATTCAAGTCCGAGGCCACTGAAGTCATCTGTGGCGTACCACAAGGATCCTCACTCAGCCCCACCCTCTTCAACATATACATGAGCCCCCTCGCGGCCATCGCCTGCCAACACAACCTCAACATCATCTCTTACGCGGATGACACTCAACTAATCCTTTCTCTCACCAATGACCCCAGCACTGCCAAAACTAACCTACACGAAGGAATGAAAGAGGTTGCCGAATGGATGAAACAAAGCCGTCTGAAACTGAACTCAGACAAAACAGAAGTCCTCATCTTAGGTACATCCCCCTCTGCATGGGACGACTCTTGGTGGCCGGAAGCCCTTGGTAAAGCACCCATCCCGACAGACCACGCACGGAACCTAGGCGTGATCCTGGATTCCTCACTTTCAATGAACAGACAAGTCAGCGCCGTATCCTCATCCTGCTTCAACATTCTCCGCATGCTCAGGAAAACATTTCGCTGGATCCCCACCGAAACAAGGAAAACAGTCACCCATGCTCTAGTCACGAGCCGACTGGACTACGGAAACACCCTCTACGCAGGTACTACCGCTAAACTCCAGAAGAAACTCCAACGAATCCAAAACGCCTCAGCCAGGATCATATTAGACATCCCGCGCAACGAACACATCTCTGGTCACCTGAAAGACCTCCACTGGCTACCCGTCAATAAGAGAATCACTTTCCGACTGCTAACCCACGCACACAAATCACTCTACGACATCGGACCAGAATGCCTCAACTCACGACTGTCCTTCTACACCCCCTCCCGCCAACTACGTTCTTCCAGCCAAGCCCTCGCCACTGTACCTCGCATCAACAAGACCACCATGGGAGGCAGATCCTTCTCATACCTGGCTGCTAAAACATGGAACTCACTCCCCGCTTACCTTCGCCTCACCCAGAACCACCTAGCATTCAGAAAGCTACTTAAAACGTGGATATTTGACAAGTAATCCTCCTCCCCTTTCTAAGCGCCTTGAGACCCTCTGGGTAGGTAGTGCGCTATATAAATTCTCTGACTTGACTTGACTTGACTTCTCCCTCCCCTATACCTCCTGACACCATCCATGAGAGGCCCAAGGAGGGGCCCCCGCCAATGGACCTTAATTGCAGGCGACACCTTTCTTTGTGATAGATCTCCAGGAAAACAAAAGGACACATCACCAGTGTGTGGCACCATACTGATGGGCTGAGTGCAAGACCATGAGCGGCAGCCCAAGCTGCCCATGCCTAGCACCAGCCCTGAGTTAAGGATAGAGTTAGACTTCTATAGTATAATTCAGAATTGACTAAGAGTTTATTTGATAATTTTCTTCATATTTCTACTTCCAATTTGATACCATACACTGCCCAAAGAAAAAAACACTTTTTAATTAACCAAACTGCCTATCTGTACTGAAACCCAACAGCGCCCTATCTGTACTGATATATTTTTTAAAAATTCGTTTTTCAGAATTGAAAATGGAAGAACAACAAAACAACATGAAAACTGAAACAGAAAAAAAAATGGAGACAGAAGTTGACATGGATTTCTACGACGACACAATAAACAATGAACTTGTGCAATGTGTAGATGCAGTAGATTTTCTACTGAAAAATGAAGAAAAAAATGATCACGATTTTTTAGATTTTCTTTTACATTTTGAAAAACAATCTGAAAAATAAATTTTTATTTCTTAATTCAAAAATTGTTTGGCACATTATTTATTTTTATATATATGTTGAAAACTAGTAGCAAATGTATTATAACGTGAAGTCAGACTTAAAATATACTTTGCAACTTTTTGGTGTTACATACTAGCTTTGTTCATAGTTACTTCCTTTCTCCCACTATATAATCCCCAATGTGTATTTAACATCTCTTTATATCTCCTGCCACCATGTTGTTTCGGCTTTCCAGACAGACTATGGTATGAATTCCATATACCACAATAACTTCTATAACAACAGGCAAGATATTTACAAAGGAGACGGCGTTTATTAAATTATAGACTCTGCATTGGTACCTACATATAGCTACGTAAATAAAAAAAAACAAAAAAAAACAAAACGAACAATCAATAAACATACAATAAGTTGAAAGTCAATCATTCTTGTTTCCTTATAGTACGCTCCCCAGACCGCTTTCCGGTACGCGAGCCGGGCGCACCCCACGATAAAAACAATGTTTTTTTTTTTTTTTTGGGACCCGCGGGGCACTTTAATATCCCCCTCATCAATCCTAGGGGGTCAGAAGGGGTCTACCTTGCCCCCTTTCCTTTATTTACCCCTTCGTTTTGACCTCCTCTTGTCTCTCGATCCTACCGAGAGACAAAATGGCGGCCGCTACGAACTGTTTAGAATGTTGACAGACACCGGAGAGCCAATCAGCTTCGCTTCGCAAAGCTCCGTTACGCGAAAAGTACGCGATCTGGAGCGCTATCTGGGACGCTGTCACAGATATATAAATTTTTTAAAACATTAATTTCTCAAAATCCACCGGAGCACATATATTGAGACCCAGCAAAGGCACATCGGGCTAACAGTCCCTACAATTTTGCCAAGTTTCGTGCAAATCCATTCAGCCGTTCGAGCTAAAAGTGAGGCCAAACGCCCTATGGAAATTAACATGGGAAAAACGTGTTTAGGGACCCCCTTTTTCTCGGCCCCCCCTTGACGAAACCCCAAATTTTCAAGGGCTGCTCAGAAACAAAATGTGCCATTTTCCTGAAAATTTCAGCCGATTCCGTCCACAAACGCCAAAGTTATTAGACATAGAATTTTCAAAAGTCCCATAGGAAAAAAATCCTAACTATATATACCTACTGGCGACCGCCAGTAGGTAATGTATATATATATATATATATATATATATATATATATATATATATTACCTACTGGCGGTCGCCAGTAGGTAGTTATAGTTAGGATTGCTTTCCATAGGAAATCCTCAACATTCTATTTGGAATAACTTTGGCCCTGGTGGATGAGTCTTGCGAATTTCTCAAAGAAGATGGCTAGGTTCGCTGCACTCCTTCCCTGAAAGTTTGGGGGGGATTGGTCAAGTGGGGGCTGAGATATAAGAGGGGTCCCAAAACGTGTTTTCTCCATGTTATTTTCGATAGGACCTTTAGACTCGGCTACAGTTCGAACGGGTGAATGAATTTATAAGAAATTTGTCAAAACTGTAGAGTCTTGTTCGCAGATTACGCTTTTTTTGGAATGGTGTAAATCCATTCAGTAGTTGTTGAGAAAATTAAAGTTAAAGTCAATTATATATCTATAGGCGCGCACACGTGCGCGCACCCAAGCGGCTGCGCGTGAGCGGTATTTTTTTTGGCTGCGTGACGTCTGTTAACGTTCGATTCGAAGGAAATCAGGAAGTTTTGTCTGCCATTTTGTCACTGCGAGTAAATATATTGTTCATTTCAAAGCGTTGAAACATGGAAAGGGGAGAAGGTAGAGATTGTCTTCCTGCGTAGGTTTTCTCAGGGTGTGCAGTAAGGCCCTTAAACGCGAAAAGATATAATTTTTCCCCGAAAAAAAATACGGGGTGCGCGCACACCTATTTACAAGAGTGTGAAAATGGAGGTAAATCAGAAGTTTGAGTGCTTAGATATAAGGTGTCTCTGAAAAGAGCCCTTGTGTTAATTGAGTGTTTTCTGCATTTATAAGTAAGTACCGATGCAGAGCCTGATGTTGCAGAGGAAGATTCTGTTTCCCTCATTTGTGAAATGAACACCGTCTCTCCTATAGACGTCTTGCATGTGGTAGCGCAAGTTGTTGTGGTAAATAGAACCCATGCTATAATCTCTGAGGAACGCAGAAACAGATTTATTTACATGTCTCCTTGCTTTCTCAAATTGTGCACAATGGTGATTGGACCAATTCCATTTCTGTCTTTGGCATATATTGGAATATCCCAAGGCAGATCGAGGAAAAAGTGTCATCAATTGTCGAAAGGTGTCTTTTAGAAGCATTTCCAGACCGACCCCAGTGATTGTGCCTAGATCGTTCCCACCACAGTGCACAATTATAAGGTCTGGTTCTGGGAGATGCATAAAAGTTTTCACCAATGGAATTAATTGGTGATATTTCAATCCTCTTTTGGAAATCCATGTTATGTGTACATTTGGTAAGCTGAGGTTGCAAATTCGTCTGCTTACTGCATATTTTTCACTCCAGTGAATATAACTGTGTCCTATTAGCCAGACCTTCATTTTCAAGGGATTTGTAGTCGTCCTCCGATCGGTTCTGGAAGTGGAATGGTAGTTAGAAGTTGAAATTTTAAATAAAGAAAAAGGAAGAGGCTGGGTGGGGTTAAAAAAATAAAAATGATTGGTTGATTGTAACAAGTGGAGAGTGAACAGGTCAATGTTTATGTTAAACGAAAAGTACTATTGGGTGTGAAAAAACAAGACATGTAACAGAGTTGTGGATTGGCAGGTGTTTCTGGAGGGAAAATAGTGTTCTTAGTTAGCTGTAGAACGTTGAGAGATGAACTTTTGACCTGTGCCTTCAGCAAGGTGCAGAATGATGTGTAACCATGGAAACAGCCGGAGATGGCAGTTGGTGATGGGTTCACTCTTTGGTGCCTCTGCATCTGAGTCTGTTCTCTGGTGGCTGGCGGACAACTGTTTGTTATTGTGGAGATGAAAGGGTGATAAGGAGAGAAATACGACATAGCGTCTGGCCTGTAGAAGCGTGGGAGCAGTGATTAACTCTGAGTGAAGCGGAACTGTGTCGGTGCTTAGTAACAGTAAAAAAAAAATGTTAACAGTGGTATAACTGTCTTTACGGTGCGCGACCTACTAAGAAAGAGTTCACGGGCCGTAATTGGCTTGCAGGTTCTAGTATCAGTAAGTGAGGTCGAGAAAAGAAAACATTCAGGACTTTATTTATGAAGGCCTTGCGCCACCGGTGCGTTACTTTTTCCCATTTTAAAAAATGAGGCACTGGCGGCGGAAGGTCTTCATAAATAAGGTCCTCAGTGTCTACAGTTAAGGTTATGTGGAACCCATGAATAGTTTTTCAATATGAAATCATTTCAGTTGAGATTATGGATTAAAAGAGAGACCGTGAATATTTGAAATGTTTATTTAGAAATGTACTGTTTTAAAGGCAAATCATTATGTAATATGAGTACAGAAATTGCAAAAAACACAGTAATTGGTATTGTCAGTAGTACATGGAATACAAACGCTATAGTTGAAGAAAAATGAATATAGTTGGAAAAAAACATTGTACACTCTTATAAGGAAGTATATTATATTTTAATAAATGGAAGAAGGTCTCTGGCCTTTCAGTTTAGGAACGATATATGCAAATGCAAGTGGTTATACATCATTACTTTATGAATCAGCTGTCAAACAACACGAAATCATAATGTCCACTGTTAGTAAAGCAAATAGGTCTGTTCTTCAAAAGAAAATATGGAAAAGAACGTGAAGAATATAGAAAACCAAAAGGAAATGAGGACGTGAATGGCTTGTTTGAGAGTTATTGAAGCATTGTTTAGGCAAAATAGGTAGCTTCTGCTTGTAACAGGAAATCAGTTTTATCATTTGAAAGTATGTCAGCTATCCAATGGAAAAGAGTAAAGCAGTACTGATGATCTGTTATAATCGGAGCCTCTTTTACCATCAGAGGGCAGCTCGGTGGGTTTTCGATGTAGCTCGCTGTTAGGAAAGAGTTAACCGTCCATTGTGTAGGCAAAGTATGCAGCAAGTGCCTCTAACATGAAATCATTGTTATCATCTGAAAACATGTCAGCCATCCAATTGAGAAGATGAAAGGAGCATTCATGATCTGTCATTATTGGAGCGTCTTTTACCATCATAGGGCAGCTCGGTGGGTTTTCGATGTAGCTCTCTGTTAGGAAATCTTGCGCCGCTGCGAATATATTCCAATGACCCAGAACTCCTTGTATCGCTGCAAAGGCCATAAACCCTCAGTTGTAACAAAGCTGTTCATGATCAAGTAACGGATTCATGAGGTGATTGTAATTCGGTTCAGGAGGTACCAAATTGCAGAGACATAAATCCAGGGCCCACGTGAAATCACAGCTCAGGCAATGAAATACAGGCTGCACCCAAGTGAAATACGAATATCGAAATGATAATCGATATGATGCATTCAAAGTCGAGAGTGGTAAGATGCCGTAGTAGTCAAGCATCCTCTGGCGAAATAGTTCTAAGTGGCCCGGCTCGTTTGCGAAGGCAGGAGGGACATCCATTTTGAATTTCCCAAGATGGTACAGGAAACGGCGCAGCACCGCTGGTTGTATAGCAACTCCACAGAATTAGGTCGCCGGCTATGCAGTGGAGAGGAGCAGAATGACTTGATACATTTTCTAGGAGTCTAGTCACTTATATATTGCTTAGTGGTTATTAAAAAAGTCGCTTTTTTTGAACTGGAGGATGCGTTAAAAAATAAGGGAGTGATTTGAGGGAGTTGTAAAGCAAGGTCAATTTTTTTTACATCAATGTTGTTTTCTGTGAATGTTAGCTAAGTGAAAGAGATGTGTGTGAGCAGATGCTACGTTCAGTTTTAAATGTGACAATGGCGGTCTTGTTCATGTCTTCCGATTCAAGGTCGGTATTCGCTGCCAAATACAAAGATTAAGAAACGCATGCGTGGGGTACATAGTGTGCATTCTTAAAGGAAAGTAAATGAAGGGTTATTTTTACCACGTTAGCATTGTCGTTTAAAAAGTTATAGTGATTTCTATTATATGTGAAGAAGTGTCACTGATGAAGACTGAAAATAAATCCTTATAAATGATACGGACTGGTGTATTTTAGAAAAGGTTTGTAACATTACATGAATTGTGGAAAAAAAATAATGTAATTGAAAGTGTATGGTTTGAAAATGAAAAGTAGAGGTTTATAGTTCATGTTTTGAAAGCAGTTCTAGAGGGTCAGAAGAAAGTGTATGGTTTGAAAATGAAAAGTAGAGGTTTATAGTTCACGTTTTGAAAGCAGTTCTAGAGGGTCAGATGCATGATAGATTTATTAAAAATAGAACATGTTTTTAAATAGTATTTTGGAAAAAATATGTGCCTTTATGTACTATTTACATTATGTGCCTGTTGCGTATTCTTTGAGTTTTAGTAATCCTGTGTCTTATAAGTTTTCTAGGGGCGGTTTGAGGTTCATGGTGGGTTTGGGCAGGGAGGGTAGGTTGGGGGTTTGTAATAGGGGGTTCGGCTGGGGTGGAGTGCGGAGTTTAGTGAAAAGTGAGGGGGGCGGGGAGTTACGGTGTTTGGTAATGCAGCAGAGTCAGAGGACGCCACATTTGTGTTATGGGCTGCCACGGAAATATGTATTTATTCTCAGAGGTTTATTATATTAAGGATATATATTAGCATGGTGGCTCTTGTCGTTTTGTTGTTCTGTGTATGTTTATAATGCTGGCTCTGTAGTTTTTGTTTATGGACCTTATTGCGACACACAGGGGAGCTACGTTGCACAGTTGGAGATCAGAGACTTAGGAAATAAAACTTTATAATTGTAAGGGCTGTAAGCGATAGAAATCGCCCGTTCTCGGTGTAAAAAATATCACCGCTATTGGTGGTATTTTCGACGGTGTTAGTACTCGAAGGAGACTAGTAACATGTATGTGAAATAAAATTATGTAATAGGCTCAGCATTTTACATTATCTTGGAAAACAAAAGTTGATTTAACATAGCAATAAGTCTCTTATAATTAAGGGACGGAGTGTATATAGTGCTATTTAGTACTCTGCTATGTGATTGATGTTGAATATTTCATAAGAGGAGGCTTTAAAAGATTTACGATAAACTGGTTTTCTAGGGAAGTGGGTGGAGTGTTCGGTGTAAATTGCAGAATAGAAACTAGTAAGAACCAATTGGAAGTGTTGTTTTAAAGTCACATGACTGCACATGCGTGTTTCGACGCGATAGGTGGGTGCGCGCACCCGGTCGCGCACTATAAGAAAGCGGCGAGAAAATATCAGCTAATATGCTCTTGAAGCTTGTTTTGGTACAAAGAGTTAGTTCTGAAAATAACTTTTTTTTTTTTTTTTTTTTGGAAACAAGTGTTATGATGGTTTTGATTTCTTAAAGTTGCGACGAAATTTTTCAGTATGTCATACTATCCAAATAAATTGAAGAAATGTAACTTTTCTTGGAGCATTTATGACTCTCAATTATTTGTTTAATTAGAGTAAAGCTTTGCTCTCCGTATACAAGAAGTTCGCCACAGTTCGTGCATTTCATGTGCACGTTCGCCAGATATGGTCTCAAGTCCATCTCAGCACTCGATGGAGATACAGGTCGTCCACCGGAAGATGTGTTGATTACTTCTGATGGTAATAGCGTGGCCTCCGTTTTTCTTGTCAAAGGTGGTCGCTCATTTTCATCAGATTCGGAAGATGAATGCGGAACGGTAGCCATTGTACCGAAGTCTTTGGGAAGATGTTCGACGTTGTTGTCTCTTGAGAGTAGAAAAGAAAGTGATGGTAGTGGGTGGAGTGCTGCGTGTAAATTGCAGAATAGAAACTACCAAGAACCAATTAGAAGTGTTGTTTAGAAGTCACATGACTTCACATGGGAGTGTCAGGTCCTGTACGCGATAGAAGGGTGCGCGCAGCCGGTCTCGCACTAAAATGAAGCGGCGAAAAAAATCTTATAATATGCTCTTCGAGCATGTTTTGGTGGAAAGAGTTAGTTCTGAAAAGAACTTTTTTTTTTTTTTTTTTTTTTTTTGGAAACAAGTGTTTTGATGCATTTGATTTCTTAAAGTTGCTATGATATTTTTCAGTATGTCATACTATCCAAATAAAGTGAAGAAATTTAACTTTTCTTGGAGCATTTATGACTCTCAATTTTGTGTTTAATTAGAGTAAAGCTTTGCTCTCCGTATACAAGAAGTTCTCCTCAGTTGTTGCATTTTATGTGCACCTTCGCCAGACATGGTTTCAAGTCCATTTTAGCACTCGATGGAGATACAGGTCGTCCACTGGAAGATGTGCTGATTACTTCTGATGGTAATAGCGTGGCCTCCGTTTTTCTTGTCAAAGGTGGTCGCTCATTTTCATCAGATTCGGAAGATGAATGCGGAACGGTAGCCATTGTACCGAAGTCTTCGGGAAGATGTTCGACGTTGTTGTCTCTTCAGAGTAGAAAAGAAAGTGATGGAAGTGGGTGGAGTGCTGCGTGTAAATTCCAGAATAGAAACTACCAAGAACTAATTAGAAGTGTTGTTTAGAAGTCACATGACTTCACATGCAAGTGTCAGGTCCTGTACGCGACAGGAGGGTGCGCGCACCCGGTCTCGCACTGAAATAAAGCGGCGAAAAAATATCTTATAACATGCTCTTCGAGCATGTTTTGGTAGAAAGAGTTAGTTCTGAAAAGAACTTTTTTTTTTTTTTTTTTTGGGGGGAAAGAAGTGTTATAATGCTTTTGATTTCTTAAAGTTGCTACTACATTTTTCAGTATGTAATAGTTTGAAAATGAAGTGAAGAAATTTATCTTTTCTTGGGGCATTTGTGACTGTCAATTTTGAGTTTAATAAGAACGAGGCTCTGCTCTCCATACAAAAGAATTTCTCCACACTTGTTGCATTTCATATGCACCTTCGCAAGATATGGTCTCAAGTCCATTTCAGCACTCGATGGAGATACAGGTCGTACACCAGAAGATGTGCTGGCCACCTCTGATGGTAATAGCGTGGCCAGGGCTCTTGTCGATGCTTTTGCATAATGCTCAGGATGCCTTTGTTTAACATGCCGCTGCATGGTGTGTGCAGAAAAGGAATATTTTTTATTTGGATTTCCCCTTGAGAGCTCCGAATTGCATATCGTGCAGGTTACTTTTGGCGCATTCACTTTCTTTTGATCTTCAGGATAAGTGAAAAATTGCCAAATGAAAGATTCCTTTTTTCTTCTTAACGGTGGTCGCTCATTTCCTTCAGATTCGGAAGATGAATCTGGTAGGGAAGCCATTTCAGCAAAGTCTTCCGGAAGATGCTCGACGTTGTTGTCTCTTGAGAGTAGAAAAGATTGTGAGGAAAGTGGGTGGAGTGCTTCGTGTATATTCCAGAACAGAAACTACTAATAACCAATTGGAAGTTTTGTTTTCAAGTCACGTGACTTTACATGCGCTTCTCAGGACGTGTAGGCGGTGACACTATGTAGTTACGAACGTGATTACATACTTAGGAACTAGCATTCAAAAAAACTATGAAATTCACTGAAAAAACCATAGGTTTTACACACGTTATAGTTAGGAAGTAGCATTTGAAAAACCTATGAAATTCACTGAAAAAACCATAGGTTTGACACCAGTTATAGTTAGCTGGAAATTTTACTGACATAAAACCAATGAAATTCCACGTTATAGTTAGTTGGACTCACTATAACTTGCGCGTGTAATGCACTGCTGATGACATTACATATTACATCACTCATGACATGGTCAGTGACATCACTTATGATACCATCCAGTGAATGTGTGTCTTTCTAAAAAATAAATATGTTTTATATATGTATATGTAAAGGTCGAGGGAAGAATAAATGTTTAAATAATTGTCTTAATGAATGTTTTTTTCAAAAAGAAATGATTGGATTACTGGCTTATTAAGTGTACCTTAGTGAATACATATATTAGCGAGTAATGTTTAAATATTTGATTATATGTATCAGTGTTTCACTTTGTGAATAACTGGTTGCATGGATTGATGAGTACCTACATGTGTAGGTATTTTGGTTCTTAGATGTTTTTTTAGTATCAGTATGAGTGTTTCTATGGTTTTATGGGGGTATTACTAATCACATAGATGCATGAATGACTAACTCTCTTTTTGTATGTGTTTAGAAGACACCATATGTGCAGGACTGTATGGGTGGTTGAGTGTGTATAGTTTTATATGCAAATAAATGGATGTTCAATAGTTTATTTGCATGTGTGAGTATGTGTGTGAGTAACTTTTGGATGATTGTCGGTGTGTTACAGGATGTATAGGTGTATCACTACATATGATGAGTGAGTATATGTATTAGTGACTATATAGAACTGTTGGTAAATGAGAGAATGTGTATATAGATGGTGGAATTACTGAATTGGTTGTTGTAACTGGTATGGGTATCTCCATTTTTTTGAAAATGTTAATTTCTATTTTGCAATATGTGTTTTAAGGGTTACATTACACTTAAAGGAGGTCTGTCATCAGTGATGTCATAAGTGATGTCACTGACCATGTCATGAGTGATGTAATATGTAATGTCATCAGCAGTGCATTACACGCGCAAGTTATAGTGAGTCCAACTAACTATAACGTGGAATTTCATTGGTTTTATGTCAGTAAAATTTCCAGCTAACTATAACTGGTGTCAAACCTATGTTTTTTTCTGTGAATTTCATAGGTTTTTCAAATGCTACTTCCTAACTATAACGTGTGTAAAACCTATGGTTTTTTCAGTGAATATATATATATATATATATATATATATATATATTCACTGAAAAAACCATAGGTTATAGACCATATATAGTTAGGGATTAGCATTTACAAAACCTTGAAAATTCACTGAAAAAACCATTGGTTATAGACCATATATAGTTAGGGATTACCATTTACAAAACCTTATTTTACTCGCACAAAACCATAGAAATTCACATATATAGTTAGTTGCAATAACTATATATCGCGCACCCGCAATCCACTGCTGATGATGTCACATATTACATCATTCATGACATGGTCAGTGACATCACTGATGACATCACTGATGACATCATCCAGTGACTGTATGTTTCTGTAAAGTTAAAATATGTCTTACATATTGAAGAATGAGTGGATGTATAAGTGTCTGGATGAAGGATTTAGTAGGTGCATGACTGACTGTATGAGAGAGTGATTAAATGTGTCTCACTGAGTGCATTGGTTAGTGACTAAACTGTCTGAATGTGTGCATCAGTATGTCTGTTGTTGTGTAAGATGCTACATGTGTTAATCAGTACCTATATGAGTAACTATATGGGTTATTGATTGGTTGCCCAAGTATTTGTATGGGAGAACGAGTGTGTGTGTGTGGGTGTCTGAGAGGTGTGTGAATGTGCATAGATGTGTGAGCAGTTGATTCACTAGATGTATGGGTTCAAAACTGCATGTGGAAACAGCTGTATGGGTGGTTGACTGTGTGCATGAGTGTATTGGTGAGTGAATGGATATCTCAGTGCTATATTTCAAAGTAAGTACATATGTAAAACACAGTACATGTGAGAGTTGACATACATAAATTTCTGTGTATAAGAGCTAGTGAATGTGTGAGTGGCTGCATGGATCATTGAGAACTTGTATCAGTGATTGTATAAGAGAGTAAATATGTGTTAGAATATGTTTCAATAGGTAAGGTGTGTATAACTGTATAGTTGAGGAAATGGAGGTGTGATTGATTCGTTGCATGACTGACTAGGTGTGTGAGTAACTCCATGGATAAGTGACAGTCTGTGAGTGTCTGTTTATACTGATTGTATCTAAGGTTATATTAGAGTCTGAAGAGGTTCATTGTATTATCACATAAAGGATATCATCAGTGATGTGATCAGTAATGTCAAATGAGATGTCATCAGTGATGTCATCAGTGATGTCATTTGAGATGTCATCAGTGATGTCATCAGTGATGTCATTTGAGATGTCATCAGTGATGTCATCAGTGATGTCACTGACCATGTCATGAATGATGTAATATGTGACATCATCTGCAGTGGATTGCGGGTGCGCGATATATAGTTAGTGCAACTAACTATATATGCGAATTTCAATGGTTTTGTGTGAGTAGAATAAGGTTTTGTAAATGCTAATTCCTAACTAAATATGGTCTATAACCCATGGTTTTTTGAGTGAATTTTCAAGGTTTTGTAAATGCTAATTCCTAACTATATATGGTCTATAACCTATGGTTTTTTCAGTGAATTTCAATGGTTTTTTAATAGCAAATATCAAAAGCTTTAAAATGTCAAGTACATGGTAGGTAAAAACATTTTCATGTTTTAAAGATGGCTCTGGGCAACCGTGGAACTCGGTCGCTTGACTGCTAGGGCATGGGCCCCATTCCCAAAAGAGTCCCCTCAGCCTTGAAGATTCTACAACAGTCACCGGGACCCATCGACTCCCGTAGACTTCCGGTGGGGAGCGACTGCCATGATTGCTCGCGGAATGGCCACGACGTAGCCACGAGATGGTGGTGCTCTCATGCTGACGCCAGCGTCAGTCTGAAACATCCAGAAACCCTGTAGACTACCAATTCGATCACTTCCGGTGGAGCCCCAACGTGACCCGGTAGAGAAGAACTTGCCCTCCCCTCTTTGACTGATGATTCTTGTTGCCTGTCCCTTCTGTTGTCATTTAACAGAACTTTTTGGACTACTGAAAGGGGTTGTGTTCCGACCGCTGGTTGGTGGAGACATTTTGACTATATTCTGGACCTGCGTTGTCTCGTAATGCGTCATATGACGCGCCAATTTAGCGCACCCGGAAGTGCTCCGGTGCGCGAGGCGCAGCTTCCCGGAAGCGATCCAGAGCGCGGCGCGCAGCACGTAACGTAAGCATAACAGGTCATGTGACTTGTTGATAAAACTTTACATTGGTTCATTTTACTTTTGTTTTTCTAATGATGGAAGGCTTGGTCATATGACCTAAAAATAACACTTTTCATTGCTTTCGAACATTTTTTTTTCTTAAATGATGAAAGCCCCACCTTTTTTTTTCTCACTCTGACTTGTAAAGCACAGGACCCAGATGCATTTACAGTTTATCACTAACAATGTTCCAGGCTAATGTATTTTCCCGGGAAATTTACAACTGTCCTGCAAGTAAAATATTCCTATTTCGAGAAAAAGGGCGTTTCTTTGTCCCATGAGGGAGCCGTTGAACAAAAGAGGCTCGGCCTGCTGTCTTAGTCGCTGATAGGCATGAATATCGGATTCTTATTGATCACTTTATGTTGCAGGAGTGGAAAACACAACAGCCCTTGACCATTTATCTTTACTGCGTTCCTGCGTATTATACCTTTTAACCGTCATGTAATCGGGCTGCTTTATTTCACTTGCCTTTTACTGATTCGAAAACAGTGGCTATTATTAAAAACTTTACCAATCTAGGTACTACTACCATGTTTTGTTTTAAAAACCTTTATTGTGAAAATGTCAGTATACAAATACGGGCCTATAACCACGTGGGCGGGCCACGGAGCAAACTGGAATCGTATATGATGAGGGGACATTTACACTGTAAAAGTACATAACGGGCGGGCCATTAGGTTGCAAGAACTAAGGTGTCTAACAGTTGCGGAATCGGTGGACGTACATTTTATAATTAAAGTACGACAGGGCCAGTTACAATAAAATTATCTAGATATACATTTGCGGGCAAGTACCATGGGTGACGTTAATTCGAACTTTCAATAGTACAGTAATCAATAACACATCAGAACTTAATGTCAATAGGGATGTCCAAATGTTCAATCAGTACTCGTCCCCGCCCGCCATGTGCTTCAAAACTGCATATGTATCTCGTGATATCAAGGTTGGGCAACCAGTACACAACAAGGAGTTACGAGTCCCATTTATACCGGCGCCATTTTGGGCGAGGCCCGGCAGGTCCAGGATATAATCAAAATGTCGCCACCAACCAGCGGTCGGACCAGAACCCCTTTCGGCAGTTCAAAAAGGTTCTGTTAAATGACAACAGAAGAGATAGGCAACAAGAACAATCAGTCAAAAGAGGGGACGCTTTCGGGAATGGGGCCCATGCCCTAGCAGGCAAGCGTCCGAGTTCCAAGGTGTCCCAGGGCCATTTTAGTGGACCAGGCCCAAATCCAAAGAGCCGGCCGCCATTTTGAGAGTCCTGTTGCAGCCGCCTATCGATGTAGCCCCAAGAGGGGGCGGAACTCAACTGGATGGCGGGTGAGGCACTGTGCCATGGGCGAAACTCAGCTGGACGGCGAGTGAAACGCTAAGAGGCGCCTCACTGCAGATGAGGTGCCTCCACCTGGGGAGGCGGGAGAGGCCCGTTTGCACCGCCTCCCCCCCTCCCCCGGGCACCCCACGCCGTCTTTTGGCGCAGCAATGTAGGATGGCCACACCAGTGCGGCAACTTGCTGGACACCACCTCGGTGCCATCCGGATCTCGGCGCGTTGTGCTGCCTTCGGCCTACTGTAGCAGCAAGTGCGGGCGCAACTCAGCTGGACCGTGAGTGAAACGCTAAGGGGCACCCCACTGCAGATGAGGTGCCTCCACCTGGGGAGGCGGGAGAGGCCCGTTCGCGCCGCCTCCCCCCCGCCCCCGGGCACCCCACGCCGACTTTCGGCGCAGCATTGTAGGATGGCCACACCAGTACAACAACTTGCTGGACACCACCTCGGTGCCATCCGGATCTCGGCGCGTTGTGCTGCCTTTGGCCTATTCGCACATCGGTCTGCTACTGACGCCGCCTCACAGACTAACGGATTTTGTAGGCTTTTTATAGCCCAAAGCCGCATAACAGGTCATGTGACTTGTTTATAAAACTTTTCATTGGTTCATTTTACTTTTGGTTTCCTAATGATGGAAGGCTTGATCATATGACCTAAAAATAACACTTTTCATTGGATTTAATTTTTTTTTTTTACCAAATGATGAAAGCCCCACCTTTTTTTTTCTCACTCGGCAATCCAAAAAGGTTCCGTTAGATAACAATAGAGGGGACAGGCAACAAGAACCATCAGTCAAAAGAGGGGAGGGCAAGTTCTTCCCTAACGGGTCACGTTGGGGCTCCACCGGAAGTCATCGAATTGGTAGTCTACAGTGTTTCTGGATGTTTCAGACTGAAGCTGGCGTCAGCACGAGAGCACCACCATCTCGTGGCTCCGTCGTGGCCATTCCGCAAGCAATCATGGCAGCCGCTCCCCACCAGAAGCCTGCGGGAGTCGGGGGCCCCGATGACTTTTGTAGAATCTTCAAGGCTGAGGGGACGCTTTCGAGAATGGGGCCCAAGCTGTAGCAGGCAAATGTCCGAGTTCAAATGTGTCCCAGGGCCATTTTAGTGGACCAGACCCAAATCCGAAGAGCCGGCCACCATTTTAAGAGTCCTGTGGCAGCCGCCTATCGCTGCACCGCAAGAGTGGGCGCAACTCAGCTGAATGGCGGATGAGGCACAGTGCCGCAAAAGCGGGCGCTAAACAACTGGATGGCGAGTGAAACGCCAAGGGGCGCCCCACTGCAGCAGAGGAGCCTCCACCTGGGGAGGCGGGGGAGGTCTGTTCGTTCCGCCTCCCCCCCCCCCGGGGCGCCCCACACCGTTTTTCGGCGCAGCATTGTAGGATGGCCAGACCAGTGCGACAACTTACTGGACACCACCTGGGTGCCGTCCGGATCTCGGCGTGTTGTGCTGCCTTCGGCCTATTCACACAACGGACCGCTACTGACGCCACCTCACAGGCCGATGGATTTTGCCGACTAAAAGACAAACCAAAGCAGCCCATTGTTGCTTTGAGATGGATGTTGCAGCAGCCTGCCATGTAAATAGTTGTTTAACTTTTTTTTTAACGTGTTTACTTTGTTGGAGCGTTGTATATATTTATAAGTTATTAAAGTGTTATAATCCTACTACTTTGTTGGAGTGCTATATATTTTTAATGTGACACATAATTGTTAAGACTTTGATGTACAAAAAGGCATCCCTGGAATCTTCGGCTTCAGGCTCGGTCCCACACACCCTTACAGTGAGAATCCCCTCCCCAATCACAATACAGGATCGTTATCAGATAGTAGGAACCCGTGTGGTGTGACGGATCTCATGGGGTGAGGGCCTTGATCTACCTTAACTCCTTTGAAGAGGGGTGATTCTTTACAGTTGGGGCCATAAACTACATCCGCACAGCTAGGTGATAGCCTGGGACCGGCCTGGACAATCAGACACAGAGGAAAAGGAGTGTCAGAGGGTGCGGTAGTGAATAGGGTGAATGGGAGGTGTCGGGCGGGCACAGGGTGTGATTCTCAGGGAAGAGCAGCGCAGATGGGGGGGGGGTTTATGGCCCATGCATGAGAGAGAGAGCGGGGGTGACCAGTGCGTGGGGGAGATGCTTGCGAGGGTGGGGAGCCATGCTGAGGATCGGCGGCGTGCAGAGAGTGGGTCTGGTCAAGGCATCTAAAATGGCTGCCGTGCACGACAAAAGTGTGGCATTGGAAAAAAGGCAAGATGGCGCAGACAATGTTTACCAATACGGATTAATTTATAACAATTATTTTTAACAATATATTTACTCGCAGTGTCAAAATGGCGGTCTACACTTCCTGATTTCCTTCGAATCGAACGTTAACAGAAGTCAAGCAGCAAAAAAAATAAAAAAACGCTCACGCGCAACCGCTGGAAGACAAGTATCAACATATATGAGCCTCCTCAACCACCTTCAGAAAACATAGGGGGTCAGGATACGTCTCCCATACCCCCTTATACCCAATACTCCCATTGCTTTTTCTCCATCTTGTAATTTAATTAAATCGAAACACAAAATGGCGAATTCCCGTTTCGCTACCAGTTTGCGACCCGGTTCGCGAACCGAGAAGCGCTTCTACCGCGAAAAATCAATTTTTTTTAATTTGCCCCACGGGACCCTTTAATAACCCCAACATCATTCCTAGGGGGTCAAGAGGAGTCTACCTTGCCCCCTTTCATTAAATTCCCACTTCGTTTTTCTCCTCCTCTTGTCTCTTGATCCTACCGAGAGACAAGATGGCGGCCACACCGGACTGTTTAGAATGTTGACAGACACCGGAGAGCCAATCAGCTTCGCTTCGCAAAGCTCCGTTACGCAAAAAGTACGCGATCTGGAGCGCTATCCGGGACGCTGTCACAGATATATCTGTTTTTTTAAACGGTAATTTCTCAAAATCCACTGGAGCACATATATTGAGACCCAGCAAAGGCACATCGGGCTAACAGTCCCTACAATTTTGCCAAGTTTCGTGTAAATCCATTCAGCCGTTCGAGCTAAAAGTGAGGCCAAACGCCCTATGGAAAAATGAATGGGAAAAACGAGTTTTGGGACCTCCCTTTTTTCTCAGCCCCCCTTATCGAAACCCCCCCAAATTTTCAGGGGCTGCTCAGAAACAAAATGTGCCATTTTCCTGATAATTTCAGCCGATTCCATCCACAAACGCCAAAGTTATTAGACATAGAATTTTCAAAAGTTCCATCGAGAAAAAATCCTAACTATATATACCTACTGGCGACCGCCAGTAGGTAGAATATTACCTACTATATATATATATATATATATATTCACTGAAAAAACCATAGGTTATAGACCATATATAGTTAGGGATTAGCATTTAAAAAACCTTATTTTATTTGCACAAAACCATTGAAATTCCATATATAGTTAGTTGCACTAACTATATATCGCGGACCCGCAATCCACTGCTAATGATGTCACATATTACATCATTCATGACATGGTCAGTGACATCACTGATGGCATCACTGATGACATCTCAAATGACATCACTGATGACATCACTGATGACATCTCAAATGACATCACTGATGACATCACTGACATCTCATTTGACATTACTGATTACATCACTGATGATATCATTTATGTGATAATACATCTTCAGACTCTAATATAACCTTAGATACACTCAGTGTAAACAGGCACTCACAGACTGTCACACATCCATGGAGTTACTCACACACCTAGTCAGTCATGCAAAGAATCAATCACACCTCCATTTCCTCAACTATACAGTTATACACACCTTACTTATTCAAACATATACTAACACATATTTACTCTCTTATACAATCCTTGATACAAGTTCACAATGATTCATACAGCCACTCTCACATTCACTGGCTCTTATGTTCAGTTATTTATATATGTCAACTCTCACATGGAGTGTGTTTTACATATGTACTTACTTTGACATGTAGAACGGAGATATCCATTCACTCACCAATATACTCATGCACACAGTCAACTGTCCATACAGCTGTTTCTACATGCACTTTTGAAGCCATACACGTAGGGAATCAACTGCTCACACATCTATGCACAGAGTTATACACCTCCCAGCCACCCACACACATACTCAGTCTCCCATACAAATACTCGGGCAACCATTCAATAACCCATATAGTTACTGATATAGCTACTGATTTAAACATGCAGCAGTTTACAGAAGAACATAAATAATGATTGCCAAATTAAAACATTTTAATCACTAACCCATGCACTTAGTGAGACACATTTAATCATTCTCTCATACAGTCAGTCATGCACCTACTAAATCCTTCATCCAGACACTTATACATCCACTCATTCTTCAATATGTAAGACATATTTTAACTTTACAGAAACATACAGTCACTGGGTGTTGTCATCAGTGATGTCATCAGTGATGTCATTTGAGATGTCATCAGTGATGTCATCAGTGATGTCACTGACCATGTCATGAATGATGTAATATGTGACATCATTAGCAGTGGATTGCGGGTCCGCGATATATAGTTAGTGCAACTAACTATATATGGAATTTCAATGGTTTTGTGCAAATAAAATAAGGTTTTTTAAATGCTAATCCCTAACTATATATGGTCTATAACCTATGGTTTTTTCAGTGAATTTTCAAGGTTTTGTAAATGCAAATTCCTAACTATATATGGTCTATAACCTATGGTTTTTTCTGTGAATTTCATTGGTTTTTTAAAAGCTAATATCTATAGCTGTAAAATACATTCTTTATTAAGTGACGTATCACGTAGCCCATGAGACGCCTCATGATGCATCGCATAACCGTGACGTATCGTCTCTGCAGCGCAAACCAAACCCAAAACGTAAGCGCGCCAAAACACGCTTAAATATATATATATATTTTTTTAACCTTAATTAGACAAAATCCACACGTGCACATATCACAATCGTTCAAAAAACACAATATGTCGGACTCCCGTTACGCTGCCGGTTAGCTGCCCGGTTAACGTACCAGGAAGCACCTTTACCGTGAAAAATCGAATTTTTTTTTTCACCCCCCAGGGAACTTTAATAGCCCCCTCATCAATCCTAGGGGTTCAGGAGGGGTCTGGCTTACCCCTTTCATTCATTTACACCTTTTTTCCACCTCTTGTCTCTCGATCCCACAGAGAGACAAGATGGCGGCCGCTCCAGACTGTTTACAATGATAACAGCCAATCAGCTTCTCCTCAGACTCCCGTTACACTGCCGGTTAGCTGCCCGGTTCGCGTACCAAGACGCGTCTCTACGGCGAAAAAATCGGAATTTTTTTTTTTTTTTTTTGGGCCCAGCGTGGCTCTATAATATCCCCTCATCAATCCTAGGGGGTCAGAAGGGGTCTACCTTGCCCCTTTCCTTCATTTCCCCCTTTGTTTTGGCCTCCTCTTGTCTCTCGATCCTACCGAGAGACAAGATGGCGGCCGCTCCGAACTGTTTACAATGTTGACAGCCAATCAGCTACTCGTCAGACTCCTGTTACAATGCCGGTTAGCTTCCCGGTTAGCTGCCCGGTTCGCGTACCAAGACGCGTCTCTACGGCGAAAAAAACGGATTTTTTTTTTTTTTTTTTTTGGGCCCAGCGTGGCTCTATAATATCCCCTCATCAATCCTAGGGGGTCAGAAGGGGTCTACCTTGCCCCCTTTCCTTCATTTCCTCCTTTGTTTTGGCCTCCTCTTGTCTCTCGATCCTACCGAGAGACAAGATGGTGGCCGCACCGGACTGTTTAGAATGTTGACAGACACCGGAGAGCCAATCAGCTTCGCTTCGCAAAGTTCCGATAAGCGAAAAGTACGCGAACCGGAGCGCTGCCCGGAGCGCTGTTACAGATATATATCTTGATTTTAACGTTAATTTCTCAAAATCCACTGAAGCACATATATTGAGACCTAGCAAAGGCACATCGGGCTAACAGTCCCTACAATTTTGCCAAGTTTCGTGCAAATCCATTCAGCCGTTCGAGCTAAAAGTGAGTCCAACCGCCCTATGGAAAACTCAATGTTAAAAACGTGTTTTGGGACCCCCCTTTTTTCTCAGCCCCCCCTTGACGAAACCCCCCCAAATTTCCAGGAGCTGCTCAGAAACAAAATGTGCCATTTTCCTGAAAATTTCAGCCGATTCCGTCCACAAACGCCAAAGTTATTAGACATAGAATTTTCAGAAATCCCATAGGGAAAAAATCCTAACTATATATACCTACTGGCGACCGCCAGTAGGTAATATATATATATATATATATATATATATATATATATATATATATATATATATATATATATATATATATATATATATATATATATATATATATATACCTACTGGCTATCGCCAGTAGGTATATATAGTTAGAATTTTTTCCCTATGGGACTTTTGAAAATTCTATGTCTAATAACTTTGGCGTTTGTGGACGGAATCGGCTGAAATTTTCAGGAAAATGGCACATTTTGTTTCTGAGCAGCCCCTGAAAATTTGGTGGGGTTTCGTCAAGGGGGGGCTGAGAAAAAAGGGGGGTCCCAAAACGCGTTTTTCCCATTCATTTTTCCATAGGGCGGTTGGACTCACTTTTAGCTCGAACGGCTGAATGGATTTGCACGAAACTTGGCAAAATTGTAGGGACTGTTAGCCCGATGTGCCTTTGCTAGGTCTCAATATATGTGCTCCAGTAGTTTTTGAGAAATTAACGTTCAAACCAAGATATATATCTGTAACAGCGCTCTGGGCAGCGATCCGGTCCGCTTACTTTTCGCTTATCGGAACTTTGCGCGCAGAAAGCTGATTGGCTCTCCGGTGTCTGTCAACATTCTAAACAGTCCGGAGCGGACGCCATCTTGTCTCTCGGTAGGATCGAGAGAGAAGAAGAGGTGGAAAACGAAGGGGGAATTTAATGAAAGGGGGCAAGGTATCCCCCTCTTGACCCCCTAGGAATGTTGTTGGGGTTATTAAAGGGTCCCGTGGGGAAAATAAAAAAAAAATGATTTTTCACGGTAGAAGCGCGGCCGCGAACTGGTAGCGAAACGGGAATTCGCCATTTTGTGCTTCGTAAATTAAATTACTAGTTATAAGTGGGTGCGGGAGACGTATCCTAATCCCCTATGTTTCCTGAGGGTGGGTGAGGAGGCTGATATATGTTGATACATCTCTTCCAGCGGCTGTGCGTGAGCTTTTTTTTTTTTTTTGCTGCGTGACAGTCCGGAGCGGCCGCCATCTTGTCTCTCGGTAGGATCGAGAGAGAAGAAAAGGTGAAAAACGAAGGGGGAATTTATTGAAAGGGGGCAAGGTATCCCCCTCTTGACCCCCTAGGAATGTTGTTGGGGTTATTAAAGGGTCCCGTGGGGAAAATAAAAAAAAAATGATTTTTCACGGTAGAAGCGCTTCACGGGCCGCGAACTGGGCCGCAAACTGGTAGCGAAACGGGAATTCGCCATTTTGTGCTTCGTTAATTAAAGTACTAGGTATAAGGGGGTTCGGGAGACATATCCTAATCCCCTATGTTTCCTGAGGGTGGCTGAGGAGGCTGATATATGTTGATACATCTCTTCCAGCGGCTGCGCCATCTTGCCTTTTTTCGAATGCCACAATTTTGTCGTGCACGGCAGCCATTTTAGATGCCAGGCTGGTTCCAGGCTATCACCTAACCCTGCGGATGTAGTTTATGGCCCCAGCTGTAGAGAATTCAGATATGCCAATCCTCCCGATTCAGGCGTGTGAGTACTGATTTCAGTGCTAGTCTCCCGCCTCCCGATTTCTGCAAGCAAAAACCCGGGGGCATATTACGAACAAGTAGCGATAATTTTTGTCTCTAACTTGTTTAGAGACAAAAATTATCGCCGCACATCGGTGATTTTTATCGCAGATAAACCTTGCTATTATCGCAGAAAAGTCAGCGATATTCATGTATTATCGACCTAATGCTCTTAGCCATGTTATCCACCTCCCATTGGATAACATGGCTAAGAACTGCTCAGGGCAGGTGTTAGATTTTGGACATATTCGCGCTTAGCGCGAATATCTCCAAAAGTTGGTAATAGAAGGTAGCGATGTTAGGGACTGTTTCCAGTCGCTAACATCTTGGCACGCCACTTTGCATGTCATTAGTGATAAGTATCACTGACATGCAAAGCGGGGCCCAAGATGGTCGCTATCTCCTTTTAGCTGTCACTAACTGGTGTTAGCGACAGCTTGATAATAGGGAAATTATTTTATCTCCGCTTTCATGGTTTTTAAAGCCAAAAAAGCGGAGATAAACCCCCTTGATAATATGCCCCACGATTCCTTGGGGGTTTCAGCTGACAGGGCTTGGTATTGTGTTACATGGTAATTTTTCCATGAAACGTCAGAGGGTCGATGCAGGGGTTCTAGAAGAGGTGATAAACCATTTAAGCCTCATGAACAAGCGCATGGTCTTTTAAAGATTTGTGAAGTACTCGGGGCGGCGGTGTGTGTGTGCCCTCTTTCAGGAGCGGGCGGGGGGGCACTGCCAGCAACTTGCCAGGTCAGGTAGTGTTCAACACGTGCATCACCCTTTCTCTGCCTGCTATTGCGCTCCATGCTTCGGAAAGGTGAGAAAAAGAACGTGCATTTGAGTTTGAAATGTCCGATCCTGCAGCAGCACACTTCCAAAGCCCACACATGACAATAACCCGATTCAAGGCCCCATTCACTCGTTTTTAAAAAAATAGATAACACTCCAACAAAATAAGGTTATAAAACTTTATTAACTACTAACTTTAACGAACGGAACAAAAACTAAAAACATTTAAACATTTCTCAATACAAAAAGCAACAATGGTTAGAAGCTGTCTTTTGTGCGAATAGTCCCAAGGCAGCACAACGTGCAGAGTTCTGGACGGCACCCAGGTGATGTCGCCTGGGTGCCGCACTGGTTTAGGGATCCTACAATGCTGCTCCGAAAATTGGCGTGGGGCGTCCCGGGTGGGGCGGGGGGAGGCCTCGTCAGTAGCGGTCTGTTGTGCGAATAGTCCCAAGGCAGCACAACGTGCAGAGTTCTGGACGGCACCCAGGTGATGTCGCCTGGGTGCCGCACTGGTTTAGGGATCCTACAATGCAGCACAGAAAAACAGCGTGGGGCGTCCCGGGTGGTGTGGGGGGAGGCCTCGTCAGTAGCGGTCTGTGTCCAGTGTCACATGGCTGACACAACATGTACGACAGGCACCCAGGTGATGTCCAGTAAACTGCCGCACTGGTTTTGGTATCCTACAATGCTGCTCCGAAAATTGGCGTGCGGCGGCCCGGGGGGGGGGCGTGGGGGAGCCGGCGTAAACGGGCCTCCCCAGGTGGCGGCCATCTAGCTGAGTTGCGCTCGCTCTTGCGGCCACAGCGTCTCGCTCACCATGTTGTTGAGTTGCTCCCACTCTTGCAGTGCAGCGATAGGCGGCTGCCACATGGCTCTTAAAATGGCGGACAGCTCCTCGGTTTTAGGCCTGGTCCACTGAAATGGTCCTGGGACACTTTGGAACTCGGACGCTTGCCTGCTAGGGCTTGGGTTCCATTCTCGAAAAGCGTCCCCTCAGCCGTGAAGATTGTATAATAGTCTTGGGGGCCCCCGACTCCCGCAGGCTTCCGGTGGGGAGCGGCTGCCATGATTGCTCGCGGAATGACCACGACGGAGCCACGAGATGGTGGTGCTCTCATGCTGACGCCAGCTTCAGTCTGAATGATCCAGAAACAAGGTGGGGCTTTCATCGTTTGGGAAAAAAAAATGTTCTAAACCAATGAAAAGTGTTATTTTTAGGTCATATGACCAAGCCTTCCATCTTTAGGAAACCAAAAGTAAAATGAACCAATGAAAAGTTTTATAAACAAGTCACATGACCTGTTATGCGGCATAGGGCTACAAAAAGCGTAGAAAATCCGTTGGCACGTGAGGCGGCGTCAGTAGCGGACCGATGTGCGAATAGGCCGAAGGCAGCACAACGGGCCGAGATCCGGATGGTACCGAGGTGGTGTCCAGCTAATTGCCGCACTGGTGTGGCCATCCTACAATGCTGCGCCGAAAGACGGCGTGTCCAGCTGAATTGCGGTCACTGTTGCGGTACAGTGACTCGAACGCGCCGAGATCCGGATGGCACCGAGGTGGTGTCCAGCAAATTGCCGCACTGGTGTGGCCATCCTACAATGCTGCGCCGAAAGACGGCGTGTCCAGCTGAATTGCGGTCACTGTTGCGGTACAGTGACTCGAACGCGCCGAGATCCGGATGGCACCGAGGTGGTGTCCAGCAAATTGCCGCACTGGTGTGGCATCCTACAATGCTGCGCCGAAAGACGGCGTGTCCAGCTGAGTTGCGGTCACTGTTGCGGTACAGTGAGTCGAACGCGCCGAGATCTGGATGGCCCCGATGTTGTGTCCAGCAAGTTGCCGCACTGGTGTGGCCATCCTACAATGCTGCGCCGAAAGTCGGCGTGGGGTGCCCCGTTGGCTTATGAGGTGATGTCAGTAGTGGACCGATGTGTGAATAGGTCGGAACCAGCACAAGGCACCAAGATCCGAATGGCAAGTCCTGGATGTTGAGTGCCTCAGTTGAGATTTCTGAGCAGTGCTTGTAAGACTGTCTGAAGCTTATTTGCACCTGCTGCAGCTTCACTAGGTCCGGCGGAACTTTTTGCCTTTTCCTTTCTGCTTCTTTTCCTACAATGCGTTTCATCTGAAGACACGACCAGGTCCCTGAATGTGTGCAGGGGGACGCTATTGATTGAATGAACGCGCCGAGATCTGGATGGCACCGAGGTGGTGTCCAGCAAATTGCCGCACTGGTGTGGCCATCCTACAATGCTGCGCCGAAAGTCGGCGTGGGGTGCCCCGTTGGTTTATGAGGTGATGTCAGTAGTGGACCGATGTGTGAATAGGTCGGAACCAGCACAAGGCGCCCTGCACTGTTGAGCCTTTTTCAATGCCTGTTTTTTGTTGTTTCCCCTCCATCAAAAACAAAACAAAAATACAAGGCGCCAAGATCCGAATGGCAAGTCCTGGATGTTGAGTGCCTCAGTTGAGAGTTCTGAGCAGTGCTTGTAAGACTGTCTGAAGCTTATTTGCACCTGCTGCAGCTTCACTAGGTCCGGCGGAACTTTTTTCCTTTTCCTTTCTGCTTCTTTTCCTACAATGCGTTTCATCTGAAGACACGACCAGGTCCCTGAATGTGTGCAGGGGGACGCTATTGATTGAATGAAAATGGCGGCTTGACACAAAGCTGACTCAAGCGTTACTGTTGGTGCTATACAGACAAAAATTGGTTTTCAGTTTGTACATTCTTCAGGTTTTTTTTTTCCATCCAAGTCTGATTGAGAGTTTGTAGAAAAATGGCTTCAGATTTTCCACATACTACTCTTCAACATTCTTCCTAAATATAACAATGTGAAACTCACTAGGAGAACGGCTGTTTCTGTTTCCTTTCAAAATGCTGCCACCAATATTTTCTGAATGGAAGACACCATCTTGTAGCATAAAGGGCCGAAAGGGGTTCTGGTCTGGCCGATGGTTGGTGGAGACATTTTGACTATATCTTGGACCTGCCCGGCCTCGCCCAAAATGGCGCCGGTATAAATGGGACTCGTAACTCTTTGCCCGCAAATGTATATCTAGAAAATGTTATTGTAAGTGGCCCTGTCGTATTTTAATTACAAAATGTACGTCCACCGATTCCGCAACTGTTAGACACCTTTGTTCTTGTCACCTAATGGCCCGCTCGTTACGTTCTTCTACAGTGTAAATGTCTCCTCATCATATACGATTTCAGTTTGCTCCGTGGCCGGCCCACATGGTTATAGGCCCGTATTTGTATACTGACATTTTCACAATAAAGGTTTTTAAAACAAAACACGGTAGTAGTATTTTCATTTGTAAAGTTTTTACTTTTAGTGACTGTTTTCGAATCAGTAAAAGGCAAGTGAAATAAAGCAGTCCAATTACATGACGGATAAAAGGTATAATATGTAGGAACGCAGTAAAGATAAATGGTCAAGGGCAGTTGTGTTTTTCATGTCTGCAACATAAAGTGATCGATAAGAATCTGATAATCAGGCGTATCGGCGACTAAGACAGCAGGCCGAATCTCTTTTACTCAACGGCTCCGTCATGGAAGGAAGAAACGCCCTTTTTCTCGAAAAAGGAATATATTTTACTTGCAAGACAGTTGTAAATTTTCCGGGAAAGTACATTAGCCTGGAATATTATAACATATGTTTGAAAAAAAAATATTGTTCGAAAATAATAAAAAGCGTAATTTTTAGGTCATATGACCAAGCTTTTCATCATTAAATTAACAAAAGTAAAATGAACCAATGAAAAGTTTTATTAACAAGTCACATGACCTGTTATGCTTACGTTACACGCTGCGCGCCGCGCGCCGCGCCTCGGATCACTTCCGGGTGCGCTAACGCGGCGTGTCATAAAACGCATTACGCGACAACGTAGGTCAAGAATATAGTCTAAATGTCTCCACCAACCAGCGTTCAGAACACAACCCCTTTCAGCAGTCCAAAAAGTTCTGTTAAATGACAACAGAGGGGACAGGCAACAAGAACCATCAGTCAAAGAGGGGAGGGCAAGTTCTTCTCTTCCGGGTCATGTTGGGGCGCTACCGGAACTGATCGAATTGGTAGTCTACAGTGTTTCTGGATGTTTCAGACTAAAGCTGGCGTCAGCATGAGACCACTACCATCTCGTAGCTCCGTCGTGGCCATTCCACGAGCAATCATGGCAGCCGCTCCCCACCAGAAGCCTGCGGGAGTCGGAGGCCCCCAAGACTTTTGTAGAATCTTCACGGCTGAGGGGACGCTTTTCGAGAATGGGACCCAAGCCCTAGCAGACAAGCGTCCGAGTTCCAAGGTGTCCCAGGGCCATTTTAGTGGACCAGGCCCAAAACCGAAGAGCCGGCCGCCATTTTGAGAGTCCTGTGGCAGCCGCCTATCGCTGCACCGCAAGAGCGGGCGCATCTCAACTACATGGTGAGCGAGACGCTGTAGTCGCAAGAGCGGGCGGAAAACAGCTGAATGGCGGAAGAGGCACAGTGTAGCAAAAGCGGGCGGAATGGCAACTAAAACGATAAAGGGGCGCCCCACTACAGCTTGTCTTCAGGTCAAACGGATTGTGGGACAAGGTCCAGAATTGAAGAGTCATCAAAAGGCAAAAAGTTCCGCCGGACCCCGGGAGCCGGCCGCCTATGTCGGGGGCGATCTCAGGCTACACCAGTGCTATAAGACTTGGGGGGGGGTGTCGGAGCCAAGCGTCTTCTCCGAGTCCATGGCCATCACACCGCCCCTCAGGGGCCTCCGTCAAGCTGTTTAGGAAGGTAACATATCACATTGTTTTCTAATGCAGTCAGGTCCACAAACGACACTCACTTACTTTGAGAATAGTGAAGCTGCAGTAGGTGGAAATAAGCTTCAGACAGTGTTACAAGCACTGCTCAGAACTCTTAACTATGGCACCCAACATCCAGAACTTATGCTATTTGAGAATGGTAGTGACATCGAAGCATCTCAGGGACCAAAACCATTAACGTACTTTCACGTATGAAAATCTTACTTGGGGAGGGGGCAGGAGCGAAGCGCCCCCTCCCAGTCAGCGCCACCACACCGTATGTTGAAAATCTGAAGCCATCGTTCTACAAAGTCAACCAAACTTGGATTGAAAAATCTAGAAAAATGTACAAACTGAAAACCAGTTTTGGTCTGCATAGCATCAGTAACAACGCTTGAGTCAGCTTTGTGTCAAGCCGCCATTTTGATTCAACAAAGCACAGGCATTGAAAAAGGCAGAAATTCAGAACTCTAAACTATGGCACCCAACATCCAGGAGCTTGCTATCCGGATCTTGGAGCCTTGTGCTGTTTTCGATCTATTCACACATCGGTCCACTACTGACATCATCTTATAAACCAACGTTATGTAAATAGTTTTTTAATAAAATGTTTTACCCTGTTTCTTTGCTGGTGTGTTGTCTATATTTTTAATATTTGCATAGGGTTTGTCGTTATTTTGTGCGGGATGGGTGATGGAGCCGAGCTGTCTTGCAGCCCTCATGGTGTGGAGCTCAGTTCATCTCACTATTTTCGTATTTCTCAAGAAGGGTTGTTCCTAATATTTCTATTTTAGCGAGGTCAAAAAGAGATCCAATTAGTGGCCTACTGATTTTGCTCGATTACTTTTATTTTTTTACACGATTTTTCACTATCTGCAAAGACTAAACAGAGTATTGCGACTTTGTGCTTGTTTGTAAATAGAGAATGATCCAAAGAGAACCAATTCTAAAACAGTAAATGCTTGGACAACAATCAATCAAATGGAGAGACAAGGAGGCACGACGGATTACAACGGGGGTAAAGGCCTGCGTTAACTACCCTTCAGTATCTGCAAAGAGAGAGTACTACTAAGGCAAAAGAGGGGGGGGGGGGCAGCGTTCAAAGCACATCAGCGTGCATAAATACGAAAATGTTTTTATCTATCACGTACTTGACATTTTAAAGCTTTTCATATTTGCTATTAAAAAACCAATGAAATTCACAGAAAAAACCATAGGTTATAGTGGATATATAGTTAGGAATTTGCATTTACAAAACCTTGAAAATTCAATGAAAAAACCATAGGTTATAGGCCATATATAGTTAGGAATTAGCATTTACAAAACCTTATTTTACTCGCATAAAACCATTGAAATTCCATATATAGTTAGCTAACTATAAGCGCTAACTATATATCGCGCACCCGCAATCCACTGCTGATGATGTCACATATTACATCATTCATGACATGGTCAGTGACATCACTGATGACATCACTGATGACATCTCAAATGACATCACTGATGACAACTCAAATGATATCAATGATGACATCTCAAATGACATCACTGATGACATCACTGATGACAACTCAAATGACATCACTGATGACATCTCATTTGTCATCACTGATCACATCACTCATGTGATAATACAATGAACCTCTTCAGACTCTAATATAACCTTACATACACTCAGTATAAACAGACACTCACAGACTGTCACTCATCCATGGAGTTACTCACACACCTAGTCAGTCATGCAAAGAATCAATCACACCTCCATTTCCTCAACTATACAGTTATACACATCTTACTTATTCAAACATATAATAACACATATTTACTCTCTTATATAATCCCTGATACAAGCTCACAGTGATCGATACAGCCACTCACACATTCACTGGCTCTTATGTTCAGTTATTTATATATCTCAACTCTCACATGTATTGTGTTTTACATACGTACTTACTTGCACATGTAGCAATGAGAAATCCATTCACTCACCAACACACCCATGCACAGTCAACCGCCCATATAGCTGTTTCCACATGCACTCTTGAACTCATACTCCTAGTGAATCAACTGCTTACACATCTATGCACAGAGTCACGCACCTCCCAGCCACCCACACACACACTCAGCCTCCCATTCAAATACTTGGGCAACCAATCAATAACCCATATGGCCACTCTTATAGCTACTGATCAACACATGCAGCAGCTTACACAACAACAAACATACTGATGCACGAATTAAGACAGTTTAGTCACTAACCCATGTACTCAGTGAGACACATTTAATCACTCACTCATACAGTCAGTCATGCACCTACTAAATTCTTCATCCAGACACTTATACATCCACTCATTCTTCAATATGTGAAACATATTTAAACTTTACAGACACATACAATCACTGGATGTTGTGATCAGTGATGTCATCAGTGATGTCATTTGAGATGTCATCAGTGATGTCATCAGTGATGTCACTGACCATGTCATGAATGATGTAATATGTGACATCATCAGCAGTGGATTGCGGGTGCGCGATATATAGTTAGCGCTTATAGTTAGCTAACTATATATGGAATTTCAATGGTTTTATGCGAGTAAAATAAGGTTTTGTAAATGCTAATTCCTAACTATATATGGCCTATAACCTATGTTTTTTTCATTGAACATATATATATATATATATTACCTACTGGCAGTCGCCAGTAGGTAGGTATAGTTAGGACCTAGCTACCATGGGAAATCTGCAACATTCTATTGGGAATATCTTTGGCGCCAGTTGAGGAATTTGCGTGTATACCCAAAATGTTGGCCAGCTCCACTCCTTCCCTGAAAGTTTCATGTGGATTCGTGAAGTGGGGGCTGAGAAAAAAGGGTGGTCCCAAAACGTGTTTTCCCCATGTTAATTTCCATTGGACGGTCTGACAAGTCTACAGCTCGAACCGCTGAACGGAATTACACCAAACTTGGTAAAAAAAGTAGGGACTGGTACGCAAATGTGCCTTTGCTATGTTTGGTGAAAACTGCTCAAGTGGTTTTAATGAAAATTAACTTCAAAAACACATATATATCTATAGGCGTGCTTCGAGCGCTCACTGGTACGCATACCGGGGAGCGCACTCGGCGCGCTACAGGAGTGCGTGAACAGAAAGCTGATTGGCTGTCGGATGTCTGTCAACATTCTAAACAGTCCGGAGAGTCCACCATCTTGTGTCTCGGTAGAATCGAGACACCTGTGGTGAAAAAAAAAGGGGAAAATGATTAAAAGGGGGCAGGGTAGACACCTCGTGACCCCCTAGGTTTTCTGAGGGGGGCCTAGAAGGACCCTGAAGGGCAAATAAAATAATATTTTTTTTTTTTAATTTTCGCGGGGTAAGTGCTGGGTGCGTTCCCAGGTGCGCTCTCCGGTACGCGCACCCTGAGCGCACCACAGGGTAAAACAGTGAAAGAAAATAGTTTTAATAAGAATTTGGATTTCTTAGAGGTAGGGTACCTCTAAAAAGAACTGTTGTGTTATGTGGGTGATTTAAGTACCTACAAGTAGGTACTGATGCAGAGTCTAAAATTCAAGAGCAAAACTCTCTTCTCCTCATCTGAGAAATGTACATCGTCTCCTCTTTAGATATCTTGCATGTTGTAATGCAAGTTATTGTGGTATATTCAACTAATACCATAGTTTCTTAGAAAAGCAGAAACAGATCCTTTTGGGACCTCCTGAGAAGGTCTAGGGAGTGAGGGGCACTCTACCCTGCTCTCTTTTCAAGTTTTGAAGTATTACATTTCATTCTCTTCTAAAACTACACAAAATAACGGCAATAGGGTGCATCAGAGACAGACAGTGAGAGAAAGGAGGCAGGAGATGAAGAAGAGATGTCAAATATACATTGGTAAAAATACAGTGGGAGAAGTGCAGTAAATATGAGTAAACTTGCTATGTAACATAAAAATGTTGCACTCAATACTACAAGTATTACATTTTACTACAATCAGTTCACTTTTACCTCATAAATTAGACATAAAAATGAAAATTGTGTCAACTAATTTTTAATTTGTAATTAATAATTTATTGCTCAGATTTCTCATAATTTAATATAACATGTAGCATGTCCTCATCTGGTATTTCATCTTCATTCATAAATTTAATCTCCTCATGAAATTTGTTCATTGTTGTTTGTTGCCATTCTATTTCACCCAAACATTCAATTAATTCTTCATCTAGAGATTGAGTTAAAAAATCTTTTAAGACATCTTCTCCTTGGGAAGAAATGGTGTTTTCATTTTCCTTGACATTTTCATTTTCAAGATATGTAGTAGACATTTCAAATGAAATTTCCTTGCTCTCCTCCATTTTAATTTTAAATTTCTTGCTGTAAATTGCAGAAAAAAGTAATCACTTTCATTTATCATTTTTGGTATTACATAACATAAAACTAGCTTAATCAAGTATTTAGTTCTTTAAAATTAATTGGGCAGTGTATAGTATCAGGCAGGAACTAGAAATATAAAGCACTGCATGAGATGAAGCCCATGTTAATTCATAATTATAACATAAGGACTGTAAATAACTAACAGAAAACATTTTTCAATTTATCTTAAAGTGTACAACATATTTCCCCTTACAAATTAACAACTCACCTTTTTGAAAGTAGAAGAGTAAGTACTGTGTATTTGAAAGTCCAGAAATTGAGCAGCCAAAATTCCTCTCAAAAGTACCTCTGACAGGAGTATCACAAAATGGCCGTGTTTTCCTCTCATTTAAGATATATATATAACCAATCATACTTCATCACATTCAAATTCAAAACGTAAGTTACATTTTGATTGGTTCTAATTTTCAATAGTTTCAAATATGTTTTCCCCATGCAGTTTTCCATTGAACATTTAGATATGGCTACAGCCCAAACCGCTGAGTGGGCTATGAGAGCTGTGTGGACTGTGAGAGCTGTGTGGGCTGTGAGAGCTGTGAGAGCTGTGTGGGATGTGAGCTGTGTGGGCTGTGAAGGCCATGTGAGCTGTGAGAGCTGTGTGGGCTGTGAGAGCTGTGTGGGCTGTGAGAGCTGTGAGAGCCGTGTGGGCTGTGAGAGCTGTGTGGGCTGTGAGAGCTGTATGAGCTGTGAGAGCTGTGTGTGATGTGAGCTGTCTGTGATGTGAGCTGTGTTGGCTGTGAGGGCTGTGTGAGCTGTGAGAGCTGTGTGGGCTGTGAGAGCTGTGTGGGCTGTGTGGGCTGTGAGAGCTGTGTGGGCTGTAAGAGCTGTATGGGCTGTGAGAGCTGTGAGAGCTGTGTGGGATGTGAGCTGTGTGGGCTGTGAGGGCTGTGTGGGCTGTGAGAGCTGTGTGGGCTGTGGGAGCTGTGAGAGCTGTGTGGGCTGTGAGAGCTGTGTTGGCTGTGAGGGCTGTGAGAGCTGTGTGGGATGTGAGCTGTGTGGGCTGTGAAGGCCATGTGAGCTGTGAGAGCTGTGTGGGCTGTGAGAGCTGTGTGGGCTGTGAGAGCTGTGAGAGCCGTGTGGGCTGTGAGAGCTGTGTGGGCTGTGAGAGCTGTATGAGCTGTGAGAGCTGTGTGTGATGTGAGCTGTCTGTGATGTGAGCTGTGTTGGCTGTGAGGGCTGTGTGAGCTGTGAGAGCTGTGTGGGCTGTGAGAGCTGTGTGGGATGTGAGCTGTGTGGGCTGTGAAGGCCATGTGAGCTGTGAGAGCTGTGTGGGCTGTGAGAGCTGTGTGGGCTGCGAGAGCTGTGAGAGCTGTGTGGGCTGTGAGAGCTGTGTGGGCTGTGAGAGCTGTATGAGCTGTGAGAGCTGTGTGTGATGTGAGCTGTCTGTGATGTGAGCTGTGTTGGCTGTGAGGGCTGTGTGAGCTGTGAGAGCTGTGTGGGCTGTGAGAGCTGTTAGAGCTGTGTGGGATGTGAGCTGTGTGGGCTGTGAAGGCCATGTGAGCTGTGAGAGCTGTGTGGGCTGTGAGAGCTGTGTGGGCTGTGAGAGCCGTGTGGGCTGTGAGAGCTGTGTGGGCTGTGAGAGCTGTATGAGCTGTGAGAGCTGTGTGTGATGTGAGCTGTCTGTGATGTGAGCTGCGTTGGCTGTGAGGGCTGTGTGAGCTGTGAGAGCTGTGTGGGCTGTGAGAGCTGTGTGGGCTGTGTGGGCTGTGAGAGCTGTGTGGGCTGTGAGAGCTGTATGGGCTGTGAGAGCTGTGAGAGCTGTGTGGGATGTGAGCTGTGTGGGCTGTGAGGGCTGTGTGAGCTGTGAGAGCTGTGTGGGCTGTGAGAGCTGTGTGGGCTGTGGGAGCTGTGAGAGCTGTGTGGGCTGTGAGAGCTGTGTGGGCTGTGAGGGCTGTGAGAGCTGTGTGGGATGTGAGCTGTGTGGGCTGTGAAGGCCATGTGAGCTGTGAGAGCTGTGTGGGCTGTGAGACCTGTGTGGGCTGTGAGAGCTGTGAGAGCTGTGTGGGCTGTGGGAGCTGTGAGAGCTGTGTGGGCTGTGAGAGCTGTGTGGGATGTGAGGGCTGTGAGAGCTGTGTGGGATGTGAGGTGTGTGGGCTGTGAAGGCCATGTGGGCTGTGAGAGCTGTATGAGCTGTGAGAGCTGTGTGTGATGTGAGCTGTCTGTGATGTGAGCTGTGTTGGCTGTGAGGGCTGTGTGAGCTGTGAGAGCTGTGTGGGCTGTGAGAGCTGTGTGAGCTGTGTGGGCTGTGAGAGCTGTGAGAGCGGTGTGGGCTGTTTGGGCTGTGTGGGCTGTGAGAGCTGTGTGGGCTGTGAGAGCTGTGTGGGCTGTGAGAGCTGTATGGGCTATGAGTGTCATTATTCTGAGGCTCCAGTGAAAGAAGCATTATTCAGAGATTCAGCTTAAGAATATCTGTTGTGTGTGACTGACACTGTTCTACATCTTTCAAAGCATTTTTAAAGGTGAGTAATGATTTGTTTAAAAAAGATAGAGTGCTGTATGCACTATGGGGAAGATTAAGAAACATATTGTATTTCTTTATTCTTGCATTTTTTGTCATGTGTTTGTTTGCTGCCGTTATTGGCTTTGCCAGTGCTTGTTCACTGCTGGTATTATCTTTGCCAGAGCTGTGTGGGCTGTGTGGGCTGTGAGAGCTGTGTGGGCTGTGAGAGCTGTGTGGGCTGTGAGAGCTGTATGGGCTGTGAGAGCTGTGAGAGCTGTGTGGGATGTGAGCTGTGTGGGCTGTGAGGGCTGAGTGAGCTGTGAGAGCTGTGTGGGCTGTGAGAGCTGTGTGGGCTGTGGGAGCTGTGAGAGCTGCGTGGGCTGTGAAAGCTGTGTGGGCTGTGAGGGCTGTGAGAGCTGTGTGGGATGTGAGCTGTGTGGGCTGTGAGGGCTGTGTGAGCTGTGAGATCTGACTTCAAGGATACATGTATTCCCATATTTTTAAACTCATCAACTAAGCAAATTATTCACCCAGATTCATTTGAAATCAAGCTTGACTCACTGTCTGATCTTAGACACATGACCAGGATGTTACATGTAATCTACCATGTCTGTCTCTGCTTGCACTATGTGCGTCTGTGCTCATAGCATCTCACCGTCTCTCTGCACCAGCTTTACAGATTAAAGAAAAAGTGCAAATATAAATTTTTCTTTCACCCAGACACTCTCTGTGATCCTGGTCAAAATAGTCTGAGAGTTATACTAGAGAAGTAGGTGCATTCTGTTAGTTAGGCCCTTCTGGGCATGTGTGAAGTGGGGTATGTTAAACATAGTTTGTCTCTAGACAGGCTACAAGGACAGTTAACCGAAAGGTAGGAGAGAGCACATGGCAAACAAAAAGGCTGCTAAAAATACAAAATGGATTACAGCTCATGTCAACAAATCTGTCTAATATTGAACACATGGGCTGTGTTCTCTGTCTTAAAGAAATGATTGTAGTAAATGTGTTTTATTAAAATGAGAGATTTTAAAGTTCTTGACCAGGATCACAGTGATTGTTTCTCTGAATGAAGGGATTGTATTTGAAAGTTTTTCTGTAATCTTCCTTGTTTGTCTTTTTAGTAGCAGATAGTATTTATTTTAATGAATTGCAAGGCATACTGTCATGGATGTAAGATCACACTATGAGTCAAGCTTGTTTTTAGATGAATCTATCTGAATTATCTGTGTTTAAAAATTTGGAAATGATGTATATTTGAACTGAGTAAGGTTTTAGAACATGTAGTATAAGTTATTTCTAAGTAACATGTAACATGGTAATTAGTGCTTTTCTGTTTTTTAGAGTTTGGTGATCAAATCAAAAATTCTGAAGTGTGAAGTGTGATTGAGAGTGTTTTGAATCTTCAAAACCATTTATAAAGGTGAGTTGCTAATTTGTAAAGGGGATCTATTTTTGTACAGTTTAAGACAATAAGAAAATTTGTTCTCACTGTTTCCAGCATTTCTTCTGTGTTGTACCATTCTATCTTCTGTGTGTACCATGTCTGTGTCTGCTTGCACTATTTATGTATGTGCTCATACCATTTCACCGTCTCTCGGCACCATCTGTTTTGTGTCATGTGGTCCTCTGC
The DNA here is from genome assembly GCF_964263255.1 of Lissotriton vulgaris. Taxonomy (NCBI): domain Eukaryota; kingdom Metazoa; phylum Chordata; class Amphibia; order Caudata; family Salamandridae; genus Lissotriton; species Lissotriton vulgaris. Next base: position 11,136,910 of record NC_141692.1, read on the forward strand.
TTGCAGCCCTGCATCATCTATCCTCTGCCTGTAACAGTTTAGTCTCTGCCTGCATTATTTAATTTTTTATGTGCATCATCTCTCTACCTCTGCCTGTACCATCTGTCTGCACCCTTTCATGTGCATTTGCAGAGGCCTATTATGATATGGCTGCTGATGTGTGTTACACAGTGCTACCATCATAAAACTTTTCCCTCTCTGTCTGTAGTGTCGCACCCTCTGCTTGTATTATTTTCTCCCTGTCTTCTCTATCTCCGCCTCTGTGTTGTCAATTTACCCTCTGCATGTAACATTTCAATGTATGTTTCCAGCATATCTTCTCTGTTGTACCAGTTTATTCTCTGTGTGTACCATGTCTGTGTCTGCTTGCACTATATGTGTCTGTGCTCATACCATCTCACTGTCTCTCTGCATCATCTTTTTTGTGACTGCTACATCTTTTCCTCTGCTTGCAGCACTTTATCATCTATCCCCTGTCTGTAACAGTTAGTCTCTGCCTGTGCTATTTCACTTTTTTATCTGCAACATTTCTCTATCTGTGCCTGTACAATCTGTCTGCACCCTTTCATATGCATTTGCACAGGTCTATTATGATATAGTTACTGCTGTGTATTAGACAGTACTACCATGTTAAAACCTTTCCCTCTCTGTCTGTAGTCCCACATCCACTGCTTGTACCATTTTCTCTCTATTTCTACTATCTGTCCCTCTGTGGGCTATATTACGTAAACCATGGACTGTGTCATGATTTAGGAGAGATAATTGTAGAAAGTTCAATGCAGTATGTATCTCAGGCCTCTTAATTTTCAAATTGTGTTCATGCTGTGCAATTTAGATGCCGGGTGTGCTGTTGAAATGCAAAAGCAACTGTCTCTGTAGCAAGTAGTAATCATTTCAGTGAATTTTCATTTGTATATTCTGAGTCCCACCTTCACTCTCTACACAGCTTGAACATCAGTTCATTGTGTTAAACCCAGAAATTCCATCCCTAGAAACAAATTATAAACTCTTTCAACAGATCTACAGTCATGAAAATCCTGAAACAACACTCACAGTAAGACCCCCTTTGACTGTAGTAATTATTTTACTAAATTGCAAGGGATAGTGTTATGTGTCTAAAATCACAGTGTGAGTCTGTTTTCATTTAAGAGGAAGGTGGCATATTAATTTGCGTAGTTAGTGTGTTTAAAAGTATGGGAATATATGTACTTATAAAATTGATAAAGGTAGTTTTTTATTATCTATTAGTGAAAACTATGTAATTAAGTCTTTATAGTTTTTTGCAAGGACCAGCAACATTATCAATTGGTGCAATGGATGAGCATCAAGAGAACGTTGCTTTTCCAGAGGAAATTGATACTGAAAATGAAGATTTCTTTGATGAGAGTTTGGACAGTGTTTTTGTGGAAGCGGTAGAAGATTTTGAATTTGAATATGTAAATGTTGTATTTTATGAAAATGAAATACCGGACGAAGTCATGTTGGAAGTTTTATTGCAATACAAAATGTTTGATGAATAAGTTTATAATTTATAATTTAAAATTATTCAAGTGAGTCTTTTTGTAGTATTGTAATAATTTGGATCGTTGATGTGTTTAATAAAAATGAGAATAGATATTCTGATGAAGTGTGTTAGGGTTTAGGGTCAGAAATATTAATCCCACTATGCCCCCCGTACACTGCCTGAAAACCACTGTACTGTTCTTAACCCTGAAATATTATTCTCAGCAAATAATTCTATAATGTTGAAACAGCAATGCACTGCCATAAAGTCAGAAACAGCACTCACTACATGATTTCCTACTCTGTTCAGAGACTGTTGCTATGCCTTAATTTTACTTATAAAGTGAACCAGTGTTTACATTATTTAATGGTTATAATTTCTATGTAGTATGTTAGTAGTGGTCTATAACATTTTTTTTCTTTCTTCACAACAGATTGTAATTTTCTACAGAAGGAAAAATCAACATGCCGAACAAGAATGAAAAAAGAAAAAATATAAACAGACTTACTTTTCCAAGAAAAAACAATTAGAAGATTTATGTAATCAACAAAGTACGGAAAAAAAAGAGTGCTGCTGGTAAGACAACCAAGGATTTCATAAAGAAATTAATTCAGAGAAAACAGTATCTACAAGGAGAAATCAGAGAAAAAAGAAAAATGTTTCCCAACTATGTGGTGATCAAATTGTCTATAATAATAGTCGTACTATCAGTTTGCGCAAATCAGGAAGCGCATGTTTTATAACAGAGTTGTTTGGAATTTATTAAAAAATGTAAAGATTTCTAAAAGGAAAGTAGCTTTTTATAAGAAAAAAATATATATTGAGAATATTATTGAACACAAGTTTGATACAAAAAAGAAGTTGTTTGTTTTAGTAATTAACAGAATAAATACACTCAATAAGGCAATCAATGTCTTAAAAGCTAAGAGTAAATGGAAAAGAGAAATAAAAAAAAGTAATTTTTGTAATGTTTTTTCTGGAAAATGGAAGCATAGTTCAAGTTGTGAGACATTTTTTAATGAAGGGAGTTACTTTCAGAGTAATGATTTGTTGCATGCAGTTGACACGAGTGGTCGAGCATATGAGGTGAAGGACGGTTGTCCTATTGAAAAAGAGAAATTTGTACCTAGAAATGCAGAAGAGGTGATAGCTGATGAAGTTTTAGGGAGACGTCCTAAGGCTCCAGTGTACACTTGGAATTGTAGTAGTATTTGTAGTGTCCGACAGGATTCAATTGATTTTTTTTGCAATTTCTTACGTAAGTATGCTAAGAAAAGTCTTAAACAAAAGGTTAAAATGTTGCAAGAATTAGACCCTTGTAGAGTGAGAGAAAAACAGGTCTGCAAGGGCATTCTCTGGCTTGTCTTTCTAAAAAAGTATGCCAGAGTGTTTTTCACCATTTCAGGATGTTAGCAGTGCATCATACCGAAGTGAGGAAATTAGTGAGAAGGTTGTATTATGCAAAAAGTCCAGCACTTAAGCTCAAACAGTTATATAGTGCTCTTTTGCATGGATCTGAACATCTGTGAAGAAATTGAAGTTAGTTACTTTGGTCCAGAAGAAGACAGTGCAGAAACTGATACAGTAATAGAAGGAAATGTGGTACAAAATGTACAGAATTTTACTACAGAAACTTTTGAACAAGAAATAACAAAGTTTAAGGTCATTTCAGGTGAAAAGCCGAACTTTTCTTGTGTGTGTTGTAGATGCACTCATTACAAAAATCAAACCAGGTTAGTTGGTTTATATTTAAAAAGTGAAGAGGAAAATAATAGTGAGTGGAAAGATGTTGCAACTTATTTGTTGGTAGAAAATTGTTTTGATTTGGGTTCTGATCAACATATTTGTAAATATAGTTATAATAAATCAAATGAAAATAGAATGCCTGCTAGAGCTGTACATAATAATCTTGAGTTGGTAAATTTTCCATCTGAACTGATGGATTTAAATACCTATGAGACTATTCTGATTCAAAGTGTGCATCCATTTCAGGCTATTGTTCGTATGGAGCCTAAGACAGGGAAATTGAATCCTTCAGATTTACAGAGAGGATTAAAAGGAAGAGTTGTATATTTGCCTCTTGATTTAAAGAAAAACATTGAGACAATTGGTGTTGAAAATGTGGAAGAGGAACCTCTAGTTATTCTAGTTAATGGCGTGCCTACAAAGAATAAGAAAATCTGGCAAGATTTAGTGGTTGTTAGAAAAGTAAATAAGGCAACGTTGTATTTGGTTAAAAACAATCAATACTATAAAAATGTATACATAGGAGAAGAGGAAACAATTGTAGAAGAGGATAATGATTTGTCAGCTGGACAAATTTAAAAAGTGGATGTGTCCAGAAGTGAAGAAATGTATGAACATTATAGTGTTCATCCACTGCATTCCAAAGAAGCAATAGGGAATGCTATTGAATTATTTCAGATGAAAAAAGCAAAAGGAAGTCACATTAGTGTATGGGAAGAAAGCTTGGAAGCTCGTTGTTTTCCTCAGTTATTTCCAACAGGTGAAGGTGCACGATATGATAACCGACCTATGCAGAATCCTGCATCTGAATACCAGACATCAAGATTATATACAGAAGATCCGAGGTTCCCTCAATGTATTCCATATTTGTTTCAACTTCTGTTTGAGAGTGACTTGTCTGGACTTTCTTGTGCAGTGAACTATATACTAAAAAGTGGAGTACATCTACAAAATGTTTCGGCAAAGGACTTCATGGATAAAGTCCAACAGAAAGACAGTGTTTTGGAATCTCAGCTAATTAATCTCATGGCATGTCAGTGTGGTACTAACGAGTATTGGTATTGTCCTCATGGGGATTTGAAATGTATGCTAAGAAACTTAGGAGCTCCTACATGGTTTCTTACCATCAGCTGTGCTGAGTATGCTTGGGAAGATTTACTTGAATTTCTTCGAGAGGCAAATGCAAACATAGAAAATATAGAGTACAAGATACCTGGAGAACTGTGCTCTTTGGATCCAGTTAATGTATGCAGGATTTGAAGCTATGATGTCTTTTATTACAAACAAAAAAAACCTCCTCTTGGCGAGGTTCCGGATTTCTTCTGGAGAAAAGAGTATCAAGCGAGAGGTGCTCCTCATATTCATATGCTATTATGGATCAAAGATGCTCCCAAATTTGGAACAGACTCAGATGACACTGTAATGTCTTTCATTGAAGAATATGCAACATGTAATATACCCAAAAGTACAAAAGATAAGGACTTAAGAGGAAAAGTCTTACGATTTCAAAGATATCGTTGTGGCAAATACTGTCGACGAAAGTTCAAATCAAAGGATAAATTCTGTACCAAATGTCGTTTTGGATTTCCACGACCAGTAATTTCAAAAGGAAGAGTGAACAATTTTATGTCATCTTTGCGACATACTGTTACAAGAAGATCACCAAAAAATACCTACAATTTAAGAAGAATTGAAGAGTCTAAGTACATAAATGACTATAACCCAGTCATTTTGTCCATGTGGAATGCTAACATGGATATTCAATATTTTGCAGACAACTCTATTGCTGTGGCTTGATATGTAACGTCTTACATCACCAAATCTGAAAAGACGGAACTAAAGGAAATGTGGGAAGACATTTTTCATGAAAAGAGCCTAAGTAAGAAATTGTATAGCTACAGTTTGAAGATGTTGTCTCATCGAGAAATTGGAGCATATGAATGTTCTGATCGATTATCAACTGCAAGCCTATATGCGAAATCTAGAACAATCATTTGGGTGAGTTTAGGTCTTGCAAGAACACGAAACCAAGTTTTAAAACCTGTTCAAGAATTTGAATATTTAGCAGAGAAAGAACCAAACAGTACAGACATTCTGAAGACAAGCATGTTGGATACATACTATTCAAATAGAAGTAATCAGCTTGAAAACTATATGAAGTACTGCAAAGCTACACTTTTAAAAGGAATATTACAGAAGATATCGATAAAGGTGTATATGCTGTGATTGGATGTGAAGGATGTCTGGTGAAACAAAGAAAAGGACATTTGATTAATCACCAAAAACTGAGTTGCGAAACTCCTGACAAAAGGGAATTTTACTATTTAGCTCTTTTGCAACTATTTAAGCCATGGAGTACAGAAGAGAAACTTCTTGGAGACTTTGACAGTTATGACGATTCATTCAACGCATCTAAAAATAGTATAGAATGTCCTGTTTTTAATAATTATCTGCAAATGTTGAACGACAAAATACAGCAAGAAGCAACAATTGCAGCGGGGATTGCTAGAGACAGTTCTCAAGACAGTCAAAGTTCTGCTTTGTTGAGTCAAGATCCACTAGGACAACCAATTATCCAAAATGAAGCAGCCACTGCCATGGATGAGGTGGAAAGAGCAATGGAACAAGCTCAAGAGGATGTAATAAACTTAGAAGAATTGGAAAAACAACGAAATCTTGAGCAAAAACAAATATATGATGAAGTGACAGAGCAGAATGAGCATGGTTTATGTCATGAGAAAAAAGAATGCTTATGTATGTCATTTCAGCCTGTCAGACTATACGTGAGTGGAGAAGCCGGAACTGGTAAAAGTTTTCTAATTAAAGGAATTACAACATATCTACAGCAAAGAACTGAGTCATCACTCTCCTGTGCTGTCACTGCTCCAATGGGTTGGTAGCACACAACATTAAAGGGATTACTTTACATCATTTATTGATGCTGCCAGCAGAACATGAAAATAAATTAGAATACCACAAGCTATCTGGAGAATCTTGTTGTGAAGTTTCTAGAGTCTTTAAAAAATTAAACTTCTCATTATTGATGAGGTAAGCATGGTAACAAATTTAATGCTTGCCTTTGTGCATTTAGGAATGCAACAAATCTTTAAAACAGAGTATGATGTGTTATTTGGAGGCAAACACGTCATCGTTTTTGGAGATCTACTGCAGCAAACTCCTGTGAAAGGACAACCTGTGTTTAAAACTGTTACACATGAAGACACCAGAAAGTGCCTGGGAAGTATTGGAAATGTTAATATATGGTCGCATTTCAAATATACAGAACTCATTCAAAATATGTGACAGGCAAAGGATGCTGATTATGGAAATATTATTCAAGATATAAGAATTGGAAAACTAAGTGAACATGCCAAAGAAACTTTACAGGCACAATTACTTTCAAATTTGTTTCCAAATGAAAATGTTGTGGCAGAGAATATATATATAGTAAAGTGGCAGAAGATAAGTCAGTTATATGCTTGATGCCAACTCTACAAGAATGTTCAATCTTCAATGAAAAAATGTTAAAGTTAGAAAATCAAGAAATTAAGAAACTGGAAGCTAAAGACAGAATAGAGCATTAAGGAAGAACTATTATTTTGTCAGAAAGGTGGAAGGTAAAATTGGATTCTTTAGAGAAATCAATATCTAAAACTGCTGGTTTAGAAAAGAATCTGTATGTATGTTTAACTTGTCGGATTATTTTACGAAGAAATTTACATGTGGAACGAGGTTTGCTGAATAGAGCAATGGGTAATGTTGTTGGTTTTGTGAATTACCCAAATAGAGATGAGATTGGATTTTTTAAAACCAAATTTGATGGAACTGAAGAGGTACAACAAGTCAGTCGTTGTTCAAATCGTTTTTTGTTTGTGAAAAATGTATATGTCCGACGAAAACAGTTTCCTGTTTGTTTGGCATATGCGGTGACTATTCATAAATCTTAAGGTTTAAGTGTAGATAGTGCTTTGGTAAATATTGGAAGTACTGTGTTCAAAGAGGGTATGGCCTATGTTGATTTATCTCGAGTTAGAACTTTATCTGGATTGTATCTGATTAATTTTGATGAGACAAAAATTAGTGCAGATCTAAATTGTGTGAAGGAGTATAACAGGTTAAGAAGAGAATATGCTCCAAGTTTACCTCAGTATCCTTTAATTGAAAAGCGTGTGGTAGGTCGAAAAAGAAGATATGAGAAAAAATGTTGTGAAGTGGTAGAGAAAAGAAAAAAAGTAGATGAACCTGTGATTGGAAGCAAAAAGAAAAGGATACTACTGAAGAGGTTGTTGGATTTCAGTTTGAAAACAGTTCTGGTGTCAACTGCTATGCATATGGCTGAGATACCCGCCACCCCCTCTCAACACAATCCCCAAGGATGGGAAACCGGAAACAGTTCTGAACTTTTGGAAGACGGGAGGGAGTGACCCTCCCGGCCGTATTTATTAAAATATGAAACAAAATTAAAACATTAAAATAACAGTTTCATATTATGTACAATTTCATTACCACATTGCGATGTTTGGCTAACCTTAACATATTCTCTAATACAAAGGTTCTCCTAGCCGAACTAACATCCTACAAAATATTAACTTGCAATTTGAAATTGTACATCCTAACGTTTAAGGGCCAACGGCAAGGTCGTAACCGGTGTCAAGATCCCTAAACCAGAAATATCCCCCTCACTTGTGAGGGGCGACCGCACAGAGGTGTACCTCAAGTGCAACTACCAATTTCCCTTGACTTGACGGGGGCCCCAATAAACTCGACGCCACTTAAAGGTCGTCCGAGGACTCGTGTGAGGTATCTAGAAGGTAGCGTAGACCCCCCCCCAAACCCCACACAACTTACCACATCTGCCGTCGCAGATGTACTGGCCCCGGGAAATTCCCCAGGAGGGGGCTGTAGCCCCTCCTACCCAGGAAGGGGCCTTGACCGCCTTTCCTTTCCTTTCGGCGGCCCATCCTTAGAAGGGACCGCCTCCCCGTTGAGGGGCCAATGGCCACCTCCCTCGAGCGCTCCCATCCGTAATGGGTGACGCCCACTCATAGGGATCTTCCAATTAGTGCTCACCGATCATGACCTTACCGCCCGACCAAAATAAATACGACAATTCTAAACTAAATGACTAAATTACCTAAAGGACAGTAACAACAACCACTTTATTAAAGCAAGCTTACTGATCAAAACTAGAGCAGGATTACTTTATTTACACAACATACCACAAATTGACCATTCTTTATTGCATATCAAAAGTTACCACGATAATAATCCCAACCTACAAACAAAATTAAAAGTTACCACATTAAAACTTTATTCAAAAACCACTTGCTGTCCTCAGGGGCTGGTGGGTGGGTCAAAATTGGCTCTTCGTTCCGTCTCGAGCTCACGTGCAGCGAGGAGGTGCAGCTTCAGAGCACAGGAACAAGAGGATGCTTTCTTGGCTTGTTGCTCCTTTTATCCGTCTTCAGGGCGGGCGTAAACCCGCCCCTGCCTGCCCCAAGGGCGTGGCCGGCCGCGTCAGTGTCTAGGCCAGCCCACTCCAGGGCGGGAAAAAGGAGCGCCCCGGCTACGCCGCTTCGGGCATACCAGCCGAGACTCGCCTCCCGCCCAAGATGGCTTCCCGGGGGGATCGTGGTACTCCACCATACGTTCGGGGGGACCGAATGGTCGCCCCTTTCCATATGGCTGAGATACCCGCCACCCCCTCTCAACACAATCCCCAAGGATGGGAAACCGGAAACAGTTCTGAACTTTTGGAAGACGGGAGGGAGTGACCCTCCCGGCCGTATTTATTAAAATATGAAACAAAATTAAAACATTAAAATAACAGTTTCATATTATGTACAATTTCATTACCACATTGCGATGTTTGGCTAACCTTAACATATTCTCTAATACAAAGGTTCTCCTAGCCGAACTAACATCCTACAAAATATTAACTTGCAATTTGAAATTGTACATCCTAACGTTTAAGGGCCAACGGCAAGGTCGCAACCGGTGTCAAGATCCCTAAACCAGAAATATCCCCCTCACTTGTGAGGGGCGACCGCACAGAGGTGTACCTCAAGTGCAACTACCAATTTCCCTTGACTTGACGGGGGCCCCAATAAACTCGACGTCACTTAAAGGTCGTCCGAGGACTCGTGTGAGGTATCTAGAAGGTAGCGTAGACCCCCCCCAAACCCCACACAACTTACCACATCTGCCGTCGCAGATGTACTGGCCCCGGGAAATTCCCCAGGAGGGGGTTGTAGCCCCTCCTACCCAGGAAGGGGCCTTGACCGCCTTTCCTTTCCTTTCGGCGGCCCATCCTTAGAAGCCTCCCTCGAGCGCTCCCATCCGTAATGGGTGACGCCCACTCATAGGGATCTTCCAATTAGTGCTCACCGATCATGACCTTACCGCCACAGGCCGGATAGTTGACCGGCTATCCGGACCCCCCACAACACTCCTACCTAAAGGTCATGTCTTAAACTCTTTAGCCAAGCTATCCAGTCTCCTATGAGTAACTCGTTCCCCACCCGGGACAAGTGAACACCATCCCCCAAATACATACTGTCACCAGTAATACAACCATGCGAAATAGAATGCAGTGTATTGGAACGGAACAATCTACTCACTTTGTTATTAATTTTCCTTACTGAATGATTCAGAGCAGAAACAGAAATAGCCCCCCGCCATACTTTCCGTGGGATCATATGGGACCACGCAATCGTGCACCCTGGAACTCTCCTCGCTAACCAACTTACAGTGGAAAGCATCGCCTCAAGAAGAAGTCGTCTACCAGTGGTGACCAAATCATTGCCCCCAAGATGTACTATGACTATAGACGGCGGTGACCTCGTCCGCCCTAGCAAACCCTCGAAAAATGATTGAAACTGGTCAATACAGAGTCCGCCCCTTCCGTAGAAGGACACACTGTACCCGTATTCCCCAGCCACGTGAATCATGTCACCTGCTTTGAATACGTCCGCGGCACGCCTCACGTATGAGTGGCCCACGACCCACACCTCCTTTTTCACAGCCGGTGATGTCTGACCGCTGGCCCGGTGTTGGGTCGACTGCATAGTCCGCCCCGCCTCGTAGGCTTGCGCAACTGAAACCAAACAAAAACAAGAAGCGTGAGTACATCGTTACAGCTTCACAACATGTGCAACCGCACATACCTTTTATAACAGTTGGAGGACCAACGCCCCACACGTTTAACTTGTTCGACATTCAGACCCCTGGCTGTAGCCTCTGTAGCAGCCCCTATCCGAAAGGAATGGGTCCCAAACTCGCCCGGGTTCAAGCCCGCAGCGGCAATCGACATCGCAAGCACCCGCTGAAACTGAAACCTTGTCAGTGGGGTGGCGTCAGCGTGTCTCAACAAGGTCCCCCCCCATGATGCCACCCTTTGTGCCAAATATTCCTCTACACAACTCACCGGGCACATGGAGGACCCGGGAATCCTTTGTATGATTATGCAGTCACCCATCGCACCCTGATCGGTCTTGGACCTGATGAATGAGACAGTCATTGTCCCCCCTCTGACCTGAACGTGCTCTCGGCACAGTCCCCCCATCACATCCTGCTTGTTCCTTGCCACTAGTTCGCTTACCCGCATAGCCCCATGGAATGCCAGCGTAAAAGCGGCTCGGAATAACACCGTTTCATACCGGGATGAACACGTTGCAGGGAGTATGGATAATAACAGGGCCAACCTATCCAAACCTATCGGGCGCCTTTCATCTACTCTGCGACCCTCAAGGCGTTGCCACCCACGTAGCGCTTTTTGCACAACGAAAGACGCTGTCGGGTCCTGGATCCCATGAGCCCTAGCCACAAAGGAAATGGCGGCCCGATGCCTCTGGGCCGTTGCTACTGATTTGCCTGCCTGATGTAAAGACAGCAGAAATTTTACTACAGACTCTTCCTGGCCCCAAAGCTCCCCCCTAGCAGCCCCCAAAAAGGCCCAATAGGAACGGAACGCCCCTTCATATGCCTTCCTCGTCCTGGGTGCTAAACTCTCTCCCACGAGGTTTTGTAGTTCGGGGCACCGAGAGACCAGAGAGCTTTGGGAAAGGGTGCCGGCACCGGGTCCGCTGCGGGCAGAAAACCCCAGAAGGCCTGCATACGAAAACGAGAAAGCGCACCAGCCGCTTGATTCATTACTCCCGGCACATGTCGTGCCTTAAATAGCACATTCAATTGCATACACAATAATACAATTTCCTTGAGCAATCTCAGAATCCATTTGCATCGTGCTGCCTGGCTATTGATACACTCAACCACGGTCATGTTATCAGACCAGAATACCACAGAGTGATCCCTGAACCCCTCGGGCCAAGTTCTCAGGGCCACCAGAATGGGGAAAAGTTCCAGTAAAGCAATGTTACTTGTCAGTCCATCATCATGCCACCATGCCGGCCATTTTTGTGCCGACCACTGAGTACCAAATATGGCACCAAAACCAATGCTCCCTGCCGAATCTGTCCACAGCCCCAGCTCTTTAGAGGACACCGCCGGTTTGTTCCAGACAATTCGACCATTGAAATCCGCCAGAAATGCCAACCAAATGCGCATGTCCTGGCGAACCTCTGCCGAGAGCCTCGTGCGGTGATGACCCTCCTTCAGGCCGACCATGGCTTGAGCGATCGAGCGGGAAAAGGGGCGGGCCATCGGTATTACTCTTAGGGCAAAATTCAACTGTCCCACCAATTGTTGTAATTGATGTAGCTTAACCTTAGACTCACTTATACACGTTTGCAGGCATGCCCTGAATCTTAACACTTTGTCTCCTGGTAAACGAAAACAACCTTCTGCAGAGTCGAGCTCGATCCCCAAAAACTCGAGGCAAGTTGCGGGACCCACAGTCTTACCTGGTGCCAATGGCACGCCAAACTGATTCATCAAGACACAAAATTCAGACAAAGCCTGTCCACATTCCGGATCCCCGGCTGCCCCCAGAAACAAAAAGTCATCGAGATAATGCATAACATGTCGAAACCCCGTCTTCTTTGTAAAGACCCATTGCAGAAAACAACTGAACTTTTCAAAATAGGCACAAGATATAGAGCACCCCATTGGCATACACCGATCCATGTACTAGTGACCCTGAAACATGAAACCAAGGAGACGCTGGTCGTCTGGATGTACCGGGAGCAACCGGAACGCTGACTCGATATCACATTTTGCCATCAGCGCACCGGGCCCCAGGCGATTCAATATGGCTACGGCCTCATCGAAGGATGCGTACCGCACCGAACATACTTCCGGGTCTATCGCATCATTTACGGAAAGACCACGTGGGGCTGATAAATTATGTATCAGCCGAAACTCACCCGGGTCCTTCTTGGGGACCACCCCTAAAGGGGAACAAACAAAGTTAGCCACTGGTGGCATATGAAATGGACCGGCGACTCGACCTCGAGTAACCTCTTTCCGGATCTTTTCCTGTACCACGGTCGTATGTTGCAAGACCGATATTTGGTTTTTACATTTCGCTATACCCTGAAACTCCCCCACTGGGATGCGGAAACCATATGAAAACCCGTTCCGCAACACCCCAGCGGAAGCGTGATCCGGGTATTCGCTGAGCCAGGGAATCATTGCCATGGAATCAATCGGAGTAGGTAAAGGCGCCCCTCGGACTACATCAGACCTGTTTGGCGCCACCTCTACCCCCGTTATCACCCGTTTTGGCTCTGCACATGGACTCAGGATGGGATGCTTGCCCACACCCACCACATTCGTGCCTAAATTTGCATGACCCTTGGGGCCTCGTACATTTACCCCTGTTAAAGTTCCAACAAATCCCTCTTTTACCTGTGTTGCCGATCGGCCTCGAGTGGCTGTCGTTACTCGTACCTGATCGAAAGGGCGTCCCAGCATATTGGCGGGAGGATTCTCCCATGCTACTCCCTACCAATGGCACCTTCAACATACCAGTATCCTCCATTTTTGACCAAGACACAGAATCATAACAATCCCAAGTTAAGTTTTTATCATGTTCTTTCGCTTTTCTGAAAATATTGTCGTAACAGAACCATTGATTGCCCTCGTGTGATACAGAATACCCCATGATCCGTGACTGATAAATCGGCAATTCAGACAGCAATTCGGGCCTACGTTCACCCATGATAGATGTAAAAATCCCCCACGCTCTGCCCCAATTGCCAATGTTTTCATTTACCTTAAAGGCGGCCATCTTTGCGCGCCAAACACTCGGATGCATGAGCTCCTTCTGTCTCTTAACATGCTTCATCTCATAATGATCGGTAAGCAACGAGAAGATGTTTATATACTCATCTGCCCATATCTTCTCTTTAATAGCCAGAGGGACATGTTGGCCCACCTTTTCCCTTCGCGAGGGTGCAGACTCATCCCTCGCAATCGGCAATGGCCGCTTACCTGAACCGGAAGCTGTATCTGCTACTGGACTTGTCCCAGGTGGCTTCTCTATTGCCGCTGCCGCTTCCCTTGTTTCACGCAGTTGCTTCATCAACACCCGCGCGTCGTCAGCCGTGGCGCCCTTGCTACCTTTACCCAACCACGCTGCTAATTGTGCTGCCAGCTCGGGCGGCATATCCTCCCCGGACACGGGGGTGACCACCACGGGAATCGGATTCCCCTCCTCCGGCACCGGAGTTGGTTCTTCGAGTGGAGTACAGGGAACCGGGATGTCGCCTCCAGCTGTTCCCCTTCTGGGCCTCTTGCCTTTTCCCCCCGGAGCTGCTCCCGCCAAAGGACGTTTCGGCCCCCCTTCCTCGTCTTTATCCGCCATTCGCCTCTTTAGGTCGGTCACCTCTTTCATAAGAACACGCAGCATCTGATCGGTAGTCATTCGCTTTCCCGCTTTCTTGGGCATTCTCCAACAGAGTATCTGTAAAACAAACAAGAAGATTACAACGCTCAAAATTGGCTCTTCGTTCCGTCTCGAGCTCACGTGCAGCGAGGAGGTGCAGCTTCAGAGCACAGGAAAAAGAGGATGCTTTCTTGGCTTGTTGCTCCTTTTATCCGTCTTCAGGGCGGGCGTAAACCCGCCCCTGCCTGCCCCAAGGGCGTGGCCGGCCGCGTCAGTGTCTAGGCCAGCCCACTCCAGGGCGGGAAAAAGGCGCGCCCCGGCTACGCCGCTTCGGGCATACCAGCCGAGACTCGCCTCCCGCCCAAGATGGCTTCCCGGGGGGATCGTGGTACTCCACCATACGTTCGGGGGGACCGAATGGTCGCCCCTTTCCAAATGTAGTGGTTAATGTTGGTTTTTTTCTTGAAACTTTACAGCAACAGATTGTTGAAAATCGGGACCAAACATTTTGTTGTTAATTGAATTCTGCGTTTGAGAAATGTAGCAGGGATAATACTAAAATAGAAAATGTTTCTGATATTCGAAACATTTTAGACATATGTGCTGGACTAAATCAATTTTCTCAGAATATTCAGAAAGATTGTCAGGAATTTCTAATGTATATGCTTGCTGTTTTACAAGATGTAGGTGTAGATTTTGATAGTCTTTTTGGCCTTTCTTGTAAATGGCAACATGAGTGCGACAATTGTTCGTTTTCAAGTAGTACTGACATACACACTGAAAGATTTATATATTTAACATTACCAGACTGTAAAGCAATGTCTTTCAATAATCTAGTTAGAGAAGCAAATCAAAACATGGTCTGTTCTCAGTGTAACTCAGAAATGTTATCAACATTATCTATCCGAAGATATGGACAGTATGTCATTTTAATGCTCCAACTATGCAGACCTGATGGAACAAAATTGACAACTTCAATTAAAAATGTTGTGGCTTCTCAACTATCAATTTGTGGAAGAACTTTTGTAACTGTAGCAATTATCTTCCATGATGGTCCTTCTACAACATCAGGACATTACACAGCTTATTTAAAATGTCCAAAAGGCTGGATACACTGTAATGATACTCAATTGACTTTTAAAAAACGTTTGCCTTTTGACTTACCAAATTTTTACCTAGTGTTTTTGCAACCCAAATTTTAGGAAAATTAATAGGCCTAGGACGATTACATTTGTTAAGAAAGGATACTCTGTTGTTCAGAATTACTTTGTGAGTGACGGTGACCAAAGTTTTAAAAAAAAACCTTGTATTTGAGATAGTGATGGCATCAGGTAGAGGTTTAACTAATGTTAGATGGTAGAGAACATGTTGGAACTTTTGATTCTAACGGTCGAGAAAAGAAAGGTTAAGAGTACAATTAAGTAATTTGCAAACTAAGGACTTTACACATACTATTTGGCCATGAGGAGAAGTATCTCAGAACAAAATGACTACTTCTAGTAAATGTTGTTAGAACATGCTTGTATGGAAGTTTATTTAGAGGGTATAAAAAATAAGTGATATTGTTTTATTACTTTGTAATTGTTGGAGATGTAGCATACTGAAACAAGAAATTGCGAATTAGAGAAAAACATTTAGGACTTTTTTCTAATATTTACATTATGTATTCAAATGTTGTATGGGTTTTGTAAACACAATCTTTTTTGTTGTGTTTTTTTTTGCCCACTGTCATATGATGAGTAGTATTGCACTCACTGTTTTAAGTGAAATTCAATACATTCTGAGAACAGCAAAATAAAATATTTAAAATATTGTACAAATTATTTTGTATTTTGTATTGCGAAATATACATTATAACTGAATTGTTTCTTCTCTTCCACAGATATTATATTTATAAGGTAAGTATGACAAACAAAAAAAACTCTTTTAAGAATCTCTTACTTATCTTTCTCTCTTTCCTCAACCCTTCTATCACTTCTGTCACCGTCACTGTCTTTCACTCAATCTAAGTCATATTCTCCCATTTCATATTTTCTTCTCTGTTCATCATTGTCATTCCCTTTCTCCTGCTCCTATTTCCTAAGTTTCACTTATTTTCTTTCGCTCACTCCATCTGTCAATCCCTTTCCCTTATTTCCCTTTCTAATTTTCATACCTTGAGTCTCTCACTTTTTTCACTCCATTTCTCTCTTCCTCTCTTTCTTTTTCTCACTCAGTCTAACCACTTAATATCCTTTCAGTCACACACTTTACCTCTCTTTGTCTTTCACTTAATCTCTTTGTATCTCTCTCTGTCATCCTTCCTCTCTTTACCTTTCTTTTTTTTCACTCATACTTTCTTTTATATTGTGAAATATATATTATAACTCAATTTTTTCTTTTCTTCCATAGATAGTATATTTTTTAAAGAAAATATATTACAAAGTTGCCGTTATTTATAAGGTAAGTTTCACAAACAAAAAATATTTTTCATCAGTCTCTTACTTTTCTTTCTGTCTTTCACATTCTTTAATATCACTTTTTCGAACCTTCTTTTACTGATCTTACTCACCTTTTCCTGTTTTTATTACTGCCCTTCATTCACCTCTACTCTCCAAAAATAGTCTTCCTTCACCATTGTCTGTTTCTTACTTATGTTTCCTTTTTCCTTAATCATTTCCTTGTGTTGCTGTATCGCTCAATCTCTTCTCACTCCCCCTAACTTTCTTTCTATTACATCACCCCTCAGTGATCTTCAGTCACTCCACTTTTTTCATTTCTTCACTCCATTTTGTTCACTACCCTTCCTTAATTCCCTTTCTCAATATCTTTTGCTTCATCCATCTCTAAATCTCTTCCACAATTTTAGTCACTATAACTAAATTTTTCTCCCACTCACTCCCCACTTCTCATTTTCACTTACCTCCCTTTTATCATCCTCATACCCCTTTCATCACCATCAGTCCACTTCTCCTAACCTTCACTCCCCTTACCCTACTCTATTTCCCTCTCTCCATCCCTTACGCTCCTTCCCTGTCTCTGCCCCGCTCCCCTTCTCTCACTCACCCTCCATCACTCTCTTTCCCTTAGTGCCCTTCCCTTACTTTTTGACTCCCCTTAACTCACTCCCCTACCCTTAGTCCCTTTCTTCTATTCACTGTTTGTCTCACATTTCCTCACTCATCATACTCTCCTTTCCTCACTCACCATACTCTCCTTTCGCGACTCATTCCCTCAGTCCCTTCCTCTCCTTCACTCAGTCATTTTAGTCATTCATTTATACACTACACATTCTCTGCCTCTCTCTCTCTCCCTCACCCTTTCTTTCTTTCACTTTCTGTTTCCGTCACTCCTACTTTCTTTTGTATTATGAAATATATATTATAACTCAATTTTTTCTTTTCTTCCACAAATAGTATATTTTTTACTCTTAATTAATCACTCTCTTACCTCTCTTTCTCTCTTTCTCATTCTTTAATCTCTCTCTTATTCCCCTTGATTTACTCATTTTACTCTCCTTTACTCATTCTCATTACTTCCCTTAATTTTTCTTTACAGTCTTTCTGTCACTATCAGCACTCTTTCTTCACCCTCACTCACCTTGTCCAACTACTTCTTTCTCTCTCTGTCCCTTACTTTTCTCTCCTATTTTCCTCTATTACTACCTTTGTCTTGTTCTATCCCTCAGTATCTTCTCACTCCCCCTTACTCTCTTTCCATAACATCATCCCTCAATCACCTTCACTCACTCAACTTATTTCACTTCCTCACTCTCTTTCACTCACTTCCCTTTGTTTATTACCTCCATCACTTTCCTTTCCTCCATCCATCTCTAAGTCTCTTTTTCCTCAATCACTACCTTGTGTTGCTTTATCGCTCAATCTCTTCTCACTCCCCCTTACTATATTTCTATTACATCATCCCTCACTGATCTTCAGTCACTCCACTTTTTTCACTCCTTCACTCCCTTTTGCTCACTCACCTTCCCTTATAGTCTCCATCACTCTCCATTCCTCCATCCGTCTCTAAGTCTCTTCCTCTGTTTTAGTAAGTGTAAGTGTTTTACTCCTTCATACTCCCTCAGTCTTCTTGTGCTTGTCTATTTCACTGTCTCCGTCTCTCTTTCCATAAATACTCAGCCTCATACCCCTTCTCTAACTGTCACTACCCTTCACTTTCTGTCACTCCCCTTCCCTCACTACATTTCCTCCTACCTGTATCTCATCCCCGTTGTCTTTTCCAGTCTTTTTCTCTCACTCTCCCTCAGTCTCCTTCACTTATTTAAATCCTCAGTCCCCTTCCCTCACTATGCTTTCCGAAGTCCCTCCATTCCCTTACTGAATTTCTGTGTTCCTCACTCCCCACTTCTTACTTTCACTTACCTCCATTTTATCATACTCATACCCCTTCCCTCACCATCACTCCACTTCTCTTACCTTACCTTACTCTATTTCCCCCCTCTCCATCCCTTACTCTCCTTCCCTGTCTTTGCCCCTGCTCCATTTCTCTCAGTCCCCCTCCCAAATTTTACTTTCCTTATTGCCCTTCCTTTAATTTTTAACTCCCCTTAACTCACTCCCCTACTCTTAGTCCACCTTCTTTCAGTCACTCTTTGACTCCCCTTTCCTCACTCATCATACTCCCCTTTCCTCACTCATTCCGTCAATCCCTTCCTCCTCTTCCCTGTCTCTGCCCCAGCTCCAGTTCTCTCACTCCTCCTCCCTCATTCTCCTTTCCTTACTGCCCTTCCCTTACTGTTTCTCTTCACTTACTTCACTCCCCTACCTTTAGTCCCCTTCTTTCAGTCACTCTTTGACTCCTCTTTCTTCACTCACCATACTTGCCTTTCCTCACTCATTCCCTCAGACTCTTCCTTCCCTTCCCTGTCTCTGCCCCTGCTCCACTTCTCCTTTCTTTACCGCCCTTCCCTTAGTTTTTCACTCCCTTTAACTCACTCCCCTACCCTTAGTCCCCTTCTTTCAGTCACTCTTCGACTCTCCTTTTGTCACTCACCATACTCCCCTTTTCTTCACTGTTTCCCTCAGTCCCTTCCTCCCCTTTACTCAGTCATTTCAATCATTCATTTATACACTACGCTTTCAATAAAAAAACTGAACGACAGACAAGTGTGTTAAGAATACAACTCTTTTGGAGAAGTGAATGAGTTCTGAAAAGAACTTTTTTTTTCTTTTGCTGTTTTATATATTTTTTTTGAAGAAAATTCAGGAACTGCAACATGGAAACTGTTCAACAGGAACAAAATAAATGGAAAAAAAATTAACTCCTTTCATAGCATTTATGGTTCTGAATGCTGCGTTCAATTAGAATTAGGCTCTGTTCTCCATATACAACAAGATTAAAGCATTTGTTGCACCAAATATGCACATGCGCCAAATATGGCCTAAGGTCCATTTCTGCTGTTGCTGGTGATGGAGGTGGAGCTGTAGATGTGCTGGCCACAGCTGGTGGAAACTGCTGGGCCAAAGCACTTGTGGCTGCTTGGGCACATTGCACAGGGTGCACATTTTTTTACGTCTGATCATGGTATGAAATGAAAAGGAGTATTTTTTGAGAGGGTTTCTCCTTGAAAGAACAGTACCACAAAGGGTACACATTACTTTAGGGGCATTTACCTTTTTCAGTCCTTCAGGAAAAGTAAAAAAGTTCCCAATAAAAGAAGATTTCCCCTTCTTGGCTCGCTGGCGATATTCTAGGTGGGAGTCAGAAGAATATGCTGTTTCCTGTCTTTCTGCCATCCTGATGATTTGTCTGCTTGCAGCTCCATAAAGGGTCCTTCTCCAGGAGAATAAAGCAAATAGTGAGGGAAGTGGGTGGGGTTTTTTAAGATTCCAGAATGGTAACTAGTATTAACCAATAAAAAGTGTTGTTTCCCAATCACATGATTTGACGTGCGCGCGCAGGGAGTACGAAAATGACATATTACTCGATTATTATAAAACTTTCAAAACACACAAAGGAGGCAAGGAACAGAATCTCTGACCCCCTAGGTTTTCTCAGGGGGTCCCTTAAAGACCCAGACGGCCCCAAAAAAATTTGTAAAAATAAAAAAATTGCGAGGTGCGCGCACGGTGCTCGCACCACTGAGGCAGAAGAGAGTTCAAAATAAAAGTGGATAACAGGAAAAGGGGGCAGGGTATACACTTTCTGATTCGCAAGGTGCGCGCACGGTGCACGCACACTTCAGCCGCCATTTTGTGTTTTCTCAAACTGAGTGAAGCAAAAAAAATCAGTGATGTCATTTGAGATGTCATGAGTGATGTCATGAGTGATGTCACTGACTATGTCATGAGTGATGTAATATGTAACGTCATTAGCAGTGCATTGCGGGCGCGCCAGTTATAGTGAGTAAAACTAATTATAACGTGGGAATTTCAATGGTTTTGTATGAGTAAATTGTCCGGCTAACTATAACTGATATGAAACAGTTTTTTTAATGAATTTATATATATATATATATATATATATATATATATATATATATATATATATATATATATATATATATATATTCATTAAAAAAAACAGGTCCGGCTAACTATAACTGATATGAAACAGTTTTTTTAATGAATTTATATATATATATATATATATATATATATATATATATATATATATATATATATATATATAAATTCATTAAAAAAAACAGGTTTCATATCAGTTATAGTTAGCCGGACAATTTACTCATACAAAACCATTGAAATATATTATTATATATTACCTACTGGCGGCAGCCAGTAGGTATATATAGTTAGGACTAGTTTCCATAGGAAATCCCCAACATTCTATTGGGAATAACTTTGGCGCTGGTTGATGAATCTTCGCAAATTTCTCAAAGAAGATGGCTCGCTCCGCTCCTCTCCTTCCTTGAAAGTTTGGGGGGGATTCGTCAAGTGGGTGCTGAGAAAAAAGGGGGGTCCCAAAACGTGTTTTTCCCATGTTAATTTCCATAGGACCTTTAGACTCAGCTACAGCCCGAACGGCTGAACGGAATTATTTGAAATTTGGTAAAATGGAAGAGACTGGTTTGCAGATTACGCTTTTCTTTAAATGGTGTAAATCCGTCCAGTATTTGCTGAGAAAATTGCATTTAAAATCAATTATATATCTATAAGCGCGCACGCGTGCGCGCACTGTCCCCGCCTGCCTGCCTGAAATGGGGCCGCCGCGCTGCCCGCGGCGACCCGGAAGTGCTGGGGCCGGCCGGCCAATCCCAGCGCGGCCGACCGGCAATGCCCGCCCCCGCCCTTCATCATGGCTCGGCTCGGTCCGCTTCGGGAGCAGGTCAGCCCGTCATGTCAGCCCAGGGAGGTCCGGTGCCTGCCGCGGAGGGAGCGCTGGCCGCCTCCCTCTGGTGCTGGCAGCGGAGCGCGGTCAAAGCACTATTTTTTAATATCTTGCCGTGCGGATTCTCTGGTAAGCCCTTCTTCGCACTATCAAATGCGGGTGCCGGCTGTGTAGGCGGCAGCTGGGGCACCAGAGCTGTGGTCTTTGCGGGAATCCGGGGCTGGGTTTTGGATTGCCCCTTCGGCGGCATTGCGGCGTTTCGTGGACAGAGCGGATGCAGCTGGTGGAGCTGCCGCATCAAAGTGAAGCCGCTTCTGAGCAGACGCGTGGAGCCAAGATCAGCAGAGTGAAGCAGCGTCGGTAACTCCTGAGAATCCGGAGCATCCCGCTACATGAGGTAGGAAAGAAGGCCAATTTTGTAACTGCAGATGGATTACTTCATCGATCCTCTCGATGCAAGGCTTTTGCGCCAGCAGTGTCTCCAGGCGGGGAGAAGCGCTGTAACCAGATCACTCGGCCAGTGTGGCGGCCGCCATCTTCTTACCCGCACCTCCCTATGAGTTCCGCTCCCATCACCAAATCACCACTTATCACCCATCTAGTGTACATTGAACATGTCCCCACCACGCATCGGAAATTTTTATCCTTTTGTCTAGTGTTGGCTAAAGTGCGGGTGGGCTGTGTATGGGGCCGCAGCTGTGCATTTAAGTTTAAGGAATGGCTGGGAGACATGAGCCTTTGGCAAGATCAGCTTTGTGCATATGCTGAACTACTCCCCTACTCCTCATGCCCCCGTGACATCTGGGGCCAAAGGCAGACATACCTACAGATGGGGCATGAAACTTACACACTTTGTACATTGGTGCATGTTGTGCTCCCTCTGCGGAGAGCTCCGCTGGAGGTGCCCCCCCCTCTTGTTTCCCGAGAGGGATCCTTCCTGAATTTATGAGTATATGGATGATTTTCATATTATTTGTACAGCCTGCCCTTGCATTTTTATATATCTTCATAGTTCTCGCTGACAATGTATATTTGTCCTGCCTGATGTTTTGCCATTTGCTCCTTCCACTACAAACGCATATTTGATGTATATTCTTCAATATTGCTTATAGTTTGGCTGCATTCCTACTTTACCTGCTGATGTATTGATTGTATTACATTGAAGGATTTTGAATAAAAAAAGGTGAGCCGTGGACATCTAGTCGCATGAGGCTGGGTCAAAGTAAAAAAAAATATGGCCGATCTTCGTGGACGGCGGGTGAATTCGATGTTAACAAGAAATTATTGGTCATTTGATATATATATATATATATATATATATATATATATTAGCTTTTAAAAAAACAATGAAATTCACAGAAAAAACCATAGGGTATAGACTATATATAGTTAGGAATTAGCCTTTAAAAAACCTTGGAAATTCACTGAAAAAACCATAGGTTTTAGGCCTTATATAGTTAGGAATTAACATATAAAAAACCATTGAAATTCCTCCTATATAGTTAGCTGGACATTTTATTGATATAAAACCAATGAAATTCCACATATAGTTAGTTGCACTAACTATATATTTCGCGCATCCGCAATCCAATGCTGATGATGTCACATATTACATCATTCATGACATGGTCAGTGACATCACTGATGACATCCCTTATGACAGCTCATTTAACATCAATAATCACACCACTGACGATATACTTCATGTGATAATACAATGCACCTCCTTACACTCTAATATAACCTCTGTTACACCTAGTGTAAAATACAGAGTATCATTTTTGAAACTATTGACACACCAATACCATTTACTACATACCCACTCACTGATTCCTACGTCTACATGCACATTCATTCATTCACCCATAAGGTCACTCGTACATACTGTCACTCATCATTGCAACACTATCATATGCACTCATACACCTATGCAGACACTCACACACTGCCACTCATCCATGGAGTTACTCACACACCTACTCAGTCCTGTAAAGAATCAATCACACTTTGATTTCTTCATCTATACAGTTAAACACAGAACAGCTTACATTTTCACAGATATACTAACACATACTTACTCACTTATACAATCAAATCCTTCATCCATACTCTTATACATCCTCTCATTCTTCAATATGTAAAACATATTTAAACTTTACAAAAACACACAGACACTGGATGATGTCATCAGTGATGTCATCAGTGATGTCACTGACCATGTCATGAATGATGCAATATGTGACATCATCAGCATTGGATTGCGGATGCGCGAAATATATAGTTAGTGCAACTAACTATATGTGGAATTTCATTGGTTTTATATCAATAAAATTTCCAGCTAACTATATAGGAGGAATTTCAATGGTTTTTTATATGTTAATTCCTAACTATATAAGGCCTAAAACCTATGGTTTTTTCAGTGAATTTCCAAGGTTTTTTAAAGGCTAATTCCTAACTATATATAGTCTATAACCTATGGTTTTTTCAGTGAATATATATATATATATATATTACCTACTGGCGGTCGCCAGTAGGTATATATAGTTAGGATTTTTTCTCTATGGGATTTTTGAAAATTCTATGTCTAATAACTTTGGCGTTTGTGGACGGAATTGGCAGAAATTTTCAGGAAAATGGAACATTTTGTTTCTGAGCAGCCCCTGACAATTTGGGGGGGTTTCATCAAGAGGGGGCCGAGAAAAAAGGGGGGTCCCAAAACGCGTTTTTCCCATGTTAATTTCCATAGGGCGGTTGGCCTCACTTTTAGCTCGAACGGCTGAATGGATTTGCACAAAACTTGGCAAAATTGTAGGGACTGTTAGCCCGATGTGCCTTTGCTAGGTCTCAATATATGTGCTCCAGTGGATTTTGAGTAATTTAGGTTCAAAAAAAG
Source organism: Lissotriton vulgaris (assembly GCF_964263255.1). Classification (NCBI taxonomy): domain Eukaryota; kingdom Metazoa; phylum Chordata; class Amphibia; order Caudata; family Salamandridae; genus Lissotriton; species Lissotriton vulgaris. Next base: position 11,161,126 of record NC_141692.1, read on the forward strand.
ATATATATCTGGGCGGAGCCTAACCACACATCTGATCTGATTGGCTGTCAGCACTTCATCCAAGAAGTGTTGGCAGCCATCTTGGGACCAATATACATGATAGTACCTCATTAAAAAGCATTGTAGTTAATAGAGGGTTTTAGGACTTTAGTTACATTATAAATCATTTGTTGATGGTACCATACTCGTTTTAGGAATTGTGGTGGGTTCTAAGGTAATTTTACCATGTGAAAAAACCTTCTGCTGTGATATCATGAATATTGTTTGAAAGAAAAGTAATATCTCATGATTTTCCCACAGTGGTTTGGAAGGGGATCTATAAGCTAAACTGAAAGCATATTTTCTGTAAATTCACATTATCTTTCTCAGTCATGTGAAAATGAAGTCTGACATTCTCAGTAAAACATGTACATCCAACAAGGACAGAGACTGTCAGTTGATTCCTTTGTGTTCTACTGCAGCCTCCTAGAGTGTTCTAAAGAACAACTAGAGCGCTAACAGTCCTACTTATTATAAAGGTATGGCACACCTGAAGCCATCTTGATTGGAATAAAGTGGTAACCCTTAAAACATTTAATTTAAAAAGAAACAACATGAGGGGGTATATTTTGCCATAGAAAGTATGATTAGTGCTGCAGAATGAAAAATTAGGGCACATTTTGAGTGACTTCTCAAATCCTTTTCTATTTCATTAAAACATTCTGACATGCAGTCTCCCAAAATGGCCACCAGAGACAAAAGAGCCCAAATGTAGCCCAAATATCACCCAGATGTAGCCCAAGTATAGCCCAATGACAGAATGTCCCAGAGTGTTCTAAAGAACAACTAGAGCGCTAACAGTCCTACTTATTACAAAGGTATAGCACACCTGGAGCCATCGTGATGGGAATAAAGTGGTAACTCTTAAAACATTTAATTTAAAAAGGAACAAAATGAGGGGGTATATTATGCAATAGAAGGTATTATTAGTGCTGCAGAAAGAAAAATTAGGGCACATTTTGAGTGACTTTTCAAATCCTCTTCTATTTCATTAAAAAATTCTGACATGCAGTCTCCCAAAATGGCCACCAGAGACAAAAGAGCCCAAATGTAGCCCAAATATCACCCAGATGTAGCCCAAGTATAGCCCAATGACAGAATGTCCCAGAGTGTTCTAAAGAACAACTAGAGCGCTAACAGTCCTACTTATTACAAAGGTATGGCACACCTGAAGCCATCTTGATTGGAATAAAGTAGTAACTCTTAAAACATTTAATTTAAAAAGGAACAAAATGAGGGGGTATATTTTGCCATATGAATTATGATTAGTGCTGCAGAAAGAAAAATTAGGGCACATTTTGAGTGACTTCTCAAACCCTCTTCAATTTCATTAAAATATTCTGACATACAGTCTCCCAAGATGGCCACCAGAGACAAAAGAGCCTAAATGTAGCCCAAATATCACCCAGATGTACCCCAAGTATAGCCCAATGACAGAATGTCCCAGAGTGTTCTAAAGAACAACTAGAGCGCTAACAGTCTTACTTATGACAAAAGTATGGCACACCAGAAGCCATCTTGATTGGAATGAAGTGGTAAGTCTGAAAACACTCAATTTAAAAAGGAACAACATGAGGGGGTTAATTTTGCCATAGAAAGTATGATTAGTGCTTCAGAAAGAAAAATTAGGGATCATTTTGAGTGACTTCTCAAATCCTCTTCTATTTCATTAAAAAAATTCTGACATGCAGACTGAAACATGCACTTTGAATACCAGCAGCAGACGTCCCTGGTGAGCAGTAGCTTTACTACAGTGATCTAATGTGCAACTAGAGTGCTAACATTCAGAATTTATGGCAAATGTGTGACACATCTGAATGCCTTCTTGATGGAACCAAAGTAAACAAGCATTGAAAATGCAATAGATCTCGCCCTCGTTTCAATCAGTGACACTTATAAAGCGCGCTACATACCCGTGGGGTCTCAAGGCGCTGGGGGGGGGGGGAGCCGCTACTGCTCGAACAGCCAGGTCTTCAGCTTCTTCCTGAAGGAGAGGTGGTCTTGGGTCAGGCGCAGGTCGGTCGGGAGGGAGTTCCAGGTCTTGGCGGCCAGGTGGGAGAAGGACCTTCCTCCTGTAGTCGCTCTTCGGATGCGGGGGACGGCGGCGAGGGCGTGGTTGGCTGATCGGAGGTGGCGTTTGGGAGCGTAGAAGTTGACTCGGCTGTTGAGGTAGCTCGGGCCTTGGTCGTGTAGGGCTTTGTGTGCGTGGGTGAGGAGGCGGAAGGTGATTCTTTTGTTGACGGGGAGCCAGTGAAGGTCTCGCAGATGTCCGGAGATGTGGCTGGTTCGTGGGATGTCGAGGATGAGTCTGGCTGAGGCGTTCTGGATCCGCTGGAGTCTCTTCTGGAGCTTGGCGGTGGTCCCGGCGTAGAGGGCGTTGCCGTAGTCCAGTCGGCTGGTGACGAGGGCCTGGGTGACGGTCTTCCTGGTCTCGGTGGGGATCCACCAGAAGATCTTCCGTAGCATGCGTAGGATGTTGAAGCATGCCGAGGAGACGTTGTTGACTTGCCTGGTCATGGAGAGGGAGGAGTCCAGGATGAAGCCCAGGTTGCGTGCATGGTCTGTCGGTTTGGGTGCGGTGCCCAGGGCGGGAGGCCACCAGGAGTCGTCCCAGGCGGAGGGAGAGGGGCCCAGGATGAGGACCTCCGTCTTGTCCGAGTTCAGTTTCAGGCGGCTGGTCGTCATCCACTCGGCTACCTCTTTCATCCCTTCGTGCAGGTTGGCTCTGGCGGCGGCGGGGTCGTTGGTCAGGGAGAGGATCAGCTGGGTGTCGTCGGCGTAGGAGATTATGCTGAGGTTGTGTTTGCGTACGATGGCCGCGAGGGGGCTCATGTAGACGTTGAAGAGGGTGGGGCTCAGAGATGATCCTTGGGGGACGCCGCAGATGACTTCGGTGGCCTCTGACTTGTACGGTGGTAGGCGGACTCTCTGTGTTCTCCCGTCGAGGAAGGAGGTGATCCACTCCAGCGCCTTGTCCTGGATTCCGACGTTGCTGAGGCGCTGCACTAGGGTGCGGTGGCAGACCGTGTCGAATGCCGCGGAGAGGTCTAGGAGGATGAGGGCCGCTGTTTCTCCATTGTCCATCAGGGCTCGGATGTCGTCGGTGGCGGCGATGAGGGCGGTCTCGGTGCTGTGGTTGGCTCGGAAGCCGGACTGTGAGGGGTCGAGGGATCCGTTCGTCTCGAGGAAAGCGGCCATCTGCTTGTTGACGGTCTTCTCGATGACTTTGGCTGGAAACGGGAGGAGCGAGATGGGGCGGTAGTTCTTGAGGTCGGTGGGGTCCGCTGTTGGTTTCTTGAGTAGGGCGCTGAGTTCGGCGTGTTTCCAGCTCTCGGGGAAGATGGTGGTGTCGAGGGATGTGTTGATGATGTCTCGCAGGTGGGGTGCGATGACAGCGTCGGCTTTGTTGAAGACGTGGTGAGGGCAGGGGTCGGTCGGTGATCCGGAGTGGATGGAGTTCATCGTGCGGATGGTGTCTTCGGTGCTGATCGGGGTCCAGGCGTGGAGGGTGGTGGTGGGGGGTGGTTGTTCGGTTATGGTGTGCGTTGGTTGGTTGTTGAAGCTGTTGTGTATGTCCGCGATCTTGTTGTGGAAGTATGAAGCCAGGGAGTTGCAGAGGTCTTGCGATGGGGTGATGTCGTTGTTTCCTGCGCTGGGGTTGGAAAGCTCTTTGACGATGTTGAAGAGTTCCTTGCAGTTGTGTGCGTTGTTGTCCAACCGGTCCTTGAATGCTGTTTTCTTGGCGGCGCGGATCAGCTGGTGGTGTTTCCGGGTGGCAAGTTTGAAGGAGGTCCTGTTGTCCGGTGTCGGTTCCCTTCTCCAGACTTTCTCGAGGGCTCGGCAGTTCTTCTTGGAGCTCTTGAGTTCGTCGGTGAACCATGGGGCTTTCTTGCTGCCGGGTCTGCTGGGCGGGGTCCTCAGTGGGGCGAGTTCGTCCGCGCAGTTGCTGATCCACTTCGTGAGGTTGTCGGCGGCCTGGCTGGGGTTCGCTGAGCTGGCAGGAGGGTGCTGGCTCAGGGAGGTGGCGAGCTGGTCTGCTGTGATCTTGTTCCAGCTTCTGCGGGCGGTCTGTTGCTGGTGGTGGTGGGTCGTTGTTTTCTTGAAGGTGAAGTGGACGCAGCTGTGGTCCGTCCATTGAAGCTCTGTGGTGTGGCTGAAGTTGATGTCCTTGCTGGATGAGAAGACAGCGTCGAGTGTGTGTCCGGCGAGGTGGGTGGGGGTGGACACCAGTTGCTTGAGTCCCAGGTTGGTGAGGTTGTCGAGCAGGGTGCTGGTGTTGCGGTCGTTGTTGTTCTCCAGATGGAAGTTGAGGTCTCCCAGGAGGATGTAGTCAGCGGAGGGGAGGGCATGTGGGCTGACGAAGTCGGCGATGTCCTCGCTGAATTGTGTGCGTGGTCCAGGGGGTCGGTAGATCAGGGTGCCTCTGAGGGTGGTGTTCGGGTTGGTGTGGATCTGGAAATGCAGGTGTTCGGCGGTGGTCAGGGAGTTGTCGGTGCTGGTCGTGAGACGGATGGTGCTCCTGTGGATGATGGCGATGCCTCCTCCCATCTGGTTGGCGTTTCGGTCCCTCCGGACGATCTTGTAGCCCTCTGGGATGGCGATGGCGATGTCGGGAGCTGAAGAGGCGTTCATCCAGGTCTCCGTGAGGAAGGCAACGTCTGGAGCTGTGGTGTCGAGGAGGTTCCAGAGTTCGATGGCATGTCTGTGGATGGAGCGGGTGTTGAGCAGGATGCACTTGAGGTGCATTAAGTTAAAGCCATTCTGTTTGTAATGAGGTGGCTTTTTAGCTTTGCTTTTATTAGTGTTTTTTCAACTTTCATGTAAATAACATGCATCTGTATGCATATAAGTATATGTATGCATGCATTTATGTTTGTATTTATATAGATATACAGATGATATATGTTTATATATGTATGTATATATATATATTCACTGAAAAAACCATAGGCTATAGACCATATATAGTTAGGAATTAGCATTTACAAAACCTTGAAAATTCACTGAAAAAACCATAGGTTATAGACCATATATAGTTAGGAATTAGCATTTACAAAACCATATATAGTTAGGAATTCGCATTTACAAAACCTTATTTTACTCACACAAAACCATTGAAATTCCATATATAGTTAGTTGCACTAACTATATATCGCGCACCCGCAATCCACTGCTGATGATGTCACATATTACATCATTCATGACATGGTCAGTGACATCACTGATGACATCACTGATGACATCTCAAATGACATCACTGATGACATCACTGATGACAACATCCAGTGACTGTATGTTTCTGTAAAGTTAAAATATGTCTTACATATTGAAGAATGAGTGGATGTATAAGTGTCTGGATGAAGGATTTAGTAGGTGCATGACTGACTGTATGAGTGAGTGATTAAATGTGTCTCACTGAGTGCATGGGTTAGTGACTAAACTGTCTTAATTTGTGCATCATTATGTCTGTTGTTCTGTAAACTGTTGCATGTGTTGATAAGTAGCTATATGAGTAACTATATGGGTTATTGATTGGTTGCCCAAGTATTTGTATGGGAGACTGAGTGTGTGTGTGGGTGGCTGGGAGGTGTATGACTCTGTGCATAGATGTGTGAGCAGTTGATTCACTAGATGTATGGTTTCAAAAGTGCATGTGGAAACAGCTGTATGGGCGGTTGACTGTGTGCATGAGTGTATTGGTGAGTGAATGGATATCTCAGTGCTACATGTCAAAGTAAGTACATATGTAAAACACAGTACATGTGAAAGTTGACATATATAAATAACTGTGCATAAGAGCCAGTGAATGTGTGAGTGGCTGTATGGATCATTGTGAACTTGTATCAGGGATTGTATAAGAGAGTAAATATGTGTTAGTATATGTTTGAATAAGTAAATTTTGTATAACTGTATAGTTGAGGAAATGGAGGTGTGATTGATTCTTTGCATGACTGACTAGGTGTGTGAGTAACTCCATGGATGAGTGACAGTCTGTGAGTGTCTGTTTACACTGATTGTATCTAAGGTTATATTAGAGTCTGAAGAGGTTCATCGTATTATCACATGAATGATATCATCAGTGATGTGATCAGTAATGTCAAATGAGATGTCATTAGTGATGTCATCAGTGATGTCATTTGAGATGTCATCAGTGATGTCATTTGAGATGTCATCAGTGATGTCATCAGTGATGTCACTGACCATGTCATGAATGATGTAATATGTGACATCATCAGCAGTGGATTGCGGGTGCGCGATATATAGTTAGTGCAACTAACTATATATGGAATTTCAATGGTTTTGTGTGAGTAAAATAAGGTTTTGTAAATGCGAATTCCTAACTATATATGGTTTTGTAAATGCTAATTCCTAACTATATATGGTCTATAACCTATGGTTTTTTCAGTGAATATATATATATATATATATATATATATATATATATATATATATATATATTACCTACTGGCTATCGCCAGTAGGTATATATAGTTAGGATTATTTGTCTATGGAACTTTTGAAAATTCTATGTCTAATAACTTTGGCGTTTGTGGACGGAATCGGCTGAAATTTTCAGGAAAATGGCACATTTTGTTTCTGAGCAGCCCCCGAAAATTTGGGGGGGTTTCGTCAAGGGGGGGCCGAGAAAAAAGGGGGGTCCCAAAACGCGTTTTTCCCATGTTAATTTCCATAGGGCCTTTGGCCTCACTTTTAGCTCGAACGGCTGAATGGATTTGCACGAAACTTGGCAAAATTGTAGGGACTGTTAGCCCGATGTGCCTTTGCTAGGTCTCAATATATGTGCTCCAGTGGATTTTGAGAAATTAACGTTCAAAACAAGATATATATCTGTAACAGCGCTCCGGGCTGCGCTCCGGTCCGCTTACTTTTCGCGAAAGGGAACTTTGCGCGCAGAAAGCTGATTGGCTCTCCGGTGTCTGTCAACATTCTAAACAGTCCGGAGCGGCCGCCATCTTATCTCTCGGTAGGATCGAGAGAGAAGAAGAGGTGAAAAACGAAGGGGGAATTTAATGAAAGGGGGCAAGGTATACCTCTCTTGACCCCCTAGGAATGATGTTGGGGTTATTAAAGGGTCCCGTGGGGAAAATAAAAAAAAAATATTTTTCACGGTAGAAGCGCTTCCCGGGCCGCGAACTGGGCCGCAAACTGGTAGCGAAACGGGAATTCGCCATTTTGTGTTTCGTTTTAATTAAATTACTAGGTATAAGGGGGCGCGGGAGACGTATCCTGACCCCTTATGTTTTCTGAGGGTGGCTGAGGAGGCTCATATATGTTGATACATGTCTTCCAGCGGCTGTGTGTGAGCTTTTTTTTTATTTTTGCTGCGTGACATCTGTTAACGTTCGATTCGATGGAAATCAGGAAGTGTTGACCACCATTTTGTCACTGCGAGTAAATATTTTGTTATAAATGAATCCTTATTGATAAACATTGTCTGCGCCATCTTGCCTTTTTGTCCAATGCCACAATTTTGTCGTGCACGGCAGCCATTTTAGATGCCTTGACCAGACCCACTCTCTGCACGCCGTCGATTCTCAGCACGGTTCCCCACCCTCGCAAGCATCTCCCCCACGCACTGGTCACCCCCGCTCTCTCTCTCATGCATGGGCCATATACTTCCCCCCATCTGCGCTGCTCTTCCCTGAGAATCACACCCTGTGCCCGCCCGACACCTCCCTTTCACCCTATTCACTACCGCACCCTCTGACACTCCTCTTCCTCTGTGTCCGATTGTCCAGGCCGGACCCAGGCTATCACCTAGCCCTGCGGATGTAGTTTATGGCCCCAGCTGTAGAGAATCCAGACATACCAATCCTCCCGATTCAGGCGTGAGACTACTGATTTCAGTGCTAGTCTTCCGCCTCCCGATTCCTGCAAGGAAAAACCCGGGGGCATATTACCAACAACTAGCGATAATTTTTGTCTCTAACTTGTTTAGAGACAAAAATTATCGCCGCACATCGGCGAATTTTATCGCAGATAAACCTTGCTATTAGCAAGGTTTATCTCAAATGCGATAAAAAACGGCCGCAATGCATAAATATCGCTGAAAAGTCAGCGATATTCATGCATTATCCAGCAAATGCTCTTAGCCATGTTATCCACCTTCCATTGGATAACATGGCTAAAAACTGCTCAGGGCAGGTGTTAGCTTTTGGAGATATTCGCGCTTAGCGCGAATATCTCCAAAAGTTGGTAATAGGAGATAGCGATGGTTAGGGACTGTTTCCAGTCGCTAACATCTTGGCACGCCCACTTTGCATGTCATTAGTGATAAATATCACTGACATGCAAAGCGGGGCCCAAGATGGTCGCTATCTCCTTTTAGCTGTCACTAACTGGTGTTAGCGACAGCTTGGTAATAGGGAGATAATTTTATCTCCTTTTTTTTGGCTTTTAAAGCCAAAAAAGCGGAAATAAACCCCCTTGATAATATGCCCCACGATTCCTCGGGGGTTTCAGCTGACAGGGCTTGGTATTGTGTTACGTGCTAATTCTTCCAGGAAACGTCAGAGGGTCGATGCAGGGGTTCAAGAAGGGGTGATAAACCATTTGAGCCTCATGAACAAGCGCATGGTCTTTTAAAGATTTGTGAAGTACTCGGGGCGGCGGTGTGTGTGTGCCCTCTTTCAGGAGCGGGCGGGGGGGCACTGCCAGCAACTTGCCAGGCCAGGCAGTGTTCAACACGTGCATCACCCTTTCTCTGCCTGCTATTGCGCTCCATGCTTCGGAAAGGTAAGAAAAAGAACGTGCATTTGAGTTTGAAATGTCCGATCCTGTAGCAGTACACTTGCAAAGCCCACACATGACAATAACCCGATTCAAGGCCCCATTCACCCGATTTTTAAAAAAAATATAGTACTCCAAGAAAGTTGGATTATAAAACTTTATTAACTTTTAAATATAACGAACGCAACAAAAACTGTAAATATATTTAAACATTTTTTGATAAAAAAAAACAACAATGGTCAGAAGCTGTCTTTTGTGCGAATAGTCCCAAGGCAGCACAACGTGCTGAGTTGTGGAAGGCACCCAGGTGAGAACCATCCCTTCTTTAAACCCCATGGTGACCAACTATAGTTTCAATGAGTGCTATGTCCCAGGTTTTACATAAAGTAGTGTTTACCTAGAGTGGTGCTGTGTAGGACACTCTGAATGGAAATTAACCAGAACTATAACGATAACAACAACAACAACAATAATATAACTTTTATGCCCAAATTACGCAAACATTTAGCTAATCTGCTAAAGGGGGGAGTCGCCATTTCTTTACAATAATCAATAATGAAAAATCAACATCAATAGGGTTGTCCGTATTCCCGATGCAGCACTATAGTGCAACATACACAGCACCTGGGGTGTCAAGAGTGAACAGGTCCTAGCTGCTTAACCAATGACTGACAAATGCTATATTAAACACTTACTATGTATAATACTTGCGTTCACAATAGTTTTACTTTACAAAACAGAACAAAAGATGTCCCCTGTAAGTAAACCCATATTAGCTGTTTCAGTTATTGAACATCCTAAGGTTTTATGACATGGGGAACAGTGGTGATATCCTGGGCCACCCATCCGTAGCCTCTCTAATCTCCATTACAATGTGTTTCTTGCTAAAATTAACTAGAACTATAACCATAACAACAACAACAACAATAATATAACTTTAACGTCCAAATTACGCAAAGATTTAGCTAATCTGGTAAAGGGGGGGAGTCGCCATTTCTTTGGATAATTTATTCATCCATCCGTAACCTCTCTAATCTCCATTACAATATGTTTCTTGCTGTCGCTAGCTGATGAAAAAACTAAAGTGATAACTTCCTCATCCTTATTTTGTCTTTCTTTGTTCCTTAAGATGTTATCTGTGTCAACCTCTTCCGAGAATGCTGATGCGTTAGGGATTTCCTTGTGTTTCTTAATAGCACTGGTGTCTGCACACTTCTTTGTCAATTCTGTGAACATGATAACTGCTTCATAAACAGACGATATCCTTGTTAAGTCATTAGTGTTAAGTGTGTCTGAAACTACAGTGCCCTTCTGTTTTTCTTTCTTCAGGCTCTACAGAGTTTTGTGTGTTGTTCTTTTGAGCGACAATTATTCCAGAGGTTTCAGGTTCACTTGTTTTGTCCTGCAGTGAGTTAACAGCTTTAGAGACTTCATGTTTATTTGCTATGTCCTGCTGTGCGTCAACTGCTTCAGAGACGTCAGCCTCATTTGTTATGTTTGACTAGATCATGGACCTGCCCGGCCGCGCCCAAAATGGCGTCGGTGTAAATGGGACTCGTAACTGCTTGTTGTGTACTGGTTGCCCAACCTTGATATCACGAGATACGTATGCAGTTTTGAAGCACATGGCGGAGGCTCGTCTGCTGTAGTGGGGCGCCCCTTTATCGTTTCAGTCGCCATTCCGCCCGCTTTTGCTACACTGTGCCTTTTCCGCCATTCAGCTGTTTACCGCCCGCTCTTACGGCTACAGCGTCTCGCTCACCATGTAGTTGAGTTGCTCCCACTCTTGCGGTGCAGCGATAGGCGGCTGCCACAGGACTCTTAAAATGGCGGCCGGCTCTTCGGATTTGGGCCTGGTCCAGTAAAATGGCCCTGGGACACCTTGGAACTCGGACGCTTGTCTGCCAGGGCTTGGGTCCCATTCTCGAAAGCGTCCCCTCAGCCTTGAAGATTGTGCAAAAGTCTTGGGGGCCCTCGACTCCCGCAGGCTTCCGGTGGGGAGCGGCTGCCATGATTGCTTGCGGAATGGCCACGACGGAGCTACGAGATGGTGGTGCTCTCATGGTGACGCCAGCTTCAGTCTGAAACATCCAGAAACAAGGTGGGGCTTTCATCGTTTGGGAAAAAAAATGTTTTAATCCAATGAAAAGTGTTATTTTTAGGTCACATGACCTAGTCTTACATCATTAGGAAAACAAAAGTAAAATGAACCAATGAAAAGTTTTATTAACAAGTCACATGACCTGTTATGCTTACGTTACGCGCTGCGCGGCGCGCTCTGGATCGTTTCCGGGAAGCTGCGCCTTGCGCACCGGAGCACTTCCGGGTGCGCTAACGCGGCGCGTCATATGACGCATTACGCGACAACGCAGGTCCGGAATATAGTCAAAATGTCTTCACCAACCAGCGGTCGGAATACAACCGCTTTTAGCAGTCCAAAAAGTTCTGTTAAATCTTAAGAGCGGGAAAATCTGAAACCATCGTTCTACAAACTCTCAACGCTTGCTATCAGTGCATGAGTTTCATGCTCGATCGATTGAGCTAGCCGATCGGGCAACAAAAAGTATAAAATAGTTATGTAAATAGTTATTTAATAAAATGTTTACCCTGTTTCTTTGCTGGTGTGTTGTCTATATTTATAATATTTGCATAGGGTTTGTCGTTATTTTGGGTGGGGTGGGTGACGGAGCCGAGCTGTCTTGCAGCCCTCATGGTGTGGAGCTCAGTTCATTTCACTATTTTCGTATTTCTCATGAAGGGTTGTTCCTAATGTGTGTATTTTAGCGAGGTCAAAAAGAGATCCAATTAGTGGTCTACTGATTTTGCACGATTACTTTTATTTTTTTACACGATTTTTCACTATCTGCAAAGACTAAACAGAGTATTGCGACTTTGTGCTTGTTTGTAAATAGAGAATGATCCAAAGAGAACCAATTCTAAAACAGTAAATGCTTGGATAACAATCAATCAAATGGAGAGACAAGCAGGTACGACGGATTACAACGGGGGTAAAGGTCTGCGTTAACTACCCTTCACTATCTGCAAAGAGAGAGTACTACTGAGAGAAAAGAGGGGAGTGGGGGGGGGAAGCGTTCAAAGCACATGAGCGTGCAAAAACACGAAAACGTTTTTACCTATCACGTACTTGACATTTGACAGCTTTTGATATTTGCTATTAAAAAACCATTGAAATTCACAGAAAAAAGGTTATAGTCCATATATAGTTAGGAATTTGCATTTACAAAACCTTGAAAATTCAATGAAAAAACCATTGGTTATAGAACATATATAGTTAGGAATTTGCATTTACAAAACCTTATTTTACTCGCATAAAACCATTGAAATTCCATATATAGTCAGATGCGCTAACTATATATCGCGCACCCGCAATCCACTGCTGATGATGTCACATATTACATCATTCATGACATGGTTAGTGACATCACTGATGACATCACTGATGACATCTCAAATGACATCACTGATAAAATCACTGATAACATCTCATTTGACATGACTGATCACATCACTGATGATATCATTCATGTGATAATACCATGAACCTCTTCAGACTCTAATATAACCTTAGATACAATCAGTGTAAACAGACAGTCACAGACTGTCAATCATCCATGAGTTACTCACACACCTAGTCAGTTATGCCAAAAATCAATCACACCTCCATTTTCTCAACTATACAGTTATACACACCTTACTTATTCAAACATATACTAACACATATTTACTTTACTCTCTTATACAATCCCTGATACATGTTCACAATGATCCATACAGCCACTCACACATTCACTGGCTCCTATGCACAGTTATTTATAGATGTCAACTCTCACATGTACTGTGTTTTACATATGTACTTACTTTGACATGTAGCACTGAGATATCCATTCACTCACTAATACACTCATGCACAGTCAACCGCCCATACAGCTGTTTCCACATGCACTTTTGAATCCATACATATAGTGAATCAACTACTCACACATCTATGTACAGAGTCACACACCTCCCAGCCACCCATACACACACACTCAGTTTCCCATACAAATACTTGGACAACCAATGAATAACCCATACAGTTACTCATATAGCTACTGATCAACATATGCAGCAGTTTGTAGAACAACAGATATAATGATGCACAAATTAAAACAGTTTAGTCACTAACCCATGCACTCAGTGAGACACATTTAATCACTCACTCATACAGTCAGTCATGCACCTACTAAATCCTTCATCCAGACACTTATACATCCACTCATTCTTCAATATGTAAGACATATTTTAACTTTACAGAAACATACAGTCACTGGATGTTGTCATCAGTGATGTCATCAGTGATGTCACTAACCATGTCATGAATGATGTAATATGTGACATCATCAGCAGTGGATTGCGGGTGCGCGATATATAGTTAGCGCATCTAACTATATATGGAATTTCAATGGTTTTATGCGAGTAAAATAAGGTTTTGTAAATGCAAATTCCTAACTATATATGTTCTATAACCAATGGTTTTTTCATTGAATTTTCAAGGTTTTGTAAATGCAAATTCCTAACTATATATGGACTATAACCTATGGTTTTTTCTGTGAATATATATATATATATATACAAATGTGTGTGTTTACAATAACATTTATTGCACAGTTGTTATTCCAGTACTGGTTATATGTGCTGCGACAACTGTTGGAGAGTAGCAGAGAATTATGGCCAGCAGTGCGGTTAAATAAAAAGGCATTGGAAAGTTCTACCATTCTGCAATTGTAATGAACACATACATGAAATACAGAATGCATTAAGATAAAGCCTATACCCCTATGATGCCTAACTAGATGTACCTAAGTGTACCTAGCATGTGTGTAGGTCTTAGAAGGCCAAGAATCCCCCTAGGATTTAGTCTAACCCCATTACCTTAGTGGGACTTCATCCTGATCTCGAGCTGGACACCCACAGATGGGTGATGGACCTCTGCCAGCTGGAGCTGTGGCATGACGCAGGTTGCAGCGCCTCCGGCATGGAAGTCTGGGTTTCATCTCTTTTGCTTGGGCAAAGGGAGGTATATTTATACCGGGTATGCACCTTGCAATGTTTGTATTGACGTCTTACATATTTAATGAGTTCTTGGAGGCTAGGGAAAATCCCAAGAGCTAAGGGTCTGTTTCTAAGAATTCATTGTGACTTTAGGTTAGTCACTGTTGGACATGGAGATGACGTATTTAGGATGGACCATCTTCTGTACCCAGAGCACACGTCAGATAAGGGACAGCCTCTATTTGCTCGTTATTGTAAAGGGAGGGCTGATCTAGGTCAAAGGGCCTTAACTGGGTGAAAGGGCTTGCCCTAGCTTTGACACTAAGGATTTGTGCCTCTGAGACAGAGTACCTATGTTAGGGCCGCAATTTTGTATATAACACTCTCACTATTCAGGTAATGGGGTTCATCTAAATCCTAGTGGGATTCATGGCTCTTAGACTCTTAGGCTTATGTTCTTTTGCACCTACTCAGATGCCAGGTACACTTGGGTACATCTAGACCGGCATCTTAGGAGTATGCACTATCTTTTATAAATGAATTTTATGTTCATGTATATGTTCATGACTATTGCAAAATGGTAGAACTGTACTAGCACAATTGTAGCAGCGCATTTATTTTACATGAGAAGAACAATGGTACAATACATTCTTATTGTAAACACGCCCAACTGTTTCTTCTGTGTATCTCTCTGGGAGAAAACAAGCAAGCACGAGTGACAGGGTGAAAAGTAGTTTGAGTGTTCTGAGGTTGACAATAACTAATCTCTCTGATAAAAGGAGAATCTAGTGGCACTGTGAGCTAGTTAATGCACAAAATAGGTTAACATACTTGGCGGGGGTGCGCAGAGTTAGTTTGCCACCAGACCCACAGTATATGTTATCCACAAACAGCGCAGGTCCTGCATGAAGGGGACTTTAGGAACTACACTACAGCAGGACGTGTTCGCTCATCAGCATTTCAGTGTAAACATCAGAACAGCCCCGGGAGCTGTGGAAGCTTTTCCTCAATACCTGAGGCTGTTTAGCTTGAACCAGAGAGATTTCCAGTGCCATGTCTTCAGACGTGTGGGAGTCGCCAGACACACAAGCACTTTTGCATTGTACTGTTCCTGCGCATCTGATGCATCTTACAGGATATATATAAAAATAACATCTCCTATCTGGGTTTGGACCCTTGTCAAAAAGGATCTTCTGCCATGACATCACACTCTCTACTAACCATTCTAATAATATATCCCTCTGGCTAAATGCCTTTTTATTATAGAGGTGGTGCTTAAGTCCTTTTTCTATTTCCACTATTCTTTTCTATTAGATGACACAAATTCACAGATGCTTTTCCTTTACATGCCACAAATTCACAGTTTCATTCAATTCTTTACAAACAAAAAGCTTTACCTCTCTTTCAGAGGCCGCTAGCATTTTTTTTCTTCCACAATCTCTCATTCATCAAATTATGGGATTTACTTTACAGCAAACCTTTGTCACCCTCCCAAATGCCACAACATGTCAATAATTTCTGACATGCACTTGCCTGAATACATGGGCTAAAATGTCCCATACACGGCAAGGGGGTGATTTTTAATGGAACCTCTTTCATTTGGGAAAAAATGAATGAAAAACAATAAAAAAGCAAATCTGGGGTTGGAACCCTTGTTAAAAGCTTTTGTAGACCCCACTATACAAGGTGTTTCTAACCACTTCATTGTGAGCTATAGAAACCTTCAGAGTAGCTTCAGTCTTGAGTTCATTTTTGACTAAGAACTGCAATAAATCAGTGCTGCATTTTCCTTTTAAAGTTAAGGAAAGGCTATGTTTATATTACATTATTATCAGACTGCAAATAGCAGGGTCTGAAATGAGCAGCACAGTCAGATTTATGACCAATGTCACTTTCCGAATCTAAGCACTGAGATATTTAAATCTTAAATAAATGTCATTGGAGCATGACAACAAAATTATGTTTCTGAATGTTTTTGAAGAAATAAATTAATGATTAAGTTTTACCTCTTCATTTGGAAGTTTTCCCTTTTCAAAGTGCCACATCTGCAAACAGCAGGCATCTTGCTCACAGTGGCTGGTAGACACAGTACCATATATGTAATTGAAAAATGTAGTCATTTACTTATAAATGGAGGAAATTTAAAGTGCAGAAAAATTTCACATCAAGTGCAGAAGAATGCTGAGTGCTCCTTATGATGAACATTACTGGGGAGAAAGCCGAACTGTGCCGCATTTTTACCTTGGGCAACGCCGCAATCAGGAACCTTCAGGTACCTCAGCCCACTGCATTGGGGCATCGCCGCCACCGCCAGGAGTCACTGGGTGTTGAAGCTGCGCCGCCGCCCCGGGACTACAATTCCTGTTTGCCTTAGCGGCGGCGCACTCGATTGACGCCGCGCCACAGCCAGGAGGTGCATAAAATCACAGCAGAGACCGGCGGAGCGGGGGAGAAAGCCTAACTGTGCCGCATTTTTACCTTGGGCAACGCCGTAATCAGGAACCTTCAGGTACCTCAGCACTCTGCATTGGGGCAACGCCACCACCGGCAGGAGTCACTGGGTGTTGAAGCTGCGCTGCGCTCGATTGATGCCGTGCCAGCGCCAGGAGGGGCATAAAATCACAGCAGAGACCCGCTTTGCGGGACGCGTGCGCAACGAGCCGGGTGAAGCCCGGGCCAAAGTCTGGCCCGTTTAATCCCGTTCAAGACCGGATAAGGACGGGACAGTCCAGCCCTCTAACACCTACAAAATCACTAAAAAGGTCAGTGAAACCCTGTCTCTTCAGCCTGTCTGCCTGATTTTCTGTAGGACACATATCGCCGTAAAACAGTAGACAATTTTCTGATAAGAGTGTCAAGCGCTTTGGCTAAAGATATTGAGCTGACCGAAAAGAGACTATCTCTTGACATTCTATTAGACAAGCGATCATCAATGGGAAGTCTGGCAAGGGCAAGATCTCCAGCTGCCCAAGTGACTGACCTCCAGGATACACTGATTTCTAGTGAAGGAGGTGATGGAAGCTGCATTTTACAGCTAACAGAGTGCATCGCACCCTCGGACACAGCTGTAAATGCTGTAACAACTGGGCCAACTTGGAGCAACCATTCCAAGAGGCACCCATCACCTAATGTAAAGACCAGATCAGCCAGAAGTGCCGAAACAGGGGTGGCACAGATGTTGCAGAGCCTATCATCATTAAAAAGGAAACGCACAGAGGTGCAAACACAAGTAATAGGGAGCCCAAAGAGAATTTCATAGCTAGCTCCTCATTATGCCCGCAAAATTTGGAACCGGCAAACGAAGGAGCTAATGATTTCCAAAACAAAGAGGGAGAAGCAGCGGGTGAGCCAGACTCTTCTTTTTGGAAAAGATTGGAGAGTATTGTTAAAAGGACAGTTCCCCCGATACATGATAGACTGGACCGGATTGAATCGAGACTGGTGTGCATGGAACTTTTGCTTGCATCAGCGCAAACAAGGGAAAAGCAAGGCGGTGATTTACACTGTACAGAGCCAAAAGGGGCAGGGCAAAGTACTGAGCGCACTAACACTAACTCTAATGTCCCATTAAATCTTGATGTTCCGTCAATTGGCAGTCATATTTCTGCAGTAAATAATCTCTCAATAGCCAGTGTTACGGGCCCGCGGATTAACCCAGTAGGGGCTCCTCAACCTGAACAAATAGGCAGGGAAGGAACGGGGGGTGAGTAACTTTGTAGCACAACCCCAACCGGTGCCAAAACCACTAATAACCCGTACTGCACCCAACTCGCAAACAATAGACCTCCCTCCAGCCTCAGCCCCCTATGTGGTAATACTAGCTGGGGTGCCACTGTTAGAACAGGGAAAGAGGGAAACATATATGGAGCTAAAAAACAAATGTACCTATTGGTTTAACGCAAATCTGCCTTTACCAGTCCATATATGTGCAGAGATACTGCTGGTCAGAAGAGTTCATTGGGTGGGCACGCAGGCAAAGTCAGTAGAGGGGATTGTATTATCATCCATTTTAGGGACACAAGATGTGTTGAATATATCTGTAACTGGGCACAAAAAGATCTTAGGTTCCGAATCCAAGCCCTCCCTCTTATGTACTTCTATGCACCAGTGCAGACCTCACAATGGGGAAATGCAACAGAAAGTGAGGTACTGAATCATTACACCCCACGGAATATAAGGTTACAAAATAGGTTTGATGCCCTGTCCGGTCTGTCGGACTGTGATTGACTGCAAACCCACAAAGGCGGCAACGGGGTGGGTATTGTCTCATCAGAATCAATACCCATAGTGGTACCAGCCAGAGGTTCTCATCCAGTCAAAGGAGTAGTAAAGTTAAGTGAGTGGAATACCCTCGAACAAGTGTCCTGGAATGTGGCGGGACTTTCAGGCAAATTTGAAAATAATGAATGGTTGGAATATGTAAACAGATACAATGTAATTTGTGCCCAAGAGACTTGGGAAGTGAGTCCAACTAACTTTAATCTGGAGGGCTATAAATTGTTTGGTATCCCAGCAGCCAGATCCAGAGCAGGGAGAGCGAGAGGTGGTCTTCTCCTGTGGGTCCGTCTAACGGTAGAAGGTGCGTGGAAGGATCTCAACTGGAAGTCAGACTGTATGTTGGCAGTACAGCTGAAAACAAGGGATCTTAATCTAATTATTGTGAATTTTTACAGTGCAGGGGCGTCCAGATTGGAAGAGTTAGAAGATCGGCTAGGCACACAGATAGAGAAGTTGAAAGATGTCCTAGCCCCACAAATTTTATTTGCAGTGGATTTTAACTGCCATCTATGTCCACATTTGATACCCTTTACAGATAACTGGTCTTCCTGTAACATGGAGGTGGGTGCCCATTTCGACCACACAATAGAGGGGGTCAAATTTATTACAATGATGACAAACTTTGATTTGGTACACTCAATGGACCTCATACCTCTTAACACAGAAAGTGGGGTTAACCCCACCTTTATGGGAAGAGGGTGTAGCTCTTACATTGACTTTGTAATTGTGTCTCACTCAATAAAACAAAGAATGTTAGAATTCAATATTGAGTGTAGTGGTTTTAGTGACCATAACCCCCTCACTGTGACAATGGTAATGTCGCGGTGAACAGAGAAATAAAGAGGAGAGTAACAGATGTCAGGGAGACGGTCACTGACCAGGGCAGACGTTTAAAATGTGCAAAACTGGATGGGGAAATCTTTTATAACTCACCAGTGGTAAAGGGAACAAAGTATTTGGAAGTGTGCTTTAATTTGTGAATAGTGAGCCTCCGCTGGTTGAGGTCATTGAGGGTATAGGACGATTTAGATAGCCTATTGCATGTGATGGGGAATGGCAAGGCATCAATTAAGCCTAAATGGTTTGACAAAGGATGCTCTTTAGCCCAGAGTAAGCTTAGAGCTGTACTAAAACTAAAACCTAGAGATGGCTTAAAGATCATCCGCTGCAGACTACAATATAAACAAGAAGTTAGGCGTCGAAAAAAAGCCCTCCAAACTAAGACGTGGGAAGATCTACGTGAGGCAGCGGAAAAAAGGGATCTTTCTGGGTTTTGGTCAATAATTAATAGACCCTGCTTCCAAGAAGGGAACAGCCCTAGTATAGCGTCAACTGTATTGCCCGAGCAATGGGTAGAGCATTTTGGTAGCCTATACAACAGAGGCACCCTGATGGAAGGAGAGCAGGATGCCCATAGGGAGATGAGGGCAGAGACGAATACTTTTACAGGGCAGAGATGAATACTTTTACCCTTAAAGAGATTGAGGGGGGTATTAAGGGCCTTGCCCAGATGGGATCGCGCCGGACCTCTTTTTAAGCAGGATAGAATTATGGGGCCCGGTATTGACAAGAGTAATTAATGCTGCTATAGCCTCAGGTCTACCCCGCTCATGGTCGACTGCCATAATAGTCCCAATTTTTAAGAAAGGTTGTAGGGATAACCCTCAATGTTATAGGCCCATTTTCTTGATAGACGTAACAGCCAAGGTAATGGGTAGGGCTATCCTGAACCGTCTCATGAGTTGGGAAGAAGAAAACTGTATTTTAACAGAAATACAGTATGGTTTTCGGGCCGGCAGATCCACGACAGACCAGTGCTTAAATTTATATTTATTGGTCACAAAGTACACAGTGGCCAGCAATGAGAAAATATATTTAGCCTTTATGGATCTGACTGCGGTATTCGATTGTGTAAATCGATCGAAGCTGTGGGCTATATTGTCGGATCTTGGTGTTGATGCCGGTCTCATTCACATCCACTGCAAAAGTGAGGTACAACCTGGAGGGAGGTCTGACGGAGCCTTTCAAATGTATGAGTTGGGTTAGGCGAGGATGTATATTAGCACCCTTTCTTTTTTCCATTTATATTAACAGGCTTGAAAGTTTTTTAATTAATCTGAAAGTGGACTCCCCCGGAATAGGAAACAGACCAGTGCCTGTCCTGCTTTACGCAGACGATGCAGTCCTGTAGGCGCGTACGCCACTGGGTCTGCAGCGTCTGAGTGATGGGTTCGTTGAGTTCATGAATAGTTTAGATCTATCTGCAAACATGACGAAATCATATGTCATGGAGGTGGGCCCAAAACATAATGGGAAAGATTTTAACTACAGAATAGGCTCTACAAGTCTGGCAAAAGTCCAGACTTTTTTATATTTGGGCATTTTATTTGACAGGAATCTGACTTTTAAACCTTTCATTGAGGGGCACAGCTAGTTCTGGAGCGATCATGAATTTTGGTCGCTGATTGGGCCCTTGGTCACCCGAACACATGATGACTATGTACAACTTAGTCTCTGTTGCTAAAGCTGTATATGGGGCTGACCTGTGGGGGATGGTGAATGTAGACAAATTGCAAATATAGGAAAACAAACATTTGAGGAGGCTTTTAAAAGTTCCTCAATGCGTATCATCCTACATAGTACATGAGGAACTAGGCTGTAAGTATTTGGAAGACAGAGCAAGAGATAGGGCCTTGGTGGCCTGGTTAAAATGATGGGTTAACCAGGAAGCAAACTTAACCCAGCAAATAAATCTAGATTGCATGGGCTGGTTGAAATACGTGAAAGGGGGCCTTGATGGTATTGGTTGTGGAAACCTGTTTTCAAACCCACAAAGTATCATCAAACAGGATCAAGCAAGAGGGATTGAGAAACTTGTCAAACACAAAGCTATCATACGGGAAGCTCACGCAAATAACATGCAGACCATTCAGGCGTATGCGAGAGTAAGATCCTGTAGTGGGCTAGAGCCCTATCTTGCCCTTGTATATAATCCACATGATAGGTTTTTATTAACGCGTTTTAGACTCAACTTATTTTACCATTTACTAGTTGACCCTGTGGGCTTCACTGACTTAGTTGAGACAAAGGGTCCCTGCGGCTGCGATCGCCGATCTCCGCAGGACACCCTTCATTTTGTATTACTATGGCCATTTTACTTAATGCCCAGGCGCCGTTTTTTAATTGATCTTTTAAAGAAGGATAATTTTAACTCAGCAAGAGATGCCCTTGGTTTTTAAAAAATGTCTAGAGATCCCCTGACCTTTTTTGTGTAAAAAGAAATGTAAGAACCTTAGTTGGTTTAAGGTCCACTATGGGAACATGATAATTGTTATTGTATCGAGAAGTGAGAAAACAGTCTTTTTAATTCCCCCCATTTCTGTGAATTGACTGACTAAGTGTGTTGTCTTTTAAAGAAATGTTTGTATATTTTAAAAGCTGTACTTTTATGGTGTTATCTAAATGCCGAATAAAGATTATTTACTGACTGACTTTCTGACTGATGAACATTACTGCAGAACAATTTTCTGCACTTTAAATTTCTCACATTTGAAATAAAAATGTTTGTGGTGTACATATTCTTGTCATGACACAGAAACTGAATATGAGAATGGAAAAATACAAATAAAATGCATATGCACCTTGCGCATATTATAGAAACATTAAGGATCAGTGAGAAAAATGTAAAGTACAAGCACTGTAAAAGAGTGATTAAAGTGTAGCAAAAGAAGAATACAATATATTGTGTGATTAACTTGCTAAACAGTTGAATTTGTTGAAGATTCTAAACCATGTTCAAATAAAAACTCATACATATGTAGTTCCTGCAAACATGCAATTAATGCAGAATTAATATATTTCAACTAAACATTGATGCGTAATTGAATTTCATTTGCGATGGTGTGGATTCTTACGATAACTACGAATATACGATGCTTAAGAAGCTGTCTTTTGTTCTCATTGTAATTGTATGAGTGACTTTGGAAAGTTGGTGTAAAAACGTCGTTCAATGAGGTAGAAAGCTGAGTATCTCCATAAACAATCTTTTTAATAATAGCGAGTTAGATTTCTTAAAACAAGACATTTATCTGAAAGTATAATTATAAGTTGCATGTATACACTTTGAAAACGTGGTAGTAGGTCACATATTCACTTGAATCCATTAAATAATTTATTACACTTGTGTCATGATTAAATCAGTCCTACCACTTTGACATCCCACTCAAGCTTCCTTGACTCTGTTCAGATTTCTGGATATCTCCCGGTATCCCAGTTAGTAATGGTACAAGATTGGAGTGCATTTGCTGTGTCTAGAATGGCCCCAAAGGGCACTCGTTGCTAAAGACTCTTGCCTATGCATATTGTCTCTTTTCTAAAACAGGTGCACGTTACATGCATACAATATCATGCACCACTGCACGCCTTGACGCCCTTTGGGCTAAGTAGCGTAATATAAGATGGATTTCATTCATTCAATCACTTAACTAACTGGTTAGCATTCTCATTGAGTTACTGTCACGCGGCCACATCTGTAGCATCATCGCAGCTGCCATCTTGGAACCGGGTTGGCATTCTAGTTTATTTACATTCACGCGGCTGCGCCGTTGCTACGGATGCAGCATTGCTATTAGTAGCTGATCCTGCTTGCAGCCCAGCGTTTGTGATTAGCGCCAAACCTCGATCCTGAAGGGTTCAGATGGAGGTCGTCGGGCTGAGCCTTAACTTGACTTTATTCTTAAGGTTGAGAAAGAATCTTACTTCAGCTCACTCATGTAACATTCTTGTACTTTCCCAGGACATTTAAACAAAAATGAGAGGCAACAAAAAACAACATGTTTACAGGGAAACTTATTCCAAAAAGCAACAAAGACAGGACTACTAGGCCTTTGTTATTTGTTTTTTTTCATTTAGTCCGAGGTGGAAATTGTAGGAGAACCGAGGGATGAGAATGGAGAGAGAAATAGTTCTCACCTGGGAAGCACAGGAGAAGAGGCTAGCTAGGCCCACGGGTTCTATATGCTTAGAAGTCCGAACTAGAGCGAGAAGTGAGATCAGGAATGGGAACATCACCAAATCATCAGTGGAGAGGGGCTGACCAAGAAATAAGAGATCACGGTAGCCTAGCCCAAACTCAATTAATGCATAGGAGAAGCAAAATGGCACCTCTACATGTGCATGATGACGGCAGTGACGATGACGTGTGCCACTCACTCAGAATGCGCCGGGCAAATAAACTGACTCCATGAGAGATAGTGTTGATAGAAGGTGAGGACTTTGTGCAACCATTCTGTCACCTGCTAGCCCGCTGGACCAAAAAGGAGGGCCAGTACAACAGGACCTGGTGGGAGTATGGATACTTCGTACCAGAGGACATAGCCATCACGAAAGACTGCCTCTGGCACGCAGAGGGTGATTTATAATGGAACTTCCCCTACACGCAGAGATGCCTGAGAAGATGAAAGCACTACTTTTGTGAAAAGCGAGCACAAAGGCTCCAATCCAAAATAAGCCCGCTGTTACAGAAGAGTATGTCATGGACCATCTATGTGCCATGAGCTCAGATGAACAAGGAAGGGCTCGCGACCAAACTACCCCCATTGATGAACAGGGAGGGAAAATGGATCTCATGTTTTGAGAAAAACACAGTGGGGATAAACCTAGCAATAAGCAATGTCAAGTGTCTGCTCAGCAGACTAATTGTAGAACAGACTAACAGAGTGTTTACCTGAGCCTGCATCCCAGTAATCACACTGACCAACACCAAGCATGACGGAGCCGCATTCAATTCATTTAGACACTAGATACGAACGACCCTCAGGGAAATATTCCCTGATTGCCAAGGCGTAGGAGGATTGATGGCAGAAAGCATGAAGCCTGGGTAAACTGTGGCCAACTTTCTAGAGAGAATCGGGAACAAAGGGCACAGGAGACAGGGCAGACATGGACCAAAACAAGCTTCCAGGTCGCATTCTTACACAACATCCTGAAAGAGGCACTGGGGGCCAAAATAAGTAGTTGTCGAGAAAGCATAGTATGATTAGACACCAAACCTTGGTAGGAAAAGCAGGCTCACATATTGCAATACTACAAAATGAAGCAGGTAAAGGACAGGGTAAAGAAGGCACCGCCTAGCTGTTCCAACATATATTTTTTTTAAAATGCTGCATTGGCCACAAGCATTTAAATAGCACTAGTCTTAAAAGGAGATCTGCCTCCAAACCCCTGAGACTTTCAACCCAGACGTAATGGTAGAGGTGAGTGTCTGGCTGCATCAAGACCCCCGAGAGTGCTACTACTGTCACTGAACTGACCACATGGCTGACCCAGGCTTCCTAAAAGCTTATCATAAGGAAAGATCAATAAGCCTGGGCCAGGCCCCGCAAAATCCCCATCCAAAAAACCAAGTTCAGTCACAACAGATTAAGCCACAAGGACATCAGACAGCAAACATACTACTGCAACCACAGTAAGGAGGGAACCAAGCACAGCAAGGACAGGGCCGAAGCCATGAGAGGGAGGGGTGACTGTCTGGGGAGACAATACCTTTACACAATCACCCAATCCAAATGCGCAGAAAGCCTAAAACGTGTCATTAATACACATCTGCTCAATACCTACTTCAGAAAACTCAGCTCAAAAATAAAGACAAGTGACACAGTTTTAGGAGAAAACTCAAGCTTTTACTCTCGTTAAGGCACATTTTTGGGCTGCTGTATGTCCTGTCGATCAGGAATCTACGCTAACTCCACCATTTTGGTGCCTGCTGGGCCCTAGGCCCCTTCTAGTGCTTGTCCCTAAGGGCAGGTCTGCCTAGTCATGTCCTTGGAGGAAAGCAGCCTGACGAGGGAGCAGGACGGCCTGAACGATGCATAAAAACAGACACCCAGGATATATTTCTTGGCCTATTAGAACAAACCCCACCACTAATAATATTTTTGTAATAGTGAAATACTGGCCACCAAAACTGCATTTGCTGAAGCAAAACCTTCATGCGCAGCTATCACTTAAGCTATCTTGCAATCTTAGTTAGGTACTCGTCGATCCCCAACCCCTGGGACAGTTCAAAAGGGAATATTGTGTTTACTCAAGTGGTGGGAATATTTAGAAGGTAAGCCTTTTGGCAAAGCTGTGTCATCTTTTTTGCATTAATGGCAGCCAAGATATCACATCTGTTCTCGTTTTAGAACGAGTCATTTCAGAAACACTAGCAGTCACAACTGCAGGTTTGGCATCTTCATCTGCAAGAGAATTCCCTACAGTGTGCGCTCCCACACACTGATGATTCATGGTATGCATAGCATGAGGACTGTACACACTGATATATGTCACACACTATAAGTGTGGGGAATTATAGATCTGCATGTTCGAGAGCAAGAAACAAAGCTTAAAGTTCAGCCAATTGTGCAGTGCAGTCCCCAAGGGACTGCATGCGAGTTTTGTGTGGTTAGAAGATTGATTTCAGCAAAACATCAACAACAGTGGAGCATTCCGCTGAATATTGCTATTTAGAAACTACAGCAAATTGGGCTTAACCATCAACATAAACAATATATTTGTATTGTTCAAAGGCAAAACAGAAGAGGGCGTGGCTTAGAATTCTTAGATCTGTAAATACGGGTCAAAGACAAAGTCTACATCAATAATGACGTTATTATTATTATTATTATTATTATTATTATTATTATTATTATTATTATTATTATCCAAGGCTAGCACAGGAGTAACAGCATTGACGCGTTTCCCTTGTGCAAGTGGCTGTTTAAAGGATAGCCTTCTGCACTGCTGTCATAACTTTTTCAGTGAAGACAAAACACATTTCCACATTGGAATATAAATCTGATTCATAAGGCATCAGCACTGTTTCACCTTCATTAAAAGTGATATAAGTAAATCCAATTTCATCCGGTAAAACACAGATGACTAGGTTTGTGGTATTTACAAGTGTATGTAAGTCACGTGAGGCCAGTATGTCAGACTGTAAAGATATGAGTGTGCCAAAATGTTCTGATGTCCAAAGTGAAGTGGAAAAGTCAGGATGAATTGGTTCATTAAGGGGTTTCATATGTTGTGCATAATCAGGATGGAATGTTCTGCCAAATTTAAGAAATCCTTATAAAGAGTGTAATTTATTTAATGTATTTGGAGATTGCAATTGTGCACACTTCTCCAAGAAGACTTTCCCCCTCATGTGTAGGTTGATATCCTAGAAAAAGTAAACTTAGAAAAGCTATATTTGATTTCTTAATGTTAAAGCCAAGTTCTCCAAATTCCAATATTATGCAATCTACTCTGGCCAAATGTATGTTTAATTCATCATACAACACGGTAGATGTCATCTACATAAGACAACATATCTGGGTCAGTATCATTTAAAATTGACATTATGCTTGCAGCAAAAAGGACGATTCTTATAGTCCATAGGGAGTCTTATTTGATATCCAAGCGCTGGGAAGGTTATCCAATCTCAGCTTTCAAGGGCTGGATTGTGACTGAATATCCATTGGAAATATCTAAGGTTGTTTCATATTTTTTATGGACTATAATGTTAACAAGTGCTGTAATGTGTGCATTTTGTATTGCAAAAGTGCATGTATGACTGTTTGAATGTCTTTCAAAACAGGAAAAAGTAGATTATTCATTTGAGGGACACAGGGTTCTAATGCTCCCTGGTCCTCCATAAGGGAGAGTATTTCTCTAATAGGTTCCTATTATTATCATGTTTATTGGGGTACTGTGGTGACACTTGTGGATTGGACCTTATGACATGATAAGGAGAATCCCTATCTCAGCCAACATTGTTGCAAAGCAGAAACAGCCTATTATGTCTGTAGTTGGGCTAACATACGGAAGCCCTGTAGGGGACTCAACACAGGGTTCCTGGGGCCTTTATTAGTGCAGAGACACAGGCTGCATGCCCCCTCCCAATTTAAACATGTTTTATCCTCAGGATGATCTTCTTTTGAGGGCCATGCAGCCCCCATGCCTATTTTTCAAAATTTCAGGCCAGGGGGTGAACCCCATCCCCCATATTAACTAACTTCTGCACCGAGGGTGGGTTCCCTCCTGATAAAAATAAATTTTGCCTGCCAGGTGGGCTCCCAGGGGCCATTTGAGGCTGAGTGACCTCCCTTGCTATTTTATAAAGTTTTGGCCATGGGCTGGTCTCCCTATGGCCTTTACAGACATAGGACATGTGGACGGGCTTCCCCCTCCACATGAAAACAAATTGTGGCACTGAGGGTGGGGTCCCGGTGCCCCTGGAGGCTCAGAGAGGGGTTAGCGTGCCCCGTCCCCTAAGATGCACATTTTGGCCTGGCAGTGGGTACCCCGGGGACTCTAATTACTTGTAGAGGCAGTCCACCTGCCCCCTCCCTATTTCGTAAACTGTTGCCCCTGTGGGTGGGCTCCGCGGGGCCTTCAGAAGCTGTGGTAGAATTGCTGCTTGGTTCCACTCATATCAACTCATTTTAACCCTGGAGGTGGCCTCGCTTGGGCCTCTGGAGGGTCGGGAGTGAGGCAGGCCCTGGAGTTTGGCCCCCTTACCTATATAGGAGGAGCCTGTGGAGGAGTGTGGCTCAATGGTTAGAGCGGCAGACCTTGATGCAGAGTTCTGGCCAGGGACAAGGGTTCGATTCCTGCCTCGGCGGGGTCTCGGGCTCAATTTCCTCAGACCTGTTAATTCTCGCCTCGGTGCCTATTCTAATCACAGGCCCCACGCTGCAACTCTGGGCAATAGCTTGCTTAGCCTCCACACCGGCCCCAACAGCGCTTAGGATGGCTGGCTTCACCCTGGGGGTGCCCAGGAGTGGACACTTCACAGGGAAAGCCAGGAGGGGTTCCACAGCAGTATGAGTTTCAGCGCCAGGAAGCTGCATAGGCGACACCGCAAGGTGACCGTCTGGTGACAGTGCGCTCTATAAGTACCATGACATTTACATTTACATACACTAACTTTGGCCCATGGAGGTGGGCTCCCCAGGGCCATTGATGGTTCGGGAGAAGTGCTGTGTGGCTCCCTTCCCCATATGAAACTAATTTTGGCTACAGGGTGGGCTCCCTGGGACCTCTGGAGGCTCAGGGATGGGGGCCAGCAAGGGCCTCCTCCCCTAACATGAGCATTTCACTCAAGAGGGTGGGCTCCCTGGCATCTTTAATGGCTTGGAAAGGGGGCCATGCAATTTCCTCACCTTTATGAATACAGCCCCAGGGATGGACACTCTGCGACATAAAACTAATAAATGCCGCCCACCCGCCATTTTGAAAATTGTTTTCAATCCTGTGAGAGTCCGGCGGCAATGCAGCATTTTTTGCTGATTTATTTTTATTTTTGCCCCAGGGGTGATCCCTATGGTTCTTCTCTATGGGGATTAGGGGTTCAGTGTATCCTTACCCTGTCCCCTTATATATTTATTTTTGAAATATAATCAGGACAGGGGACTAAACCGCCATGTCCTGTACTGGACTGCAGCAAGATATTTCTCATGTTGCTGGTAGCTAATAAGATCGCTTGCGCCCACTTGAGTCTGACTCACCCAAGAGTGAGATGGCCCAAGGGGCATAAAGCTCCATGGGCCAATTTGTACACTCAATTTCTAAATTGGCACTCCCGAAAGAGTCTCTTGAGTTTTCATGGACCCAACCCTCCAGACATACAATTATCTTTGATCTTTAATCTGTCAAATACTACTGAACTGGTTTACCACAAATCGCAAAAAGCTGAATCTGTGGATCAAGATCTTGCTTCTGCTAAATTCATTTGAATTCGGTTTTGCAGTTTTTGCAGTAGCACCTCCTAAAGAATTCTATGGAAAATACATGGTGAGTTTGTGTATTTGACTCCCCTGTTTTCTTGCCCCCACTTGATGGATCACCCCAAAACTTTCCATGTACAAACTAGTCAAGAAATTGCTCCATTTTGGAAAGTTACTTGGAGATTTTTCGAATGGTGCCAACGTTATTTGCTACACAATAAACAATTTTTCTATGTAAAAGCAATCCTAACTATAACTACTTAGTGGAGACCATGACTAGGTAATATACAAATAAATCCACAGAACAAAACAGAAGTTTTACATCAGGAAGGTATTGGCATTCTGAGCAATTCTACCTTGCATTTTTTTCTTTGGAAATATACTTGCACTTGTACATCTTTGCTGTAAGTGAGTGAAGGTTGCTCTTCTGTATGTGTATAACAGGTCTGTGTGTGGAAAAGCTGTGTCAGACCTGTTGTGAGTGCAGAAAGCTTTAACGTCTGCATATGCCACCTATTCTGAGTGTGGCAATGACCCACCCCTGCATGTCCTAGACAAGTTCTGAGGAAGGGAAGCCCTTCTGTGTGTGCTACCTATTGTGAGTAACTTAAGATAGTACATCTGCATCTCATGGACATGTGCACAGTGCGGGAATCTTGCATCACTTTTGCAATTTGAGAACCTGTTCTGAGAGAGGGAAACTTGCACTTCTCCATCTCATAGACACGTTCAGATTGAGGGGAACTTAGCACTTATTCCAAAGACCACTACAGAGTACACAGTATAAATAGACATTAAATGGTATACTGTGCTAAACAGCAAACTCAGTACTAGGTTGTCCTACATAGCATACTGCACCAGACTACATTTATTGCACACAGTGCAAAATCCTCCATTGCACTAGAAAGAGTATCAGACATCACACTGCACTAACCAAAGCACTGCACTACAGATTGCCTGTACTGCACAGCAATCAGTAGTAGATGGAGTACAGCAGGACTGCTACTGATTATAAGTGCACGCTATGCAGCGTCTCCTTGTGAGAGGACTGTACTGCAGTATACACAGACTCCAAGATCCGACACACTTTCGTTTGATTGTGTTCATGATTGAGGCCCGCTCTGAAAGAATGTCTTTGAATTGTTAGTAATTTTCATTGATTACTGTGCTGGACCACAGCAAGAGGTTCTAGACTTATAAGGGATTTTTTCAATGATCTGTGTGTGGGGGAAATTGGTACCTGTCGCCCCTGGTTGTAGACGGTAGAGGCCCACCATGTTGTATAGAATTTTAGGACCCTGGTGTGATTTTCCCAATTCATGCTCTTATATAGGTATAAATCACCATATCCTTATATAGGCATAGAAATCATAACCATATTTAGACATAGCTCATGCAGTCCAAATACCGCCGGGCTACTTCCGAAAATCCACAATGATTTTTCGGAAAATTCGGCTTCAGCAGCAAGGGACTTCCCCTTGCTTGAATATTGATTTGTCCAAGAACTCATGGACTTTTCAAAGAACTGAGACGCTTTGATGACGTTATTATGTCCACCTTTATGTCAATCTTGCCACCTTCAAGGTAAAAATATGCCCACACTTGCCTTAGCCAACACACGGTGGTTTGGAGCAGTTCGACGATCTACTTGCCCGACACATCCTGCTACAGCAAGTGCCGAAGGAAGCCGACCCTCCAGCAAACGCACTGAGAGAGACGCTGTCATTTCTCTTGCCGAGAAATCCAGCTCCAGTGTTTCCAAGCTACATCACTTACTTCTTCCCTTGTACTAGGCTTAGGTTAGGTACATTGGGGTAGGCGTATTTTAGAAGCACAAGTTGAGTACTTTTTAGCCTTTGTTATTTATGTGTATATTTATCTATGGTCTAGGAACCATACAATGCTCGTACAGTATTATTTTATTCTACTCTTCTTACTCTACGCATTATACTTTGCAACCAGTATTACGATTGTAGCAGTTCATTTCTTCTGCTTGAGAAAGAAGTCTGTTCACTATATACCTTTTATTGAAATTGCCTGTCTATCTACTTCTCTGCACCTTTGATGAAACAAAGCATGCACGATTGACTGAGTAAAATATCTATCTATTGTTTCCGCCACTCCGAACATCAGTTTATTCTTGGGGAAACAAAGTTGTCATGTTTATGCAGTTGTCAGAAACTACATCCCTTCTAGTGAACTTGAGAAAGTTTCTAGTGACCTCTAAGCTAGCTGTCACTCACTATTAAGTCTAATATATTCGTAGAGACCTAGTAGACATAAGTCCTACATCACATCTATAGGATATATTATTCCAATGTGCAGAGCCTCTTGGGAATATAGGAACTACACTTCAACCATAGGTATCAGTGTGGGTTTAAAAACATGATGGCATTCAGCTCAAGTTCACTTACCTTTATTTTTCATCATCCTCTCTTCAAGAGATTTTCTAATTTCAACAGCTGTTTTTTTCTTCATCACCTGATCTGGATCCTGAAACTTCACTTTCTCACACCTGGAAGGACACCCAAATAATTTTAGTGCAACAGAACACTCAGGGTCTTATTTATGAGCTGTACCGGTACTTTTGGGCCTCTGGAACATCACTTTCTTAACTTTCCTGTGGTGTTATGTGCCATTTGCATATTTATACGGCAACGTAAAGCCATGCTAAGGGGTTTTTCAGGGCCTTACAAATATGTTCTCTTTTCACGCAGAAAAATGTGTGAAACGGGTGTACCATGGGTGTTTCTGGGGGCGTTCCCAGCAACATTCATGGCTTTTTGACATGGACCCAGATTTACGAGGAATCGCAAGTCTGAGGCTATCCCAAAAACTTACGTCTCTCCAGGGGAGATGTAAGGAAGGCACAAAAAGTAGAAATATCTTTATTTCTCCTTGTTTTTCCTCTTTCAATGTGTTCTGCATTCTTCAGCATACATAGAAAGAGGAAAACGCCACTTGTAATTGTTTTGTGCAGAACAGTTTACCTTCCTGCACAAAAATAATCATCCCCACAATGCTGGCATCCTTGCACCATGGTGCAAGGTGCCTGCGTTGGTGAACGGCATCCCGTTGTGCGCTGGGGTAAGGGAAAAGGACAGGAATGCACCATATGTAATAGATACTCAGATTCCTGCCCTTTTCTTTTGCCATAGGGCATTGCAGCAGCAAGGCCTGCTGCACTGCCCTACGGCAAAAAACACAAAAAATAAATGAGGCCCCCAGAGGCTACAGGATCTAAAAAGGAACGGCACACACATCCTGTTACTGGAAATAAAATACTTCAATTTCAGGAGCTTTAGCAGAGCAGCATTTTGTGCACCCACACATATGCACATTTACACCCATGCACACAGACACACACATACACCCACACCTGAGCACACACACACACAAACACACAGAAACACACATCTTTCTCCGTGGGGACAGTTCAAATTGAGTCATGACTCCTGCTGCATCAGAGGTGGTCTGAAGATGACGAGGTTGCTGTGCATTTTCTAGACATTGCTAATCAATTTGTGATCCACCCTATGCTCTTTGCCCTAACGTTAGTGTCTCATAGGAGCTTAAGGTCATATAGTAGTCTGTTGAGAACTTGGGCATACATGGCGGCTGGTACCGAATATGGTTCTATTAGCAGGCTGGTACTAAGTTCAGTGTTCTCCAATGGTCTCTGGGTGGTCATTTTTATTCTGTTCTACTTTGTCTGTTTTTGCTCTGTGATGGGTCCCTACTATTTGCAAATATTTCCCTTGTAGCTTTTATCTAGTGCTAGGTGGCACCTCATACTCCTAGATGAAGGGCCCAACAAATTCCCACCTCACTTCCCTGACGGCACATTAACTCGGTTATCTCACCTTAAACGTTTGGATTATGCGCCCTCTTTTTGCCCTTTTATTCCTCCTCACCACCGCTTTCCCAATAACACCCCTCTCAACACTCCCCCACCCTTCTTCGCCTCATCCTCCCAACATGGCCACCTCTTGAGTTAAGTCTGGAGCCAATTGCTACAAAATCATTTATCCTCCCGACCAGTCTAAAGCTACAATAAAACGACTGAAGCATAACACTATTGAACGGTTCCCGGACTCCCTTTTTGTTGATCAATTTTACAATGGTTGTCTTGGGAGGCTCAAAAACGATTTCATTTTCTTCACTCGCGACACCCCCTCTTGGTCCAACAGTTTATACAACTCCCTCAACATCACCTCCTCCTCCTCTATCCCATATGGGAAACAACTAAAAATTTCCCCTTCTGAGTGCTTCAATTGCTACCTCACTATCTCACTCTATAACAACGGTACTGTCATGATCCAAGGCAAAGACACCTGCCTCTCGCTCTTTGACCACCTCTTCCCTTCCTTACTCCCCTCCTCTGCAACCGGGCTTCCCCCTGTCTCTCCTTCCAGCTCCACCCATTACTCCCTCTCTCCTCCGCCGACCCCACCCCACTCCAATTGGCTGCACTCTCGAGAAGCACAGGTCGGCCCTCTTCCCTCCCCGCCCCAACTCACCTAATCTCCTATTCCTCCCCCTCACAGTATGTCCCCTCCCACATTATTTCAGTCTCACCACTAGCTAATACGCTCCTCGTCCCATCTGCACTATCACGATACTCCAATCTCTTCTCCTCCCCATACTTCTCCCTATCACCCCCCTTCTCAGTCCACCTCTCCTCCAACCCTCTCCCCCAATTAACCTTCCCTATGCTCCCCTTATCCCTCCTTCCATCCCTCCTCTCCACCCCTTCATCCCCTCGCCATTCATCCCGTTTTCGCCACATTCCCACTGCATCTCTGTTAAATTCAATAAAATAAAGATGAAGGGTCCTTGTTGTAATGTACATGTAGTATATTTATTCTTGAGATTAGATAGAAGGTACAGCATTCAGGTAGGAATGTAATATGGTAAGAAACCCCACCGGGAGCAGATAACTTCCTGCTCAGCCTCCAGGTAACTGATAAATCCCTTGAACAGCAACAGGTAGAATCCTGGATGACATCACAGAGACATGACATAGACAAGCAGACACTAACACTAAGGAGGGACAAAGAGAGAGGAAGAGCACATAGAGAGAGGAAGAGCAGGATATAACACACCTCCCTCCTTTAATTGAAAAAATGGATAAGATGAAACAGATGGCAGAAGCAGAAAGGCAGAAGACAGAACATATATGCACCAGAAATAAACACCCTTTTCAACAAGATGGAAAGAAGAGGTAATATCAAAGGGGCGCGGGCACAGAGGTTGTACAAGCACCGTAAGCTAACAAAAGAATGTAAGCTTAAATGAAATGAAAACTGAACATCTCAATACAAATGAGCAAAGGTACAGTATGGCTCAGTACCGTAGATAGAAAATGAAATATCAACTCCTCAAATTCGAATATTTTCGATTACCCCAAAATAAAGCACAATAAAACGAGCCCAACTCCTCAAAGTAAATACATGAACTCCTCTAAACATAGAGCACAGTAAAAGTGGTTCATGACAAAACGGCTCTTCACAGAAAATGCGCAACTTCTCTATCAATAGAATAAAACTGAGACCATGCAGCTCCTCACAGTAAGTAACAGAAAATCAGCAATAAAACTGAGCCCTGCGGCTCCTGACAGTAAATAGATGAACTCCTCTAACCATAGAGCACTATAAGTGGTTCATCTGAAATGACAATAAAATTGAGCCCCTATTGCTTCTAATAGCAAGCACATGAACACCTCTAACAATAGAGCACTATAAGTGGTTCATAACAGAAATAAACATCAAAATTGAGCATCACTCTAGCTCATCATCACTAAGAATGAAAACAAACTGGAGCACCTCAACATAGTTGAGCACATAAATGACCCCAATAAGCATAACGCCTACAAATCATCACCAAAATGAAAGCAAATGAGCACCTCAACAAAGGTTGAGCACAAACGTGGCTCCAGTAAAGTAGGCAATAATAGAATAAATTATTTAAAAATGCATCACTTGCAAATCCACACAGAAAAGAACATGTAACAGCATACATACATAACCTAGAAACAGAATTCTAAGCATTGAGCATATAAATCGATTTTTAGCACACCACAGTACTTAGAAGAAATGCACCCAAGGGTAAAGTACAGCGCAAACTACACATTGCATAAATTAGGAAAAATGCAAAATTGTACACAACATCTTAAACATAACAAATCAAAATAATGAAAGTAGTCACCGTTGTCATTTGAATGAAGGGAGACACAAACAGCTCTGTAGAAATCTCCATGGGAAAATTTTAAGAAAATCAAACAGTACCTTGTTGGAGAACACCCTTTTGTTTAAGGAAAATAAATAAATAAATAAATAAATAATTCATGAAACAGCAAACACCGGTGAGCGATCTCCCACCCGGGTCGTAGATCCAAACGTAGTGAAATGGTGTGCAAATCAACTTCTCGAAGTCAGGAATGTAGACAGACTCCCAAATGCTGTAAAGCCAAGCGCTGGCATGTGAATTCCAGATGACAGAGCACAAATATCGAAGATTGGAAGTTAAAGAAGTAACGCCGTAGTGCTGCATGACAGAGAAATTGACAAAAGTACACACCAGAAGAACACGCAGTACTGCTGCAGAGTATGCGCAGGACGTGGTTGGCAAGAAGGCAAACTGCAATGACAGTACCAACCACAACATGGCGGTACGTTTCTTGACGACAAGCTGGGTGGCTCAAGGCACACAGAAACATGCAGGCGTCGATAGGCAGCTGAACAGGCGTCATGGAGGAACGAGGAGAGAAAGACATAACAGAAGCACTCTGCCTCCATGCGACGCTAGAAGTAAGGTGAGTGTGCCCTTGAGCTCGAGCTACATCTTTATTTTTAATTTTTGAACAAGGCAGTTGTCAAGAAATAGGCATCAGGTCTCAGCGTAGGCCACAAGGCAAGCCAAATAACAAAGTAGAATAGCCCTCTCTTCACTCAAACTGCCAGTGCACAACCTCCAAGGTAACGAAACACGGAGTTCACACAGATTGATGCAGGCAGACTTTAATTTTAAGTGCAGGTTGTAACGGTCCCAGTAAGTAGCGCTTTTGTAAACAGGAGACCTTTAAACAGCAGGTTGGCAAAAGTTGTGCAGGCAATAAACTGAAGTCACAAAGTGAGCTGACAATCTTTTAAACAGCAGATTCCAGAAATAGCACAGGCACACTTCCATTTAAACAGGAGGTTGCAGAAGTAGCACAGGCACACCT
The DNA here is from genome assembly GCF_964263255.1 of Lissotriton vulgaris. Lineage (NCBI taxonomy): Eukaryota > Metazoa > Chordata > Amphibia > Caudata > Salamandridae > Lissotriton > Lissotriton vulgaris. Next base: position 11,197,222 of record NC_141692.1, read on the forward strand.
AGGACAGACAGCAGCAGTAACGTTACTCACGTAAAACGCTGACTCACTAGATGAAAACAGGGAGTCCTTTAAGTTTGCTCTAGTGCCATATGATATAGTAGTAGTATTACTTCGGCAAAGGTTATTCCAATGCTCTGGGTTGAGACTGTCCGTTGGAACCAGACACCGGTGGGGTACCCAGAAGCAGGAAAGTAACTTTAAACGTTTCTCTTCTTGTCTTTGGTTGCAATGATGTCCTTTTTAAATTCAATGAAGTCCTTTTTCTTTTAAATGGGTCCTTTTTTACCTCATCGCCAGTGTTAAATTCAGTAAAATAAAGATGAAGGGTCCTTGTTGTAATGTACATGTAGTATATTTATTCTTGAGATTAGATAGAAGGTACAGCATTCAGGTAGGAATGTAATATGGTAAAAAACCCCACCGGGAGCAGATAACTTCCTGCTCAGCCTCCAGGTAACTGATAAATCCCTTGAACAGCAACAGGTAGAATCCTGGATGACATCACAGAGACATGACATAGACAAGCAGACACTAACACTAAGGAGGGACAAAGAGAGAGGAAGAGCACATAGAGAGAGGAAGAGCAGGATATAACAATCTCTCTCCTCCCTCCTACTCCTCCAGTACTGCTGCACTACCCCCTTTTCCCTCCTAGTAACGCCTTCCATCTCCCTCCCTCGGGCCCAGCAGGACCACTTCCCTCCCTCAACTTCCCTTTCTCTCAACCCCCTCACTCTGCCAGATGACTGTTCCCTTACTGCCACCTCTCCTAACTGACAGGACCTACACAACCACTGCACCTCGTTTCCTCCCAAACCTCCGACATTCCCATGACGCCACTCAGGCCTCCCTCCTCCTACCTCCCTACCGCCGTGTTCCGCACCTTTCTCCCTCTAAATTTGTCCTTAACTCCTCTCCCTCTTGCAACACCAACAATGACAACTCTCCCTTAACGCCCAATTCACTTACTCCACCTGTGAACCCCACACCCCAACTTACCTCCTGTCCCCCACCTCTTCCCAACTTACCTCCAGTCCCCCCACCTCTCCCTGCCTTCCACCACCAATTCCACCCCCCCCCTTGTCTTAATCGAGCCACCCAACCTTCCGTGCTCTGCCTCATTCTCACTGGAAAATACGCTAGGCTCTCTGACCACCTCCATCTCCCAGCTTACAGCTGCCATTTCACTGTTATGCTCTATGATCTCCACCCATTCATGCACCTCTACTCCCTCCCAACTACCCATGAGATGCACCTCGCCCCTTCACCCCAATACAGCCAAGCTCAACCTCTCGTCTGCAAACGTCGTCAACTCACACAAGCCCTTGAACGCCACCCTCCCTCAACAGACATACCCTAGCAACCCCACTATCTACACTATTCCGACCATCACATCTGTCAGAACAAAGCATCCACCTAAACCTCCCCGAGCACCCCCACATAGGTACAATATCCCAATCACCATTCAGAGCCCAAGTGCCCCTTTCACCAAAACAGTCTTGACAGAGCTGCGCTGTTTGCTTCACAACTGCAGATCTGCAGTAAAACACAAACTGGAAATCTCCGATACCATCACCCTTCACAAACTTGACATGCTCTTCCTCACAGAGACCTGGTTCAAAGATACCTCTCACTCTATGTTTGATCTCCTATTACCCACAGGTTATTCCATACTTAGGAATGACAGAACTGACAACACGGGGGGAGGTGTCGCAGTCATCTTTAGAAACGCCCTCCAACTTAAGGCTTCTCCAATCAGTTCCTCCATCACCTTTGAATGCCTTTCTCTTGAGCTTCAATTGAAACACCGTTCACCGCTCAGATTCCATATCATTTACCGCCCGCCTCGTAGTGGCCCTTCATTTATAGAAGATCTCACTGACTTCATCAGCGACCAATACACACAAAGTGACAATCAGACCTTCGTGGGTGACTTCAATCTCCACTGGGGCGTACCGCAAGACTCCTCTGCGAACTCTCTGGCCACCTTCCTCTCTACAAACGATCTTATCCAATACTACACTGAACCAACCCACTCTAAGGGCGCAATCCTGGACCTTGTTATTTCTAAAGCAGGCATGCTCTCTACCACTACCCCAATCCATGTAGATTGGTCTGACCACCACCTCATCCCATTCTCTCTTCAACTCTCACACTCTATAACTCTTGGCCAACCCAAGAGGGCCATCTCCTGGTTCCGGGATGCCAAAAATATTGATGTTGGTGCCCTCTGTGAATCAGCTTTGCTATCACTTCCAAGGCTAGACCCGAACTTAGCTGTTGATGATCTCACCTCCCAATGCCTCACAGTTCTTGCAGCTGAAATTAATAACATCGCTCCACTCAAAAGCAAAAGGATAAGGCCCACTCCCTCAGCACCTTAGTTCAACAAATCCCTTTATGAGGAAAGGAAGCAGCTAAGATTCCTGGAGAAGCAATGGAGGCAAGTGCCCTCCACAGACAATTTAGCCATGCTTCGCACAGTAAGATCCAAGTACCACAAGCATATCTTCCTTGAGAAAGCGGCGCACTTCAAAACCCTCCTTGACTCCGCCAAAAATAGACCCAAAAAACGATTCGATCTCATCAAGATTCCGAGCTGCTCTCCCCCATCCTCTGAGGTGGAGCACTCTACTAAGAGAGCAGCGGATTTCGCTATTTTCTTCGATGAAAAAGTGAAATCACTTGAGGATCAGGTCGCTCATCCTACACCTCCAGAGGAGCGCAAATCCTTAGCCATTTGGCAGAGCTTTGACCCCATATCTGAAGATGCCCTTCTCAAGGGCATACGCGAAACAAAGCCCTCTAACCATTCTCTTGACCCTATCCCCAGTGTCATTGCCATTGACTTCTATACCCATTCCCTTTCCTATTGGACCACTCTGATCAACCTCTCCCTCTGGCAAGGCTCCCTTCCTGTCTCCTTCAAAACTGGACAGGTCACCCCTCTGCTCAAAAAGCCCACTGCTGATGCGAAGGACCTAAACAACTTCCGCCCCATCACTAACCTTCCCTTTCTTGCGAAGATCACAGAAAGATGTGTAGCAAAACAACTCTCTCGTCATATCAAGGACAATGATCTTCTTGACAATTGTCAGTCCATCTTCATCCAAAACTGCAGCACTGAAACAGCCCTACTGCAAGTGGTTGATGACGCGCTGAGGATACTCGATTTGGGGGGGTCCTGTCTTCTAATTCTCCTTGACCTTTCTGCAGCCTTTGACACTGTCAATCACAACACCCTCCTCAATATCCTTCAACAGAGAATGGGCATGGAGGGCTCTGTGCTTAAATGGTTTGCATCCTTCCTCTCTGACATATCCCAAATTATCAAAATAGCGAACAGTCTTTCTTCTCCTGTGGCGGTAGGTCAGGGTGTTCCTCAAGGCTCTATACTTGCACCCACATTGTTCAATCTCTACTTAGAACCACTGGGAAACCTCCTAAACAAATCCGGGATTCACTATCATCTCTATGCAGATGACACTTAACTCTACCTCAAGGTTGCCTCCACTCATGATCTCTCCATCCTAAGCTCTACTCTGGACTCCATCCAACACTGGATGTCAACTCATCAACTGATTCTGAATCCCTCCAAAACTGAATTCCTCCTCTTCTCCTCCTCACTCTCTCCTCCCCCGGTTCAATCATGGATGGATCAGATGAATCTACTGAACAATAAACCCATCATTGTCGACAGCGCAAAATCCCTCGGTGTCATTCTAGACAAAAAACTCAATCTAACTCCTCACATCAATTCTATTGCAAAATCTGCTCGTTACCAACTGCGCCTTCTTTGTGGAATCTGACGCTTCTTCCCGGAGCAGGACCTTATAACCCTGGCGCAATCGCTGGTCCTCTCCAGAAAAGACTACTGCAATTCTCTTCTTACTGGCCTCCCCAAATCTCACCTGTGCCCACTTAAGTCTGTTTTCCATTCAGCAGCTCGCTTCATTTATGGGGCCAAAAGAAGCGACCACATCACACCGTTGTTATCCACTCCCCGCTGGCTTCCCTTCGAGGCTAGAGCTATCTACAAGACCGCTTGTATCACCCACAAAGCCTTGCACTCCTCCTCTCCTCGCTACCTGGCGAATAAACTGAAACTCTCATGAGGCTCTAGACCTTCACGCAATGCGGAGAATCTACTGCTTGAACCTCCCACTTTCAAGAAGGAGAGAACAATGGCCCAATCCTTTTCAGGCAACGCAGTGAGAATCTGGAACTCCCTTCCGCCTCAGCTCGGGACCACCGCCTCCTCCCAGGCCTTCAAAAGGGACCTCAAAGTTCTCCTCCTCCAGAGGCACCTCCAAAAGTAATTCACGTCCTCTTGTTATTTGGAGGAAGACTTCCCACTACTGATAAATTCTACTTTCCATGACCATGGAAGTGCCTTCCCAGTGTATTCCTGGAGTTGGAGTGTCTGCCCTTTTGCAGTATTCTCCATGTACTTGTGTTTGGTGCCCTTTTGTAACATGCACACACCACTTTGCCCTTGTAACACACGGTTTGCTACCTCTCACATGTTTTTACCTTTGATACCTGCACAAGTGCCACCTTTGCCTATGTAACGCTTGTTCTTGTGCCTGAGTTATTATATACTTATTGCAGTATTATACCTCAAATTATACTTTGTTTTCTCATGTAACTGCACACTTGTCACTTTTTCCTCTTGTGCACTTTTTACTACCTCATGTATTTTTGGTTGCTCACAATTTTTACTACCTCATGTATTTTGTTTGCTCACAATTGTCACTATTACCTTATGTAACGTAACGTATGCTTTTGTAACCTGTTCTTTTGTAATGTTTCTCATTATGTTTCATTTCTGTTCCTTTTGTGAAGCGCTCTGACACCTTCGGGTAAAGTCCGCACTATATAAAAATGCATAAATAAATAAAGAAATGAATAAGAAAACACACGACACAACAGCATCTCTAGGGGTATCAAAAGTGTCACTAACTATCCCTTCCACATTGAATGCCCCTCTGCTCAAAACCTTGCAGGGATTACCACATGGTAATACAAGCTTCAGGATCTCCGAGGAAACAGTGAAAAAATCAGCTACCAATGCACACAACCCCACTCGCTCCTTGTCTTAATTTATGCCTATTTATCTGACTACCTGTATCATACTCTCTCTTCCTCTCTTACATTCCACTTGTGTTTCTCCCTCTCCCTGGCCCGTTCTCCCTTTCCTGTTTTACAAAGACTCTCACAGACACCAACTCTGTGCCTCGTTGTCCCTACTTTGCATCACTCTCTCGTTCCCCCACATTCTGTCTCTATGACTCTGACAGCACAAACACAACTGTGGACAATTGATGTTACTCTTTGTGTATCTGTCTCAGTCCCCCTTTGCTTCTCTATAACTGAATAATACGTGTCACTATAACCACACACCACATATAACTTTATAATAGGAAAGGTTCCAAAGCACACTGAGGCAAATATACCTGTGCTCTGTACAGAACTAGTCACAAGAGACGATTTGCTGCAGCACACAGAAAGAGGAAAAAACGAGGAGAAATTAGAACACTTCTCATTGTTGCACCTCCCGACACTACCCCTGGGTGGCGCTTGAATCTGATGCATTCCCAGGTTTACTTTTCCTCATAAGTCTGGGAATGCTTCATATTCCATGGGTGTTGCGTGCGGACACCCACATAGACACCCATTAAAAGCCCATTTCACGCAGTGTTCTGTGTAAAAGGAGCAGATAAATACAAGGCCATGAAAAGCCATATAAAGTGGGTTTGTGTGGCCTTGTGAATATGCTGCGGCACAATGTGACATTGAGTGTCAAAAAAGTGACTCTCCGGTGGCCCAAAAGTGTCACAACGGGCCTCATAAATGAAGCTCCAAATGTATTAAAATGTAGTACTTCAGCAGCTGCACAACTTTGCCTCAGTTTGAACAACTGAAGAACAGGTCTCTCGCCAATGCCAGTCATTCACTCAGAATTAGTTGCTAATTCCCCAGAACACTTTTTAAACTTGCCCCAGCTTTCATTTTTATCAATACTTTAACTCTGGGCACTGGGGCCACTTAAAGTCAGACAGACACAAACAATACCTTATGTACGTTCCTTAAAGTGGGGCATGAATCCAGAGTTGTAGCCCTCTACGGTCCTACACAGATTCCACAATACATGATGAGACAGGGTTGGGAGAGGAAGTGTTGTTTAGACAATTCCAATGATGTCACAAAGCACTAGAGAGACACTTGAGGATTGGCAGGGGTGTCAGAAACTACTGAAGGATGTTTTGTGCGCTCTGGGCTTGCAAAAACCTGGGGTACTTCCTGTGGACAACAGTGCTTTTTCTGGACAGATGAGAGATTCCCTGGTTCAGCAGGTCTTTTTATATGAGTAAAAGTTTGAGAAATCTCAGGTTTGTGTTTTTTGAAACTCAAATAATGTTTCTTAGAATGAAAAAGAGTGTTTAAAGACTGTGGATGTTTTAAGAACAAACTGGGGGGCCTCAACACTGTTTGGAGCTTTTAGAAAACAGAAGAGTAGCCACGAGGTGCCCTCCATATAATAATTGTATGAGGTAGTGTTGCTTTGGCAGCAGAGTGGGTTTGTGTGAGTTCAGTACTGACATTTCCACCCAGCAGCCAGACCAGCTCCTTACACACCGAGAGGAGGACAATAAACCATCCTTACCTGTCCAGGGTGCTTCTAACATCCTGCAAAAGAGAAGAACAGACAATAGGGCATCAGTTTCCACAACAGATTTTAAATTCTGCCAGGTTTTAAGGTTTAATATAAGCTGTGAAATACAAGTTAAGTTAAACATATGCAGGTATCTGACCGAAGAAGACACTAAGATGCTGGTGGGAACATGGGCTTCTATTGGAATTTACAAGAGCATATTATCAAGCCTATTATCACAGCTTTTGCGTCAGTTTTCTGTCGCTAAACACAGATAATTTTATCGCCGTTCCTTGATAATACGCCCCAAAGATGCCGATCTCACACCTCAACACACAGACTTTGGTATTCTAAATAGGGTCACCCGACACAGCACAGTTTATGATATCCAGAATGGGCGAACGAGACACGCAGAGCTTTTAAATTCTGAATGAGGGCAGGTGATAGTATGGACTGATTTTCTGAATGCACAGTGTATTATAGCCTCAAATTCCTATGATCAGATGGCATAACTTGCTAAACCTCATGCATTGCTAGAAATAAGGAAAGTTAAATCAGAAAAAGAACCAACATCTGTACTTGAAGTTTACCACGACAAATTACCTCTAACTCGCTTGTATGGAATTTAATTTACTCCTGGGTTTATTCCTGTTCCGCTACAAAACGGGGCATGCTGCAACTAATGGGTTACACTGGAGCAATGTCAAAAGATTTGTGAAAAAATAGGAGTGGGGGCTTGTGTGTATTACAAATACCCAGCTGTTAGCTCCTGTTATTTAAAGAAATGCTCCAGTCGGTATGATTAACAATGTGAAAGAAAAAGTGGGAAGTACTAAGGGGTACAAGAGCCTTAACTCCCTCCTTTAAATGGGTCAACATGTTTCTTCCACCCTTCCCTGTGGCTTTCATCAGGGCAGAAAATCTCACTCCCTGGAACCCCTCCTTATACACTTATGTGAATTGTGCATGGTGCATTCCAGTCATTCACCATACTTACCAAAAAATATTTTACCTACTTGGTGTTATTATTTAATTTCATCCGAAATGATAAAGAAAAAGTTTAGTCTCAATAGTCCCGGGACAATGGGAAGTTTCATATGTGCCCCTTGTCAGGCGTGGAAAAAACGTTGTATTGTTATGTGTCGATACTAGCCATTAGCTTTAAGCACCAAGTCGTATACAGCCCGTGAGTGATCAGGTATAACGGCAAGATCATCTGGTCAATATATAAGTGAACACTTCTAACATTCACGCAGACATTTCCTGATACCAAAAGTGATTCAGGGTCTGGTTCTTTGAAGTTTTATGTTTGGGTTCTGCTTTGTTTTTTAAATGAACACTCCTCTCTCTCCTCTTCCTCTTGAAAGGCTGCCTGCCACAGCAGGAGAGACTCCAAATCTGATAGTTCCACCACAATACAGGCTCAGGGAGAGACTAGAGCTCATATCTAGATGTCAGCCACAGTGATATGTGCATGAAACAGTTAATACCAATTCATGTTAAATGTACAGGGAGTCTCTCTCTCTCTCTCTCTCTCTCTCTCTCTCTTCCTCTCTCTCTCGCCCTCTCTCTCTCTCTCTCTCTCTCTCTCTCTCTCTCTCTCTCTCTCTCTCTTCTATCCCTCTCCCTCTCTCTCTTCTCTCTCTCTCTCTCTCTCTCTCTCTCTCTCTTCCTCTCTCTCTCGCCCTCTCTCTCTCTCTCTCTCTCTCTCTTCTATCTCTCTCCCTCTCTCTCTTCTCTCTCTCCTCTCTCTCTCTCTCTCTTTCTCTCCTTTCCTCTAATGTGTTCACATGAATGCAACAATTCAGAAATGTTTCTGGGGGGATTCCTCCCCTCCTCATGTCTTCCCCAGACCGCCATGGACTTTTCAAAATGGAACAAAGTGTCCTCCATGTAATGTATCATTGTTTGCAGGCACACTCACACTCAATGTACATACACAGCAAACACGTTGTTCAATATTGTCACCTCCTTGTAATGTGCAACACCAGGTACACATAATCCAGCACAGACCATCACTCTGTATACACTGCCCAGTACTGTATACTTTCTACATTGTGTTCTGTGTGCTATTTGCAAATCCATGCAATGTCAGCGCACACACTCAACATGTGCCAGCTGCACAACATGTCACCCTTCATTTATTGTACTTCTTGCAGGCACACATACACTTCGCACATGCTCTCATTGTGCACACCCTGCAAAGCACTACATCTCCCATGTAATGTACCCCTTGCAGTCAAACATATGCAAATTACATGCACTAACCATGCATGTACTGCACAGTACTGTTCTATCCCTGTGCTGTACCCTTTCCAGGCACACATACATCCAGAGTAGTCACAGCGAACCTCGCAGCAGCAGAACTTTTTAAAAGGTGAGTGAGCCTGTAGTCCTCACTCCAGTGACGCAGGTTAAAAGGACCTGTTCACTCCTACTGATCACTACAAGTATGTTGTAACCACCGTTCTTGAGCTGATGAACTCTTATTGACAGAGGTAGCCTTCCACCACTATGAGGGCAACACTTTAAGCATCCCACCCAGTCCAAGACCGCAATCCGTGAGGCAGGCCTATGTCATGATACACACACACGATCTGTGTTTGCGATTGACAACAAAAATCAGCATTAGTGATACAGCTGGGCACTAAGGCAGGGTTATACAATCTTTTTTTTCTTGTTTATTGGCATTCAAGAAAATTACGTAAGAGTCAGTATACATACATATGATAGCGTGCATCATATTACAGCCATTTGATTAAATCACATCAACCATAACAACAAAACAAAAGTACCACAGCTTGATTTCACATTTAAATTATATATCATGGTACACTCAGTGGCATCATAGCGTTGTTATTGCAGAACGCACTATCTCTGAGTATTGCAGCATGTAGCGAGCCTCGATAAATAGAACAACAGTATTGTCTCGCCATACACAACTGAGGGGTTACTAAATATCTGCTTGTCGGGTATCTTGGTCCAGGTCATGGATGAGTGGTGCAGTGTGTTCATGAGCTTAATTATGGGCAGACAGCCAAGTCAAAAAGGGATCCCATATATCTCTGGGTCAACATGCCAGCGGCAGAAATTCCCAGTATGTATTCAGTTGTTCCTGACAAAATTTGATGTCTAAAATCCATGCCGTAATGGCGGAGTGGTTATTTTGCCCCAATGCATTGCGACTCTGTTTCGCTAGTAGTTATGTAATGTTATGTTAGCAATTTCTAGAGCGTCCAAATACTCGTGGGTGTCTCTGTGCTATGGACTGTAAAGGAAAGTGCCTAGGCCCTTTATTGCTCGAATAGCCAGGTTTTTACTTGTTTTCTGAAGGATAGTAGTGTGGGGCAGATCTTAATTTGTAGGGGGAGCAGGTTCCATAGTTTAGCCGTACAAATCTTCTGTCACCCCAGTTGACTTTGTTTGTTCTGGTGACGTAAATAATTAATTTACTCTCTTAATTTCTATGCAGGTAAGTACTTAATCAATAATAACTCAATCAGAAGGAAAGAAAACAGAGTCCGTGGTGTTAGAGTTTCTAAGGGTTTTATTCCTCATAAAGGAATCAGGATATCATGTTCTGACCACCACAGGGGTGTCAGAAGGGATAGATGAGCGCGCTCACGTTTATTGACATTACATAGCTTATATACTTGATTTACATCATAGGTTTCAGTGTGAGAGGCGTAACAGCTGAGAGAAGACAAGATAACAGTATACACGTGGTACCAATACATCATCAAGAGGCGTAAACTAGGCGTGAACTAGAGGTGTGTGCTAGAAACGTCACTGATAGGTGACGCAAGTGGGTGGCACCAAGGGGTGGTGCTAACAGAATGTTGCAATGTCAGCAGAAATCGGAAGCTTGGATGCGCGCGCAGCTGCATGACGTGTGACTGACGGGGTGCAGGGGTCTTGACATTTACACTGACGGAGAGAGACAGAAGTCTGGCATGTCAGATCAACTTGTACTTCTATCATATCTGATATCTGATGTTTAGGAACTATACTATCTGGGCGGAAAGGTCTCTAGGGTAGAGGCTATTCTATGCTAACTGTGGATGCGTGTACAAGCGCCTGAATGTCTACATGTGAAGCGTGGGGGCACGGGGCCTTCCATGGAAGCATGGCAACGGAGACTATGAATTACTTGCATTAAGACAGATCGGCCTTTTGGCTCTGCAGCTGGAGAGGATGTTTACAGAATCTAGTAGGCAGGAATGTATTCTCGGGGAGCGGAACAGATAACTCGAAGGTTATAGTCAGTCTTGGCAGAAAGCAGGCTTGAGCTGAGCGCAAGGGGCCGCGCTGAATATAGGGCATAGTTCATGAGTACAGAGGTAGCCTGGGCAGAGCCAGGAGCCACAAAAGAGGTTCAGATGGCAGGAATTCAGGGCCTACTCTGGCTAGAGCAGGAAAAAGCGAAAAGTGTACTACAAAAAGACGTTGGCATAGCATACTTAGGAACGGACCATATAGTCCATTCATGGTGCATCTGAAAGAGGACAAGTTAACGGTGGACGCAAATGTATTTGCGTCTTCATAGCTGGCACAGGAGGGAAGTTACATGCACTTTAAGCTGGTACATGGAGTCGGTGGGGTACGCGCTAGGGAACACAACATGGCCAAAATTTAATTTTCCTCATTCCCTCCTTGTTCCCTACGGACCCTTCATGAAATATCGATCCTCATGAATCGATCAGTCTGTTCTTGTAACATCATTTGTTCTTCTTTCTTTCGGTTACGTTTTGAGTGAAAACTGGAATGTTCAATGCAAGAAGTGGCACACAGTCCACAAATCGCTGGCCCACACTGTAGGCACAGGCAGCAACTGAATACTAGGACTAGGCCAATGCCTAGGAAGGATAGGATCTTCCATCCCCAAGCTGTTAACGTTGTCCAGAACCAACCGGACCAAGTCCAGGTGCCTGGATTCTGGTGTATCTGGTTTGCAATTTTATGAAGACGGGTGATAGCTTGATATACAGAGGGTGCATTTTGTGGAATGAAAACACAGCAGCTTGACCCGATGACCTTACAAGCTCCACCTCTATCTGCCAAGATGACGTCAATTACAAGACGATTCTGAAGGACAACAACCCGCATAGCGGACTGCTCTTCTGTTAAGTTACCTAAGGCGGAGGTAGTTTCATTTACTACAGCTTCAAGTGTTCTAGTTAATCTGCGTATTAATTTACTATTCTGGACAGGGCCTAAAAAGAAAAAGAATCCTTTATTAAAATCAGTATACTGTTCCCATGCCGTTTCTGTGTAGTCGACAAGGGGGGCATCTCTTCTGGGTCTATTCTTTACTAGATTGCTATTTCTATGGTAATCAGAAGGAGCTAGGAAAACGGGTGGCAGAAGGAATGCAATGTAACAGGTACCATCCCAATCTGGAGGTAGACGAATGTATGCTGTATGACCACACACAAAGTAAGAATGACTGATAGCTTTGAAAGATGACTTTCCATCATCACTGAATTCGACCACAGTAGTGCATTTACTATGACCTAAGTGTACTGAACCTTTCTTCTTGATACATAATTCACCAGTGACTGGCAGTACTGACATAATAGGTAGAACTGGTGCAGCTTCGGATTCGACGGTAAGAATCATAAGGCTAATTGTGTAATTACCTAATCCATATACTTCATTTTCTAGATCAGTTCCTATTCTAATGGGGAGTCCCTCCTTATCCGGGTAACAGACGTCTAGTAGGACCAAGTTCAGGTTTCCCCAAACCCAACCCCCATCGAAAACAGCAGTGTCGGGATCTAAAGAATTAATTATCTTAAACCATGCTCCGCAGGAGCCATTGTGAGTGAACGGGTACGGAAAGAGAGGCAGCGCTCCCTTGTAGTTCTGGTAGGGAGGGAGTCGGCCACATATCCAGCAGTTTGTAGCATTGTTAGTTTGATGAGAATGATGTAACATACTAATGAATGTATTATTGCGCAGCGCAAGTCTGTAGGAAAGCTCGTGAGGAGGTAACTCACTAAAAGTGTGTTCAGCAGAGACATTGTAAGCAGATTGTTCACGCTTGAAGATAGGAAAGTATATGGGTAATAAGATGCTAGCAACAATTATTAATATACTTAGAATAAACATAATTATTAGTGTCACTATGCAGTGACTACGAAGTGATTTGCAATATGTTCTTTTCTTTTCCTCTCTCTCTCTAACTCGATCTAGGGGATACATGTCAGAAACTATTTAACCGATTCACCTAGGGGAGGACTTAAACAATTAAACTGTCTGACTTGCTAGATCGTAACTTCATACGATATTGTTCTTGAGGAGTTTTTTCTCGTTTGCATTCGGAAAGGTCTTTGATATCAGAGTCTTTGGTGGGGGTGGGTGTGTCTTGTTCCGGTTTCAGTCCTGGGAATGTTTTGATATGGCTTAGGTGGACCCACCCCTTTCTTCCTTCCAACTTGACGGCGGTCCTTGTTGTTAGTAGAACGGTCTTCGGAGACTTCCAGCGGGGCTCCAACGGACTTTTCCTGTCGAAGTTCCGGACTAAAACAACGTCACCGGGGCGGACATCATGCTCCTTCACATCGGTGTTGTCAGGGAAGGCAGCGGCAACCTGTGAACGACATGATTGGAGTGCAGACATCAAGGAGGCAAGGTAATCTGTCAACATATTAGAATCAACATCTGTTATCTTTTTAGGAATGGGCGTCCCCCACATATTCGGTGGTCTTCCAAAGACCACTTCGTACGGAGATAGCCCTGATCTCGAATGGGCGACCATTCTCATATAGAATAGTGCCACCGGCAGGGCGACTATCCAGTCGACCCCTTTGTCCTGACATATTTTGGCAAGGCGAATCTTTAATGTCTGATTATGCCTTTCTACAAGGCCTGCGGCTTCTGGATGTCGGACACAATGGAACTTCCACTGGTATCCCAATAACAAGGAAACTTCTTTCATTAGGGCAGACGAGAATGGCTGACCGTTATCTGAGTACACGACACGAGGCAAGCCGTACCGTGGGAAAAATTCACGAACCAACTGTTTGGCAGTGGTCGGAGCAGTGTAATCGGGGACTGGGTATGCTTCGGTCCAGCGGGACAGAGCACAGACAACTACGAGAACATATTTAAATCCTCGACAACGGTCCATCTGGATATAATCCATCTGGAGGACTTCAAAAGGGTGATCGGGAGGATGAAATCCACCTTGCTCTACAGGGACGCTTTTACCTGGATTGAACTGACAACAGATCATGCAAGTACGCACTTTCTGTTTTGCGGCTGCTCGTAAGTGTTTATTGTTCCAGAGATTTTGCAAACTGTCTAGCATGGCTTTCTCTCCCAGGTGGGCAGGACTATGTGCTGTATTTATCATGACTTGAACCATAGAGTCAGGGAGAAACCATGTAGATTTTCCCTTCGTCATCCAACCTTGATCTGTCTGGATCCCTCCTAGTTCGATCCATTTCTTTATTTCGTCTGCAGTAGCATGTGTCTGGATGTCAATAACATCTAGTGTGGGATCTCTGACTGTCATGCAATTTGTCGGATCTGTTGTCTTTATCGTGTCAGTTGTCTGAGTGTGAGTCAGTGCTGTATGCTTTGCTGTCTGATCTGCCAGGTCGTTACCCTGGGAAACAGAATCTGTGGCTTTAGTATGGGCTTTACACTTCATGACTGATATGGCTGAAGGCAGATGTATTGCTTCTAACAGTGCTTGAATGAGAGGACCATGCTGAATCTTGGTACCATGAGAGGTCAGGAAACCTCGTTCCTGCCAGAGCATGCCGAAGTCGTGTACGACTCCAAACGCATAACGGGAATCTGTGTATATGTTAACATTTCTGTTCTTTGCTAGAATACAGGCTTGGGTCAGAGCGATGAGCTCTGCCGCTTGAGCAGACAGTGTATCAATACGATGTGTTTCTTTAACTTCAGTTTCAGTGGTCACGGCATATGCGGCCACTAATTCTCCTGTACTTGTTCTCATGCATGAACCATCCACATAAAGTGTCAGGTCTGGATTATTCAGTGGAACATCTGTTAAATCTCGTCTGGGCTTTGTTACTGCATTAATAATTTCTATACAATCATGTGGAGCTGGATCTGTCATAACTGTAGGTAACAATGTTGCTGGGTTCAAGATACTGCAGCGTCTGATTTCTATGTGTGGCTGGAATAGTGTCAATTCGTAACCTGTCAGTCGTGCTATAGTTAAGTGTTGAGTCTGGGTTCTGTTTAACAGAACCTCTACAGAATGTGGAACTTGTACTGTTAACTGATGACCTAAAACAATTGAATCGCTTTGTCTGATTGCTAACGCTGTTGCTGCTACTGACTTTAAGCATGCAGGGAGTGCCTGTGCTACTGAATCCAATGTGCTTGAAAAATAAGCGCAAGGCTTATGTGAACCTGCTTGATCTTGAGTGAGGACAGACAATGCTGTACCATCACGTTCTGTAACAAAAAGTGTAAACGGTTTGCTGTAACATGGTGTCGCTAAAACTGGTGCTTGGCATAAAGCTTTCTTTAATTCCTCAAAGGCTTGTGTGTGTTCCTGAGTCCAAGGGAGGACAGTCGAAGTCGCTGCCTCCTGTGTCGTTAACTGGATGAGTGGTTTAGCTAGAAATGCATATTGAGGAATCCATTGTCTGCAGTACGAGGTGAGGCCTATGAAGGCCCGCACTTCTTTTTGTGACTGGGGTCGGGGCATGTTTACTATTAACTGAATGCGATCGGGAGTGAGCTGTCTCCCCACTTTGGACAGCAAGTGACCCAAGTACACAACTTGCTGAACACAGAATTGTAGCTTCGAAGGAGACACCTTGTGTCCCTTGTCGGCCAGAAAATGCAAAACTATCAGAGATGCTTGTTCACATTCGGGCTCACTTCGTGCGGTGATCAGTAGATCATCGACGTACTGTAGTAAAGCTGTATTAACTGGCATTTGGATACAATCTAGTTGTCTTTTCAGTGCTTGACTATAGATGCTGGGGCTTTCTGTAAATCCTTGAGGTGCGCGTGAAAATTTGAAACTTCGTCCATTTAAACTGAATCCGAAGAGATATTGGCTCTCCGGGTCAATGGGTACACTGAAGAAGGCGTTCTTGAGGTCGATTACAGTAAAGAACGTTGCTTCTGAATCAATGGCAGTCAACAGGGAAGAGATATCGGGGACCACAGGATACTGTGGTACAATGCATTTGTTCAGTTCTCGAAGATCAATCACCAACCGGTATACTGGCGGTGCATTGCGGTCTGTACGTTTAAGAATTGGAATGATAGGAGAATTACAGATATTGGAGTCGGTCTCTACGACCACTCCTTGGGCAATAAGCTCTTCAATCATTTTCAGTAAAGCCACTACAGCATCGGGTGGTAACTTGTATTGTCTGATTCTGGGCAGAACAACACCTGTCTTGAGTGTAACACGGTATGGTGTGATATGCATACAACCTACATCAGCTGGGCCTTTTGCCCACAAGTGATCTGGTACATTTTTCAATCTGACATCAAAGTCACGTAGAACATAATGACCTTTGAAATCCCGTAGAAAGAGTCTAACTCCCTCCGGGGAACAGCAAATTATAGCTCCTAGAGCCTTCAGTGTTTTAATTCCTAACAGATTTTCGGGACATGATTTTGTAAGTAACAAGTCTGTAACTCGAGATAATGGACCCACAGCTAGTGGTACTGGTTCTGATACTTCATTTACAATGGGCTGTCCTGAAAAACCAAGGGAAACATTCTGTGAGCCTGAGAGGGGTGCCCCTGGAACTTCATTATGACTTATAGTAGTGCGACTTGCCCCTGTGTCAATTAAAAACTTTCTGTCTTTTCCTAATACGTGACTATGTACATAAGGACCTTCTTGATCTACAGGAATTTCAATAAGAGGCAAATCACTTTCCCTCCCTAGGCTGTTTCATGTGTAACGCTGATAGTCCGGATATGCCGACTGGGCATACTGGTACATCTGTTGTGAGACTTCTCTAGTTGCAGCAGCGGGCTGTGTCTGAGCATGCTGTGGCTGCGGTACTGCTACTGTCTGTACGGTATGGGACTGATCATGCATAGGCTGTGTATTCTGCACTGTCTGTTCGTTCTGTGAGGTCTGTTGATGACCCTGTTCATGTCTAGGCGGACGCGGTCTTTCTTTAGTTTTACCTGTCTCGATGTTATGTTTCAGGACTGGACATTCATGTACGTAGTGACCTGGCTGCTTGCAATAATTACATGTCCCTTTAACGGGAGCAGCAGAATGATTTGTCTGAGCCCCACCTTTTCTATGACCCTCGGCTGGAATTGTCTGAGCCACTAACATTTTCATTTTCGTGTCTTTCATACGTTTCTGTTCCTGCTCTTGTTCTTCCCTAATTCTATTCTGGTGATATTGTAACATTTGTAACATCTGTGATGGCGTATTTGCCTGCCAAGTACTTTCAACCTTGTACACTCTATTTTTAACCAGTGGTAGGGCGTTCTCTACTAATTTCGTTACAAAAAGGTGTGGATATGACTCGCTACTAGTTTTTAGACCACTATTGATAATGAAACATTTCTCGAATCTTGAATAAAAGTCACTAGTATCTTCATCTTGTTTCTGTTTGCAGGACGAGATTGCGTCCCAATCTTCCTTTCTAGTTGTCAATAATCTTGGCAGAACCTGTACTATTAAACCTGGTAATGCTTTAGTCAGATCCCCAAGGCCTAACCCTGGGACTCGTTTCTTTTCTTCGTCTTCTATCTCTGCCCATGCTATCTTTGACTCTCCCACTTCCCAATCCTTCTCCTTTAATTTCTCGTAAATGCCCGTGGGCAACAGTACTTTTAACATTTTCATAATATCATCATACGTGTAATCTCCCATCAGTAACATGTCCTTAAGCTCTCTGTGAAAACCTGCAGGGTCTTTATCATGGCACGGAACTAATTTCTTCATTTCTAGCAGTTCTAACTTAGTCAGTGGTGTGTGAACATACACACGTTTCAGACGTTGGTCCGCACCCATAACTGGATGTACTTCTCGTAAGGGATTCTGGCTTTCAATGCCACCACCGCATTGCATGTGGTACATTTTTCTTTCTGGAGGTGGGGCGGGAACATATTCAGAGCTCAGGGAAGTGTTATACTTACGTCGTTGTTCTAGAATTATTTGTATTAATTTGGTACTAAAACCTCTCCATCTATCCATAATTAGTGCTTCTAATGTTTCGTGTAAGGGACCTGGATCAGAATGATGGTTTCTGAACTTGATAAGGAGGTGCTGAATCATGTATACACCTGCTATTTTCTGCTCTTCCGGGGAAAGGTTCAAGAATGTCTGTACTAACGTGTCATCATTATATATATCTGCGTTTTCGGCCCACAACACGGCGGACCGGGCTAGTTCCTGTTCATCCATAGAATTGAGTATGTGATACCCTACTCGATCTCGAAGCCTTTTATCAGTTTCCTGGAACTGATGTTCAGAAGAATTCGGATTTGTTAAAGCGGAGAAAAGAACTCTCTTGCTCTCCGGACGGACACCTTTCCTAAGGTAGTTTCCCCTACCTACATACGCTATTATATCTGTGGACTTTTCTGATGTTTCATCTTCATCTTCCTCCCCGGAGGATGTTTTATCTGTTTCTTCCTGATGTGCAGTTAATACTGCCTTTCTAATTTTCTGGGACATAGTGGCTATACATGATAGCTTGTCATGTTTCGCGTCTGCTATATTTTGGCCCCACTTGTTTAATGCGTCTAACTCACTCTGATCTGTCCCGGGCCTGTATCGTTCTCTTATCACACAATTTATGAAGAATCGTAAAATCTGTTTTTGAACGTCAACTTTCTGTTTATACATGGCAGCTTTAACACTGTCGGGGTCTTTCCCCGTCTGTATGAATTTGTATAGTCTGTCGAGAGCTTCCTGCATTCCTACATAGCATAGCAAGCTATCGGTGGCAGATCTTAAGCGTAGTGATGCTAAGACCATCAGATCGTCTGTTCCGGGTACTGGATCATATCTGCAGAATGACATCCTATCTTTGAATGCGTCTAGCCGGGCTGAATAGGGAGACTGGGAAGGATTCTGTGTGTCCTTTAAATGTAATCTGTGTGTCGGTGGCGGGGTCTGTAGACCCGCTGTCGCACCTCCTGAGGCGGATGCTTGGGCATTATCTCTCCGCGGAGTCTGTATCTGGACTTGAATCTGTCTTTTAGTAAGATCGGGTAATACTGGTTTCGGTAGGTCTGTCTTAAGTACGGGAAGTGGCGGAGCTGGCGGAGCGGGAGAGGTCTGTTGCGGTACCGGCGGAACTGGATCTGGGGGCGTAGTGCCACCCCCATCCCTGTCAGTAGGCAGGGCACGAACCGGCAGATTGGTGTAAGCTGGTGCTACATCCTCTAGATATGAATTCAGGAATATGTCTTTAGTAGTTTTATGCATTACTTTAGTTGGAACTAATGGTGTCGGTAAGTTTTTCGGAATTTCTGATTCAATTTCGGATGGGCCGTCTGCTGCGAGGTACATACCGTTTACAAGATTATTTCGGGCACGGTCTATTTGTTCTGTTTTTACTCGGATCCCTTCAGTAACTAATTCGTTTTCTCGCTCTTTATCTGATTCTTTAAGTCTGTCTTCTCTACGGAGTGCTTTGTCAGCACGCTTACGTGATTCCTTACGCCAAAATTCTATGGCGTCCTTCTGAGATTGCCTAGCTTTCTTTTTCCATAATGCTTCTTCTACCCTCATGATGCACTCGGCATCCCACGTTCCGGTAACAGGCCATCTGTGTCTCTCGTCTAGGTGTTTGGTGTAATCGGCCCATAAATCTAGATATAATATGGCATCTATGCCGTGCTTCTGATACATAAAATTGCCTGGAGTGTCCCTAGGGGGGATAGGAATTTCTTCCTCTAGTAACCCTTTCCTAGTTCCTATCTGTTTTAACTTGCTGAGGAACGGCATCTTGTTTACTTATTACTTGAACGCTAGATCTTTATTCCTTGATACGAGTTGCTAGTTGATACAAGAAATACAATAATACACAATAAAACAGTCACATTCATACCACAACATTAATCACATGAAAACATTGAAGACATAGCTAACTACCCCCTACACTGAATGTACCGCTCAACGGTACGGATACACTGGTGTAACAGTGCAAAAATTCGGAATACTTTATATACTGCTAAACAGTACAGATACACTGCCTAAAAACAGTGCAGACCGGACTTGCGTACCCAAACCCGTCTAGATACGACCCAGCAATGGTACTCACCGGGAAGCACGGAAACAGAAGGCCTCGGAAAACTCGACTGGACTCGACTCGGAACTTCGGAAAACTTCGGAAAACTTCGGAAAACTTCGGAAAACTTCGGAAAACTGGTGGGCCTCTTCACACCTCGGACCTTGCTTCTTTCGGCTGGGCTCTGGTCGGGATCCTCCGCACTCCTCACCGCCTCGTCTGGGCACTGATCGCAGTCTTCGTCACCTCCGTGTGTCAGAGGGGGATGCAGGAAATCCTGCCAGTACACGTGTTGTCCGTCTAACTGATGGCAGGGGACACGGATTGCAACGCACCTTCCGGCGCGTGAGGTGGGGGAGGGGTCCCTATTCGGGCGCCAAAATGACGTAAATAATTAATTTACTCTCTTAATTTCTATGCAGGTAAGTACTTAATCAATAATAACTCAATCAGAAGGAAAGAAAACAGAGTCCGTGGTGTTAGAGTTTCTAAGGGTTTTATTCCTCATAAAGGAATCAGGATATCATGTTCTGACCACCACAGGGGTGTCAGAAGGGATAGATGAGCGCGCTCACGTTTATTGACATTACATAGCTTATATACTTGATTTACATCATAGGTTTCAGTGTGAGAGGCGTAACAGCTGAGAGAAGACAAGATAACAGTATACACGTGGTACCAATACATCATCAAGAGGCGTAAACTAGGCGTGAACTAGAGGTGTGTGCTAGAAACGTCACTGATAGGTGACGCAAGTGGGTGGCACCAAGGGGTGGTGCTAACAGAATGTTGCAATGTCAGCAGAAATCGGAAGCTTGGATGCGCGCGCAGCTGCATGACGTGTGACTGACGGGGTGCAGGGGTCTTGACATTTACACTGACGGAGAGAGACAGAAGTCTGGCATGTCAGATCAACTTGTACTTCTATCATATCTGATATCTGATGTTTAGGAACTATACTATCTGGGCGGAAAGGTCTCTAGGGTAGAGGCTATTCTATGCTAACTGTGGATGCGTGTACAAGCGCCTGAATGTCTACATGTGAAGCGTGGGGGCACGGGGCCTTCCATGGAAGCATGGCAACGGAGACTATGAATTACTTGCATTAAGACAGATCGGCCTTTTGGCTCTGCAGCTGGAGAGGATGTTTACAGAATCTAGTAGGCAGGAATGTATTCTCGGGGAGCGGAACAGATAACTCGAAGGTTATAGTCAGTCTTGGCAGAAAGCAGGCTTGAGCTGAGCGCAAGGGGCCGCGCTGAATATAGGGCATAGTTCATGAGTACAGAGGTAGCCTGGGCAGAGCCAGGAGCCACAAAAGAGGTTCAGATGGCAGGAATTCAGGGCCTACTCTGGCTAGAGCAGGAAAAAGCGAAAAGTGTACTACAAAAAGACGTTGGCATAGCATACTTAGGAACGGACCATATAGTCCATTCATGGTGCATCTGAAAGAGGACAAGTTAACGGTGGACGCAAATGTATTTGCGTCTTCATAGCTGGCACAGGAGGGAAGTTACATGCACTTTAAGCTGGTACATGGAGTCGGTGGGGTACGCGCTAGGGAACACAACATGGCCAAAATTTAATTTTCCTCACTGGGAACGATCAGATGGTTGGCATCTGCGGAGCACAGGGCTCTGCTGGGGGCATATGCCCGAAAAGCTTTTTTTAGGTATTCAGGTCATGTACCGTGAACTGCTTTGTAAGCAATACAGAGCACTTTAAATTTGATTCTGCTTTTTATGGGCAGCCAGTGGAGCTGGTGCATCACATTAGAAATTGACTTGAACTTTGGAGTACCTGACAGTATCCTGACAGCTGCATTCTGTATCAGTTGCAGCCTGTTCAGAAAATTTTCTTGAGCAAAGATTAAAAGGCATGGTAAGCATTTAAAACAATAGCTTTAGGCACGGATCTCTGTACTGGGGTGAATGTATGACATTGTTCTGCATTCTGTCAATCGACTGTTGTTTTTGCATTTGTCACCCCGAGTGAGACTTTGTCAGCACACACGCCCTCGCCTCCAAGAACTACATCCTCCTCGGGGACCTGAAGTTCCACCTCAAGAACATTGACGACACCAACTCCACCACCCTGATCGACAACCGAGCCAACCTCGGACACAGACAACTTGTCACAACACCCACCCACTCCGCCGGTCACACGCTTGACCCCATCTTCTCCGCAAGCCCCTATGTCTCCTTCAACCATACCACCGAACTCCACTGGACCGACCACCGCTTCATACACTTCACCTTCAAGAAACTCACCACGCACCAACGCACCCAACAGATGCCTCATCACTGCTGGAGCAAAGTCTCTGAAGAACAGCTAACCACCACCCTCACCCAGAGCCCACCCACCGACCATACCGACCCCGACACCACCGCCCGCAACCTCAGATAGTGGATCAATGACTGCGCCAGCACCCTCGCCCCGATCAAGAACCCCTCCAACAATCATACCAACATGAAAGCCAGCTGGTTCACTGAAGACCTCCGGGCCTTAAAGCAAACCTGCCAAAAGCGTAAGAAGATTTGGCTCCGTGAACGTACACCGGACAGCCACGCTGCCCACAAGAATGCCACCTGCAGACACCATCACCTCATCAGATCCACCAAAAGGGCCTCCTTCAAAGACCGCCTAGTCAATAACACGCACAACAGCAAAGAGCTCTTCTGCATTCTGTCCATCAACTGTTGTTTTTGCATTTGTCACTCCGAGTGGGACGGGTAAGCCCAGACGTTGGTCCAGTGCTCTCCATGCCACTGGAATCAAGCTATCGTGGCTGAAGAGGAGTGAAACCCAGAAACTGTTCCTAGGATGCTTGTTTCCAGTCCAGGGTGGTCCTGGCTTGGCCGTTCGGGCTGGACTTTTCCAATGAGGCACAGAGTCAAAAATGATTTGCATATGGCTGGGTTCAAACTGGAATGGCATGGTGAGCAAAACAACAATGGATTTAGATCCAGATCTCTGTACTGGGGTGAATGAATGACATTGTTCTGCATTCTGTCCATCAACTGTTGTTTTTAAATGGGTCTAGGGGTGGCGACCACCGCGGGCCTGGGAGCCAGGGACTGATCTGCTCTTTCCATGATAAACCGTGTAGATAGGTATTGTCTGAATAGCTCTCGTAGGAGTTCCTCAACATACCTATCCATTCTAGAGAATGCGGTGGTCTCTGGTATGCCAGTAATACGAATGTTGTTCCTCCTTGAACGTGCCGCTAAATCTTCATTTTTTGGTTTAATAATGTTTAAGACCTTCTCAATTTGTAATAAATGTTCCTTCAACTCAACTTGATAATCATGAGCATTAGACATTGTATTTTCTAGTTGGTCTACATGTGTTTTGTGGGTGTCCACACATTTCCGCACTTGGTGGAGTTGGGCAGTGAGCTTATCAAGTTTATTATCAATCACTTGGAGACTGGTCTTTGCATCCAGCAGAATGCTCCGCAAATTGACGTCTTGCCTGTCTGGCACTTCGCTTGAATCTGAGTCATGTTCAGTTCCAGTGTCAGCGTTACATGTGAGTCAAACGACAAATTAGTTTGCTTTGCGTCTTTTTCCCCAATTTTCCTCTCTGAGTTGAGGGATCTATGAGGGTACGTGTTTGCACTGTAACTCAGGTCTGTTTTCCAGCATTCTATATCAGTGGTGTTTCCACACCAATCGTGCTGGTGTCATACAGTCTACAACAACCCTGATTGTCTTTGGTTTTGATCAGCTACAGGGTACCTGCATCTTCAGATATCAAGCATGCCAAAGTAAGCCCACTAAATATCGCTCACCCTTTGCCTATAGGGTCTGGTCACCAATACAGTCATTGCATTGGAATGTAAGCACCTCACTTTAGGGCATTTGTTAGCATACTTGGCTATCAGTTGTTAGTTGTTAGTGTTTTTATCACCCAGGCCCTCGTCACCAGCCGACTGGACTACGGCAACGCCCTCTACGCCGGAACCACCGCTAAGCTCCAGAAGAGACTCCATCGGATCCAGAACACCTCAGCCAGACTCATCCTCGACATCCCACGACACAGCCACATCTCCGGACATCTGAGAGACTTGCATTGGCTCCCCGTCAACAAAAGAATCACCTTCCGTCTCCTCACCCACGCACACAAAGCCCTACACGATCAAGGCCCGAGCTACCTCAACAACCGCATCAACTTCTACGCTCCCAAATGCCACCTCCGATCAGCCAGCCACGCCCTCGCCACCGTCCCCCGCATCCGAAGAACGACTACAGGAGGAAGGTCCTTCTCCTACCTGGCCGCCAAGACCTGGAACTCCCTCCCGACCGACCTGCGCCTGACCCAAGACCACCTCTCCTTCAGGAAGAAGATCAAGACCTGGCTGTAAGAGCAGTAGCAGCACCCCCCCCCCCCCCTCCCCTAAGCGCCTTGAGACCCTCCGGGTAAGTAGTGCGCTCTATAAATGTCTTGATTGATTGATTTACCCGCTGGTGGTTCAGGGAGATACATAGAGGAAGCATCTGACCGTACATTAATGTGTGTGGAGCAGCCTACAAAGGTCTTATTGCTGCAAAGGAGGCTTTAAACGCATGCGCCTCGAGTACCCCAGCACTTGCAGTTCAGGCCTCAGTGGCCTTTGCAGATCAGGCAGAGATCACAAGAAAATGGCGCCAGACATTTAGACTTGCCTCAACCACCTCAATTTGGATTCGCAGTTGTGGGCTTCAATACCTCCGGGCAGTCTGACCCATGCCGTCGGGGGCTGGCTGTGGCCGTGCCTGATCCAAGGCAGCAAACATGAAAGCCGGCCAATGTGGGGGTTCCGCTCAAGTTGCACTCTCTTGGGTCCACCCGGGCAGGTGTCCTATGAGTCTCCGCTGACCATGGACTTGTGTCCTAGTTTCCCTGACACGCTTGTGCAGCACGGGTGTCCGGCCCGGAGTCCAGGATCAGACGCCACCAGACAGTACCTTGGGTCCATGCCAGTAGGGTCCGGCGATCCGTCTGGTCTGGCCTGGCAGATATTTTACGTTGGAGGTGTTCTCTGGGCCTCTGGGCCTCCGGTCACGAGACCCTTCGATGCTGACACCGGCCGCTGCCCTGTGGTCTGTCGCTCTCCCTGGAGGGGGTTATTTCAGCATGCTCGGGTGTCTCCACAGCGGACTCTGCATATGATCTGCCACCGACACATGGCTGGGGCGGCAATCTACAGTGTGCCGACCCAGCCAGCGTGCACAGTCCTTGTCTCGCTTCTTGCTCTCAGGTAGGCCCGGCCGGATCTGCTCAGCCACAGCAGTCAGGTTCACACGCCTCCGTCAGCTCTGATATTTTCAGGGAAGGGGTCCGGTCTCGGCCGCTAGTGATGCCGCTTGCCTCTGCTCGGAAAACAACCCCAATAGCCAGGATAAATGCCGGATTACGTGTTCGGCCTGCAGAGCCTACTTTGCAGGCGCCCATCTTGCTGCTCAGCTAAGCCACGCCCGAGTTACACAATCTTTACCATACAGACATATTCATCATCACAAGCAGTGTTTTATTTTGGCACAGTTAATCAATCAATATAAACTTTATTTGGTCTTTGAAATAAAAACAGTAAAAGTAAAGTAAGCCATAACACACACTCCAAAATCGTCCTCGATATCAACAATTTAAAAAGACAAGGAATAAGTACACAGTTAAAAAGATGGCAAATGTCTAACACTCCACGGGGGGTAAATCACATCTCTTCCTCAACCTGACAGCAACTTTTAAAAAGCTAACAACGTTAAGAAAAATCTCTCCCAAAAGAAATTGCAAGTATGTGAGTGCGGGGCAAACCTGTGTAAATGATGCCCTTTTCAGTATGAGGAGAATATAATGTTTCCTGGGTACGTGAAAGAAGCTACAAGACATCATAAAATGAAGCATGTCCTGCGGAGACTTACTGTCACAGCCACATTACGTAAGATTAACACCCCTATCCCCTCCCGTGGTTAGGCTTACAAGACGGGCAAACGGGCCAGCTGTCGTACCTACTTTAACACACAAGAGGTAAGGCTTGGTAGAGAGTACGGTTTCCAAGAGGACATCTCGATGAGCACTAGTCTTCATTAAAGTGTTCCCCTCTCTTTCCAACCACCTCCATCTGAAAAAGTGTTTTTTTCACCCATTGCTGATACTGTACGGATACCTAAATAAATCTCCCCTTCCTAAGTTCAAAGAACAGTTCCTCATATATTTCAACCAAGGAATATAAATAGAACAATCCAAGGCCAAACAGTCATTGATAATCTCTTTGCTCATTTGGATCCCAGGCCTAGTCCAGACACACATAAAGC
The DNA here is from genome assembly GCF_964263255.1 of Lissotriton vulgaris. Lineage (NCBI taxonomy): Eukaryota > Metazoa > Chordata > Amphibia > Caudata > Salamandridae > Lissotriton > Lissotriton vulgaris. Next base: position 11,223,393 of record NC_141692.1, read on the forward strand.
CTCTCAAAAAAGCATTTGTGATGATTTGCAATTCATGCTAATTGGTGTAACCTCATATTTCACTCCTACAACCTGCTTTAGAGATTAATTTAGCCCTTTAAATATGTGGGAGTTCACCAGCGGGTCTACTGCCTAGTTGTGTAACAAAATTAAATACAGCGGATTTTGCCCTGACAAGGTCCTCTTTTTTCCTGCTAACCAGGGGGCGCCAACTCAGGGAGGAGTCAGACACTAAACCCAGATAAGAAAACAGCCTGGTCTTTGGCCCCGGAGAATACCCAACTTTAAAAGTAATGGATTTGGTGGATTTGGTGGATCGAGCAACTATTACCTTTACAAGAGATTTTTTATTGTTCACCAATAAATCCAAATTCTCCATAAAAAAAAAGAAAAAGTCCAGTACGGACTGCAGGCCACTTGCGGTTCTGGCCATAAGTACTGTATCGTCAGCATATACCGGAAGACGCCAAGGCCTCAGATGGGGACAGTCTACTTTTGAATCAGATAGGACCTGCGCCAAATTATTAACATATTTGTTAAAAAGGAATGGGGAAAAAGTACAGCTGTGCCGTACCCCTCTTTAAAATTTTAAATAGCGGGTGACCTTTAAATCTTTAAATCTTTTGAATAGCTACCACGGTGTCCCTGTGGAGGTCCCTCAAAAATATAACATTATTGAGGTCTATTTCCATGGATTATATAATCTGCCAGAGTTTGGATCTATTTACTCGGTCAACCGTTAATGATAGAGCTATAAATGCCAGATGTATGGAGCAGGGCCTTGCAAAAGCATATTTACCTAATACTAGATAAAAGTTCAAGTGACCGCTCAGCCCTTCAGAGGGCTTGGTTGCCCCACTCGCTGCTGCCGCTCCTGCCTGCCTTGCCGCTGCTGCTGGGACTTCCCGCTGACCGCTGATCCTGGATTTCCTGCCGCTGCCTCCCTGCGGCCTCGTCCCCACTGTGATTCCATTCGCCGCCCCGCTCCCGCCACACAGCTGCTCCTCCCTCCCGGCGGACGCGCGCAGCAGGAGCACCGAATGAGCGCCAAAGGTGCGCCAAAGGTAAGCCTGTCTGTGCCCGTCCGCGCCTGGACCGCACCCAGCGCTATGACCCCTGGTCCCAACCGCCGATGCAAGACCACACGAAGGACCTACGACGCCACCACCCTCAACGCACTCAATGCCGGGCGGAACCCTGCCTGCTACCGAGCCACCCCGAGACGCACCAACTGACCCTTCACCTGCCAAGCCTGCCGTTTCTCCTGCTACCGGACCTGCACCGCCCCGTCAAGCCCAGCACCAGCAGCAACCACCTGAAGTGCATTCTGCTCAACACCCGCTCCATCCACAGGCACGCCGTGGAACTCTGGGACCTGCTCGACACGACAGCACCGGACGTCGCCTTCCTCACTGAAACCTGGATGAACCCCTCCTCAGTGCCCGACATCGCCTTAGCCATCCTGGACAGTTACAAGATCACCCGGAAGGACCACGTCAACCAGACGGGAGGAGGCATTGCCATCGTACACAAGAACACCATCCGCATCTCAACTAACTCCGACGAAACCTTCGCCGCCGCCGAACACCTGCACTTCCAGATATACGCTGATCCCAAGACCACCCTCCGCGGCACCCTCATCTACAGACCACCGGGACCACGCACAAAATTCAGCCAAGACATCGCAGACTTCATAAGCCCGCACGCCCTTCCCTCCGCCGACTACATCCTCCTAGGAGACCTCAACTTTCACCTGGAGAACAACAACGACAGAAACACCACCGCCCTGCTGGACAACCTCGCCAACCTCAGACTCAAGCAACTGGTGAACACCCCCACCCACTTCGCCGGCCACACGCTTCACCCCGTCTTCTCATCCAGCAAGCACATCTCCTTCAGCCACTCCACCGGACTCCACTGGACCGACCACAGCTGCGTCCACTTCAGCTTCAAAAGAAATATGACCCACCATCACCTGCAACAGGTCCCCCGCCGAAGCTGGAGCAAGATCACCGCCGAGCAGCTCACCGCCTCCCTCAGCCAGAACACTCCCACCAGCTCAACGGACCCCAACGAAGCAGCCAGCAGCCTCACTAAGTGGCTGACCGCCTGCGCAGACGACCTCGCACCACTAAAGAACCCTCCCAGCAGACGCGGCAGCAAGAAAACCCCCTGGTTCACTGACGAACTCAAGGAATCCAAGAAGAACTGCCGCACCCTCGAGAAAGCCTGGCGGCTCGACCACACCACAGACAACAGGACCGCCCTCAAGCATGCCATCCGCAAACACCATCAGCTGATTCGCGCCACCAAGAAGACGGCACTCAAAGAACGACTGGACAACAACACCCACGACAGCAAGGAACTCTTCAGCATCGTCAACCCCAGCGCCGGAAACAACGACATCACTCCCTCGCAAGACGTCTGCAACTCACTCGCCTCGTTCTTCCACCGCAAGATTGCCGACATACACAACAGCTTCGACGCACAGACCACGCACCCTACCACCGAACCAACACCCGCCACCACCACCCTCTGCAACTGGACCCCGATCAGCACCGAAGACACCACCTGCACGATGAACTCCATCCACTCCGGATCACCAACCGACTCGTGTCCACACCACGTCGTCAACAAAGCCGACGCCACAATCGCACCCCACCTCCGAGACACCATCAACTCCTCCTTCCACACCACCACCTTCCCGGAGAGCTGGAAGCACGCCGAGCTGACCCCCCTCCTGAAGAAACCAACGGCGGACCCCACCGACCTCAAGAACTACCGCCCCATCTCGCTACTTCCTTTTCCGGCCAAAGTCATCGAGAAGATCGTCAACAAACAGCTTGCCGCCTTCCTCGAGACGAACGGATCCCTCGACCCCTCGCAGTCCGGGTTTCAGGCCAACCACAGCACCGAGACCGCCCTGATCGCAGCCACCGACGACATCAGAACCCTGATCGACAACGGGGAGACAGTGGCCCTCATCCTCCTGGACCTCTCTGCTGCATTCGACACCGTCTGCCACCACACGCTAGTGAAGCGCCTAAGCAACATCGGAATCCGAGAGAAAGCGCTGGAGTGGATCATCTCGTTCCTCACTGGAAGAACCCAGAGAGTCTGCCTCCCTCCGTTCAGATCCGAGGCCACCGAAGTCATCTGCGGCGTACCACAAGGATCTTCACTCAGCCCAACCCTCTTCAACGTCTACATGAGCCCCCTCGCAGCCATCGCACGCCAGCACAACCTCAACCTCATCTCCTACGCCAACGACATCCAGCTCATCCTCTCCCTCACCAACGACCCCACCACCGCAAGAGCCAACCTACACGAAGGGATGAAAGACGTCGCCGACTGGATGAGGAACATCCGCCTTAAGCTGAACTCAGACAAGACGGAAGTCCTCATCCTGGGATCATCACCCTCCACCTGGGACGCCTCCTGGTGGCCCCCGGCCCTGGGTACCTCTCCCAAACCAACGGACCACGCACGCAACCAGGGCTTCATCCTGGACTCCTCCCTCTCGATGACCAGACAAGTCAACGCCGTCTCATCCTCGTGCTTCAACACCCTGCGCATGCTCCGCAAGATCTTCAGATGGATCCCCACTGAAACCAGGAAGACCGTCACCCAGGCACTCGTCACCAGCCGACTGGACTACGGGAACACCCTCTATGCCGGAACTACAGCCAAACTTCAAAAAAGACTCCAACGCATCCAGAACGCCTCCGCACGACTCATCCTCGACATCCCCCGACACAGCCACATCACCGGACACCTGAGAGACCTGCACTGGCTCCCCCTCAGCAAGAGAATCACGTTCAGACTCCTCACCCACGCACAAAAGGCTCTCCACGACCTGGGCCCCAAGTACCTCAACGACCGCATGACCTTCTACACGCCCACCCGCCAGCTACTATCTACCAGCCACGCACTCGCCACCGTACCACGCATCCGCAGAGCCACCGCTGGAGGAAGATCCTTCTCCTACCTGGCAGCCAAGACTTGGAACTCCCTCCCCACCCACCTTCGGCGAACCCAAGACCATCTCTCCTTCAGGAAGCAGCTCAAGACCTGGCTGTTCGAGCAGTAACTTACCCCTCCCCCAGCACCTTGAGACCCTCCCGGGTGATTAGTGCGCTATACAAATGCCATGATTGATTGATTGATTAAGGCGCTGACCTTCTGGACCGGAAGCCATATGTTGTTAGTCTCTGCCCGTTCCGAGAGCCTGTTCAGGGGACTGCGCCCCACCACTTTAACCACTGAGTCAAGCAGCGATATGGGCCTGTAATAATGGTTTCTGTACCCGTCACCCTTTTTAACACACTAATTTACTTTGCCCATGACCATGGGGGCTTTAATAAGAGAGGTCAGGACATCCTGTAAGTAAAGGTCGGGGGAATCCCATCAGGTCCCAGGGCCTTGTTCTTAGATAACCCCAATATTCTTATCTTGACCTTCTCTGATGAAAAGGCAGCGTTCCCTTTGATCCTACCCATTCCCCTACTAAATGCAGAGGATGGGAAGTTATACATTTCCTCAAAATGCCTCTCCCAGCTGTTTTCGTTTACATGAACCTCTAGAGTGTCACCGGTATCCACTGCGAAAAAGGGATTGTTGATGATCCTTCAGAAGTGGGAGCAGCTCCTCAAGGTACTAACCTCCATCAGTTCTGTCCAGGCCTCCTTCTTTATGATGTTCTTCCATCTAGTAAGTGTTTGTTTATACAGTCTAAGCCTATTCGTAACTAAGGAGGAATCCCTTGATTTGTCTCTCAAAACTCTCCCAGATTCCCAATGTACGGGAACAGCCTTAGTCAAACCACCTCAATCACATACCCTGTTGCCGCGGGGCCGTTGCCCTGTGTAGTTCCTGAATGGTATTAGAGATCTAAGAAAAGGCCTCCAGAATAGATGGGTTGTTCTGTTGGAATATACACGTTTTTAACTTGTTCTTACGCTGGGTGTAAAGAGCGTTATAAAAGAATCTGTAATTATCTGGGACCACTTAGGCCTCGTACCTCCATCAATGGCCTTATAGGTCCCTCACACCTCCACCTTGGGAGAATGAGCAAGCATGGACATACATATAGTAGCAGTAAAGAGGCTTAAGGAAACTACAAATGCTTAAATAAAAGAAAAGAAGGATGCAGAAAACAACGATGAAAACAATAAAAGACTCACAGAAAAGTAAAAAAAAAAGCTCATTTATTAAATTATGTTCTCTGTAAAAATAGGACTTCGCTCTGAAATGAATGGAATGGCCTAATTCCGGGTAAACACTCTTTAAAACCAAGAGCCACAAATCTGATTAAAAAGCATTAAACAAGTTGTTGACACAGCTCTACCAAAGTATTTAACCATATTTCACAATGTGACCATTTTACGAGAAAAGTCTTTCCTCATCTGTGCACCCATAATTTGTTGTTAAATGTAAATAAGGAGAGGTGGGATGGTCCTAGTAGGATTGACCAAAAGTGCACACACTGTAGTAATAATTTTCAGGGTCTCAACCAGTTAAGGAATGCAACCAGTGGTCGCCCTATTTATTTCATTTAAGTCAATAATATCATTAATTAAGAATCTATCAAATGTGCATTCTTGCTTAGGAACAGAATTGAAACGTGATGTATTTATCTTATACTCTGTTTTAAGGATGTTCTTTTTTGACCTCCTCAAGAGATTGTTAACAATAAACAAGAATATATGAACACATCCTGAATGAGTTCACGTGACACAGCACAGTGTGATATTGTGAATGGGGTCATGCAGTGCTGTACAAATTGTCATTTTCTGAGTGGGGTCAAATCTATGTATAAAAATATGGGAGAGACCCCTTGCAACCAAGGGATTGGGGTACTAGTAACTAGTAGACAAAGAGAAGATCCCTTAGAGAATCTATAGATATCCTAGAATGTATACATATACGTCATTTGCAGCCCAAATATAAGAAATAGATGTTATCACATCAAACATTTTTCTTTCGGTTATCTTTTTATTTAAAAAAAAAATAATAATTGTATGCAAAGTTAAAAACAAGACATCATCAAATGCATCAAAAGACAGTTATAATATCATTACTTCAAGTTAAAATCAATCCTTTTATAAAACAGGATTTCCTAATTTAAAAAAAAGGGAAATTATTGAAAGAAAGGCAAGATGGATCAAGAGAAAGGGTTAGGAGAGAGCAAAACAGACAGTATTCTTTGTCATTTAAATACACATCAGGGAACCTGATTTTTAGAAACCACTCCAGGATACATAATTATTTTGTAATCTATGGAGTAAGCTCAATCCCTTGATTGTGTGAGCATTCAGCGTCGACGCGTTTCGATGGTTTATTTTTAATTGACCATCTTTTTCAAGACCAAAAGTGATAGGCCTCTCCTGTTATCAGGCACTGGGTGTTTGCCGTTTTTCAAGAAAACCTGTAAATAGATGTACTTTAGATAAATATATTTTTAGCGATAAAGTAAGCCTATTTTATACAGTCATATGGCTATAATCACATTAGATTATCAGTAATGCTGCCTTGCGTTGTATCTATTCTATCGATAATTCCATACATATCTACTTGTACGCTCATAGCAAAAGATTTTCTTGGCACTTTAGAAACATAGGAAAAAAACAACCATTGTGATCATTCATTGTAATACGTTGTTTACTTATAGCATTTTCATATATTTCTCTTTTCTTATATGTGGGCTCTTTATGTTTCTCATCGTGGGCCCTTGTTAACCCTCCCCTAGGTTGTGTTCTAGTAACCCACTGTATTGTTCCCATCCTTTTGGGCCGGTCTATAACAATTGTTATGTTATTCACCTTATATCATCTTTAACTCATCTCTTCCGTTTGTCCTAATTTTCTTCTGGTTATGTTTTATTTTGAACCCAGAGCTGTGGATGAAGGAAATAGGGTTTTTTAATTATTATAATTCCTTTCTTTGCCAAGATCTTATGTCTCTTTATACTAGATTTGGCTACCTTGATTATGTTGCACTGTTTTTACCTTATTATTTTTAAAAAACACGATGGTCTTTTTTTTTCCTGTTGGGGCTTCAGTTAATATCCTGATGTCTCTGGGAGATATAATGTTCCCTTTCTGATTCTGAAAACAGAGTGTGATATCAGGTTTGTTCTATCTAGTTATAGCTTCTATTGTGCTGGCAGATAGTTCTCAACCCATACACATACTTTTGGGGTTTTGGTTATTACTTCCCTGATGGATACTCCCGGTTTTATATTCCTCTGGTAATTTATGTTGTGTACTATTTAGTTTCTTCTGAACTGGAAATCGAAAGAAGAAAAACCTCTAAATATCTGAGTTAAAAAAATGTCTAGTGCGTCAGTCCCTAAAGCTAATGAGTGTAGCATCTTTTTTACTTACATTAATGGAAGGGGTAGGTTGGATCTTCTTTTATTAATCCTGCGGCTAAGGTGGTTCCTCTTTATAAAATCTTGCTCTGCTCGAGTCGTTCTATTCAGAATAAAAGGATATTTTTTAAAACTGGAACTCCTTTTGTGGTAAATTGAAACTATTAAATACGGAAGAAGTTGTCACTTACAAAAAGCGGCGGGGGTTGAGGACTCCCAGCTTTCCGTACAGCCGATATCATTTCTCTTGGGGCCCCTCGCTCTGGTAAAATCGTTTCTGGTTAACAATAGAAACGGGAATTTATTTATTTATATCTACCCTCCCATTATACAGTCCGCTCACTGTCGGCGCAATCTCTCAAATTTAGGGAAATGGTCTCGATTACCTTAAAAAACGCTAGCACTGGGTCCTGCCGCAATCTCTGTTTTCTCCTTCTGCAGTCTCCAAATGCCTCACCGGTAGCTATCTGTGGTCCGGCTGCATTTGTTTTTTTATACGGTCGGAGCTCCTAGCTAATTGGTTTACGTGGCATTAGTTCAGCTGATTTACATTAAATCTCCCGCTATCTAGATCTTACCTGGAAATCCTCTCCCATTTTTCTATTCACTCCGGGAGTGAAATGTTTCCTTGTACCCTATTGGCCAGGAATACCAAGCCTCTCTTTCGTGTTGCCCTATCCGGCGGAAACGTTTTCTATACCGTATTTGTACGCAAAATGCATTATACATATGGTTTTAAATTCCGACTTCTTATTTATTATTGCCAGTTTAGAATTATCATTAGCGATCGTCTGACATTCCTTGCCATTAGCTTAATTAGGTTTATTGATCTTTTTTTACTCTAAATAAAGATAATATTTGCTCTGGCACGTTGTTATTTCGGTATTTATTTATGTGTTTATTTATGTACAGTTTATTTCTGGACTATCAATCTCATCCATTCTTCTCTATTATTAAGGCCTGTGCCCACTGTATTCAAGTAACACATGAACCATTGTTCACGAGTTTTTCTCACTGCTTCTAGGTTACCCCCTCTCCGGCTGATGCTTACCTTCTCTAAAATATACCATGAAAAGTCGTTATATCCATGGTTATGCTTTAGAAAATGGTCGGTCAGGGGTGCATTTTCTTTTTTGTTTTTTATAGATGATCTGTGTTTTAAGAGTCTAATCCTGAGCTCCCATCCTGTTTCTCCCACGTACCCTAGTCCGCAAGGGCAGATGAGTAGATAAATAACACTCTTGCTCCTGCAGTTGTTAAGTGTTTTTGAGGATAGATTTTTTCCATTGAATTTCAGGGATTTAGTCTCTATGCAATTTGGACAAATTGAGCAGGAACCACACTTGTAGTTCCCTGTCGCTTTGGTATTGTTAAGGGTACTCTGGAAGATGTTTTCTGTTCTCTTATATGTATGTACTAGGGCGTTTTTAATGGTTTGATCCGTCTGAAAGAAAACATTGGTTTCGGTATCGGAACTGTTAGACCATCGTTCAAGATCTTCCAGTTACGATTTACTATGTTTTTTATTTGGTTACTTGCTCCTGAGAATTGGCTTACAAATATTATTCTATCTTGGACTGTATTCTTTTTTTCTTTATTGGTATTAAGTAAGTGGTCTCTGTCATAGAATCTTGCTCGTTTTAATGATTGTTTCACCAGCTTTTTTGGATAACCTCGTTCCTTTAGCTTTTTCTCCATTCTTTCTGCATGGTGATAGAAATCAATTAGGTTACTACAATTTCGTCGTAACCTTAAAAATTCTCCGAAGGGAATATTATCCTTCTGTGAGCGAGGATGATTACTCTGGTATTGTAATAGGGTATTTTTGTCGGTTGGTTTTAAGAATAATTCTACTTCCAACTTTCCATCAGAGTCTTTTATTTTTATGTCAAGGAAGTCTACACTGGTGTTGCTATATTGTACTGTGAATTTGAGATTCTCATCTCCCATGTTCAGCCATTCTAGAAAAGTTAATAGGTCTTCACTGGCACCTTTCCAGACAAAGATGATATCATCAATGTAACGGTACCAGTGAGAGACATTTTCAAAGTATGGTTCCATATCATTATAGATATGCTTGAGTTCAAAGTACCCTACATATAAACAGGCCAGACTGGGGGCGCATGTGGCCCCCATGCTGGTCCCCTTGACCTGTTTGAATAGTTACTCCTTATATAAGAAAATGTTATTCTTTAATACCAATTCTATGCAACCCGGAATGAAGTCTTTATGACCCCCATTTAGGTCTACCTCATTTAGAATTGAAGCCATCACCTCAATCGTGTCGTCTTGAGGGATATTCTGGTCATTGCTGTGCCTCCTAGAGGGCCCTAGAACTAACATTCATAGTCTTTGGCTTTTACTTTCATTTATCTCAGACAACAACATACCAGTGTGATAAATACAAAAAAATCACAACATGGATACCCTAAAAACTTTTGGATTTTCTTAGGATCGTCTCAATCGACTCCTAAACCAAAACATAAGAGCAGGAGGCACAGCAATGACCTGTAAGACGGTCATGAGGAGCTAATGAAAATACTTAACTTGAGGAAAAAATTAGTAAGAACAGAATTACATGCAGAATTCCTAACAGGATATTTAAGAGCAGGGGTTATACCGTTAGGTTTGCGCATCAGAAATCAACCAGGTCTGTTCACTGATGACAAAAAATTCCTGGAGGTTTGGACGCACATTGCAAATCTTTGCAGCAGAGATTGGCTGATCCTCATAATTGAGACAGCACAGGAAGTGGTCATACTAGAAAAAAAGCAATTAGAAGAATTAGAAACAGCATTTAATCAAAACACAGCAGTAGAGGATGCTAAAAGAAATTAGAAGAAATTGCACTAAAGACAGAAGGATATCAGGAATATCTAACAAACAAAAAAACTTCTAAATTAAGAAAAGATATCGAAAAATTTAGTGCAGAAAGTGTATATCCTTTCCTCCAGAAGGATTACTATACAAACAAAAGAGAAACAAGATGGGAAAAACCCCAATATCCTAGACAGGTGTACTCCAGGGGAGAAAATAGGAGAGTAACCTTCTCCGAAACCTCAGGGTCCAGTGAAGACGAGGAACAGTATAATGAACAAGGAAGCAGACAAACCTCCAACTACCAACAAGATAGCAACCATTTTTTAGGAGGTCTCCCCTACAGGGGCCAGGGAGGATATCGCAATTACTCCCGGGAAGAATCGAGAATGAAACATCCACCTCCAAATCAGGGAACCCCGAACTACCTGAAGACAAGGAATGCACGCTATCGGAGGTGAATGACTTTCCAATAATAAATCTCTCGGAGAGGGAACTATCTAGAGATGAGAAAGAAGTCCTAAGATTTGGGTTTAGTTTTGCACCTACAGCCCCCCCCCCCCTAATAGATTCCAGTTGGAAAAAGACATGAGGTATTTTTTCAGAAAAATCAGATTAAATAGATTTTTTGCTGCTAAGGAATATCAACCAACCCAAAGTGTCACAGGTTTCAAGCCGCAATCAACCTTCACCCCTAGCCTAAGCCAAGTAGAAAAAAATGTTGAACTGTTCGAGAGAGTGGTAGAAATTGAGATTAAAAACAGTCTTGGTTGCCATCAGGGGCATACCAACAACCTCTAAAAAGAACCATAGAACAGCCCTCAAACAATTACAAGAATGTGACCAAATAATAATAAAGCCAGCAGATAAAGGTGGGGGAGTGGTGGTAATGAGCAGCAATGATTACGACAAGAGGATGAAATCCCTGTTGGACGTTGCAGAACACTACAAACCAGTCCCATGGAACTCAATAGACATCCTAAAAAGAGATGTGGCCAGGTTTTTAAATCAGGGAAGAGAGAATAACTTGATTAGTGAGGATGAGTATAAATTCATGTTTAATACCAACCCCATAATACCGGCAATATATGGTTTGCCAAAGATTCATAAAAATGTACTAGACCCACCAACTCGACCAATCGTTAGCAGCTTGGGTTCCATACTAGAACCCCTGAGCAAATACGCAGATTTCTTCCTGAGACCGATTGTGCAGACCCAGAAATCATATCTCAAAGACACTGCCCATACCATCAGTATATTCGAGGGACAGAGCTTCAACAAGGTGACCCAGTTGTTGGTCACCTTGGACATTGAAGCTTTGTACACGAATATCCCTCAAGACGACACGATCGAGGTGATGGCTTCAATTCTAAATGAGGTAGACCTAAATGGGGGTCATAAAGACTTCATTCTGGGTTGCATAGAATTGGTATTAAAGAATAACATTTTCTTATATAAGGAGGAACTATTCAAACAGGTCAAGGGGACCAGCATGGGGGCCATATGTGCCCCCAGTCTGGCCTGTTTATATGTAGGGTACTTTGAACTCAAGCATATCTATAATGAGATGGCACCATACTTTGAAAATGTCTCTCACTGGTACCGTTACATTGACGATATCATCTTTGTCTGGAACGGTGCCAGTGAAGACCTATTAACTTTTCTAGAATGGCTGAACATGGGAGATAAGAATCTCAAATTCACAGTACAATATAGCAACACCAGTGTAGACTTCCTTGACATAAAAATAAAAGACTCTGATGGAAAGTTGGAAGTAGAATTATTCTCAAAACCAACCGACAAAAATACCCTATTACAATACCAGAGTAATCACCCTCGCTCACAGAAGGATAATATTCCCTTCGGAGAATTTTTAAGGTTACGACGAAATTGTAGTAACCTAAACGATTTCTATCACCATGCAGCAAGAATGGAGAAAAAGCTAAAGGAACGAGGTTATCCAAAAAAGCTGGTGAAACAATCATTAAAACGAGCAAGATTCTATGACAGAGACAACCTACTTAATATCAATAAAGAAAAAAAGAATACAGTCCAAGATAGAATAATATTTGTAAGCCAATTCTCAGGAGCAAGTAACCAAATAAAAAACATAGTAAATCGTTACTGGAAGATCTTGAACGATGGTCTAACAGTTCCGATACCGAAACCAATGTTTTCGTTCAGACGGAACCAAACCATTAAAAACGCCCTAGTACATACATATAAGAGAACAGAAAACAGCTTCCAGAGTACCCTTAAAAAATACCAAAGCGACAGGGAACTACAAGTGTGGTTCCTGCTCAATTTTCTCCAAATTGCATAGAGACTAAATCCCTGAACTTCAATGGAAAAAATCTATCCTCAAAAACACTTAACAACTGCAGGAGCAAGAGTGTTATTTATCTACTCATCTGCCCTTGCGGACTAGGGTACGTGGGAGAAACAGGAAGGGAGCTCAGGATTAGACTCTTAGAACACAGATCATCTATAAAAAACAAAAAAGAAAATGCACCCCTGACCGACCATTTTCTAAAGCATAACCATGGATATTACGACTTTTCATGGTATATTTTAGAGAAGGTAAGCATCAGCCGGAGAGGGGGTAACCTAGAAGCAGTGAGAAAAACTCGTGAACAATGGTTCATGTGTTACTTGAATACAGTGGGCACAGGCCTTAATAATGGAGAAGAATGGATGAGATTGATAGTCCAGAAATAAACTGTTCATAAATAAACACATAAATAAATACAGAAATAACAACGCGCCAGAGCAAATAGTATCTTAATTAGAGTAAAAAAAGAAAAAAGATCAATAAACCTAATTAAGCTAATGGCAAGGAATGTCAGACGATCGCTAATGATAGTTCTAAACTGGCAATAATAAATAAGAAGTCGGAATTTAAAACCATATGTATAACGCATTTTGCGTACAAATACGGTATAGAAAACGTTTCCGCCGGATAGGGCAACACGAAAGAGAGGCTTGGTATTCCTGGCCAATAGGGTACAAGGAAACTTTTCACTTCCGGAGTGAATAGAAAAAGGGGAGAGGATTTCTGGGTAAGATCTAGATAGTGGGAGATTTAATGTAAATCAGCTGAACTAATGCCACGTAAACCGATTAGCTAGGAGCTCCGACCGTATAAAAAAACAAATGCGGCCGGACCACAGATAGCTACCGGCGAGGCATTTGGAGACCGCGGAAGGAGAAAATAGAGATTGCGGCAGGACCCAGTGCTAGCGTTTTTTAAGGTACTCGAGACCATTTCCCTAAATTTGAGAGATAGGTGCCGACAGTGAGCGGACTGTATAATGGGAGGGTAGATATAAATAAATAAATTCCTGTTTCTATTGTTAACCAGAAACGATTTTACCAGAGCGAGGGGCCCCAAGAGAAATGATATTGGCTGTACGGAAAGCTGGGAGTCCTCAACCCCCCGCCGCTTTTTGTAAGTGACAACTTCTTCCGTATTTAATAGTTTCAATTTACCAAAAAAGGAGTTCCAGTTTTAAATAATATCCTTTTATTCTGAATAGAACGACTCAAACAGAGCAATATTTTATAAAGAGGAACCACCTTAGCCGCAGGATTAATAAAAGAAGATCCAACCTACCCCTTCCATTAATGTAAGTAAAAAAGATGCTACACCCGTTAGATGTAGGGACTGACGCACTAGACATTTTTTTAACTCAGATATTTAGAGGTTTTTCTTCTTTCGATTTCGAGTTCAGAAGAAACTAAATAGTACACAACATAAATTACCAGAGGAATATAAAACCGGGAGGATCCATCAGGGAAGTAATAACCAAAACCCCAAAAGTATGTGTATGGGTTGAGAACTATCTGCCAGCACAATAGAAGCTATAACTAGATAGAACAAACCTGATATCACACTCTGTTTTCAGATTAAGAAAGGGAACATTATATCTCCCAGAGACATCAGGATATTAACTGAAGCCCGAACAGGAAAAAAAAGACCATTGTGCTTTTTAAAAATAATAAGGTAAAAACAGTGCAACATAATCAAGGTAGCCAAATCTAGTATAAAGAGATATAAGATCTTGACAAAGAAAGGAATTATAATTAAAAAAAAACCCTCTTTCCTTCATCCACAGCTCTGGGTTCAAAATAAAACATAACCAGAAGAAAATTAGGACAAACGGAAGAGATGAGTTAAAGATGATATAAGGTGAATAACATAACAATTGTTATAGACCGGCCCAAAAGGATGGGAACAATACAGTGGGTTACTAGAACACAACCTAGGGGAGGGTTAACAAGGGCCCACGATGAGAAACATAAAGAGCCCACATATAAGAAAAGAGAAATATATGAAAATGCAATAAGTAAACAACGTATTACAATGAATGATCACAATGGTTGTTTTTTTCCTATGTTTCTAAAGTGCCAAGAAAATCTTTTGCTATGAGCGTACATGTAGATATGTATGGAATTATCGATAGAATAGATACAACGCAAGGCAGCATTATTGATAATCGAATGTGATTATAGCCATATGACTGTATAAAATAGGCTTACATTATCGCTAAAAATATACTTATCTAAAGTACATCTATTTACAGGTTTTCTTGAAAAACGGCAACCACCCAGTGCCTGATAACAGGAGAGGCCTATCACTTTTGGTCTTGAAAAAGATGGTCAATTAAAAATAAACCATCGAAACGCGTCGACGCTGAATGCTCACACAATCAAGGGATTGAGCTTACTCCATAGATTACAGAATAATTATGTATCCTGGAGTGGTTTCTAAAAATCAGGTTCCCTGATGTGTATTTAAATGACAAAGAATACTGTCTGTTTTGCTCTCTCCTAACCCTTTCTCTTGATCCATCTTGCCTTCTTTCAATAATTTCCCTTTTTTTTAAATTAGGAAATCCTGTTTTATAAAAGGATTGATTTTAACTTAAAGTAATGATATTATAACTGTCTTTTGATGCATTTGATGATGTCTTGTTTTTAACTTTGTATACAAAAAAATACATTTTTTTAAAATAAAAATAAAACCAAAAGAAAAATGTTTGATGTGATAACATCTATTTCTTATATTTGGGCTACAAATGACGTATATGTATAAATTGTAGGATATCTATAGATTCTCCAAGGGAGATTCTCTTTGTCTACTAGTCAAATCTATGTAGTCTGTAAGACTCTTGGTGGGATCATATCATGTAGGATAACAGGTTAAATGATGTGGTCTAGTGTGTGATATTTTATATGCGGTCGCGTGACAGGGCACAAATTGTAATATTCTGAATACTGTCACATAACACAGTACAGGGTCTGGGATACTTTGAATTGGTTCATAGGTCAGCAGTCTGTACTTTTTGATTTTCCGAAAAGGGTTAAATGGCTGAAGGGTGAATGTGAGATTCTGAGTGGAGTCACTTGACATGAGTTGTATGACAGATCCACACATGGCTAAACCACGCGTGCCTCAACAACGCAGCCCAACAACAAATGCGCCTTACCATGCATTCATTTACCATGCATACCTTTACCACGCAGTTTTGTTGTAAAGGCATGATTGGTGAAGGGATATGCAAAGTTGAGATCACACCCCAGCCCTCCCCACCCTGAGCCCTAACATCCAGCCCCATCCCAGCAATCTACCCACCCCTGCCCTTAAAACTACCCTGACCCCCCTCCCTGAGACCTAAAACCAGGCTCCACCAAAATACTACCCCGATCGCAGCCCCCACCCTGTGTCCTAAGAGTCCCCCATGCCCTAAAAAGTACCCTAACTCAGCCCGCCGCCCTGAGTCCTACAACTGCCCCAGCCATGAAAACTGTCCCTTCCAACCCTATCCTGAGCCTTAACTCTCAGTACCAGCCCTATAAACTAACCTAACCCCTGACCCCTACCCAGTGCCCTAAAAACTGACTTCCACCCCTAAAAACGACCCCATCCCCTCGCTCAGATCCTTAAAACCGTCCCTGCCTTATAAACTACTTCGCCCCCTGCCCCTCCGCCCTGAGCCCTAATAACTAACCCCCACCCCTGAAAGCGTACCCAAACCCCTGTCCTTGGCCCTACAACTGACCCCCAGCCCTAAAAACTACCCCCAAAACCCAGCCCCAGCTCCACTTATCTTACTGCGTCCCAGTGCTTTCACGCCTGATCCTTCATTTTCCTCTTCTCGCACAGCTGCACATCTATATCGTGCACTGCATTAAACACACATATGAGTAGTTAATGCATATGTGTGGTTAAGGCAAGCATGGTTCCGCTTGTGGGGAAATGACACGCGTGGTTCAGCCCGCGGTGTAAAGGACGTTTTCCCCTGACACTCCATAGTCTGATATTATGAATCTGGTGTCAGGATAGCATAATCTGATATTTTAAATGGAGTCACATGCAAAGACCAGTCTGGGATAGTCTCTCCCTCTCCCTGGCCACCATCCCACGCATCTACAAGACCAGAACAGGTGGAGCGTCCTTCTCCTACCTCCGAGCTAAGACCTGGAATCACCTCCACCTCAAGCAAAGCGCCACACTGCTCCAGTTCAGGAAAGACCTCAAGACCTGGCTCTTCAGATGATCCCAGCACCCAATGGAGCCGCCCCCCACCTAGCGCCTTCAGACCCTCAATGGTGAGTAGCTGCGCTTCACAAACCCCTTATTGATTTGTTGATGATACAGAATAGATTGGTATTCTGAATGGACTAACATGCCCAAGACCACCATATTCTTTCTTCTGTGTTGTGCTTTCAGTATAAAAGGAGGTCGCTCTGTACTGGACCAGAACATTCATTGCACTGGACTGTAAGAACTGAAGAATTACTGTTGATTGAACTTGATTGTATATTTAGTTGGGTTGTCAGAATTCAGGAGGTCACTGCTAAGTAACCCTTTGTGTTGATCAAGCATGTTATCTACTTACATTCAACACTTCACAAACCATGTGAATGCACCATTTCTGGTGTCTCACCTTCAGGAGGTCCAATGCTGGTTCCTTGCATCTCTTCTCTATATCTGTTATCAGGGCTTGGAGAGAGATGATTTGCTTGGATAGTTTGTTGATATTTGCATTTTCTACCATGTTTATTGTCTTCTCCATCTTCTCCAGTCTCTCATACAGTGTCTTCTCTTCATCTCTCAGGATCTGGCGCAGCTGTTCAATCTCAGTCACAATTTTCTGCTTCTCGGCTCTCACCTTATTCTGCCAGCATCAAAGAAATGATGGTTAGTTCGTAAGAAGCTGCCAATGAGCTCAGTCATATATAGTGTGCAGGCTGGACGGTGGGGGGTCACGCACAAGGGCATCCTGACAGAAACCAAAACTAGGACAGGTGCCATATTTAGGGTCACAGGCAGTGATAAACTAAAGCTAAACAAGAAAAAAGGGGTGTTGGTAGCTGTACACTCTTTCTACCTTCCCTTCTACTGTAGTTGTTCTCTGCTCTCACACTGAGGTGGGTACTGCCCACCAACACAGACCCAGTCACTTACCTGTGTAAACCCAGTTATACAGATCTCACACTGGACTGTACATTCTCCACCCACCTCCCTCACTTAGCAGTTCACTGCCCACCAGCACAGACCATACAAACCTCACTGAGCTGTGCACTGATCACCCACCTGCCACCAATCCGTGTACTGCCCTCTTACACTGACCCCCCCAAAGCAGTATGCTGCACACAGCCCACCCACTGAGCTGTGCACTACCCGTCCACCTCCCACCACTGAGCCGTGCACTGCCCACTCACATAGACCTCTATTGAGCTGTGCAATGGCCCCCTACACAGCTGTCCTCTGAGCTGTGCCCATACACACAGCCCTCCAGTGAGCCCATGCTACCCACCCACATATTCCCTAGGCTGCATATTCCCACCTACACAACCCCAACTGAGCTGTACCATGCCCTCTCACCTTGCCTACTGAGGTGGACATTGCCACCCAACAAATTCTGTGCATAATCCCCACCGTGAGATGTTTACTCCCTGACCAACTAGAACCTGACTGAGCTGTGCACTACCACCCAACACACTCCTACACTGAGCTGCGCTCTGCTCACTCACACCCCTCCAATGACCTCTGTACTATGCACCCATACAGCCCTCCCTTGAGCTGTACACTACGACCCATATATCCCTTCACTAAACTAGGCACTTTTCATTCACACAGCCTTCCACTGAGCTGTTCACTGCCCTCCTACATTCCACGATAAGCAGTAAACTTCCCACCCACACAGGACCTCACCAGGCGGTATATTGCCCATCTACATTGACCCCAAACAGCGCCTGCTGCATTGAGTAGTGCATTGACCACACACAGCTCTGTGCTTTCTACTCACACCACCTCTCCACTGAGCTGTGCACTGGTCACATGTAAAGCTCCCACTGAGCTGTGTACAGCTCAAGTCCATAGTTTCCCAGTCAATGTGCACACTGAGGTGTGCACTGCCCCCATACAGACCAGGACTGAGCTGTGCACTGTCCACACACACAGTCCTCCACTGAGCTGTTCTCTGACCACCCACTTAGCAGCACATTTCCGAAACACACATTCATTCAATAAGCGGTTTATTGCCCACCCACACACACCATGACTAAGCTGTACACTGTTCACCAACAAACCCCCATACTAAGGTGTACAATGCCCATGAAAGCTTCCTCCAACAAATTCATGTGAACTGATTGAGCATATCTGTTAGAAATGGCGATTTCCGGTTGGCTAAGGCTTGCGCCAAAGCCAGGCAGAAACCACCACTCTAGTCAGGGCAAGGGAGTTACACGCCAAAGATAACCCCTGCTCACCCTCTAGGTAACGTGACACGAGCAGTAAGGCTTATCCCGGAGGCAATGAAAGTTAAGTATTTGCGCACGCAACCACCAGCAACAACATCCCAGGCCCCCACAAAAGGAACTCCACACAAGGTTATATATAAAAATAGCCTTTGTACTATACCAAACACATTAGATAATAAACTCACACATAACAATGTGCCATAGGCACGGGCAGATTTTACAGAGGATTATGTACATGGGACAGGGCCACGTGGGCCACTGTCAGGAATAAGCACTTTTAGAACTAGCACTTGGTAGAAATAGCACTTTGTAGGAATAACACTTAGCACATATAATAACTGTAGCACCAAATAACAAATGTAGCACACAACCAGTAACCACTGGTACCAGGTAAGTACCTCCTACGCAATCCTAACCACCTTAGGCATATATCACGCAGGGAACCATGAAAACACTAGTAAAACCCATACTAGATAAAACAACCTCCTAAGCATAAACATATGTCTAGAGGTATCAGAACACAGGGTGCGCCAAACATACTACACACATTACATTTCCTAACACCCAAAAAGCAATAGCACATGAATCATAACAGCACATCAATCACATTAGGATCCAGGTTGCGCCACTGCACCAAAACCTAACCGTAGCAGCTGCCCACTACTTGCTGGGCAGCTGAGGGACAAGAACAGGGCCTAAAAGCTGCAGCTCGCACTAAGTGCTGCGCAGCTGGGGAAGGTCAAGGTAGGGATGAAGGAGTGCAACTCACTCCTGAGTCCAAAGTACATGTCCCTAGGAAGGAAAACCTAAACGGTGCAGCTGCCCACTACTTGCTGGGCAGCTGGGAACTCAAAACTGCGACATGGGCTCTCCCTAACCCCTTTAGAACGACTGCGCCAAACTGAGCCACCTAGCTCTGGAAATACATGTAGCGCACAGGGGAGCCCTCTAGGCTCTCACAACAAACCTGGGCCAAGTATGGGAGCCACATGGGGCTCTGTGAGACAATGGTGGCCCCTGCTCCAAGCAAGCCCCTTTTAGAAACAAATGTCCCCTGGAGCCTCGTGGGCTCTCAGCAATAATGCCACTACAATGGGGGAGCGGCCCGCTGCCAACTGGGGCCGCTCTACCCTCTAAAAAAGCCCCCATGAATGTTGGAGCCCGACAGGATCTAAAATAACAATGCCCCCGTCGTTGGAGTCCCGCTCGGGGGACTCTTACTAAACTGATGCCCTCAGCACTGCAAACATGGAGCCCCACTCACCGGGACTCCTGGTGCGACGTCTCTGCTCTCTCGGGTCCCTTGGGGCACTTCTATGCCGGAGAGCTTTGCGCTTGCGGGGCTCTCTCACCACATGAGAGCCCCGCCTTCCCTAGGTGCCCGGCCTGCTTTCCCCGGTCCCCATCTCGGGACCGGGACTTTTTCAAATGAGCCCGCAAGGCTCCAGGTCTTTCTGCGGCCACTCGGGGAGGCGGGGTGGGCTCCCGGCCTCCCCATGCAGCACCTGCTTCTCTTTCCGGCGGCGGCGGGCAGCATCTCCGGTCTCCCTCTCCACACGGGAGACCGGAAAGGCGGGACAAAGGCTTCTCCCAGGCAGGGGGAAGCGGAAAGGGACGCACTCCAGGCCCCGCCGACAGTCAGGCGGGCACGGGCCTGGCTTCCGGTTTTGCCACGGCTGCAGCTGCAATCTCTTTGCGAGGGCAGTACTGAGGGGTGGGCACCCTCGGTGCAAAAAGAAACATAGAAGCGGGGTAGGCATCCACTAAAGCACAGAATTAAGCGGGGTGGGCACCCGCTCCAGCATTAAGTAATTACGCAGGGTGGACACCCGCAGGGGAGCCATTTTAAGGGGAATCCCTACGCCGGGGATTCCCTCAGGTCAAGGGGCAGCTCAGCTCTGCAAAGTAAAAACTAAAAGCTCTCGACCTGGCAATCCAAGCACTGTGCCATAGGGGAGAGCACTCCCAGAGCACCACAGGAATAGAAGGGTCCTGTAGGGGAGAAAACACAGCCCTCTCAAGGAACCAACAACCCTTGGCAAGGGCAGGGCAAGGGGAACAAGGTCCTGAAGTAGAAACAAGGCAGAAGGGTCCCAGCAACACAGTCCATCAGGCATCCAGGGGCTGAGCAGGGCGCAGGGAGGCAAGACTTCCACTGGGCCCCAGCATCAGCACGCCCCTGGTAGATTCAAGTCAGGAAAACAAGAACATTTAACATGAGGTCACAGCCTCTTTTTATACACCAAATCCCTTTGTCTCTAGGGCGCAGGGTGGGGGAAAACCAGACGCAGCTGGATATGGAACACTTCGTTTTTCTCAGCCCCTCTCCCTATTCACAGGCTAGGGTCATCAGTCACACCACAGGGGGCGGAACCAGCATTGTAGAGGGAAAGCCCGGCCCTATTTAGGTCCCAGGTGCAGACCCTCCCTGCCATCAACATGCACCACCGGGGCAGACCCATCCTGACTCCTGGAGCCAGGCACACCAGCCAGCTCCAGCCAATCACAAGCCAGACAGTCAATTCACATTTACTTCACAGGCAGGACAACTTCAAGAAGTGGCACTTCCACACTAGACACAATAAAGTCGCACACAT
This sequence comes from Lissotriton vulgaris, assembly GCF_964263255.1. Classification (NCBI taxonomy): domain Eukaryota; kingdom Metazoa; phylum Chordata; class Amphibia; order Caudata; family Salamandridae; genus Lissotriton; species Lissotriton vulgaris. Next base: position 11,244,948 of record NC_141692.1, read on the forward strand.
CATCGCGCAGCATTTAATCACACGAGTCCGCACATACCAAACTCAACCTTGCACTCCCCACGCATCAGGAATTACCATGGACACACACATTCCCCATGCATTCCTATGGGAGGGCAGGCCAATCTCACACACGCACTCAGAGAGCGCACGCACTTTACACTGCGCCACAGTGCTAAAGTGTGCAAAGACCAGAAATCCTTATACTGATGTAACATTAAAAAGGCAAAAAGTTCAGGGGTGAACCTGCCAGAAGGGCCAAGTCCATCAATATCTATGATAGTGTGAAGGAACGGCATATCATTTAAGGCAGTTCCTACATTGATGAATAGAGCATCAAGTCTTGGTTGAAAAGAGTATTAAGGTTGGTCGAAGAAGATACTAAAAATAGTTTGTGCAGTCCTCCTGCCATAAATATTTCCATGCAGGTTGACTCCCTCAACTCTGCTAGACACTGTCCTCTAGATTACTGACATAAAGCAAAGAAGCGGCTCCACACAACAGGATAACGACAGCCACCTTGTAACCCTGCAACAAAAACCAGAAGGTAATTGATGAATTGCACTGCCAATAAGTCATCTTGGCCTCCTTCTCTTCCTTGCTCATAGTTAGAAAAATAGCTCAATTCTTGCCTTTAAACATGCTGAAGGCCATCATTATTGTTTTAGTTCTATCTAGAATAGACTACTGCAATGGGCTATATCTAAATTTGCCAAAGAAATCCTTTTAAAAATTGCAAATCATACAGAATGCCGCAGCCCGTCTTATAAAGAATAACACTATATAAAATATCCTAAAAAGAATCATTTACTCATTATTTAATACTTCAAAATGTCACATGTGTGATCACAATTCATCAAGAACAGGGAAAGTCTCAAGATACAATGTTGCATACATAAAATATTTTAATCCAATTTTAGGAAAATATATATTTAAACATCATATACGGCAACAGAATATACTACTGAATTTATCCACATACTTTTCAGTAGTAACAATACATCTTTTGCTTATTATACATATAGGTCAACAATCCACCATATTGCAAACTTAAACAGGTATATTTTACATTGCTTTTGTTATGCCTCACAGTGTATATATAGAAACTAGAAACATGAACAGGTTTTTCATTGCAAGCCAAGACACCCAGAAAATGCCATCAAAACCTCTGAAAAAGGTCATGGTCTAAAGAAACAAGGAATTTCCTGAAAAACATCGAAAACACAAGTGGGAATGCTATTGCTGTAGACAAGCATATCCACCAAAAGCTGCCCAGCCATGGGCCAAGAGTTCAGGCAATGAGGAAAAGAAAACCACTATGAAGAGATTTGCAAGCATGACCACAAGACATCACATGGAGAAGGAAAGGCTCAAGGTCATGACACCACACAAGGGCAGAAAAGCAAGAGTGGCCTTTCCACTTACAGGTCCAGGTCACATAGATCACCCTCACAAGAATCACTGTTGAGATCGTTCTGACCAACCTTACAGGACAGTGACAAATATGTCTTTATGGTGTCTAATCAAAAAAGAAGGGAGAAATATTCCCGGCTACTCCTTCGAATGGGGGACTGCAATGATCAGTTTGTCCTTGACAGTGGAGCATCACTCAACAACAAATTTGCCACAGAATAGGAAAGATTAAACCTTCCCTGAGAATACAGCAACGTATGTGAGAGTAGATATACGGATGACCCAAGATTCCCTGCCTAGCATACGATGTTTTGAAACAAAGCTCACATACCAAAACCGGTCAGTTGAGGTTGACATCCATGTGATCAAAAAACCCACAGAAGCAGACTGTCTCATAAGGTACACACAGCAGAATGATTGCAACTGGTGGCCATCCTCTATAAGGTGGAGGATTAGCCGCCTACTGGGCACAAATTTCCAAAATTATTTACCAGACTAGAAAGAATGGTGAACATTCAGGTCCAACTCCAAATCAATGAGCAGGTAAAGCCGGTGGCCCAACACCACAGGAAAAAACTGTTCTACCTTCAGAGTGTGGCAAAAAATGGGGTACAAAAACTCCTGGATGCAAACCTTACTGAGAGATCCAAGTGGCCAACACCATTGGTATCCCCAATGGTCATAGTCCCAAAGTGGAACACAGACTTAAAGGTTTGCCTTCGTGGGGACATAAGGATGTGCAAGAAAGCCATTGAGAGAAAGAGGCATCCCAGACCTCACATCAGTAACATGATCACACTACTAAATGGCACCCAGTGCTTCTCTAAACTGGACCTTAACAAAGTTACCACCTACTAGAACAGCATAAGGATTCTAGGTGCTTTAACACAATCACTATGGACCAAGGACAGAACTGATATGAATGGCTAAACTTTGTCATGGCTGCAGATTTTCCTGGAAGCCAGTAGGAAAGTCATTCAACCTGTAGCAAACTCTCTAAACTACCTTAACAACATCTTTTTCTTTGTAACCATAATAGCAGAACACAGCAAGGCTCTGGTTCAAGTGTATTAGGCCCTTCAGAATCCTAAGCAGATATTCAACTCCAATAAATGTGGGTTCCACAAACTGAATCTACACTTCTAAAACCACATCTTGTCAGGAGAAGGCATGTACTTCGGATGCAGTAAAGAAAGGGCCCTAAATAACAACCCAGCCCAAAAGACACAAATGACATTTAATAATTCCTAGGGATGGCCAGCTATTGCTCCCACTATATAAAGGACTATGCCACAATCAGCCACCCACTCTACTTACAAAACTAGGAAGCACTTCAAGTGGACACCAGATTGCAATCAAGCACAAAGTAGGTCAAACTAAAACGTTGCCTACTTGAAATGAAATGAAATGAAATGAATGAGACTTATATAGCGCACAACTTACCCTGGGGCATCTCAGCGCTTGCTTAGGGAACCCGTCCTGGTATTCCCCTGTGAGATAACCCTGGCAGGGTATCCACAAGGTGAAAGTCAGGCATCCCACCGCGAGGGGCCGTTGTGGAGATTAAGCAAGCTATTGCCCAGAGTCGCAGAGTGTGAACCCGTGAGTCGAGAAGGCACCGGAGCGAGAATTAACGAGTCCGTGGAATTTTTGAGCCCAAGACCCGCCGAGGCGGGGAATTGAACCCTGGTCCCGGGCCGAACTCAAGCTCCAGGTCTGCCGCCTCTAACCCCTGAGCCACACTTCTCCACACCAAGGTCAAACCCAAATTCATAGTGGTTCTGGTACAGTAGGACTGCAAGCAATTCTAGCACAATACCACAGAGGTGATGCCTAGAGGAAGGATATGTAAGATGAAGCCTAAATGACACAAAATAGCCTATTACAAGCTGGAATGAAAGGTCAAACCCAAATTCATAGTGGTTCTGGTACAGTAGGACTGCAAGCAATTGTAGCACAATACCACAGAGGTGATGCCTAGAGGAAGGATATGTAAGATGAAGCCTAAATGACACAAAATAGCCTATTACAAGCTGGAATGAAAGCATAGCAGTAATATGGGCATATGAATTTATGGCATCTTCATATACTCCAAGAATTTCACAATAATAACAGATCATCAAGTCATACTTTTCATATTTGGTAATCCAAGAGCCAAAATGCCGCCTGAATCAAATATCGGAGACTGTCTTTATAAAAGTACACCTATACCATCACCCACATGCCGACAAGCATAACGTTAATCTAACTACGTGGTGTAAGGTTGCAGTTGAATTCTTTGGCCCACAACAGTCGGACGGCTATATAATCTTAGTCATAGACACATTTTCATTTTTTCCAATAATTCCAGAGGGGACATCACCATTTCAGTTCTAGAGAAGATATTATCAATTCCTGGAGAATACCCTAAGTCATTAAGACATTGGGCCCCCTTTCAATGGACATGAATTTGTGACAATTGCAGCACACTCGTACTTTAAACATCACAAAATAACCCCTCTATGGCCCCAAGGGGATGGTAGACCGATTCATGGTGACCCTGAATAGAACCATTCAACAGGCACAATGTGTTAGACAAGGAGTGCCGTAGGTACTAAACAAAGTACTGAAAGCATACTGGTATACACCTCATAGCACGACTCGGAAATATCCAGCAACCATCATTCGTTCGGGATCCTCAGCTGGAAACAACCAACACTGAACTGAGCCAGAGAACAGGATAAACTGCAGCATAGAGACAACGAGCAAAAAAGGCAAGTTGAAAACATATGCTGACATTAGTAGGAATAATTACAACAAGGGGTGGTGAGGGACAGAGTCTCTGAATTAAGCAGAAAGCTCTCACCCAGTCAAGAGATCAGGGCTAGATCCAACACCGTTTTTTAGCTCACTGCACCATCCCAGTTTCAGAACCTGGCTGTATGCAAATTAGTCTGTTCCTGTCCCAGTGCATGATGGGAACAGAGCAAACCAAACTACAAAAGCCAATTCTTACACTGGGAAGGAAACAAGCTCCCGGGGACCGGTTTCTGGCATTACAGCCGTCTTCGGCCCGGTTTGCTTGAATCCTGATGGTGCAATGAGCAAGGGTCTCACATCTGAGAATACCCTTCCACGCTTAGGGTGGAGAAAAATAATTACAACAAGGGGTGGTGAGGGACAGAGTCTCTGAATTAAGCAGAAAGCTCTCACCCAGTCAAGAGATCAGGGCTAGATCCAACACCGTTTTTTAGCTCACTGCACCATCCCAGTTTCAGAACCTGGCTGTATGCAAATGAGTCTGTTCCTGTCCCAGTGCATGATGGGAACAGGGCAAACCAAACTACAAAAGCCAATTCTTACACTGGGAAGGAAACAAGCTCCCGGGGACCGGTTTCTGGCATTACAGCCGTCTTCGGCCCGGTTTGCTTGAATCCTGATGGTGCAATGAGCAAGGGTCTCACATCTGAGAATACCCTTCCACGCTTAGGGTGGACAAAAATAATTACAACAAGGGGTGGTGAGGGACAGAGTCTCTGAAGCCACTATAGGTGTGGCAGGGTATACTCAGACATGAGTCCCTTTCTCACTGCTCCATCAGGATTCAAGCAAGCCGGGCCGAAGAAAGCTGAAATGCCAGAAACCGGTCCCCAGTAGCTTGTCTCCTTTCTGGTGAAGAATTGGCTTGGTAGTTTAGTCTGCCCTGTTCCCATGATGCACTGGGCCAGGGACAGACTGATTTGCATATAGCCAGGTTCTGAGCTGGGATGGGGCAGTGAGATAAATAACGGTGATGGATCAAGCCCTGATCTTTGGACTGGGTAAGAGTGGTCTGTTTAACTCAGACACTCTGTTCATCACCACCCCCTTTTCTAAATCGTTTTTGGCCACTATAGGTGTGGCAGGGTATACTCAGACATGAGTCCCTTTCTCACTGCTCCATCAGGATTCAAGCAAGCCGGGCCGAAGAAGGCTGAAATGCCAGAAACCGGTCCCCGGTAGCTTGTCTCCTTTCTGGTGAAGAATTGGCTTGGTAGTTTAGTCTGCCCTGTTCCCATGATGCACTGGGCCAGGGACAGACTGATTTGCATATAGCCAGGTTCTGAGCTGGGATGGGGCAGTGAGATAAATAACGGTGATGGATCAAGCCCTGATCTTTGGACTGGGTAAGAGTGGTCTGTTTAACTCAGACACTCTGTTCATCACCACCCCCTTTTCTAAATCGTTTTTGGCCACTATAGGTGTGGCAGGGTATACTCAGACATGAGTCCCTTTCTCACTGCTCCATCAGGATTCAAGCAAGCCGGGCCGAAGAAGGCTGAAATGCCAGAAACCGGTCCCCGGTAGCTTGTCTCCTTTCTGGTGAAGAATTGGCTTGGTAGTTTAGTCTGCCCTGTTCCCATGATGCACTGGGCCAGGGACAGACTGATTTGCATATAGCCAGGTTCTGAGCTGGGATGGGGCAGTGAGATAAATAACGGTGATGGATCAAGCCCTGATCTTTGGACTGGGTAAGAGTGGTCTGTTTAACTCAGACACTCTGTTCATCACCACCCCCTTTTCTAAATCGTTTTTGGCCACTATAGGTGTGGCAGGGTATACTCAGACATGAGTCCCTTTCTCACTGCTCCATCAGGATTCAAGCAAGCCGGGCCGAAGAAGGCTGAAATGCCAGAAACCGGTCCCCGGTAGCTTGTCTCCTTTCTGGTGAAGAATTGGCTTGGTAGTTTAGTCTGCCCTGTTCCCATGATGCACTGGGCCAGGGACAGACTGATTTGCATATAGCCAGGTTCTGAGCTGGGATGGGGCAGTGAGATAAATAACTGTGATGGATCAAGCCCTGATCTTTGGACTGGGTAAGAGTGGTCTGTTTAACTCAGACACTCTGTTCATCACCACCCCCTTTTCTAAATCATTTTTGGCCACTATAGGTGTGGCAGGGTATACTCAGACATGAGTCCCTTTCTCACTGCTCCATCAGGATTCAAGCAAGCCGGGCCGAAGAAGGCTGAAATGCCAGAAACCGGTCCCCGGTAGCTTGTCTCCTTTCTGGTGAAGAATTGGCTTGGTAGTTTAGTCTGCCCTGTTCCCATGATGCACTGGGCCAGGGACAGACTGATTTGCATATAGCCAGGTTCTGAGCTGGGATGGGGCAGTGAGATAAATAACGGTGATGGATCAAGCCCTGATCTTTGGACTGGGTAAGAGTGGTCTGTTTAACTCAGACACTCTGTTCATCACCACCCCCTTTTCTAAATCGTTTTTGGCCACTATAGGTGTGGCAGGGTATACTCAGACATGAGTCCCTTTCTCACTGCTCCATCAGGATTCAAGCAAGCCGGGCCGAAGAAGGCTGAAATGCCAGAAACCGGTCCCCGGTAGCTTGTCTCCTTTCTGGTGAAGAATTGGCTTGGTAGTTTAGTCTGCCCTGTTCCCATGATGCACTGGGCCAGGGACAGACTGATTTGCATATAGCCAGGTTCTGAGCTGGGATGGGGCAGTGAGATAAATAACGGTGATGGATCAAGCCCTGATCTTTGGACTGGGTAAGAGTGGTCTGTTTAACTCAGACACTCTGTTCATCACCACCCCCTTTTCTAAATCGTTTTTGGCCACTATAGGTGTGGCAGGGTATACTCAGACATGAGTCCCTTTCTCACTGCTCCATCAGGATTCAAGCAAGCCGGGCCGAAGAAGGCTGAAATGCCAGAAACCGGTCCCCGGTAGCTTGTCTCCTTTCTGGTGAAGAATTGGCTTGGTAGTTTAGTCTGCCCTGTTCCCATGATGCACTGGGCCAGGGACAGACTGATTTGCATATAGCCAGGTTCTGAGCTGGGATGGGGCAGTGAGATAAATAACGGTGATGGATCAAGCCCTGATCTTTGGACTGGGTAAGAGTGGTCTGTTTAACTCAGACACTCTGTTCATCACCACCCCCTTTTCTAAATCGTTTTTGGCCACTATAGGTGTGGCAGGGTATACTCAGAAATGAGTCCCTTTCTCACTGCTCCATCAGGATTCAAGCAAGCCGGGCCGAAGAAGGCTGAAATGCCAGAAACCGGTCCCCGGTAGCTTGTCTCCTTTCTGGTGAAGAATTGGCTTGGTAGTTTAGTCTGCCCTGTTCCCATGATGCACTGGGCCAGGGACAGACTGATTTGCATATAGCCAGGTTCTGAGCTGGGATGGGGCAGTGAGATAAATAACGGTGATGGATCAAGCCCTGATCTTTGGACTGGGTAAGAGTGGTCTGTTTAACTCAGACACTCTGTTCATCACCACCCCCTTTTCTAAATCGTTTTTGGCCACTATAGGTGTGGCAGGGTATACTCAGACATGAGTCCCTTTCTCACTGCTCCACCAGGATTCAAGCAAGCCGGGCCGAAGAAAGCTGAAATGCCAGAAACCGGTCCCCAGTAGCTTGTCTCCTTTCTGGTGAAGAATTGGCTTGGTAGTTTAGTCTGCCCTGTTCCCATGATGCACTGGGCCAGGGACAGACTGATTTGCATATAGCCAGGTTCTGAGCTGGGATGGGGCAGTGAGATAAATAACGGTGATGGGTCAAGCCCTGATCTTTGGACTGGGTAAGAGTGGTCTGTTTAACTCAGACACTCTGTTCATCACCACCCCCTTTTCTAAATCGTTTTTGGCCACTATAGGTGTGGCAGGGTATACTCAGACATGAGTCCCTTTCTCACTGCTCCATCAGGATTCAAGCAAGCCGGGCCGAAGAAGGCTGAAATGCCAGAAACCGGTCCCCGGTAGCTTGTCTCCTTTCTGGTGAAGAATTGGCTTGGTAGTTTAGTCTGCCCTGTTCCCATGATGCACTGGGCCAGGGACAGACTGATTTGCATATAGCCAGGTTCTGAGCTGGGATGGGGTAGTGAGATAAATAACGGTGATGGATCAAGCCCTGATCTTTGGACTGGGTAAGAGTGGTCTGTTTAACTCAGACACTCTGTTCATCACCACCCCCTTTTCTAAATCGTTTTTGGCCACTATAGGTGTGGCAGGGTATACTCAGACATGAGTCCCTTTCTCACTGCTCCATCAGGATTCAAGCAAGCCGGGCCGAAGAAGGCTGAAATGCCAGAAACCGGTCCCCGGTAGCTTGTCTCCTTTCTGGTGAAGAATTGGCTTGGTAGTTTAGTCTGCCCTGTTCCCATGATGCACTGGGCCAGGGACAGACTGATTTGCATATAGCCAGGTTCTGAGCTGGGATGGGGCAGTGAGATAAATAACGGTGATGGATCAAGCCCTGATCTTTGGACTGGGTAAGAGTGGTCTGTTTAACTCAGACACTCTGTTCATCACCACCCCCTTTTCTAAATCGTTTTTGGCCACTATAGGTGTGGCAGGGTATACTCAGACATGAGTCCCTTTCTCACTGCTCCATCAGGATTCAAGCAAGCCGGGCCGAAGAAGGCTGAAATGCCAGAAACCGGTCCCCGGTAGCTTGTCTCCTTTCTGGTGAAGAATTGGCTTGGTAGTTTAGTCTACCCTGTTCCCATGATGCACTGGGCCAGGGACAGACTGATTTGCATATAGCCAGGTTCTGAGCTGGGATGGGGCAGTGAGATAAATAACGGTGATGGATCAAGCCCTGATCTTTGGACTGGGTAAGAGTGGTCTGTTTAACTCAGACACTCTGTTCATCACCACCCCCTTTTCTAAATCGACATTAGTAGGAAGGCCCAAGAGTCAGACTTAAAAGAAGGGAACTGGGGTGGGGGCCCGATTCACAAAAGTAATCTTAGACAAAAGCCTAACTTTATGATCTTCGGTATTCACAAAGGCCATTTAGGAGTAGTAAAGTGAGGATTTTGTCTCAGTTAAACTTAAATTTTGGTCTACTCCTAAATGCCCTTTGTGAATACAAACAGTTGTAAAGTCGTGAAGTTAGTATTTTGTCTCAGATCACTTTTGCAAATTGGGCCCTTAGTTCTTGCCACACCTGAATGGAAGAAGAAAACACATGCCTGGTAACAGAAAACATCAAAGTATGGGCCTGGAGATGAGACATAGTTACTACCACAGCTAATGACAGTATAGTGACTCACTACATATCACATTTCAAAAGGTAAGACCCAGGAAAACACAAGCGAGACAAACCAGAGAAAATGGGTTAGAAAATATTTAAAATATGCAAGTATTAATATGTTTGCACATTTATTTTGTTTCAATATATTTCAATTAATTTAAAAACTGTTTTCATTCCTAAAATGGATGATTTTTTGAAAAAAGATTATTGATTTTTCATTTTTTAATTGTAAATACATTGTAGTATTTAATTAATTATTGTTTAACCTCATAGATGCTATTAAACATTCCTCCCCAGTGCTGCGCTGTCCATTGGAACTAGTGCTGAATGGACGTCCAATGGTCGTGCGCAGCACTGGGGAGGTAGTGCTGCCGTTGGCCAATGCACCGAGGCAGCACTTAAGGGGTTAATGTTTTATAAGTTATATATCTTTGTTTATACTAAACGTAATATTTTGTAGAACATTTTAAAGTTGTACTTTAAAAAAGTTTTATATAATACTACTGTTTTATTGAAATGTGTATATTTATTTTTAGTCTTTGTGAATTCAAAATGAATTTGTAATTTTGATGCATGTATTTTATAATGTGAATTATTTCTATATGTATATCAATTTTATTATTATTTGTAAACAAATTAGATAGAAACCTATAAACATCATTTTGAGATATTCAATTTGAAAATGTTGTTTTAAAAATATTTACAGTGTATATGTTTTGAATGTAATTGTGTTGTATTAAATTAAATGTATGTTCAATTAAACACCTTACTCAGCATCTTAGCATCCATATTTAACATGCATAGCTCTCTATATGAGGACATTAGGTTTAGTTTCTCCCCTCCTTAGGGATTATTGTCATCACAGCCTCTCTGTGTGAGAGCGGAAGAGAACCTTTCTCCCATGCCTCCAGAAAATTGCTGAATAGTTTGTATGGAAGAAGTTCCAGAAGATACCATCTGCAACGGAAATCTTGTCCCTTTTCATCCTCTCCAATGCTTATTTTAACTCACCTAGCTCAAGTGGGCCTCTAGGTTCTGTCTCTGCTTATAAGTGGGGCATGGTAGATCAATTTCTGTCAAGTAAGAATCCATATCTTGCCTCCAAACCTCATTAGATTGAGCAAAACCAATCTGCAGATACTATTTATGTTCTTTTACATTATGTGGTGTTGTGTTATTTTATGCTATGCATATTTTCAGAGAATACAACTCCACAGAGAGGGTATACTGGTGCTGTGAATTAGTGGCAGTGCTGGTAGTGTCTGGTCTGTGTCAAGCTGAAGAGCCACATCTTGGAGAACTTAAGTACTTAGGAGGCAGCTCACTTGTGTGGGGGCGGCTCATTCCAGGCTTTGGAGAAGGCACGAACACCAGGTCTGGTTCTGCGTATGCGCAGGATATGCACACGTAGGAGTCCTATAGAGTAGAGGATCTGTTTAGTGTGTGGAAGTTAATGCAACAGTTGAGGTTGTTGGGGCCATGATAGTGGAGAGAGTTGTATATATGTGTGAGGAATTTGAAGCAGTTTGTGGATGGGGAGTGTTAGAAATTGGATTTCTGGTTGGCTGAGGCATGTGTCAAAGCAAGGCAGACACCACCACTCTAGTCAGGGCAAGGGAGTAACACGCTGAAAGTAACCCCTGCTCACTCCCTTGGTAGCTTGGCACAATCAGTCAGGCTTATCCGAGAGGCAATTTGTAAAGAGTCTGCGCAACACACACACACATAGCATCGAAACACTAGGCACACCAAAAAAGAAACTCCACACAAGGTTATATGAAAAATAGCTTTTGTATTATCATAAACATCTTAGAATCCTAATCTCAAATGTACACTGTGCCACCTGCAACTAGGCAATGCTTCACAGGGTATTATATACAGGACAGGGCCAATCTTTCCGCTCTCAAAACCATAAGAACAGGTAATAACACAACCAGTAACTACTGGTAAGATACTGCAATTAGCGGAAACACATTATGCATAAACACATTAGGCACAAATTGCATTTACAAGTGCACCATAGTAACATTCCGTAGGTGCATACATCACCTCAGGCATAAACACATTATGCATCTTTGTAGGGCCTTGCACCCTGCCAATGCTACAAAAATAACCCCAGGCCAACTGACCTTCTTTGGGGCCCAAATGCCCTCTGTCCAAAAGTCTGGGCGCAAATATTATTGAGCCTTAAACCAGGTCCTCTGGCTGCCAATGCAGCAGAAAGATGTGCTCGCATCTCACCCCTTCCCTGCTATTCAAACAAAAGCATGCTCCCGTTGTTGGATCTGCCCGCGATCTCAGGGTGCCACTGGAAATTCACCCCCGCACTACAGTGCCTTGAGAGCCCCACTCCAGGACTCGTGAAACAAAGGTGCCCGGTCATTGCAGGCATGGCAGGAATCAGGCCCATAATACATAGGGGGCCAGCACTGCTACCAACCTGTAGCGCAGCGCCCTTGGGGAGTGGGGGGACCTCTCTCAGTCTCTCCTGCGCAGACAAACTCCTTCGCTGCACAGACTCACCCTCACACGAGCGACTCGGGCCCTCAGCAAGCTGTTGTGTGGCCTCTTTTAGCCCTGCAGCTTCACGGCAGGGTTTTCTCCGCTGCACTCATGAAGGCGGGTGGGCTCCCGCCGGGTCACAAGCTATGCCCATAGCAAATGCCAAGCACAGCCAAGGGGAGCCTGCAAGGCTCCTGCTCTTAGAGCCTGTGAGGCTCCTGCTCTTATTCTGTGAGCCCGTGAGGCTCCGCCTTGGAGCTTATCAATGCGGGGTAGGCTCCCGGCTTCCTTCAGGCACAACTCTGCCTGCCTTCCAGCCCTTGTAGGGACTGTCTGGATTTGCATCATAGTCTCCTTCTGCTTCTGGGGTTTTTAGTCCTCGCCCCCATCCAGGCACAGATGCCAGGCTTCCTCTTTGGCCGCGCTTCTCCGGGATGCTGTTTATATAAACACTTGGATCCAGGTATGACGGAATTAAATTGTCGTATCATATCGATCAGGTTTTCGATTAAGAATGGGTTAAACAAATCATGCCATAATATTTATTTTGTAGGTGAAATTATTTGTAATAATCAACAAAGCAGAACATATGCAACAAATGGAATAAGAAATTGTTGGTATTAAAGGTAGCTCGCAACTACCAGATTCGCTCATAATTTGAGGTATGTGAGTATGTTGATCTCTGATGGCGAACTTATCTATGTCTATTGAATAACTATTATCGCTGACTTTAGATACCTGATGATGGATTTATTTATGTGTATATACCAATAACATCACTGTTGATTATAAACATTCATAGTTATAAGGAGACATAGTATGACTACGCAATATGACTAGCCATAATCCTTTCATATTTAAGGTAAAGTGAGAAAGCCGGAATAGTGTTAATCATGTAAATCCTGGTGGTATGACTATGAAAAAGTAATTCAATTTTTTCTCTTTACGTAATTAACGGTGGTAAAAATCATGAACTGCAACAATAATGATAGATACCATGCTACAAAGGTATGAAACTATTGAGTATAGTTGGAAAATAGGATGGATTAAGACTCCTGTATAAGTCTATGACTAGAATGATTTTACCATAGATCTGTTTTATTACATTAAGTGATAAAAAACGTATTTGTTAGGATGCATTAGGGACTCTGTCAAAAGTCTGAAACTTTTTGTAATTGTGGCATTCCTCTTTTTATTAGTGATTTTTAAAAACCGTCCTGAAGAAGGTGTACCTATCCTTTCAAGACACCAAAACGCTGCGTCGACCTTTGGTTTTTAATTTATTTGTTTGTATGATTGTTCCTTCTTAGCCAACCGCCGACAGACGGTCTGGGCCTCACCTGGATCTGCCGAAATGCCGCCATTGGAAGTTGGAGTTCCTCAGGGCTCAGTACTGAGCCCTAGTCTATTTAACATCCTCATGACCCCTCTGGCGACACTGGCGGAGTCCTATGGGGCCCGGATCGTCTCATATGCTGACGACACCCAGCTTCTTTTCACCTGCCGCAAGAGCGAAGATTTCGATGAGGAAAGTATCCGTGAGTGCCTTGGGGCTGTTTTCAACTGGTTCCACCTGAACAGCCTCAAGTGCAACTCGGATAAATCCAAGATACTTTTCTTCGGATGCCCATCAGAACCGGATTGGCACGGTTGGTGGCCTGCCGACATGTTCCCCCCATCTCAGTCATCTAAATGGGCTAAGAACCTGGGAATTAAAATTGACAACGAGCTCACGCTCAAATCCCAGGTGGCTACTCTCACAGGGACGTGCTTCGGTATCCTCAGGATGCTTCGAAAGTTATTTCCTCTACTCTCTGAGGAACATCGGAGGATAACTGTACAGGCACTCATAGGATCCAGATTGGACTATGCTAATGTTTTGTATCTGGGTCTGCCAGAATATCTCTTTAGCGCGCATGCAGGTGACCCAGAACGCTGCAGCACGAGCTATTTTTGGCCTGCATCGCCGTACCAGTGCCTCTAACTTACTCCAATCCCGTCATTGGCTTCCCATACGGAAGAGGATAATGTTCAAAGCCATGACTCTAGCCCATAAAGCCCTGCATGCCACAGGTGCAAAATACCTACAGAAGAGGCTGGACTTTTACCGGCCAACACGATCCTTAAGATCGGAGTCACTGGCATTTGCTGTGGTTGCACGTATAAAGAGGGCCCGACTGGGCGGCCGGTCCTTTAGATTCATGGCCCCCCAGCTATGGAACTTCTTACCGCTGTCCCTTCGGGCCACATCTAATCTGCTTGCCTTTAGGAAGGGTTTAAAGACTTGGTTATTTTCTGGTTAGTGCGCTTCCATTTTTAGCTTCTGTTCTTCTCTGCTGTTATGTTTTTCAGTTTCCTCTTGGGTCTGGAGCACAAAGCGCCGGGACACTCCCTTGGAGTAGCTGTTGCGCTATATAAGACTCATATATAACATAACATAACATAACATAACAATATTGAATTTTATGTATTGTAACTAAAAATTCTTTTTAATGAACTGTTATTTTTATCACATATGCACATAGGATTGTTTTTGTAATGCCACAGGACTTGTACATGACATTGAGTACCCCTCAAAACTGATGCTCAGCTATTGGTCAGCTGAGTTTTATTGCTGTCTTTTTACCATAGGGTCGTTCTTTGAGTTGTGGAGTGTCTCACTGGAGTAGTTGTTACAAGGGACACCTCGACACAAGGGATATCCTTAAACTTAGGGACTGTTTTTCCTTTTTTAAGATAACTCTGTTTGGATTTGCCATCACAGGGACAAAAACATGTACCAGGTTTCCTAATTGTAGGGAATGCCACGAGATGGTGCACAATTCCCAACCACAAACGTGTTAATACAAAACGGTGGGAACTGGTACTAACGACAGTTATGTAAGTTTGGAAGCCTTCATTGATGTTACATTCCAGATATAGATTAAACGTACTTTGTTTTACATATCTTTCCATTCTAATCCCATCTGTATGTTTAAGGAATGAAACTTTGAGCTCCCGCTTCGACAACACGGACCCCGTTGTTAAATCTTCAAAGATGTTGTAACCGTTAGTGTCTTATACCAGTGTTGATTGTGGCATAACCAGGGGATATTTGAGCGGCGATCGAGCTTTAAACAATCAGAAATTACATCCTAGGTACATTTTGTCTCTTCCTTTGCCCAGATTGAGCGCAATAGGGACAAGGGTCATAAAGCAATTAAATCATTAACATAATTCATGCCAAGTTCCCTATGTACTATCTCAGTTGAGGCCGTAGCCGGGGCACAAATTAATCGTTTTAAAAACACGTTTTCCTCACGCTGAATCAAGTTAGCACTCCGGGCACTGTAGCCCCATATCCCGGCCCCATATATGGCTGATGTTATACATCTTGAATTATATATTGACAACATTTCATGTATTCTACGACCCCCTAATTTAGCAGCAAATATAAAAACGCAGCTTGTGTTCCTAGCCATTTTAAAAAGGACACGTTCTTGTTCACTAGCCCATCTCCCATCTCCTGAAAAAGTGATGCCTAAGTAACAAAAACTCCTAACGGATTTTAATCTCTCCCCTTCTAAAAAAAAGGACCTACATTTTCTTGGTTTCTTGCCACATGTCATTGTGACGGTCTTTCCTTTATTAATTTTCAGCTTTCTACTTTCAGTAAATATGTGGAACCTATTGATCAGATATTGCAATCCATTTTGGGTCCTGGAAAGAAGGACCGCGTTGTCCGCATATAAGAGGATTGGGATTGGGTTACCGTTAATAATAGGTGCATCTGCATTAGTTTGTCTTAAAATTTGATCTACTTAATTTATAAAAAGGGAGAACAGGAGTGGGGCAAGTACGCATCCTTGTCGAATTCCTCTCTTGATTTTAAAAAAGGGGGTGCACTCTCCATCTGTTCCAAATCTGACTTTGCTGGACAGGTTGTCGTACAGCCTGGCAAGGAGATGGATGATTTCAGCAGGGGCAACCATTGCCAGCAAGATAGGCCAGAGCAGTGCGTGTTCCACAAGGTCGAATGCTGAACTCAAGTCAGCAAAGCACAAGAATAGATTACCGTCTTTAGCTTTGGTGTACTTGCTGACTATTAGTTCCAGGTTCACACACTGCTCCATTGTTCCCATCCCCTTGCAGAACCCATACTGCACTGGGGATAAGATTTCATTTTCCTCGGCCCAGGCTTCCAATCTCAATAATAGGACATGACTAAGGATTTTAACTTGGACGATAATTTCGTGCTTCAGACCTGGAGCCTTTTTAATAAAGTGGCACAATGATTGACTGCCCCCATGTTATAGGTAAACTGTCTTCTACGGCCGCGTTAAAATAATGTGTTATTATTGGTGCCCAAAGAGTCATTTTGTGTTTATAAAAGTCCATGGGCACCCCATCAGGCCCAGGTGCTTTGCCACCCTTACTATTTTTGATTGCCTCTGTAACTTCATTTCAAGTAAACAATAACTGCATTTTCTGCCATTTAGGGCATGGTACTGTATCACACTTAAAATGGACCCATCTGGATTAAAATTAGAGTTACAAATCCCAGTAAAATGGGTAATACATGCATGGCAACTAACATGCGAACTAATTTCAGGGATATTATTGTTCTTTAAAAAGGGGCCATTTACAATTTCCCAGAATAATTTGTGGTCTTTTGTTTCTGCAGCCATATCCAATTTCAGCCATGCTTCATTTTGCAACGCTTTTTTTCTAGATGCTAAGGCAAATTTATAGTTAAGTCGCTCTTCTCTGATTTTATCTTTATCTCTCAGCTTAACATCAAGCGCTATTTTTAGCTTTTTTAGTGACTGGGCACAGTGCTTATCAAACCATGTAGCCTTATTTCTCTTAGGCTTTCTATTTCTTACTACCAGGGAATTCTCAATAGTATTAGTTATTTGCAAAAAATTAGAAAGTAAAGTGGACGCAATCACATTAGGTGCTAAGCAATAGCCTACCTCTCTATTACATTTGCGGATAATATCCACCATTAATTTATTGGGGTCTATTTTTATCCACTTGATCCTCATGCCAGTTGGTCTCTCAGCCATGATCCCTTGGACGGGTCTACCATACACATTTGTTTTTGGGCCCCAGCCCATTAATTCCATTGATATACAATTGTGATCACTCACTGGCTGTTCTATTACCCAGACATTGGAATAGACAGAACCATTGGACACCAAGATATGGTCAATGTTTGAGTGGGCATCTCTCCCTCTAAATGTTGGGCACTTCTCGTTATTTTTATTCTTAGTACAATCTAGTAGTTCCAGGTCTAATTTAGCTACCAGATTGCTCAGTGCACTTCCATAATTATTGTGGGGGAAATGATTAAAGATAATACTATCACCACCAGGGTACTCCTCTCGATGTCCACAAATCCCCTTCTGAGTGTGACTGCATGCTTGGATATTGAAATCTCCTACCCAGAGTATTACAGGGCATTCGCTTGATAATGCAAGTGTTTCTTCTATTGCCCGCTCGACATC
The DNA here is from genome assembly GCF_964263255.1 of Lissotriton vulgaris. Lineage (NCBI taxonomy): Eukaryota > Metazoa > Chordata > Amphibia > Caudata > Salamandridae > Lissotriton > Lissotriton vulgaris. The sequence goes on from NC_141692.1 coordinate 11,262,366, forward strand.
CGATACGATCATACCCCGGTTGGGCCCCACAATATTATTATAAAAATTCACAATAAGTAAGTCCCTACATTCAATAAGTGTCAATCGTAAAACTGATGCATGCTGACCCACCTCCACATATCCACCAGTACTGAATTCCGTTAATTTAGTGGATACCAGAGTCAATAAACCGCCCTTTGCTCTACCTGCCTTAGATGCTACTGCTGTCACACTGTAGGTGGTATATCCTTCGACTTGTATTTGATCTCTATGCCACGTCTCTTGCAGACATATTATGTCATGACCCTGTATGATGAAATTATCCCAGAACGGAGTAGTTAGTTTATCAGCAATTGCCGCTATATTCCAAGTGGTGACCTTTAAAAAGTAGTCGATCAGTGACGGTGTTTCTAGACTCACGTTCGGGTTTATATCTGTAGGGGTGGTTACAATTGGCATAATTGCATCGATATTTTTACATTGTTCAGTGCTAGTCGTGTTTAACACAGTAACATCTTCTAACCCTATTTGACCCCCTAACCCTTTGTTCAGTTGTAGCTATTTCACCAGATACAATGGATTCACAAAGTGGGATCATAGATGGTACATTCAGTCAGTCATTCTTCTCTAGTGAGTTAAACACCTGAAATCTATTGCAGATCAGAATTGTGAAATTGTCATATACATTATACAATGGTGCTGGTACAGAGGGTACATTGGGATAGTTGAGATGTACAGCTCTAGGGTGCTTAAAAGTCTGCGTTGTGGTTTGTCTTCCTAGCTGGTTCCTATAGAAGTAGTCAAGTGGGAACAACGTGGTGTTATATTCATGATTAGATGGCATTGGTGCATTTAAAATTGAGTCTCTTGCCCATTCAGTAGCCCTGTAGTTTATGACTATACAGTCCCCATTTATGTCCTTTTTACTTGGTCCCACCCAACCTACTCTCTGTGTGGAAATAATCTGATTTGCCCCTTGTGTTGGAAATCCACAGTTTTTCGCGAGCCAGTGCAGGGTTTTGTTTTTCAGTGTTTCCTGATTTTCGAATTGGGTAGGCTTCAGTTTAGGGACATTAGCAAGGATAGCTACATATGGTCTACATTCCGGTGGAAGGTTAATCGTAGCAGGGATGATATTATTAGTGTGGCGCCTAGGTGCTGGTAAGATTGTGTTATTGTAACTGGGGCCACCTGTCTCCCTTTGTCCCACAGCGACTTTCTGGCCTGTTGTTACATTTGGGGCGATGGTAGGTAAAATTTTCACTCCACTTGTGGTTGCTACCGGGGTCGCTGCCATAGCGGGTATACTAGGGACTCTAGTTGCACTGTTTGGCGTGTTTTTGCTCGGTCTCCCTGTTGGTACATTATTAGTAGGGGACTTGACTTGCGTGCCCAGATGTTCTAGAATATCTAAGTTGGCTATGCCCAGTTTTTCCAAATTCTCCACTTTTTTACTTAGGGATTCTAAGATGTTAGCCACTGGTGTAATGTAGGATTTTATCATATTCTCTAGGTGTTGCGCCAATCCCTCTATGTTAATTGGGGATAGTTTCTCCTTTGAGCGTTTATTTTCTCTATGTTGCAGTACCTCTCCCTCCCTTCCATGATCTGTTGAAGTTTGGGTTACTTTCTTCCTTTTGTATCTGTATCTCTTGCCCAGTTTATTAATTAACAGCAGTTTCCTACTGTGAGTGGATTTACCTTTGGGCCGAGTAGATCCGTGGCCAGTCACACTGCTTAACAGACTAGTGTTAGTTGAATCAGCGATAGGGATAATGTCATTGATATTGCAACCATCCATCTCCCCTGTGTCATTAGGCACATCATTCAATGTTGGGGGTTGGGGTATGTCACTTGTTATCAAATTGGGTGTTAATGATAATCTGTTCTCCCTAGCAGAAAACACAGTAGGTTCTAAAGGTTGCGGTGCAACAACCTGGTTTAAATCATTCCCTGGCAGACCTGCGCAAGATTGTAATACCATCGAGTCATGTGATAGTGTTGTTACATTAGTTGTATTTGCAGGGAAGTTCACAACTTGTGGCGATTGAGTAATTAAGCACATACTAGGTGGCAAAGATAGTCTTCTTTCAGTGCTTTCAATCGCATTCACAACAACCCCAATTGTTTGCTGCAACATTCTATCAATTGCAGTTAGGGTAGGTAGTGGGGTTTGCGCCAATGTTAATTTCCTGGTTGCAGATCGTGTAAGTATTGGTGTCTTTTTGACCACAGCCTTTCTTTTGGCCTCCATCAGAGCTATCAATGGCCACTACCTATTGCTCTCAAGCGTGAGAAGTGATTACCTTAGTTGGTGTGTTCACAAAGCCAAGGGTGGTGGCCCAGCCCAGTCTTGTTCGGTCTCTGAGGGCCTCAGAGGGCCCGCCCTTTGCCCGGGCTTAGCCCGCGCGAGTCCTCACGGGACGAGGAAGTGGGCGTTGCTTTATGCGCCTCCTGGCGCTGCTAGATGAGGGGGGAGGTGTCCTGGCGTGAAGACTGCTGGGGGCTGTAGTTCACTAGTTCTCCCGACCGGCAGACCAAGCTCGGCCAGCCGGAAGTGCAGGAAGATGGACTGCGGCGGAGCAAAGCCCGGCCGCCCCCCAGTGGCGAAGGACAGAGAGCACGCCTCAGCGGAGCAAAAGGTAGGCTTGGCCGGCGTGGTAACCCTCCCGGAAACTGCCACCAGGTCCTCGGCAGTGGGCGTCGCTTTATGCGCCTCCTGGCGCTGCTAGATGAGGGGGGAGGCTTCTTAAGGTTTGCCCAATGCATTTTGGGCTGTGCCCTTCATCAGGGGACTTTCTCTGAAATCATAGAGTTTAACAGTCAGCATACTGTAAATGGTACATGAGTTAAAAACAAATGTGTGTATTGGCAACACTATTCGCAAGTGTTCGTGATACATGCATGAACACATTCTTTTGAAAAAACAGTTTAGGAATCATAAATGTTGTCTCCACAATGAATGGTGCACATTTCAACAGATCATGCGTGGTGCTTTCCGAAGTTAAAGCTACCCAAATTTGAAACAATATAGACCGTGTAGCATCACAGTTCAGCGCTCCGGCCCAAGCATGATAAAAAATAGCTGCTGTGAGTGAATAGCATACAAGTGGTCCCCATAAAAGAAATACGGTGTGTAGTACTATATTCCGAGTGCACATGATGAAAGCCGTCAGCACGGGTGCCATGGACATGAGATACGTGAAAGTGCAAAAGATAATTGAACAGTAAAGGTGCAAAAGAAAAAATAAATGAGTGTAAATACAAAGAATAAATGATCAATGAATTCCGTGAATAAAAATGGATGCGGTTTGTGAATCGGGTGCTGGGAGAACCAGTCACAACTGGTTCTGGGGGGTACTGAAGCACTTTGCTTACAGTGCTTCCACTCTCCTTTGTCAGGTGGGGCTCTGTCCTCAGACACACCACAGGGGGGCGGAGCCAGTATTCTACCAGGCAGGCACGCACCTATTCAGTATCAGGGACTACTCTTCTCACTACTCCAAATGCAGATCTGCCCATTCAGCCTAGGGCTAACTCACCCTGCCCCTCTGAAGCCATACACCTCACCAGCCCCTGTCACTCCAGAGCCAGACATGCAATACACATCAGGCAGGCAAAGTCACATAGCACACAGAAATGCCAAGTTCCAAAGCTGGCATTTCTAAAATAGGGATAATAAATATGCAGACACAATTATGTAGCATGTAATATTAGTATTCCAAACATACCAAACTTGACCGAGCTCCTTGTTGGACAGGCCACATGAAGGGCCCGCTCCCCCTCTGCCCGACCAGGCCCGAGCCCGGTCCCTCAAGTGTCACACACCACCACTTCACGTTTCCCGTCCCCTCCGGGACCCCTGCCTCTGAACATCTCGACCCCTTGGGCCCGATCCACCACCGGCCCGCGCGCCCGACCCAGGCGCCATCTTGGACACTGCACCACGAGGCCGCGTGGCCTCCGATCGACCCTAACCCTGGGCCTGGCCAGGCCTCAGACATCCCGGCACCACCATCCACCCAGGAGGTGAGCGGACTACTTGGCAGGTCAATGGGAGAAAGAGGTGTCGATGGCTCTCCCCCGCCAGGTACCGCTCGCCCCCAGCCTCCCAGGGCGCTGGCTCCACCCCCCTGCTGGGTGTCTGGACTCCCTCATCCCGGACCTCCCAACCTCCAAGTGCGAGGGTCCGGACATCAAAGGGCACCAGCCCTATAACTGGGGCAGCTCCAGAGCAGGAAGGCAGTTGTATCCTGGAGTCGAGAGACGCAGAGAAGAACTCATCCTTGACGGACTACTGGCGCTGCCGTAGCCCTGCCTTGTGAACTATCGTCCTGCCTGCTGGCGCTGCCGCAACCTTCGTAACCTTCATCGTCGTCGGGACCTGCTGGCGTGGCCGCGGACCGTTTGTAACTACCATCTTCATCGGGACCTGCTGGCTCCGCCGCGGACCGTCGCTTCCTTCATCCATCTCGGGACCTGCTGGCTCCGCCGCGGCCCGTCCATCTAGAACGCCGAGCTCGAGGATTGAGAGCTATTTCATCTATTGGTAACAAGACTGTCCCGCTACCCTTTTCCCAATCCAGAGACCAGAATCGAGGGGACCCCTGAGTCCAGACCTCCTTGTATCATTTTACCGTACTTGAAGAATTGCTTATAAAGTATCGTTGAACCTTACCCTGGTGTGGTGTACGTCTGTGGGGGGGAAGTTACTTGTCTGTACGATCGCTGGAGACGGCTCTCCCCGGAGACCTCTCCCCTTATCCTCGGCCGACCCTCCCGGTCCGTCTAACATTGGTTGCCAGCGGCGCGATCCGAATCACCGCATAATCGTACAGAGAGTAGCTCACCCCACGACGAGATCACGATGACAACAAAAGAAAGCGGATCCACCGAGAAATTTCAGATGGAGAAATTGGAAGAATACAGCCATCGGGAATTAAAACAATTCTGCATCGAACTAGGTATCGCTACCACCGGTCTAAGCACCAAAGACGATTTCAAGCATGCCCTGGAGTCCTGGGCAGAAACCGGGGCCGTCAGACCCCCGGACCAAAATGTCGCAGCAGCAGAAAAAGACACCACGGCTCCCGAGGAGCGAAGAACGGGTCTCTCGCAAGACGAGATCCAGGAACGAGAAAGAACACGACTACATGAACTAGAAATGGCCCGGCTCAAAATGGATGGTGAACTCAAGTTGGGCGAACAGAAACTGAGCTTAGAACATCTGCGGCTCCGAGAAGAAAGAGAGGAAAAACAGAGACAAAGAGAGCTCGAGGAAAAAAGACTGGCATATGAACACGAGCGCAAATTAGCTGAGATAGACTTACGCAAGCAGAACAAAGAATTAGGGGTGCCCGAGCAACCCCGCACCCCAGGAGCAACAGATACAAAGGTACACATCCCCAAGGATGTCGTTCGAGAATACTTCCGAGAGGACGACATCCAGCAATGGTTCAAGGCCTACGAAATCGCTATGACCGCCCACCGGATCGACCGAAGCGACTTGGGAGCCGGTCTATGGGGGAGATTCCTCAATGAGGGCCGCGATGCCCTGCTACAGCTCCCGGACCATCAGATGACCTCCTATGACCACATGAAAGCTGCTCTCCTCACCCGCTATGGACTCACACCCGAGATGTACCGTCAGAGGTTCCGAGACTGCACCCGCATCCCGGGTACAACTTGGGTGGACTACGTGAACTATTTCAGCCGAGCCTTTGAGGGTTGGATCAAGGGGAGCAATGTCACCACTTACGAACAGCTCTTCAATCTCATGGTGTGGGAGCATCTATCAAACAATTGCTTCATCGAGCTCCGGCAGCACCTCCTCGACAGCAAATTGACTGATCCACGGCAGCTCGCAGCCGAGGCTGACCGGTGGGAAATCACCAGAGTAGGCCGAAATGGGTCCTATGAACAGAACCGAAACCACCACGGTCAGCACCGTCCCCGAGGAGGAGGAGGGGGCCAAGGACGAGGAAGAGACAACGCTCCGGCCACCCCCACTACCAGCACCACCCCCCCGGCCAACCGGGGCAGCGCCCCGGCACGACCGGGATATAGAGCCAATGTCACGTGCCACCGATGCCAGCGAGTCGGCCACTACGCCAACGACCCAAATTGTCCACAGAACCAGAGCCCGAGACCTCGCCAGGTGGCTGCCGCTGCCTTGGGGGAAGAGCAGATCTCCGAGGAGCAGGAAGAATATGAGCAAGAACACCAAGAATGGGAGCCAGCCGCCATGGCTCTAGCATGCTTAGGGGGGAGAGACATGGTCCCGCGGGTCCCCCTACCCGCTAACACCCGGAAGTACAGCCAATGGGTGAGCATCAATGGACGCCGGGCCGAAGCCCTACGTGACACCGGGGCCAGTGTAACAGCCGTCCGCTGTCACCTGGTGACCCCAGAACAGATCCTACCAAACATTCTCTGCCCTGTCCGTTCAGCCGATAATTCGGAGAGTCTGTGTCGGATGGCCTGCGTCCCCTTCGAGTGGGGAGGAGTCTCCGGCATGTTGAAGGTGACGGTCCGAGATGACGCCCCCGTAGACTGTCTCCTGGGGAATGACCTTGAAAGCTCTCCGTGGGCCGCAGTAGAGCGAAGAGAACACCTGGGGATGTTGGGCATCCCGGACTGGGCGTGCGTCACCACCCGGTCCATGGCCGCCCGTGCCAATCCCCAACCCGAAGAACCTGAATGGCCGGCACCTCCTCCCCCGGTCGCTCCAGTAGAAGACACCGACCGTGCCGTCCCCCCGGAACCAGCTCCCGAGGGACTCGCTCAACCTCCGGACCTTTCCGGACTGGATCAGTGGCATCAAGAGGGGGGGCCCACCCAAGAGCAGTTTCGCCAAGAACAGAAGACCTGTCCCTCCCTCGAGGGACTCCGCCAACAAGCCCTCGCTCAGAGCGCAGGGGATACTTCCGGAACACATTGGGTCTATTGGGACAATGATTTGCTATACAGTGAACAAAAAATCGCGGAGTTAGGGGCCAGTCGAGTGCTAGTGGTGCCCCTCTGTTTTAGAGACTTCTTGCTGAACCTGGCCCACGATGTCCCCCTGGCTGGCCACCTGGGCCAAGATAAAACCTACAGCCGCCTGGTGACCCACTTCTTCTGGCCGAAAATGAGGAATGACGTACTCCAGCATTGCCGATCTTGCCGAACGTGCCAAGCCAGTGGGAAGAGCGGCCGCAAACTGAAAGCCCCCCTGCAACCATTTCCAGTGGTCACCACCCCGTTCGAGAGGGTGGGGATAGACATTGTGGGGCCCCTCGACCCCCGTACAGCACAAGGACATCGGTTCATCCTGGTACTGGTGGACCACGCCACCCGCTACCCTGAGGCTGTTCCCCTGCGAACTGTGACAGCCCCGGTAGTCGGCCGGGCCCTGATGGGGATCTTCTCCCGTGTGGGTTTCCCCCGAGAAGTCGTCAGTGACCGAGGCACAAACTTTATTTCAAAATACATGAAATCCCTCTGGCAACAGTGTGGGGTCACCTACCGATTCACGACCCCCTATCACCCTCAAGGAAATGGACTCGTTGAGCGGTTCAACCGCACGCTCAAAGGGATGATTGGGGGGTTGGAAGAACCCCTCCGTCGCCAGTGGGATGTGCTACTACCGTGCCTTCTCTTCGCCTACCGAGAAGTCCCCCAGAAATCCCTCGGCTTCAGCCCGTTCGAACTCTTGTATGGACATCCGGTGCGAGGGCCGCTCAGCCTAATCAAGGAAGGCTGGGAAATGCCCCCTCTAAAGAACCCCCCAGATGTCTTCAAATACCTCCTAACCCTCCGCAACCAGACTCGACGATTCAGGGAAATAGCAAAAGCAAACTTGGAGGCCAGTCAAGAAGACATGAAAAAGTGGTATGACCAAAATGCCTCCTCCATCGAATTTGAACCCGGCCAACAAGTATGGGTGATGTCCCCCACCGAACCATGCGCCCTGCAAGACAAGTGGACGGGGCCCTTCAAAGTAGTCGAGCGCAAGGGCCCTGTCACCTATCTCATCGACATGGAATCTTCACGGAACCCCCTCCGGATCCTCCACGCTAATAGACTGAAACCCCATTTCGTGCGGTCAGAACTCAGCCTCCTGATGGCCACAGACAATGGAGCCGAAGAAGACTCTGAACCCCTCCCTGACCTCCTACGGACTCGGGAGAAAGACGGCTCCGTGGACGGGGTCCGACTCTCGGAGGCCCTCACCCTGGAACAACGCCAAGAATGTCGAGACCTTCTGCTGCAGTTCGCCAGCCTGTTCTCCCTCACCCCAGGTGTCACCTCCTGGTGTGTGCACGACGTGGACACGGGGGACAGCCCCCCTATCCGCCACCGGGCCTACCGCGTACCAGATCGGGTACGGGCCTGCATCCAAGAAGAGGTGACCAAGATGCTCACGCTCGGGGTCATTGAGCCCTCAGACAGCCCCTGGGCCAGCCCAGTAGTACTGGTCCCCAAAGCAGCCACCCCCGGCACCACACCGGAACTCCGGTTCTGCGTCGACTACCGGGGCTTGAATGCGGTCACCAGAACAGATGCACATCCCATCCCCCGGGCAGATGAACTAATCGACCGCATGGGAGCTGCCCGCTTCCTCAGCATTTTCGACCTGACGGCGGGCTACTGGCAGATCGGCCTCACACCCCGGGCCCAAGAACGATCTGCATTTTCCACTCCTGACGGCCATTATCATTTCAAGGTCATGCCCTTCGGCATGAAGAATGCCCCAGCAACATTTCAGCGACTCGTTAACCAGGTCTTGGCCGGACTCGAAGGATTCAGTGCCGCCTACCTAGACGACATCGCTGTATACAGCCACCACTGGTCCGACCACCTCCATCACCTCCGAGAGGTGCTACAGGCCCTTCAGCGAGCTGGCCTCACGATCAAGGCCAGCAAATGCCAGATTGGTCAGGGGTCCGTGACCTACCTCGGACACCAGGTGGGAAGCGGCCTGGTGGCCCCTCTGCAGCTCAAGATCGCCGCCATCCAGTCCTGGCAGCCCCCCATCACCCAGACCGAGGTGCGCGCCTTTCTGGGACTCACGGGCTATTACCGACGGTTCGTGAAGGACTATGGTAGCATAGTGGGGCCCCTCACAGAACTCACGTCCAAAAATCAACCAAAGAAGGTCAACTGGACCCCAGATTGTCAAACAGCCTTCGAACAACTGAAGGCCGCCATGTGCTCCGCCCCCGTGCTCCAGGCCCCCGACTACAGCCGGGAATTCGTCGTCCAGACGGATGCCTCCGACCACGGCATTGGGGCGGTCCTGTCTCAATTGAACCCCGAAGGCCTTGATCAGCCAGTGGCCTTCATCAGCAGGCGACTCCTGCCTCGAGAACAATGCTGGAGCACCATCGAGAGGGAGGCCTTCGCCGTGGTATGGGCCCTCAAAAAGCTCCGGCCCTATCTCTTTGGCACACACTTCCGGGTTCAGACCGACCATCGACCCCTGCAGTGGCTGATGCAGATGCGGGGGGAGAACCCAAAACTACTACGTTGGTCCATCTCCCTACAGGAGATGGACTTCACTGTGGAACACCGACCTGGGCAAGACCACGCCAACGCGGATGGCCTGTCACGCTTTTTCCGCCTCGACGAGGAGAGTCCCCAAGAGGATGGGTGACTCTCCCCGCCTTCAGCTGGGGGGGACGCATGTTGGACAGGCCACATGAAGGGCCCGCTCCCCCTCTGCCCGACCAGGCCCGAGCCCGGTCCCTCAAGTGTCACACACCACCACTTCACGTTTCCCGTCCCCTCCGGGACCCCTGCCTCTGAACATCTCGACCCCTTGGGCCCGATCCACCACCGGCCCGCGCGCCCGACCCAGGCGCCATCTTGGACACTGCACCACGAGGCCGCGTGGCCTCCGATCGACCCTAACCCTGGGCCTGGCCAGGCCTCAGACATCCCGGCACCACCATCCACCCAGGAGGTGAGCGGACTACTTGGCAGGTCAATGGGAGAAAGAGGTGTCGATGGCTCTCCCCCGCCAGGTACCGCTCGCCCCCAGCCTCCCCGGGCGCTGGCTCCACCCCCCTGCTGGGTGTCTGGACTCCCTCATCCCGGACCTCCCGACCTCCAAGTGCGAGGGTCCGGACATCAAAGGGCACCAGCCCTATAACTGGGGCAGCTCCAGAGCAGGAAGGCAGTTGTATCCTGGAGTCGAGAGACGCAGAGAAGAACTCATCCTTGACGGACTACTGGCGCTGCCATAGCCCTGCCTTGTGAACTATCGTCCTGCCTGCTGGCGCTGCCGCAACCTTCGTAACCTTCATCGTCGTCGGGACCTGCTGGCGTGGCCGCGGACCGTTTGTAACTACCATCTTCATCGGGACCTGCTGGCTCCGCCGCGGACCGTCGCTTCCTTCATCCATCTCGGGACCTGCTGGCTCCGCCGCGGCCCGTCCATCTAGAACGCCGAGCTTGAGGATTGAGAGCTATTTCATCTATTGGTAACAAGACTGTCCCGCTACCCTTTTCCCAATCCAGAGACCAGAATCGAGGGGACCCCTGAGTCCAGACCTCCTTGTATCATTTTACCGTACTTGAAGAATTGCTTATAAAGTATCGTTGAACCTTACCCTGGTGTGGTGTACGTCTGTGGGGGGGAAGTTACTTGTCTGTACGATCGCTGGAGACGGCTCTCCCCGGAGACCTCTCCCCTTATCCTCGGCCGACCCTCCCGGTCCGTCTAACACTCCTCCTCTCATATCAGGAATTACCACTGCAGGAATGCATTGGAGATCAGGGAATCTCCAATGCATTCCTATGAGAGGGCAGCCTCACAGCAGTGAGAAACAAAAATGGCTGTTTGTCACTACCAGGACATGTCACACACTTAAGGTACATGTCCTTTCTATTACCTACAATGTACCCTCACAATAGGGCTAGCTATGGCCTACCTTATTTATTTATTTATTTATTTGCGTGTTTATATAGCGCTATGAATAAACTCCCGAAGGAGTATCTCCGCGCTGATGACGACCGGTAAGGAAACTGATAAGGAAGCAATGAGTTCAAAAAGGTGACTAACATGCAGTAGAAGGGGGATCACAGGTGTGGCATAAACTTTAGGTGCCACGTCATAGCAGCAGTAAAATGAACAATCGATGGCAGTTTGCTTTTTCCAAGTGTGCTGCACAAGGCAACATACAAGGAAAAAACAAAAATGAAGAGTAATAATACATTTCTCCTCGTTTTGCCAACTTAAGACCAGGTTTTTCCTGGTCTTAACTTCGGCGCTGCCTCCAGTGTACGCCTCCCCTGTACATAGGGGGAAGCGTCAAAATCAATGGGTGTTGCGGTGGAATACCCACCACAACACCCAGATCATGCCCCTTTAATGCTTACCATAGCGTGAAAGGGGGGCTTATTTTCAAGGCAGCGTTAATCCACATTAAGTGGATAAACGCTGCCTTGTACATAAGGCTAAGCCCCTATCGGCAACGCAATGTTGGAAAAAGTGACACTGTGGTGGCGATAGGAGTTTGCACATAATCCCCTTACAGTCTTTTGCAGGATTGACACACCCTCAGCAGCCCAGTGCTGTCAGGTGGAATAGTGCCTGGGGATGGTAAAAAGCACTATGGAATGAAGGGTATAAAGTAGGAAAAAAGCTGAATGACCTTCATCGTAGAAATATTCAGATATGAGAGCTGTTTGTTTAGGTGACATCACTTTCTATGACTGGAGGACCCTCTGAAGAAACCTCTGATGAACACTTAAAGGTCATCATTGGAGTGGTTCCGATCTTTCCTCAAGGACAGATCCTTTTGGGTCTCAGCACCCCCCTTTCTATCTAAACCCCATCCCATTGCACAGGGAGTTCCGCAGGGCTCGGCGTTGAGCCCATCCCTTTTTAATCTTTATGTGCAACCTCTGGCGGCAGTGGCCAAAGAGTGGGGCCTGACACTGGTGTCGTACGCCGATGACACACAGCTGGCCATCACTCTTACGGAAGGCCCTTCCATCTCATCCTCCAGATTTAAAAACGGTCTCTCCGCAGTAGCCCAATGGATGACAGACAACTGTTTACAGCTTAATGCTGGTAAAACAGAAGTGCTACTCCTTGGCAAAAACACCAGCCTTTGGAATGAGCACTGGTGGCCGTCCTCCCTAGGCTCCATCCCACCCCCCAAATCCCTAGTTAAAAATCTAGGAGTTTGGATGGACGCCTCTCTCAACTATCAGGCCCACACCAAAAAAGTCGCTGGCACTTGTGTCGGCCTGCTGAGGAGTCTTAGCCACATACTGGGCTTCTTTGACGCCAAAATTCGCCAACTCATTATTCAAGCTACCATCCTTTCGCGTTTGGACTACGCCAATGTACTCCTCCTTGGCGCCAACAAAGGAGAGATAGCACGACTACAACGCGTGCAAAATTCTGCGGCTAGAACTCTAGTCGGCCTCCCTCGCAGATGTTCGGCCAGAGCTACAATCCAAAAACTACACTGGCTACCCGTTGACTTCAGAATTAAACTCAAGACCCTCATCATGACCTTTAAAATGATCAAACTTGGTACCCCAACACTGCTACGACCACTCCTCACCCCTTATGCTCCGTCACGTAACCTGCGATCCTCTAACCAGCACCTCCTGTGCGTTCGGCGCATAAAACTCTGCTGCATGGGCGGCCGCTCCTTTAGGGTCCTTGGAGCCAAACTATGGAACAGTCTGCCACAAAACATCGGCTCCATAGAAAGTCTTCCGGCCTTCCGGAAAGCAATTAAAACGCATCTATTCCCTCTTCCCTAACTCCCCTCCATCTTATTCGCTCAGGCCGGGGTCTGTGGTTTCTCTAGCGCCGGGACGCCTCATTGCTGGGGCAGCTGTTTTGCGCTTTACCAAAACTATTGAATATAGAATAGAATAGAATCACCTGTCACAGCCAAGGTCCAGTCATTATTGCTGATGGTGCTCCCACCTTACAGACCATCTCTTTCTCCCCGCCCAAACTTACCGAAGTCGAATACTACATTTAGAGGTTAACCTGTCTTTTTATAGCATTCAGAGACTAATTTATGCCAATTTTAGTATTCAATAGTGTTCTTTTGGGGAAGGCTAGTGCATGAAGACTACTGATATGTGAGTGGTACTTCTCGAATACTAACAGAATACTAAGCACATACTTGTTTGTAATCACATAGTCTTCATTTACAATGCAGAACATTTAGTGAATACAAACAATTTGAATACTACTGGACTTTACCCAGACTACTATTAACATTATATTCAAGCTGCATGCTGAATGGGAGATCAGTGCCTGTGTATTATACTATTTTTTATGCCTTATTTATTATACCATGGTGGTGTTTGTGTAGTGCAGGGTAGTGTTTTAGTGTTTTAGGGTTTAGGGTAGTGCTGGGGGATGGTGCAGGGTAGGAATTGAGTGTAGGGACTGGACTGGGGGTTGGGGGAAGGTTGTGCTGGGGATAGCATTTTAGAGTTTAGGGTAGTGTTGTGGTGTTTATGTAGTGTAGGGTTGTGTTTTAGGTTTTAGGGTAGTGCTCGGGGTCATGCAGGGTAGTGTTTGAGTGTGGTGACCGGACTGGAGGTCTCGGTAGGGTTGTGCTGGGGGTTATGGTTTTAGGCTTTAGGGTAATGTTGTGGTGTTTGTGTAGTGTAGGGTAGTGTTTTAGGGTTTAGGGTAGTGATGGGGGGTCGTGCAGGGTAGTGTTTGAGTGTGGGGACCAGACTGGGGGTTGGGGCGTTCTCGCTGGGGGTAGTGTTTCAGGGTTTAGGGTAGTGTTGTGGTGTTTGTGTAGGGTAGTGCTGGGGGGTCATGCAGGGTAGTATTTGAGTGTGGGGACCGGACTGGGGGTTGGGTGAGGGTCGTGCTTGGGGTAGTGTTTTAGGGTATAGGGTAGTGTTGTGGTGTTTGTGTAGTGTAGGGTAGTGTTTTAGGGTTTAGGGTAGTGCTGGGGGGTCGTGCAGGGTATAGTTTGGGTGTGGGGACCGAAATGGTGGTTGGGGGAGGGTCGTGCTGGGGATAGTGTTTTAGGGTTTAGGGAAGTGTTGTGGTTTTTTATAGGGTAGTGTTTTAGGGTTTAGGGTAGTGCTGGGTGGTCATGCAGGGTAGTGTTTGAGTGTGGGTACTGGACTGGGGGTCGGGGAGGGTCATGCCGGGGGTAGTTTTTTAGGATTTAGTCAAGTCAAGTCAAGTCAAAGGATTTATATAGCGCACTACATACCCAGAGGGTCTCAAGGCCCTTAAGGAGGGGTGGGGAATTACTTGTCAAATAACCACGTTTTAAGTTGCTTTCTGATTGCTAGGTGGTTCTGGGTAAGGCGAAGGCAAGTGGGAAGTGAGTTCCAGGTTTTAGCTGCCAGGTAGGAGAAGGATCTACCTCCCATGGTGGTCTTGTTGATGCGAGGTACAGTGGCAAGGGCTTGGTTGGAAGATCGAAGCTGGCGGGAGGGGGTGTAGAAGGACAGTCGTGTGTTGAGGCATTCTGGTCCGATTTCGTAGAGTGCTTTGTGTGCGTGGGTTAGGAGCTGGAAAGTGATCCTCTTATTGACGGGAAGCCAGTGGAGGTTTTTCAGGTGACCAGAGATGTGTTCTTTACGCGGGATGTCTAATATGAGCCTGGCTGAGGCGTTTTGGATTTGTTGGAGTTTTTTCTGGAGTTTAGCGGTAGTCCCGGCGTAGAGGGTGTTTCCATAGTCCAGTCGGCTCGTGACCAGAGCATGGGTGACCGTTTTCCTAGTTTCGGTGGGGATCCAACGAAATGTTTTTTTGAGCATGCAAAGAATGTTGAAGCAGGATGAGGAGACGGCGTTGACTTGTCTGTTCATTGAAAGTGAGGAATCCAGAATGACGCCCAGGTTCCGTGCGTGGTCTGTCGGGATGGGTGCTGTTCCAAGGGCTTCTGGCCACCAAGAATCGTCCCATGCGGAGGGGGAGGTACCTAGGATGAGGACTTCTGTTTTATCAGAATTCAGTTTCAGACGGCTGTGTTTCATCCATTCGGCTACTTCTTTCATTCCTTCGTGTAGGTTAGTTTTGGCGGTGTCAGGGTCATTGGTGAGTGATAGGATCAGTTGAGTGTCATCCGCGTAGGAGATGATGTTGAGGTTGTGTTGGCGGGCGATGGCCACGAGGGGGCTCATGTATACGTTGAAAAGGGTGGGGCTGAGTGAAGATCCTTGTGGTACGCCGCAGATGACTTCAGTGGCCTCTGACTTGAATGGTGGGAGGCGGACTTTCTGGGTTCTTCCGGTGAGGAACAAGGTGATCCATTCCATTGCTTTTCCTTGGATTCCGATGTTTCTGAGGCGCTTTAGAAGGGTGCTATGGCAGACTGTGTCAAAAGCTGCGGAGAGGTCGAGGAGGATGAGGGCGACTGTGTCTCCATTGTCCAGTAGAGTTCGAATGTCGTCTGTTGCTGCGATGAGGGCGGTCTCAGTGCTGTGTTTTGCTCTGAAGCCGGACTATGAGGAGTCGAGGGATTTGTTGGCTTCGAGGAAGGCTGGTTGTTGACAGCTTTCTCGATGACTTTGGCCGGGTGTGGAAGGAGCGAGATGGGGCGGTAATTTTTGAGTTCGGTGGGGTCCGCTGTGGGTTTTTTCAGAAGGGCGCTGAGTTCAGCGTGTTTCCAGCTTTCCGGGAAGGTGGCGGAGTTGAGGGAGCAGTTGATGACATCTCGGAGGTGCGGTGCTATGATGGAGTCTGCTTTGTTGAAGATGTGGTGAGGGCATGGGTCTGTGGGGGATCCTGAGTGGATGGAGTTCATCAGGCGGATGGTGTCCTCAGTGGAGATTGTGTTCCATTCAGTAAGGATGTTTAAGGGGGGTGAAGGTCCAGAAGATGGTTGGGTGGGTTGGTCTCCGGGTTGGTTGTCGAAGCTGTTGTGGATGTCTGCGATTTTGTTGTGGAAGAATGAGGCTAGGGAGTCGCAGAGGGCTTGAGAGGGGGTGATGTCGTTAGAGTTGGCCGAGGGATTGGTAAATTCCTTGACGATGTTGAAAAGTTCCTTGCTGTTGTGGGCGTTGTTATCTAGTCGTTCCTTGAAGGCGGTTTTCTTGGCCTTACGGATCAGTTGATGGTGTATGCGGGTGGCGTTTTTGAAGGCGTCCTTGGTGCTTGTGGTTGGGTCTTTTTTCCAGGCCTTCTCAAGAGAGCGGCAGAGTTTCTTGGATTTCTTAAGATCATCGTTGAACCATGAGGCCTTTTTGCTGCCAAGTTTGCTTTGTCGTTATTTCAGTGGTGCTAGGGTGTCGGCGCTGTTGGATAGCCATAGGGTAAGGTTGGTGGCGGCTTGGTCTGGGTTTGAGGAGTGGGCTGGGGGGTTTAGAAGAAGCGATGAGGAGATCTGGTCCACTCTGATCAGCGATCACACTCGGCAACTCTGGGCATTAGCTTGCCTCATCTTCACTAACGGCCCCACCAGACCGCCGGGGATGCCTGGTCTCACCCTGGAGATACCCATTAAGGGACCATCTCTCAGGGAAGCCAGGAAGGGTTTCGCAGCGGTCGAAGCGCCTTGGGACCCTACGGGTAAGTAGTGCGCTATATAAATGCCAATACATTTACATACATCTGGTCGATGGTGATTTTGTTCCAGTTTCTTTGCAGAGTTGGGTGGGGGTGGTTTTGGGGTTTGGGCTTGTTGTAGGTAAAGTGAACGCAGCTGTGGTCAGTCCAGAGGAGATTCGTGGTGTGGCTGAAGGAGACATGATTGCTGGAGGTGAAGATAGGGTCGAGAGTGTGACCTGCGATGTGGGTGGGGGAAGTGACCAGTTGTTTAAGTCCGAGGTTGGCGAGGTTGTCCAGCAGGGTGGTGGAGTTGCGGTCGTTGTTCTTTTCAAGGTGAAAGTTGAGGTCTCCTAGGAGGATGTAATGTTTGGAGGGGAGCGCGTGTGGAGTGATGAAGTCTGTGATGTCCTCACTAAATTGTGCGTGGGGTCCTGGAGGCCTGTAAAGGAGGGTGCCTCTGAGTGTGGTCTTGGGGTCGATGTGGATCTGGAAGTGAAGGTGTTCAGAGTTGGCGAGGTTGACGTCAGAGCTGGTTGAGATTTGGATGGATTTCTTATGGACGATAGCGATTCCTCCTCCTGTGTGGCCGGTACGGTCCTTGCGAATGATCTTATAATCTTCTGGGATGGCAATGGTGATGTCTGGTGCGGAAGAGGCGTTCATCCATGTTTCAGTGAGGAAGGCGACGTCCGGAGAGATGGTGTCTAGAAGATTCCATAGGTCAATAGCGTGCCTGTGGACCGATTGGGTGTTGAGCAAGATGCATTGTAGGTGGTTGGTGTCGGGAATCATCGGTGTGGGCGTAGTGGAGTGGTTGACGGTGCAGAAGAATTTGCAGGAATAGCATGAGAATGGTCCATGGGTGTGTCCAGGAGCGGCTTGGATGCAGTTGGGGGGAAGGCCAGGGTTAAGGGCTAGGAGGGTGGAGGCGTCGTATGTAATGCGGTAGGGCTGGGCATTGCGTGGACCAGGGGGTCTGGTGCTGGGCCCGGTCCAGGCGCGGACGGGCGTAGACGGGCTTACCTTTGGCGCACCTTCGTATTTTAGGGTTTAGGGTAGTGCTGGTGGGTCATGCAGGGTAGTTTTTGAATGTGGGGACTGGACTGGGGGTCGGGGGAGTGACGTCCTGGGGGAAGTGTTTTAGGGTTTATGGTGTTTTCAACTCTGCAATTAAGCCTACAGTTCACACATTAGCAGAGACTTCAATGCTAGAAGGCCTATGTGCTATGGAGATAATAAATCCAAAATTCAGTTTATTTTCAAACAGTTGCTTTTTATATATGTTATTAGCTCAAATCCGAGCCCTTGTCCTCCAGGCGCCCGCTGTTAAGGCGGATCTTTATACCTGTAGTTTGAGCAGTTGTGAGGTTACCTGAAGGGCCATGAGTGGCATTGACAGGAGATGAATGCCCCCAGTTGTCTTCCATTAAAAGCAGCACGGGGACAGTCCATCCAGGGACTTAAGATGTCCCGTGCAGATGAGCGTACCTAGAAGAAGCCAGCAGATACAGCTAAGCATTAGAAAAGAAATCAGCCCTTTTCTATCCCAGTGTTGCACACGTTACACGAGAGCTCAGGGTGCCAGCTTTCTCCTACCCAAGTGTTTCTCCCATTGTGCATGAAAGAGCTCACGTGGTCAGAGGCAGCAAAATACCAGTGGGGCAGCACAGTATGCTAAGTACAGAGGGGCAGATCTACAAGAAAGTGCAGCAGCGCGGCACCCCAAGCCCTCTGGCTGCGCCACGGCCCTTACAGAGCACAAGCATGCGGCATATCTACAATGATATGTCATATCTACAATGATATGTAATATCTACAATGATATGTAATATCTACAATGATATGTCATATCTACAATGATATGTCGCATTCCTGTGCTCTCCCCTGCGCTGGCACAGAAACAGCTGCCATGCGCCGGCGCAGGCACCCTTACACCATGGTGCAAGGAAGCCTGAGCCATGGGGACCTTGCTTTTGTGAATCTTTCCAGCCGCTGAATTAGCGTGGCTGCTGACTGGAGGTTCCGGGAAGAGACAGGGCTACAACCCAAATCCCAGAGACCAGACCGACCCTAGCGAGGAAAGACTTTAGAAGCCGACTTTCAATATCTTCCCATCCCAACTGCCTCTATCTAAAATCCTCAGTTGCTGCACCTCGCCTCTCCCCTTCTTATGGGACCCGTTTCCTTGCGAGCTGCCACATCTTTCACTCAGTGCTCGCTCAAACTCCCGTGATTCTGGGCAAAGCATTTCATTTCCCCGAGGGAGGAGCCGAGACGGACGGACGTGGACCGTCTCGGCTCCCGGTCAGCGCGCTGCTCCGGCCTGGAGCCCAGCGTCTTAAGGAAGCCCTCCGCGATGCTCACGCTCCCTAACTGAAGCGGAAGGTGTGGGGCACCTGCAGGACTGCTCCGATCGCTGCTGGTGCCACTGGAGCGGCGTAGATTGCTCCTGATCCCTGCCTCGGACCCAACATGGCGGCCGCCCGTTACCAACCCGGGCTCAACAGTGACGCGGAGCGGAGCCTAAGGTGTCCTGCCGGGGGCGATTCTGACAATGTTGTAAAGATCCACAGGAGACAGGATAGCTGTTCTTGGTAAAGGCTTTATTCAAAAGCTTAAGCATAGGAGAAACCCGACTAACAGCGTCAGGTACAAACTGCCTCTAACGGCTTTCAGAGAACTCTCGAGCCCTGGCCACAGAAAGGCAGACACGAGCTCAGCGCGCGAGCCACAGACTCGAGCACAAGATAAGTTTAACACATCTCCTTTCCTTTGGCAGAGAAACAATAAAGTTAAACATAACAAAAGCACAAAGGAAAGAAGTACATCATCAAAAAATTATAATGTTGTGACAGGAATAGTTAATAACTCTATAACTCCACTCCATTCCTAAACATTTACACAAAAATCTTTTAGATAAGCCGGTGACATTCTCTTACGAACTGATCTCTGCTCTTTATGCACGACCACATTCTTAACATTTGGCTGCAACAAATCAAAACTCTGTCGACAATCTTTCTTTTGAAAAAGAGCAACCCTACGGAGATTCCAAGTTTGCCCATTTTGTAGCCTAACGTAGTTGTCACTCACAGACCTAACCTGAAAAGGCCCCCTAAATTTATTGAACATTCTTTGATTACCCCCAGGCTTCACCTTAACCAGGTCACCTACAGATATGTTGATCTTTCTGCATTTACCCATGACCTGATCCAACTCCACAGTTGGCTTCTGCAGCCAAGTAGGAACTAACTTAGTACCTGCTGATCTCCCTCTCATAAGTTCAAATGGTGTCTTTGTCATGTTCTGATGTAAAGTGGTTCGATACGCCCAAAGCATCTCCTTAATTTCCCTTTGTACAGAACGATTAGAAGCCAAAGCAAGTTGCATAGTGCCCTTGACTAACCTGTTCATCCTTTCACACAGGCCATTGCTTTGTGGGTTGTATAGCGAAGTGCACAAATGTTTCAACCCTAGATGATCAAAGTATTCCTCAATCTCCTTAGAGGTTAGCTGGGTGCCATTGTCTGACAGAATAATTAAACAACAAGGGGTGGTGATGGACAGAGTTTCTGAATTAAGCAGAATACTCTCACCCAGTCAAGAGATCAGGGCTAGATCCAACACCGTGTTTTAGCTCACTGCACCATCCCAGCTTAGAACCTGGCTGTATGCAAATTAGTCTGTTCCTGTCCCAGTGCATGATGGGAACAGGGCAAACCAAACTACAAAGCCAATTCTTTCACTGGGAAGGAAACAAGCTTCCGGGGACCGGTTTCTGGCATTACAGCCGTCTTTGGCCCGGCTTGCTTGAATCCTGATGGTGCAATGAGCAAGGGACTCACATCTGAGTATACCCTTCCACGCTTATGGTGGACAAAATAATTAAACAACAAGGGGTGGTGATTAACAGAGTTTCTGAATTAAGCAGAATACTCTCACCCAGTCAAGAGATCAGGGCTAGATCCAACACCGTTTTTTAGCTCACTGCACCATCCCAGCTTAGAACCTGGCTGTATGCAAATTAGTCTGTTCCTGTCCCAGTGCATGATGGGAACAGGGCAAACCAAACTACAAAGCCAATTCTTTCACTGGGAAGGAAACAAGCTTCCGGGGACCGGTTTCTGGCATTACAGCCGTCTTCGGCCCGGCTTGCTTGAATCCTGATGGTGCAATGAGCAAGGGACTCACATCTGAGTATACCCTTCCACGCTTATGGTTGACAAAATAATTAAACAACAAGGGGTGGTGATGGACAGAGTTTCTGAAATAAGCAGAATACTCTCACCCAGTCAAGAGATCAGGGCTAGATCCAACACCGTTTTTTAGCTCACTGCACCATCCCAGCTTAGAACCTGGCTGTATGCAAATTAGTCTGTTCCTGTCCCAGTGCATGATGGGAACAGGGCAAACCAAAGTACAAAGCCAATTCTTTCACTGGGAAGGAAACAAGCTTCCGGGGACCGGTTTCTGGCATTACTGCCGTCTTCGGCCCGGCTTGCTTGAATCCTGATGGTGCAATGAGCTAGGGACTCACATCTGAGTATACCCTTCCACGCTTATGGTGGACAAAATGATTAAACAACAAGGGGTGGTGATGGACAGAGTTTCTGAATTAAGCAGAATACTCTCACCCAGTCAAGAGATCAGGGCTAGATTCAACACCGTTTTTTAGCTCACTGCACCATCCCAGCTTAGAACCTGGCTGTATGCAAATTAGTCTGTTCCTGTCCCAGTGCATGATGGGAACAGGGCAAACTTAACTACAAAGCCAATTCTTTCACTGGGAAGGAAACAAGCTTCCAGGGACCGGTTTATGGCATTACAGCCGTCTTCGGCCCGGCTTGCTTGAATCCTGATGGTGCAATGATCAAGGGACTCACATCTGAGTATACCCTTCCACGCTTATGGTGGACAAAATAATTAAACAACAAGGGGTGGTGATGGACCGAGTTTCTGAATTAAGCAGAATACTCTCACCCAGTCAAGAGATCAGGGCTAGATCCAACACCGTTTTTTAGCTCACTGCACCATCCCAGCTTAGAACCTGGCTGTATGCAAATTAGTCTGTTCCTGTCCCAGTGCATGATGGGAACAGGGCAAACCAAACTACAAAGCCAATTCTTTCACTGGGAAGGAAACAAGCTTCCGGGGACCAGTTTCTGGCATTACAGCCGTCTTCGGCCCGGCTTGCTTGAATCCTGATGGTGCAATGAGCAAGGGACTCACATCTGAGTATACCCTTCCACGCTTATGGTGGACAAAATAATTAAACAACAAGGGGTGGTGATGGACAGAGTTTCTGAATTAAGCAGAATACTCTCACCCAGTCAAGAGATCAGGGCTAGATCCAACACCGTTTTTTAGCTCACTGCACCATCCCAGCTTAGAACCTGGCTGTATGCAAATTAGTCTGTCCCTGTCCCAGTGCATGATGGGAACAGGGCAAACCAAACTACAAAGCCAATTCTTTCACTGGGAAGGAAACAAGCATCACCACCCCCTTTTCTGAATTGTCTGACAGAAGCACCGAAGGAATGCCTTCTCGCCTAAAAATCTCATTAAGCACCTTAATGGTAGCCTGTGAACTAATGTTCCTCAAAAAGGCGACTTCCACCCACCTTGAAGCCGAATCCACCAAAACCATGGCAAACTTTTCGCTGTCCTGTAGCTCATGAAAGGGACCAATAAAGTCAATGCAAACCTTTTTCCAAACACCATCCTCAGACACCACCCGACCAAGCGAATGACTACCTGCACCCACCTGTAGTCTTTTTTCTGACTCCCTGCAAAGCTCACATTGCTCCACCCAAGACTTAACTAAGGAGTCTATCCCAGGCCACCAAAAATTCTCTTTAACACGCTTTGCAGTGAGTGTTTGGCCCAAATGTCCTTCATGGGCCAAAGCAACTATACGGCTTCTAAGTGACTCAGGAGGTATGTATTTTTCACCTCTAACTAAGATAAAATCCCCTTGCATAGAAATTTCATCTTGCAACTGGACATAAGGTCTTAATGTAGAAGTCACAGTGCTCATCCTGGACACCCCCTCCGTACACATCTTGATTAAACCATGCATGATTTGATCTTTCTTTATTGCTTCCACCCACTCTTCCTTTGATATTGAACAATGAAGATCCCCTGACAAATCTTCAAGATACGCTACCACATTTTCCGTTACCAATTCTTTTGACTCTGCTTTGGTGTCAGGCAACCTTGATAAACAATCCGCCACATTGTTGCGCCAACCAGGTACATACTCCACATTACACAAAAAATCTTGAACACTTACTGCAAGTCTAGCCAACCTTCCCGAGCAATTCTTAATTTCCCCAGGGGCTAACACTCTCAACAGCGGTTTATGGTCAGCTCTTAGTACAAATGTGATTCCCCATAAATAGATCCTAAAATATCTGGTAGCCCATGCAGCCGCCAGTGCCTCCCGCTCAATGACGGAGTAGTTCCTCTCAGATTCCGTCAAAGAACGAGATGCAAACGCAACAGTATTCAGCTGCCCACCATTTTTCTGCATTAAAACCGCCCCAATTCCAATAGAACTTGCATCTACAGTGATAACAGTGGAGAAGGTTTGCACAAAACTTGAAAGAATGTTTGCATTCAAAATATCATTCTTAATCAAATCAAATGCATTTTTCTGTTCACTCCCCCAAACAAAGCCTTTCCCCTTCCTCAAAATATTCCTCAAAGGCTCGACCTTTCCTGCGAAATTTCTCACAAACTTTCCATAGTACTCTACCATGCCCATGAATGACCTTAACTTGTCTTTGTCATTTGGCTCAGACACATTGCATATCGCACTAACCAAATCTTGCTTTGGTTGAATGCCACTCCCACTAACATGGTATCCCAGATAGTCTACCTCATTCACTGCAAAAACGCATTTCTCTTTTCTTAATGTTAAACCAGCTCTTGTAATGCATGTCAGAACTCTATCCAAAATTTAATTGTGATCACTTGAATCCAAGCCAAATATTAAAATGTCATCCTGGAAGAATACAACCCGTTCAATTCCTTTCAAGACATCTGTAATTATTCTTTGAAAAGCACTTGCTGCAGAGCATAATCCAAATGGAAGTCTCTTGAATTGGTAGGTACCCTCAGGAGTGATGAATGACGTATATTCCTTCGAATTAGGATGAAGCTTAATTTGATGGAAGGCACTCCTTAAGTCGAGTTTTGAAAACACCTTACCACCCCCCAGGCTTGACACAATTTCGTTAATGTTTGGAAGCGGAAAACTGTCCATAATTACTGCTTTATTTAAACTTCTCAAGTCCACACAGAAACGCAAAGATGTATCCGGTTTCTGTGTGATCACCATCGGACTTAACCATTGTGTTGCTTCAACTGGCTCAATTATATTATCATCCAATAATTGCTTAATGATTTTCCTTACTTCCTCCCTAGCAGACAACGGTATTTTGCGTGCCACATGCTTTATTGGTGTAAAACACTTCCTAATTTTAATGATATGTTGATAACCAACAGCCTCCCCCAACTTTTCACTGAACACTCCTGAATGTTTACTCAAAATGCTTTCCAAATCTTTTGTCACATCACACACTTTTTCATCAGTAACACACAATACCGGTGGGTCAGCCCTTGGGTCCACTCTGATGTTTAAATCATATTGGTGTAACCACCCTAATATTGCAGGTCCATGAGGGGATACATAAATTTTGCCCTGTGTGGCCCTCCCCTTGAATGTAATGCATGACTCAAAGAAACCAAGTACCCCAATGTTTACACCCTGATACCCTTTCAAGATTACATCTGAAGCAACTAACTCAGCCTTTGCACAAGATGTTTCATATAGCGACTTTGGAATTATAGTATATCGGGAACCTGTGTCTACCATAAGTGTCAGAATTCGTCCATTTACACCGAAACCAGCTTTTGGTCTAGCTAAAACAACATTCTCAACATTATTGATGTCTCCTTCCGACATAATCATCATGACTTCTGCTTCATCCTCATTTCCCTCACACTCTACCATGGCAACCTTTTTAAAAGTACCAGTTCTGCACATACGTGCAAAGTGTCCCCTTTTTCCACATTTCAAGCAATCTCTGGTTAAGGCTGCACAATTCTTTGAATCAGCTAAGTGGAAGGGACTACCACAATTATTGCACGCACGTGCATTTTGCTTGTACTTGTTTTGCATAGCCGGCTTATTGTACGAAGTGGTTGCTTTGCTTCCTTTAGTTGACCCTTGTTTTGCACTTATAGAATTAACCGACTCACACGTTTCACTCTGTAAGTTGGCAATATCTTGGTTACCCGCTTGTTGGATTGTTTTTAATTCTTTCATACACCTATCGCTCTCTTCTACCACCTTAGTGATAGTGATAGCTTCCGTTAAAGTTGGGTTTCTTGCAGCCCACAACTTTCTTGTGTTTTTTTACTAAAACATTGCACAATCAACTGGTCTCGAATCATCTCTTCTTGTATGTTACCAAACTGACACTTTACAGATAACTCTCTCAATCTTGAGACAAACTCATCTATAGTCTCATTTTGTTTCTGGGGTGCAGTATAAAATTTGTGTCTATGCATAACTACATTCTCTTGTTTTGCAAATCTAATATACAATCTAAACAGTGCATCTTTATATACATCATCAATGTCAACCGGTGGATTTGGTAAATATTTATAAATTCTCTGTCCCTCTTTTCCTAAGGCTCCTAACAACAATGCCTTCTTTCTAATTGCAGAAAATGTTGTTCCATCTAAGGCCACTATATAATTTTCGAACGCTTCACACCAGTCATCCCATTCCATGGAAGGTTCCCCGGGAATACTTAAAAATGGAGTTGGAGCTTGAATTGAATTGCTCACATTCATTTTCAGCATGAAATATCCCCACAATTTAGATGATAGGTATCAATATTATCTACCACCAACCAACTCATGTGACATAGTGTACTCTTATATTAATGTGAGTGTATCACAGTTGTTGATACTTTCGAAGTTTCCAACGATAATGTGTGTGTGTCACAGCTGTTAATATCCAGTTCACTCTAAATAATGTGTGTGTATCACAGTTGATGATGTGACACACTCGAGCCTTTCAAACAAAATGTGTGTGTGTCACAGCTGTTAATACTGTTCCACGGGATCAAATTACCAAGGACTTCCTCTTTTTTTTTTAAATGTAAAACTTTTCTTCTTTAAAGAGAGTTTTAAATTCCCATTTTGTAACCTTATTGAGGCAGAAATGCTTGTTTTCGCTGTTCGTTAAGAACTGGGCCCATAGACAGTGTATTGCCCTTTCAAGCGATATTGCCCCTTTAAAATTTCCTGTGAGGATGCTCTTGTTTTGTTAATGAGCATGCGCGAAGTCACTTTGGCTCATTTCCAGTTACCGGTGTCAGTGTTAACTCTCCCCAGTGAGTTTTTCTCTTCTTTATTTTAAATATACATTTATAAATAATGTCCACCGCACGTACCTCTTCTCAGAAATCTCAACAACAGTGCGGCTTACTATTTTGCTGTCCTGCGCTACAAGTAGACCGTTTATTGCCGATCACTCGCTCCGATCACTGTCGGGTTTCCTCCTCACTTCTGTTTGTCCCCGTCTTCAAATGTCGCCATAAAATGTTGTAAAGATCCACAGGAGACAGGATAGCTGTACTTGGTAAAGGCTTTATTCAAAAGCTTAAGCATAGGAGAAACCCGACTAACAGCGTCAGGTACAAACTGCCTCTAACGGCTTTCAGAGAACTCTCGAGCCCTGGCCACAGAAAGGCAGACACAAGCTCAGCGCGCGAGCCACAGACTCAAGCACAAGATAAGTATAACAGCGCTGGACACCCGAGCGGTACGTAGGGCTCTAGCCGCGTCCCCCGCTGCCACCCGCCGCCACCTGCCGAGACTCTGTGGTATGCCAGCGGCACACCAGAAAGGGCCAGTGATTGACGGTGGCGCCCTCTGCTGACGACAGCGCCGCCTCGAGACCATATTCACTCACCAGCTCCGGGGGCCATACCTCTGCTCTCCGCGACAGACGGGCCTGGGCCAGAGGGCGGAGATGTGCCTCCCACCCCCTTGCTGACCGCGCTCCTTCGCGCCAATCTGTGCCTGACTCCAAGATGGCGCCCTTGGGGACACGCTTCCTACGACCAGCAGCCACAGGCTCCAGGGACACCAACGCATGCCAGGGACTATGAACCCACACACAACTCACCGGGAGCGACCACATCAATAGCGTCAACACGGCCTTTACCCCACACGCTCAACGCCACCACCCACGTGTTTAACTGGGCTCTGGTGAGAGGCTCCTCCTTCCCTTCAAACCTTGTTTCAAACTTTGCTGCCTCCCATCTCTGCCTGGGCGCCTGTGGTCTTTCTCCCCTGACCCTCTGGTCTCCGGATTGATCTCCTCTGCCCCAGCTCCTCATGAACGATGAGGCTGCGTCTTTGCTGCGGTCTTCCCTTCTCCCCCTGGACCTGCTGGCTATGTCAGCCCTCTTCCTGGACTTACTGATTTGGACCTTTGTGCTCCCCGCCATTTTTTCTGTATGACTCGCCTCTTCTTCTACCTTCCTCCTCCGCCATTTTAGCGATCTCTGACCTCCCCCTCTGTCCTTTCGACTTTCCTATTGTCTCTCCTGTTGCCTCTGACACACTCCTCACTGTCTTGCTCACCACTATCTGCTTCCCTCTCTCGTTTATCTCACGTGCCTTCCCTTCTCTGTGACTCTTAGAGTATATCCAGTCCTATCCCTTCCCTATGTATATAGGGATAACTCTAATCACTAGTATATGCAGTAGACCTTTGTACTCTCTACCATTCCTATGTGACTCTTAGAGTATATCCATTCGTATCCCTTCCCTATGTATGTAGAGATAACTCTAATCACCAGTATATGCAGTAGACCTTTGTACTCTCTACCATTCCTATGTGACTCTTAGAGTATATCCATTTGTATCCCTTCCCTATGTATATAGAGATAACTCTAATCACTAGTATATGCAGTAGACCTTTGTACTCTCTACCATTCCTATGTGACTCTTAGAGAATATCCATGTGTATCCCTTCCCTATGTATATAGAGATAACTCTAAACACTAGTATCTGCAGTAGACCTTTGTACTCTCTACCATTCCTATGTGACTAGTAGAGTATATCCATGTGTATCCCTTCCCTATGTATATAGAGATAACTCTAATCACTAGTATATGCAGTAGACCTTTTTACTCTCTACCATTCCTATGTGACTCTTAGAGTATACCCATGTGTTTCCCTTCCCTATGTATATAGAGATAACTCTGATCACTAGTATATGCAGTAGACCTTTGTACTCTCTACCGTTCCTATGTGACTCTTAGAGTATATCCATTCATATCCCCTCCCTATGTATATAGAGATAACTCTAATCACTAGTATATGCAGTAGACCTTTGTGCTCTCTACCGTTCCTATGTGACTCTTAGAGTATATCCATTCACATCCCTTCCCTATGTATATAGAGATAACTCTAAGGACTAGTCTCCTATGTGGCTTTTAGAGCATATCCATTCATATCCCTTCCCTACGTATATAGAGATAACTCTAATCACTAGTATATGCAGTAGACCGTTGTGCTCTCTACCATTCGTATGTGACTCTTAGAGTATATCCAGTCATATCCCTTCCCTATGTATATAGAGATAACTCTAATCACTAGTATATGCAGTAGACCTTTGTACTCTCTACCATTCCTATGTGACTCTTAGAGAATATCCATGTGTATCCCTTCCCTATGTATATAGAGATAACTCTAATCACTAGTATATGCAGTAGACCTTTGTACTCTCTACCATTCCTATGTGACTAGTAGAGTATATCCATGTGTATCCCTACCCTATGTATATAGAGATAACTCTAATCACTAGTATATGCAGTAGACCTTTTTACTCTCTACCATTCTTATGTGACTCTTAGAGTATATCCATGTGTATCCCTTCCCTATGTATATAGAGATAAGTCTAATCACTGATATATGCAGTAGACCTTTGTGCTCTCTACCATTCCTATGTGACTCTTAGAGTATATCCATGTGTATCCCTTTCTTATGTATATAGAGATAACTCTAATCACTAGTATATGCAGGAGACCTTTGTACTCTCTACCATTCCTATGTGACTCTTAGAGTATATCCATTCATATCCCTTCCCTACGTATATAGAGATAACTCTAATCACTAGTATATGCAGTAGACCGTTGTGCTCTCTACCGTTCCTATGTGACTCTTAGAGTATATCCATTCATATCCCTTCCCTACGTATATAGAGATAACTCTAATCACTAGTATATGCAGTAGACCGTTGTGCTCTCTACCGTTCCTATGTGACTCTTAGAGCATATCCATTCGTATCTCCTCCCTATGTATATAGAGATAACTCTAATCACTAGTATATGCAGTAGACAGTTGTGCTCTCTACCATTCCTATGTGACTCTTAGAGTATATCCATCTGTATCCCCTCCCTATGTTGCTAGAGATATCACTAGTATAGGCCTAGAGTATATCCATTTGTATCTCCTCCTTGTGTGACTTTATCTCTTGTACATTTGCAATTTTTTCTGTTTGTACCTTTTTTGTAACGCATGTAATCCTAAGTCCGTATGTTTTCAACTGGTTCTTATGTAATGCAAAAATTTGCAATCTTTTTACGCATGTAACCGTCAGTCCTTATGTTTTCAACTGGATCCTATGTAAAGCGCTCTGACACCTTCGGGTAAAGTTTGCGCTATATAAAATTGCACAAATAAAATGAAATAAAATAATTCAAAAAGCACTGCAGCCCTGATGGGAAGCGCACTTGCACTGTCAGTTCTGGTTTGTGTTTTTTACATTCCTGCAAAACAAGAAAAAGACTTCACCGGGAGGGCGTTGGGCATGACAAGGATCGGCGGTAGAGTCCTTGGACCCGCTCAGAAATCCAGAGGGGCTGCAAAACACACAGCGGCGGTTCTCCCATGGGGGCGTTTGGGCCCGCGCACCTGTTTTCTTGCCGTGCGAGAAGAAGGCAGAAACAAATGGTAGTTATTTATTAATAACTACCATTTGTTTCTGCCTGCCCTTCTCGCACGGCGAGAAAGCAGTCAGCCGAACTTCCTAGTTTCTCGAGCCTCAGGGCAGGGGGGAGTGGCTTGGGGAAGTGGCTTGCCCTTTGTTGTGAATACGGACTGTTTGGACAGCCTGAGAGGCTGTCCAAACAGACAGTATTAGCAACAGTGGGCAAGCCGCTCCCCCAAGCCTCCTCCCACTCTCCGTTCTGCAGGATGCAGACTATGAGAAATGATGTATTTAGGGCAGCCGGCCGAACCAATCAGCACCGGCTGCCATGGAGGGGAGGGAGGCTGCCTGCAGCCTTCAATGATGAGAGCTCACATTCAAATTCCAGGACGGCGGGAGCAGTCTCGGGACTCGAGTCGGGAGTCAGCGCGGGAACGAAGCCATTAAGCCAAGGTAAGTTTTTTATATTTATATTCATTGTATTTTTAATGCAGTTCGACGTGCCAGAACGTCAGTAAACTTGTGAGTAAAAGACATGTGCCGCAAATTGATATGTCAGAGAAACACATCCCGTGAATTTGCTACTGAAGCACAGTGATATATATTGGTTTTCACTTATTATACACTTTTAAATTGTTTTCCCTTACGGCGTGTCATGTAAATATACGGATCTTTGTATCAAAACTAATGCCACGAGACAAAACCGGAGCTGTCACGCCGCAGAGGTCACCCTGGCTGGGAAAATTAAATTGATAGCGGCCTTGACAGGGGAGGTCTGTCTCGCGCCCGCTCGCGCGGCGGCACGCGCACCACACACATGCACATATGGTAAGGTGCAGAGCAAGTCCTCGTGGCAGAATTTGCATCAGTCAATGTGGCGGGATTCTGGCACCGCAATAAGTCATTGTGTTACATTATTACAGTGCATATTGCAAGCCTGGGAGGGGGGTCCTCTCTCTCGGGAGCATTACCTCACAAACCGTAGAAATGCCAGTCGATTCGTTCTGCGCACATTCATGTCTCAACCTCCATTTGCTTGCTGGCGTACAAACCATTTTAATAGCAATTACAACAAAAATGAGATGTCAAATATATTTATACACGTACATTCGTAGTCACTATTGAACAGCTATCCATTTGGTCGATTTAAATCATTCGAAGTAGCTCAGGCACCAGCCCTCTGGGCCACTAAAGCTAAAAAATTTGCAAATGTACAAGATGTGAAAAGTCACACACAAAGAGAAGAGTTATCGTTTTCTTTTTTTTCAAATGTTGCTACTAGGCTAGCAAGGCGGGCCCCCCAATCTTGCTTGCTGCTACACTAGCATTTTATTGATCGATATGGTTCATGCAAGGTTGCCACTCTAGTAGCTGCTTGTATTATATGAAACTGACCTCTGAAAAGGATTAAAAGATGCATACAAACAGTGTGGCAGATATTTCTGGACAATTTTGCGTTCATATTTTCTATAAATTAAGTATAAACGCTCAAAGTGATTTCACCTTACCAAAAATATGTCAGTGCCACTACAAAATTCATTATGGATGTATGATTATCATTTTACGCCGCACCACTTTCAAATGTCACCAGCCGCCACTAAAAACACAACTTTACGAGTGCGGAGGGACACAGAAGAAGAGTCCGCCCACGACAAGGGGCGCTCATTGTGAACAGATCGTCGAAGGTAAGGTGGCTGTGGCATTTTTGACTTATCAAAGCTATATGTTGAGCGTGCAAAAGCACTTTTGTGTCATGTCACAACTCACATTTATACACGAATTGTTTGAAAATCAGCAAGAGTAACTGTTAAGCATGTGAAGTCTACACGTTTTACAGATGCCTAGGATATATTCACAGTTCGGAATCGACTTCAAAAGCCAGAATAATCCTGTTGAGACTTTTGAAGCTCGTTGTAAACCATACAGGAGGTGAACAAATTCATTTTCGTGACTGCTTCAGTTATGCAAATAGTTTGAAGTGGTGCAAAACAGTATGCTACCTAAATTGCCATTATTTAGCAGCAACACGTGTTTGTTTGTTTTCATTCTGGTGGCATCAAAGAGAGGGCAAAGGAGAGGTATCCCGGACACTGATTGAACACCTCTAATAAATGTCCCTAGAGCTGCTAGCTTTTGATGTCATTAGTGCTTCAAAAGGGGCAAATGTCTGGTGAAAGTCACAGTAGATTGTACACCCGGACCTGACGTCATCCAACAAAGAGACTTCCGGAAACCAGTATTGTTGAGGGTTTTAACTTGTGTAACAAGAGTTCAGAGTCCATAAACCTGCTTTGAAGTGACATCCTAGAGCGCATATATAGCCAGGTTGGCACGCCCCAGAGAGATGCTCACAGGGGTGGGAGGTAGAGGGTCCGGGGCAGAGGAGGGCATCGAGGCTCAAGCCTGAGGGTCGCTCAGTGGAGCTGACCCTGAAGCCACCTCCGTAAGAGCAGGTAGAGCCTTGCGGACCACAGAGGAGGCAGGGCAAGAATGCCCTGCTCGAGGTGGGGGAGAGAGCCTGGGGTGCAGTCCAGCTAGGTGGGTGGGCACTGCACGCCCCCTACACCTTCATTACTGCATCTCACTGCACAACTCCCACACAATAGATCCAGGCCACCCTGGGAGGAAGCCAGATGGTCTGCAGAGTGGACACCGGCGAGGAAGCTGTCCACCTCTAACCGGTGAGATCGGTCAAGTGTTTCCGTCCTACTGATGTGAGATGTTGCCTGAGGGAACTGGATGGGGGTTTAACTTGAGGCGACTGTTTGGGGGCATGCTGAGTAAGGAATGTGTGTTACTTAGCTAGTCACATTTTTTCAAAGGCAAATGTGGCATAGTACAAATAATCGTTTCTGATGCACATCCATTCGTTAACCAGATTCCAGGTCAAGGCTTAACAGTTTGCTAAACAAATAAAAGACCATACTCATTTTATAGTCGGTCATGTGCCGTTTTGAAACTAATTCGATGAAACGTATTACAATAGAACAACATTTATTAGTGGTCTCTGCCCAAGAATTGCAGTTGTCTCCTTACAGTTACGCACAACATTTTTTATTCAATCAGGTTTCAATAACGTTCCCTAAATATGGGCAAATGGTTCAAGGTCTCACTACCCTTATTGCATAACATGCGCCTGGATACTTCATCAAATCACAGCTTTCTGGAAGTTGCTTATAGGTGGGCCCACCTGTTACATTACATTAGGTCAAAATATTTAGGTACCCTCTTTACTTGCCAACACCGACGACACCCTGACAACCGCCGAACACCTGCACTTCCAGATCCGCACCGACCCGAACACCACCCTCAGAGGCACCCTGATCTACCGACCCCCGGAACCACGCACACAATTCAGCGAGGACATCGCCGACTTTGTCAGCCCACATGCCCTCCCCTCCGCTGACTACATCCTCTTGGGGGACCTCAACTTCCACCTGGAGAACAACAACGACCGCAACACCATCACCCTGCTCGACAACCTCAACAACCTCGGACTCAAGCAGCTGGTGTCCACCCCCACCCACCTCGCCGGACACACACTTGATGCCGTCTTCTCATCCAGCAAAGACATCGCCTTCAGCCACGCCACTGGACTCCACTGGACGGACCACAGCTGCGTCCACTTCACCTTCAGAAAAACGACGATCCACCACCACCAGCAACAAGTTGCTCGAAGAAGCTGGAACAAGATCACAGCCGACCAGCTCGCCGCTTCCCTGAGCCAGCACCCTCCCGCCAGCTCAGCGAACCCCAGCCAGGCCGCCGACAACCTCACGAAGTGGATCAGCAACTGCGCGGACGAACTCGCCCCACTAAGGACCCCGCCCAGCAGACCCGGCAGCTAGAAGGCCCCATGGTTCACCGACGAACTCAAGAGCTCCAAGAAGAATTGCTGAGCCCTCGAGAAAGCCTGGAGAAGGGAACCAACACCGGACAACATGACCACCCTCAAGCTTGCCACCCGGAGACACCACCAACTGAACCGTGCCACCAAGAAAACTGCTTTCAAGGACCGGCTGGACAACAACGCACACAACTGCAAGGAACTCTTCAACATCGTGAAAGAGCTCTCCAACCCCAACGCCGGAAACAACAACATCACCCCATCGCAAGACCTCTGCAATTCCCTCGCCTCCTACTTCCACAACAAGATCGCGGACATACACAACAGCTTCAGCACTCAACCGACGCACGCCACGACCGAACCACCGCCCCCCACCACCACCATCCGCGCCTGGACTCTGATCAGCACCGAAGACACCGTCCGCATGATGAACTCCATCCACTCCGGATCTCCAACCGACCCCTGCCCTCACCACGTCTTCAACAAGGCCGACGCTGTTATCGCACCCCACCTGCGGGACATCATCAACACCTCCTTCGACACCGCCACCTTCCCGGAGAGCTGGAAGCACGCCGAACTCAGCGCCCTACTAAAGAAACCTACAGCGGACCCCACCGAACTCAAGAATTACCGCCCCATCTCGCTCCTCCCGTTCCCAGCCAAAGTCATCGAGAAGACCGTCAACAAACAGCTGGCCGCCTTCCTCGAGACGAATGGATCCCTCGACCCCTCACAGTCTGGCTTCCGAGCCAATCACAGCACCGAGACCGCCCTCATCGCTGCCACCGATGACATCCGAGCCCTGATGGACAACGGAGAAACAGCGGCCCTCATCCTCCAAGACCTCACCGCGGCATTCGACACTGTCTGCCACCGCACCCTAGTGCAGCGCCTCAACAACATCGGAATCCAGGAGAAGGCTCTGGAATGGATCATCTCCTTCCTCGACTGAAGAACACAGAGAGTCTGCCTACCACCGTACAAGTCAGAGGCCACCGAAGTCATCTGCGGCGTCCCTCAAGGATCCTCGCTGAGCCCCACCCTCTTCAACATCTACATGAGCCCCCTCGCGGCCATCGCACGCCAACACAACCTCAACATCATCTCCTACGCTGACGACACCCAGCTGATCCTCTCCCTGACCAACGACCCAGCCGCCGCCAGAGCCAACCTTCACAAAGGGATGAAAGACGTAGCCGAGTGGATGACGACCAGCCGCCTGAAACTGAACTCAGACAAGACGGAAGTCCTCATCCTGGGTTCCTCGCCCTCCGCCTGGGACGACTCCTGGTGGCCCCCCACCCTGGGCACCGCACCCAAACCGACAGACCACGCACGCAACCTGGGCTTCATCTTGGACTCCTCCCTCACCATGACCAGACAAGTCAATGCCGTCTCCTCGTCATGCTTCAACATCCTGCGCATGCTACGGAAGATCTTCCGGTGGATCCCCACCGAGACCAGGCCCTCATCACCAGCCGACTGGACTACGGCAACGCCCTCTACGTCGGAACTACCGCGAAGCTCCAGAAGAGACTCCAGTGGATCCAGAACGCCTCAGCCAGACACATCCTCGACATCCCACGACACAGCCACATCTCCGGACACCTGAGAGACCTGCATTGGCTCCCCGTCAACAAAAGAATCACCTTCCGTCTCCTCACCCACGCACACAAAGCCCTACACGATCAAGGCCCGAGCTACCTCAACAACCGCATCAACTTCTACGCTCCCAAACGCCATCTCCGATCAGCCAGTCATGCCTTCGCCGCCGTCCCCCGCATCCGAAGAACGACAACAGGAGGAAGGTCCTTCTCCTACTTGGCTGCCAAGACCTGGAACTCCCTCCCGACCGACCTGCGCCTGACCCAAGACCACCTCTCCTTCAGGAAGAAGCTCAAGACCCCCCCCCCCCCCCAAGCGCCTTGAGACCCTCCGGGTAAGTAGTGAGCTCTATAAATGTCTTTGATTGTTTGATTGATTGATATTTGAAGGGTAGTTGAGTAGATCTAATATTTCTCCATTTGCATATTTCGGCTTGTGGGCATACTACTTAGTCTTCATGCATACTAAATGAATACTACGTTTTAATGGTAAATGAATACCACTGTAAACACTGAAATCACACTAAACGAAGAGCTTCCATTTTTGTGAGGGCACCAGGTTAAATAATACCTTCATGCTTCTGGGGTGTGATATGTGGGTCTGCCCTGTGCTCGTAACAGCAGTTTAATGCAGGTGTAAAATAAATCACTTCACACATGAGTTATGAGATTATTACAGGTACAACTTCCAGTATTGAAATCTATGTGATAAAGGGGGGGCAGGTCACATTTAAATTATTGTGGGAACATGAAAAAATACCTTCCTAATAAAAGAATTAGATATTTCCAAAATAATGCAGATCTTTGCAGTGAATTTGATTTTGAAACTAAACTATAAGAACACCTTAAGTCAACCTTAAAATCTCTTTACTGACTCCCAGTTCCACCGTGGACTGAATTTAGAAGGTTCTGTTTTGTTCATAAAGGTGTGAAGAATGAGGCGTGGCCATGGGTCGAACATGGCAGGTATGTCCCTCTCAAACTCCTGGACGGTGGAAGGACACAAGTCATCCACCTGTAAAATGTGATCTTCCATCTCTGGTGAAATCCAGGCTGAAAGGGACATGTGAAGGGGGCACCCCATGGAGGTGTGAGGGACTGAAACCTAGAGTCCAGGTGAAAGATGCAACAGAGCACCCACACCACCTCAAAGACCCACTGCTGATCCAAATGTTCTTACAGTCCCATCAAGGTCTGGAAAGAATTACTGAGAATGGATTTCAACTGGTCGAAGCGTTTTTCCAAATCCATGAAGAACTGAAATATTCACTGTTGGTGGATCTCAGCTGCTTCAATGGTCTTCAAGACTCATCGAAAACTGGAAATATTCTCTAACAGCGGATCAGATATGTTCAATTGTTCCTCAAGACCCACCAATATCTTTTATTTCTCTGTTTTTACAGACCTATCAGGACAGTAAATCACTGGCAGTGGAACTCAGATGGTCCAACAATTCTTCCAGATCCTTCATGAGCAGGAAACAATCACTGACAGTGGATCTGGGCTGCCCAATAGTTCTTCAAGACCCTTTAATAACTCTCATTTTCCTGACTAGGACGGGTCAGAGACGTAATTCTTTTTTCCAAGGAGGTAAACTCCACATCCCACAGGGAACACCAAATTGACCTATTCCATCACAAAGCTTCAGGTCATAATATTGACACAAATCTCGACAACAATAAGGCTCCATTCTCCTAATACCGACATACTGCAATGTTAAACTCATTACATTTACTGTTCTAACTTTAGTTCTTGCATATTCCAAGGCTGATTCCATTTTGATAATAAATGCACCTCAACATATTAGCTGAATTCCACATAGAAAACTGAAGGACATAATCATGTACAGATGTGTGTATAAACTCACAGATGAACACACTCATACAGAGGCATGCATGCACATGCTCACAAATCCTTCCACACCTAAGCATACTCAAACCTACAAATAGATGTGTGCACACAAACCCACACCCACACACACATACATGGAAATGCATGCTTACAGAGATGTGATTGAAAACGTACACAGAGAGACAAATGCAGTCCCACAGATGACTGGAACCATGTACACACAAACACACCAACAAACACATGCACATACATGTGCAAACACAGACACACACATATGCGCATACTCTGAGACAGATGGCTAAGATCTGTACATATATACTTTGAAATAGACTGTGAAAGTTTGTGACTGCTACCTAGAGGCTGAAATAGTAAATCTTGCTTTTGCTTCTCTCATGAAGGTCCCTGGACAGAAATTCTCATCAAGCCATCATATTTACCTGGTGGAAGCAGCAAGACCCAGGCTGGAGGGTGGGCCATTGGCTTCTGTGCATCTCTAACCTAGACCGGAACTTGCGGAGACCTGAACAAACACAACGGCAGGTGTTCAAATACACAGGACTCATGGCTTCCACTCACCCTGATGGTGTTATATGGTTCCTCTTCCTTGCGTTTAGACTTCAGAATGTATCCCATCTCTTTTCTCAGAGTACACAGCCAGTCCTGGAGCTTCCCCTGCAGAGAGCAAAGTACACAGGTGAGAAACGTAGATCTGTAAAGTGAAGTTGTTCAGACAATACTAATCATTACATGGTCATCCACACATATGAAGATGGTAAGTACCAACCACATATATTCATATTAAAGTGCCAGTCACATGTATCTTGATTACACGTTTTAACCACAGATATTCAGATTGCAAATATCAGTCCGACATCTGAAATATAGGTATCTGGAACATATGTACAGATTGTAAATATGCATCCACATGTTTCCAAGTCAAGTGTATTAGCTGCATATGTACAGATTATAAGTTTCAAATTGCATGATTTCAGATCATATGTACCAGTCAGACACGTACAGATAGTAAATACCACGTCACATGTTTCCAGATCATGTGTACCAGGACACACATATATGGATTTTAGGTTCCACCCACACATGTACGGATTGTAAGTTCCAGCCAGACATGTACAGATTGTACGTTCCAGACCACATGATTCCAGATCATGTGTACCAGCTTCACTTATTCACATTGTGCTACAACAGTCACATTCTGAACATGCCACAAGCTGCCTCCCCTCAGACTGAGTAGCCCTCTCTTTCCAGCTATGTTTCTGTCTGCTGCTGCACCTCTGAACCGTTTTCCTGACAATTTCATAAAATGGCCTCTTGATTTTGCTCTATAGAGCAGTCCCATCTACTAATAAATCTTATACAGGGGCACATTGATAGGCAGGCTGAGTCTGTGATAAGAAGAGCACAGCCCTTATAGGGTCTATGACAGGCAGGCTGCAGTCCTTACAGGGTCTGAGATAGGCAGGCTGCAGCCCTTACAAGGTGTGAGATAGGCAGGCTGCAGTCCTTACAGGGTCTGTGATAGGCAGCCTGCAGCCCTTACAGGGTCTGTGATAGGCAGGCTGCAGTCCTTACAGGGTCTGTGATAGGCAGGCTGCAGTCCTTACAGGGTCTGTTATAGGCAGGCTGCAGTCCTTACAGGGTCTGTGATAGGCAGGCTGCAGCCCTTACAGGGTCTGTGATAGACAGGCTGCAGCCCTTACAGGGTCTGTGATAGGCAGGCTGCAGCCCTTACAGAGTCCGTGATAGGCAGGCTGCAGTCATTAAAGGGTATATGACAGGCAGGCTGCAGTCCTTACAGGGCCTGTGATAAGCAGGGTGAAGTCATTAGAGGGTCTCTGATAGGCAGGGTGCAGTACTTACAGGGTCTGTGATAGGCAGGCTGCAGTCATTACAGGGTCTGTGATAGGCAGGCGGCAGTCATTACAGGGTCTGTGATAGGCAGGCTGCAGTCCTTACAGGGTCTGTTATAGGCAGGCTGCAGTCCTTACAGGGTCCGTGATAGGCAGGCTGCAGTCATTAAAGGGTCTGTGATAGGCAGGCTGCAGTCCTTACAGGGTCCGTGATAGGCAGGCGGCAGTCATTACAGGGTCTGTGATAGGCAGGCTGCAGTCCTTACAGGGTCTGTTATAGGCAGGCTGCAGTCCTTACAGGGTCTGTGATAGGCAGGCTGCAGCCCTTACAGGGTCTGTGATAGACAGGCTGCAGCCCTTACAGGGTCTGTGATAGGCAGGCTGCAGCCCTTACAAGGTGTGAGATAGGCAGACTGCAGTCCTTACAGGGTCTGTGATAGGCAGGCTGCAGCCCTTACAAGGTGTGAGATAGGCAGACTGCAGTCCTTACAGAGTCTGTGATAGGCAGGCTGCAGTCCTTACAGGGTCTGCGATAGGCAGGCTGCAGTCCTTACAGGGTCTGCGGTAGGCAGGCTGCAGTCATTACTGGGTCTGTGATAGGCAGGCTGCAGTCCTTACAGGGTCTGTGATAGGCAGGCTGCAGCCCTTACAGGGTCTGTTATAGGCAGGCTGCAGTCCTTACAGGGTCTGTGATAGGCAGGCTGCAGTCCTTACAGGGTCTGTTATAGGCAGGCTGCAGTCCTTACAGGGTCTGTGATAGGCAGGCTGCAGCCCTTACAGGGTCTGTGATAGACAGGCTGCAGTCCTTACAGGGTCTGTGATAGGCAGGCTGCAGCCCTTACAGGGTCCGTGATAGGCAGGCTGCAGTCATTAAAGGGTATATGACAGGCAGGCTGCAGTCCTTACAGGGCCTGTGATAAGCAGGGTGAAGTCATTAGAGGGTCTCTGATAGGCAGGGTGCAGTACTTACAGGGTCTGTGATAGGCAGGCTGCAGTCATTACAGGGTCTCTGATAGGCAGGCTGCAGTCATTACAGGGTCTGTGATAGGCAGGCGGCAGTCATTACAGGGTCTGTGATAGGCAGGCTGCAGTCCTTACAGGGTCTGTTATAGGCAGGCTGCAGTCCTTACAGGGTCTGCGATAGGCAGGCTGCAGTCATTACTGGGTCTGTGATAGGCAGGCTGCAGTCCTTACAGGGTCTGTGATAGGCAGGCTGCAGCCCTTACAGGGTCTGTGATAGACAGGCTGCAGCCCTTACAGGGTCTGTGATAGGCAGGCTGCAGCCCTTACAGGGTCCGTGATAGGCAGGCTGCAGTCATTAAAGGGTATATGACAGGCAGGCTGCAGTCCTTACAGGGCCTGTGATAAGCAGGGTGAAGTCATTAGAGGGTCTCTGATAGGCAGGGTGCAGTCCTTACAGGGTCTGTGATAGGCAGGCTGCAGTCATTACAGGGTCTCTGATAGGCAGGCTGCAGTCATTACAGGGTCTGTGATAGGCAGGCAGCAGTCATTACAGGGTCTGTGATAGGCAGGCTGCAGTCCTTACAGGGTCTGTTATAGGCAGGCTGCAGTCCTTACAGGGTCTGCGATAGGCAGGCTGCAGTCATTACTGGGTCTGTGATAGGCAGGCTGCAGCCCTTACATGGTCTGTGATAGACAGGCTGCAGCCCTTACAGGGTCTGTGATAGGCTGGTTGCAGTCCTTACAGGGTCTGTGATAGACAGGCTGCAGTCATTACATGGTCTGTGATAGGCTGGATGCAGTCATTACATGGTCTGTGATAGGCTGGCTGCAGTCCTTACAGGGTCTGTGATAAGCTGGCTGCAGTCCTTACAGAGTCTGTGATAGGCTGGCTGCAGTCCTTACAGGGTCTGTGATAGACAGGCTGCAGTCATTACATGGTCTGTGATAGGCTGGATGCAGTCATTACATGGTCTGTGATAGGCTGGCTGCAGTCCTTACAGGGTCTGTGATAGGCTGGCTGCAGTCCTTACAGAGTCTGTGATAGGCTGGCTGCAGTCCTTACAGGGTCTGTGATAGGCTGGCTGCAGTCCTTACAGAGTCTGTGATAGGCTGGCTGCAGTCCTTACAGGGTCTGTGATAGGCAGGCTGCAGTTCATAAGGGGTCTGTAAGAGGGAACAAGCACCAGCTCCATATACAGTCTTTGATAGGGGAGAGGCAGTTACAAAGAGCGAGAAAATACACCAGTACCCTACAGACAGGCAGCAGTTCATTGTGTTTGGAAGAGGGTACAGGCACCAGCATCATACAGGGTCTGTGAGCGGAAGTCAGTGACATCTGAAGGATTTGTGGGTGCTGGGCGATGTATATTTCAGGGTCTTCTATTTGAAACAACTTTGCATTAATTATCCCTCTTCTTCATGTTGATCAATAATGAATTATATGTTAAACCTTCAAAATGACAGCCAAACACTCAAGCTGCCTGGCATCCACTCATCCAATACTATCAAAATCAAACTTGAACAATCACTCACAAAGACATTTTCGAATTTGAATCCAGATTTTCTTTCTTGCAACAACAACATTGTATGTGGAAACCCATAGCTACCCAGATTGTGGCTCCCACTGTAGGAAAATATTTAGCAAAATTGCAGATGTAATTACCAAATCCCTGTAATCACAAACACATCACCCTTTGCTAATCCTTCTCTTTCTGCAACAGTTAAACCAAAGACCTGTTCTGAGGATTACCCATTCCATTGTTTAAAATGTAATATTTTCGTCCTCATTTCTCTCCCATGCCTTGTCTCCCTTCTCTTTACATGTGTGCACATCCTCGTCTAGATATGACCTCTGACCTTGCTGAGTAGAAGAAATGGATGAGTCAGGATACTAGAGACGGGCAGAGACTTAAAGAAAACACTAAAGCGAAAGATGTGAAGTAGATGGAGAAGAGGTAGAGACAGAGATGATATAGGAAGATATGTGATGCGGGGAAAATTAACAGTGAAAGTTGAGGTAGCCAGAAGAATAGATAAGGGGAGGCAGAACGCGGAAGATGTGGGTAGAGAATGTTCGGAAGAAAAATAGCTATGGATTTAGAATGTTTTAGAGAGATAGAGATACGGAGAAGGAAATGTAGAGAGTGGCAGACACATGTATTACCGCAAGGGGTGAGGTAGAAAGGTCAAGTTTAAAAAGAAGTGAAGTAGAGACTGATAAATTGTTTTGTCGTAGGAAAGGAGTTCCAGTAGACTTGGTAGGTTACAGATGATAAGTTTATTGATCTTAGATTTTCAGATAGGTTTTCCAGTAAATATGTAAATAGCCCCACCAGGAGCAGACTCTCTGCTGCTCAGCCCAGGATCCACCTGACAGTCCCAGTCACAGCAATCCACACATTCCAATGACATTGCATTCACACTAACATTCTACGCTCACTGGCTGAACAGCAGAGGCAGAAGAACAAGGAAGATGGAAGGTAAAAATCTTAGATATAACAGAACCTAAGAGGTGGACATACACAGAGAGTTGCAGGGTAGAGGAAGAGTGCAAAATTAGAGGAATTATAGAAAAATAAGCCGGGTAAATCAATCAATCAATCAATCAATCAAAAACATTTATATAGCGCACTCCTCACCCGGAGGGTCTCAAGGCACTTGGGAGGGGGGGGTCCGCTACAGCTCGAACAGCCAGGTCTTCAGCTGCTTCCTGAAGACGAGGTGGTCTTGGGGCAGGCGGAGGTGGGTCGGGAGGGAGTTCCAGGTCTTGGCGGCCAGGTAGGAGAAGGACCTTACTCCTGTTGTGGCTCTTCGGATGCGGGGGACGGCGGCGAGGGCGTGGCTGGTCGATCGAAGCTGGCGGGTGAGGGTGTAGAAGTTGAGGCGGCTGTTGAGGTATCTTGGGCCTTGGTTGTGTAGGGCTTTGTGAGCGTGGGTGAGTAGACGGAAGGTGATTCTCTTGGTGACCAGGAGCCAGTGCAGGTCTCTCAGGTTTCCGGAGATGTGGCTGTGTCAGGGGATGTCAAGTATTAGTCTTGCTGAGGCGTTCTGGATCTGCTGGAGTCTCTTCTGGAGCTTGGCGGTGGTTCCGGGTAGAGGGCATTGCCGTAGTCAAGTTGGCTGGTGACAAGGGCCTGGGTGACCGTCTTCCTGGTCTCGATAGGGATCCACTGGAAGATCTTACGTAGCATGCGCAGGATATTGAAGCAAGAAGAGGAGATGGCGTTGACTTGTCTGGTCATGGAGAGGGAGGAGTCCAGGATGAAGCCCAGGTTGAGTGCGTGGTCTGTCGGTTTGGGTGCGCTGCCCAGGGCGGGGGGCCACCAGGAGTCGTCCCAGGCAGAGGGTGAGGAGCCCAGGATGAGAACTTCCGTCTTGTCTGAGTTCAGTTTCAGGCGGCTGGTCGTCATCCACTCGGCTACGCCTGTCATCCCTTCGTGTAGATTGGCTCTGGCGGTGGCGGGGTCGTGGTGAGGGAGAGGATCAGCTGAGTGTCGTCGGCGTAGGAGATGATGTTGAGGGTGTGTTGGCGTGCGATGGCCGCAAGGGGGCTCATGTAGACATTGAAGAGGGTGGGGCTGAGCGAGGAGCCCTGAGGGACGCCGCAGATGACTTCGGTGGCTTCTGATCTGAACGGGGGTAGGCGGACTCTCTGTGTCCTCCCGGCGAGGAAGGAGGTGATCCAGTCCAGTGCCTTCTCCTGGATTCCGACGTTGCTGAGGCGCTGCACTAGGGTGCGGTGGCAGACAGTGTTGAATGCCGCGGAGAGGTCGAGGAGGATGAGGGCCGCTGTTTCTCCATTGTCGAGCAGGGCTCGGATGCCATCGGTGGCTGCGATGAGGGCGGTCTCGGTGCTGTAGTTGGCCCGGAAGCCAGACTGCGAGAGGTTGAGGGATCCGTTCGTCTCGAGGAAGGCGGCCAGCTGCTTGTTGATGGTCTTCTCGATGACTTTGGCAGGAAACGGGAGGAGCGAGATGGGGCGGTAGTTTTTGAGTTCGGTGGGGTCGGCTGATGGCTTCTTCAGTAGAGCGGTAAGTTCGGTGTGCTTCCAGCTCTCAGGGAAGGTTGCGGTGTCGAAGGAGGTGTTGATGATATCCCGCAGGTGGGGTGCAATGACAGTGTCGGCCTTGTTGAAGACATGGTGAGGGTAGGGGTCGGTTGGAGATCCAGAGTGGATGGTGTTCATCGTGCGGATGGTGTCTTCGGTGCTGATGGGGGTCCAGGCACGGAGTGTGGTGGTGGGGGGTGTCGGTGCGGTCGTGGGGAGCGTTGGTTGTGTGCTGAAGCTGTTGTGAATGTCAGCGATCTTGTTGTGGAAGTAGGAGGCGAGCGAGTTGCAGAGGTCTTGCGATGGGGTGAGGTCGTTGTTTCCGGCGTTGGGGTTGGAGAGCTCTTTAACGATGTTGAAGAGTTCCTTGCTGTTGTGTGCGTTGTTGTCCAGTCGTTCTTTGAATGCCGTTTTCTTGGTGGCGTGGATCAGTTGATGGTGTTTTCGGGTGGCGAGCTTGAGGGTGGTCATGTTGTCTGGTGTTGGGTCTCTGCGCAAGGCTCTCTCGAGGGCTCGGCAGTTCTTCTTGGAGCTCTTGAGTTCGTCGGTTACCCAAGGTGCTTTCTTACTGCCGGGTCTGCTAGGTGGGGTCCTCAGTGGGGCGAGGTCGTCTGTGCAGCTGCGGATTCATTTTGTGAGGTTGTCGGCGGCCTGGCTGGGGTCCGCTGAGCTGGTGGGGGGGTGCTGGCTCAGGGATGC
Organism: Lissotriton vulgaris; assembly: GCF_964263255.1. Taxonomy (NCBI): domain Eukaryota; kingdom Metazoa; phylum Chordata; class Amphibia; order Caudata; family Salamandridae; genus Lissotriton; species Lissotriton vulgaris. The sequence continues at coordinate 11,306,732 of NC_141692.1, forward strand.
GGCAAGCTGGTCGGCTGTGATCTTGTTCCAGCTTCTGCGAGCGACTTGTTGCTGGTGGTGGTGGACCTTTGTTCTTCTGAAGCTGAAGTGGACGCAGCTGTGGTCCGTCCAGTGGAGTCCGGTGGCGTGGCTGAAGACGATGTCCTTGCTGGAGGAGAAGACGGGTCGAGTGTGTGTCCAGCGAAGTGGGTGGGGGTGGTCACCAGCTGCTTGAGACCGAGGGTGGCGAGGTTGTCCAGCAGGGTGGCGGTGTTGCGGTCGTTGTTGTTCTCCAGGTGGAAGTTGAGCTCCCGGAGGAGGATGTAGTCGGCGGAGGGGAGGGCGTGCGGGCTGATGAAGTCGGTGATGTCTTCACTGAATTGTGTGCGTGGTCCCGGGGGTCTGTAGATGAGGGTGCCTCTGAGGGTGGTCTTGGGGTCGGTGTGGATCTGGAAGTGCAGGTGTTCGGAGGTTGTCAGGGTGTCGTCGGTGTTGGTCGTGATGCGGATGGTGTTCCTGTGGATGATGGCGATGCCTCCTCCTGTCTGATTGCCGCGGTCCCTCCGGGTGATCTTGTATCCGTCCGGGATGGCGATGGCGATGTCGGGTGCTGAGGAGGCGTTCATCCAGGTTTCCGTGAGGAATGCGACGTCTGGGGTTGTGGTGTCGAGGAGGTTCCATAGTTCGACGGCGTGTCTGTGGACGGAGCGAGTGTTGAGCAGGATGCACTTGAGGTGGTTGCTGCTGGTGCTCGGCTTGGCGGGTGCGGTGCAGGTCAGGATGCAGGTGAACTTGGAGGAGTGGCAGCTGAAGTGTCCGTGGGTTCGTCTCGGGGTGGCTCGGTAGCATCCCGGGATCCGGCCGGTGTTGAGTGCGTTGAGTAAGGTGGTGTTGTGGGTCCGGCGGGGGGGCTGGTGTCTGCGGGGGCCAGGGGGTCTGGCGCTGGGCGCGGTCCAGGCGCGGACGGGCGCAGTAGGGCTTACCTTTGGCGTGCCGAAGGGCGCGCCCGCTAAGCGTCAACGCTGCGCGTTTGCCACTCTGCCGTAAGTGGAGAGTGGGGGGGCGGAGCGAGGGAGGAGCAGCTGGGAGGCGGGAGCGGGGCGGCAAATAGAAAGGGTCCCAGGTGGAAGGGGGCGGGGCCGCAGGGGAGCAGCGGCAGGGAGTGGGGAGGTGGCGGGAAATGCGGCGGGGGCACAGCAAGAGGGAAAACAGCGGGCAACAAGTAAACAGAGGACAATGGCTGGGCACAGAAGGGCAACAAGGGAACAACTAATATAACAGGAGACAGAGGCTGGGCAGAATACGGGCAACAGAGGAAACAACAGTCAGCGGGGAAACAAACTGAAAACACAGGAGACAGTGGCTGCTCACGATACGGGCAACAGGGGAGAAAACAAACAGTAATCAGGTGGAAAGCAGCGCTGCGCTACGGAGGCGGAGACCACACAAGTGGTCAGGAGCACAGCTGCAGGCAGCGGCGGGATCGGGGTAGCCTGGGCACACTCACGGGGGGTGTGCGCGGTGCGTGGTGGTGTGAACGGCCCAGAGGGTCAGAGGTCAAAGAGGTAAAGAGTTACTTGGGAAGAGAAAAGGGTAGAAAGAGGAGTGAAGTGTGGGAAGAGAAACGTAGTCTAGAGAGAAAGGAGTATGTTCAAAGATGTGAGAAATAGAGAAAGAGAGGTGAAGTTTACACAGGTGGAGAGTTGTGAGATACAAACAGAGGAAGAGATGGTGAAGTAGAGAGATCTTCAAAGGAAGAAGTGGAGAGAGTTAGTTGAGGCGGAGAGTCAGGAGAAAGGAGAAGAGGGTCCAACAAGGGAGATGTGTTTGTGTGAGAGAGAGAAAGAGAGAGAGAGGCGCAGAGGAGCTGTAGAAAGAGGGGTGAAACAACAGAAACAGAGGTAGCAAGGAAGGAGTAGTATTTTTGAAAGGTGACTGAAAGCGAACAGAGGTAGAATAGGAGAAAGAAGAAGCTGGAAGATGAGGTAGGGAATTCACGATGAAGTAAATATCTAAGGCTAGGTAGGGAGAGAGCAGTGGGGGTTAGAGGAGGCAGTGAACAAGATGTGAGATAGAGAGATATTAGGTAGGTGTGGTGGAGTGTTGAAGTAGACAATGGGCTGAGAGAGGTAAAGTAGTAGAGACATGTAGATAGATAAAGGGGAGTGGTAACATAGACATGAGGTTGGGTGGTGTTAGAAATGTTAATTTCTGGTTGGCTAAGGCTTGCGCCAAAGCCAGGCAGAAACCACCACTCTAGTCAGGGCAAGGAAGTCAACCGACAAGATAACCCCTGCTCACCCCCTTGGTAGCTTGGCACGAGCAGTCAGGCTTATCCCAGGGGGCGATGTGTAAAGCGTTTGCGCGCGCACCCAGCAACAACACCCAAGGCCCACCACAAAGGAAACTCCACACAAGGTTATATATAACAATAGCCTTTATATTATACCAAACACATCAGATAATAAACACACACTTTACAATGTCCCATAGGCACGGTCAGAATTTACAGGGGATTATGTACATGGGAAAGGGCCACGTGGGCCACTGTCAAGAATAAACACTTAGAACATAGCATATATGATAACTGTAGCACCAAATGGTACATGTAGCACACAACCAGTCATCACTGGTTAAAGCTAAGTGCCACCTACGCAATCCTAAACACCTTAGGCCGAAATCACGCAGGGCACCATGAACTCACTAGCATCACTATACTAGGGCAAACAACCTCCTAAGCATCGCATACATTCAGAGGTATAAAGCATTACACATGATGAAGGAATCACATTAGGCAGGTATCACATTTGTGCAGAAATCACATTGGGCATAAACACGTACCCTAAGCAAGGGCACGACATATGGAACTGTCCCTAGGCCAACTTCACCTCTCAGGTAAAGTAGTAGAGACATGTAGATAGATAAAGGGGAGTGGTAACATAGACATGAGGTTGGGTGGTGTTAGAAATGGGAATTTCTGGTTGGCTAAGGCTTGCGCCAAAGCCAGGCAGAAACCACCACTCTAGTCAGGGCAAGGAAGTCACCCGCCAAGATAACCCCTGCTTACCCCCTTGGTAGCTTGGCACGAGCAGTCAGGCTTATCCCGGAGGCGATGTGTAAAGCGTTTGCGCGCGCACCCAGCAACAACACCCAAGGCCCACCACAAAGGAAACTCCACACAAGTTTATTTATCAAAATAGCCTTTGCATTATACCAAACACATTAGATAAAAAACACATACTTTACAATGTGCCATAGGCACGGGCAGAATTTACAGGGGATTATGTACATGGGACAGGGCCACATGGGCCACTGTCAGGAATAAGCACTTAGAACATAGCATATATAATAACTGTAGCACCAAACGGTACATATAGCACACAACCAGTCATCACTGGTAAAAGGTACGTACCACCTACGCAATCCTAAACACCTTAGGCCAATATCACACAGGGCACCATGAACTCACTAGCATCACTATACTAGGGCAAACAACCTCCTAAGCATTGCATACATTCAGAGGTATAAAGCATTACACATGGTGAAGGAATCACATTAGGCAGGTATCACATTTGCGCAGAAATCTCATAGGGAATAAACACGTACCCTAAGCAAGGGCACAACACATGGAACTGTCCCTAGGCCAACTTGGCCTCTCAGGGGCTAGGATGCCCTGTGTCCACAATGTCAGGGCAGGCTGCGCAGGCTGCCAAAGGAGAATGCGCAAGGAACAGGCTTAAACGGAGCAGCTGCCCACTAAGTGCGGGGCAGCTGTAGCAGGGAGCCTGACGCCAGTGTGCCTCCTGGCTCTCTTCTGGGGGCTCTGCGGAAATAATTGGGCCAAAACCACATGTGAGCCTTGCAGGCTCTGTGACCCCAAAACAACTATGGCCCGGGGGCCTCGTGGGCTCTGAATACGAAGTGAATGCCTGTAATGAAGGAGCCAGGGGGCTCTGAACACCATAGGAATGCCCCCGACAATGGAGTCCCCCTTCTGGGAACTCGGCCACAAGGAAATGCCCAGGAGCCTCTCGTGTGTGTCGAAATAATCAGGACTGCGGGACAACGTGGGAGCGGCCCGCTGCCAGCCGGGGCCGCTCTACCATCAAAAAATGCCCCCACGCTCGTTGGAGTCCCGCTCTGTGGACTCACTAAATAATGGCCCCCTATAACGTTGGAGCCTCTCGGGCTCTATGGAAGCAGTGCCCCTGGGGAGCCTCATGGGCTCTGGAAAGATGCCGGCACTAACGATGGTGTCCCTCACTGGGGACTCAAAAAACCATCGCCCCTGGAGCCCTCGACAGGCTCTAAATACCAAATGTCCCCAGAAACGCAAACACGGAGCCCCACTCACCGGGACTCCTGGTGTGGGACTCTTACTCCGCAGGACTCCTCCGGGGAGACAACGTGCCCAGACAGGTCCCACTCCGGTGCTGCTCTCTCCAGCATCAGCTGGCACAGGGACACCGGCATCTCTGGAGGATACCGGGTGCACGCGGGGCTTTCCTCTCGGCACCGGAGCCTTGCCAGCCACTGCAGACCGCCTCCTGTGAAGCTCCGGCCATGCTAAACTTCCTGCTTCTGGTCAGGCCCCGCCTCTGTCTCGAGGAGGGCTGCCTAACTTCCGGTCTTGGATTGCTGCAGCGTTTCCTGTGGATCCCGGGCCGTGGCGGTGAAGCGGACAGATGAGGGGTAGGCTCCCTCTTGAATCGAAATACAAAGCAGGGCGAGCAAACCAAATCAGCACCCGTGGCGGCAAAAATGACCACCGCAAGGCGGGGTGGGCACCCGCTCGGATCAGAACAACAATGCGGGTGAAATCAAGGGTGGGCACCTGCTCCCTCAAATAAAAGGCAAATCAAGCGCTCCCAGGTGCTGCAGGGACCAATAAAGCGCTCCCTGGTACTACAGGGTCCAGTTCAGCATCAAAGTCCTTAGGAAGGCGGGGGGGGCAAAGGCTGGGCCCATTTGCCAGCACACAGGGCCCTCCAGGCAGGGAGGCTGTCCCAGTGGCGGTCCTCCTGGCGCCCAGCAGCAGCAGGCCCCCCTCAAGCTTGGATACAGGAAAGAGAACCTTTTGCAAGGGGACACAGCCCCTTTTTATACATAGAAATCCTTTGTCCATGGTGCTGGGTGGGGGGAAAACCAGTTGCAGCTGGTTTTGGAGCACTTTTTTGTGCTCAGCCACCCTTTCCATTCGCTGGCCAGGCTAGGGACATCAGTCACACCACAGGGGGCGAAGCCAGCATTGTGTGGGAAAAGCCCAGACCTATTCAGGTCCCAGGTGCACTCCTCTCCGGCCATCAACATGCAGATCTCCCATTCACCACCGGGGCAGACCCATCCTGACTCTTGGAGCCTGGCACACCAGCCAGCTCCAGCCAATCACAAGCCAGCCAGTCATTTCACCTAAATTACACAGACATGCCAACTTCTAGAAGTGGCCTTCTACACTAGACACATTCACGCCGCGCACATCACCGCGCAGCATTCAATCACACGAGTCCGCACATACCAAACTCGAGCCTGCACTCCCCACACATCAGGAACTAACATGGACACATATATTCCCCATGCATTCCTATGGGAGGGCGGGCCAACCTCACCACACGCACGCACGCACTTTACCCTGGGACACAGTGGTAAAGTGTGCGGAAAACAAAAATTACTATCACCAGGTCACAATTAAAATGCAAAAAGTTTAGGGGTGAACCTGCCAGAAGGGCCAAGTCCAACAGGTGGGAAGTGAAGTACATGGAGGAAAGATCTGGGGGTCAGATAGAAAAAGTGGAGTGACATTCAGAGAGAGGGATGAGGTCGAAATTAAATGAGTTTAATAGACATAGGGAGACCATAGAGGTGCAAGATCCAGAGAAAGTGGCACAGAGATGAAGTTGAGAGAGGTATATTGAGAATATCGACTGAGAGCTGAGGTATACGAAAGTGAGGTACGGAGGGTTGACTTTAGAGAGGTATATTGGGTATATTGACGGAGAGGTGAGGTATACCAAGGTGAGGTACAGAGAGAGGGATGAAATGGAGACTTGAGAAAGAGTGAGTGTGAGTTAATAGACAGTCAGAGATAGAGGTTTAATGTCATGAGAAAGTGTTTAAGAGAGGTATATTGGGAATATTGATGGAGAGGTGAGGTATACAAAGGTGAGGTAGAGAGCGAGTTTGAGTTTAATAGAGAATGCTAGATAGAGGTGCTATGTCATGATAAAGAGGTAAAGAGAGATGAAGTTGAGAGAGGTATATTGCAGAGCTTAGATAGAGGTGATGAAGATACAAAGAAAGGACAAGATAGACAGATAAGTTAGAAAACAGCCTTGTCATAGAAGAGGTAAAGTAAGGACAGAGAAATGACACAAACAATATTTTACAATTTAATTGACACCAACTACCTGAGAGTGCGAGAATGAAGATTGGGCAAGCCAGGAATGCAAGCTAAACTGAAGATTTCTAGGTTGAGCCTCGACCTCTTGTATCTCTCGATGGCATTTAACTCACCTCCCAATTGCCATTGGCTGTTAAGTGTGGAATTTAATAATTCTGGCTTACTATTCGTGCATTGTTGGAAATGCCTTTCTACATTCCACTACACCCTTCACATATAAAAAGCACAGCACTCATATGTACAGAACACAGATTCTTCACAAGTAGACCTTTCCCACATACACCCATAACCTTCACATAGACTTTCCCACCCAGCACACAAACTTTCCGTCAGCCATCACACACAACATTGGGTTTCCTGAAGAGGCGGCGAAGACCCAAAAATAATGTTGCTATAGGAGTATACTGGAAAATAAATAATACAGTGTCACAACTAAGGGGAATGATTCCATATTACAATAGCCATCCGTTCAATGATCTCATGATAGGGCTAAAACTCCGAGCAGACATCATCAAACAAATGAACATTTTACAATGCTACTGATTGCTTGTGATTCAAAACGGGACAAACAGAATTGTTCTTTTCACTTCCTTGGATGTATGAGCTTATATTGCGCAAACTTAGCTCAAGAGGAACAAAACAGTGAACGAGGGTATGTCCCCCTGGTAATGCAATAATAGGGAGAAGGTCACATGTGTGCACTGTCAGGTCAGCAGAGGTGCTCTTTGAAGATGTGTGTCTTCAGCTTTTTTTTAAAATGTAGCAGAGTTGATACTGAGAGGATATTAACAAGCATTTGCAATACAGTAGGTCTCGCATTTACGCGAGTTTAAGCTATTGCCATTGTAAATGACAAAGCCTTTTAATCATGTTTTAAAAATTTAAACAAAAAAAAGGTATTGTTATTTGCAATGTCAATGCTCAAAGTAACGTAAATTTTCATAACCAACACATAGATAAAAGGTTTGTCATTTACAATGCTGATAGCTCAAAATTTTGCATGGCGAGACCTACTGCTTTGCAAATGTTTGTTTTTAATTTGTTTCCTAATTTTCTTTCCAATGCTGTTTCTATGGAGGCATTGCAGCCTGCCCACTTTCTCTCTTTCTGTTGGCATCCCTTTAAAAATACATGTAAACAAAGCGCACCACCCAACAGCGAGGGTGACCAATCGTCTGTAATTTTCACGGACTGACCGTGAATTTGCTGTAATGTCCGTTGTCCATGAAGGGAGTTTCCATGGGTGGCATTTGTCCATTATTTTAGCCTTTGTGCTGACTGACAAATCTTCTGTGCAGTGATTCTGAGGGAGGGACAACCAGGGTGCCAGGCTGCTTCAAACAAATGTCAATTTGGAGACCGGTTAATCTGGGCATGTAAAGGCTTCTTGAATGACAAATAGGTGTTAATTGACCTAAAGCTGCCTGAAGTGAAAGACTTCTCCTTTTGCCATGGCATTGTTAAGGTGTTCCAAGCTGAGCTGTGAAGTGTGTGCTTTACAAATACAACTGAGGTCCCAAACCACTGTTACATAAATTGCGACTCACAAGCAGAATGCAAATAGCTCTTTCATGCCGTCTCATGTGTATACTTCTGTACGTGTTGCAAAACCCCATTCACAAGTCAGAAACACTTTCCTCACTCTTAAAACAGGTTCTGTGCATTGTAAAAAGGTGCTTTGCTATCAGAAGCGTAATTCAAAGACTTTGAAACAAAAAAAAAAACCTTTAGGACATGCAGCCCATGCTGGATTGGCCTGTCGGTATTTTTAAGGCATTAAAGTGAATTTTTTTTCTTCTTGCACATTTACTGTGGAAAAGCTCTGGACAGTGTAACGCATATCGAGGTCACATATGTACCGCTCCCTGTGAAGCTGATGAAGGTGTTCTCCCTTCCCTGTGAATTTCAATGCAATGTGCTGCTGTACTGCACGCACCTGGTTTTACTGTAACCCTTAATTGATTCTGTTTAATAAAAAGATTTACAAAAAAAAATCTTACAAATATGTAAACAATAGTTCCTATTATAAAATCCAGTTTTAAAAAGGGAGAAATAAGGTAATTAAAACATAATTAAATGTAATACTGTTTCATAATATAAAATAGATTGGACTAAATAATACTGTCTTTATGCTAATATTTATATATTATATACATAATACATTACATTTGATTTTGGTGGTCTAACTTTGGTCTTAATATCATAAAAAGTTTTACAAAAGCTGAGGTCAGTAATATATCGCCAGTATGAAGACATCTTATCAATGATTGTCTACAACTCCGTATTCCTCGGACGTTAAAATGTCTCTTAAATATAGATTTTCTTTCAGGTTTAGTTTCGGACATACACAAAGCAGGTGAATAATGTTCCCTTCTCCAGGTTTACATAAGCGTCAGACCGTGCATCCTCTGTCCATAGGCATGGCATTACGTGACATAAGCCCGGAAACACTTCAAAACAAGCTTTTATAAATATTTGTTTATGCTTTAGGGACCATGGGATTTCAAGATATGGTGGTATAACCATTCATTAAAGGCCATGCATGTTTTCTTTTTCCGAAAGAGTCTTTATTAGTGGCTTTTTTAAATGAATCTATGGTTATTGTAAATTCCCAGATCGAATCCATGGAGTTTTCATCTAATGCAGCATGTAAGTATTTACAGGCCTGGGATTTCCATTATGTGTTTATTCCCTGCCACAGTAGTTTGGACATTTGGTTTACAGTATCTATTTTTATTATTTTCCACACTGTTATAAATTGGCCTTTTCGTGCGAGTAATTGGTTAATTAACTCAAATTTCATTCATAGCCGTGCAGGTGATGCATTATGAGGCAAATAAAAGAGGGCTTTGATTTTTTTGATAACAGCATTATTAATAGTTACCGAATCTTTTCCACACAATGCTTCACTACCATATGTTAGGGTGGGCAAGAATTTTGCAGATATTACTATTAGAAATGGTCGGTAACTCAGCCCTACTAAAGATTTCTGCAAGCATCTAAAAGCGGATAACAATATGCCTGATTCACAGAACTAACTTAAGACAAAATCCTAAACTTACTACCATTTTGGTGTTCACAGACGGCACTTACTCATTTCGGTATTCACAGAAGTTAGGAGCCCTAACTGTAGGACTCCTAAATGCCTTCGGTGAATACCGAAAGTCTTAAAGTTAGGATTTTTCTCAGTTAAGAAGTAGTAAAGTTAGGACTCCTATCTTTAGGACTCCTAAATGCATCCTGTGAATACCGAAAGTCTTAAAGTTAGGACGCCTGTCTTCAAGGCACGGATTTGATACAAAGGGTACCAGTTAATCTGGGCATGTAAAGGATTCTTGAATGCGAAATAGGTGTTAATTGACCTAAAGCTGCCTGAAGTGAAAGATTTCTTCTTTTGCCATGGAATTGTTAAGGTGTTCCAAGTTGAGTTGTGAAGTGTGTGCTTTACAAACACAACTGACGTCCCAAACCACTGCACTCTGTTCCACTGCAATATACGCAGCGCCACTTAATGCCACTACAGTCTATACAACTTGACTCTACAACACTGAGCTCTACTTCACATAATTACTATACACATATTTCCACTGCACACCATGCCACAAAATTACACTACACAAATCCAGTCCATACCACACTACACACTATCATGCCACACAACAATTGCAAACCAAACCACATAACTCCACACCAACCACATACGAACACTCCATAACACAAAGGTAAAAGACAGTGCCATTTACAACGCCAGTAGCTCTAAATAAAAAACAAATTCAAGACCTATTGCATTTCTAATGCTTGTTTATCTTTAGCGCTTTATATCGCAGCAATAGCATTGCCGCACTGAGATGCACAAGGGGTAGAAAGCATTACACATCCATATTTATTAAACATGGTTACTACTCGGTAGGGAAGACAGTGGCAGTGTCTTTCCAGACCCGCTCCTCGCCACAGGTAGAATTTTCGGGCTCCTCTTGCTGCTGCTATATTTTAAAACGTGGAAATTTTAATTTGATTGCTGCTATTCTGTGTTAATATTTTTAAACTGTGCTATTGGGAAGACTCAAATGAAAGTCTGGCACTTACAGGCACTTGATCAGGAAGCCTGGGCTCAGTGTGTCATCCTGCCCACCCCGGTCCGATGCGGCACCTAGTTCCGTTGCGGGGAGGGCAAGACAGGGAGAGCCAGTCACTTCCGACCACCACCAGAGTGGTTAGCGCTCTAGTCTTCACATAGTCAAGTGCTATTTAGCCCTCGTGGAACCTCGAGCGCGCAGCGGTCGCGCGCAGGGTGAGCGCCATCTACGCGCCTAAGACAAGCCAAAGCGAAGCCCGTCTGCGCCCGTCCGCGAACAGACGGGGCCAGGGGCCATGGACTTTGTCCTTCCGACAGGGAAGGAGAAAAAGATCGTTGTGTGAGTTATTCCCCTCAGGAATTACTACACTTGCAGACAGTTACCCTACAGAACTGTACCCATGTAACCAGGCCTGTTTTTATGCCGGCGTTGCTGATTTCAAGCCTCATGTAGCAGTACCCCCATAACGCTCCTCATTGATGCCCTACCCTGCGGCAGTTCCATTGTAACGCCCCCTAAGGAGGTTACCCCTCCACTGAAGGGGTGGAAGAACCTGTTATGCAACACTCGCTCTTTGCCTAAACATCATACTGAAGTGTGGGATCTCATCTCTACTGTTCAGCCTAAACTATGCTTCCTGGCAGAGACTTAATTGAAACCTCACTCAGTCCCAGCAATCACACTGGACATCCCAGAGGGTTTTAAGATGGCGAGTTTAGACAGACCATGTAAGGTCGGAGGCGGCATCGCTATTATTTTTAAGAACGGGATTACTGTCTTCATACTGGATCAACAAAGCAGGGCCAGTATGGAAATAATGGTCTTTAGGATTAACACCCCCATGAAAGCTTGTTGGAAAGGGGCACTGGTTTACGGCCCACCAGGCCCATGCGCGAACTTTGCCATCTCTCTTGTTGAAATACTCGCCCCGTATTTTAAAGCTGGAGATGACTTTCTATTATTAGGAGACTTTAATGTGCATGGTGATTTACCTGACAATCATGCAACTCAGGCCTTTCTAGCAGATCTATCGTTATTAGGTCTTAAACAACACAATATGGGCCCCACGCACGCGGCAGGTCACACACTGGACATGATCTTTTCTAATTCCTCCAAGATAGTGTGCAGTTACCCTCTGCAAGTGGGCTGCTCCGATCATTTTGTCATGGAATTTTCCATACTTGGCGTGGATAAACCCAGGAAACACGTTCCAATTCCCCCCCTCCGGCGTAGACAATGGTATAAAGTATCTTCGGATTCTTTTCAGGAGGTATTTGTTGAGACCCGCATTATAGCCTCTGTCAACATCGAGCTGGCTTTATCCAAATACAATCTAGCAATTTCCACTACGGTGGACTCCATTGCTCCTAAGAAATTACACAAACAGCGCCATACACCCTGTCAAGAGACCTGGTTGAGCCCCGCATTATATCCTCTGACAACATCGAACTGGCTTTATCCAAATACAATCTAGCAATTTCCACTGTGGTGGACTCCATTGCTCCTAACAAATTACACAAACAGCGCCAGACAACCCTGTGCACTGTCATCTGGTACCACCATTGTGCCTTATGGCCACTGGCTCTGATTTGCCTACGGTATTTCCGGCGGTCAGTCTAAGCAATATAGAGGAACTTATGGGCCAAATTAAATCTGTCTCCCCCTCTGATCTCATCCCTGCTAGACTGATTCTCCCCTTGAGCAAGTCACTTGGCCATCTCACCCAATCTCTGGTTAACCTCTCTCTTTCGGAGGGTAAGGTTCCCAGGGAATGGAAAAAGGCTCTGGTGAGACCCGTCCGCGAAAACTCCACCACCCCCTGGACTGACTTATCAAATCTCCGACCCATATCCCTCCTTCCGCACCTGAGCAAGATAACAGAAAAACATGTCAACACCTATCTGTCGAACTATATTGAATCAACTGGAGGCCTGGATTATTCCCGGTCCGGATTTAGGCTCAACCATAGCACTGAATCAGCGCTCCTCTCTGTGACTTATACCATCAGGATGTCACAGGATGAGGGGAACTTGATGATTCTGGTGCTGTTGGACCTGTCAGCAGCATTCGACACAATATCACATGACATCCTGCTCAGGCGCCTGACCCAGGTGGGGCTACAGGACTCAGCACTGTCCTGGTTGAGGAGCTTTCTATCAGGCAGCACACAGAGTGTTAGTGTGGGTTAATTCCACTCCGCACCCGTGGAGCTCACCAAGGGGGTCCCACAGGGGTCGTGTTTAAGCACCACACTCTTTAACATCTATGTGGCTCCCCTGGCGGACCTCATGAGATCATTTGGTTTCATTCCCGTGTCATATGCGGATGACACTCAGCTCCTCTTCCCTTTCCAGACCCTAACTATGTCAGTCAAACAAGCCTTCTAAGAAGGAATGAGGGCTGTCTCTCAATGGATGGCTGCGAATTTCCTACAGTGTAACGTAGGGAAAACGGAGGTCATGCTTTTTGGGAAGGCCCCCTTGCTATGGGCCGCGGACTGGTGGCCTCTAGATCTCAGCCCAGTCCCTAGCCCAAAGAAGGTGGTAAAGAATCTGGGTGTCCAGCTGGACCTAGACCTGTCTCTTAAAGAACATGTGAATCAGACTGCGGGTCATGCTTCCACGTGATTGGACTACTTAGAAGAGTGTTTCCACTACTACCAGACTCCTCCAGAAAAACTCTTGTCCAGGCCCTGGTCTTCAGTCGCCTGGACTATTGCAACGGACTACTCCTATCAGCCAATGAGAGCCTACTTAGTAGACTTCAGGTAGTTCAGAATACCGCCGCGAGGTTGGTCCTGAACGCCCCCCCCCAGAACTTCTTCACGCCCTCTCCTGAACCAGCTCCACTGGTTACCGATTCGACAGCGAGTCAAATTTAAAATCTGCTGTGTCATCCATAAGGGCTTGCTCAAATTGGGGCCCGCGTATCTGGCAGAGAAGTTTGTCCCCTACAACCCCATTCGCACTCTTCGTTCTAGCAATCAGTCCCTGCTTCAAATTCTTTCTATCAGAAGGGCGAGACTGGGTGGAAAGGCTCTCTCCTACTTGGGTCCATGTCTCGGGAACAAACTGCCTCCCACCCTTAGACTCTGCACCAGCCATCTGGCATCTAGGAAATTACTGAAAACTTTCCTGTTCCAAATATAGCTCCTTCTTCACTCTTGAGAGCCTCATTCTCTATCTGCTAAGCGAATTAAGCGTAGAGATACTCCTCCGGGAGTCGATTCCACGCTATATAAACCTATAAATAAATAAATAAATACTCCTGTACTGGCGCACACACAGGCTGCATCATACCCCGCACAGCCTTTGCACCATGGGACAGAGGTGTTTGTGCTGTCTAGCATAGGATTTGTACTGAAAGCAACCCTCCCTGCATAAAATGTTAAGCGAAGACAAGTTCTGAAACATTCCACTCTGTACAGTGCATGTGGAATGTTTATGAAAATTAAAACACTTGTTCATGTTAGTCCCTGTTTCAAGGGGGCAATATTCTTTGATGCAAAACCTGGCTTGACTACCTTACTACATTAGGCTTTGCATCAAAAACTATGGGTGCTTGTTCTAATCCACCCAAGTTATATGTACGTGAAGCTCGCTTTCACAGAGTCTGAACCCACTTATCATGACACCTTCTTCTACAACAGCTGCCTGTGAAGACCACAGTTTATTAAGAAACTAGGGGGCATATTATCAAGAAGGGCGTTAAAATTATCGTCGCCTTAGCGGCCGGAAACTGCTGCTAAAACTGCGATAATGGGCTTGATAATAGGCTGTAGAGAATTTCAATAGAAGCCCAGGTTAACACCAGAACATGGGCTTCTATGGGAATTCAGAAGGGCATATTATCAAGCCCTTTATCGCCGCTTTAGCAGCAGTTTCCTGTCGCTAAAGTGGTGATAATATGCCCCCAGAATGGTAACATAGCACACAGAATGTGTGTGCACTGAGAGACATGCTGCTGGGGAAGACGGCTTTAAAGCTGTTTACTTTCCTATGCTGAAGGTGGGACATGTGGAAGAAAACCTTTCTTGTCTCAGCTGCTACAAGTTCCTGAATTAAATGAGTCAGAAAAGTTTTGATTGTTTATATTATATATTTGTTAGAAATGGGATCCCTGGCTGGCCAGGGCTTGCTCCAAAGTCAGTCAGAGACCACCACTTCCACTTCAGGGCAAGGGAGGTACACGCCAAGATAACCCCTGCTCACCCCCTCGGTAATGTAGCACGAGCAGTAAGGCTAAACTCGGAGGCAATGTGAGTTAAGTGTTTGCGCGTGCACCCAGCAACAACATCCAAGGCCCACCACAAAGGAAACTCCACACAAGGTTATATGTAAAAATAGCCTTTGTATTATACCAAAACACATTAGATAAAAACACACACTTTACAATGTGCCAACAGGCAAGGGCAGACTTTACAGGGGATATGTACAAGACAGGGCTACCTGGACCACTGTCAGGAATCAACACTTTTAGAACTAGAAATACTGTTAGAAATAGCACGTTGTAGATCATAGAATAATAATCACTTTAACACACAACCAGTAACTACTGGTACCAGGTAAGTACCACCTACGCAACCCTAACCACCTTAGGAGAATATTACGCAGGGAACCAGGACCTCACAGGGAACACCTGTACTAGGAGAAAACAACCACCTAAGTATCACCATACATTTAGGGGAATAAGCATAGGAACATTACACATGATGCATAAACATTCAGAGGTGTAGGGAAGGAAAACACATGATGCATAACATACATTCAGCGATGTAAGAACAAGGCACATGACGCATAAAAACATTCAGAGGTGCAGGAAAGACACATAATGTATGAAAAACACATTCAGCGGTGTATTAAAGAACAATTGCGCAGAACTCACATGAGCCACCACCTGTGGCAGTCCCTAGGCCAACTGGCCTCTCTGGGGATAGGACGCCCTGTGTCCCAAAGTCAGGGGCCTAAACGTAGCAGCTGCCCACTACGTGCTGGGCAGCTGTGGAGACACTGATGGGGCCAACGCTGGAGTCTCGTGGCCCTAAACACATAGAATGTCCCCCTGACGTTGGAGTCCCCCCTCTGGGGACTCGAAATCAACAAATGGCCGCAGAGCCTCGGGGGCTCTAAACAAACACTGCGGCACTCCAGAGCCTCTCAGGGCTTGTAAAACAAAGCAATGCCCCAGGGTGCTGGAGGAGGGGGGCGGGCACCGGAAATATGCCCCGACGCCCCCTCTCCTGGAAATGGGGCCCGGAGCCCTCGTAATGTAGGAGCCCCGCTCAGGGGGCTCGAAACTCCAGTGGTGCCCAGGAGCCTCTTGGGCAAGACAAATAAATATGCCCCCTGAGCCCCTCTGGACTCGAGCGCAAGGTGGGGCAAGGAGGGAGCTGCCCGCTGCCTTCAGGGCCGCTCTACTAATGAGAAAAAATGCCCCTGAGCCTTGCACCATCTCCACGAGACTTTGGCCTCGCACACCCCTCCTCCCGGGCAGCTCCACTCACACTCATCGGGACGACGGGGACTCTCTGGCGCTGCTCCTCTGGCTACGGGGCTCTCTCCACCACACGGGAGCCCCGCCAGTGACCACAGCACTTCTCTGTCCCTGAGCTGTATGGCGGGGCTCTAAAGCCGGTCTCTGTTTGCTTCCGGGCCGGTCACATGGGCGCGGGGCTTTCTCTAGACAACCGGAAGTCCCGCCCCACCTCAGGTGCTCCTCAGCCTGATTTCCGGTTTCGGTTTCCTCGGTGGCCCGGCCGGCTGCGGTGAATTCTTCTCCTCAATACGGGGTGGGCTCCCGTCAAAATTAATCAATAAAGCACCCAAAAGGGCAATAAGTGGCAGGCTCAGCGGGGTGAGCACCCGCGCCACGAATAACCTCTTAGAAGGGGGATAATTACAGCTGGAAGCAAAATAAAGCGCTCCCCAGCGCTTGAATGTTCCAGGGGCCAGGGTAAAGCGCTCCCCAGCTCGAGGATGCCCCAAAGGGTAGCAACAAGTCCTTCAGGAGGTGGGGGGGGCAAGGCTGGGCCCGAAGCCAGCTCACTGGGCCTCCAGGCAGGGAGGCAGTCCCCAGTGGTGGTCCTCCTTGCGCCCAGCAGCAACAGCCCCCTCAGCAAAAGGATCATGGCAGAGAACAGTTTGTAAGGGGACACAGCCCCTTTTTATACATTGAATTCCTTTGTCTGGCTTCAGGGTGAGGGGAAAAACCAGTCGCAGCTGGTTTGTGAGCACTCTTGATGTGCTCAGCCCCTCACTCTATTCACTGGCAGGGCTAGGGTCGTTAGACACACCACAGGGGGCGGAGCCAGCATTGTGTGGGTAAATCCCAGCCCTATTCAGGTCCCAGGTGCACCACTACCTCACATCACACATGCTAATCTCAACACTCACCACCGGGCATACCCATCATGACTCATGGAGCCTGGCCCCCCAGCCAGCTCCAGCCAATCACACGCCAGTACCTTTACAGCACACGCACAGCCATGTCTAGAAGTGGCACTTCCCCACTAGACACATACACGCCGCATACATCATTGCGCAGCATTCAATCATACGAGTCTGCACATACCAGACTCGAGCCTGCACACCCCACGCATCAGGAACTACCAGGGACACATACATTCCCCATGCATTCCTATGGAGGGCAGGCCTATCTCACCACACGCACTCAGAGTGCGCACGCACTTTCTACTGGGACACAGTGAAAGTGCGCAGAAACCAAAAATCACTACTACTGGGTCACCATTAAAAGCAAAAAGTTTAGGGGCTAACCTGCCAGAAGGGCCAAGTCCAATATAACCCTCATCCAGCCAAAACGCAGGGGAGACCAATCACTACCGTGATGGACTTCACTGCTTGGGGCGATCGAACACGGACGCGGGCCCGCAACTGCAGGGACACCCTCCTGTTCTACACCACGGTGAACCCATTGGATTCCTTCCAAAACCACTGTCTGGACCAACTGGGCTACCCCACTGGTACTCCCAAGCTGTCGGCGGCCAGGACCAGGCCCTAGGCCACCCAGGTGCCACTGGTCCTTGCCTACTCACAGAGTGGGCGGTAGGAACGCCTGGCACATAGTAGCCATTCTCCACTCTTCCTGTCTGCAAGAGAGGACTAGACTGCCACTGGTTCTCCAGCCTAGGGTCCACAACCTCAGGTGGACCAGGAGTCTCAGGGAAGGCTCTCCTCCCCCTACCTCTTCTCCTAGGGTTCCTCCTCCTCCAGCGAGGGGTACACTTAGAACAGCATTCCAACCCAGGGTTTAACCCCTCAGGTTGCACCGGGGTCAGAGGTGGGCTCTCCAACCCTCTGCACTCCCTTCCAAAGGTCTGCACTCTCACAACTGGAGAGGTTCCTCTGGAAGAAGAACCGGTCAGGACACTGATTACAGTTGTCCTTCCCTCCAGGTCAGGCGGATCCTGAAACTGGCCTTCCAACCTCTGGTCTAGAACTTTTGGTGGAATAATTGCCTGGCCCTCCAGGACTTCTGGGGATTCACATGCCATCCCCCTGAGGCTGACACATGACCCATGTGTATTGTCTGGCGCAGATCTCCCATCCCCTGTCCACCTGGCAGTGCGTGAAGATCCCCCAGAACAGAAGTGGTGTCACCATGGTCACTGCAGGGGATCCTAGCCCAACTGGGTAGTCCCTGACCCACTGGTTCTTCCACTGGGGAACTCATCCCCCACTCACTCCTCACGCTGGACTCCTGTACCCTCCCTATCGGAGCTGTACTGCCAGACTCTAGAACCACAGAACCTCTGTTTACAGACGCTCCAGGTCCTCTACTCACTAGGAGATCTTCCTCAAATGGACTAACAGGACAGCCTAGGTCCCCAACTTGGTGATCCCTAAAGACACCATCCAAGTCCTGAGGCAGAGCTTCGTGCATCTGGGGACCCTCCATCACCCTCTTACTCCTGCTCCACTAAGCCAGGCAGTAGGCCCCTACACCCTCCTCGCTATCCTGGGACCTAGCTGGGCTACACTGAGCCTCTTCCACCACGCTGGGCTGGAAGACACCTGAACCACTACTTTTGGAGTCACTCACCAATGACTCTAGAGAACCTCTAGCACTTTCCCAGCGGTCTGCTTCCTCTGCAAGCTCATATGCCTCAGACAATCCACACCCCAACAGGTGTTGGCACAACCCTGGTGAACAACAACTGAGCACCTGCTCTTTGAGAATCATTTATTAATTTTTTAATTTTATTTTTTAAATTTGTAAGGTGCTACAGCTACCCAAAAAGAGTTTCCCGGCGCCGAGACACAGCATAAAGAAGTCAGGAGAGATTACTGGCTATTCTTGTTATTGTTCGAATAGCCAGGTCTTGACGTGCATTCTGAACCTGACATGGTTTTCCTCCTTTCGAATGAAGGGAGGGAGTGCGTTCCAGAGGGATGGTCCAAGATGGGAAAAAGATCTGCCTCCCATTCTTGCCAATTTAAATCTTGGTACACAGAAGTTGGCAGCTGATTGCGAGTGAAGATTAAGCTTGGGAGTGTAGGGGTGAGCCAGAGCGAGAAGGTATTTGGGTGCAGTACCCGCTTTAATTCTGAACATGTAGTTCAGGGCTTTAAAACGGATTCTGCTTTCTACCTTGAGCCAGTGGAGTTCCCGACGGTAGCTCGAGACTCCGAATTTTTTGGGATTCTGCATAGTAGTCGGACTGCTGCGTTCTGGACAAGTTGTAGTCGACTGACTACCGCTTTGTTGGAGCCAAGGTACAGAATGTTGCCGTAGTCAAGCCGTGATGTTATGAGGGCATTGACTACGGTCTTTTGGGTGGAGGAGGGCAGCATCCAAAGGATTTTCCTCAGCCATTTAATGATGGTAAGGCATAGGCCAACAACTTTGCTGGCCTGTTGGCTCATGGAGAGGGAGCTATCCATGATGACTCCCAGATTGCGAACTTGAGTCACTGGGGTAGGAAAATTACCCATCTGATTTGGCCAGTGTGAAGGATTCCAAAGGTCTCGACGTTTTCCTAAGAGAAGAATCTCTGTCTTGTCTCCATTGAGCTTTAATTGGTTTCTTGTCATCCAATTAAGGATGTTTTGAAGCCCTGATTTGAGGAGAGATGGGGATGTCGGACAAGATTCGGATAGAGAGAAAATAATTTGGGAATCGTCGGCGTAGGTCATGAGGGTAGGTCCAGATTTTTGGGCTAGGTCAGCTAGGGGTCTGATATAAAGATTAAAAACAGGGGACTCAATATAGATCCCTGTGGCACTCTGTGGGGGGGCATTGAAGGTATCAGAACAGGCCAATGAGGATGTTATTTGGAAAGTTCGTTTCGCCAGGAAGGAACAAATCCAATCAAGGGCTTTTCCACGGACACCATTTCTGTATAACGCCTTGATAAGAGTTTCGTGGGATATGGTGTCAAAGGCCGCGCTCAGATCTAAAAGCACGAGTGCGACCGTCAGACCATTATCGAGGAGATTCCGGATGTGTTCCGTAACTCCTAGAAGGGTGGTTTCAGTCGAGAAACTAGCCCGAAAGCCCGATTAGGAGGGGTGCAAAAGCGAGTTTTCTTCCGCAAAGGTGGATAAGACCGAGTGGACGTGTCTTACCAAGCATTTGGAAAAGGCAGGGAGCAGGGATATGGGTCTATAGTTGGCTGGAATTTCCGGATTTGCTGTGGGCTTTTTTTAGCAATGGCGTTATCATGGTGTGTTTCCATAGGGCCGGAACTGTGGAAAGTTCAAACGAGGAGTTAAGCGTATCAACAATGATTTCCAGGGAGCGATCGTCCAGTTGTTTGATTACTTTAATCGGAATCGGATCTCTGGGGGAGCCGGACGTGATGTTCTTAAAAATGGTTTTCAGTATGTCTACCGAGATGGGAGGCCAGGATTCCAGGGTATTTTCACAGGAGGGAGCATGTTCCAAGTCAGAAGAAGGGGGAGGTTCATTTTAGTTGGTATTAATGTCCATGATGATTTTTTCGATCTTTTCAGTAAAGAAGCATGCTAGATCTTGGCATTGTTGAGTGTTCAGTGGAGGAGCCGAGGCTGTGGTTTGTGCGCCTGCCAGTTCTTTGACTTTATTGAACAAAGTTTTCGGCTTATTAGTTGCTTCCGTGATAGTGTTAGAGACGAATACGGCTCATGCTTTTGCGCAGGCTGTATGGTATAAATTCCTGGCTTCATGATAGGTCTTTTTTGCGTCAGGGGCGTAGTCTTTTCGCCATTGACGCTCAAGTGCTTTACATTTCGATTTTTCGGTTTTTAAAGTATCATTAAACCATGGGGCACGGTGGCGGTGTCTATTTCCTTTGATATGAGGGGAGGGTAAGCAGTGATCAGCGGCGTCGCTGAGCCATTTGTGCGTAGCTACCGCTAGGCTGTCCATGTTATGACCGTTTCTAGGAGGGTTATCATGGAATGCTGAGTTGAGTTTTGCCAAGTCCAGTAGCTTCCAGTCTTTTCTGGACGTAGCTAGAAAGTCAGATTGCATGGTGGAGGTAGGTGGGAGATTTATGCTGAATTTTGTTAAATGATGGTCAGACCAACAAATGGGAGTGGTGTTATGCCGTTTTAGCTTGTTGATATTGGAGATTATGGGGTCGAGCAGATGGCCCGCTTTGTGTGTAGGTCCAGTATTGACTAAGGTCAAATTTAGGGCCTTCAGATTGTCTAACAAATTAGAGCAAAAGGGGATGGAAGGGTCATCAAGGTGTAAGTTTAGATCACCAATAAGAGAAAAGTTATTTGAGGCAATGTAGTATGGAGTGATATGGTTGGCTAAGTTTGATGCCCATTGGGAGGAATTACCGGGGGGCCGGTATATCAATAAGCCTGACATTGTGAAGTTCGGGCTCAAAGAGATTTTTAAAAAGCTGGCTTCACAGTCAGGGATGGCTACAGGTTCCAACGTACATTTCAAATCTCTGCTAAAGATGATTGCAATTCCACCACCTAGCTGTTTATTTCTATCTATCCTAGTGATTGCATAATTGGCGGGGAGGGCAGTAGCAACGTCCGGGCCAGCACTATCGTGTAGCCATGTCTCTGTCAGGAAGAGAACGCTAGGATTATCATCTAATAGGAGGTTGAAGATGTCAAATTTGTGTTTTGGTAGTGAGCGGCAGTTTGTACTGTAGAACACGTATTTTTGTGCCTCAACGTTGCAGGGCTGTTTGCGTTTCCTGTGCCTCCGTGAAGCGTCAGGATAGGGTTGGTGGATGGTAGTGGTAAGTTGCAGTTTGTGCAGGAGATAAGTCCTGTTTTGTGGAGATTGAGTGTTGTGCACCTCATGTTCGTGATAGGTCGTAGCGCTCCTAGTTCCGGAGGGGATCTTACCAGCCTTTTGTGAGAGGGGGAGCATAGTCTTCTGCCCCGTGCCCCGTACAGGCCCGGTCGGGCACAGACGGGCTAGTCTTTGGCGTGTCTTCGGCATGCTGAGGGCGCGTCCGCTGCGCTTCCGGGGAGTGTGCATAGTTATGGGGAGGTGGCGTGGCTAGTTGTAAGGGGCATGGCCCAGTGTCTCGTGTGTAGTGATGGCGGCGGAGATTTGGCCCTTCCTACAACAGCGCTGGCTCCGCTGCGCAGGAAGGTGTCATCAAGAGCCCAGATACAATTAGAATAAAGTGAGCAACACAATGAAAACACAGTTTGTTCTTAAAATCAACAACAATGTGCAAAGTACGCTATTATTAAAAGATTGAGGAGTGACACCCCCGGCTTCCGCCTCAAGGGTAGCTGTCAGTAAACACCGGCTAGTTTCTCAGTGCGGCGTTTTAAGCAATAGGGAGGGGGCGTGGCTAGTTGTAAGGGGCGTGGCCCAGTGTCTCGTGGGTAGTGATGGCGGCGGAGATTTGGCCCTTCCTACAACAGAGCTGGCTCCGCTGCGCAGGAAGGTGTCATCAAGAGCCCAGATACAATTAGAATAAAGTGAGCAACACAATGAAAACACAGTTTGGTCTTAAAACCAACAACAATGTGCAAAGTACGCTATTATTAAAAGATTGAGGATGACACCGCCGGCTTCCGTTTCAAGGGTAGCTGTCTGTCAACACCGGCTAGTTTCTCAGCGCGGCGTTTTAAGCATCAGGGAGGGGGCGTGGCTAGCTGTAAGGGGCGTGGCCCAGTGTCTCGTGGGTAGTGATGGCGGCGGAGATTTGGCCCTTCCTACAACAGCGCTGGCTCCTCTGCGCAGGAAGGTGTCATCAAGAGCCCAGATACAATTAGAATAAAGTGAGCAACACAATGAAAACACAGTTTGTTCTTAAAATTAACAACAATGTGCAAAGTACGCTATTATTAAAAGATTGAGGAGCGACACCCCCGGCTTCCGCCTCAAGGGTAGCTGTCAGTCAACACCGGCTAGTTTCTCAGCGCGGCGTTTTAAGCATCAGGGAGGGGGCGTGGCTTGTTGTAAGGGGCGTGGCCCAGTGCCTCGTGGGTAGTGATGGCGGCGGAGATTTGGCCCTTCCTACAACAGCGCTGCCTCCGCTGCGCAGGAAGGTGTCATCAAGAGCCCAGATACAATTAGAAAAAGTGAGCAACACAAAATGTGCAAAGTACGCTATTATTAAAAGATTGAGGAGCGACACCCCCGGCTTCAGCCTCAAGGGTAGCTGTCAGTCAACACCGGCTAGTTTCTCAGCACGGCGTTTTAAGCATCAGGGAGGGGGCGTGGCTAGTTGTAAGGGGCGTGGCCCAGTGTCTCGTGGGTAGTGATGGCGGCGGAGATTTGGCCCTTCCTACAACAGCGCTGGCTCCGCTGCGCAGGAAGGTGTCATCAAGAGCCCAGATACAATTAGAAAAAGTGAGCAACACAATGAAAACACAGTTTGTTCTAAAAATCAACAACAATGTGCAAAGTACGCTATTATTAAAAGATTGAGGAGTGACACCCCCGGCTTCCGCCTCAAGGGTAGCTGTCGGTCAACACCGGCTAGTTTCTCAGCGCGGCGTTTTAAGCATCAGGGAGGGGCGTGGCTAGTTGTAAGGGGCGTGGCCCAGTGTCTCGTTCGTAGTGATGACGGCGGAGATTTGGCCCTTCCTACAACAGCGCTGGCTCTGCTGCGCAGGAAGGTGTCATCAAGAGCCAACAAGATACAATTAGAATAAAGTGAGCAACACAATGAAAACACAGTTTGTTCTTAAAATCAACAACAATGATTGAATAATACGTCAAAATCATCGTCCGTGTGAACCTGTACCCAAACCCACAGTGCTCCACAACATTCCTCCTCAAACTCCTCCCAAGACTGGTAAGACAGTTTCTTACTGTCCCTGAACTTCAACCTTAACTCCTCCTCTGGGGAAACAGGTACCATACTCTGGGAACTGGGAGTGGGACTGCTCGCACTGGGCTCTATATAGCTACCACCACTGGACTAAACCCGCCCTGGGGAGTCCAGAAAATTAAAACTGCATGCAGGGGATAGTCTACCCTCCAGAGGTAATTTCTCTCTAGTGAAGGCCCTCTCAGCCTCCTCTATCCTCTCCTGTGCTAAGACCCCCTGAGTCTCTAGCTGTTGCTATCTAACGCCCAGCTGTGCCATAGCCTGGGCATGCTCTAACCTGAGCTTTTCTAAAGCCAGCTGGTGCTCCCTTTCTCTCCTCCTATCTTCCCACTCCTCTGAGGACAGGAAAAGGGATGAGGCACTGCCTCCTACACTGGACCCAGCAAGGGACTCCCTGTCTATGGCGTCTTCACTATCTGCTGGCGTCCCTGTACTATCATTTTCTTCCTCCTCTTCAGACTCTTCAGGGCTCCCCTCAGACCCACCCCCTTCATGGTGTGAGACCCGGGCCCTCTCCTCACTGTGCTCACGCTCCCAGTCATCCTTCTTCCATTGGATTAGGTTACCCCTAAGTTGGGACTGGGTGTTTGAGTCATTCACTGCAATATCTCTATCTTCGCAAAACTCTCTCAACTCATGCATAAACAGACCCCAGACATTAGAAGCAGACTCCATCTTGGCAGGATGCTCACAGACACGTGCAACACAGGGGACTTAACTGTCAGAGCTGAAGCAAGAGTACAAAATTTATAAAAAATTAAGTGAGCTCCCTATCCCAGAGAACTCACACTCACTTGTCTAGTGCCACACACCATTCATCCACACACAACCCCCCCCACTGACTAGTTAGGCAGTTTCTACCTCGCCTGATTTCTTAACCTGACCACACGTGACACAGGTACCAAACTCTGGGCGCGGGGCGGGGAACAAATGTACTGGACACTATAACGCTGCTACCACTGTATCCCACCCTCTGGTGAATCCAGAAAATTCAAACTGCTCTTAGGGGATAGAAAACCACCCAGAGCTAGTGACACCTAACTCACAGTGCACAAGAACACATATACACAGAAATGACATTAAGAACAATTTAGAAACAATAATCCCCAAAATGTGATTTATCTAAAATCCACAGTTTTGTAGTGCGGCCAGTTGCCACTGCGGTACAATGCAAACACAAATCCTTATCCTTCCGCTGCTGCCAATGTTAAAAATGGGATCCCTGGGTGGCCAGGGCTTGCGCGAAAGTCAGTCAGAGACCACCACTTCCACATCAGGGCAAGGGAGTTACACGCCAAGATAACCCCTGCTCACCCCCTTGGTAACGTAGCACGAGCAGTAAGGCTAAACTCACAGGCAATGTGAGTTTAGTGATTGCGCGCGCACCCAGCAACAACACCCAAGGCCCACCACAAAGGAAACTCCACACAAGGTTAGATGTAAAAATAGCCTTTGTATTATACCAAAACACATTAGATAAAAACACACACTTTACAATGTGCCAACAGGCATGGGCAGACTTTACAGGGGATATGTACAAGACAGGGCCACCTGGACCACTGTCAGGAATCAGCACTTTTAGAAGTAGAAATATTGTTAGAAATAGCACGTTGTAGATCATAGAATAGTAATCACTTTAGCACAAAATAGGACACAAAGCACACAACCAGTAACTACTGGTACCAGGTAAGTACCACCTACGCAACCCTAACCAACTTAGGAGAATTTTACGCAGGGAACCAGGACCTCACAGGGAACACCTGTACTAGGAGAAAACAACCACCTAAGTATCACCATACATTTAGGGGAATAAGCATAGGAACATTACACATGATGTATAAACATTCAGAGGTGTTGGGAAGGAAAACACATGATGCATAACATACATTCAGCGGTGTAAGAACAAGGCACATGACGCATAAAAACATTCAGAGGTGTAGGAAAGACACATGATGTATGAAAATCACATTCAGCGGTGTATTAAAGAACAATTGCGCAGAACTCACATGAGTCACCACCTGTGGCAGTCCCTAGGCCAACTGGCCTCTCTGGGGCTAGGACGCCCTGTGTCCCAAAGTCAGGGGCCTAAACGTAGCAGCTGCCCACTACGTGCTGGGCAGCTGTGGAGACACTGATGGGGCCAACGCTGGAGCCTCGTGGCCCTAAACACATAGAATGTCCCTCTGACGTTGGACTCCCCCCTCTGGGGACTCAAAATCAACAAATGGCTGCAGAGCCTCGTGGGCTCTAAACAAACACTGCGGCACTCCAGAGCCTCTCAGGGCTCGTAAAACAAAGCAATGCCCCAGGGTGCTGGAGGAGGGAGGCGGGCACCGGCAATGTGCCCCGACGCCCCCTCTCCTGGAAATGGGGCCCGGAGCCCTTGTAATGTAGGAGCCCCGCTCGGGGGGCTCGAAACTCCAGTGGTGCCCAGGAGCCTCTTGGGCTCGCCAAATAAATATGCCCCCTGAGCCCCTCTGGACTCGAGCGCAAGGTGGGGCAAGGAGGGAGCGGCCCGCTGCCTTCGGGGCCGCTCTACTAATGAGAAAAAATGCCCCTGAGCCTTGCACCAACTCCACGAGACTTTGGCCTCGCACACCCCTCCTCCCGGGCAGCTCCACTCACACTCACCGGGACAGCGAGGACTCTCTGGTGCTGCTCCTCGGGCTACGGGGATCTCTCCACCAAACGGGAACCGGTCTCTGTTTGTTTCCGGGCCGGTCACATGGGCGCGGGGCTTCCTCCAGACAACCGGTAGTCCCGCCCCACCTCAGGCGCTCCTCAGCCTGACTTCCAGTTTCAGTTTCCTCGGTGGCCCGGGCCGGCTGTAGTGATTTCTTCTCCTCAATACGGGGTGGGCTTCCGTCAAAATAAATCAATAAAGCACCCAAAAGGGAAATAAGCGGCAGGCTCAGCGGGGTGAGCACCCGCGCCGCAAATTACCTCTTAGAAGGGGCATAATTACAGCTAGATGCAAAACAAAGTGCTCCCCAGCGCTCAAAGATTCCAGCGCCAGGGCAAAGAGCTCCCCAGCGCGAGGATGCCCCAAAGGGTAGCAACAAGTCCTTCAGAAGGTAGGGGGGCAAGGCTGGGCTCAGAGCCAGCTCACTGGGCCTCCAGGCAGGGAGGCAGTCCCCAGTGGCGGTACTCCTGGCGCCCAGCAGCAACAGCCCCCTCAGCAAAAGGATTCTGGCAGAGAACAGTTTGTAAGTGAACACAGCCCCTTTTTATACATTGAATTCCTTTGTCTGGCTTCAGGGTGAGGGGAAAACCGAGTCGCAGCTGGTTTGTGAGCACTCTTGATGTGCTCAGCCCCTCACTCTATTCACTGGCAGGGCTAGGGTCGTTAGACGCACCACAAGGGCCGAAGCCAGCATTGTGTGGGGAAAGCCCAGCCCTATTCAGGACCCAGGTGCACCACTCCCTCACATCACGCAGGCTAGTCTCAACACTCACCACCGGGCATACCCATCATGACTCATGGAGCCTGGCACCCCAGCTAGCTCCAGCCAATCACACGCCAGTACCTTTACAGCACACGCACAGCCATGTCTAGAAGTTGCACTTCCCCACTAGACACATACACACCGCATACATTATTGCGCAGCATTCAATCACACGAGTTCGCACATACCAGACTCGAGCCTGCACACCCTACGCATCAGGAACTACCAGGGACACATACATTCCCCATGCATTCCTATGGGAGGGCAGGCCTAGCTCACCACACGCACTCATAGTGCGCACGCACTTTCCACTGAGTCACAGTGAAAGTGCGCAGAAACCAAAAATCACTACTACTGGGTCACCATTAAAAGCAAAAAGTTTAGGGGTGAACCTGCCAGAAGGGCCAAGTCCAACAATATTAAATTGTTCTGAGTCTGATTATTGTGTATTTCATGATACGTTTGTATGTGTAATAAAATTGCAGCCTTATTCTTCTGTCTGATTTACAATTTTATTTATATTAAAAAGTATTATTAGTAATTAAATTTCAAAGCGGTTACTGATAAGGTACTCACAGTAACGTAGAAACCAAATACATACTTTTAATTGTGCTTTAACATTTTATTATTTTTAACTCACAATAAAAATTATATTGAAACCTGCATCCCCTGACAAGAGGCAGTGGAAAAAACTAAAAGGAAAAAATGTAATGTTGAAATAGCAGTTCCTTCCAATAGTCTTGGTTCTCCTTAGAGCACACATCTATACATTGTATGTATACAAGCAGTCTCTAAATAGCTTCTGGCACCCCTAATAAATTAACAAATATACATGTAAATGGAAGATTAAATACATTCTACATTCTATGTATAGCCAAATATCAAATTGTAAAATTAGTAAACAGAAGTGGAAAAGAGATACTGGGCCCTTTCAAAATATAGTATGCCTCAAATGTCTAAAAAACACATAGCTCCAATATATTACTTTAACCAGCATATTCTATCTGCATCAGCATCTCAGTCAGACACCCATAGCTTTTATTGATTTAGCTATTTGCTATTTTCCTCCTAAAACTGTAATTGTGCACAATACCCACAATTTACTATATAGGTGCATCTGAAATCTCCATTCAGTATTTTTAGGTCGAGCCTGAGCTAGC
Source organism: Lissotriton vulgaris (assembly GCF_964263255.1). Classification (NCBI taxonomy): domain Eukaryota; kingdom Metazoa; phylum Chordata; class Amphibia; order Caudata; family Salamandridae; genus Lissotriton; species Lissotriton vulgaris. Next base: position 11,335,057 of record NC_141692.1, read on the forward strand.
TCACATGTGCTGCTCTGGCATTCAGCTGTAGTGGAGTATGGAAGTGAAACCCCGCCCACTCTTTGCCCATATTTTTCATGGCTTATGACTTTGTCCTTCGTAAATACTGACTCATTGTCAGTGAAATTGCACTCCTTCCCTCGCAGCTCCACCATCAAGTAAGGCCTTCTCCCAAGGCCCTGCACTCTCGAGTGCGGGTGTTCGAGGCGCTCCCCCATCCCTGGTGGTCCAGTAGACCTCTGTCTCCTTTCTCTCGCTCCGCTCTTGCTCTACTTTTTCATTCGTTCTTCACTGATTTCAATCTCCCCCTTTTACTCTCCTTCTGTGTTTTTCCTCAGTTTTTAAACGTTTTTCACTGATTTCAATCTCCCACTTTCACTCCACCTCTGTGTCTTCCCTCCGTTTTCACTTGTTTTTTCGCTGATTTAATCTCCCCCTCTCACTCTCCTTCTGGGTCTTTCCCCCAATTCCTTTCAATTTTCACCTCCTCGTTTCCACGCTTTCCTCTATTTTTGCCGTTTTGCCCAGCACAACAAATGCGACCTGCCAAATCCAGCTCCCTGCCCCGCCTCCCAGGTGTCCAGCTCTTTCCGACCTCCACCAAATGGTGGCATCATTGCGGCTGCACAGTGGACGCGCACAGCGGGTGTGCTGCTGGCACGCTGAAGGCGTGCCAAAGGCTAGCCCGTCTGCACCCGTCTGTGCCCGTCCGTGACCCAACCGCAACCAGCGCCAAGAACCCTGAACCACTGTAACGCCAATACCTATGGCCCAGCAGCACTCCACGCTCTCAACTCAGGACGCAACTGCATGCTAGCATCACCAGGTGACACCCACAGACCCTGTCACTTCTTCTGGCACACATGCAGCACCGCCAAGACCACAGACCCAGCGCAATCCGCCCGGAAGACCACAACTGAACCGAAGACCCTGCAATGCATCCTCCTCAACGTCCGATCCCTCCACAAACATGCCACCGAAATCTGGGACCTCCTTGACAGCACCACCCCGGACGTAGCGTTCTACACCGAAACACGGACAAACACCACCTAGGAACCTGACATCACCATCGCCATTCCCCAAAAATACAAGATCTCTAGGAAGGACCACCCCACCCGCCCAGGAGGACGAATTACCATCGTCCACAAATCCACACTCTGCCTGAGCACACTCCCTGTTAAACCCACAGACCTTCACTTCTTTTTTTTATTTTTTTTTTATTATCATTGTGGGAGACAGACAAAAGAAAACTAAAAGTCATTCATTATAAGCATAACAATAAGCGTCTCACTGTAAGTTGTTAATACAGAGGTATCAATTGTTAAAAAAAAGGGGGAAAAAAAAGTTTTTTTCCCCATAGAAGAATAAAACATATATCCAAGATACCTAGTTGCGATAGTCTTAACAATGCTTTAAAAAGGAAGAAGGTTTAAAAGTCAAAATTCAAATGAACATTCCCCAAATTCTCTTCCGTTTTCTAAATGAGCATGGACCCCTTATCTTTGCTAATGCTAGTTCCATCGTATAAATTTCATTGACTAGAGTCCACCACTCCATAACATGCGGGGGTTTCGGAGAAATCCAGGCCCTAGCTATGATCAGTCTTGCACATGCAAATAAAATAGTGTTCAAATCTTTATGTGGGCTATTTACATTCTGCAAATCTAATAAAAATCAAATGCTCTGAAAATGGCGGAAAAATAATCTGCTTCCGAGTAAGAATGCCTTCTATTTCTTTCCAGATCTCAGACAATGCGGGACAAGCAAAAAGTATATGTTCCAAATCGGCTGCCACCAGGTCACACTTAGGACATTTAGTACGATCATTGAATAAATTATTTGGTAACCAACTGGAAATTCTTTGAGGAGTATAATATAATTGACAAACGGTTCTATATAATTGAAGTCTTAAACTGGAAGATTGAACCACCTGATTAATTTGACAAAGAGAAGCAGATATCTGATTTGTTGTTATATTTATACCCATTCTAGTGGTCCATTTAGCTGCTAGTTTACTACAGTCATCAGCTTTCAACTGGATTAGGTGTTTGTAGCCCTCACTAATGAGTGATTTGGTCCTATCAGAATACAGACATTTTAAAATGTCAGAATGACCAACTTCATTAATTTTCATTTTCAGGACTAGAAAGTCCTGAATTTGCATGTATTTACAGTACATACCGTCATTCAGTTTGTAAAGAAATTTAAGTGATGTCAAATCAAGTAATCCATCAGAGCCATAAAGGTCACCTAGAGTATTAATACCACAACTGGAACATAAGATCTCTGCACCATCGGAGAAGATTCCAGGAAGTCCTGGATTGCCCCATTATTTTAGTTCTGGATAAAAAAGGAAATCTTAATGTAACTCATAATCGAATTCCAAATTCTTACAATTTCCCTAGCAGTCTTAAACTTGACCTGCTTGAACTAGTTTGGATCATGGACTCTAGCCATAAATTGATTACAGTCAGGGCCCAACATAAACTGATAAAAAAATTGTGAGTTTTCCGTTATAAGCAAACTTCGGAGACGACCAAAAAAAGTAGCAAAAAAAATATAGTTTAAAATCAGGAAAAGTTAGCCATCCTTTTTCAGTTGAAACTTTCAACAGCTGAATCGATTTACAAGCTTTTTTGTACCCCCAAATGTAACTACTACATATCCCATCTAGTTTTTTAAAGAAAAGGTTATTAAGGTGCAGGGGAATTGATCTGAATAAATAAAGAAATTTAGGTACTACTTTCATTTTAATTAAATTAATCCGTCCAACTAGACTAAGTGGTATCTTATGCCATGTTTTTTAATAAAAGAGCTACTTCCTTTAATAATTAATTGTAGTTAAGTTCAATTAATATTTGCAGAAATTTTCACTCCCAGATATATGGTGTTTTTACATATACCTTGAACCAAAACTGATGGTTTGTAATTGACTATGACCTGCATTTTGTTTAAGTTTAATTTGTAACCAGAGACATCCCCAAACCTTTTTGCTCCCTTATTTATCCCCGGAATGGCTTTAACTACATCAGTAGTGAAAATCGCAATATCATCCGCGTACGCGGTTATTTTTAAAGTGTTCCTACCGTATAGGAAGGGGATGATATCAACTTGAGACAGAAGTGCACTTAAAAACAGTTCCATGGAGAGATCAAACAGCAAGGGTGATAGAGGATACCCTTGCCGAGTGCTCCTCGCTATTGAAAAATTAGATGAGCTCATACCTGCATAAATTATTTTAGCAGTGGGTTGGTCATACAAAGACCGAATCCAACCAAGATATTGCCCCTGGAATCCAAAAGCCTTAAGTACTGCCCATAAATAATCCCACCCCACTCGGTCAAATTCTTTCTCAGTGTCCAACATGACCATTCCAAGTGGGGGGGAATCACTCAATGCGACGTCAAAGGCGGTAAATGCCATATTGACATGGGCGGTGGTATCTCTCCCCATGACAAATCCATGCTGTTGTATATTAACCAACTCAGGCATAAGAGGGGCCTTCACTTCAAGTTACTGGCCAGCCCTACAACCACCCTCCAAGGAACTCTTATCTACTGACCCCCTGGACCCCGCAGACTTTTCGCCAACTCCATCATGGACATCATCTCCCCGCATGCCATCCCGTCCACCAACGACACCCTACTGGGAGCCCTCAACTTCCACCTCGACAGACAATTGGGCCCCAGCACCACATCCCTCCTGGACAACCTCCACAATATTTGACTTTGCCAGAAAGTGACTGAACCCACGCACTGAGCAGGACACACCCTCGACCCCCTCTTCACAACAGGAAACTGCATCACCTTCAGCCACACCACCAAACTCCCATGGACTGAACATCAATGCATACACTTCAACTTCAGAACACCCACCATCCACAGGCACCAGCACCTGCTCCCAGGAAGAAACTGGACCAGTATCACCGACAACCAGCTAACTTCATCACTCAGCAACTCCACCTCAACCATCGTGGAAAAAGACGACCCCAACTCCGCAGCCCGAACCCAGCACAGATGGATCTCTGATAGTGCCAACACCATAGCCCCCCTCAAGAAAAACAACAATAACACCCAAGCCAAGAAAGACAGATTGTTTACCACAGAACTTTGAGAGTCCAGACGCACTTGACGCCACCTCGAAAAGGCCTGGAGGAACATCAAACCCACAGAAGCCCACAACAACTTCAGAGCCACCACCAATTACCACCACCTGCTCATCAGAAAAAAATGAGGAAAAAGCGATTGAAGATAGAATCCCCACTCACACAAACAACAACAAAGAACTCAACATCATCAAGGAGTTCGCCCAACCCACCAGCGAGTTCACCAACATCCCTCCCTCACAAGACCTCTGCGACAAACTCAGCACCTTTTTACACCACAAAATCAAGAGCATCTACGACAACTTCAACGAAGACAACCAACACACTGACCCCTCACCAACCTCCCCAGACACCCTGAAGCCAGCGATCGACAACTAGACAGCCCTCACCAAGGAAGACACACTAAAGATGATAAAATCATTCCACTCTGGGGTCCCCACGGACACCTGCCACCACCACATTTTCAATAGAGCCACAGACACCATCGCACCCATGCTCTGCCACACCATCAAGCACTCCCTGTCAACCGCCTCATTACCCAATGACTGGAAACACTCTGAGGTCAACCCCCTCCTGAAGAAACCCTCAGTGGACCCCACCGATCTCAAAACTACAGACCCATCTCCCTGCTCCCATTCCCAGCGAAAGTCATTGAGAAAGCCATCCACAGCCAACTCACCACATTCATCGAAGAGCACAACATTCTTGACTCCTCCCAATCCTGCTTCATAAAAAAGCACAGTATGGAAACCGCCCTCCTTGCTGCAACAACAACACTTGCATCCTACTGGACAAACGAGAAACAGCAGCCGTCATCCTCCTCGACCTCTCAGTGGCTTTGATACAGTCTCTGTCCTCCAACCACTCCTATGTAGTAACTGCACCGGGACGTGTAGTCTCTTTTTGATCACTTACCATACCTGTCCTTCATGTCTTCGATATGAATGCACTTTGCTTCAATATACTACATTTATCAGTGACATGCCATTGAGCGTATTCACTTGCCTGTCATATGTCTCTTGCACTATTTACTTTCTTTTTCCCTTGGCCGTCAATCAGGAAGCAGTCTCAACTAGTCAGTTGTAGCCCACCAGCAGTGCCACCTGCCTTGGTCCCCACAGAGGGTGACTGACCCTCGGTACCTATTTATTATCTTTTTATTTTGTGTATTATTTCTTATGACGTGCACTAGATAAGACATCACGTTCACCTGGTCCTGAAGAAGCGCCACGGATCCTACGGGAGCTTAAAGGTGCAAAACATGTCGACCTTTTGAGTTACCCAGGCACATTACGCTCTGTAGGTAACACCTGACCTATGGGTTGTATACCTTGGCAAAGGTCCTGCCATATTAAAACATTTTCTTCTGGTAACCCTTAGTCAAGTTTAAACCACTGCATGCACTTTTTACACCTCTTACTTAGGACTCCCCCAGCACACTGGCATGCAACAAACGGCAGTTCGCAGAAGATTTCTGACAAAGTGACAGGCATTGCAGCGCCGGCCTGACAAGGAGCACACGCCCGATGATGAAGCATGACATCCTACGGGGTGTGTGAAGGCAACAAGAGGCACGACTTGTTCTTCCCTTCATTAGTGAGTCTGAGGTCTGGGATCTCTGTATTTCCTTTCCCTTTCTCTTTTTCTAAGGGAGTGAGTGACACCCTGCACCCCTCCCTAGCAACAGTCCCACCACCTTTTTGAACTTCCATTTGTAACCACCCATATGCGACTGGCCCCTTTACTTCGGTTGATATGTGTATCAACCGAAGTAAAGGGGTCTGTTATTTTGTAAAACCTGTTATTTTGTATGTAAGCACTCTTTTCTTCAATTAGTTTTTCTTCGTGCAGCCACGACCTACTCTGCTTCAGCTGTTTTTTTCTTAGTTCTAATTTTTTTCACCTGTGCTGATAAAAGATATCACTAGGGTTTAAAAACCCTCCACCGCCGTGCCATTAAAATGAAGTACTCGAGTTGTATATTATATGTATAGCAGTTATGCCACCATTGGCTGTCTTCAAGGCAAGGATTTGATACAAATGGTGAAGAAGTGGGGTTAAGTCCGAATATTAAGGCAGACAGCAAGGGCCAAAGATGACATCAAGAAAGTGATGGCGGTGATGGAAAGGGTAGGCGATAGTAAGTGTACGGAGGGACGGCTCGTAGAAGGCTAGCCCACTAAATAACATACAGAGGGCGAAGATTGAATGCACACGCAGAGCTGTGTCGGGCTCCCATACTAAAATAGAAGATTCTATAGATCAGGACAGAGATGCATTGATAGACTTCTACAGGCTCTGGTTAGATAAGCTTGAGATGCTGTGAGAGCTGCCTGTGCATCCGACCACTGTCGATCGTGGAGGTTGGATGTTATATCTGGGTCTGGATTGAAGTATTTTAGCACAGATAAGTGTGGTTGTCAGGGTGATGGCAGTAAATGATGAAACAGGGCTGTGACAGATAAGGATGAGGGTGATGGCAGTGGGTGATGAAAGAGGGCTGTGACAGAAAAGGATGAGGGTGATGGCAGTGGGTGATGAAAGAGGGCTGTGACAGATAAGGATGAGGGTGATGGCTTTGGGTGTGAGGAAAGAGAGCTGTGAAAGATGAGGATGAGGGTGATGGCAGTGGGTGATGAAACAGGGCTGTGACAGATAAGGATGAGGGTGATGGCAGTGGGTGATGAAACAGGGCTGTGGTAGATAAGCATGAGGGTGATGACAGTGGGTGTGATGAAAGAGGGCTGTGACAGATAAGGATGAGGGTGATGACAGTGGGTGTGATGAAAGAGGGCTGTGACAGATAAGGATGAGGGTGATGGCAGTGAGTGATGAAAGAGGGCTGTGACAGATAAGGATGAGGGTGATGGCAGTGGGTGATGAAAGAGGGCTGTGGCAGATAAGGATGAGGGTGATGGCAGTGGGTGATGAAAGAGGGCTGTGGCAGATAAGGATGAGGGTGATGGCAGTGGGTGATGAAACAGGGCTGTGGCAGATAAGGATGAGGGTGATGACAGTGGGTGTGATGAAAGAGGGCTGTGACAGATAAGGATGAGGGTGATGACAGTGGGTGTGATGAAAGAGGGCTGTGACAGATAAGGATGAGGGAGATGGCAGTGAGTTTGAAAGAGGACTATGACAGATAAGGTTGAGGGTGATGGCAGTGGGTGATGAAAGAGGGCTGTGACAGAAAAGGATGCGGGTGATGGCAGTGGGTAAAGAAAGAGGGCTGTGAGAGATGATGAGGGTGGTTGCAGTGGGTGATGAAAGAGGGCTCGACAGATAAGGTTGAGGGTGATGGCAGTGGGTGATGAAAGAGGGCTGTGACAGATAAGGATGAGGGTGATGGCAGTGGGTGTGATGAAAGAGGGCTGTGACAGATACGGATGAGGGTGATGGCAGTGGGTGAGGAAAGAGGGCTGTGACAGATAAGGATGAGGGTGATGGCAGAGGGTGATGAAAGAGGGCTGTGACAGATAAGGATGAGTGTGATGGCAGTGGGTGAGGAAAGAGGGCTGTGACAGATAAGGATGAGGGTGATGAAAGAGGGCTGTGACAGATAAGGATGAGGGTGATGGCAGTGGGTGATGAAAGAGGGCTGTGAGAGATAAGGATGAGTGTGATGACAGTGGTTATGAAAGAGGGCTGTGACAGATAAGGATGAGGGTGATGGCAGTGGGTGAGGAAAGAGGGCTGTGACAGATAAGGATGAGGGTGATGGCAGAGGGTGATGAAAGAGGGCTGTGACAGATAAGGATGAGGGTGATGGCAGTGGGTGAGGAAAGAGGGCTGTGACAGATAAGGATGAGGGTGATGGCAGAGGGTGATGAAAGAGGGCTGTGACAGATAAGGATGAGTGTGATGGCAGTGGGTGATGAAAGAGGGCTGTGACAGATAAGGATGAGGGTGATGGCAGTGGGTGATGAAAGAGGGCTGTGAGAGATAAGGATGAGGGTGATGGCAGTGGGTGATGAAAGAGGGCTGTGAGAGATAAGGATGAGGGTGATGGCAGGGGGTGATGGAAGAGGGCTGTGACAGATAAGGATGAGTGTGATGGCAGGGGGTGATGGAAGAGGGCTGTGACAGATAAGGATGAGTGTGATGGGAGTGGGTGATGAAAGAGGGCTGTGACAGATAAGGATTAGGGTGATGGGAGTGGGTGATGAAAGAGGGCTGTGACAGATAAGGATGAGGGTGATGGCAGTGAATGATGAAACAGGGCTGTGACAGATAAGGATGAGGGTGATGGCAGTGAATGATGAAACAGGGCTGTGACAGATAAGGATGAGGGTGATGGCAGGGGGTGATGGAAGAGGGCTGTGACAGATAAGGATGAGTGTGATGGCAGGGGGTGATGGAAGAGGGCTGTGACAGATAAGGATGAGTGTGATGGCAGAGGGTGATGGAAGAGGGCTGTGACAGATAAGGATGAGTGTGATGGCAGGGGGTGATGGAAGGGGGATGTGACAGATAAGGATGAGGGTGATGGTAGTGGGTGATGGAAGAGGGCTGTGACAGAGAAAGATGAGGGTGATGACAGAGGGTGCAATGAAAGAGGGCTGTGACAGATAAGGGTTAGGGTGATGGCAGTGGGAGATACAAGAGAGTAGTGACAGATAAGGGTGAGGGTGATGACAGTGGGTGTGATGAAAGAGGGCTGTGACAGATAAGGATGAGGGTGATGACAGTGGGTGTGATGAAAGAGGGCTGTGACAGATAAGGATGAGGGAGATGGCAGTGAGTTTGAAAGAGGACTATGACAGATAAGGTTGAGGGTGATGGCAGTGGGTGATGAAAGAGGGCTGTGACAGAAAAGGATGCGGGTGATGGCAGTGGGTAAAGAAAGAGGGCTGTGAGAGATGATGAGGGTGGTGGCAGTGGGTGATGAAAGAGGGCTCGACAGATAAGGTTGAGGGTGATGGCAGTGGGTGATGAAAGAGGGTTGTGACAGATAAGGATGAGGGTGATGGCAGAGGGTGATGAAAGAGGGCTGTGACAGATAAGGATGAGGGTGATGGCAGTGGGTGTGATGAAAGAGGGCTGTGACAGATACGGATGAGGGTGATGGCAGTCGGTGAGGAAAGAGGGCTGTGACAGATAAGGATGAGGGTGATGGCAGAGGGTGATGAAAGAGGGCTGTGACAGATAAGGATGAGTGTGATGGCAGTGGGTGAGGAAAGAGGGCTGTGACAGATAAGGATGAGGGTGATGGCAGAGGGTGATGAAAGAGGGCTGTGACAGATAAGGATGAGGGTGATGGCAGTGGGTGATGAAAGAGGGCTGTGAGAGATAAGGATGAGTGTGATGACAGTGATTATGAAAGAGGGCTGTGACAGATAAGGATGAGGGTGATGGCAGTGGGTGAGGAAAGAGGGCTGTGACAGATAAGGATGAGGGTGATGGCAGAGGGTGATGAAAGAGGGCTGTGACAGATAAGGATGAGGGTGATGGCAGTGGGTGAGGAAAGAGGGCTGTGACAGATAAGGATGAGGGTGATGGCAGAGGGTGATGAAAGAGGGCTGTGACAGATAAGGATGAGTGTGATGGCAGTGGGTGATGAAAGAGGGCTGTGACAGATAAGGATGAGGGTGATGGCAGTGGGTGATGAAAGAGGGCTGTGAGAGATAAGGATGAGGGTGATGGCAGTGGGTGATGAAAGAGGGCTGTGAGAGATAAGGATGAGGGTGATGGCAGGGGGTGATGGAAGAGGGCTGTGACAGATAAGGATGAGTGTGATGGCAGGGGGTGATGGAAGAGGGCTGTGACAGATAAGGATGAGTGTGATGGGAGTGGGTGATGAAAGAGGGCTGTGACAGATAAGGATTAGGGTGATGGGAGTGGGTGATGAAAGAGGGCTGTGACAGATAAGGATGAGGGTGATGGCAGTGAATGATGAAACAGGGCTGTGACAGATAAGGATGAGGGTGATGGCAGTGAATGATGAAACAGGGCTGTGACAGATAAGGATGAGGGTGATGGCAGGGGGTGATGGAAGAGGGCTGTGACAGATAAGGATGAGTGTGATGGCAGGGGGTGATGGAAGAGGGCTGTGACAGATAAGGATGAGTGTGATGGCAGAGGGTGATGGAAGAGGGCTGTGACAGATAAGGATGAGTGTGATGGCAGGGGGTGATGGAAGGGGGATGTGACAGATAAGGATGAGGGTGATGGTAGTGGGTGATGGAAGAGGGCTGTGACAGAGAAAGATGAGGGTGATGACAGAGGGTGCAATGAAAGAGGGCTGTGACAGATAAGGGTTAGGGTGATGGCAGTGGGAGATACAAGAGAGTAGTGACAGATAAGGGTGAGGGTGATGGTAGTGGGTGTGATAAAAGAGGGCTTTTTGTCAGCTAATGATGAGGGTGGTGGCACTGGGTGCGATGGAAGAGGGTTGTGACAGATAAGGATGAGGGTGATGTCAGTGGGTGTGATGAAAGAGGGCTGTGACAAATAAGAATGAGAGTGATGGCAGTGGGTGATGAAAGAGGATTGGTACAGATGAGGATGAGGGTGATTGCAGTGGGTGGGATGAAAGAGTAGTGGACAGATATGGATGAGGGTGATGGCAGTGAGTGATGAAAGAGGGCTGTGACAGATAAGGATGAGCGTGATGGCAGTGAGTGTGATGAAAGAGGGTTGTGACAGATGAGGATGAGGGTGGTGGCAGTGGATGTGATGGAAGAGGGTTTTGACAGGTAAGGATGAGAGTGACGGCAGTGGGTGTGATGAAAGAGGGCTGTGAAAGATAAGGATGAGGGTGATTGCAGTGGGTGTGATGGAAGAGGCCTGTGACAGATAAGGATATGGGTGATGGGAGTGGGTGTGATGAAAGAGGGCTGTGATCGATAAGGATGAGGGTGATGGCAGTGGGTGCGATGGAAGAGGGCTGTGACAGATAAGGATGAGGGTGGTGGCAGTGGGTGTGATGGAAGAGGGCTGTGACAGATGAGGATGAGGGTGGTGGCAGCGGGTGTGATGAACGAGGGCTGTAAAAGATAAGAATAAGGGTGATGGCATTGGGTATGGTGAAAGAGGGCTGGGACAGATAAGGATGAGGGTGATGGCAGTGGGTGATGAAAGAGGGCTGTGACAGATCAGGATGAGCGTGATGGCAGTGAGTGTGATGAAAGAGGGTTGTGACAGATGAGGATGAGGGTGACGGCAGTGGGTGTGATGAAAGAGGGCTGTGAAAGATAAGGATGATAGTGATTGCAGTGGGTGTGATGGAAGAGGCCTGTGACAGATAAGGATATGGGTGATGGGAGTGGGTGTGATGAAAGAGGGCTGTGAAAGATAAGGATGAGGGTGATGGCAGTGGGTGCGATGGAAGAGGGCTGTGACAGATGAGGATGAGAGTGGTGGCAGCGGGTGTGATGAACGAGGGCTGTAAAAGATAAGGATCAGGGTGATGGCAGTGGATGTGATAAAAGAGGGCTGTGAAAGATAAGGATGATGGTGATTGCAGTGGGTGTGATGGAAGAGGGCTGTGACAGATAATGATATGAGTGATGGCAGTGGGTGTGATGAAAGAGGGCTGTGACACATACGGATGATGGTGATTGCAGTGGGTCTGATGGAAGAGGGCTGTGACAGATAAGGTTGAGGGTGATGGCAGTGGGTGTGATGGAAGAGGACTGTGACAGATAAGGATTAGGGTGGTGGCAGTGGGTGTGATGGAAGAGGGCTGTGGCAGATAAGAATAAGGGTGATGGCATTGGGTATGGTGAAAGAGGGCTGGGACAGATAAGGATGAGGGTGATGGTGGTGGGTGATGGAAGACAGCTGTGTGAGGGGACACCGACCACGATCTATCCCGGGCCCGTATCATAAAAAGAGAAATGCTAACCGCCAAGAGGTTTGACCACGCGAACCGTCTATCGGAGGATAAACAAACCCCTCCGCATTCTGCCCACACAGGAGACGGTCCCGGATGACGTCACTAGAGGAGGAGGGAGTTACCCCGGAAGGGAATTCCCGGACGAGGAGAAAAGGAGATAATCGGATATCCGCAGGCGCGAAGAAGCCGGAGGAGAGAGGAAGACACCCGAAGAAATGGAGGACAAGAAGAAGCGGAGCTGCAGGAAGCCGAAGAACCTAGAAGGAACATAGGAACAAAGGAACAAAGAAGAATACAGAGTTGTAGACGAGACGTAGTGTGAGGAGTGGTGGACCCGCAGGAGGAGGTTGGAGAGTGGCCGTAACTCTGGAGAGTCGGTAAGGGGAGAGAGAGGGGTGACTATGAGGGGGGTGGAAAAAAGTACCCAGGAGAGTTCGGGCACGAGTGTTATTTATACACCCATGTTTGCACAACCTCCGCAAACCCCATTTTGAGTGTGGTCTTTGTTGTTTAGGGTATTTTTCACTTGGGCACGAGTGTTTATTTGTGCACCCCCCCCTATTTACACGAACTCAGCAGCAACCCCAATTCAACAGGGGTTTTGTTGTGCTGCTATGATAGTTGAAATTAGTGTCAAGCCTGCCCTGTCCCTATTACCCTTTTGCCACTTTAAATAAACCCCCTTTTCCCCCACAATTATCCAAGTCCACCCTAACAGTGTGAACCACAATGGTGAAAGGTGACGGGTTAGCCCTAGTATAAGGGCCTGTAGCTGTGTAAAGGACTGATGGCTCCTTATTTCTTTTACTCTCATGAGCCTCCGGGGAAGAAGCCAAGACCAAGGGGAAGACCAGACTGATGAAGAGTCCCCAGAAGACGACTTCTACCCGGAGAGAGAAGAAACTGAAGAGCCACTAAGAAATGTTATATCAAAGACTGTCAATAAACAACCCCTACCACCTCACTATATACAGCCTCCTTGTCTGTTTATCTGGCCTGCACTCCCACAAGTGGTGTCAGAACTGAAGACATGAAGGCTGTACTCGCTAAGATGGCCGAAAACCAAGAAAGCCTCGGAAAATCAATGGAGAAATTGCTATCGGTGGTGGAGGAAGACAGAGGAAAGTTACAACAAGTCATCTCTGAACAAGGTCAATCACATGACACCACCATGGGGAAAATTGCAGATGCCCTTGGACAACAAAGAACCCCGAGCACTCTACCCTCAGTTATTCTACAAAAATATGTCACCGGAAAAGATCCAGATTTTTTCTTCAATAATTTCGAGAGGATGACATTTTCAGCGGCTTGGCCCATGGATAAATGGGAACAATACTTGGGACCCTTGTTGTCGGGAGAGCTCCAATCTTCTTATCAGGCAGTCAATATCCAGGGAGTCACCCCTTCTGCAGAGATAAAACGATGTATCCTAGAGAGGTTAAGGGTAGACGTAGAAACTTATCGGATAAGATTCAGACAAATCAAGAATCAAGAATCAAGAAACTCCCCGTGCCCTATATTTCGATTGGTGGTTAACACCCGCCACTGCCATCAAAGACGAGATCATGGCCAAGGTGTATTTAGAGCAATACTTATCCTCACTTCACCCGCCTATTAAAAAATGGGTATGACAACATGCAAACCTCACCCTTGAGGCCGCCGTAGAGATCGCAAGTGCCTATAGTAGAGCCCAAGAATCCGAAAAAGGGCCGGATGAAACCCCTTGGAAAGCCGGTGTCAGCGGAATACATGGATCACCTCCTCGCTCACCCTTAGTAAGAAAACCCAATCCTGTTACCATTGTACCTGGACCTCTTGTGTTTTGAGCACCCAGCGCCCCTGTACTCAGAGTTCCAACTCCTGGACCCAATGTTTCAATTGTGGAACCCTGGGACATATAGCGAGATTCTGTCCTCAAAAGGAAGAACCCATGGAGGTGGGAATTGCAAGAAATTATTTTTGCCTATCAAAGGATAACCATTTGCCCTCTTATCGATGGAGTTACCGTGAAAGGGCAACCCATGCCTGCTTTAGCTGATACCGGGTGTCGACAGAGCGTAGTACAGCCAAAAGATCTGGATACGGATGTGGGAGAAACAGATGGAATCGACTACATATGGTGTGTTCATGGAGACACTAAACCGTATCCCACCACCCATGTGCAGATAAAACACGCTAATGGCCCAGGGTCACGATTAAAGGTTGGTCTCATCCCAAAACTTCCAGAACAAATCATATTAGGGAATGATTACCAGTTGCTTAAGAAGGCTGGACAGGTCGAAGAAAATTGGTGGACTATAGCACCCTTTTCCCAGGATGACGACCCTGAATGGCCCCAGTACAAAACCAGGAAGACCAGAAATCAGATAAGAAAGGAGAAAAGGAAGCCTATAACCACTCTGCCAGTTCAACTGGAAAGCCATCCATGGGAACGGGACAGGAACTTCCATGCAGCTCAAAGAGAGGATCCGGTATTGCAAGAAGCATGGAATCAGGCACTACCCAATGAAGATCCCTTACACGTATGTCCCTATTTTTTTGTTAAGAATGGACAGCTATACCGAAAACCTGAAGTCTCTAAAACCCCCCAGATGTTAGTTCCTGGCCCTTTTCGAGAGAAAATACTATATATGGTTCATAGTCATTTACTAGGAGGCCACTTTGGTAATGAGAAAACTGAACAATTGAGAACAGACACATTCTATTGGCCAGGCATATACAGTCAACTGAAACGGTATTGTTCTAAGTGTTCTATTTTCCAGAAAAACAGCCGATACAGACCTCCTAAAGCACCACTCCATCCCCTACCTATCTTAGACGAACCCTTTAAAAGAGTAGGGATGGACATTATCGGGTCACTTTTGCCTTTACGAAGCAGGTATCGTTACGTACTGGTTCTGGTGGACTATGCTACACGGTTTCCAGAAGCTATTGCATTAAGGCATCCGGATGCATCTAGCATAGCCAAGGCAATGATCAATGTTTTCTCCAGTGTGTGATTCCCTACAGAGATTCTGACTGATCAAGGGACCCCATTCGTGTCTAAATTATTGAAACAAGTATGTACCCAGCTGAGTATAAAACAGATACGAACAGCGGCGTACCATCCCCAAACTGACGGTCTGGTCGAACGTTATAAGGCAACTCTTAAAGGTACTTTAAAAAAACTCTTGGCCTTGGAATCCAAACGATGGGAAGACATGTTGCCTTTAGCTTTGTATGCCATTCGGTGCAAAACCCAAAAAGCACTGGGTATTCCCCGTTTGAGCTTTTATATGGGCATCAACCGCGGTCATTGTTGGATAAGGTACGAGAGAAATGGGAGACAGAGCCAAACAACACTACACCCTTAGTAGAATATGTAAGCAACCTTAGAACACACCTGGAACAGATCAATACCATAGTCAGGAATAATATGGAGAGAGCCCAAGAAGCCCAAAAAACTCAATATGATAAAAAAACGAAACTTAGAACCTTTGAAGTGGGGGACGCAGTGTTATTAATGATGGCGTCCTCCAATCACAAGCTTCTGAGACAATGGCAGGGACCCTATGTTGTGCTTGAACAAGTAAAGCCAGTCACCTATAAAATGGAGTTGGACAAAGATAGAGGGACGTCACAAGTATATCATGTCAACCTCCCTAAGAAATGGGAGTTACCCCAGCCAAACTTCGTAGGGAACATAGGAGGGAACAAACCCTTATATGACAAATGTATTGACCCTGCACTACCAGACTCCTTAAAAAATGAGTTAGAAAGCCTTGTCACCATTACAAGAGATATTCTCTTTAACACCCGGTAGAACCACTGTATTAGAACATTCCATTAAGACTTCCGGGCAAGAAAGTATGTATCTGACCTTACAGAATTCCTGAGGCCCGTAGGAATAGGTATGCACCTGTTACAACGCAATTTTTACTCCGCACTACCACTACAACGCAGGCATTACAACGCATACCGTTACAACGCATTGCGCTGGGGGGCGCTCTAGGATAAGAGGTAAGTTTAATTTACTATCCAACACCTTCCCTAGGGTCCACGGGGACTGGAGTTAGAATAGTAAATTATACTTACCACTATCCAGCACCCCAAAGCGCTATGCGTTGTAGCGGTATGCGTTGTAAATACCGCGTTGTAATTGTATGCGGAGTAAAAGTATGCGTTGTAACGACATACATCCGTAGGAATACCATCAGGGAAGAAGTATAAAAGGTGTTGGGAATGGACATTATAGAACCGTCTAATAGCGAGTGGAATTCCCCGATAGTACTGGTGCCTAAACCGGATGGTTCAGTGCGCTTTTGCATTGACTTCCGGGACGTGAATAAAATCTCGGAGTTTGACAACTACCCTCTCCCGAGGGTGGATGAAATGATAGAACAAATAGGAAGAGCTAAATATATCAGTACCCTGGATTTATGTAAGGGTTACTGGCAGATACCCCTGAGAGCTGAAGATAGAGAAAAAAAAACAGCATTCTCCACTCCTGATTGTTTGTTACAATTCAAAGTGCTACCCTTTGGGTTACCTGGGGCACCTGCTACTTTTCAGAGTGCCATGAATATAATTTTACGGCCTCATGAAAAGTATGCTGGGGCATATATTGATGACTTTGTCATTTATAGTGATACGTGGGAACAACATCTTGTCCACTTGTATCAAGTCATCCATGCTTTGGGAGAGTATGAGCTAAAAATCAAACTGGCAAAAAGTAATCTGGCTGCCCAAACAGTGAGGTATTTTGGCTACCTATTGGGGAAAGGGGTCATACGAGCCCAAAGCAAGAAACTGAATGCGATATCCCAAATACCCTTTCCGCAAACAGCAAGGGATCTCCATGCCTTTTTAGGGTTGTTCGGGTATTATCGTAGATTAATACCCCAATTTTCCCAAATTGCAGCCCCTCTCACGGATCTTTTACACAAGACAGTAAAAACAGAGTTTAATCTGAAAAACCCATCCCCTGAGGTAATTCGAGCCTTTGAGCGGTTAAAACATCCCAGACCTCAGACACCTTACTGGCTAGTCCTGATTATACTTTACCTTTTGTCCTACAAACGGACACCTCTGAGCAGGGACTAGGGGCTGTGCTCTCACAAAGGAACAGACAGGGAGAAGAAAAACCCATATTATATATCAGTCGAAAGTTATTTCCACGTGAGCAGAATTATGCCGTTATTGAAAAGGACGACAACAAGTTTTAGACATATAATACATACATTTACATATATCACAATTTACACTTGTACTTCCACCAATATAAAAACACACATTAATGTGGTAGACTTTTACAATACTTTTGACTTACAAGACCACATCAAAACAAACCAATCCGGAACAAGAACTTGATTTCATATACACATCAAGTGAAGCGTATTTTCACCCTTCGCTTCAATTCAAATTTCTTTCATATATTATAAAGCATCAATTATAATCCTTCAGCTTGATCCTATATTACATCCAGCTCAATTAATAGCTGATTGCTGACAAGTTTCATCCTCACTGGTGTCTCTGTGGGCTCTCATCAGGGCATCTTAATTTCCCACATTTGACTCATCTACAACATAAATGAACAAGCTGTCACTCATATGCACCGTAGCTTTAACACTAAATCTCTTACTCTTTGCTAATTTTTAACACATACCTGCCAATATGGTGAATTCTTCTATCCTTGTCTTTTAGGTCATGGAGGGATAGAGTGCACAACCTATTCCTCAAAAATATCTGTGGACAAGTAAACTCTGGTTTCAAAAAGACCATCTCATCCCATTTAATCCGATTTACCCTGATCACCAAGACAAGCAAACATACCTGAGCTGGTAATGCTCCATTCCGTAGTTATATTTCCCAATTCTGTGGTACTCTGTTGACGATAAAAACAAATGCACGTCTCATAAGTCGGTGACTAATTTATGCCGGAGGTTCTAATACGGAAGGCTGCATTTTGCCATATACCTTTAGGCAGTCGCAATCCCACTTCGCCTATTACTTATTGATATTACGCAAAGTCGCGCTCTCTTCTCAATCCCTGCAACGGAAAATCAAAGCGTCCAATGTAAGGCAACCCCGCCATTACAATTGTGAAACACTCTTTCGTTTTGCCAAAAACCTTACCTTGCCGGACAACTCCTATGCTCGCTTCTGTCTCTATGCTCCACCACGGCCATGCATTCCCGGAAGTCTGGAGGGGACGCATAGACGTGAAGGCATGTTAATCAATGCAAGTGTTGCTGGGAGATGTGGTTTACTACCCTGCAGCATTGAAATGAAATGAAATGAAAAAGGATTTATAAAGCGCATGGCTGCCCGGAAGCGTCCCTGCGCTGAAGGTGCAGTGGAAAACTGAAGGGGGGCAGGGGGGTGAGAGGCATACATTTTTAGTTATTATTGTGGGAAAAGATATGTCTTCAGAAGTTTACGAAACGTCATAAGGTTCGGTTCAATTCGCATCCGGTCTAGCAGGGAGTTCCAAAGGGTGGCTGCCGTGACCGAGAAACGTCGCCCTCCAGTGCGGGCCTTTTCGACTCTATGAACAGTGGCCAGGTTGCCTTGGGATGAGCGCAGGGACCTAGTAGTTTTATAGGGATAGAGTATTGTCCCTAGCATTGGGGGTCCTTTACCCTGCAAGGATCTGTGAGCGATACACAGAGCCTTAAATGTGATCCTTTCTCGAACAGGCAACCAGTGGAGGGCTCTGAGTGCTGGTTTTGCTGATGCTCTCCGGGTGGTGCCTGTCAACAGCCTTGCTGCAGCGTTTTAGGTGCGCTGAAGGATATTAATAGTAGATTCAGGCGCAGCCATAAACAGGGCATTGCTGTAGTCCAATCTGGACAAGATGAGACCTTGAATGAGCAGCTTTTGGGAATGTGTCGGGAGTAGGGGAAGAATCTTCCGGGCTGAGCGAAGTAGGCCCACACAGGTGCAAGCCGTTTTTTTGGCCTGTGTTTTCAAGGAGAGGTCTTGCTCCAGCCAGAACCCTAGGCTTTTGAGTTCTTTCTTAGGATGTGGGAGAGCTCCTAGACACAGTGGCCATATAGAGGTGGGAAGGGATGTTATTCGATGACCTAGAAATATAAGCTCTGTTTTTGTGCCATTCAATTTAAGTCGCGAGTCGCACATCCAGTTATAAATTCCTGCAAGGCAGTCATGCAGTTTTCTGAGTTTGTCTTTTTCCAGTGAGAGTGAGATGACCATTTGGGTGTCGTCAGCGTATATGACGGCTTTGATCCCAAAGGGAGTGACAACATCCTCCAGGGGGGCCATGTAGATGTTACATAAGGTAGGGCTCAATGAAGAGCCCTGAGGAACCCCACACTGGAGAGGGAAAGATTTGGAGCATATATTTCCTTCACAGACCTGGAAGGTTCTGTTCTTCAGAAAGGATGTGAGCCATCGCAGTGCGGTGCGTCTCACCCCTAGATTAAGGAGACGCTGGATCAGGATATCATGGTCCACAGTGTCAAATGCAGCGCTTAGATCCAGGAGGATCAGAAAAGCTGAACCTCCCGAATCTAAGATGCACCTTGCTTCTTCGACCACTGTAAGAAGGGCGGTCTCAGTCCCCTGACCCGAGCGAAACCCTGTTTGCGAGGGGCGGAGCAGATTGTTACTTTCTAGGAAGGCCGAAAGTTGTTGATTTACAGCTTCT
This sequence comes from Lissotriton vulgaris, assembly GCF_964263255.1. Classification (NCBI taxonomy): domain Eukaryota; kingdom Metazoa; phylum Chordata; class Amphibia; order Caudata; family Salamandridae; genus Lissotriton; species Lissotriton vulgaris. Next base: position 11,354,647 of record NC_141692.1, read on the forward strand.
CTGCAATCTTACTCAGGCCCGGCAAAAGAGAGATTGGTCGAAGGTTTGTAAAGTCTTGGGGGTCAAGTCCTGGTTTCTTCTGCAGTGCTTTAACCACTGCATGTTTCCAACTAGGGGGAACCACTCCTTGGTCAAGTGAGGCATTGATAAGGTCAGTGGCTAGAGGCGAGATGGTAGGTCCAGCCTGCTGAAGAATGTGAATAGGGGCTGGGTCATTCGGAGATCCACTTTTCATGGCTGTTAGAGCATTTAAGAAGTCTTCATTGGATATCTGATTAAAGAAGTCCAGAGTGGGGCCTCTGGATGTGGCAATAGGACCAGCAGGGGCATCACTATCAGATTTTGGCGGAAGGCATTGAATCAGGAATCTTTATTGCAGGCTAGTGTCAGGGGACAAATCAATTTCACTAGTGCTGCCATTGCGAGTGGGGTTAGGGGGGAACAAAGAGGAGGAGTTATTACAGGGGGTATGAATTCTAGAGTTCCCCTTATGTCATATTATCAAGGCTGTTTGCTTGGGTATACAGTCAAAATATCGAGTTTTTAATATCGATTTGCATTAATATTGATTAAAAAATATAGAATGGACACAATATCGACTGGACAGAATATAGACTACAAAAATATCGAATAGGATAGCATTAATATCGAATCAAAAATATAGAATGGACAGAATATAGACTACAAAAATATCGAATTTGAGGTAATTTAATATCAATTTTTAAAGTGTTTTTTTATGTTAGTATATGTTTGAAAAGTGTATATTTATTTTATTATTTATATTAATTAATTATTTTTATGGTATTTAATTTTTGCGTGATATAATTCTGTAGCGGGTTGTGGGTTTATAGGGGAATAGGGTGGGAAGCTATAATTAATTAAATATTTGAATGTATTTATTGGTACTTATTTTGAATTAATTGTTATTTAATTATTAATTGGTATTTAATTAGAATATAATTGGTAATTAATTTTAATTAATTGATTAATTGATAATTATGTTAAGTTAGTAATTTATTTTATGTAGCGGGTTGTGGGTTTATAGGGGAATAGGGTGGGAAGTAATTTATTATAATTAATTAAATATGTTAATTTATGTATTGGTATTTATTTTGAATTATTTGTTAATTACTTATTAATTGGTAATTAATTAAAATATAATTGGTAATTAATTTTAATTAATTGATTAATTGATAAATATGTTCATCTTAGTAATTTATTTTCTGTAGCTGGTTGTGGGTTTATAGGGGAATAGGGTGGGAAGTAATTTAATTATAAATAATTAAATATGTTAATTTATTTATATGTAGTTATTTTGAATTAATTGCTAATTACTTATTAATTGGTAATTAATTAAAATATAATGGGTATTTCATTTTAAATAATGTATTAATTGATAATTATTTTAATTGTATTAATTTATTTTCTGTGAAGGGTTGTGGGTTTATAGGGGAATAGGGTGGGGAGTAATTTAAGTGTAAGTAATTCTATTTTTAAAATCTCTTTTTTAATCTAATTTTTTACTATTTTTTAAATTGTTAATTATTTTATTGTTAATTGATAAATAATTTGTATTAGTAGGTAATTATTTTTATTAATTAATTTTTATTTTTATTTTTAATTGATTAATTAATATATTATATAAAGGTGTTAATTATTTTAATTAATTTGTGGTATTAATATTTATTTTATTTTTATTTATATATGAAGTATTTACTTTCCTTACTGTTGCACTCACTGGAGTGGGAATAGTAATTTGTACCCTCCTGCTATCCAACGCTTTCCCTACTGTTGCACTCACTGGAGTGGGAATAGTAATTTTTACCCCTACGCTACCCAACGCTTTCCCTACTGTTGCACTCTCTGGGGGTGGGAATAGTAATTTTTACCCCTACGCTATTCAGCGCTTTCCCTACTGTTGCACTCTCTGGAGCTGGAATAGTAAGTTTTATCCCTACTCTATCCAACGCTTTCCCTACTGTTGCACTCTCTGGAGTGGGAATAGTAATTTTTACCCCTATGCTATCCAGCGCTTTCCCTACTGTTGCACTCTCTGGAGTGGGAATAGTGATCTTTACCCCTATGCTATCCAACGCTTTCCCTACTGTTGCACTCTCTGGAGTTGGAATAGTAATTGTTACACCTACGCTATCCAACGCTTTCCCTACTGTTGCACTCTCTGGAGTGGGAATAGTACTTTTTATCCATACGCTATCCATCACTTTCCCTACTGTTGCACTCACTGGAGTTGTAATAGTAAATTTTACCCTTTCCGCTATCCCACGGTAAAAATATTGTACATTTTTTATTAATACTACGTTTATATATATATATGTATTAACTAATCAATTTGTATGTTTTTTTACTTACATTAATTATTTATTAATTTTAAGGTTATTTAAGTATTTTAAGTATGTTTAAGTTAATTATATTTATTATTTCATTAATTTGTAATTTATTCAAAGCATTTTAAAAAATTCGATATTTTGACTAACTGTATTTTTTACATCGATATTTTTGATTTGATATTTTTGTACTTACCTGTTTGGAGATAGGAGGTCGATATTTTGGTTTTCTATATTTTTACCTCGATATTTTGGTAGGTCGATATTTTGGCATTCTATATTATGTCATTGATCCGTTTGCTTGTCATGGAGTCAGTGTTTGGGGTTCAACTTAATGACTGATGTGCGGTTTAAATTAAGGAAAGGCTTTGACCTCCTAGATTTGAAAAAAATATTTTGTGCAAGCTGGCATTGGGCAATTTACCGACATGGCACTATATGGAATTACCTAGACCTCATTTAAAATCCTCAAAATTTCTGAAATCTCATTCAGCCCCGATTGAACGCTATTGAATCTCATAATCAGTCCTTCGGAAAGAAAAAAGAAAAAGAGAAGAAAAAATAGGGTAAATAAATAACCCAATCACGGAAAGAATATATCGTGGTTTGTCCAAAAATAATAATATAAGTGACAAGGATACCAAGTGATCACTGTTTAAATTATATAAGAAGGTCCTACTTGGTTCCGGTCTGTTGGGCCTATCCCCCCTGTTTTGTAACTGTTATTGAAAAGGAAGCGCTGGCAATTAAATGGGCGATTGACTCTCTGAAGTAATATCTGGAGTGGCGTGAATTTATATTATATATGGATCATGCACCCTCGGAGTGGTTAGCCCAAAACAAAGGAAATAATGAGAGGGTATTACGGTGGTTCTTAGCTCTGCAGCCCTACAGATTTCAGACTAAACATCAGAAAGGGACGGAACAGGTTAATGTGGACTTCCTATCCCGTTATCCACAAGGGGGGACCCCTACTACAAGGACAGCAAGGGAAAGGGGATGTGAGGGGACACCAAGATCCATCCCGGGCCCGTATCATATAAAGAGAAAAGCTTACCGGCAAGAGGTAGGATCATGCGAACGGTTAATCGGAGGATAAACACACCCCTCCGCATTCTGCCCACACAGGAGACGGCCCCGGATGACGTCACTGGAGGAGGAGGGTGTTACACCGGAAGGGAATTCCCGGAGGAGGAGAAAGGAGCCAATAGGATACCAGAAGGCGCGAAAAAGCCGGAGGAGAGAGGAAGATGCAGGAAGAAACGGGAGGACAAGAAGACGCGGAGCTGCAGGAAGCCAAGGAACCTAGAAGTAACAGAGAAGAAGACGAGACGTGGTGTGAGGAGTGATGGACCCCGCAGGAGTAGGCTGTGGAGCGGCCGCAACTCTGGAGATTTGCGGCAGAGCTGGTGAGTCTCTCGAGTCGGGAAGGGGAGGGAGAGGGGTGAGTAGTGAGGGGGTGGAAAAAAGGACCTCGGACAGTACGGGCACGAGTGTTGTTTATACACCCATGTTTGCACAAGCTTCGCAAACCCCATTTTGAGTGTGGTCTTCGTTGTTTTGGGGAATTTTCACTTGGGCACTGGTGTTTATTTGTACCCCTCCTATTTGCACAAACTCAGTAGCAACACCGATTCAACAGGGGCTTCGTTTTGCTGACATGATAGAACTCAGTGTCAAGCCTGCCCTGTCCCTATTACCCTTTTGGCACTTTAAATAAAACCCCTTTTCCCCCACAAATATCCCAGTCCACCCTAACAGTGTGAACCACAACGGTGAAAGGTGACGGGTTAGCCCTAGTATAAGGGCCAATAGCTGTGTAAAGAACTGAAGGCTCCTTATGTCTTTTACTCTCATGAGCCGCCGGGGGAGAAGCCAAGATGAAGGAGAAGACCAGACTGACAAAGAGTCCCCAGAAGACGACGTCTCCCCGGAGAGAGAAGAAACTGAAGAGCCACTTAGAACTGTTATATGAAAGACAGTCAATAAACAACCCCTACTGGCTCACTACATACAGCCTCCTCGTCTGTTTATCCGGCCTGCACTCCCACAGGCTGTGACAGGTAAGGAAGAGGGTGATAGTAGTGGGTGTGATGAAAGAGGGCTGTGAAAGATAAGGATGAGGGTGATGGACGTGGGTGTGATGAAAGAGGGCTGTGAGAGATGAGAATGAGGGTGTTGGCAGTGGGTGTGATGAAAGAGGGCTGTGACAGACGAGAGTGAGGATGATGGCAGTGGGCGTGATGAGTGAGGATCCCGGATTCTTGGAAAGGGGCGGAAATTTTACCAATTTTTAAAATAGGGGACCGATTGGCCCCGGGAAATTACCGCCCGATAAGTTTAATCGACTCAATTCAAAAAATAGCTGCTAGGATGGTCCTCGCAAGAATCCAGGGGTGGATGGAACAGGATAACATTCTATCCCCAATGCAATCCGGATTTAGATCAGGCACCAGTACAATAGATCAGGTCTTTAGACTAACCATGTTGTACTGGAAGGTTGTCCTGTTAGGAGGAGGAGCAATCTATGCCGTCTTTGTGGATCTCAAGTCGGCTTTCGACCATGTGCCCAGGGAGAAAATGTGGAATGCTTTTGGATTTATGGGCCTGCCACCAGAACTCCTGGACATGATAGTTAGGCTACATGAGGATAATTTTGCCAGGGTGAGATGGGGAAAACAAGGGCAGGTGACAGACAGCTTTCCAGTAACATGTGGCGTCCGTCAGGGGTGTGTGCTGGCCCCTACCCTTTTCCTTTTGTTTATTAATCAGGTAGTTACGTTTTTTGCTGACACCCCGACAGATGCCCCAACTCTGGGCGGGACAAAGTATCCGATGTTAATTTTTGCAGACAATACTTTGCTACTTTCAAAAACTCAGACGGTGCTACAGATAGCACTCAACAGATTCGATGAGTTTTGCAGGGTAAACGATCTGCAAATTAATATTGGTAAGACTAAATTTATGGTCTTTAGCAAAAACCGCCCCATTAAAAGCTAGGTTAGTTTAAATGGTGCCTGTATCGAACAAGTGGAGGTAATGACTTATTTGGGCGTGACATTAGACTACCGCCTTTGCTGGAAACCCCAGGTTGAGGCATTATACCTAAAATGTGCACGTCTCATGGTTTGTTTAATCCAGGAGCACAAGAAGTTCTTCACCAAACGCATTGCCCCAGTACTTAAGATCTACGAAGCAAAAATAAATGCAGCCACTCTGTATGGCGATGACCTCTGGGGTTTCAAAGATCTAACCTCTTTGGTCAAAGCCCAAAACAAATTCTTGCGGAATTTGATAGGTCTCCCCCAATCTACACCTATCAAACCTCTGTTGTTAGATTTGGGCTGTAAGCCCATCAATGAGTTGGCTCAGTATCGTTTGGTGGCGCTGTGGCGACGGATCTGGACTTCTCCAGAACTCAGCCTCTTTGCCAACGAACTAGCCGAGGTAAAATCATTATGGGGCGCTTCAAATATTGCATGGTTGAGGGAAGTGAAACTGGTGTTGGAAGAGATGGGTCTAAACCAGCTTTGGGTCTCCCTGGGGACCTCCACGTTCCCCTCTAAACAGGATTTTAAAGATCTGTATTGGGCTTCAGTCAAGCACTCAGCTGTTGTTCAGTCAGATGATGCCACTAGCCTAACAGGTCCTTTTCTGGCCCACAAAGTGACCCCTTCCCTAGAGATCTACTGGGATGTGATCACTAAGACTCTCGACCGGAAATTATACCACCAGTTCCGAGTTGGGTCTCTACCCATTAACTCTTTTACAAAAAAGTGGTCTGCTAACTCAAATGATACTTGCCCCCTCTGCTTAGACCATCCGGAGAGTGTGGGTCATTTTCTTTTAGCCTGCCCTGCATATCATGCCCCAAGATTGAAATGGATTAGGCCTATTAGCTGTAGGCTAGAAATCAAAGGGAGCACTGAAGCCATGAAGATATTTCGCACCAATACTTCTGAGTTGGTAGTGGTTGGTGTTGCAAAATCCCTTGGGTGGGCATGGGTTATTCTCACCAGGAACCCAAATGTATTTTAATATGAAAATGATTTATGTGGTATTATATTTACAAAGTCTTATTATACTGTTTAATATATTTTTAATGACGACTGTAATGATGGTTTTTATCAAATTTTCTTCTTTCCATGTCCTTGATATTTCTGTCTTTTATGATTTTATTATCGAAATAAAGACTTATGAACTGAGTGAGGATTGTGACAGATGAGAATGAGGGTGATGACAGTGGCAGTGGGTGTGATGAAAGAGGGTTGGTACAGATGAGAATGAGGGTGTTGGCAGTGGGTGATTAAAGAGGGCTGTGACAGATAAGGATGAGGATGATGACTGTGGGTGTGATGGAAGAGGGCTGTGACAGATAAGGATGAGGGTGATGGCAGGGGGTGATGAAAGAGGACTGTGTCAGATAAGGATGAGGGTGGTGGCAGTGGGTGCGATGGAAGAGGGCTGTGATAGATAAGGATGAGTGTGATGACAGTGAGTGTGGTGAAAGAGGGCTGGGACAGATAAGGATGAGAGTGATGGCGGTGGGTGATGTAAGAGGGCTATGACAGATAAGGGTGAGGGTGATGGTAGTGGGTGTGATAAAAGAGGGCTGTGACAGATAAGGAGGAGGGTGATGGCAGTGGATGATGAAAGAGGGCTGTGACAGATAAGGATGAGGGTAAGGGCAGTTGGTGATGACAGAGGGCTGGACAGATAAGGATGAGGGCGGTGGCACTGGGTGTGATGAAAGAGGGCTGTGACAGATAATGATGAGGGTGATGGCAGTGGGTATGATGAAAGAGGGTTGTGACATATATGGATGAGGCTCATGGCAGTGAGTGATGGAAGAGGGCTGTGAAAGATAAGTATGAGGGTGATGGCAGTGGGTGTGATGAAAGAGGGCTGTGAAAGATAAGGATGAGGGTGATGGCAGTGGATGATGAAAGAGGGCTGTGACAGATAAGGATGAGGGTGATGGCAGTGGGTGTGATGAAAGAGGGCGGTGACAGATAAGGATGAGGGTGATGGCAGTGGGTGATGTAAGAGGGCTGTGAAAGATAAGGATGAGGGTGATGGCAGTGGATGATGAAAGAGGGCTGTGACAGATAAGGATGAGGGTGATGGCAGTGGGTGATGAAAGAGGGCTGTGGCAGAAAAGGATGAGAATGACGGCAGTGGGTGTGATGAAAGAGGGCTGTGACAGGTAAGGATGAGGGTGATGGTAGTGGGTGTGAGGAAAGAAGATTGGTACAGATGAGGATGAGGGAGATGGCAGTGGGTGGGATGAAAGAGGTTTGGTACACATAAAGATGAGTGTGATGGCAGTAGGTGATGAAAGAGGCTATGACAGATAAGGATGAATGTGATGGCAGTGTGTGATTAAATAGGGCTGTAACAGATGAGGATGAGGGTGATGGCAATGGGTGTGATAAAAGAGGGCTGTGACAGATTAAGTTGTGGGTGATGGCATAGTATGGCTTAGTGGCAGTCAGGGTTGACAGAGGACGATGGTGGAATAGTGGCTGAAGTATGATGATGTGAGATTGAGGAGGTTGGTAGAGGAGAATTATGTTAGGAGGGGGATGCTTAGTTGAGTCTGATGTCAAACTAGTCTGATGATTGGAGTGTTATGGGTGAGTAGCAAAATAGTAGCAAAATAGTAACTTTACTTTATTGCATGATTAATAAAAATCTTTGCAATAACACTTTATATAAAAAAAATACAAGAAGAATTTCACAATCATGAGTTTTGCAAAAAAGCAGTTAAAATCAATAAAAGAAAATTCAAAGGATGGACGATAAATCTATACAAAAATGGTACAATGAGTTGCAAATGTTTAAAAAAAAGAGAACCTTCAGCATTTACTAGGTTTTTGTTGGTTGAAAAAGATTTTTCTTAAGGTACAGGAGCGGGTCTTCATGAGTCTAATTCAATCGCTGGTCTCAGGATTTTGGATCGTATTAACTGTTTTCATGAAGCGCACTAGTCGACAGGTCAGTTGGATATTTTCTCCTTTAAAGCTGATCAACAAGGCTTGTCTGGAAGTTTGCACACCGTATTGATTCCAGAGCTGGATTAGTAGGCCCCTTCGGGCACTGTCTAGGGCTTTACAGCTGCCTAACAAGTGTAAAACGTCCTCATTTGGATTATCGCAAAGCCTACAGTTGGAGTTGGATTCCAGGCGTTTCCATTGGGGAAGATGGACTTTTGACGGGATTACTCCCATCCTCAGCTGCAGGAATTCTTCCTTCGCCTTCCTTGAAAAGCTGGTACTGAGGTATGGTTGGGGTGAAGCGCTGGTGTAGCTTTGGATTATGAACCACCCATGTGTTCTCCTGGTTAACGCTGCTTTATCTTCCTCCATGGAGAGAATTTTCACTGATTTGTTGACCAAGCGCTTGATAAGGATGAATGTGATGGCAGTGTGTGATTAAATAGGGCTGTAACAGATGAGGATGAGGGTGATGGCAATGGGTGTGATAAAAGAGGGCTGTGACAGATTAAGTTGTGGGTGATGGCATATTATGGCTTAGTGGCAGTCAGGGTTGACAGAGGACAAGAGTGGAATTGTGGCTAAAGTATGATGATGTGAGATTGAGGATGTTGGTAGAGGAGAATTATGTTAGGAAGGGGATGCTTAGTTGAGTCTGATGTCAAACTAGTCTGATGATTGGAGTGTTATGGGTGAGTAGGGTGATGCAATATTCAGAGAGGCTGAGAAGGATGATGGCAGGTAAGGAGAATAGGGGTTTGAAGTGATCAAGGAACATCTCTATGGAGATGTTAATGTCATGGTCGGAGTAAGGCACAATAGGTTAATGGTAATAGATGGTGAGGAGCTAGGGCTTGAAGATATGTGATAAACCATGGAATGTCAGTAAACAGAAAAGAATCACATTTGCTGGAAAAAGAAAAAGTTTGTGACGCAACAGTTCTATTCCAATCCCATATAAAAAATTGCAATGTGGTGCTACAAAATCCACCAAAGGCTGGGGGCCACCAAAGGCTGGGGGCCTGTTCGATGCTCATTCACTTCAGCCTGCTCCACATGAAATGCTAAATGCGTCCAGCAACTATTATTCCAACAAAATGGTGTCCGAAGCACCTCACTTATATGCTGACTACAGATTGTTAGCGCTCTAGTTGTTTATTGAAGCTCTGTGTTGAAGCTGCAGTAGATCATTTGGGAGTCAAGGGATAGAATGCTGCTGGACCTAGAAATACACACCAAGGTAGACCTTGTGAGTCTGACACAGATTTCTCGAGTAAAAGGCTGACTTTACTAATGGCTGTAATCCTGACTTTGTTCAGTCAACTTTAGAATGAAAGGACACTTATTAGGATGTTTGAGCTGAATTGTGCAGTGTACAATACAGGATCGAAAAACTACAGTACATTGAAAATGTATGCGAATGTGTAACAATGCTAATTCTTTAGTCAATAATAGCAAGTGTGCAAACAATAATACAACTTCATGTTATTTGTATTTGTAAAGACACTATCTGCCGCAAGGGTTTCTTGGCGCTGACTCCAGTCCCTCTTACCTTGTACTCCTGCTCTGCTTTCATCACAAGGGTCACACGGTGCTCTCTGTGGGCCTGGTACTCTCTACAGAACACACACAGGAGTTCACCATCGGTTTCACAGAAGAGCTGCAGCCTCTCCCCGTGCTCCTCACACAGGCTTCCAGGCGCTATCTGCAGTTCCTTCAGCGCCTCCACCATGTTTGCTAATCTCTTATTCGGTTTCATTTCCTTTTCTTGGTCAATGTCGTGCTTGCATTCCGGGCAGGCTATCTCCAAGTCCTGTTCACTCATGTATGTCCTGAGGCAGGAGAGGCAGAAGTTGTGTCCGCAGTCCAGGGTCACCGGGTCAGTGTACAGGTCCCTGCAGATGGAGCAGATAGCTTCTTCTAACAGCACGGCCCCTGGGGTTTGCAGCCGCCATGGCTGCAACAAGCTGTGCTGAGCTCCGTTCAGTAATAGTTCTCCAAATAGTGCAGAGCGGTGTAAACTGCCCATGCGTGGAATGTAGTAGAACTGTATAAACTACAGCCAGCACTTGTAGGCACGGACTACCAGAGAGAAAAAAGCAGATGGATTGCTTTGGGCCCATCCCCTCTGACTGTAACCAAATAGCGTTGGCCCTGTGTGTGGTGCAGTGTCCAGGGCCCAGCCCTACTGGCTGGAAAGAGAGAGTTGGCCCTATGTGTTGTGCAGTGTTCTGGGGCCCAGCTAGAGGCTAGGGTTTCTGGTGTTGTCCTTGTGTGTGGTGCAGTGTTCCAGGGCCGAGTCTTTATCTTGGTAAGTGGTGTGTGTCCCGGTGTGACCAATTAAGGTTGTGCAGCTCTCCCAAAGCAGCACACTGACAGTATCTTCCTGTTTAGCTGGTTGATGGTCTCTGTTGTGAGTCCAGCGCATTCATAACAAGACTGCCTGGCCCTCAGACTGCAGCTCTAGGAATCATGACAGACATTTTTTGGAGTTCAGTTTATAAGGTGGATTAGCCCTGTGACAGTTTCTTCAGATAGGTGAGCACTCTACCCTAAACATTCTGGTGATGGGTGGACACTATGCCCTAGCAGGCGCATACATATTACAGTTTCTGTGAGGGACTGATTCTGTTCATAAGACTGTACCCTAGCAGGTGTGTAAGGGGTGTAGTTTTTCAAGGCAGGTGAACATAGTGCACTAGCAGCCGTGTAAAGGGGCAGTTTCTGTGGATAGGTGTTGGACCTGGCATCCTTGGCATGGTTTCTCCTGTCTTTTTGGCCTCTGCCTCCTGTATTTTATTTGTGTGCTGAAATTCATTTTTGCTGGTCTAGATGATTGGTGCACTTTACCCGTGCTGATCAGTGCCAAAGTGAAAGTGCTCCCTATGTAAATTGTGCATATGTATTGGTGTTACCATGACTGGCTTGTTTTGACTTGTTACTAAGTCCCTAGTACAGTGCACTGTCTGTAACCAGGGCCTGTAAGTCAAATGTTGCTAGGGGACTCGCAGCACTAATTGTGCCACCCACACAAGCTGCCTTTTAAAAGGGTCTTAGACCTGCCACTGCAGTGTCCGCGCACAGTTTTTACTGCTATATCGGCATGTACCCACTTGCCAAGCCCTAACCTTCTCTTTTATGACATGTGAGTCACCCCTATTTTAGGCCCAAGGTACCCCTGTGGGGTGTGTGCAGTGTAAATGAAAAGTAGGACATGTACTGGTATATGTGATATGTCCGGCTCTTCACTATGGAAAGTCTATCTGTCCCGTAGGATAGAATAGGAGTTTATTTATAACTTCTCATTGGGACAAGATAGAACGTTGGAGTTTAGTATGCCTGATCTCATAGTATAAAAATGCACATTTTAGTAAAGAAGATTTCTATATTGTGTGGTTGAAAATACCGCTTTTAGATAGTGGGTGTGATCTTGCTTAGCTATCCATGTGCCTCTGCTGGTTTGTGGAGTGACTGTCTGGCTATGGAGGGACAGGGGTTGGGATGTGCATTCTATTCAGAGAGCCACTGTGGATGTTGTGGTGTGTCCGGCCTTAACTGGATGAGTCAGGGCTGGGCTGAATAGATCTGGGCTGCTCTTGGCTCTCTGAGGGCAGTGAAGCAGAGCAGCCCAAGCCCTACTCAGGAGAGGTGGGACAGGATCATATTTTCCATCCACTGGCACGCCGTAGTAACACTTAATAAATCATTGTCCAGTCAGTGCTTTAACTTTGAAAAAGGAAAAGTACATTTATTAACCCCTTCCATGCAGCCGCGAATCTGCGCCTCTGCGGCAGAATCGCGAGTGGGCGGGTTTATGACAGCCCTCAGCCGTCACCAGCACACGAGCACCGTAGTGCATGACGGCTGGGGGCCGTCATCAGCATGGAAGGGGTTAAACACACTCTAGTAAACACTACACATTGTGTACAAATATATTTATCAGGCGTATGCAAATACCGTTGGTAACATTCTGACATCACATTTCACCCGAAGTGAGTCATGAACTCCATAAACACAGCACCCCAACCTATGCAAGACGCAGCATCACATGAAAAGGACATCTCATAATAAGTAGAGCAGGATTATTGGCTTTGTCAAGAGGTCACCACCTTACAGTATAATGCAAGCCTTAAGCTTTATCAAAGAATCACCACACTAAAATATAAGGCATGCATATTGGCTTTGTCATTGGGTCACCGTATTAAGACACAAGGTAAGCCTACTGTCTTTGTCAGAGGGCCACCACATTATGGAGACAACAACCACGTTAAAAATCAACATTATGTAATTGGGATCAGTAACCATGTTTATCACAATCATTATTCTTAGAAAAGCTTTGCAGTGGATGTTATTAAGTTTTTCTTTTACGCATTGAGGTCACATAAATTGCGGCCAGAGAATGTTGGCAAAGTCTCTCTCGATGCATCCTGTGATCTGGGAGACATATGGTGAGTGTTTTATTTTAAGTCCTCACCCCTCACAACACTTTGCAGAAACATTGGTGGTGCCCCAGACCCTTTTTATTGTTTTATCTTGGTTATATTTGTTATGTGTATTTTCCAATAAGAAATTACTATGGAGGAAAAAAGAAAGGAGGGTCAATGTAGATCACTAAGTGTGTGTGATGGGTGGGGGATTATCAGATAGACCTCAGCATGGAAGAGAGATTTAGAGTTTCAAATGATGGAGCTAGCGATGAGGTTTGCACTGTACACAGTCTTGGTGAAAATTCAATTACAAACTAAACTTGAGTGGATGTGCCTTTGTCTCAAATTGAGGCCTAACATCAACAAATCAACAACACTTTCTTAACAGTGAAGCACATTTTAACCCACAGCACAGGCAGAAAGTAATACATTTGAAAACTGTAAAGGTTTATTACACAATTGCAAAAGTCATTATCTCAAACCATTCTAATTATTAGTAAATTAATAATTACCTTGTTGCAGCAAGGTTCTGGGTAGTTCACAGCAGATGAAAATAGAAAAAGCAAAGACTAGTCATTTTAAGATAGTCAAATGCAAACTGAATGAGGTTTTTGGTTCCTCTCAAGAAAAATGCCCAAGAACTAGGCTGAAGGTTCAGATGTGCTTGGGGACATTTTAAGCAGCAGGTGTTAGCAAGTAATGTCTCTAAAGGCTGAACCAAAAGAAGGTTCAATCAGGCAAAGAAATTTACTTTTGCTCGAGAGTTAAACTCTACGAGCAGGGCAAAGTGAGCACAGGGTCTCATGAAAGAAACGGGCATCTGCTCTCGAAAACATAGAGAGGAGTTTCTGCATTCAGAGGTGGAGAGGAGCAATCTGAATATAGCTAACTTGGTGTTAGAAATTGGGTTACTGGTTGACCGGAATGTGAGCCCTGGTCAAGCAGTAATCACAATCCTAGTCAGGGTAAGGTACCAACCGGGGATTTCTGGTTGCGCTAGACTGGGTCTAATCCAGAAGTTCAAGCCGACCTTGAAGGAGAATGGGTTGGATACAGTCCCATATTAATCTGTCAGACGTTTAGATGCTCAATTTCTGACAAGAGTTCCATTCGTGGAGAAGACGTTCACTGGCAGCAAGAAGAGTGTCGCTGACAATGGCCAGAGAGGCTCAAAGAGCTGGATGAGTGCACTGGAGACTCGTGGTTGTGAGCGACGATACTTGCTGTGTGAAGAGACAAACGTATGGCAGTTCGCAGTGGATTTCCAGCTGAGTGACGAGGTTCTAGAGCAAACTGGCCGTTTTGTTTGTGAAGATCCTAAAAGCTCGACTTCAAGAGCAAAAAGACCACTTCCAAGGGCCCACGACCTGAGAGGCGCCATTGTGGGTTAGAAGCTAGTTGAAGACGAGTCCTGGAGCTGTGGGGAACCCATTATGTCCCTGAGGCTCAGATAAAGAGGCCAGAAGACTAGCCCTTAGATGCACTCTGGGGTGCTTGGTTCAAGATGGGTACAAGGTTGATTTCATCTTCTTCAGGCAACAGGGCAGCAAGTCAGCACATCAAGGCAGCACTTCCTTCATATTAGGAGTCCGGCAGAGTAGCTGTTGTTTCAGCAGCACAGCAGTCTTTCCTCCTGGTATAATATCCACCGGTCCAGAAATGTACTGAAGTGGTGGTGTCTGAGGATCAGGTCTTATACCCAGTGGTGCCTTTGAAGTGGGAGACTTTGGAGAGAGGGATTTGAAGTGCACAGATGCCCTCCCTCCCTGCCCTGTCCCCTGACTCACTACTGGGTGGTCAATGAGCTAGGTCCCTCCCCTTGCAGCTGATATCTCAGAAAGCTACCATCAACAAAGAAATAATGTAGTTCACTGGCTGGGTTTGGACACAGTTCTGTGGGTCTGAGTTGAAGGCTACTTGAACATGGTTTGCAGAGTTTCTTTGCATGGCAAAAGTGAGAAGACTTTGGATGGTGACTGCATGATTGTAAGCTTCAATGGGCCACATGTGGGAGGGAGGATTACTAGCCTCAACCAGGTATTCACATTTGTTTCTTCTATTTTGGCATTACAATTGGACTTTCTCTATAAATCATCAGTGGTTGTCTCCATGCGTGACCAATGGCAATTTTCAAGGTGATTTGCTCCAAGTAGGGCCATGCAGATTTGGTATCCCTCGAAACTGGCTCTTTCGAACAGACTCGCATCACTATCTGCTCTGGATGTATGTGATTGACTGTCTGGGAAGACACAGCTACACACACACAAACCAAAAAATACACAGTATCAAAAAGGACACATTTTTGTACATGTGCGTGTATGTGTGTGTGTGTGTGTGTATATATATATATATATATATATATATATATATATATATATATATATATATATATATCTATATATATATATATTCACTGAAAAAACCATAGGTTTCACACCAGTTATAGTTACCTGGAAATTTTACTGACATAAAACCATTGAAATTCCCACGTTATAGTTAGTTGGACTCACTATAATTTGCGCGTGTCATGCACTGCTGATGACATCACATATTACATCACTCATGACATGGTCAGTGACATCACTCATGACATCACTGATGACACCATCCAGTGAATGTGTGTCTTTCTGAAAAATAAATATGTTTTATATATGTATATGTTAAGGTCGATGGAAGAATAAATGGTTAAATAAGTGTCTTAATGGATGTTTTTTTACTAAAAAAAAATGATTGGTTAACTGGCTTATTAAGTGTATCATAGTGAATACATATATTAGCGAGTATTGTTTAAATATTTAAATGTTTGTATCAGTGTTTCACTTTGTATATAAGTGGGTGCATGGGTTGGTGAGTAGCTACATGTGTGTTTCTATGGCTTATTAGATGTTTTTTTTAGTATCAGTAGAAATGTCTGTATGATTTGGTGGGGGTGTTACTTAGCACACAGATGCATCAATGACTAACTCACTGTTTGTATGTGTTTTAAAGACAGCATATGTGCCGGACTGTATGGGTGAGTGAGTGTGTATATGTATGTGTTAGTAAGCGAATGACTGTCTCACTACTGTCTTTATCAGTAACTACATATGTTTTAATCTAGTATATGTGAGTATTGGTGTATATAAGTGAGTATATGTGAGAGTGAGAGATTGAAAGAGTTCTTGTTTTAATAAGTATGTGTTTCTATAAGTGATTGTTTAAGAGAGTAAGTATGTGTAAGTTTCTTTAGAAGTAAGGTGGTAGTGTATGTATAGCTGTATATGCAAATAAATGGATGTTCAATAGTTTATTTGCATGTGTGAGTATGTGTGTGAGCAACTTTTGGAAGACTGTCGGTGTGTTAACGGATGTATAGGTGTCTCACTACATATGATGAGTGAGTATATATATGAGTGACTATATAGAAGTGTTGGTGAATGAGTGGATGTGTATATAAATGGTGGAATTACTGAATTGGTTGTTGTAACTGGTATAGGTATGTCCACTTTTTTAAAAATGTTAGTTTTTATTTTTCAATATGTGTTTCAAGGGTTACTTTACAGTGAAAGGAGGTCAGTCTCTCTGTCACAAGGATGGTGTCATCAGTGATGTCATGAGTGATGTCACTGACCATGTCATGAGTGATGTAATATGTGATGTCATCAGCAGTGCATTACACGCGCAAGTTATAGTGAGTCCAACTAACTATAACGTGGGAATTTCAATGGTTTTATGTCAGTAAAATTTCTAGGTAACTATAACTGGTGTGAAACCTATGGTTTTTTCAGTGAACTTCATAGGTTTTTTAACTGCTAATTCCTAACTATAACTGGTGTGAAACCTATGTTTTTTTCAGTGAATTTCATAGGTTTTTTAACTGCTAATTCCTAACTATAACTAGTGTGAAACCTTTGGTTTTTTCTGTGAATTTCATAGGTTTTTTAACTGCTAATTCTTAACTTTTTATAGGGCTTCATACCTATGTACTTTTTAGTGAATTTCTAAGGTTATTTTTTCGCAAATGTCTATAGCTGAGAAAGGTATGTTTTTCTAAAAATGAACCCTATATTGTATATTAATATAATATATTTTTTTTAAAGTATATTCATTTTTAAAAAAAAATTCACTTTGGAGCGCTCTCTTGTGCGCGTACCGGTGAGCGCCCCGGTGCGTGTACCGGGGCACGGTCCGTCAGCGCACTTAAAAAAAAAAATTTAAAAAAAATAATGAAGGAGTGAGCATGAGGAATGGGGACAAAGAGAGTGGTGTAAAGAGAAAGAGAGCTAGAGGGAGAAACACAGAGGGACTGTGTAAGAGATAGTAAAACAGAGAAAAGGTGTAAGAGGAAGTAACTGAGAAAAGGAAAATGAATAAGGGAGCAACAGAAGAGAAGAAAGAGGAAGAAAACTAAAGCAGAGGTTCTGGGAGAATGTGAATGGGTGATGAAAGTAAAAGGAAGGAGAGTTAAGTATGGGGAATGACAGGTAGTGACGGAACCAGAGAAAAGAAACAGTAGTGACGGAGGGAAAGAAAATAGCAGTGAGTGTAAGTAAAGAGGAGTGAAAGAGGGTGGATATAAGTGAATAAGGGTAAGACATGGGGAGTGACAGAGAGAAAGAAGAGAGAGAGTAAAGGAAGGAGTGTCACAAAGGGACTAAGTGAACCAGTAAAAAAGGTAAGTGAAGGAGTGTGGATGAGCAGGGGCACTGAAAGAAGTTGAATGTGGTAGGAAAGTAAGGAAAAGAGAAGTAAACATGGAGGATAAGAATAAGTGAGGGAAGCAGAGTAAGGAAACAGGGGTGAGGTAGGGTGAGAGAAAAGTAGTGAGGTTAAAGCAAAGGTTGATGACAAACTACATTTTGTAGACACACTTACCATATAATTAATGAAAACTTACTTGTATCTGTGAAAGACAAAAGAAAAAACAAGTTATAATTAGTAAAATATATATTTAAAAATAGAAGAAACAGTTCAAGAGGTAAAAAATCTAAAAAAGTTTACTAAGAAATAAAGCATTAGTGAAGGATACAAAAACAGAAATAAAGTAATGTAGAAAGAGAAAAAAGAGGGAAAAAGAAATAGAAAGAGAACAAATTACTGAAGGTAAGTAAGATACTAAAAGAATGTGAGATACCAAAACGAAATCAGGAAAGATAAGAAAGTAAAAGGGAAATGAGTGAAAAGGAGAGGAGTCTAAATGAGGAACTATTAATAAGAAATAGGAATAGAAGATGACTGAGAGTGAGTGAAGGGGAGTCACAGAGTGAAGGGATGAAGGGAATGAGGTTAATATTGAACGATGGATGAAAAAGGAGTGAGAGAGTAAGTACACAGAAAAACAAAGGGAAGGACTGAGTGAACTGCAGTACAATGAGTGCGAAAGGAAAAAAAACAAAGGAGAAAAAGAAAGAAAGAGAGGGGAAGAAAACTAAAGCAATGGTACTGAGAGAATGTGAGAAAGATAAAAAGTGGTGGAAGGGAGAGAGGAAATGCAGACAGTTCAAATTGGATTGAGGAGATGTGAATGAAGTGGAGTAAAGGAACAGCGATGAAACAAAGTAAAAAAAAAGGCAGTGTAAATGAGTAAAGAGAGCTAAACAAGGGTGAAAAAGGAAAATGAGTGTGAGACAATGTGAATACAATATAAATTACACAATGCAAACTATAGAATAACTTCTACAATATGTTACATTGTTTATTTTTGCTGTTCTCAGAATATATTGAATTTCACTTAAATTAGTGAGTTCAAACTCTTCATCATATAACAGCGGGCAAAAAAAAACACAATCTAAAAAATTGTGTTTAAAAAAAGCCATACAAACTTACAACTCATATATGTACACTAATCTTTGATTCACTTACTTTTCCGTGAGGCCAAATAGAAGATAGTGAAGGTCCTTTTGGTGGAAAAAAAGTCTGCTGTTCTCTATAACTTCCATTTCATCGACTTCCTATGAAAAAAGATCTAAGACTGGGGTTGGTCTGGAAATGCTTTTAAAGGACACCTTTGATCAATTGATGACACTTTTTCCACTAACTGCCTTGGTATATTCCAATATATGCCAAAGACAGAAATGGAACTGGTCCAACCAATTTTGTCCACAATTTGAGAAAGCACGGAAACATGTGAATAAATCTGTTTCTGCTTACATGAGAGACTGTGGAATGGGTTCAATATACAATAATAACTTGCGTTACAACA
Source organism: Lissotriton vulgaris (assembly GCF_964263255.1). Taxonomy (NCBI): domain Eukaryota; kingdom Metazoa; phylum Chordata; class Amphibia; order Caudata; family Salamandridae; genus Lissotriton; species Lissotriton vulgaris. The sequence goes on from NC_141692.1 coordinate 11,373,596, forward strand.
TGCAAGACATCTACAGAGGAGATGGTGTGCACTTCTCAGATGAGGGGAATAGAATTTTCCTCCTGAATTTAAGACTGTGCATTGGAACCTACTTGTAGGTACCTAAATCAGCCACAGAACCCAAAAGCTCTTTTCAGAGCTACCCTACCTCTGATCATTCAAAACGTTTATCTTTTTCTAACTTTTTTCACTATTTTTCACCAAAGTACGCTTCCCGGTACGCTCCCCGGTGCTGGGCGGCCAATCTATTTCTGTGGTAACTGCGAAGGCTTGGAATGCTCTCCCTCTTCATTTGCGTACCGCCCAGTGTCTATCCAAGTTTAAGAAGGATCTCAAGACCCATCTGTTTGTTTGTTAGGTCTAGGCTGTCTCTCTGTGTTATGTTTGGTCACCTCCGCAACGCGCCAGGATACTCCCCAGTAGCAGAGCGCGCTACAAAACAACCTATAACATAACATAACGTGCCGGGCGCTTCCCCCGCGAAAAAAATCAATTTTTTTATTTTTATTTTTTTAGCCTTTATGAGCCTCCTAAGCCCCCCTCAGAAAACCTAGGGGTCGGGGGCTGTCTACCGTGCCCCCTTCTACCCATTTCCAATGTTGTTTGTCCTCCATCTTGTGTCTCAATTGTACCGAAACACAAAATGGAGGACTCCCGTAACGCTGCCGGTGCGCGTACCGGGGCGCGCACCGGTAAGCGCTCCCTAAAAAAAGGTGGGAAAGTAATTTACAGAAAAACCACTGGAGACACTTACACCAAATATAGAATAGGACCTACTACATAGCAGTCCCTACCATTTACCCAAATTTGATGGAATTCCATTGAGACAATTATGCTGTAGGCCTGACTAAATATCCTGAGGTAAATTACATGACAAAAACACATATGAAGTGTTAGAATTGACAACCAATTAAAATGTTACTTTCATTATCTACTATTATTTCATGACATTTGATTGGTTATGTACCTGAATATATATAAAGAAAGAGAGAGAAACACAGCCATTTTGACTACTACATTTACATTTCAGTACATTTCAAGAGCATTTTCACTGACAACTTAAACTTCTTTTTGAAAGGTAAGATGTTATTTTAAAAACTGAAATATGTTGTGCACTTTAAATTAATTTGGAAAACATTTTCTGATAGTTATATACTATCCCTCTGTAATAGTTATAGAATAAGATAGACTTCTCTGTTATAGTTATGGATGGAGTTAGGCTTGTCTTGTATAATTATGAATTTACTTAAGCTTTATCACATATACTTTTTTATATTTCTACTTCCAGTCTGATACCATACACTGCCCAAAGATAAAATCACTATTAAAAAACCAAAGTACCTGTCTGAACTTAAACCCAACAGTGCCCTATCTCTACTGATATATTTTTTTTAAATGCAAATTACAGCACAAAAATGGAAGGAGAGCAAAAAAATTACAACAAAATTGTTCTGGAGAGCAACAATAATAAAGTTATTGAACCCAATGACTCAGAATTCATGGATGAATCACGGGACTATGAACTACTTCAATGTGTACAATCAGTACATTTCCTGATTGAAAATGAGGACATTTCTGACAACCAAATATTAGAAATTCTGTTAAATTTGGAAATGGAATCTGAAAAATAAATTTATATTTAATAATTTAAAAATTGTTTGAGACATTATTCATTTTTATATGTATTTCTTAAACTAGTACCAAATTGATTATAATGTAAAGTCAGACTTAAAATATACTGTGCAACTTTTTTGTGTTACATAATAAGTTTGCTCATAGTTACTTCCTTTCTCCCACTATATTATCTCCAATGTGTATTTAACATCTCTTTATCATCTCCTGCCTCCATATTGTTTCTGCTTTCCTGACAGACTACGCTATGAATTCCATATACAACAATAACTTCTGTAACAACATGCAAGATATCTACAAAGAAGACGGTGTATATTAAATTATAGACTCTGCATTGGTACCTACATGTTTGTACTTAAATAAAAAAAATAATTAAAAAAAACAACAAAAAGAACAATTAATAAACATACAATATTTGAAAAGTCTATCATTCTTTTTTCCCCCATAGTACGCTCCCCGGTCCGCTTCCCGGTGTGCGTACCGGGCGCTCCCCCCGCAAAAAAATCGAAAAAATTTTTACTTTTTTTTTGGCCCTGCGGGCCCTTTTAAAGCCCCCACATCAAACCTAGGGGGTCAGGGAGGGTCTACCCTGCCCCCTTATGGTCATTTCCCCCTTTGTTTTGGCCACCTCTTGTGTCTCAATCCTACCGAGACTCAAGATGGCAGACGCTCCGGACTGTTTGGAATGTTTACAGACACCCGAGAGCCAATCAGCTTTCCGCACGCAAGTTGCGTAGAGAGCCCGGTACGCGCCCCGGAGCGCGTACCGGGGCGCTGCCATAGATATATATATATTTTTTTAACCTAAATTACTCAAAATCCACTGGAGCACATATCTTGAGACATAGCAAAGGCACATCGGGCTACCAGTCCCTACAATTTCGCCAAGTTTGGTGAAAATCCATTCGGGCTAAAAGTGAGGTCGACCGCCCTATGGAAATTAACATGGGGGAAACGCGTTTTGGGACCCCCCTTTTATCTCAGCCCCCGCTTGACGAATCCCCCCCAAACTTTAAGGGAAGGACCGGAGCTCAAAGAGGCCATTTTGAGGAAATTTTCAGGCATATTCGTGAACCGGGGCCAAAGTTATTCCGAATAGAATTTTGAGATTTAACATTGAAAAAATAGGTAATATATATATATATATATATTCACTGAAAAAACCATAGGTTATAGACCATATATAGTTAGGAATTTGCATTTACAAAACCTTGAAAATTCACTGAAAAAACCATTGGTTATAGACCATATATAGTTAGGGATTAGCATTTTCAAAACCTTAATTTACTCGCACAAAACCATAGAAATTTGCATATATAGTTAGTTACAATAACTATATATCGCACACCCGCAATCCACTGCTGATGATGTCACATATTACATCATTCATGACATGGTCAGTGACATCACTGATGACATCACTGATGACATCTCAAATGACATCACTGATGACATCACTGATGACAACATCCAGTGACTGTATGTTTCTGTAAAGTTAAAATATGTCTTACATATTGAAGAATGAGTGGATGTATAAGTGTCTGGATGAAGGATTTAGTAGGTGCATGACTGACTGTATGAGTGAGTGATTAAATGTGTCTCACTGAGTGCATGGGTTAGTGACTAAACTGTCTTAATTTGTGCATCATTATATCTGTTGTTCTGTAAACTGCTGCATGTGTTGATCAGTAGCTATATGAGTAACTATATGGGTTATTGATTGGTTGCCCAAGTATTTGTATGGGAGACGGAGTGTGTGTGTGGGTGGCTGGGAGGTGTATGACTCTGTGCATAGATGTGTGAGCAGTGGATTCACTAGATGAATGGGTTCAAAAGTGCATGAGGAAACAGCTGTATGGGCGGTTGACTGTCTGCATGAGTGTATTGGTGAGTGATTGGATTTTTCAGTGCTACATGTCAAAGTAAGTACATATGTAAAACACAGTACATGTAAGAGTTGACATATATAAATAACTGTGCATAAGAGCCAGTGAATGTGTGAGTGGCTGTATGGATCATTGTGAACTTGTATCAGTGATTGTATAAGAGAGCAAATATGTGTTAGTATATGTTTGATTAAGTAAGGTGTGTATAACTGTATAGTTGAGGAAATGGAGGTGTGATTGATTCTTTGCATGACTGACTAAGTGTGTGAGTAACTCCATGGATGAGTGACAGTCTGTGAGTGTCTGTTTACACTGATTGTATATAAGGTTATATTAGAGTCTGAAGAGGTTCATCGTATTATCACATGAATGATATCATCAGTGATGTGATCAGTAATGTCAAATGAGATGTTACCAGTGATTTCATCAGTGATGTCATTTGAGATGTCATCAGTGATGTCATCAGTGATGTCATTTGAGATGTCATCAGTGATGTCATTTGAGATGTCATCAGTGATGTCATCAGTGATGTCACTGACCATGTCATAAATGATGTAATATGTGACATCATCAGCAGTGGATTGCGGGTGCGTGATATATAGTTATTGCAACTAACTATATATGCAAATTTCTATGGTTTTGTGCGAGTAAATTAAGGTTTTGAAAATGCTAATCCCTAACTATATATGGTCTATAACCTATGGTTTTTTCAGTGAATTTTCAAGGTTTTGTAAATGCAAATTCCTAACTATATATGGTCTATAACCTATGGTTTTTTCAGTGAATTTCATTGGTTTTATAAAAGCTAATATCTATAGCTGTAAAATATATTCTTTATTACGTGACGTATCACGTAGCCACGTGAGACGCCTCATGACCCGTCACATAAACGTGACGTATCGTCTCTGCAGCGCAAACAAAACCCATAACGTAAGCGCGCCAGAGCACGCTTACAGATGTATATTTTTTTTTTAACCTTAATTAGACAAAATCCACACGTGCACATATCTTGAGGCCTTGCAAAGGCACATCAAACAAACAGTCCCTACAATTTTGCCAAGTTTGGTGGAAATGTATTCCTTTAAATTTTATTTTACTGTTTCTCTTGGTTTTCCCCTTGTTACGCTTACCGGAACGCTACCCGGTACGCAAACCGGACGCTCCAAAAACACAAGATGTCGGACTCCCGTTACGCTACCGTTTAGCTGCCCGGTTGGCGTACCGGGAAGAGCCTCTACCGCGAAAAATCACAATTTTTTTTTTCTTTTTTCCTTTTGCCCTGGGGGTCTACCTTGCCCCCTTTCCTTCATTTCCCCCTTCGTTTTTCACCACCTCTTGTCTTTCGATCCTCCCGAGAGACAAGATGGCGGCCACTCCGGACTGTTTACAAAGTTGACAGCCAATCAGCTTCTCCTCAGACTCCCGTTACGCTGCTGGTTAGCTGCCCAGTTAGTTGCCCGGTTCGCGTACCGGGACGCGCCTCTACAGCGAAAAATCACAAATTTTTATTTTTTTTGCCCCGCGGGGCACTTTAATATCCCCCTAATCAATCCTAGGGGGTCATAAGGGGTCTACCTTGCCGCCTTTCCTTCATTTCCCCCTTCGTTTTGGCCTCCTCTTGTCTCTCGATCCTACCGAGAGACAAGATGGCGGCTGCTCCGGACTGTTTAGAATGTTGACAGACACCGGAGAGCCAATCAGCTTCGCTTTGCAAAGCTCCGTTTCGCGAAAAGTACGCAAACCGGTGCGCTATCCGGGACGCTGTCACAGATATATCTGTTTTTTTAAACATTAATTTCTCAAAATCCACTGGAGCACATATTTTGAGACCCAGCAAAGGCACATCGGGCTAACAGTCCCTACAATTTTGCCAAGTTTCGTGCAAATCCATTCAGCCGTTCGAGCTAAAAGTGAGGCCAAACGCCCTATGGAAAAATGAATGGGAAAAATGCGTTTTGGGACCCCCCTTTTTTCTCGGCCCCCCCTTGACGGCACCCCCCCAAATTTTTAGGGGCTGCTCAGAAACAAAATGTGCCATTTTCCTGAAACTTTCAGCCGATTCCGTCCACAAACGCCAAAGTTATTAGACATAGAATTTTCAAAAGTTCCATAGAGAAAAAATCCTAACTATACATACCTACTGGCGACCGCCAGTAGGTAATATATATATATATATATATATATATATATATATATATATATATATATATATATATATATATATATATATATATATATATTCAATGAAAAAACCATTGGTTTTAGGCCATATATAGTTAGGAATTAGCATTTACAAAACCTTATTTTACTCGCATAAAACCATTGAAATTCCATATATAGTTAGAAGCGCTAACTATATATCGCGCACCCGCAATCCACTGCTGATGATGTCACATATTACATCATTCATGACATGGTCAGTGACATCACTGATGACATCACTGATGACATCTCAAATGACATCACTGATGACATCACTGATCACAACATCCAGTGATTGTATGTGTCTGTAAAGTTTAAATATGTTTCACATATTGAAGAATGAGTGGATGTATAAGTGTCTGGATGAAGAATTTAGTAGGTGCATGACTGACTGTATGAGTGAGTGATTAAATGTGTCTCACTGAGTGCATGGGTTAGTGACTAAACTGTCTTAATTTGTGCATCAGTATGTTTGTTGTTGTGTAAGCTGCTGCATGTGTTGATCAGTAGCTATAAGAGTGGCCATATGGGTTATTGATTGGTTGCCCAAGTATTTGAATGGGAGGCTGAGTGTGTGTGTGGGTGGCTGGGAGGTGCGTGACTCTGTGCATAGATGTGTAAGCAGTTGATTCACTAGGAGTATGAGTTCAAGAGTGCATGTGGAAACAGCTATATGGGCGGTTGACTATGCATGGGTGTGTTGGTGAGTGAATGGATTTCTCATTGCTACATGTGCAAGTAAGTACGTATGTAAAACACAATACATGTGAGAGTTGAGATATATAAATAACTGAACATAAGAGCCAGTGAATGTGTGAGTGGCTGTATCGATCACTGTGAGCTTGTATCAGGGATTATATAAGAGAATAAATATGTGTTATTATATGTTTGAATAAGTAAGATGTGTATAACTTTATAGTTGAGGAAATGGAGGTGTGATTGATTCTTTGCATGACTGACTAGGTGTGTGAGTAACTCCATGGATGAGTGACAGTCTGTGAGTGTCTGTTTATACTGAGTGTATGTAAGGTTATATTAGAGTCTGAAGAGGTTCATTGTATTATCACATGAGTGATGTGATCAGTGATGACAAATGAGATGTCATCAGTGATGTCATTTGAGTTGTCATCAGTGATGTCATCAGTGATGTCATTTGAGATGTCATCAGTGATGTCATTTGAGTTGTCATCAGTGATGTCATTTGAGATGTCATCAGTGATGTCATCAGTGATGTCACTGACCATGTCATGAATGATGTAATATGTGACATCATCAGCAGTGGATTGCGGGTGCGCGATATATAGTTAGCGCTTCTAACTATATATGGAATTTCAATGGTTTTATGCGAGTAAAATAAGGTTTTGTAAATGCTAATCCCTAACTATATTTGGCCTAAAACCAATGGTTTTTTCATTGAATTTTCAAGGTTTTGTAAATGCAAATTCCTAACTATATATCCACTATAACCTATGGTTTTTTCTGTGAATTTCATTGGTTTTTTAATAGCAAATATGAAAAGCTTTAAAATGTCAAGTACGTGATAGATAAAAACATTTTCGTATTTATGCACGCTGATGTGCTTTGAATGCTGCACCCCTCCCCCCCCCTCCCCTCTTTTGTCTTAGTAGTACTCTCTCTTTGCAGATACTGAAGGGTAGTTAACGCAGGCCTTTACCCCCGTTGTAATCCGTCGTGCCTCCTTGTCTCTCCATTTGATTGATTGTTGTCCAAGCATTTACTGTTTTAGAATTGGTTCTCTTTGGATCATTCTCTATTTACAAACAAGCACAAAGTCGCAATACTCTGTTTAGTCTTTGCAGATAGTGAAAAATCGTGTAAAAAAATAAAAGTAATCGAGCAAAATCAGTAGGCCACTAATTGGATCTCTTTTTGACCTCGCTAAAATAGAAATATTAGGAACAACCCTTCATGAGAAATACGAAAATAGTGAGATGAACTGAGCTCCACACCATGAGGGCTGCAAGACAGCTCGGCTCCATCACCCATCCCGCACAAAATAACGACAAACCCTATGCAAATATTAAAAATATAGACAACACACCAGCAAAGAAACAGGGTAAAACATTTTATTAAAAAACTATTTACATAACGTTGGTTTATAAGATGATGTCAGTAGTGGACCGATGTGTGAATAGATCGAAAACAGCACAAGGCTCCAAGATCCGGATGGCAAGCTCCTGGATGTTGGGTGCCATAGTTTAGAGTTCTGAATTTCAGCCTTTTTCAATGCCCGTGCTTTCTTGAATCAAAATGGCGGCTTGACACAAAGCTGACTCAAGCGTTGCTACTGATGCTATGCAGACCAAAACTGGTTTTCAGTTTGTACATTTTTCGAGATTTTTCAATCCAAGTTTGGTTGACTTTGTAGAACGATGGCTTCAGATTTTCAACATACGGTGTGGTGGCGCTGACTGGGAGGGGGCGCCTCGCTCCTGCCCCCTCCCCAAGTAAGATTTTCATACGTGAAAGTACGTTAATGGTTTTGGTCCCTGAGATGCTTCGATGTCACTACCATTCTCAAATAGCATAAGTTCTGGATGTTGGGTGCCATAGTTAAGAGTTCTGAGCAGTGCTTGTAACACTGTCTGAAGCTTATTTCCACCTACTGCAGCTTCACTATTCTCAAAGTAAGTGAGTGTCGTTTGTGGACCTGACTGCATTAGAAAACAATGTGATATGTTACCTTCCTAAACAGCTTGACGGAGGCCCCTGAGGGGCGGTGTGATGGCCATGGACTCGGAGAAGACGCTTGGCTCCGACACCCTCCCCAAGTCTTATAGCACTGGTGTAGCCTGAGATCGCCCCCGACATAGGCGGCCGACTCCCGGGGCCCGGCGGAACTTTTTGCCTTTTGATGACTCTTCAATTCTGGACCTTGTCCCACAATCCGTTTGACCTGAAGACAAGCTGTAGTGGGGCGCCCCTTTATCGTTTTAGTTGCCATTCCGCCCGCTTTTGCTACACTGTGCCTCTTCCGCCATTCAGCTGTTTACCGCCCGCTCTTGCGACTACAGCGTCTCGCTCACCATGTAGTTGAGATGCGCCCGCTCTTGCGGTGCAGCGATAGGCGGCTGCCACAGGACTCTCAAAATGGCGGCCGGCTCTTCGGTTTTGGGCCTGGTCAACTAAAATGGCCCTGGGACACCTTGGAACTCGGACGCTTGTCTGCTAGGGCTTGGGTCCCATTCTCGAAAAGCGTCCCCTCAGCCGTGAAGATTCTACAAAAGTCTTGGGGGCCTCCGACTCCCGCAGGCTTCTGGTGGGGAGCGGCTGCCATGATTGCTCGTGGAATGGCCACGACGGAGCTACGAGATGGTAGTGGTCTCATGCTGACGCCAGCTTTAGTCTGAAACATCCAGAAACACTATAGACTACCAATTCGATCAGTTCCGGTAGCGCCCCAACATGACCCGGAAGAGAAGAACTTGCCCTCCCCTCTTTGACTGATGGTTCTTGTTGCCTGTCCCCTCTGTTGTCATTTAACAGAACTTTTTGGACTGCTGAAAGGGGTTGTGTTCTGAACGCTGGTTGGTGGAGACATTTAGACTATATTCTTGACCTACGTTGTCGCGTAATGCGTTTTATGACACGCCGCGTTAGCGCACCCGGAAGTGATCCGAGGCGCGGCGCGCAGCGCGTAACGTAAGCATAACAGGTCATGTGACTTGTTAATAAAACTTTTCATTGGTTCATTTTACTTTTGTTAATTTAATGATGAAAAGCTTGGTCATATGACCTAAAAATTACGCTTTTTATTATTTTCGAACAATATTTTTTTTTCAAACATATGTTATAATATTCCAGGCTAATGTACTTTCCCGGAAAATTTACAACTGTCTTGCAAGTAAAATATATTCCTTTTTCGAGAAAAAGGGCGTTTCTTCCTTCCATGACGGAGCCGTTGAGTAAAAGAGATTCGGCCTGCTGTCGCCGATACGCCTGATTATCAGATTCTTATCGATCACTTTATGTTGCAGACATGAAAAACACAACTGCCCTTGACCATTTATCTTTACTGCGTTCCTACATATTATACCTTTTATCTGTCATGTAATTGGACTGCTTTATTTCACTTGCCTTTTACTGATTCGAAAACAGTCACTAAAAGTAAAAACTTTACAAATGTAAATACTACTACCGTGTTTTGTTTTAAAAACCTTTATTGTGAAAATGTCAGTATACAAATACGGGCCTATAACCACGTGGGCCGGCCACGGAGCAAACTGTATTCGTATATGATGAGGAGACATTTACACTGTAGAAGAACGTAACGAGCGGGCCATTAGGTGACAAGAACAAAGGTGTCTAACAGTTGCGGAATCGGTGGACGTACATTTTGTAATTAAAATACGACAGGGCCACTTACAATAACATTTTCTAGATATACATTTGCGGGCAAGGAGTTACGAGTCCCATTTATACCGGCGCCATTTTGGGCGAGGCCGGGCAGGTCCAAGATATAGTCAAAATGTCTCCACCAACCATCGGCCAGACCAGAACCCCTTTCGGCCCTTTATGCTACAAGATGGTGTCTTCCATTCAGAAAATATTGGTGGCAGCATTTTGAAAGGAAACAGAGACAGCCGTTCTCCTAGTGAGTTTCACATTGTTACATTTAGGAAGAATGTTGAAGAGTAGTATGTGGAAAATCTGAAGCCATTTTTCTACAAACTCTCAATCAGACTTGGATGGAAAAAAAAAACCTGAAGAATGTACAAACTGAAAACCAATTTTTGTCTGTATAGCACCAACAGTAACGCTTGAGTCAGCTTTGTGTCAAGCCGCCATTTTCGTTCAATCAATAGCGTCCCCCTGCACACATTCAGGGACCTGGTCGTGTCTTCAGATGAAACGCATTGTAGGAAAAGAAGCAGAAAGGAAAAGGAAAAAAGTTCCGCCGGACCTAGTGAAGCTGCAGCAGGTGCAAATAAGCTTCAGACAGTCTTACAAGCACTGCTCAGAACTCTAAACTGAGGCACTCAACATCCAGGACTTGCCATTCGGATCTTGGTGCCTTGTGCTGGTTCCGACCTATTCACACATCGGTCCACTACTGACATCACCTCATAAGCCAACGGGGCACCCCACGCCGACTTTCGGCGCAGCATTGTAGGATGGCCACACCAGTGCGGCAACTTGCTGGACACAACATCGGGGCCATCCAGATCTCGGCGCGTTCGACTCACTGTACCGCAACAGTGACCGCAACTCAGCTGGACACGCCGTCTTTCGGCGCAGCATTGTAGGATGGCCACACCAGTGCGGCAATTTGCTGGACACCACCTCGGTGCCATCCGGATCTCGGCGCGTTCGAGTCACTGTACCGCAACAGTGACCGCAATTCAGCTGGACACGCCGTCTTTCGGCGCAGCATTGTAGGATGGCCACACCAGTGCGGCAATTTGCTGGACACCACCTCGGTGCCATCCGGATCTCGGCGCGTTCGAGTCACTGTACCGCAACAGTGACCGCAATTCAGCTGGACACTCCGTCTTTCGGCGCAGCATTGTAGGATGGCCACACCAGTGCGGCAATTTGCTGGACACGGCCTCGGTGCCATCCGGATCTCGGCGCGTTCGAGTCACTGTACCGCAACAGTGACCGCAACTCAGCTGGACACGCCGTCTTTCGGCGCAGCATTGTAGGATGGCCACACCAGTGCGGCAATTTGCTGGACACCACCTCGGTACCATCCGGATCTCGGCCCGTTGTGCTGCCTTCGGCCTATTCGCACATCGGTCCGCTACTGACGCCGCCTCACGTGCCAACGGATTTTCTACGCTTTTTGTAGCCCTATGCCGCATAACAGGTCATGTGACTTGTTTATAAAACTTTTCATTGGTTCATTTTACTTTTGGTTTCCTAAAGATGGAAGGCTTGGTCATATGACCTAAAAATAACACTTTTCATTGGTTTAGAACATTTTTTTTTCCCAAACGATGAAAGCCCCACCTTGTTTCTGGATCATTCAGACTGAAGCTGGCGTCAGCATGAGAGCACCACCATCTCGTGGCTCCGTCGTGGTCATTCCGCGAGCAATCATGGCAGCCGCTCCCCACCGGAAGCCTGCGGGAGTCGGGGGCCCCCAAGACTTTTATACAATCTTCACGGCTGAGGGGACGCTTTTCGAGAATGGAGCCCAAGCCCTAGCAGGCAAGCGTCCGAGTTCCAAAGTGTCCCAGGGCCATTTCAGTGGACCAGGCCTAAAACCGAGGAGCTGTCCGCCATTTTAAGAGCCATGTGGCAGCCGCCTATCGCTGCACTGCAAGAGTGGGAGCAACTCAACAACATGGTGAGCGAGACGCTGTGGCCACAAGAGCGAGCGCAACTCAGCTAGATGGCCGCCACCTGGGGAGGCCCGTTCACGCCGGCTCCCCCACGCCCCCCCCCGGGCCGCCGCACGCCAATTTTCGGAGCAGCATTGTAGGATACCAAAACCAGTGCGGCAGTTTACTGGACATCACCTGGGTGCCTGTCGTACATGTTGTGTCAGCCATGTGACACTGGACACAGACCGCTACTGACGAGGCCTCCCCCCGCACCACCCGGGACGCCCCACGCTGTTTTTCTGTGCTGCATTGTAGGATCCCTAAACCAGTGCGGCACCCAGGCGACATCACCTGGGTGCCGTCCAGAACTCTGCACGTTGTGCTGCCTTGGGACTATTCGCACAACAGACCGCTACTGACGAGGCCTCCCCCCGCCCCACCCGGGACGCCCCACGCCAATTTTCGGAGCAGCATTGTAGGATCCCTAAACCAGTGCGGCACCCAGGCGACATCACCTGGGTGCCGTCCAGAACTCTGCACGTTGTGCTGCCTTGGGACTATTCGCACAAAAGACAGCTTCTAACCATTGTTGCTTTTTGTGTTGAGAAATGTTTAAATGTTTTTAGTTTTTGTTCCGTTCGTTAAAGTTAGTAGTTAATAAAGTTTTATAACCTTACTTTGTTGGAGTGTTATCTATTTTTTTTAAAACGGGTGAATGGGGCCTTGAATCGGGTTATTGTCATGTGTGGGCTTTGGAACTGTGCTGCTGCAGGATCGGACATTTCAAACTCAAATGCACGTTCTTTTTCTTACCTTTCCGAAGCATGGAGCGCAATAGCAGGCAGAGAAAGGGTGATGCACGTGTTGAACACTACCTGACCTGGCAAGTTGCTGGCAGTGCCCCCCCGCTCGCTCCTGAAAGAGGGCACACACACACCGCCGCCCCGAGTACTTCACAAATCTTTAAAAGATCATGCGCTTGTTCATGAGGCTTAAATGGTTTATCACCTCTTCTAGAACCCCTGCATCGACCCTCTGACGTTTCATGGAAAAATTACCATGTAACACAATACCAAGCCCTGTCAGCTGAAACCCCCAAGGAATCGTGGGGCATATTATCAAGGGGGTTTATCTCCGCTTTTTTGGCTTTAAAAGCCATGAAAGCGGAGATAAAATTATTTCCCTATTACCAAGCTGTCGCTAACACCAGTTAGTGACAGCTAAAAGGAGATAGCGACCATCTTGGGCCCCGCTTTGCATGTCAGTGATACTTATCACTAATGACATGCAAAGTGGCGTGCCAAGATGTTAGCGACTGGAAGCAGTCCCTAACATCGCTACCTTCTATTACCAACTTTTGGAGATATTCGCGCTAAGCGCGAATATCTCCAAAATCTAACACCTGCCCTGAGCAGTTCTTAGCCATGTTATCCAATGGGAGGTGGATAACATGGCTAAGAGCATTAGGTCGATAATACATGAATATCGCTGACTTTTCTGCGATAATAGCAAGGTTTATCTGCGATAAAAATCGCCGATGTGCGGCGATAATTTTTGTCTCTAAACAAGTTAGAGACAAAAATTATCGCTAGTTGTTCGTAATATGCCCCCGGGTTTTTGCTTGCAGAAATCGGGAGGCGGGAGACTAGCACTGAAATCAGTAGTCACACGCCTGAATCAGGAGGATTGGCATGTCTGAATTCTCTACAGCTGGGGCCATAAACTACATCCGCAGGGTTAGGTGATAGCCTGGGACCAGCCTGGCATCTAAAATGGCTGCCGTGCACGACAAAATTGTGGCATTCGAAAAAAGGCAAGATGGCGCAGCCGCTGGAAGAGATGTATCAACATATATCAGCCTCCTCAGCCACCCTCAGGAAACATAGGGGATTAGGATACGTCTCCCGCACCCCCTTATACCTAGTACTTTAATTAACGAAGCACAAAATGGCGAATTCCCGTTTCGCTACCAGTTTGCGGCCCAGTTCGCGGCCCGTGAAGCGCTTCTACAGTGAAAAATCATTTTTTTTTTATTTTCCCCACGGGACCCTTTAATAACCCCAACAACATTCCTAGGGGGTCAAGAGGGGGATACCTTGCCCCCTTTCATTAAATTCCCCCTTAGTTTTTCACCTTTTCTTCTCTCTCGATCCTACCGAGAGACAAGATGGTGGCCGCTCCGGACTGTCACGCAGCAAAAAAAAAAAAAAGCTCACGCACAGCCGCTGGAAGAGATGTATCAACATATATCAGCCTCCTCAGCCACCCTCAGGAAACATAGGGGATTAGGATACGTCTCCCGCACCCACTTATAACTAGTAATTTAATTAACGAAGCACAAAATGGCGAATTCCCGTTTCGCTACCAGTTCGCGGCCGCGCTTCTACCGTGAAAAATCATTTTTTTTTTATTTTCCCCACGGGACCCTTTAATAACCCCAACAACATTCCTAGGGGGTCAAGAGGGGGATACCTTGCCCCCTTTCATTAAATTCCCCTTTCGTTTTCCACCTCTTCTTCTCTCTCGATCCTACCGAGAGACAAGATGGCGTCCGCTCCGGACTGTTTAGAATGTTGACAGACACCGGAGAGCCAATCAGCTTTCTGCGCGCAAAGTTCCGATAAGCGAAAAGTAAGCGGACCGGATCGCTGCCCAGAGCGCTGTTACAGATATATATCTTGGTTTGAACGTTAATTTCTCAAAAACTACTGGAGCACATATATTGAGACCTAGCAAAGGCACATCGGGCTAACAGTCCCTACAATTTTGCCAAGTTTCGTGCAAATCCATTCAGCCGTTCGAGCTAAAAGTGAGTCCAACCGCCCTATGGAAAAATGAATGGAAAAAACGCGTTTTGGGACCCCCCTTTTTTCTCAGCCCCCCCTTGACGAAACTCCACCAAATTTTCAGGGGCTGTTAAGAAACAAAATGTGCCATTTTCCTGAAAATTTCAGCCGATTCCGTCCACAAACGCAAAAGTTATTAGACATAGAATTTTCTGAAATCCCATAGGGAATTAATCCTAACTATATATACCTACTGGCTATTGCCAGTAGGTAATATATATATATATATATATATATATATATATATATATATATATATATATATATATATATATATATATATTCACTGAAAAAACCATAGGTTATAGACCATATATAGTTAGGAATTCGCATTTACAAAACCTTATTTTACTCACACAAAACCATTGAAATTCCATATATAGTTAGTTGCACTAACTATATATCGCGCACCCGCAATCCACTGCTGATGATGTCACATATTACATCATTCATGACATGGTCAGTGACATCACTGATGACATCTCAAATGACATCACTGATGACATCTCAAATGACATCACTGATGACATCTCAAATGACATCACTGATGACATCACTGATGACATCTCATTTGACATTACTGATCACATCACTGATGATATCATTCATGTGATAATACGATGAACCTCTTCAGACTCTAATATAACCTTAGATACAATCAGTGTAAACAGACACTCACAGACTGTCACTCATCCATGGAGTTACTCACACACCTAGTCAGTCATGCAAAGAATCAATCACACCTCCATTTCCTCAACTATACAGTTATACAAACGTTACTTATTCAAACATATACTAACACATATTTACTCTCTTATACAATCCCTGATACAAGTTCACAATGATCCATACAGCCACTCACACATTCACTGGCTCTTATGCACAGTTATTTATATATGTCAACTCTCACATGTACTGTGTTTTACATATGTACTTACTTTGACATGTAGCACTGAGATATCCATTCACTCACCAATACACTCATGCACACAGTCAACCGCCCATACAGCTGTTTCCACATGCACTTTTGAAACCATACATCTAGTGAATCAACTGCTCACACATCTATGCACAGAGTCATACACCTCCCAGCCACCCACACACACACTCAGTCTCCCATACAAATACTTGGGCAAACAAACAATAACCCATATAGTTACTCATATAGCTACTGATCAACACATGCAGCAGTTTACAGAACAACAGACATAATGATGCACACATTAAGACAGTTTAGTCACTAACCCATGCACTCAGTGAGACACATTTAATCACTCACTCATACAGTCAGTCATGCACCTACTAAATCCTTCATCCAGACACTTATGCATCCACTCATTCTTCAATATGTAAGACATATTTTAACTTTACAGAAACATACAGTCACTGGATGTTGCCATCAGTGATGTCATCAGTGATGTCATTTGAGATGTCATCAGTGATGTCATCAGTGATGTCACTGACCATGTCATGAATCATGTAATATGTGACATCATCAGCAGTGGATTGCGGGTGCGCGATATATAGTTATTGCAACTAACTATATATGGAATTTCAATGGTTTTGTGTGAGTAAAATAAGGTTTTGTAAATGCGAATTCCTAACTATATATGGTCTATAACCTATGGTTTTTTCAGTGAATTTTCAAGGTTTTGTAAATGCTAATTCCTAACTATATATGGTCTATAACCTATGGTTTTTTCAGTGAATTTTCAAGGTTTTGTAAATGCTAATTCCTAACTATATATGGTCTATAGCCTATGGTTTTTTCAGTGAATATATATATGTACATACATATATAAACATATATCATCTGTATATCTATATAAATACAAACATAAATGCATGCATACATATACTTATATGCATACAGATGCATGTTATTTACATGAAAGTTGAAAAAACACTAATAAAAGCAAAGCTAAAAAGCCACCTCATTACAAACAGAATGGCTTTAACTTAAACGAGGGCGAGATCTATTGCATTTTCAATGCTTGTTTACTTTGGTTCCATCAAGAAGGCATTCAGATGTGTCACACATTTGCCATAAATTCTGAATGTTAGCACTCTAGTTGCACATTAGATCACTGTAGTAAAGCTACTGCTCACCAGGGACGTCTGCTGCTGGTATTCAAAGTGCATGTTTCAGTCTGCATGTCAGAATTGTTTTAATGAAATAGAAGAGGATTTGAGAAGTCACTCAAAATGATCCCTAATTTTTCTTTCTGAAGCACTAATCATACTTTCTATGGCAAAATTAACCCCCTCATGTTGTTCCTTTTTAAATTGAGTGTTTTCAGACTTACCACTTCATTCCAATCAAGATGGCTTCTGGTGGGCCATACTGTTGTCATAAGTAAGACTGTTAGCGCTCTAGTTGTTCTTTAGAACACTCTGGGACATTCTGTCATTGGGCTATACTTGGGGTACATCTGGGTGATATTTGGGCTACATTTAGGCTCTTTTGTCTCTGGTGGCCATCTTGGGAGACTGTATGTCAGAATTTTTTAATGAAATTGAAGAGGGTTTGAGAAGTCACTCAAAATGTGCCCTAATTTTTCTTTCTGCAGCACTAATCATAATTCATATGGCAAAATATACCCCCTCATTTTGTTCCTTTTTAAATTAAATGTTTTAAGAGTTACCACTTTATTCCAATCAAGATGGCTTCAGGTGTGCCATACCTTTGTAATAAGTAGGACTGTTAGCGCTCTAGTTGTTCTTTAGAACACTCTGGGACATTCTGTCATTGGGCTATACTTGGGCTACATCTGGGTGATATTTGGGCTACATTTGGGCTCTTTTGTCTCTGGTGGCCATTTTGGGAGACTGCATGTCAGAATTTTTAAATGAAATAGAAGAGGATTTGAAAAGTCACTCAAAATGTGCCCTAATTTTTCTTTCTGCAGCACTAATAATACCTTCTATTGCATAATATACCCCCTCATTTTGTTCCTTTTTAAATTAAATGTTTTAAGAGTTACCACTTTATTCCCATCACAATGGCTCCAGGTGTGCTATACCTTTGTAATAAGTAGGACTGTTAGCGCTCTAGTTGTTCTTTAGAACACTCTGGGACATTCTGTCATTGGGCTATACTTGGGCTACATCTGGGTGATATTTGGGCTACATTTGGGCTCTTTTGTCTCTGGTGGCCATTTTGGGAGACTGCATGTCAGAATGTTTTAATGAAATAGAAAAGGATTTGAGAAGTCACTCAAAATGTGCCCTAATTTTTCATTCTGCAGCACTAATCATACTTTCTATGGCAAAATATACCCCCTCATGTTGTTTCTTTTTAAATTAAATGTTTTAAGAGTTACCACTTTATTCCAATCAAGATGGCTTCAGGTGTGCCATACCTTTGTAATAAGTAGGACTGTTAGCGCTCTAGTTGTTCTTTAGAACACTCTGGGACATTCTGTCATTGGGCTATACTTGGGCTACATCTGGGTGATATTTGGGCTACATTTGGGCTCTTTTGTCTCTGGTGGCCATTTTGGGAGACTGCATGTCAGAATGTTTTAATGAAATAGAAAAGGATTTGAGAAGTCACTCAAAATGTGCCCTAATTTTTCATTCTGCAGCACTAATCATACTTTCTATGGCAAAATATACCCCCTCATGTTGTTTCTTTTTAAATTAAATGTTTTAAGAGTTACCACTTTATTCCAATCAAGATGGCTTCAGGTGTGCCATACATTTGTAATAAGTAGGACTGTTAGCGCTCTAGTTGTTCTTTAGAACACTCTAGGAGGCTGCTGTAGAACACAAAGGAATCAACTGACAGTCTCTGTCCTTGTTGGATGTACATGTTTTACTGAGAATGTCAGACTTCATTTTCACATGACTGAGAAAGATAATGTGAATTTACAGAAAATATGCTTTCAGTTTAGCTTATAGATCCCCTTCCAAACCACTGTGGGAAAATCATGAGATATTAGTTTTCTTTCAAACAATATTCATGATATCACAGCAGAAGGTTTTTTCACCTGGTAAAATCACCTTAGAACCCACCACAATTCCTAAAACGAGTATGGTACCATCAACAAATGATTTATAATGTAACTAAAGTCCTAAAACCCTCTATTAACTACAATGCTTTTTAATGAGGTGCTATCATGTATATTGGTCCCAAGATGGCTGCCAACACTTCTTGGATGAAGTGCTGACAGCCAATCAGATCAGATGTGTGGTTAGGCTCCGCCCAGATATATATCTTTTTTTGAACCTAAATTACTCAAAATCCACTGGAGCACATATATTGAGACCTAGCAAAGGCACATCGGGCTAACAGTCCCTACAATTTTGCCAAGTTTCGTGCAAATCCATTCAGCCGTTCGAGCTAAAAGTGAGGCCAACCGCCCTATGGAAATTAACATGGGAAAAACGTGTTTTGGGACCCCCCTTTTTTCTCGGCCCCCCCTTGATGAAACCCCCCCAAATTGTCAGGGGCTGCTCAGAAACAAAATGTTCCATTTTCCTGAAAATTTCAGCCAATTCCGTCCACAAACGCCAAAGTTATTAGACATAGAATTTTCAAAAATCCCATAGAGAAAAAATCCTAACTATATATACCTACTGGCGACCCCCAGTAGGTAATATATATATATATATATATATATATATATATATATATATATATATATATATATATATATGTATATGTGTATATGTGCATATATATATATATATATATATATATTACCTACTGGCGATAGCCAGTAGGTATATATAGTTAGGATTTTTTCCCTATGGGATTTCTGAAAATTCTATGCCTAATAACTTTTGCGTTTGTGGACGGAATTGGCTGAAATTTTCAGGAAAATGGCACATTTTGTTTCTGAGCAGCCCTTGAAAATTTGGGGGGGTTTTGTGGAGGGGGGGCCGAGAAAAAAGGGGGGTCCCAAAACGCCTTTTTCCCATGTTAATTTCCATAGGGCGGTTGGACTCACTTTTAGCCCGAACGGCTGAATGGATTTTCACGAAACTTGGCAAAATTGTAGGGACTGTTAGCCCGATGTGCCTTTGCTAGGTCTCAATATATGTGCTTCAGTGGATTTTGAGAAATTAACGTTTAAATCAAGATATATATCTGTAACAGCGCTCCGGGCAGCTATCCGGTTAGCGAACCTTTCGCGTAACGGAACTTTGCGATGAGAAGCTGATTGGCCCTCCGGTGTCTGTCAACATTCTAAACAGTCCGGAGCGGCCGCCATCTTGTCTCTCGGTAGGATCGAGAGACAAGAGGAGGCCAAAACAAAGGGGGAAATTACCATAAGGGGGCATAGTAGATCCTCGTTGACCCCCTAGGTTTTATGTGGAGGTTTTAAAAGGGCCTAGGAGGGTCCAAAAAAAAAAAAAAAAAATTTTTTTTTTGCGTGGTAAGCGCCAAGTTCGCGAACCGGATAGCTTTCTGGGCAGCGAACTTTATGGATAAAAGAATGAAAGACTTTTCTAATACTGTATGTTAATTGTTTGTTTTTTTTGTTTTCTTTTTTTTAAAGTGTTTTTTTTATTTTGATTCTTTTTCATAATTTATTAAACTTTCTAACATTTCAGTGTCTGAAATGTCATTATTTTCTTGAAATATTGTTTGCAATCTGTGAGGTTGCAAAATGTCCTCATTTGCAAGGAGGACATCTACTGCTTGGACACATTGCAGCAGTTCATTATCCAAGCTTTCATCCATAAATTCCATGTCAATTGGTTCAATTAATTCCTGGCTGCTCTCTTGCAGGTCCATCTCA
Organism: Lissotriton vulgaris; assembly: GCF_964263255.1. Classification (NCBI taxonomy): domain Eukaryota; kingdom Metazoa; phylum Chordata; class Amphibia; order Caudata; family Salamandridae; genus Lissotriton; species Lissotriton vulgaris. The sequence continues at coordinate 11,394,202 of NC_141692.1, forward strand.
AAAGAAACTTGCTGCTCGCCTTCCATTTTGCCTGAAATTTGGATTAAAAAAATATATATTAGTAGAGATAGGGCACTGTTGGGATTAATTTTAGATAGGCAGTTTTTATCAGTGAATTTATCTTTTGGCAGTGTATAGTATGAGAGTGGAAATAGGACTATAAAAAAGTGTATGTGATTTAACCAAGACAAGCCTTACTCCATTGATAACTATAACAGAGAAGTCTATCTAAATACATTACTACTACAGAGGGATAGTGTATATCTAGCAAAAAAAGTCTACTATATTAAGTCATAGTGCACAATATATTAAATTATAACTTACCTTCACAAAGAAGTTGAAGTTTTTTGAAGCTATTGAAATAGGAGGTACAACAAGAAGTAGTAGTCAAAATGGCTGTGTTTCCTTCTCTCCCTTTATATATATACAGGTATATAACCAATTAAATGTCAGGTAATAAAAGTAGAAAATGAAAGTAACATTTTCATTGGTTGTCAATTCCAACAATTCAGATGTGTTTTGTGAAGTAATTTACCTCACGGTACTTGGAGAGGTCTACAGGCTAAATGGCTAAATGGAATTTCAATGAATTTTGTGAGAATGGAAGGGATTGTTATGTAGTATGAGCTAATCTATATTTGGTGAGAGTGTCTCTAGTCGTTTTTCTGTAAATTACTTTCCCGCCTTTTTTTAGGACCGCTTTCCGGAAAGCGGCCCGGTTAGCGAACCTTAAGAGTCACGGGAGTCCACCATTTTGTGTTTCGGTCGCATTAAGATACAAGATGGAGGGCAAATAATGTTTAGAATGGGTAGAAGGGGTCATGGTAGACTTATCTTGACCCCCTAGGTTTTCTGAGCGTGGCTGAGGAGGCTTATATGTGCGGAAAAAAAACTTTTTTTTAAAAAATCCGCGAGGTTAGCTTTCGGTTAGCGAACCGGGTAGCGCTCCGGGGAGCGAATTTTGTGGAAAATTAGTGAAAAAAGTTAGAGAAAAATAATAATTGTGAGTGATCAGATGTAGGGTAGCTCTGAGAAGAGCTTTTGGGTTTATGGTACATTTAGGTACTTATAAGTAGGTACCAATGCACAGTCTTAAATTCAGAATGAAAATTCTGTTGCCCTCATCTGAGAAGTGAACTCCATCTCCTCTGTAGATATCTTGCATGTAGTAACGCAAGTTATTGTTGTACAGAGAGCCCATTCCATGGTCTCTCATGTAAGCTGAAACAGATTTGTTTACATGCTTCCTCGCTTTCTCAATTTGTGGACAAAATTGGTTGGACCACCTCCATTTCTGTCTTTGGCATATATTGGAATATACCAAGGCAGTTTGAGGAAAAAGTGCCATTAATTGCTCAAAGGTGTCCTTTAAAAGCATTTCCAGACCTACCCCTGTCAAAGTGCCCAAATCATTACCTCCACAGTGCACTATTAACAGGTCAGGTTTTGGCAAATGCATAAAGGTTTTCACCAATGGTATCAATTGGTGACATTTTAATCCTCTTTGGCCCAACCACTTAATTTCCACATCTTGTAAATTGAGGTTAGGTACATTTCTGCTCTCAGCATACCTTTGAGCCCAGTGGATGTAACTATGTCCAACAATCCAGACCTTAAACATGGTGGGAGAAGGTTGTTCTTCAGTCAGATGAAGTGTGGTAATGAAAGGGCAGTTGAAACAGTAGGAGTTTCTAAAGAAAAAAAACTGTGGATTTACAATGCTAATGATTCATTAGCAGTGATTGGTGCATTTCCATTTCTGAAAACAGAAAGTTAGGGTGCATGGATGTGTTCTTTGAAAGATGTAATTTGAATGGTCAAGGAAGAAACATTTATTGAAAGATTGCTCTGGATACGCAGGTGCACTGAGAGTTCAGAGTTCAATTGAAACATTGTTGTGTGAATTTGCAAACATGAGAGGTCTTCCAGGAGGTGGTTGCTATGGAAACAAGGGAGAGAGGGCAGAGGGGGGAAGGGTTTTGATTTGAAAAAAGTGAGGGAAGAGGTATGATTGGCTAATATGAGAGATATGTGAAATGAATATCTGTATTTCTGTGCTTTCAATAGCTGCAGCCTTTGGAGTGCATCCTTTTTCTTCTGCTGAAGACAATTTGGTGTATTTCTGAGACTGTTTTCAAAACTCAAACAATATTTGCTAAGGTGAGAAAAGATTTATTTAATTTAGATAGAGAATAGTATGATTTAAGGAGAAAATGATGAAGAAAGCTGTGTTTTTAAAATGTGGTTTTGTCTCTAGTGATATAGTAATAGAATTAGTTTTATAGAGAAATTGTAATTGCATATTTGGTGTAACATTCTGGCATGCAGTAACACAAGTTATTGTGGTACATGGAGCCCATTCCATGGTTTGTTATGTAAGCTGAAACAGATATGTTGTTTTTAAAAACGATTTAAGAAATCAATTTATGTGCGATAAAATTCGCCGAAGTGCGGCGATAATTATTGTCTCTAAACAAGTTAGAGACAAAAATTACCGCTAGTTGTTGGAAATATGCCCCCGGGTTTTTCCTTGCAGGAATCGGGAAGCGAAAGACTAGCACTGAAATCAGTAGTCTCACACCTGAATCGGGAGGGTTGGCATGTCTGGATACTCTACAGCTGGAGCCATAAACTACATCCGCAGGGCTAGGTGATAGCCTAGGTCCGGCCTGGTCAATCGGACACAGAGGAAGAGAAGTGTCAGAGGGTGCGGTAGTGAATAGGGTGAAAGGGAGGTGTCGAGCGGGCACAGGGTGTGATTCTCAGAGAAGAGCAGCGCAGATGGGGGAAGTATATGGCCCATGCATGAGAGAGAGAGCGGGGGTGACCATTGCGTGGGGGAGATGCGTGCGAGGGTGGGGAGCCATGCTGAGAATCGGCGGCGTGCAGAGAGTGGCCCTGGTCAAGGCATCTAAAATGGCTGCCGTGCACGACAAAATTGTGGCATTGGACAAAAACGCAAGATGGCGCAGACAATGTTTATCAATAAGGATTCATTTATAATAAAATATTTACTCGCAGTGACAAAATGGTGTTCAACACTTCCTGATTTCCATCGAATTGAACGTTAACAAACGTCACGCAGCAAAAAAAAAAAAAAAAAAAGCTCACGCACAGAGCGGTTTTTAGCCATGTTATCCAATGGAAGGTGGATAACATGGCTAAGAGCATTTGCTGGATAATGCATGAATATCGCTGACTTTTCAGCGATATTCATGCATTGTGGCCGATGTGCGGCGATAATTTTTGTCTCTAAACAATTAAAACGAAGCACAAAATGGCGAATTCCCGTTTCGCTACCAGTTTGCGGCCCAGTTCGCGGCCCGTGAAGCGCTTCTACCGTGAAAAATCATTTTTTTTTTATTTTCCCCACGGGACCCTTTAATAACCCCAACAACATTCCTAGGGGGTCAAGAGGGGTATACCTTGCCCCCTTTCAATAAATTCCCCCTTCGTTTTTCACCTCTTCTTCTCTCTCGATCCTACCGAGAGATAAGATGGCGGCCGCTCCGGACTATTTAGAATGTTGACAGACACCGGAGAGCCAATCAGCTTTCTGTTATCCAATGGAAGGTGGATAACATGGCTAAGAGCATTTGCTGGATAATGCATGAATATTGCTGACTTTTCTGCGATGTTATGTTTACCTTTTTAAATGGAAAGTGTTCCTCTTGGGGCAAGTGTCTTGTAAATACGCTCCCACTTGCGCTTGGCAAATTTAGATTTTGATTATGGGAGTTACCTAGCCATGTTAATAGTGTCCCAAAAATGGTGCTAGGGCATTCCAGAAAACACTTTCATGTGTCTCAAGGACATTTTTAGTCATTTCTTCATGAATGCAGGTATACAATTGATTTATATGCTGTGTTTAAAAACGAATTTTGAAATCAATTAAATTTCAGGATATGTACTGTTAGAGCTTCATAGGTTGTTTGGGGTCATATTTAGAAGGCATTTTAGTGTCTTTGATGTTATTTTTCCCTTTTTAAATGGAAAGCGTTCCTCATGGGGCCCTGAGCAGTTCTTAGCCATGTTATTTAATAGGAAGTGGATAACATGGCTAAGAGCATTTGCTGGAAAATGTATGAATATCGCTGATTTTTCTGCGATATTCATGCATTGCGGCCGTTTTTTTTCACATTTGCAAGCACTTCTTAGCCATGTTATCCAATGGGAGGTGGATAACATGGCTAAGAGCATTTGCTTCAAAGGTTGTTTGGGGTTATACACCATTTTTGGGAAATTATTAACATGCCTATCTAACTCCCATAATCAAAATCTAAATTTGCCAACCGCAGGTGGGAGCGTATTTACAATAAATTTGCACCATGAACAACGTAAAATAGCATACTAGACACTCAAATGCCTTATAAATATGACCCAAAACATCTTATGAAGCACTAGTAGTGCATATTTCCAGAAATGTATTGGTTTTCATTTAATGATTTACTTCATTGGTAGGCCTTCACATGTTTTTTTACCTTGGTTTTTTTCAGTGATAATCTTATCTGCAACCATGTGTTGGCCTCACCTCAAATAAACAAAACAGGTGATGGACTGAATGTGGATCAATGACACACATTCACCCCAGTCTAAAGATCTGGGCCTAAACAAATCTTTAGATAGGCTACATCTTATCGTCATCCTGAATTAATGATTTTAAATATTAGGGAGTGATTTATGAGTGTTGTATGCCTGTTTTGTACCATTGAGTGTCATTTTTGTGATGCAGTGCTGGTGGAAAATATTTGCTATGTTAAATAATTAGTACGGCATTAAGTTTTTGATGACTGTTATTTATTTACTGTTTGGTAATAGTGGTTAATAACATTTTATATTATATTTTTCCACAGATTCAACTGCAGATTCTTTCATAGTTTGTAAAATGCCTTCCAAAAGTAGAATAAGAAAGGCTAGAAAACGTCAAAGACAGCAGGATGATGTTTTATTGCAGCAGTCCTCTTCCCCAAATACTTGTCAAAACACCAAGAAAGGTCCGGGTAAGAGCACGAAATCATTCTTAAGAAATATTTGTAGTAAAAAAAGTTTTGCTCAAAAAAATGTTTCAGTTCACAAAAAGAAAAGTAATTTAAATGGAAAGGAGAGACCCATCACAAATGTTACTGGTAGAGGAAGAGATAACTCTGTGCATGATAGTAGAAGGAAACAACAGTTTAGGGACATTCGAAATCGAATGTTCCGTAATAGGATATTAGTTAATTTATTGAAAAATATTAAAAAGAAAGGCCAACAGAAAGCGGCATTTTATAAGAAGAAGAAAAATGTAGAGAAAATTATTGATCATGCTTTTGAAATTAAGCGAAAGTTGTTTATTTTGGTAATCAATAGAATTAGGAAACTAAGCAAGGTAATTTCTGATTTCAAAACAAAAAGTAGATGGAAGAGAGTAGTAAATCGTACTAACTTTTGTGAAGTTTTTTCCGGAGAATGGATGCATAGTTCAAGTTCTGAGGCATTTTTTAATGAGGAGACTTATTTTCAGGATAATGATTTGGTGCATGCAGTTGACATCAGTGGTCGAGCTTATGAAGTGAAGGATGGTTGTCCAGTTGAAAAAGAACAACTTGTGACAACAGAGACAGAAAAGGCGCTAAGTGATGAGGTTTTAGGAAGACGTCCTAAGGGTCCTGTGTACATTTGGAAGTGTAGTTCTATTTGCAGTGTGCGACAGGTTTCCATCAATTTGCTTTGTGATTTTATACGGACATTTAATAAGAAAAGTTTGAAGCAGAAAATGAAGTTGTTGCAAGATTTAGATCCTTGCAGAGTGAGACAAATGACAGGTTTGCGTGGTCATTCACTGGCTTGTCTTTCCAGGAGAGTATGCCAGAGTGTTTTTCATCATTTCAGGATGCTAGCAGTGCATCATAATAAAGTGAGAAAATTAGTGAGAATGTTGTATTATGCTAAGAGTCCAGCAATTATGCTTAAACAATTATGTGCTGCTCTTTTGCATGGTTCTGAAATAGATGTGAAGAATATTTGTGAAGAAATTGAGTTTTGTTACTTTGGTAGTAAAGATGAGAATGTTCAAATTGACCCAGAAGTAGAGGGTAATGTGGAAGATAATGTACAGGTTTCCAGTACAGATAATTTTCAGAAGGAAATTGCCACGTTTCAGATGAAATCAAGTGAGAGGCCTAATTTCACTTGTGTATGTTGTCGACGCACTTATTATAAGAATCAGACTAAGGTAGTGGATTTATATGCAAAAAGTGAAAGGGAAAATAATATTGAATGGAAGGATTTTGCCATATACTTGATGGTAGAAAATTATTTTGATTTGGGATCGGATCAACGTGTGTGTACTTATTGTTGTAATAAATTAAACCAAAACCAGATGCCTGCTAGGGCAGTTCATAATAATCTGGAATTGGTTGAGATTCCTTCTGAATTGAAGGATTTAAATACTTATGAATCTATTGTGATTCAAAGTATCCATCCCTTTCAGGCTATTGTAAGAATGGAGCCAAAGACAGGGAAGTTGCCTCCAGCAGATTTACAGAGAGGATTAAAGGGAAGAGTTGTTTATTTGCCTCTAGATTTGAAGAAAAACATTAACACAATTGGAATAGAAAAAGTGGAAGAGGAACCTCTGGTTATCTTGGTTAATGGGGTTCCGACAAAGAATAAGAAAATAAGGCAAGATTTAGTGGATGTTAGGAAAGTCAAAAAGGCAACAGTGTATTTGAAGAAAAATAATAAGTACTATAAGAATGTATATGTTGCAGAAGAGGAAGTAAGTGATGAAGAGGATAGCGATTTGTGTGCTGGCCAAATTGAGAAAGTAGAGGCCTCTAAAAGTGAAGAAATATATGAACATTATAGTGTTCATCCTTTGCATTCCAAGGAAGTCATGGGGAATGCTATTGAGTTGTTTCAAATGAAACAAGCCAAAGGGAGTTCCATTAGTGTTTGGGAGGAAAGTTTGGAAGCTCGGTGTTTCCCACAGCTATTTCCCACAGGTCAAGGAGGAAGATATGATGAGCGACCTCATCAAATTCCTGCGTCTGAATACCGGACTTTACGATTGTATGCAGCAGATCCTAGGTTTCGGCAATGCATTCCCTATTTGTTTCATCTCCTGTTTGAAAGCGATCTGTCTGGACTGTCATATGCAGTGAACCACATCTTAAAAAGTGGTATACAGATGCGAAACATCTCGGCAAGTGACTTTATGCATAAAGTCAATGTCCAAGACAGTATTTTGGATTCTCACTTAATTAATCTCATGGCGTGTCAGCGTGGTACTAATGAGTACTGGTACCGTCGTCATGGTGATTTAAAATGTATGCTGAGGAACTTAGGAACTCCAACATGGTTCCTCACTCTGAGCTGTGCCGAGTATGGCTGGGAAGACTTACTTGAATTTCTACGAGAGGCAAATGGAAATATTGAAAACATTGAATTCAAGACACCTGGAGAACTGTGTTCTTTGGATCCAGTGAATGTATGCAGGTACTTCAATCATAGATTTGAAGCTATGATGTCTTTCATCACAAATAAAAAGAATCCACCTCTTGGAGAGGTGTTGGATTTCTTCTGGAGAAAGGAGTACCAAGCAAGAGGTGCCCCTCATATACATATGTTGTTGTGGATCAAGGATGCACCTAAATTTGGAACAGATCCGGATGACTTAGTGATGAATTTCATCGAACAGTATTCTACGTGTGCTGTTCCAAACGCAACGGAGAAGAAAAGTCTAAGAGAACAAGTTCTACGTTTCCAAAGCCATCGTTGTGGAAAGTACTGTCGTCGTAAATTCAGAAACAAGGACAAGTTCTACACCAAATGTCGTTTCAACTTTCCACGACCGGTGATTTCTAAAGGAAGAGTGAACAGTTTGATGTCTTCGCTGCGACATAATGTGACGAGGAAATCACCCAAGAATACATACAATTTGAAAAGGAACGAAGAGTCCAAGTACATCAATGACTACAACCCAGTGATTTTGTCCATGTGGAATGCTAACATGGATATACAGTTTGTGGCTGACAACTGTATGGCTGTGGCTCGGTATGTGACATCTTACATCACCAAAAAAGAAAAGACAGAACTGAAGGATATGTGGGAGGATATTTCTCATGAAAAGAGCCTCAGCAAGAAGTTGTACAGTTTCAGTCTGAAGATGTTGTCGCATCGAGAAATCGGAGCTTACGAATGTTCTGACCGGTTGTCTTCAGCAAGTCTCTATGCCTAAATCCAGGAGTCTCGTTTGGGCGAGTCTTGGTCTTGCTGCAACGCGAAATCGAGTTCTAAAACCTGTCCGGGAAATTGAGTATTTGGCAGAAAAGGAACCAAACAGTACCGACATTTTGAAGACCAACATGTTGGATACATATTATCCAAATCGAAGCAGTCACCTTGAGAATGTTTGTCTATATGAGGTTCTCCAAAATTATATATTCAAGAGGAACATCAAAGAAGATATTGAGAAAGGAGTGTATGCTGTAATTGGAAGTGAGGGATGCCTGGTCAAGCAAAGAAAATGCCAATTAGTAAACCATCGAAAATTGAGTGGTGAATCTCCAGAAAAAAAGGAGTTTTTTTATTTAGCACTTTTGCAACTTTTCAAGCCTTGGCGTGCAGAAGAGGAACTGCTTGGAGATTTCCTCTGTTACGAAGACTCTTTCAATGCAGCCAAGGAGTCCATAGAATGTCCTGCTTTTTCTAAATATCAAGAAATGCTAACTTTGGAAATTGAGCAGGAAGCAACGATTGCAGCCGAGATTGCCAGAGACAGTTCTCAGGACAGTCAGAGTTCTGTTTCATTGAGTCAAGATCCACTTGGAGGACCTATTATCGAAAATGAAGCTGCCACTGCTATGAATGAAGTGGAAAGAGCCATGGCACATGCTCAGGAGGATTCAGTTAACTTAGAAGACTTGGAAAAACAACTCAACGTTGAGCAGAGGAAAATATATGATGAAGTTACCACGGAAATTGAGCACGGATTAAGTCATGAGAAGAACAAGTGCTCATGTACATCGTTGAAGCCTGTCCGACTGTACGTGAGTGGAGAAGCGGGAACTGGAAAAAGTTTCCTCATTAAAGCAATCTCTTGTTATTTGCAGGAAAGGACTGAGTCATCGCTGTCTTGTGTTGTCACCGCTCCTACTGGACTGGCAGCACATAACATTAAAGGTATTACTTTGCATCGTCTACTGATGCTGCCGGTGGAGCATGACAACAAATTACAATACAACAAGTTATCTGGTGATGCTTGCTGTGAAGTTTCAAGAGTCTTGAGGAAAATGAAACTACTTATCATTGACGAAGTAAGCATGGTTTCCAATGTCATGCTTGCCTTTGTGCATTTGAGAATGCAAGAAGTACTTAAAACTGAATATGATGTGTTATTTGGTGGGAAACACATCATTGTTTTCGGAGATCTTCTGCAGCTGACACCAGTAAAAGGTCAACCTGTGTTCAAAATACTCACGCATGAAGATACCAGGAAGTGCCTAGGGAGCATTGGCAACGTCAATATATGGTTAAACTTCAATTATGCAGAACTGCATCAAAATATGCGTCAGGCAAAGGATGAAGATTACAAGAATATTCTACAAGATATTAGAATTGGAAAAGTGACTGAGCATGGGAAAGAAGCTTTAAATGCACGATTACTGTCAAATTTATATCCCAAACAAGAGATTGTGCCTGAGAATATTTTTCAGAAAATTACTGAGAAGAAATCCGGGATATGTCTCATGCCAACTCTTGCAGAATGTGCCATCTTCAACAACAAAATGTTGAATTTAGAAAAGCAAGAGATTGTGAAACTTGAAGCTATCGACAAATTAGAGCATATGGGATCAACAATTATTTTGTCAGACAATTTGAAATCAAAATTGGATTCATTAGAGAAGACTATATCTAAAACAGCGGGTTTTGAAAAGACTTTGAATGTGTGTTTAAATTGCCGAATTATTTTGAGAAGGAATTTACATGTAGAAAGAGGTCTGGTAAATGGATCAATGGGTAATGTTGTTGATTTTGAGAAATACAGAAATAGAGATGGAATAGAATTTTTAAGAATTAAGTTTGATGGCATTGAGGAAGTACAGCAAATTGGTCGTTGTTCTGCTAGGTTTTTGCTTGTTAAAGATTTATATGTTCGCCGTAAACAGTTTCCTGTTTGCTTGGCATATGCGGTGACAATCCATAAATCGCAAGGTTTAAGTGTAGACTGTGCATTGGTGAATATTGGCAGTTCTGTGTTCAAGGAGGGTATGGCATATGTGGCATTGTCACGAGTTAGAACTTTATCGGGATTGTACTTGATTGACTGTGATGTCACAAACATTTGTGCGGATCTAGATTGTGTTAAGGAATACAATAGGTTAAGAAGAGAGTATGCGCCACATTTGCCTCAATATCCTTTGTTTGAGAAACGTGTGGTAGGCCGCAAACGTAGAAATAGCAGTAATAGTAGGGAGGTTGTTGCAAAAAGACTAAAAGTCAATGAACCGAAAATTGTTAGCAGAAAGAAAGTGGATTCTGTTGAAGATGTTGTCGGTTTTCAATTTGAAAACAGTTCTGGTGTCAACTGCTATGCAAATGTAGTGGTTAATGTTCTCTTTTCACTAGAGAGTTTAAAAGAACAGATTCTGTTGAATTCTGAACAAATTTTATGCTGTTTGTTGAATTCTGTTTTCGAGAAATGTAGCACTGATCGAACAAAAGTAGAAAGTGTGTCTGAAGTTCGTTATCTGTTAGATGAATGTTCAGGTCAAACAGACTTCTCTGAAAATAATCAGCAAGATTGCCAGGAGTTTTTAATGTATATGCTTGATATATTGCAAGTTGAGGGTGTAGATGTAGATCACCTGTTTGGGCTTTCTTATCAATGGCAGCATGACTGCGAGAATTGTAGGGTATCAAGTACTACTAGTGTAGACTTAGAAAGATTTATATATTTAACTTTGCCAGACAGTAAATCAGTCTCCTTTAATAAGCTAGTAAATGCAGCGGATCACAACATGGAGTGTAGCCAATGTAAATCTGAAATGATGTCAACATTACTTATACGTAGATATGGACAGTATGTCATTTTAATGATGCAACGATGTAGGCCTGATGGATCAAAATTGTCAACTTTAATAAAAAAATTTGTGGCTTCTCAGCTTTCAATATCAGGAAGGACTTTTGTAACTGTAGCAATTATCTATCACGATGGTCCTTCAACAACTTCAGGACATTATACAGCTTATTTAAAGTCTCGAAACGGCTGGTCATTCTGCAATGATTCCGTTGTAAGTTTAAAAAAAAAATTGCCGTTTGACCTTAAAAATTCTTACCTGGTGTTTTTAAAACCAAAATTTTAAAGAAAGAATCTCGAGATTTCCTGTGAAGAATTGGAAAAGGTTCATCAAGTTGAGGGAATGTAAGTCTGCAATGCTGTCTAGATTATTGGTCCAAAACTTTTAATTATAATGTTATTTTGTAAAATCCGACTATATAAACCTGATGCAAGTAAGTCTGCTTGATAGTAAGCAGTATCAGTGTCATAGGAAAAGGAGAACATGAGTGACAAAGAAGAGTAAGATATTAGTAGTCCAGGATTGTGAAAATAATCTCAAATGTTTTCTTTTTGTAAGTTGCGAAAATAGAAAATGTCGGGATTTGATTGGAAGAATTACAAGACTTGCGAATCGCGGCAACATGATTTGGCCTAGTGGAAACATGTGATAGAATGAGAGAAGTCTTTTTTTCTATGTAACATATTTTTCGTATCGATGGAGGTTTTCTTTCAGAAAGTGGCGGGCTGAAAATATTTATAGCACAACAGAGTGGATGCTGTTCATAGGAGATCCTTCGACGTCATTGAAAGTAAGTTAATTTTAAGGAGTTTTGAAATCAGATTTCTTAGGTTGTATGGGTTTTTTAAACACAGTCATTTTGATTGTGTTTTTTTTTCCCCGCTGTTACATGATGAATATCTTCAAGTCACTGATTTAAGTGAAATTTGATACATTCTGAGAACAGCAAAAATAAACCATTTAACATGTATAATTAATGTTCTTCTGTTTGTACTTATGATATACATTTAGAAATGTGAGGTAGATATGGAAAAACTGAGTCTTCTGTAAGTGTCAATTTTAATGCTTATAGTGCTGTATTTCCGGGTACTGTTTTTTTTAAAAGGAATAGGCCTCACCTCAAAGAAAGCTCTTCAAAGCAGACATCTTATTTGCATCCTGAAACTATCATTTAAAATATTAGAGACAATTTTATGATGGCTTTACATCTTCAACATCAAGATACAGTTTTTTGTAAAATATATATATTTAGGATTGTGTAGGGGACGTAGAGAAGCAGAGACTTCTGTAAATGTCAAAGTTGTTGAAAAACTGTTTGTTCTTGAACCTTTTCCCTTGTCTTTTCTAATTTTTAAGTACATGTTTTAATATTTTTGGAAATGTTTGTTCTCTGTTTTACAGATTGAAAGTATGAAAAAATATTTAAAAAAGGTAACAAGATTTATAAGGTAAATGTTTTCTACTCTTTTTACCCGCAATGCACTGCTGATGATGTCACTGACACTATCTCTCATTTACTCTCTATAGCTGTCTTTCTTTTTACATTATTCTCTGTTTACTTCCCTTATACTAACTCTTCTTTTTTTAAAAAAAATATTTTTTTTAGTTCGCTTAAAGTTCGCGAACCGGTCAGCGAACTTGAAGCGAACCAAAAGAAATAGAGCTTGCCAGAGTGATAAACATTCTAGCAATTTTATTTGAAAGGGGAGGTAGTTCTGAAAAGAACTTTTTTTTTTTGTTTTTGTTGTTTTATATATATATATTTTTTTTCTGAACATTTTTTGATTTTTTTGTATTTTTAGAACAGTTTTATGTTTTTTTTGTGTTTTTTATGGAGGGGAAACAACAAAAAAACAGGCATTGAAAACGGCTCAACAGGAGCAAAAAAAAAATTACTTCTTGGGTGCATTAGGGCACTTATGGTTTTCGAACACCATATTAATCAAATTGATGCTCATGTTCCCATACGACAACATTGCACCGCAATATATACAAGTAAACCTCATATGTTGGAAATTTGGTTGAATATTTGGCACAGTTTCCTGTGCCTCTCTTCCTGACAAAGACATTGATGAGGTAGATCTGGCCACAGGAGTTGTCGGGGGATTGTCTTGTAGGTCCCTTAACTCAGCCCGGCTGTAGTTCAAGGGATGCCACCTGGTCATATGTCGATGCATAGTATAGTTGCCCATACTATATTTCTTCTCTGTGCCTCTTGACAATCTGTAATCACAGATGAGGCAGGTGGCATATTTCGCATTCACCTTCTTCTCCCCTGGAGGGATGGAAAAAAACTGCCAGATGAAACTATTTTTTCTCTTTGAAACACGGGGCAACTCTGGGATAAATTGTTGTTGATCTGGATCCTCTTCTTCTTCTTCCTCCTCTTCCTGCTCTCTGTTGGAGGTAAATTGACTTGGTGGTCCTCTCTTCTTATGAGGAGGTGGAGGTGGTGGTGGGGGTGCACCAGCTGCAGCAAGAATGGAAGCCATTGTTGAACTTCAGGTAAATGGTCTTTCTCTCACCAAGATGAAAGTCAGAGTGAGGAAAGAAGGAGGGGTTTACATGATTTGGGAAAAGCAAAAGTTCTGAACCAATGAAAAGTGTTATTTTTAGGTCACATGACCTAGTCATACATCATTTGGAAACCAAAAGTGAAATGAACCAATGAAAAGTTTGATAAACAAGTCACATGACCTGTTCCGCTTACGTTACGCGGTCCGCGCCGTGTCTCGGATCGCTTCCGGTTAGCGGTCCGGAGCACTTCCGGGAGCGCTAACGCAGCGCGTCATTAGACGCATTACGCGACAACGTGATACGTCGCGCTTCCGCGACGCGTCACAGTTCCGCTAACGTAACGTTGACCGGTTCGCGGATTAGGTCGCGGCATCAAGATGAGCTAACGGAAAGCTTCTCGGTTCGCGAACTAGAAGCGAAGGAAAAAAATTATTTAAAAAAAAATTATTAATAAACATCTAAAATATATTTTAAGATTTAAAGAAGAATACATTTTACAGTTACAGATGTTAGCTTTTAAAAAACCAATGAAATTCACAGAAAAAACCATAGGTTATAGACCATATATAGTTAGGAATTTGCATTTACAAAACCTTGAAAATTCAGTGAAAAAACCATAGGTTATAGACCATATATAGTTAGGGATTTGCATTTACAAAACCTTATTTTACTCGCATAAAACCATTGAAATTCCATATATAGTTAGATGCGCTAACTATATATCGCGCACCCGCAATCCACTGCTGATGATGTCACATATTACATCATTCATGACATGGTCAGTGACATCACTGATGACATCACTGATGACAACATCCAGTGACTGTATGTTTCTGTAAAGTTAAAATATGTCTTACATATTGAAGAATGAGTGGATGTATAAGTGTCTGGATGAAGGATTTAGTAGGTGCATGACTGACTGTATGAGTGAGTGATTAAATGTGTCTCACTGAGTGCATGGGTTAGTGACTAAACTGTCTTAATTTGTGCATCATTATGTCTGTTGTTCTGTAAACTGTTGCATGTGTTGATAAGTAGCTATATGAGTAACTATATGGGTTATTGATTGGTTGCCCAAGTATTTGTATGGGAGACTGAGTGTGTGTGTGGGTGGCTGGGAGGTGTATGACTCTGTGCATAGATGTGTGAGCAGTTGATTCACTAGATGTATGGTTTCAAAAGTGCATGTGGAAACAGCTGTATGGGCGGTTGACTGTGTGCATGAGTGTATTGGTGAGTGAATGGATATCTCAGTGCTACATGTCAAAGTAAGTACATATGTAAAACACAGTACATGTGAGAGTTGACATATATAAAAAACTGTGCATAAGAGTCAGTGAATGTGTGAGTGGCTGTATGGATCATTGTGAACTTGTATCAGGGATTGTATAAGAGAGTAAATATGTGTTAGTATATGTTTGAATAAGTAAAGTTTGTATAACTGTATAGTTGAGGAAATGGAGGTGTGATTGATTCTTTGCATGACTGACTAGGTGTGTGAGTAACTCCATGGATGAGTGACAGTCTGTGAGTGTCTGTTTACACTGATTGTATCTAAGGTTATATTAGAGTCTGAAGAGGTTCATCGTATTATCACATGAATGATATCATCAGTGATGTGATCAGTAATGTCAAATGAGATGTCATCAGTGATGTCATCAGTGATGTCATCAGTGATGTCATTTGAGATGTCATCAGTGATGTCATTTGAGATGTCATCAGTGATGTCATCAGTGATGTCACTGACCATGTCATGAATGATGTAATATGTGACATCATCAGCAGTGGATTGCGGGTGCGCGATATATAGTTAGCGCATCTAACTATATATGGAATTTCAATGGTTTTATGCGAGTAAAATAAGGTTTTGTAAATGCAAATCCCTAACTATATATGGTCTATAACCTATGGTTTTTTCACTGAATATATATATATATATATATATATATATATATATATATATATACATACACCCTATGTATTTGTCCCTCTGTATGTAAGCATTTATTTTCACTATAGATATGTGCCTATCTTTGTGTATTGCTTTGTATACACATTGTACAATAATTATGTTGTTATAAAAACAAAACAAAAAAAATCATCTGTGGTCTACATGTACTTGCTTCCATTGTGCATCTATGCACCTCCATGTACTTGGATCTGTGTGTCTTTTACTTTTATCCTGTATCTCTAGCAATATCTTTAATCGGCATACACTTACCTCCTTTATGCATCTATATACTTTCAATGTACTTATGGATCTATATATTTAGCACTTTCTTCTAATTTAGCATTTACAATGCATTACCCTATTTCTCAGCCTATACTTCACTCAATATATCTTCTAGCCCAACTTTCTGACTCACCTCAGACTTCTTCTACTACTCTTTCCAATTCACTACCCTATCTCTCCCCCTATACATCTATCATTATATCCTCTACACCCACTCTCTCATTTATCCCAATACCACTACTATGTTCCCCCAAATAACGCTTTCTTGAATCTCTCCTACTCTACCTCTCCTTGCATCATCTGACACCTCTTTTACTATACTGATCCCCCAAAACAAACCTTTCTAAACTCTTTCCTCTGACTCTTCCCCTCCAAAAACCCTTTTAACTCATTTAAAAGCCTCCTCCTACTGCTATGACCTAAAACCACAGAAATCCTTCACTGTTTTGTCTCTCTGCTATCCATTTTAATCAAAATACAGACTAACATGTTCAATTCTCTAATTCCATATTCCACTATACTAATTAACCACTAATCCTTTATGGGTTTCCGGAGTAGCGTGCTACTTGCCAAAAAATGCGCTTCAACACCCCATCAGGGGTTAGAAGCGCTATATAAATAGACACCTTTTTTCTTCTTCTATCCGTCTGATATCCTTCGGAATCCAAATAACTGACTAACATGTCACCACTTAAAATTGACTTGCATGTTTCACTATACTAATCCTACACTAATCCTCTATGGGAACTAGAGTAGCGTGCTACTCATCAAAAAGCGCTTCTACGCCTTGTCAGGGGTCGTAAGCGCTACACAAATGCAATTACAATACAATACAATAGAGCTGAATATTTCACCGGTGGAACAGTGCCTGCTGGTCACCTCTCCCCATATAAATGATGGTTTGATGTACAGCAATAATGAGAAAACCTGCAAACTTATTAGTTGGACCATTGCTGGTATTGCAGGAAAGTTCATTGGTCTGAAGTGGTCTTCCAGCGACAACTTCTAGGGCGGTTGAGTACTTCTGTCGCATTAGGAATCAAAGGTAGGCGGAAAGCAATAACTTCTGATGGCGCTGCTGTGCAGAATGTTAACCTTGAAACCCTAATCGATCTATTTATGCTACCTTGTTTGCAGCGCTGGATGTAAAACTTGATCCTATCTGCCAACAGTTATGGAGTGGAGTGGCACAGGGTAGATTGTAGTGGCTTAGAGTTGAGTGACACAGAGTGTAATGGTGCAGAGTGGAATAGAGTGGCATAGAGTAGATTTTTTCAGAGAGGAGTGATGTGTCATAGAGTGCAGAGGTGCAAAGTAGATAAGATTGACTTAGGGCCTTATTACGAATACTGCGGTCAATGGAGCACACTCCTACACTGCGGGACCGCCCGTAGTATCATAAGAATGGGAGTTCAATTGCCACTCAAATCTCTGCTACAGCTGTGGACCAAGGATCCTACCGAAGTTTGTCAGCAGTTTGATGCCAATATTTGCTGGTAGTGCTTCAGCAGCACTGCAGGGTGGCAGTAAGGCATCAAAGGGGTCCCTACAGGGCCTTCTTGTACCTATTGAGCTCCTCTGTGGCTTTACACCCCTTTTCCTGCACGGGACCACACCCTATTCTGAAATTCTTTTTTGCAACCATTCTCAAAGGGGATGGGGTTCCTTTGGGACCCTTTCTCATTTTCAAATGGGTTACCACTAACTTCAGGTTGGTGGTAAATTGTGAATGTTTTTCAACTGCATTCACAGTCTCAAAGCATTCATTCATACTGCTGTGACTCGCTATTTGAAAGGGACACCCTAAAGACACCCATTGCAAATAGGGAATTATGAAGCATGCTACTTACCAGTGAGGGTCTCAAGGGTCTGGGGAGTGGGGGGGGGGGGGGGCATCTCCCTTCAGCCAAAGAGCCAGGTCGTGAGGGTCTTCCTGAAGGTGTTCAGGCAGGGAGCGCGTCTGATTTCTACCGGTAGCTTGTTCCAGGTCTTGGCTGCAATGTAAGAGAACGATCTTCCGCCTGCTCTGGCTCTACCCCATTTTGCTCATCGGTAACAGTTTACAGATTCACAAAATATGGTTTGATACATGTAAAAATCCTTTTTTGCATTCACAAATGGTTGGCAAATGCATATATGGTTGAAATATGTTGCCCTTTATCAATCCAGCAGCAATCTTAGCATCAATGAGCTATAATGTAATTCCCCAGTTGTTTTTCAAAGCCTCAAATTCCACTGATCCAAAGGAAATGTATATCCTATACCTTTTCCTTTAGCTGCCTGAAGGTGGCAGCAGAGCCTCTTTAATCTTCTCTATTCTAAATTTTGGACCATCAATGTCATGTATGCCAGATCACTGAAAAATGCAATTTACTAGAGCAAATAGCCGATGTTGCAGGAGGCTGCAGAATAAGCATGTGTCCTTTAGAGCGCACTGTATGAGGTGACTTTCCTGGGATTCATTTTTACACAGATGTTATGACTTTGGTTTCAATATGTGGCTCACCCACATAGGCTTGTTAACAAATAAAGAAAGCTTGTCTCCTTAGACTCTAACAAACATTTAAAAAAATTAAGTATGTCAAGTCCAAAGGTCAAGCAAATGTATCAGATGATGTTTATATGTAGTGTGACTACTTAGCCGTGATAGTCTCAAGGCACTAAGAGGGGGCTCTGCGGTTCAGTGGAAGAGCCAGGTTTGATGTCCTTCCTGAATTGAGGCAGTGACGTTGATTGCCTGAGGTGCAGAATAAGGGAGTTCCAGGTCTTCGCAGCAAGGTAGGAGAATGATCTTTCTCTAGCCGTGGTCTTGGGGATCAGTGGGACAGCAGCCAGGACCAGATGGGCAGAGCGGAGATGTATGGTGGGAGTGTAAAAGGAGAGGCGGTGGTTGAGGTAGGCAGGTCAGAGGGTATGGAATGCTTTGTAGGTGTGTATGAGGATCTTGAAGGTAATTCGTTTGCAGCCAGTGAAGGTCTCTCAGGTGACCTGTGATGTGGCTGTGGTGTGGGGATGTTCAGGTTGAGTTTTGCAGTTTTGCAGAGGTGTTCTGTATGATTTTCAGTTTCTTTTGGAGTTTCTCGGTGTTGCTGGCTGAAGTGCATTACTTTAGTCGAGTCTTCGTCTATCCGTCTGGGATGGGTGACTGTTTTCCTGGACTTAGTGGAGATCCACTTGAAGATCCTACAAAGCAGGCATAGAGTGTGGAAGCAGGAGGATTAAACAGCATTGTTTTGGTAGTTCGTTTAGAGTGAGGAATCCAGGATGATGCAAAGGTTTTGTATGAGGTCAATGGGTGGGGGTGGGGGAGTTCAGAGCACTGCAGCACCCAGGAGTTGCCCCAGGAAGAGGAGGTGGAGCCTGGATGAGGACTTCGGTCTTGTCTGAGTCAAGCTTGAGGCAGCTGTCCTTTATTGAAGTGGTTAATGCCTTCATTCTTTTGTGGAAGTTGCTCTTGGCGACTGTGGGTTCATCTGTAAGGTAAAGAATCAGCTGGGTGTTATTGGCGTAGGAGACAATGTTGAGTCTGTGGCTCCTGATGAAGGATTCAAGCGGGCCATGTAGATGTCAAAGAGGGTGGGAGTCAGGGAGGATCATTGTGGCACTCCGCAGCAGATCTCTTTTGTTTCTGAATTGAGCAGTGGAAATCAGGCTCTCTGTGTTCGGCCCGTGAGGAAGGAGCGGATCCATTCTAGGGCTTTTTGCTGGCTGCCGGCATCATGGAGTCTTGCGCAGAGGGTGTGGTGGGAGGCAGTGTTGAAGGCTGCTGAGAGGTCCAGGAGGATGAGGGCACCAGTTAAGCTTGGTTGAGGAGGGCACAGATATTGTTTATACCGGCGAGGGGCGTGGTCTTGGTGTTGTGTTTGCTTCTGAAGCCGGATTGGGAGTGGTCCAGGATGCGTTTAATTTCAATGAACTCAGAGAGTTTGGCATTGGTGGCTTTCCAGATTACTTTCGCTAAGAAGGTGAGCAGCAGGATGGGTCTGTAGTTCTAGACACAAAGGAGCATCTGGTGGGCACCTGCTTTGGGGTTGAAGTCATCAGATAACAAATTGTTTGTTAGTACCTGATCCTCTATAGGGATTAAAATGTATGATGGATTTCTTACCCCAAAAAAGTCCATAATTTTTGTAAAATACACAAAAGTAAAATGAAAAGATAAAAACAGTATAAAAATAAATAGGAAAAACCTAGGACGAAATAACAGAAGGAGAGAAGCAGCAGTTAATATCATCTAATTAGCCTGCCGTAGTATCTTCTGTTTAGTTAATATGGTGTTAGGGGGTGTGGAAACTAGAATTCAAACTTGCATTCTACACCAAAGATGTCCTCCAAATAAAAACAGTGTTGCACAAACAAGGGCCTTGTGAGTGCCTGCTTTGCGGTTAAAGCCACATGGAAGCAAAATGCCTCTTACTACCTGAGTCTTGAGTATGACCTAAAACAAGGAGGATTTGTTAAACGGAAAAACTGATCTTCAGTTATGTGAAAAGCCCAAAGGTACATGAAAAGATAAATGCAGGAAAATCGCATTTATATCAATAATCGGGACGTAGCTTCAGGGCAGATGTTTGGGTGTTAGACCCCCCCCCCCTAAAAATGCGCTCTGTTGTAAAAAGTTGGGTGCAATTACTTTCATTGTGGGTATGGTGAGGTGTCTGTCAGATTTCACCTGGGATTTTCACATGAACACAGACAAAAACACACACAGACTCTCTCTGTTTTGAAGATCTTGAAATGTATTACTTTGAAAAAATGTGTAGTTTTAGTACTCCTAACGTACTGCCCCTTAAGCTCCCCCATGCCCTGCTTCTCATATAATGCATTTTCACAAGACTCACCAGCTTGATTGTTGGGAAATTTGAAGTTCACCCCCCTCCCCCAATCTTACTGACCAAGCGATGCCCCCGCCAATGATATCCAATCCTGAGCTCCCATTGGGTGCACTTTCCTTTCTTGGCATTTGACTGTGTTCAGGTCCATAATATCATATGATCCTAACATGACAAACCGATGACAATTACCCAACCCTAGTGACGTCATGGGCATCGTACAATTGCTCCTCATTTCCGATCTGCCGATATTCACTGAACCTATAGTTACTTGATGCTTTTTGACTTGAAACTTAACAAGTAATTATTACGCCACTTCCCTTGATCTGTTTCTTTGTTTTTTTTGCTTTTGTTGTAAACACTTTTTTTTTTTAACTAATTTTGTTTGAAATCTAGTCTGTTTTGTGAGTTTGATATTACCCTTGGTGCTGCTTAGACTCTTATCTCACATTTCTATGGTAAAAGGTATGCTGCTGTTGAAGAAAATCAGAAATCCTAAGAAGTACAAAACACCTTTAATTGAGAAGATTTGCATGCTGCAAAAACATTATATGCAATAGACTGGTGCCTTGATTTCTTCATATATTAATTTTCTTACAATACAGCAAACAGAAGATGTGCTGTTGCACAAAACTCCATGTAGCAGCGAGGAGCAGGTGCTTATGCGACCTCATGGACGCGATCCAGCAGGGTTCAGGGGGAGCTGACGCCACTGAAACATGGCGGCTTCTTTGCCAGAACGAGACTACGCTTGATCGGACAGCCCAGATATATATTCAGTGTGTCACAAGCAAAGGAAGATAGCAGGATGCTCAACATGTCTGCTAATGTACAATAACGCAAAAAGGCTAGATAGGTATAAAAATGATTTCATGCAGCATTGTGCTACATGAATTATGCCCAGATTTTCAAATTGAAACCGTATTTTCCTAACAAGGAACTTACTCACTACATTTCCTACCCTCAGTTAATATCCAAAGTCTCACAGGAACAGGGACAAGAAAACATTTCATTGGGTGAAGGGCGTGTCTGTCACCAAGCAATGAAATGTAGCTATTGACATTTTGATAGTAGTGACAATAAATGGAATAACCACTTAAGGGTCAGTTGTTTGGCTCATAATATTAGAAATTGTTGCTCTAGTAATGGCACTGATTGAAGTTTTTGCACGGCAGGTAACAGCAGATGTGTGTGCATTAGTGTGAGCACTACTACCAGTATTAAGGTCAGTATTAGTGTTGTATCGGTTTTCAGTAGGCCTAGTTACGCCGCTAACAAATCTCAATACCTTAGAATAGAAGTTGGCATGGAAACTGGAATAGAAAAGACAAGTTTATTAAGACCCCATGGGGTGGTGGTACATTCAAACAATACTCTTCGGCAATGCATGAAGTATCACCCCGAACATAAGGCACATGGTCTTTTTATACCCACACAGGGGCTCGGAAAATAGGCGGCACAAACACAAGACTAATTTATGTACATATAAGGGCATTTTAAGTGCACATTCAACAAGTGGGAGGAGCTAACAATTTGACCAGTTTGGGGAAAACATCTCTCAACAGTGATTTATCAAAAACAGATGTGGCTCAACTGAGCATGCGTGTATTTCAATCACAAGTTAGAAATAGCCTGTTACTAGGCAGAATATGTGACTAAGTAGCAGAGAGGTAGGACAAATCACATGGCGAGCATAAGGCAATGTGAGGCATACAAAATGGAGGATAGCGATACAAAATGGCCTCCGAAAAATGGCAATATAACAATGGAAAACATGTTAGCATCAGCAAATGCTAACCTAATCGTAGTTAATTTACGACAGACAACCCTTTTAGCTTTTAGTTGAAGCTAATCCTTCATCCTAGATAGTCTGGTTATACATCGTATACATCTATTAGCATTATTTCGGCTATTTCCTTATTTAACATCTGCTGAGTTTTTGTCTCCGCAATACTCCTCTTGGAAGGGATACAAGCAGTGATGCAAACAGAACAAAGCATATGACCACATTGTAAACATATACAAAAAGTAAATAATACCGCAATTATTGCACATAGAATAGTCAATATTTTCCAACCCCAAGTGGTAAATAATGTCCATATCCAACCTGAAAATGTCCATGTACCAGTTTCTGGATGAACTTCTGCAGCAATTTTATGCAGTTTGGAAATAGCACTATATACTGAAGATGAATGGGCTGGGATGTAAATGCAACAACTACTACTGATGATGCGACATTCACCACCTCGATCAGCCAACATTACATCTAAAACCATTCTATTTTGAAGCGCTACAATTCTTGCAATTTTAAGCTCCTCTGTAATATTCCCTAGTGCCATAGCTGTGTGATTAGCAACAGCTTCTACAACATGAGTTAATCGTCTTAATTTTCTACTGTTTAGTGCAGCACCCACAAAGAAAAACAGGCTTAAATGTATTTATTATTTATTTATTTATTATTGACATTTGTTAAGCGCACGGCTACCCCCGACGGGGGTGTCCCGGCGCTAAGATTGCAGATTTGGGAGAGAGTTAACAAAGGAGAGTTAGCAGCCAGAAAATAGGAGGGTCTTTAGTTTACCCCTGAATTGGGATTCGGTGTCGATGAGACGGAGGCTGATAGGGAGGGCATTCCATAATTTTGAAACAATTACAGCAAAAGCTCTACCACCTTTCCTTACCTGGCGAAATCTGGGAGGGAGTAGGAGACGGAGGTGGTTGGATCTGAGATTGAGGGAAGAGTGAACTGGTTTTAGTCTGTGTCTGAGATATTTAGGACCCTTTCTATTCAGAGCCCTGAAAACAAGTACCAGGGCCTTGAATTTAACGCGAGCAGAGATCGGAAGCCAATGTAGTTTCCTCAGGAAGGGTGAGATGGAGTAATGAAAGGGGACTTCACAAATCAGTCTGGCCGCAGCATTTTGCACGATCTGCAGCCGATGCAGGAGATAGGCCGGAAGTCCCACATATAGGCTATTCGCATAGTCCAAGTGCGAAGTAATTAAAGCGTGCGTCACCGTCTTCAGTGATTCCGTAGGGTGAAAGGAAGCAATTTTTTTTAACATGTGGAGCTTACCAAAACATGCTGAGGTGACTTTCTGGATCTGAGGTTTAAAAGAGAGTTCGTTGTCGAATTGAACTCCCAGGTTGCGTGCAACCGTGACTGGAGAAGGTGCTGGGTTGAGTTCAGGCGGCCCCCAAGTGGTCGAAGACATGGGACTCATTTGATTAAAAAACAGCACCTCAGTTTTGTCCGTATTGAGTTTTAACGTATTACGGGTCATCCAGGCTACAATATTGGCAAGACAAGTTCTAAAATTTGTAAAACCAAGGGGCGAGTGATCTTTAAAAGAGAAGATCAGCTGTGTATCGTCAGCGTAGGAGAGCACTCCCACCCCGGATGACTCAATCAATTTCGCGAGAGGTGCAAAACAGAGGACTGAGGGCAGATCCTTGGGGCACCCCGCAAACTAGCGGTTTTTTGTCTTTAGACCAGAATGGGCGACACCATACTTGTTGTGTCCAATCCGTTACGAACGAGGTGATCCAGGCTAACGGGGTGTCACAGATCCCCAACTCTCGGAGTCTTGTCAGGAGGATGTTGACATACTGTTTCAAGGTAGTATCAGTTTGATCTACTTCAGCTGTACTTATTGTTCTCTTAACTCTATTTACAGATAGATCATGGAATAGTTCAAGATTCTTATGATACAATTCAGGTGCCAAAAATACAGGGGGTAACAAAAAAGATATTTAACATACCCCTGACCAACCCACTGGTAGTTGGTAATATCCTTTATTTCCACATACAAAATAGGAATTATGAGAGGCCGTGAAAGTGCTATTATTTCTCCCATCAATAGTCAGAACAACAGTACATTTACTTTCCCCCACAGAAACTGTCCCAACATTTTTAATACATAAATCTGCTTTTGCTTCAGTAACGGAGATCACAAAGTGTTCATCCATATTTATTGTTCTTATGTTGGTGAAAACATACGGTGAGAAAGCATTGACTGGCTGGTATTCTTCCCACTCCCATTTGGTTCCTTTCGCTTGTGGGTAACCATCTTTGTCTTGGTAACAAACTTTATTAAGTTGAAAGTTAATCCCACCTACTGAAGGCTTTCTGGAAGCAAACAAAAGCGCGTACCAAGCTTGACAAGAACCATTGTGAGAGAAGGGAAGAGGAATACAAGGCGTTCCTCCTTTTTTCTGGTGTGCTGGTAACATTCTGTACACCCAACAATTAGTGATGTTCGTCGCATTGTGCGTATAATGCAACATCTGGATAAAAGTTTTATTCAAATAGGATTGTCAATGTTTTTGCTCATGGTAAGGAAGAGTAAAATGAAAATGCTCAGGCGGAGCAGGAGAAGTGGCAAGCAAGTATCTTCGAACAGGGGCCACTTCCTCCACAAACCAAGCTGTTATCGCTATAACCACCATAGCAACAACAAATCCTACAACACAAATAAGCTTTCTACTACTCATTTCAACACCCAAGTGAATGAACTTCCTGTAAAACTTATTAGAATGATCGTTGGAGTACCTAGCCCAAGGGCAGCCGTTGATTACTTCACCGAAGGTCGAGACGGGTGTCACTACACTAGGCAGGGCTGATCCCCCCCCTTGCCATTTCGGCATTCCGTTTCACTAACCCCGGGTGGTAGCTCAACCAGTCTTCTTTTGCACAACAGATTCTTTCCTTGGTCTCAGTTGATATCCTGATGCTCCAGGAATAGAATGGTCCGGGAAGACCTCTTCAGATTCATCAGGCGGGATGGCAGGACTTTTTTCTGTATCCAGAATTTCTCGATGGTCGGTCAGTACAGCAGGCTCCACCAAGGCAGGTGATACCTTTCGACAATGGGTACCATGGATCCACCTTTTTCGGTTCGTCACTCGAACTGCTGTTCTTGTAGCCATTGGTACTTGTTCTGGACCTCGCCACCTCAGCTCTAGACTGTTCGACCTCTCAAAGGATCGGACCTTAACCTGGTCCCCAGGCCGAAGATCATGAGCCTCACCCGTAGATCTGCCAGGAACAGCTTCTCAAACCTGTTAATGAATAGAAAGTAAATTATCTGTTAATTGTGCCAAATAGTCATTCATCAATATACAGGGCACATCATGTATGGGACGTGGCTTAGGAACTCCCCAGATATTCATTGGCCTTCCAAATACCACCTCATAAGGTGTAAGGCCAGATCGTTAATGTGGCACTGATCTTATAGATAGTAATGCCAGAGGTAGAGCGTCCAGCCATTTTTTTTCGCTAACTTGAGCTTCAGAGTAGCATTGTATCTTTCCACCAAATCTGCTGATTGCGGATGAAAGACTTCATGGAATTTCTGTTTTATTCCTAATCCTTTCAGGACATGTTCAACAACTTGCCGAATAAAATGGGTCAGTTGTCTCTCCATAAAAGCTTACAAACACCATATCTGGGAAAGTATTCCTTCAAAAGCACCTTAGCTGTAGGCAACCCTGTATTATCCTTCGTAGGGTATGCCTCTATCCATTTACTAAAGGCACAAACCACCACTAGTACATACTTTAGATTATTACAGCGCTCAAGCTGGATATAATCCATCTGAAAGACTTCAAAAGGTGAGGTCGGTGTAGCAAACCCTCCTATAGGAGTTTGTGTCCCTCTACCAGGATTATACTGCAAACAAACCAAACAAGACTGTACTACTCTCTTAGCTGTACTGGCAATCTCAGGATGCTCCCAAACTCACGTAAGCAATTTCGTTATTGCTAGAGCTCCAACATGTGCCAGCCCATGTGCCATTTGAACCATAGGTTGTAAATAGGCCGCAGGTAATTTCCACCTATCCATATCCTTGCTGCGCCAACAGCCTTCATCATCCAACACTCCTTCTTTGGACCATTGCTCAAGCTCTAATTCCGAGGCGGATCTCTGTACGTCTAGCACTCCCTCTCTAGCATTATGCCATCGTTCAGCTTGAGATTTCACTACATACATAGAGGTGACATTTTGTCGCATCGCAGTTTCACGAGCTACGTGATCCGCAAAAGCATTTCCCTGTCCTATTTTTTCAGTCACCTTCTTATGTGCACTACACTTCACAATTGCTATCTTCTTTGGATATGTCAGTGCGGTTAAAAGGTTGCGTACCAATTCTCCATGCATTATTTGTATCCCGTGTGATTTTAGAAAACCTCTCTCCTTCCAGAGTAGGCCGACTTCTGGGGTATGTGAGCTGCTTCCACTACTGTCTCAAGTGTCGTAATTGCGTAGGCAGCTGAATCCATGCCATCTGGTAGTTTCAAACATGATCCATCAACCCACAGTTCCCCATCTACATCTGGAAGGGGTATGTCCTGTAGATCAATGCAACCCTTTGTCTGTTTCTCAGTAAGGAAAACACAATCATTAGGCTCTTTTGGCTGAGATTCGGACACAGGATATGGCAGTAAAGTAGCTGGATTTAGTGTCGCGCACCTCTTCAAAGTTATATGAGGTGCTAGCAATGTCAATTCATATCCTGTTAAGCGAGCACTAGTTAAGTGTTGCGCCTTAGTTTGATTCAACAGGGCATCTACTGCATGGGGTACTAGTACTAACAGTTTGTGTGACAAGACTACCCCTTCACTCTGACGTTGTTGCATACCATGCTGGGGGCCAGCCAGGAACACTGCCCTGATACACGAATCGCATGCGTCATGCACGACAAAAGGAACTACAATCCCCAAGCTGCAACGAACAGAGGCACGTGTGATGTCAGCGCGCCTCTGTTCAAGTTTGATGCTGGAAATCAACACGGTGCCGTTGATTTTCGACCGCCACCGATCAAGGACTGGTAGGGGTGCTTGCACCAACTTTCCTTTTACCCTGAAGGAGGTAGAGGCTCCTAGCATCTCCCTATTGTGATCTGGTATTTCTTGAGTTTCCTGGTTATTGTTGCGGCAGTCCCGTTGGCCGAACCTCCGGTAGGTTCTTGCGGGACTGCCTGTTATTGCTGATATTCCCTGAGTTTACTTATTGTTCTCGCTGCAGTCCCGTTGGCCGACCCTCCAGTAGGTTCTTGCGGGACTGCATGTTATTTCTGACGTAGAGAGAAGTCCCGTTGGTTGAACCGACTCACGGGTTCTTGCGGGATTACTTGAGGAGTGGAACTTATCACTGCTCTGAGCTCTAAACACTGCAATTCGACCTTCTGAGGTTCAGAAGGGCGCAGAGTTTCTTAATTCCCGCAGTGAGACAGTGCTTGAAGCTTTAGCGATGTTGCAATTACCCTTGACTCGTTACTATTATGCACTGTACTTTTCCTGATTTTAGAGGAATTCATTTACGATGAGATGTATCTCTGCTCTTCATTTGCATCATAATATTTGGGCACAGCATTTGATTATAAACGCTTCTGGTGATCCGTATGTTTGGATTCTCCTATGGTGCATTCAACCTGGATATTAGTGTTATTCTTTGAAATCATAACGAGAAGATAATTTCCCGTACTTTATTTGTTTCACACAGCAGGGGTGATTGAGCTTCAGCCTGGCTAGCTTTGGTACGCCACCCCTTCCCCCCTATTGAAGAGATCATATCAAACCCATTTGGTATGTGTAGAGACCTTTACATAAATTTACAGTTTATGACCATGTTGGAATTGGCTCTAACATCATGTTACTCTCCTAGGTGACTTTTGGCTGTATTCCTCGGAATTCCAGATTGCCAGACATTGCTATGATACTATTTCTTTAAAGCTATTGCTCATTACCACAATGGTATATGCCTAAACATCTAAGTCCAGCTAAGAATGTTTATGATAGATGTAGTGTGTGTTTTTGTCTCATAGTGCCTTGTTCTTGTTACAGGTCTTCCTCCCTGCAGTCCCCTTCCCTTCCTTTCCTTCCCTCACCTGATCACTCCATTGCGCCTGTTGTTTTACTCAGACCTTCGGGCTGTCAGGAGGTGGAACCCATTTAAGCATCGTACGATTCTGAGGATTCCAGGACCTGACAGAATCAACAGCCCACGAATTGTAGTCCTCCCGATTGTACGTTGTAATGGCCACCTTAGAGGAAGTGATGGCCGCATTACCTTTGGTACAAGCTGAGCTACACGCTTCTAGAGCGGAAATGGCATCCCTGCAGGCTCAGGTAGATAGAATGGCCAAAAATCCGTTTGATAGGGATACACCCCAAGCCACGCAGGTAGTCGTTGAGGTATGGAGATAGCAGCAAGGTTCAGGTTTTTATCACACAAGTCCTACTACATTTTTCCTGCAAACCTAAAGTCTTTAATACCAACCATGCTAGGGTAGCATTTCTCAAATCCTACTTAGCAGGGGATGCAGCTCAATGGGCAGTACCATTAGTAAAAAGAGACGATCCCTTATTGCACAACTGGAAGGCATTTCTCCAAGACTTTGAAAAGACGTTTAATCGTAGGGCCGCCACCTTGTCAGCTGACAGGGAACTGTTGGATTTAAAACAGGGAGGTAGAGATCTAATAGCATATCCTAATGATTTTAGAAGACTAATAGCTGAAACTGATTGGCCCGAGGAAAAACAATCTGCGATCTTCTACAAAGGTTTGAAAGACGAATTGAAAGACATTTTAGCCAAAATTGATCCACAGCCATCCTCTTGTGAAGATCTTATTAATCTAGTGCTCAGATTGGATCATCGTCTCTGTGATAGAAAGAGGGAACATAAGAGAAAGGAAAGATACACTCCACGTTTCGAACATTCCCGAATACCTGAGAGTAGTTCTAATCTGAACGCTAAACCTATTGAAATAGGGGCTGTGAGATCGCCTCTTACCGCAGAGGAAAGGGATTACAGACGAAAGAAGAGGCTATGTATCTATTGCGGAAAGAAAGGACACTTAATAATAAAGAGCTTATAGAGCGCTCAGTAACGCCATCACGGCGTGTCCCCGCGCTGAAGCTATCATTGAAGCAGCATAGAAGCCCAGGATCTATGCAGTGTATAGGTGTGTTTTAAGCATAGCCCTAAACCGCAATTCACTGCTCTCCAGTCTCAGAGCAGGGGGGAGTTTGTTCCATTGTTGAGCCGCTTGGAGCGCAAAGGAGCGTCCACCCATTCTAGCCTTCCTAATCCTGGGGACTGTCAGCAATCCGGTACCCTCCGAACGGAGGGTCCTAGTAAGTTCATAACGGCTGACTAGATCCTTTAGGTATGTCGGTGACCTGTCCCAGACAATTCGGTGACAGAAGAGGAGGCACTTAAACAGCACACGCTTCTTCACAGGCAGCCAATGAAGCGCATCCAGTGCCATTTTCGAGCTGGCTCTCCTGGGTCTTCTTAACACCAGTCTGGCGGCGGAGTTCTGTATGACTTGTAGGCGGCCTATGCTGCCCTCGGTTGCCCCAAGGAACAGAATGTTTCCATAATCTAACCGCGAGGTCACCAGTGCCTGCGTTAGTGTCCTTCTGGCCGATAAAGGGAGGAGGTCTAAAGTTTTATTTAGGGTCTTTAGTACTCCAAAACATTTGCCCACAAGATGCCTTATGTGGCCTTCATATGAGAGAGAGGGATTCATCCAGATTCCTAAATTCTTGGCCTCCTGACATGGTATAGGGGTAGGGCCCAGACATGAAGGCCACCACTCGGCCGACCAGTTTTCGCTTTTACTCCCTACCACCAGCACCTCTGTTTTAGAGCCATTGAGTTTTAAGCAATGGGCATCCATCCACTCTGCTAGTGCCTGCATACAGGATTTAAAGTTGTTAGGGGTATTGGAGGTGTTCTGCGATAGGGAGATCAGCAGCTGGGTGTCGTCGGCGTACGACACCAATTCCACCCCAAAAGAATGTACCACTTTCGCCAGGGAGGCCATGTATAGGTTAAAAAAAGTGGGGCTCAGAGCTGAGCCCTGAGGCACTCCCTGGTCTAGTGACATCTCCACTGAGCGGCATGTCCCTTGCTGTACCTTCTTCAAGGAATGCTCGCTGAGACCAAAACCTCGGTATGAATACAAAAAGGTATCTATCGTTGCTTCAGAAGGTGTGTCGGGAAACACAAGAGCTTGAAGTTGGAAGAAGGGACCCTTCAAGTTGTGCATTCATTCCTTCTCTGGATGGCGAGGTCAAAAAGGAAGGACTTCACTTTTACATATCTGTACAGCTATTTGTGCAAGAAGAATGGATTTCAATCAGTGCCATGTGAGACTCCGGAGCCACAGGTTGCTTCATGGACAAGACACAGGCGACCACCTGGGGAATCATCCTACAAGAAAAAGAAGTACCAGAGGCTGTGTTTGCAGTGGATGGTAGGAGATTAGATTCTGGCCCAATACATTTACAAACAGGAGTACTCCCAATGTTAATGAGGATAGAACACCAAGAAACCCTAACTTTCAACATCATTCAGGTCCCGCAGTATGTGTGATATTGGGTCGTCCCTGGTTAAGGAAGCACAACCCCACGGTGGATTGGAAAGGACAGATACTTATGTTTACTTCGGAATATTGTCATCAGAACTGTCTCCCTCCCATTATCAGTCCTGCTTCAGCGCTAGCCTGTGTTCATGATATAGCAACAGCAGCGGAACATGATATCCTATTACCAAGAGAATATCAGGATCTGGCTGAAATTTTCAGCAAAACAAAGGCGGAAATACTGCCGCCTCATCGCCCCTACGTCTGCCATATAGATTTAATACCTGGGGCTAACATACCTACAGGATGGGTATACGCACTAACCGAACCTGAAACCCTGCATCTACGTGCTGATCTTGAAAACATTTGGCATTAGGGTTTATACGGGAATCCAAGTCGCCGGACGCATCTCCCTTGTTTTTTATACCAAAGGCCAATGGGGAGCTCCACATGTGTGCAGACTATAGAGCCTTGAATGCCATTACTGTCAAGAATCGATATCCTCTCCCTCTCATCAATGTATTACTGGAGCAGGTAAAAAAGGCACTTAGTCAGAATGAGATCAGCGGTGAATGGAAGACAGCATTCAAAACCCGTTTTGGCCTATACGAATATATGGTGATGCCCTTCGGGTTGTGCAACGTGCCCGCAGCGTTCCAGTTCTTTTTGGACGACGTGTTAAGTAAATACCTCGAGCAGTATATAGACGATATCTTGATATATTCATCAAGTACTGAACAACATGTCGAACATGTACGGATCATTCTAAGGACACTATTGGAACATCAGCTATATTTCAAACTCAGCTAATGTGAGTTTAAAGTCACATTGGTGGAATTTCTGGGGGTAATACTCACCTCAAGGGGACAGGAAATGTCTGAACGCAAGATGCTTGTGGTACAAAATTCGCCTACACCTATGAATGTAAGGGAAATTCAATGCTTTATCGGTTTTGCCAATTTCTACCGTAGATTTATTGATCGTTTTTCGGAGTTGGCAACTCCCTTAACACGGTTGCTGAGAAAGAAGGTACCCTTTGTTTGGACAGAGGAGGCCCAAAAAGGTTTTGACGCTCTGAAACAAGCCTTTGTTTCTGCTCCTGTGTTGGTGCATGCTGACCCTGCAAAATCGTATAATGTGGAGGCAGATGCTTTGATTCAGCAGTGGGTGCTGTCATTTCCCAACGTCACACACATACAGGACAACTACGCCCGGTTGCCTATTTGTCTAAGAAACTTAACCCAGCGGTGCAAAATTACAACATCTCAGAAAAGGAATTGCTGGCTATTAAAATAGCCTTCTCGGAATTGAGACACCTTCAATGGGAGCCCGTCACGTTGTAACTGTATGTACAGACCATCGCAACTTGCAATTCATGGCCGCAGCAGGACATTTAACACCTCGTCAGATGAGATGGATGATGTTTTTTGCCGAATATAAATTCATCGTAACATACTCACCCGGTAAGGAGAACAAGAAGGCTGATGCCCTCACCAGACAATCTACGCCTCTAAGACCCGAAGAAGAGAGAGAGACTCCCATCATCAAACCTCATAACATAATTGGGGTAGCATGCACTGAGACATTTCTTCGTAGTATCGCTAGAAACATGCTCCTTGATAAATGGAAGGAATGGTTAAAGACGAATACAGAGTGGAAGATGGTTCAAGGGCTTGGAATACGAAAGAAACAACTTTTATTACCTGTCATTGCCCCACGGAAACAAGTATTTCAGTGGTGTCACCATGCTCCTTGTACTGGACACAACGGAACGGAAAAGACTTTGGAAAGGGTATTAAGACATTTCTTGTGGCCTAAGATTAAGACTGATGTTGCTAAATGGGTAGCTGAATGCTCTGTTTGTAGTCAGATGAAGGTGTTACATAACAGACAAGTAGTACTACTACAACCCCTTCCTACTCCTGATCGACCCTGGGAACATATCTCGATGGACTTTGTTGTAGGTATGCCGGTTGATAAAGGGTACACTGTCATATTGGTGGTTGTGAACTTTTCTGACAAAAATGGCCCACTTCATAGCGTGCAAGCAAGTGCCTTCTGCTAGCATGTTAGCTCAGCTAATTCTAACACACATAATCAGGTTACATGGTTTACCCAAGGTTATTGTCTCAGATAGGGGGAGTCAGTTTACAGCCAAATTCTGGAGGGTCTGGTATGAGGCATTGGGAATAAAGGTTAACACTTCCACCAGTTTCCACCCACAAACAGATGGCCAAACTGAGCATGTAAATCAAACCCTCAAACAATATCTGAGATGTTACGTGGAGGTCACGACAGAAGCTTGGGTGGATAGATTGTGGTTGGCAGGGATAGCTTATAATAGCGCCATGCACAGTTGCACGAAATATTCCCCTTTTTACAGTACCTACGGTTTCCAGCCAAACTTCACTCCCTTTCAACACCCTGTTCAAGCCAAATCGGTTCAAGAGGTACAGGAAAGAATAGGTCACATCCAAGACACCTTAAGGGAGGTGCAAGGCAATTTGAGGGCTGCTAAAATGAGATATAAGGCCTATGCAGATAAACACAGGCAGCCGGGACCAGTATATAAAAACGGGGATTATGTATGGCTTTCGACCCAGAACATTAGGTTTAAACAATACAGCATTTTTAACCCTAAATACATTGGTCCATACAAAATAGTTAAACTGGTCAATCCAGTGGTAGTCAGATTGGCTTTGCCTTCTACTTTGCGGATACACCCTGCTTTTCATACATCTCTGGTCAAACCATCTCGCTCTGCCATTAAGGGTGGTTCTGCACCGGTGATGGTCAACAACGAAATTGAGCATGAGGTGAGAGGTATCGTTGACTCAAAGATCTTTCGTACCAGACTGTGGTACCTGGTGGCATGGAAAGGTTATGGCAATGAGGAGAACTCTTGGGAGCCCGCCTCTGGTGTCCATGCTCCTAGGTATACCAGGCTTTTTCATAAATGTTTTCCTCTCAAACTATGTCTCTGTCAGTGTTCTTTGGGGGAGGGATGTACTGTTGCATCCCATGCTGGGGGCCAGCCAGGAACACTGCCCTGATACATGAATCACGTGCATCATGCACGACGAAAGGAACTACAATCCCCAAGCTGCAATGAACAGAGGAGCGCGTGATGTCAGTGCACCTCTGTTCAAGTTTGATGTCGGAAATCAACGCGGTACCGTTGATTCTCGACCGCCGCCAATCAAGGACTGGTAGGGGTGTTCGCACCAACTTTCCTTTTATCCTGAAGGAGGTAGAGGCTCCTAGCATCTCCCTATTGTGATCCGGTATTCCTTGAGTTCCTGGTTATTGACGCAGCAGTCCCGTTGGCCGAACCTCCGGTAGGTTCTTGCAGGACTGCATGTTATTTTTGACGTAGAGAGTAGTCCCGTTGGTTGAACCGACTCACGGGTTCTTGCAGAATTATTTGAGGAGTGGAACTTATTACTGTGTGCTGCTTTTATTTATTTATTTATTTTTTGCATTTGTAATGCGCGCAGCTACCCACAAAGGGTTTTCCGGCACCTGAGACATTGTAGTTGAGCAAAAAGGTATGGAAAGTACAAAGTGGACAAATCATTTCTCAAAAAGCCAGGTCTTGATGTTTCTCCTGAATCTAGCATAATTGTCCTCTTTCCGGATGTGAGAAGGGAGTGAGTTCCATAGGATAGGGCCAAGATGGGAAAAGGATCTCCCTCCCATTCTTGCCAGTTTAACTCTAGGCACCCTGAAATTGGCTGCTGATAGAGAGCGCAGATTACGTGTGGGAAGACAGGGACTGGCTAGCTCTTGCAGGTATTTAGGTGCTGTACCGGATTTGATCCTGAACATATAGCTCAGGGCTTTGAACCTAACCCGGTTCTCGACTCTGAGCCAGTGAAGTTCCCTAAGATGTTTGGACACCCTGGCGGTTTTCGGGATATTACACAGTAATCTTGCGGCGCAATTTTGGACAAGTTGTCCAAATTTGACCTTCTGATGTTAAGAAGGGCACGGAGACTGTTTCTTAATTTGCGCAGTGAGACAGTGCTTGAAGCTTTAGCGATGTTACAATTACCCTTGACTCGTAACAATAATGCACTATACTTTTCCTGATTTTAGAGGAATTCATTTACGAGGAGATGTATCTCTGCTCTTCATTTGCATCATATTATTTGGGCACAGCATTTGATTATAAACGCTTCTGGTGATCCGTATGTTTGGATTCTCCGATGGTGCATTCAACTTGGAGATTAGTAATATTCTTTTAAATCATGACAAGAAGATAATTTCCCGTACTTTATTTGTTTCAAGCAGCAGGGGTGATTGAGCTTCAGCCTGGCTAGCTTTGGTATGCCACCCCTTCCCCCCTGTTGAAGTGATCATATCAAACCCATTTGGTATGTGTAGAGACCTTTACATAAATGTACAGTTTATGACCATGTTGGAATTGGCTCTAACATCATGTTACTCTCTTAGGTGACTTTTAGCTGTATTCCTCGGAATTCAAGATTGCCAGGCATTACTATGTTATTTGTCTTTACAGGTACTGCTCATTACGACAATACTATATGCCTAACATCTATGTCCAGCTAAGAATGTTTATGATAGATGTAGTGTGTGTTTTGTCTCATAGTGCCTTGTTCTTGTTACAGGTCTTCCTCCCTGCTGTCCCCTTCCTTTCCTTTCCTCGCCTGATCACTTCATTGCGTCTGTTGTTTTACTCAGACCTTGGGGCTGTCAGGAGGTGGAACCCATTTAAGCATTGTACGATTCCGAGGAATCCAGGACCTGACAGACGTATAGACACAGCTGTTGCAGCAACTGACCAAAAACACCCAGGCAACCCTTAAGGAACAGGATCAAGTACCGCTGAAAAGTATGCACAGGGACGTTGCTTTTCACCGTGTGTCTGCACTAAAACTGACAATGCACACCCATCTTTCTCGTGTACATAAAGTGTAAAGGTCTTCGTATAATCCGGTGTGCCTAACACTGGTGCAGAACAAAGAGCTTGAAGTAACTGATGAATAGCATTCTGACATTCATCTGTACATGGGAGGGGAATTGGAGTATCTTTAGTCAAAAGTGCAAACAAAGGTTTTACAATGTATGAAAATCCTAATATCCACTGCCTACAAAATGAAATCAAGCCAATGAAAGCACAAACATCTTTTTGAGTAGAAGGCACTGGTGTGTCTAAAATTGCTTGAATACAATCTGGTGTCAATGCACGCCCCTCCTTAGACAGAAGGTGTCCTAAGTAGGTCCCCTTCGGTCTACAATATTGCAATTTCTTTTGTGACACTGTATGGTGATGTGCAGCAAGGAAGAAAGCAAAGATAAAGTACTCTCTTCACATTGTTCAGGCATATCGGCTGCCAATAAAATGTCATCAACATATTGTATGAGAGCCACTCCTTCTCGCAGATCAAAAGAATCAAGCTGTCTTTTTAATGCTTGGCTGTAAATACTCAGGCTCTCAGTATAGCCTTGAGGAACTCTACAAAATCTATACGATTGATTATTCAAAGTGAAACCGAACCAATATCGGCTATCAGGATGAATAGGGATTGAAAAGAAAGCATTCTTCAAGTCTATCACAGAAAATGTAGTCGCTGTAGAACCATAGTGAGTAGTGTTGTTATATCAGAGACCACAGCATATTGTGGTAGGACTATCTTATTCACTTCCCATAAATCGATAATGAATCGATAGATCTTAGTATCAGTGTCTTCTTTCAAAATGGGAAGAATTGGACTGTTACAAGCATTATAAGGGACTTCTTCCACAACCCCAACTTAAGTTAAATCTCCAATAATGTGTGTTAGTGCTGATTCTCCTTCTCGTGAGATTTTATATTGTGGCAATCGTGGAAACAAAGCACCCTGCTTGACACTAATGCATACTGGTGGAATACGCATCTGCCCTACATCAGTATATGAAGTGGCCCACAAAGCACTCAGGAGTGAGGCTAATACTACATCCTCCTGAGCAAGACAAAATCTTTCAGACACAGATCAATTGTCATTCAAAATAACACGCACCCCTTCAGGAGCACAGCATATCGTAGCCCTGAAATATTTAAGCATGTCAAGACCTACAATATTGTCTGGTGTGTTCGGAGACAGCAAAAATGGACATGAAGTGGTAAACTTATCAATGTGAAATGGAAGTGGTTGTGACAATGGGCTAAGGGGAGTTGTTCCATCAAACCCTATCGATGTAATAGTCGATCCAGACAGGGGAGCCCTCGGAAGCAATTGTTTAGACAAGGCGCTACAAGTAGCTCCTGTATCAACCAGAAACCGATCAGTAGAACCCAAAACAGGTGCTGTAATATAGGGACCCCATTTATCTACGGGAACTCCAACCGATTCCTTACCCCATCCCAGGCAATCCTAAGCATAAGCAGAATCTTGAAAATCAGATGGCACATTATCAGATATTTGATATTGGTTTCACCTATTAAAGGTATTATACCCAGTCTGTCTTTGTGCACTAGAGTCAAACCTAGCCCGATCAGTCGCATTGCCTCTAGGGCCTGAATATCCAAATCTCTTTCTCACTGGGCCCTGACCGCGTTGATTTTGCTGTGAGGGCAATACCGGACAGTCGGAAAGCCAAAGTCCAAGCTGTTTACAATACGCACACTGGTCAGCCGACAGATTAGGACGAGTAAAAAACGGACCATAAGATCCACATCTACCTTTATCGCTGCCTCTAGAAGGCGGGGCATATGCTTGACCCATCATAACCTTTGTTTTCAAATCTTTAGTCTTTTTATCCTTATTACTTTTCGCTTCCAATTCCTGTCGCTCATAATACTGGGCCATAGTTAAAAGAGAAACCGGAGAAGAAGTAGTCCATGAACTTTCACTAGCTTTTAGGCGCCTAGCTATTTCTGGCAAAAGATTTGCAACATATTTATCGACAAATAAGTGTTTACCTGTGTCATCTGTTAATGATTGGCCACTAAAATCGTAAAAAGCTTCCTCAAAACGTGTGAAAAAATCTGAAACTGAATCGTCTGCTTTTTGTTTACAAGACGCCAACATAGTCCAATCAATTTTAGGGGGAATAATCATTTTCAATTTAGTCAAAATAGATAGTGGAAGACCTAGAATCAGTTGACATGTTTTTCGTGCAGGCACCCTATCCTTATCCGCTAGTTCTATATCCTTCCAAATTGCTCCTAAATGTACATGATCATCAACTTTACGAATTGTTCTCCACATATCAGGGGGTAATATTAATCCAAAAAATAAATCAATATCAGACAGTGTCATAATACAAGAACTAATAGCACCCTCTACTTCTTTGTAAAAAAAACGCTGGATTTTTCTGTGGGTCAGGCAACGCATTTTTAAGAGCCATGACATCTGCTCTTTTCCAAGGAGTGTAAACCCAATTATAAACGAAATAACCCTTTGCATTGACAGAATCTTTATTAGAATCAGTCCCATCGCCTTTAGGAGGAAAATACAAAGGTGCGGCTTCCCGCATGGGTTTCGCATGAATGATCGTCATCTTATCTGAATCAAAGATAGAGGCTTCCACCGCTTCAGTCTGAGACGAATGCGCAGCAGCGTCCGCTGACTTTTTCTCCGCCCACAGTCGAGATGCATCATCACAAGGCCAATAGCATAAGCAGTGGGGATAACAGTGGAAGTAGTCTCTGTTAGACCTCCTGGCCTTAAAGTTTTTTGACCTTCCTGCACAACAATAATCCTGAGAGGCGTTTTTCTCTGTTTGTGCTACAGAATGCAGCACCCATGGAGAGAGTAAAAAAACTAGGAGAATTTAATGTATTGCTCCTCGTTATGTCTCGCTCCGGGAGGTGTAATGATTTGGCACTTCCCCAGGTTTACATGCTTTTTTTAATATGGGGAATCATCAGAATTCACCGGTGTTACGTGGAAACACGCACAACAAGACCCATGGAGCGCCTCCTAGGTGCAGAGTAAGGTGACACAGCGATTTTCCCAGCATTTATGAGGCGCTCAAAGCCATGCAAGGTGGCTTTTTTCATCTTCACAAATCGGATTCAGAGCACTGCTTCACACCTGGAGCTCTTTAGATGATAGCAAAATGAGACAGGGCTCTCACAAATAACCCCCATAGATAGAGGAATACGCCTCTCAGGATTGTTTAGGTTGAGCCCTGAGCCAGCCTGCAAGCGCTGCTCTAGGGATGAGTGTGGGAGAGAAGCCCCACCCAGTACCCGCCCATGTTTTTTATTGGCGTGTAACTTTGTATTTTGTAAATGCTGCCGTCTGAGTCATTAATAGGCTTGTTAGTCCCTGTACAGCCATGTTGTCACTTGTAACCTCCCATGGCTACTGGCCCCTTTACTTACTTGTAACACCCTACCTGTTCCATTTCATTTATTGAGTTTTACCTATGTTAGGAACGACATGGTTCCCTTACATTTAGCGGGCCACGCCCACACTCACTTTGGGAGCTCAGCCGGGATGATGGCGTCCGTTTGCCTATGTGTGGAAGCGGAGGTGACTTTTTCCCCTGAACTTTCTTTGTTTGTTGAACCTTTTCATCTTCAGATGTTTGAAGGGAGTTTGCATGGCTGGGCCTGCAGCGCGCTCTGGAACCCTTCATGGATTTGGGTCCCGACTGCTTCCATGTCTGCAGGAGGCAGGTTTCCAGTTGGAGGTTTGCCAGACCGCTGACCTCAATTTCTGGCCATTGTTTTGAAAACTACATAAAATATGTGCCATGTGCCATACATCCCTAACTTTGTGTATGTTGTATTTGAAGAGTGCTTGTGGCCGATGGCATGTAACCAAGAGCGCACTTCATGTAGTCCGTTTGGTGCAGTACCATAGGGCCCCAAAGACTGAGTGCCCATTGCCCAGGGACCTTCTACACTGCACCCCATTCCCCTGTACTGTAGTGTAGTTCCTATATTCCCAAGAGGCTCTGCACATTGGAATAATATATACTGCAGCTCAGACGTAGGACTGAGGTCAGCTAGGTCTCTGCCGAATCTATTAAACTTTATTGTGTGTGTGTGCCAGCTAGCTCAGAGGTCACTAGAAACTTTCTCGAATAAACAAAAATGGATTTAGTTTCTGACAACCATATAACATGACAACTCTGTTTCCCAAGAATAAGAAATCAATCTCTAGAGTCGCGGAAACAATAGAAAACTATTTTACCCAGTCAATCGTGCATGCTTAGTTTCACCAGAGTTTCTGCTGAGAAATTAGAGAAATGGACGTTTTCAATACAAGGTTTTATTGAACAGTCTTCTAATCTCAAGCATGAGAAATGTACTGCTACAATAGTAATGCTTGTTATAAAGTGCAGTGCATATATTACAAAGAGTATTATAAAATAGTACTGTAAAAGCATGATATGGTTTCTAAGCCATACATTTGCTTAAAATATATAAAATGCATGAAATTCATACAGTGATAAAAGAATGGCTACAAGTTACTCAACTGGTGCTTCTAAATATGCCTACCCCGGTGTACCTAACCTAAGCCTAGCACAACGGAAGAAATACTTAAGGAGTAGTTTTTCAGTATAGTATTCTTTGCTAGGAATCTGCCAAGAATCTAATCAAGAATTCTCTAAGGGTCTAATCATCTCCGTACCTTGGTTTTAGAAAGAATGAGGTCTTGTATTTCTCTCTCAGAACTTGATATCCCAGATACCCGCAAGGGTAAGAGGGAAACGCTGGAGCTGGATTTCTCGGCAAGAGAAAAGACAGCGTCTCTCAGTGCGTCTGCTGGAGGGTCAACTTCCTTCGGCACTTTCTGCTGCAGGGCGTCGGGCAAGTAGTTAGTCGATCTGCTCCAAGAACCACCGTGTGTTTTACTGAGCAAAGGAAGGCATATTTAT
Source organism: Lissotriton vulgaris (assembly GCF_964263255.1). NCBI lineage: Eukaryota > Metazoa > Chordata > Amphibia > Caudata > Salamandridae > Lissotriton > Lissotriton vulgaris. The sequence goes on from NC_141692.1 coordinate 11,435,062, forward strand.
ACCTTGAAGGTGCCGAGTTTGACGTATGTTTGGACTTAAGAACGTCACGCAAGACTCAAATTCCTATAAAACTCCAGGATTTCTTGGATAACTTAGTATTCAAGCAGGGGGAAGATTCTAGCTGCTAAAGTCGGGTTTTTCCAAGAAATCGTTGTGAATTCTCTGAACTTAGTGGAAGTAGCCTTGCCGTATTTGGGCTGTAAGGCTGGTAATGATTTCTATGCCTATATAAGGATAGGGTAAAGTATACCTATATAAGGGCATGAATTGGGAAAATTATACTAGGGTCCTAGAATCGATTAGAACAGTACTATCATCACTACTAGCCCAAGTAGAGGCAGAAAACCTAGGAAATTAGCTGGCCATCAAGCGACCTATGACAGGCTCATTGATATATTTATGGACATAGTGTACTAAACATTTATTTTTAAAACCTTCATTTTATTCTCATAAATTCGTGATAAAAACAATGTGATCAAAGATACTGAGACATACTGTATATAACAACATATTAAAGAGACGAGACATAAGATACATTTCTACAGACGAATATAACCAATTCAATACAAAAAATTATTACATACAACACAATAACATATAAACATAAACTGATTTTTTTTTATTAGGACATAGTGACTAGATGGTGGGTGCGTTCTTTTTTTGTCTACGCGCGTTTTGGCGTGTGAGAGCCTTCTTCAGGACAGGCACAAAAAACCTAAATATGTACACAAGTGGGAACCAAAACTGATATTTTTGGACCCAAAGTCAATAGATTACTTGTCGATAACTTGAAGGACACGGGAACCAAGACGGATATTTTTGGACCCAAAGTCAATAGATTACTTGTCGATAACTTGAAGGGCACAAAAACTCAAACTGATATTTTTGGACCCAAAGTCAATAGATTACTTGTCGATAATTGAAGGGCACGGGAACCAAGATGGTTATATTTGGACACAAAGTCAATAGATTACATGTTGATAACTTGAAGGGCACAAGATTTTGAAAAGTTAAGGGATCTTTAAAAAGTTGATTTTGCTATCGATATGATGCAGTAACTGAGTCACCGGGCAACCCAAGTGGAGCCCCCCAGGTTAGTGCATATGTAAAGTACAAGTAGGAAGCTCTTTATTAAAGAGACAATAAGGATAATCCTGAATATACTGAAATGATCAAAACCATATGGTAGGTAGTCTTAATATGAGAGAAGACACATTGATTCATGGAGTCCTCGTCTGAAAGCAGGACTCCCAGGCCCATTCTCTCACCCCTTTCCCAGTCCTTTCTTGCCCGTCCCGCATGATTGCTTGCCCACCACCCTCCACCATTTTTTGCATGCCCCTTCTCCGACGCACACTCCCACCCAAAAAGATGAAGAGTTGTGATGCACCCATTACTGGACACGTCATAGTGCATTTTTTCATCCACCTTCGCCTCCTGTAAATATAGGGCCTTGTCCTAAATAGCACTTAACGCCGCAGTAAACTGTTTCCTCATGCTGCGAATTAAGTCAGGTGAGGGAAACTGTCACGCAAAGGCTAACGTCATTAGCAGTGCTTTATATGGGCTGGTACTGTCCAGTATGGAGTCCCGGCACTTTTTTATTTTGAGAGGGAGAGTACTGGAACTTTTCAAGAGAAATGCAATAACTTTAATTGGAGAGTAACGGCACTTCTGAGAAACAAGCAGGTACTCTGGTAGAGAGTACCGCACTTTTCAAAAGAAATGCAATTCTTTTAATTGGAGAGTACAGGCACTTCTCAGAAACAAGTAGGTACTCTGGTACAGAGTACCGGCACTTTTCAAGAGAAATGCAATTCTTCTAATTGGAGAGTACTGGCACTTCTCAGAAACAAGTAGGTACTCTGGTGCAGAGTACCAGCACTTTTCAGGAGAAATGCTATTCTTTTAATTGGAGAGTACCAGCACTTCTCAGAAACAAGTGGGTACTCTGGTACAGAGTACCAGCACTTCGATTTTTCCATTTCAAGCACTGGTCATTAGCCCAGAATCACACGATTAGTTCAATGCCAGAAGCTGGGAGTAAAACCCGAACAACCTGGCTCCACAGTCAGCAGTTAACCACTGGGCGAGGTATCATGTATGAGTCACTGCACTGGCACGAGCTGAGCTGTTTGTCATACAAGACGTCCTAGAGATCTAAATTTTGATTGGCTGCCAGCAAACATTACCTTAGGCTTGGCTTTATAGCTTTCACCTTAATAAAGCGCAGTCCAGCGTTAGATACCCTTATGTATTGCCAGCTGTCCCCTCCCCGGCTTCCGGCGGCCGAGACAAACCCCCCTGTGCAAAGTGAACAAATCCACGTCGCCATGAGATGGGCAGACCACAAATAGCACCGCCACTGAAACACGCCAGTGACAACACCTTTTAAACTCACAATTTTGTTAGTTCAGCCTCGAGTCCCCCAGGGGTGGGGTCAGACAAGGTCATCACATTTAGATGGCATACTGATGGACTTGTGCATGCAGTAAATGCAAGGCTCAGACAGTTTTTTTTACTGTGGCCCTTGTGCGGCTGCACCCGGTTCCTGCTACAAATTAAGCAAGGTCGACCTGGTAGATGGATGAGATTCCCCTGAGCCTCCTCATTCGGAGAAGGATTGCTGCATGCTCTGCATCATCTCACACAGTTGCACATAGTGATTCCACCTGGAACTAATGAGGATGTTTTACAGGGCACTCAAGTTAGGATTTTTAACAACAAAATGGAAATCACAACCTTGATTGCTTTTAGACACAACTGAAGCTTCTGCCTAATCCCCCTGTCCCATCACAGGTTGTGGGGGATATGTCCTCGTGCATGATCAAAATCTTGATAACAGCTCCAGGGGCCCTGAGGGACGTCAGTTAAGCAGGCGTCCCACGGCCATACTGTCTACATTTGGGGACCACAAGCAGGAGACTGCGGCTCAACACCCGGAGCACTCTCTTCACACGCCTCTGTGGCTCCCTCTCAAACAGTGTGCGGACAAATATATGGACTCACTATTCTAACAGCCCACTAGTGGTCTGGGCACACTGAAGCCTATTCATGGTCATTACCGCATTGGGGGAAAGGATGTGGCGTGACGGCTAGAGCTGCGGACATTGGAGCTGGGAAACCAAGGTTCGAGCCTGGATGTGGGCTCCACATCCTGTGATTCTGGGAAAAACACCTAAGGGCAGATTTACGAGGCCCTTACGCCAGTTTTGCGTCATTGTGAGTGAGTATGTAGGCCTAGCGCCCGCCAACTCTACACCCACCTCCTCACTCCAGCAGCAAAAGGTGGCCGAAGAGGGGTGTGGTATTCTGCTCAGCTGCACCTCCAAACAGTTATTAACTGACACTTCTCCATCATGGTGCAGTGTAAGAATGCACTGAGGAAATAGTGGGCAGATTTAATCTGGATATATTTATTTATTTATTAGTGATATTTCTAGAGCGCGAACAATGGCCCATGGGCGTCTCGGCGCTAAGATATCTGTAATATTTAACCGGAGAGGGGGGAGCTGAGTTTAATGATCAAAAAGCCAGGTCTTGAGTTGCTTGCGAAAGAGCCAGAGAGAGGGACTAGTTTTAATCGAGTGGGGCAACGTATTCCATAACTTAGGGGCTGACACCAGGAATCTTCTGTCTCCCCAGGAAACAGTTTTAGTACGGGGAACCACAAGATCAATAAGACTGGAGGAACGTAGTGTTCTGGAGGGACAGTAAGGGATCAAATTTTGAACAAGAAAAGCTGGGCTCAGGTTATGCAAAGCTTTGTACACAATACAGAGAGTTTTCAATTTTATTCTGTTTCTGATGGATAACCAGTGTAACTCTCTGATGGTGTCTTGAAAAGGAAAAAAGGCAATTGAATTACAAAGTGCAGATATTACATTTAAGTGTTCCTGTATACAACACACTTCCAGAATATGAAAACTGCTTCTTGTCTCCAGCATTGTGTACCAGAAACATAGGAATATTATGGAATCCAAATCTCTCCCCAGTGTTTAGTTTGAGCTTCATACTCCATGGGATATGTAACCCAATGTGCTCTTGCAGTACAAGGCTGCCATCTGCTGTTCAAAAGCTTGCATCATCGAACATTTACATTTTAATCACAGCAGTGTTTCTATTTGAAACACTAACTATATTGATAAGTAAGGGGTTAATTCACAAAACACTCATGGGTACACTTCTACAAAGTCAATGACATGATTCCACAATTTTAAGGGGTATTCATACAACATTCAGGCAAATATTGGGGAACCTACAGCTGACCTAATTTCATCCCTACAGCATGTCAACCATAAGGAATCGCTTACCTCACCAGGGCATTGTATATTCGGTATGACCTGTACATTAAAACAGCCATGCCTGACACTCAGACAGGGGGTGGTGACATTTATACAGCAGACGCTTTGCTTTTGCTGAAGTTCGCTTCAATTAAATACTTGAATGATTTTTTAAAATACTACAGGCACTTGGAAGGCATTACCACTAGAAGGAAGGGAGACGGCAGCCGGATATATATTGTGTGGCACCGGAAACTTCAAACATGCGAATTCTGTTTGTGTTTGTACCAAACACGCAACAATGCAACTTGGCGCTGTAATGTCTTCAGTATGGCGAGGGGCTGGAGGGGGCTTCTCTGCATGTTTTATGCATACCTTCTCAGGCATAACCAGTTGTAAAAGTGCCACCTGTTGCTGCAGGCTGAAGGGGACAAATGCAAACCCTGGGGGCCCGATTCACAGAACTAACTCAAGATAAAAACCTAAACTTACTTCCATTTTGGTATTCACAGAAGGTACTTACTCGTTTCGGTATTCACAGAAGTTAGGAGTCCAAACTTTAGGACTCCTAAACTGAAAATTATCCTAACATTAAGACTTTTGGTATTCACAGAAAGCATTTAGAGTCCTAAAGTTCGGACTCCAAACTTCTGTGAATACCGAAATGTGTAAGTGCCTTCTGTGAATACCGAAATGAGTAAGTGCCTCCTGTGAATACCGAAATGAGTAAGTGCCTTCTGTGAATACCGAAATGAGTAAGTGTCTTCTGTGAATACCGAAATGAGTAAGTGTCTTCCGTGAATACCAAAATGGTAGTAAGTTTAGGATTTTGTCCTATTTCTGTGAATCGGGCCCTTACTCACAACCCCTGCCAGGATCAAAGATATGGCTCTTTTTGTAGAGTGGCCCCTTGTGAACTTGGTCTGGCTAAAATGAGTCATTAATGTAAAGCAAAGACTTTTAGAGCGTTCCTTGGTTTTTAAGAAAGATTAGAAATGTCTGGCGCTTTTCCCCGTCGCACATAGAAGGGCAATTACTTTGGACGGCCAATGCGAGTGTCCTGTGTTGTTTTGTCTACATGAAGAGGCCTTCTTGCTTACATTCCAGTCTGAAGCCTTGTCATTGAAACAGGAAGAAGGCGTTTTGACACACACAGAGCACCCAGGAACTGTGTCTGTCGCTGGCTTTTTCAAAGGTCATTCCTTCTCCCCACAAGCCTCAGTCTCTGCCCCTCTCTGTTTTCCAGGGCGTCTTTCTATCTTTACCTGTTTGTCTTTTCTGCTGTCTGTCTCCATCTTTTCCACTCACTCTGCATCTCTAGCTTATCCACAACGTGCCTCGGCCTCTTTCTGTGCTCCAGTTTCTCTGACTTTTACACTGTGCCTGTTTCTGCTACTGGTCTGCTTTTCCTCTCTCTCTTCCACTGACCATCCCTGCCTCTCTCTCTCTCAAGCACCAGTCTCTGCCTCTCCCTTTAACTTTCATACATGGCCATGGCACAGCACGCCAGAACCAAAATCAAACTGCAGAAATATTTCTGAGCAGTTGAACAGCACTCCCATGCAACAACTTCAAGTCGCACAAATAAAAGCATTGGCATAGCCAATAGGTCTCGCTTTTGGGACCTTATGAGTTTTTAGTTATGCAGCACAATATCCTCGGTGCAACAACATCAACTGTTGCATGGCTAAACACTCATAAGGTCCCAAAGGCGAGACCTATTGGCTATGCCAAAGCTTGTTCTTTACATCTCAATCTCTTTCCATGTTCACGTTATTACCTTCTTTTCGCCTTCCTGACTGATACAGAAGGCTTAGTGGGGACATAGCACTCCGGGCACTAAGTTAAATACACTGCCTTCAGTCTTCAGATTATCTTTGTGTTCGATAACAGTTCAGGGCCACGCAGGGGATAGTAAACACTGTATAAAGGCAACAACAATAGTATAATATACAGAAAACCGCAATGATTGGCTAGGGCGTCGTTTTCGGTGTTAATATGACCTGGCTCGCTCGTACTCCTTTATGGCATGAGGGTGCGTCTGAGTTTTATTACTCACATATTATCAAGCGGCAGCGATAATTATCGATGGCCGCTCTTAGCGAGAATGTATTATCGCCGGCTATCGCTGGCAATTATCGCCATGCTATTGCGGTATCACCAACGCATAGCACAATGGCGATAATTTTCCAGCAATAACGGTGTTTTCCATGGAACATCGCTGATTTTTCAACGATGTTCCATGGAAAACAACAATAACCTTGCTGATACGACCCTGTGGTCGTATCAGCATAATCCACCCGATTGGTAAGTATACCTAAATCAGCATTTTTTGCAGACGTCTGCAAAAATGCGTGGGCCTCCTTGTAAATATCCCGATGTGCACATCAGCGACAACTTACAAGGAGTACTGCCCAGTGACGCCCACTTTGCATATCATTAGACATGCAAAGCGAGGTGTCGGGAAAATGGGTGCTAACATGTGCCAATGCATGTTAGCATCCCCTTGTAGATAGGGCGATGTCATTTTCGCCGCTTTTTTTGGCTTTTAAAGCCAAAAACGTGGCGAAATGGCCCTTGACACTCTCCCTCACAATTTCTATTAGGCGCTATAATGTTGGCTGTTAACGACAGAGGGACACTGCGAACGCAGGTTGGATTGTCTTCGTGGTGTCACATTTGAGCTTGAATGATCCCCCGGCTTCAGACTGGCAATCCTAATCTGAATGCCCTTTTCCCCTCCCCGCTCAACCCCCGCACCTAGCGCCCAGAACTACTGCTCTCAGTGGGCAGCAGAAGGCGCTGCTCCGGCGGAACAACACGGGACTCCGACGCGGCAATGTAGAGACGTAAAAAACACTACTGGTTTATTTTTTATACTCCATCTTTTATTTTTTTAGGTAGTATGCTTGAATATACCCACATATATGTAAAACCAGGAAATATGTAATAAACAGTAAATAAATACTGCCCGGAATGCTTCTCGTCTGTCTTGCAGTGCGTGGAATTCAGAATTTTAGGAGAAACTCACTTAGCGAGGGTTAAAAATAGTTGCCTAAAGTTAGGAGGAGTTTGTCGCACGCGAGCTGTGCCGAACAATGGGCCCTGATTGAAACTAGAATGTTCAGATGTGTCCACTTGTCATGAACCGGATGTTGATAAAGCAAAGGGCAGTGGTAAAGCGCCGCAGCACCCCCAGGTGATGGACCCGTGAATGTGGCTTTATGTGGCTCTACGTTTTGAGCACTAGGAACACAAACATGAACACAATTATGCAGTGGGAAATAATTGTGGCCCTGAAACACAGAAGTCCGAATCCGGGTGAATGCGGATAGGTGTCCAAGCTCTCCCACCCACACACACATTAGGACTTACAGCGCCGGGTCAGATTCAGTTTTATTACAATAATATAGTATTGGCATTAGAAAGTGCTTTTCATTGTCTCCGACTGCCTGCCACAATGACGTAAGAAAGGAGAACGCATGCTAAAAAACATTATATTACACTCTGCACATATACTACATGTCCATTCAGGTTCCTTAATATTGGATATTTTCTAATATCTGCGCATGCATATTTTGTAAAATGCAGATTATTCAGGTGACAATTTTCTGAAAGCATTCTCCTATTCCTTCATCATCGTGCACGTGCTGAAGCGCTCTCCTGGTACCCCCGTCAGCCCCCGCCCAGTCTCGGCTTTGCACATTTAACCCCCACCAGGGAACCAGCATCCTCTCCCTCTGCTGGCAATACCTGCCTCGGCCACCCGCCGCAACCTGTGCCCATCTCCTCCAGCCGCCCCAAAGCTGACAACGGCCCTGGGACCCGCAGGTAGAGGCCGCAGGGTGCCAGAGTATGCTTCTGGGGTGCATCTTGTGACTGCCTAGATCCATACACATACACTAAGCATCTTTAATTCAGTACTATGCTGACCCCGGTCTCTGCATGCAAGCCAGGTTTATTTTAGGCTTCTCAGGGCTTGGCAGTCTGTATGGCAGGTAGAACTTTTATAGTCTGTAATTCCTGATGAATATTTGGTAACATACCCTTGCTAAAGTTAAACTTGGACCCCCTTCTTGTGCATGTGTTATTTCAGTTGTCCCCTTGTCCTCTGAGGGAGACGCTGAGGAGAGATCCCATTTGGCAAGAAACAGCGAGGCAAGCATTGCCTGTGTTGGGTCTCTGATGCACTGAGGGGGTCTCCTCTGATGCACCAAAGGGGTCTCCTCCGATATACCGAGGGGTCTCGTCTGATGCACCGAGAGGGTCTCCTCTGATGCACCGAGGGGGTCTCCTCTGATGCACTAAGGGGGGTCTCCTCTGATGCACTGAGGGGGTCTCCTCTGATGCACCAAGGGGGTCTTCTCTGATGCACCAAGAAGGTCTCCTCTGATGCACCGAGGGGGTCTCTGAGGGGGTCTCCTCTGATGCACCAAGGGGGTCTCCTCTGATGCACTGGGGGTCTCCTCCGATGCCCAGAGGGGGACTCCTCTGATGCACTGAGGGGGTCTCCTCTAGATGCACCGAGGGGGTCTCCTCTGATGCACCAAGGGGGTTCCTCTGATACACGAGGGGGTCTCTGAGCCACCAGCCCAGAAGCCTCAGGACAATAACTACAATGGATTCTCTGCTCAACTTGAAATGAAGTACATAACATCTTCAGGACCTAATTGTTAAAATGAGTTCCTCGGTCCAACTCCAGGGAAGTTGGGAAACCAAACCTCCGAAAAACCCTCAATAAAAGTTTGGTTGCGGTAAGGCTATCATATTTCCTTGTTGGGTATGCTTCCACTCACCTTGAAAAATTGCAGACAATCATGAAGACGTATTTCAATCCATTACAAATGGGCAGTTCTATAAAATCTAGTTGCACTCTGTTAAAGGGTCTGCTTGATCTCCCCTTCTGACTCATTGCAACTGGTGATCTTCTTCCTGCATTCTGTCTTGACACATCACACATTGATGACACTAACTTTCATTCATCAATCAAACTCTAAGATCGAACAAAGTCTGATGGGATAAACGTGTAGTCCCATCCCTCACTACATGTGCAGGACCAATGGTATTGTTTAGCCATAGGTGGTAACAAATTATCAGGTACCACAGGTCTTCCATCAGTTTACACCAAGCATCCAACCCCTTTCTTTTGGCACAACCAGCTCTAATGCAACCTTGTTGCTCAGCGTCTTGCACTTACTCCTGTAATCGTTTAACTTTTTCCAAAGTGTCGACAGCTACTAATAACAGATTGCATTTTGTGACATCTGATGATATATTGATTAGATCCCCATTAAAAGTATAGGCATTTAATGCACAGTACCAGGCTGTCTCGTCAGCGTACTGGTTGCAGACAGTTAAGTGCCATGCACATGGGCTAAACATTACTGCAACTTGGGTGGGCAATAGCAGGGACTGCAGAATGTTCCTCACACTTTATATGTTATGTATTGGTAAACTGGAGGAACTTGTGAACCCACGCTGTGACTACAATTGACCAAAGTCGAGTACAACACCAAATCCATACTGGCGGTCAGAGAATGTTGTCACTCTTAGTTGGTCTCAGACAGAGCATAATCTTGTCAAGGCAATCAACTGTGTCACTTTTGCTGGAAACATTCCTTCAACCCAGGAAGCTTCAACCACATTTACAACAGTACAGACAGCATATGCAGCATTCAAATTTCCTTCATTATCTCGCAAACAAGAGCCATCAACAAACAGCGCATGATCTGATTCAGGCAACGGTACCTCTTGCATATCGAGCTTGGGCTTGGTACATAGTTCAGTCACATCAAGGTAGTCAAGGTAAACTTCATCATTTGCATTCTGGTTTGCAGAAGGGGGCATTAATGTAGCAGGATTCAGAGTGATGTTCCATGTAAGAGTAACATTTTCGGCTCCCAAGAGAATCTGCTCATATCTGGTAAGCTGGGTATTGGTAAAGTACTGAGTCCGAGTATGTGTTAACAGTGCCTCAACTGACTGGGACACAAACACATTAAGCGGGTGACCCATGACTATGCTTTCACACTGCTCAAACATGTATAACTGCTCTCAGACATCCATGCAATGCACTGGGAACAGGATCTGAGGTGGTTGAAAAATGCACCACTGGTCTGCGTGCATACCCATGCATTTGAATAAGCACTGAAAGATCGAAACCCTCTCTCTCACTGGGAACAAAACAAAGCATTTATTATAATTTGGAATTCCCAAAGCTGGGGTGCAACAAAGACATTCTCTCTGCTTTGTGAAGGCACGCATGCAGTTGTCACCCCAGGCTACGGGATCTGACACATCTTTGTGTGTCAACCTCTGAAGAGGGTTGAATGCCGGGGAAAAGTTAGGAATCGATTGTCAACTGCATCCTACTATTCCCTAAAATATATAGACCTCTTTCTGGGCAGTTGGTGGACTCATAGTTAGTAATGCTGAGATTATTGCTCCTTTCTCAATGTGATGTCCTAAATACAGGACTTCTTTCTTGCAAAACTGTAAATTTTTCAGGGACACTTTGAAGCGTATTTTCCAGCCCCTATCACAACCAAGTCACTTTTCTTGATGTTGTAGTGGTGATAAGGGCTTTACCTCATTCACACGGTGGCGTTAAGCCACTCAATGTGGCTTAATGCCACCTTGTAAATAAGGCACCCTTTCATGCTATACTTTGCATCAAAGGGACGGGCAATGAGTGTTGAGATGAGGCTTCCACCGCAACACCCAATAATTTTGATGCAGCCCCATATTTACAAGGGTGATGTAAATATGGGGAAGCGCCAGAATTAAAACCAGTGAAAACCTGATCTTGCCCTGGCACAATGGAGAGAAATGTTTAATTTCTCCTCCTTTTTGCTGTTTCCATGTGTGCTGTCTTGTGCAGCACCCATCGAAACAGTAAAACACCATTGATTGTTTATGTGCAGGAAGGTGTCCCTTCTTGCACATAAACAATCAATAAACAATTTATGTTTTGCAACTTGTATGTGTGCTGCATTAAGCAGCACACATAGAAGTTTCAAAACGCAGGCACCCTTTCATCTATAGTGCAAGAGTCCCTGCGTTAGAGCTAGGCAACTAAATTAGTGCCAGTGCAGGGGGAAATACAAGGGTGCACTGTATTCTTGCAATACAGTGAAGCCCTACGTTTCAGAAGAGGTTCGAAGCACTACGTTAAGCCAAGGAGGCTAGCGCCGCGCTCTTCCACTTCTTTGTAAATATGCCACTTTATGTCTACAGCCGGCTAAGTGGTTCAGTAGGGCAATAGTGGCATTCTTAGGAGCCTCTTTGGCTTTCCAGACCACAAATGGGTTGTCAATACACTGCACTACCCAGCGCCTTGAGACCCTGATGGGTGAATAGCAGCGCTTTACAAGACCCTGATTGATTGATGGATTGACTAGGCCTGAGTGGTGCAGTATTACTAGGGAAGCTAGATTATTTTTGAGTATCTGGTTACAAATTGAGGGGCTTTCTGTATACCCGTGTGGGACTCAGCACCATGAAAGACACAGCAGCTGAAATGGACAGCGAAAAGGAACTGGCTATCCTCTTGTAAGAGAATGGAAATTAAGGCTTGGCACAAGTGAATGAAACAAAACCACTTAGTCTCACATGAAATTGGAAATAATATCAGAGCTGGATTCGGTACCACAGGACACCACAGAACCACATGGGACAACAATTGGATTCATTTTCCTCACATCCTGTACTGTGGAGTGTTTACCGTTCGGCTTCTGCAAACTCTCAATGGATTAGTTATATGGACTCCCCATAATTTCTCTCAGAATACCTTGATCAATCATTGAGTCAATCACAGGAATAATCCCAACAATGGTATCAGGGGTCAAATTACATTGCAAGATTCTCTGAAACTCAGCGTTCGGCTTCACAGTGATGCTGGCAGGTTCAACACCTTTGATATGTCCAATGTCTTTTCCTGTAAAGTCCTGTAAAGTCCCAGACCTCAGGAATCACTGTATCTCTCAGTCCTGGGGGCAAAGCATCCTTGGTTAATAGTGGATACAACTCAATATCAGTTCTTTGTCCTGCAAGCTTGAAGATGATGTCTTCATCAGTCCTTTTCAACTCAATGCCTTTCAGGGAACAATAGATATGAATAATTTAGGTTGCACAACCGGTCTCATCCAAGTAGATTAATTGGACTCAAATCACACACCATGACACAATGGCAATCCACAAAAGACCCTTATTTGACAGCACTGGCTTCTGAAACTGGGTTAGTCATTTGTTAATTTGTAACTCAAACAACTTCGATTCTTTCTACAGGTGCAGGTTTGGAACCTCTGCTGTTTGTACAGTAGAGTAGGTAGTACAAGTGTCAACGAGGATGGAGACAGGATTCCCATTAACCTCACCATCCACATTTGGACAACTTTGGTCTACCTCTAAGGAAGCAATGCATACACAGTCTTCCTTCCCTCTCAGGCCCCGTAATTGTAACAGGTCTTAGTCAAAATTATTCGTTTGGATCACAGAATACTGTCAGGATATTCCTTGATTTACAAAGGGAATAGTATTTCCATTGGGGATCTGATTTGTATTGTACTTTGAGACATTTGGAACATAAACATTTGTTTGTGGGCTTAGGTATTGTGGAATTTGCATTGTATGAGTTTGTTGTACATTAGGATTTTGAACTCATCCTCTTTGCTTCGGTTGAGTCTGAACAATGCTTCCTCTCTTGGTTGGTGTGTCCCTCCATTCTGAACTGGACTTCTATTTCGTACATTATTAACTCCATTAAATCAACATTCATGCTTCCAGTGCCCCAACTTCCCACACACATGACAAGGGTTTATTTTCTTTAAAGTCGACATATCCACACCATCTCTGGAATCAATTTGAACACAGGAATCTTTACCCTGTAACTGAAAATCTTGCTGTTGGAAACCATTAAAACCCTGCATCATAGGAATACACTGATGTCCTTTGTGCATAATAGCAACATTGTAGGCAACTGAATCTAACCTCTGTGCAACTTTCATCTGATCCATCCTCAACTTCTCATCAGTTTCTTGTGTTCCATTTCAATTTTATCTCCACAGTACTTTGAGTACCACAGGATCTCATCAGTGGGTTCACGTTGCAAATAAATCAAATGCTTCTGAATCATTGTAGTAATCTCAGGTCTCAATCCATGCACACACCTAGGACCAAAATGTTCAATTTCTTTCTTAGTTGCATTATCCATTCCACTGTATTTCCTAATAGCTTGCAACAATCTCTGATGTTGAACATGAACTGTTTCTTACATTTATTGAGCTGTTCTGTCAATTGGATCCAATATATCTCTTTAGGAGAGAATTTATCGTTCAGGAAATCCAGGTCCTTCCGCAGAAATTTTGAAATCTTCACAAACTGCTTAACTTGTCTGTACCATTCTACTAGATTATCTCTCAATTTGGGAAAATCCTTTGTGAAAGATGTAATATCAGCTCTACTTAAAGGCACGTTACATACCCTCCTCCAGGAGGCATCTGAACCCTAACTCTCTTCGTTTCCTTTTTCTTGGACAATCTCCCCTCCCATTTGTCAAATTCACTCCACATTGGGAGCACTGTCATTAACACTTTCTCTTTAATTTCATTCCGGTCGGTCCCATGTTTGCAATATCTTTCTCACTGAAGTCTAACACAGTAAATTTTCTGTAGTGCTTTTAATTTCTGCACTTCAATCTCAGATTTATGAGCTAGTTCAGATCATTTTTGTTAGCCTGTCTGGCACTTCTTCTAATGTTGTTGCGCAAAAATAATAATTTAACATCCGGGTATGTATTTAGTCTGAATGGACTAAGAGTTCCAATGATAGTTTCTTTTAACTCCACTTTTTGCTTTGCTGCAGTTATGAGCCTTTCTCAGAAATCCAAACAGTCATTTTACTAATTCCTAGATTTACAATTGGAGCTGAGGTATCTATTCCTCTTAGCGAATCCTCCTATTCCCCAGGTGTAAGTCCCAATTGTTCTGCAGCGGTGTTCAAATTAATTTCCCCCCTATGTGTGCCTCCATTTGCATTAAACTGTGAATGTAAAAGGGACACATCAGAACTTGAAGTCCTCATGGGCACAGTTATCCCAGAAGTAGTAAAATGTATTTGTGATGGCTCACCTATTTTAGGCTGGAAAAATGGTTGGGACCTCTCGATCATTCTATTAACAGGATCATATTGTGTTTGTTTTAAATTAGAATCTGCACTAACAGTCTGCTTGTCTATCCCTTGTGTCGGGAAAATGTGTGTTTGACAAACTTGCCTCTATGTCAGTTCTGTATAGTTAGTAACTGAAGCATTTATTCCAGTAGGAACAAACAATGTATGGACAGCATTTCCATGCACTCCAGGTTTATATTAGGGTACACCAGGACCAATCATAACTGGAACACTTAATGCATCTGCAGCATTCATCACAGTTGAATTTAAAGGTGCTATAAATCCTGTATAGCCTCCTGTAAGTGTAAAAGGTGTATGGACATTTGAAAGGACAGGTACAGTAGAGAGACACTAATAAAGAGACACCAATATAAAAGAAGACAGAGAAAGAGACAACGAATTTAGGAGCATGAAAGAGAGATTGAGAGAAAAATGTAGAGACAAATTAAAAGAGAGACCCAGAGGGAGATAGACAGATAAATAATAGGAAATATGGATAAATAGAGATAGAAAGAGAATAAAAAAGAAAGCTAGATTAGGAGAGAAAGATACAGAGAAAAAAGAAAATATAGAAAAAGAAAGGCAATGTCAGATTCAGAAAGTGAGAGAGAGAGAGAGACAGGAGAAAGGTAAACTGTATATATATTTTTGTACGGTGTGCATGACAGGGTAGGAGAAAGAACATAAAAAGTGGATGGAAGAAATAGAGGTGTGGGAGACAAAAACAATAGGACACAGCAGAAAATGTGAGAAAGATGGAGATAAAATGGGAATAAAATAAAAAGAGAGATAGAGTGCAGGAAATGTTTTGAGTGCGACATAATACAAATACTAGAGCATGGAAAATAAGAAAGGATTCATCTAAGTACAAATGTACAATTACTAAGAGGACTTAAAAAGCTCAGAATCAAAACAATTATACAAATACAAAACACAAACAAAAATAAAATTACTTTATAAACTTCAAAAGAGAAACTGCAGCTTAGCAGAGAAAAAGTCAAAGCAAAGCAGTCTAGTGATACAACTAAGGATCCGCAACTGCACATCATAGATATAAAAGGTTACTTAAGCGTGACGATTGAGCCATAAGTGTGATCTTGACTACATGGTCTAAAGAAATTATTCACTGGCTACAATGTGAATGACAGAGATGCTGAAAAAGGGAGGGAGACAGATATAAAGCAACAATGAGAGTGGGATTGCAAAGAGTGTGTGATGTGAGGAGGCATCCCTATGATGAAGAATGAAACCTTTGGTGTGTGAGGGTAACCGTTCTTAATAGGGACGCCCCCCCCCCCCCTCCCCAGCATGGTTGGTTCTATCAGCACGCCTATCTGACTTACTAATTGGACCCATGGACTCCTTGTGTGACAGTGTGTGGAGTGAGACAGGGACAGATGCAGCACATGGAGAGATAGAGATGGATACAGATGGAAACACAGAGAGAATGAGATTGAGAGTGCAGAGAGTGTGTCAAGTGAGACAGAGAGAGATGTGGCATGAAGAGAGAGGGAGACAGAAAGAAATACAGAGAAAGAGTGAGATTGAGAGAGTGCAGAGAGTGTGAAGTGAGACAGTGACAGATGCAGCACAGGTAGAGAGAGATGGATACGGAAAGAAATATAGAACAAGATTGAGAGTGCAGAGATAGTGCGGAGCGATACAGTTACAGAGCCAGCATATGGAGAGAAAGCAGGAGACAGAATGAAACACAGAGAAAGAGTGAGATTGAGAGTGCAGAGAGAGTGTATAGCGAGACACTGACAGATGCAGCAAACAGAGAGAATGCTGGAGACAGAAACAAATACAGACAGAGAGTGAGATTAAGATTGCAGAGTGTGTGTGGAGCGAAACAGTGACAGATGCAGTATATGGAGAGAAGGCGGGAGAGTGAAGGAAATACATAGTGATTGTGAGATTAAGAGTGAAGAGAGAGTGTTGAGCGAGACGGCGGCAGATGCGTCAGAGGCTGAGTGGGAGGGAGAAAGAAAGAAATACAGAGCGAGAGTGGGATTGAGATAATACCACTCGGTGGGCCTGAAAATATGGATAGGAGCGGAATATTTCTTGTCATGAAAAGGGTGGATTTTATCCTGGTCTATGTTATGTTATGTTATGGTTTTTTATGTTATGTTATGTTATGTTATTTATTTTCTTCTATAGCACACGGCTACTCCCAAGAGCATCCCGGCGCTTTGGTGAAGAGAACTAAGTGCAGAGTGACAACACAACAACTAAAAACTGAGGGGAACCTAAAGCTACTATTGAGCAAAGAGCCAAGTTTTCAGTTCTTCCCTGAAAGCGAGAAGGCTGTTAGCCTTTCTTAGAGACAGAGGTAGCTCATTCCAGCCCCGCGGAGCCAGATAACAGAATGACCGGCCTCCTATTCTGGAACGCTTGATAGCAGGCACAGCCGCTTCGGCCAAAGAAGGCCAAGGTCAGGCTTTTCAATAAGATTCTCTTGGGGATGGGCAGCCAATGCAATGCTTTGAGCAACTTAGCGGCGCTGGCCCGTCTCGGGAGCCCAAATATGGCTCGAGCCGCCGAATTCTGCACCACTTGCAGGCGGGTCAAAAGATATTTAGGTAGACCCAAGTAGAGGGCGTTTGCATAATCCAAACGCGATCCTATCAAGGCCTGTACGATGTTTTTTTTGTGTTTTTTTTGTGGTGGAGTGACAACAAAGGAAGAAACTTCCTAAGCATCCTCAGAATGCCAAAGCATTTCCCTGAAAGCCCAATGATATGGGGTCTGAAAGATATGTCACAATCAATCAAAATTCCAAGGTTTTTTGCCTTGAGGGAGACATTGTCCGGGGGAAACATATCCTGTGGCCACCAGGCCTTCCAGCTGGGATCAGGGGTACAGCCAAAAAAAAGCAGCTCCGATTTGTCGGAGTTGCATTTTAGGCCATGCCGCCGGAACCATTCGAAGACAGCACCTAGACAGTCCCTAATCTGTGTGCCGTCGAAAGCCCTGCCTCTGTCGCACGTGAACAGAAGCTGGGTGTCGTCAGAATAGGATATGATCTGGGCGCCAAAGGATTCCGCCACCACCGCCAGAGGGGCCTAACAGAGGGTCTACCCACCGAAACGCATCGATGCCTAGTGATTGTTAAGTTTGGGAATACAGTTCCACATTTCTGAATAGAAAATTCCCTCTATAAAGTGTTACCTATATTGTTCCCTACTAATTAACAGATATTAATGACAAATGTGAATGTCTTATGTGTTTTCTCTCCTTTTTCTTTGTCTCTTTTTATGTATTAGCTTTTTAGATGCATTTTGACATTTTGTATTTTATTGGCTCATTGATGTGTTATTTTATCTACCATTAATTCAGTGTTGTCATTTGAAGTAGCTTTTCAACTTTTGGCTCTTTTAAGGCTGGATGTATGAGAGTGAAGTGAGTTATTGTGTTTGAGATTAAGTGTGGTTGATTGGTGATCTCCAAGGGGAATTATTGGAGACTAATATTCTAAGATAGAACCATGTCTCTTGAAGAAGTAGGGCCTCTCTTTTCATTTACATTTACGGTCTACCACGCTGACACAAGATATAGGACAAGGTCTTCCATGCTGACACACGATCCAGTGTATGGTCCACCATGCTAACACACAATCCAGTGCATGGTCTATGAATGTTGGCACAAGATCCAGTGCATGGTCTACCATGCTGACACAAGATCCAGTGCAAGGTCTCCCATGCTGACATACGATCCAGTGCATGGTCTGCCATGCTGACACACGATCCAGTGCATGGTATACCATGCTGACACACGATCCAGTGCATGGGGTACCATGCTGAAACAAGATCCAGTGCATGGTCTACCATGCACATTACTGTGGACACTGTGGGAGTTGTTGTTAGTCATAAATGTCCACCGCCATGCAAGTGGGGGTGCTAGAAAATCTAGGTCCATATTTGGTCAATTACAAGAAATTAATTCCATTTATTTTCAGCTTTATTCAATCACGAAATAAGAAAGAAATTATAATTTGTCTTTCTTATATTTTAAACGAGTAATTTAAGTAAAGTAAGGCAAAACAATATTGACTTTAGTCACCATGTATAGAATTAGTGCTTTTCTGCGTGCATCTTTAATCATTAATAAAAAAAAGTGGAGGTTATTCATATCCTTCTTCAGGTGCTTACAGAATTAGAGAAGTCTTATACTTATTTTAATTCAGCATTCATGAGATCAGTGAGAGCAAATCTATATTCAACTGTACACCATTAGTAAAGATGTTTTTACGGTATACATTGATTTCAGAGCAAGTGGTGGTCTCAATTCAGTGTTGACCATCAATAACAGAGTAAACCTCAGCTCTTAGTCTTCCAGTATCCAAGAGTCAGCATCCATTTCTTGCTCATGTTTACCCCATGAACACAACATCGAGCAAAACCAGTAATTGACACACAGGGAGAGGAGCATCTTGGAACCTCCAACTTTGAAATCTGAAAAAACACAAGGCAAGCATGTTAGACAATTCTGCTACAAAGAAACTCATCTTAAATATGGTTTAAAATGAGGAATTAGGCCAGGTGCTAAAAGATTAAGGGCCTGACTTAAAGTTTGATGAAGAGGTAGTAAATGTTGGCGTAGTAGAGAGCCACTGAATATAATGCAGTTGTAATACTCTAAATCCACCAGGGTCCCTCTCTGACATACTCTAAATAAGGGTTACATCTGGAGTGATGAATAAAAGTGACCATTCAACTTTTCTACATCAGCATATTTAAGAATCTCAACATGCCTCAAGGACAGCTTTAGTACACCTGGTACAACACAATGGTAAATGACAAAGTTCAAGCAACAGAAACAGCAATGCAGAGAAGGACAAAGGTGGATCAGAAATTAGATGGGGAGGGGCGAGGCCACACACTAATGCCACCGAATGCCAGACAATCGGCACTAGAAAGAGGAAGATGTTATCTTGCGTGGTGTGTGGCACTGATAGTCAATCAATCAATCAATCAAGGTTGGTAAAGTGCAACTACTCACCCTTGAGGGTCTCAAGGTGCCGGTAGATGGTGCTTCGCAGCTCCTCGGCCCTTAGCCTGAGTCACCAACAGACCCTGCAGCAACAAGGCAGGGACGACACCAGAAAACCAAAGGCAGCCATGGAGCAGCAGATGGTAGCTCCAGGATGGGTCTAGGGTAGGTCTGCAGTCCCAAAAACCCATAAATTGGGTGCAGGAGTGGGAAATGGCAAACACCAGTCAAAGGGTGGAGGGCGAGGTAAAAAGTGCCTGCATTGGAAGTGTCGGCAGCCTTAGGCAGCGGTCAGATCTGGGACAGTTAAGCACATTTCTACCTATGGACCTTGTATAGCTTTCCACTGATTTTCCATTACCACACTGGAACTGTCCACAACACAGTCCCAGGAAGCACATTAGGCTGATTTCTGCAAATACTTTACTTAGGGAATTCATTATTTTCCACTTCCATTGCTTGTGAATGATTTGGGCTTTCCAGTGTGACATCTAACATTCGCTCACCTTAACTCCTAGCTTACATTTTTTTGTGAGGATTGCAGCTGGAGTCTTGCTCACTTCTTGAACTCTGGCAGGTGCCATCAAGACAGGTAGATGGAGGTGCATGGTAGTTTTTTTTGCACGTGCATTGCGATCTTCATATTTCCTACTTGGTGCATCATGGGTGCTTTGGGGGAGCTCGCTGACCGCAGGGAGTTCATTACCCATAAGTACCAGCACTGTTCATGAAAGTAATATTGTAAGCCTGCTTTGATGTTCATGCATACATTGGTATGGACATCTGTGTACACCATGCGACACCTGCGGCTGACCTCAACAGCCCTACTACAACCACTGGAGCTATCCAATAACCCAACTCCAAACATCCAGAGGGAGGTACATCAGTGAAGGAGTCACTCCCTCAAGTCTCCAGTGAATTCAGTCTGTAGCACCTGCACCCCACTTCTCTCAAGATCTGGAGAACCCTACAACCTTACAGCAGATCACAGGTGGCTGTGGAGCTCTACTCATGAACAATTATGGGGGTGGGATGCACACCTTTCCTACATTATTTCTGTCCAAACTTTACTTCATTATTCAAGGAATGCGTGCAAACTGGTGAATGGTGCCTTGCCCAAATGGCACCTGGTTGAATACAAAAGTGAGGGGTGGGGCATTCTTTTTGCCCCTACCAGATGCACAGATAAATGCGCCATCAAGGCAATCTTGTAGTTAATCCATTGTTAGGAATTATGATCTTTTTAGTCATTTTAAACCAATGTTTTTAACATCCTTTCAAGTTACATTTGTGTTTTCAAGCCACACACGGAATGGTTTGCCATTTCCCAAGTTTCTTGTGTTCCAACCGTGCCTGTCCAAGCCTCTTAAAACAACATGACCAATGCAAAAAATTCATCCAAGGCAGTGTTTTATTAAATAAAACCCAATACATTTCGAGCAGTCAAGGGCCCTTCATCAGGGGTCACTTTAAATAACAGTAAAAACAACAGTAATGACCATTACCATTTATGTAAAACACAATAATATATCATGCAATAAACTGACATTCATACATTCACTTTTCAAAATGAGTGTTACAAAATGCCACCTTGAATGTAACTTGAAAGGAAGTTAAAAACATTGGTTTAAAATGACTACAGTGATCATAATTCCTAACAATGGATTAACTACAAGATTGCCTTGATGGCGCATTTAGCTGTGCATCTGGTAGGGGCAAAAATAATGCCCCACCCCTCACTTTTGTATTCAACCTGCTGCCATTTGGGCAAGGCACCATTCACCAGTTTGCACGCATTCCTTGAATAATGAAGTAAAGTTTGGACAAACAAAATGAAAGAAAGGTGTGCATCCCACCCCCATAATTGTTGATGTTTGAAGATTGCCCAGCTCTGGGGTAGCACCTGTCAGATTCAGATGGAATAAGAAGCAAGAGAGAACTGTCTTCACGAACACACACGGCGAAACATCAAGATTCATCACATTAGCTGGTGTTAATATTAAAAAGAAAACGTTTTTTCCAAACAACGAATTGATAAAAATAATTGGCATTACCATTCGGAGATTAGTTGCATTAAATGCTCACTTTTATTATTCGCACTGCTTTTCTGCATGGGTCAGGAAGTAATGTAATTACGCAAACTCCGTCAGATTTTTGATCAGTCCACTGAATTATGGGTAATGTAGTCAGCGTGATTTGTAATTAGTTTTGATGGCAGGAAAGCATTTGAAAGGAGCCAATCAGAAGGTTTAACTTAAAGACACATGGTTAAATAAGGGAGGGATATAGAGACAACTATCAGTTTTGAACAGAGAGGAGAAAGGATGTTTTTAAAGGCTCACGGCAGGTAAGGGAGAAGTAGGGTGGTTGATTACAGCTGAGGGATGAAGGAGGGGTGAAAGACTGTGTCATGGTGGGAGGATTGTTTATGAAGCAGTTTCGATCGTAACACAGATAAGAGGATAACGAAGGGCAATAATGAAATAGATTGAGTGAGGGACAGCTTTTTGCCATTGTGCAACATTCCGTCCATCATCTGGTGTGTTTTGCTGGTCACCCTATGTGGGAAGGGTATGCCCAGACGTGGGTCCCGTGCTCACTAGGCCACTGGAGTCAAGCTATCCTGGCTGAAGACGGCTGGTAGCCAGAAACCGCTCCTTGGATGCTTGATTCCCGTCCAGGAAAGACATGGCTTGGCAGTTCGGGCCGGACTGTTCCCATGAGGCACAGGGTCAAGGCTGATTTACATATGGCCATGTCTGAACTGGGGTGGTGTGGAGTGCAAAAAAACGATGGATTTAGCCAAGATCTATGTACTGGGGTGAATGTATGACATTTTTGTGCATTCTGTCCATCAACTGTTAGTTTTGCATTTGTCACCCAGAGTGGGACGGGTATGCTCAGATGTGAGTCCCATGCACTCCACACCACTGGAGTCAAGCTATTCTGGCTGAAGATGGCTGATAGCCAGAAACCGGTCCCAGGATGCTTGTTTCCGGTCCAGGGAAGACATGGCATGGCAGTTTGGACTGGACTGTTCCCATGAGGCACAGGGTCAGACTGATTTGCATATGGCCATGTCTGAACTGGGGTGGCTTGGTGAGCAAAATAACGATGGATTAAACCCAGATCTGTGATTGGGGGTGAATGTTTTGCCATTGTGCAACATTCCGCCTATCATCTTGTGTGTTTTCTAGCGGTTTTTAAATACAGGACACTGACATAATAATGAGAGACACAGTGCTAGGATCCAGTTGTGAGGGGGAGAGTAGGTGATTAGGTTTAAGTGGGGAGGGAAAGTAGGACAAGGAGGAGGGTGTACGTTGGTCTAGAGAGGCTTGAGGATGGTAGTTGAAGGGAAGCTGGGGCAAACATGGGAAAGCAGATTGTTGAGCTGGTTTTTAATAATCACAGAAAAAAGTGGGGAATGTATTGGCATAGAAAGGGACTGACTAAGGTGAGCGGTGGGTGCTTAATACTACTGCCTGAGAGAGTTAGATTTGGGTAATGAGAGGAGGTTGAAGTATGCACATGGCATTTTGTAACACGCATTTTGAGCTGGGTTCAGTGCTGCCCTTGTCCCACATGGCCCACACTCCCCACACTGAAGTATGTTCAGCAGCACACGGTGAGCCGGTCTCACCTACTCGCCTTACCTTAGAGTCCAGCATTGACTAGAAGTACCGCTGCCAGCAGGAGCAGGCTGGCACGGATCCTCACATAGTTGGCGTTGTTGCACAAGTCAGTGCTGCAGCAGGAAACCTGACTGTAATAACCACCATTCCATCCCCTGCCTTCTCTACACAAGGCTGAGCAGCTTCTGTATGTGGTGTCATGTTGTAATCCTGTAGAAAAACAGGAAAGAATTGTCCAAAGCTATCAATCTCAAAGAAGTCCTGGTAAACTGAGATTCATGTTGAGAGCAAATTCAAGGCCAGTGTCCAGTTTACAGACTGGCCAGGGCATCTTCAGAACCACAGAACCACAAGAAGCACCACATAGCTACTCACATAGCATGTGCCAACTATTCACCTGTGTGCATAAACATACATGTTCCGCACATATTTACCCTAATGTAGCACAGACACTTGCAAACTTGCACACATGTGCAACTGACACACACAAGTCATCCCTGTGCCAACAGCCTGTCACATACACTCACACATGTATGCAGTTACAAAAGCATTGGCAAAGCTAATAGGTCATGCCTATGAGTGCCATTGGCAATGTTTTGTAGCCATGCTGTACAGCAGAGTGGATTCTTTGCAGTGCGGCTAAATTTAATTCAGGACAGCACTATGACCAAGGCAGGGCTAATGCTCTTTTTTTAAAAGCACTATCACTTAATGCATCATAGTCTTTTTAGGATCGAGCCTGTGAGAGCATGCGCTAGCACATGCGTCTCACTTGCGAGACACTCTTGTATCCAACAAGGGCTTGGATCCCACCTGTTGCTTACCATTTGTTGGCTTGTGTGGCACTGTTCTTTACAGCCATGCAATTCATCAAGGCAGTCCTAACATAATTTCTTTTCCTCTCCTTGGAGCAGGGATCAAGCACTAATTGATTCAACTTAATCAGTGGCCGTCCGCTGCTCCGAATGTGATTGAGGTACAATTGTGCTATTTTTAACTTCCAGTGCCCTGCTAACAGGAGGTGTGTGACTAGCAAAAATGTGCCCAGCAGGACAAACAAAATTGCAAAGATTTATTTTCGATAGTTAACTTTCTTTTATTTTGCCAAGTCGTCTTTTGACACTTTTCACTCATGTTTTCCTTTGGTTTTGCTTGTAGGCGCTATTCTCAAAAAATGAGGATTGCCTTATTTCAATGCGTCTGTGTTTCATGTTTATGTGTACTTTGTGAAAGGATGCATTAACACATAATTGTGAAGTACACTGAAATCCACCCCACTCCAATCCTCCCACTCCAATCCACGTCAATCTAATCTACCCCAGTAACAATCCAATACAAACCACTCACCCAAATCTAATCCACTCCACTCCACCGCACTCCAATCCTTCCAACCCACCCAACTCCAATCTGCCCCACTACAATCTGCCATACTCTAATGCAATCCATTCCAATCTGCTACACCCCACTTCAATCCAATCAATACAAATCTGCCCCAGTCCAATACAAAACAATCTTCTCCACTCCAATTTGCCCCACTCCAATCCAAAATATTATGTCCCATTCCAATGTTCTCCCTTCCAATCTACCCCATCCCACACTCAAATCCAAAACAATCTGCTCCACTCCAATCGACCCCACTCCAATCTGCCCCACTCCAATCTAAAACAATCTGGCCACTAAAATCCACCCAATCCAATACAAAACAATTGACCATCGCCAATCCATCCAGCTCCAACCCAAACAATCCGCCCCACCCCAATAAAATCTACCCAATCCAATCCACCTCACTGCAATCAATCGACTGTACTCCAATCCACCAACCCCAACCCCCACCAATCCAATCCACCCCAGTCCAGTACGCCCCACTCAGGTCTATCTGACTTCAGTCCATCGCACTCCAATCCAACCCAGCATCCCCCACTCCAACCGACCCCACTCCACTCCACTCCAATACACCCCAACTCAGTCCAGCTCCCCCAATCAAATCCACCCCACTCCAATCTAAATCACCCCATCTAGTCCATCCCACCCCAGTCCATCCCACTCTACTTTAATCCAGCCCACTCTACCCCAGTCCAATCCACCCACTCCAGTTCAGGCCACCCCTGAGCAAATCAGTTAATCTCTCTATGCATAAAAAGAAAAAAAACACAGAAAACAGAAAGCAGTTGCGCCCATGTCCATATCTTACTGAAAATAAATTTGAAAGCAGAGAACATCTGTTATCCCAAGAAAAATAGATAACATCTGTTGTCACACTATCCATCCTTTTCAAAGGGTAAAAGATATTTCTTGAAGTGTGTGTGGTACAGTAAAACATTGCTACAAATGGCAAGAGATTTAAGAAGGGCAACACAGAAGACTACAAAATTAAACTAGTGCCTAAATCACAGCATGAGTGGAAGGACAGCAGTCAAACTGAAGCAATCAGTACTTGGTCCATGCTCCAGCAGAAAGAAGAGGAAGTGAAGCCAGCGTGCACTGGCCAATTAGAAGGCAGCAAATAAGAGGGACAGGGAAGCCAATTAATGTTAAGCACTGAGTGGACTGCAAGCCCTTCATTGTATACACCATCTCTCACAAGACAGAGCAACCTGCAGTGCAATACAAGACCCATCACAGCATCACAGGGATAGAGGACTGATGGGGTCAGCAGAGCATCATGTCTATGATTGCTTTTAAATAAAGCAATTTTTTTATGCAGCCTATTTAACTTAAAGAAAAATGAGGCATGTTCCTCAAAAAACATGAAACGTTTAACTTTTATATTTTAGGAGTAGGCAGGAGTCCACGAGGCCATTGCGTGCTCTTAAAAATATATTTTTAAACATTCTCAAATGTTATGGGGTCCTATGGGGCCCATTCCCATTATGACATTTTGAATTGGTCATTAAATTTTAATGTTTTGCAACTGTAATTTGGTTGCAATATATTAATACATAGCACTGCGTTTGGGTATTTGGAAGCAACATCCTAAACACAACCCTCCAAATACTGAACTGCAAACTGAGTTTGCAATTCTCTAGAATCTGTTTAGTGATGCAGTCCCAACTGCCCTGATTCTGCGATTCAGACTGTTCACACTCTCAAATATGGTTTGTGCATCTTGCCCAAAATAGTTTACTAGCGGTTGCAAACCCTCCCATTTACTAAATCTAAGTGTGTGCAACCTATAAAACATTTTGTAAATAAGGCCCAGTGTTCATTGAGCAGTTTAGACATTAAAGAAACAGAGACAAAATTTAAGGCCACTGGCAAGTCCAGATCAGAACTCAGCTGATACCTGGGGATACAGATGTTCTCAGAGGAACACTTGGACGATCAGATAAACTGGACCATACATGGAAATACCAATGTGCGTTACCAACCTAGGATCATGCGGGTGATTGAATGAATAAATATGGGGTTTCTGGCTATTGTGATGTTCGTGTGTGGCCCCTGAATCTTACTGCTTACACCTTTGAATACATACTGGGTGTAGCAATCCAGATGCGGATAAGTTTGGCAGAGACACCAGTGTATCATTCAGTTTGGTAATCTCATGAACTCATGAATGCCCACCTGGGAATCCTCAGAGCAGAAGAGATTTGAAATACACAAGATGGGCATGGCTATGGCTCCCACCTCGGGCAGCCTCAACAGGACCCAAGTTTGATGATATGACTGAGGCTAAAGTGGTTTCCTGAAATTAATGTTTGTAGAAGGCATGCGCCCATTTAGGAACCTGTGAAATCCTGGCTGAAATGTGCTGGTAGGAAGGAAACACTGTTAATATACAGCCTGTTCTTGACCTTTATTGAAAGGGCGCACTCCAGTGTCATCAGATTCACATTCTTGGTGTCCTCACGGTCACATGTGCAGTGGTGGGGTTGGGTGCTTTTAGCCACATCAGACGTTCACGAGGAGAGTGGGGATTCTACTTGGGGACCTGGTATAATATTGCTTATGGTAATGTTTTTACCACTCCCTGGTAGACACATACTATCACTCACTGTGCATCTAAACCTACAACCGCAAAATAACGATGGATTAAACCCATATCTGTGACTGGGGTGAATGTTTTGCCATTGTGCAACATTCGGTCCATCATCTTGTGTGTTTTGCTGTTCACCCTATGTGGGAAGGGTATGCTCAGACGTGGGTCCCGTGCTCACTAGGCCACTGGAGTCAAGCTATCCTGGCTCAAGACGGCTGAAAGCCAGAAACTGGTCCTAGGATGCTTCATTCCGGTACAGGAAAGACATGACTTGGCAGTTCGGGCTGGACTGTTCACATGAGGCACAGGGTCAAGACTGATTTGCATATGGCCATGTCTGAACTGGGGTGGCTAGGTGAGCAAAATAACGATGGATTAAACCCAGATCTGTGACTGGGGGTGAATGTTTTGCCATTGTGCAACATTCTGTCCATCATCTTGTGTGTTTTGCTGTTCACCCTATGTGGGAAGTGTATGCCCAGACGTGGGTCCCGTGCTCACTAGGCCACTGGAGTCAAGCTATCCTGGCTGAAGACGGCTGATAGCCAGAAACCGGTCCTAGGATGCTTGATTCTGGTCCAGGGAAGACATGACTTGGCAGTTCGGGCTGGACTGTTCCCATGAGGCACAGGGTCAAGACTGATTTGCATATGCCCATGTCTGAACTGGGGTGGCTTGGTGAGCAAAATAACGATGGATTAAACACAGATCTGTGACTGGGGGTAAATGTTTTGCCATTGTGAAACATTCTGTCCATCATCTTGTGTGTTTTGGTGTACAACTGTGTATGCACGACTGGAATGTATTTATTTATATGATTTTTAAAATGCCTGAATTACCCCCATCCAGGTATCTCCACACTGTGATTTCTTGTGACCAACCCAGGAAGATGATTCAGAATTGTGAAGTTTTCAGCAGCTTTCTGAAGGTAAGGAAGTCGGTACATTGGTGCAATTGGAGTTGGTTCCAGTAGTGCGGGGCAAGGTGGAAGAAAGCTTTATCGCCCATGCAGGCTAGTTTGAAGCGCGGGATATGGGGGAGCGCTTGGTGACTCGACCGCAAGGGCCTGGATAGTATGTATCTGAACAACTTTTCTGTCACATAGCTTGGACCCATGTTGTTTAGGCATTTTTACACCATCCAGCAGACTTTAAATTTGATTCTCTTTTTTACTGGGAGCCAGTGTAGTTTTTTAAGTAACTGAATAGATGCGGTTCTGGGAGGGGCATTGGTCATCAAACGGGCTGCGCTATTTTGAACTACTTGTAGTTTATTGAGGGAGGTTTCCTTTGCAGATATCAGCAGGGCATTGCAATAGCCCAGGTAGCTAATGATCAAAGCCTGGATTAGGTTTTTACTTGTGGATAGTGGCAGGAGAGGGAAAACACTTCAGAGGAGGCTGAGTGTGTGATAGCATGCCCGGCAGTAATGTTCAAGTGACACTTATGTAAGTTTCTCGTCTAATCAAACTCCTAGATTTTTTACCACCTGGTTAGGGGGAGGAGCTGATCCTAATTCCCAAGGCCACCAGATGGGGAACCATCTCAGTGATGCTTCTCCGAACAACATAGCTTCGGATTTTTCAGTATTAAGCTGAAGGAGGTTTTCTCCCATCCAATGCGCGGTGCCCTTCATACCCTCCGAAAAGGTGGATTGAATGTTGAGGTTAGATTTATCAAAGGAGAGAAGAAGTTGCATGTCTTCGGCATGTGAGATTGAAATGAAACCTAATTTCCTCAAAAGGCCAGCCTAGGGGGTAACATAGATGTTGAATAATGTGGGGGTCAAACATGAGCCCTGTGGTACCCCCTTAGTGACTTTGGTGGTCTGTGAGCGAAAAGAGCCCAGATTGATGGTGTGGGTTTTATCGGTCGGGAAATTGGTCAACCATTTTAAGGCCTTCCCCTGGATGCCTATGTCCTCAAGGCGCTTGAACAGGATCAGGTGGGAGATGGTATTGAATGCTGCAGACAGGTCTAGCAGCACCAGGAGTACTGCCCGACCATTGTCCGCTAGCGTCCGGATGTTATCAGTGACTTCGACCAGCGCCAACTCAGTGCTGTGACTAGGTCGAAATCCAGATTGTGAGTGGTCTAGACGATTTGAGGATTCAACAAACTCAGACAAATGCTTGTTGATGTGCTTCTACAAGAGTTTGCTGTGTAAAGGAAGCAGAGAGAGGGGACGATAATTAGAAACCTCTTCCGGGGTGGCTTTAGGGTTCTTCCTGATGGGGATGATCTGAGCTACTTTCCACTCAAGGGGGAGGCTGCCTTCCTCCATGAGTCTATTAAGGATTGAGCAGATGGGAGCAGCAAGTGTCTTAGATAGCAGGATGGAGGTCTTGGCAGATAATAGGGTCAAGTGGAGGCCCTGATTTCACTGTTCTTAGTAGTGCATCCATTTCGATGGTCGTAAGAGCTGGAAACATTTCTCGAGTTAAGGCGACGGGTGTGACCAGGGGACAGTCTATACAAGGACCTGACTGGGGATAGGTGGCTAAAGTAATCTTTTGATATATGTTTTTTATTTTCTGAGAGAGATTGTTTGCAATGTTGTCACATAGAGTTTGAGAAGGGTCGTCTTCGATATTACATGCCCTAGAGTTATTAAATGATTTCAGGACCTGGAATAAAGTTCGCTGGGAATTCTCCACTTTTTCGAGTTGGAGTGCGATGTGTGATTTCCGAGCGGATTTCACGTTTTTGTGGTATATTGCTGGTGCACTCTTAAATCTTTCTTTATCTAGTGGGTTTTGGGAGAGGCGCCAGAGCCGTTCTAGTTTTTTGCAATGGCTTTTTTCGGTTCTGAGATTGGGAGAATTCCGTGGAGTCTGGTGACGTTTGGTGGAAACCGGTTGCAGTTTCAGTGGGGCTCGGCGGTCAATGGTGGATAGCAAACCAGCTGAGAAGGAAGACAAGCGTTTCTCTGTCCTGTTTAATTCCGAGTTCTGGGGGGGTATGAAAGTTTTGTGGAACTTTGAGGGTGTGATTTTATGCCATTGTCTGTGTTGCCTAGTGGGATATGTTTTGGGGGCTGTGTTTTCTTTTTGACCGCTGATTTGAAAGTCGATCAACGAGTGATATGACCAAGTCAGGGGACTAGTAGCTCCATCCGTTTGTTTGCATTAAATCTAATGTGTGTCCTGCCAGGTGGGTGGGTTCATTATTTATTTTAGTTAATTCAAGTGTGGATAGGTCTGTCAATAGTGATGAAGCTTCTCTGTTTGCAAGGTTTTCACCGTGCACATTGAAATCTCCAAGAAGTAGGAAATTGCTAGTTGAGATAACATGGGGTAAGATTAGCTCCATTAGTTGTGAGGAAAAATTGGAAAGTGGTCCCGGAGGTCAGTATACAAGAGCGCCTTGCCAACTAAGTTGAGGATGTAGGTCAGCTCTCAAAACTAAGATCTCCATGGTGTCGCTGCATTGTTGGTCTATAATAGAGATTTTGATAGGGTCTTTGTATATGATAGCTAATTCCCCTCCCACCTTATGGGGTCTATCCAGTTTTTGAATATAGTAACCCTCACAGCGCAACAGCGATATCAGGTTTGGAGCCAGGCTTGGTCCAGGTTTCAGTCCGAAACCCGATATGAGGGAGGATAACAGGTCCCAAATGTTTATTGCATGTTTGGGTAGAGATCCGACATTGGCCAGAAAGCAATTCCAGCCTCTGTTACTTTGATGAGTGAGTAGCAGGGTCCTTTCTGTGCGCCAGTGACATGGGGTGGCCTAATTTCATGGTCGAGTGGGGTTGCAGTGGTTAGGGGCCATGTAGGTGCTGCGCTCAGAAATGGAGCATGGACTATGGACACTCATATAATGCTTACCCTGTGACGCCATTGGTGACCCATTAAGCTTATACTGTGGATGGTTGTGTGATGCCCATTCAGACACGTGCCGCACCAGGGTGAACATTTCATAGCAAATATCACACACATTTTTAAAATGCTGAGCCCCATGTGTTCCTCTTGTGCTTTAGTCACCATGGGTAGGTACCCAAAATGTGTACTGAGGCTGGTTGTGAAATGTCCATTCACAGAGATTTCTCTCCTGCAGTCCTTATGGGGACCAAATGTATACTATGGCCAACTGAGCTATGGCGCTATCTGTCTTAACATGTATTGTTTTGCAAACCTTAATAAATGTACTTTTCACTGATTCATGCTAAAGATATACCTCTCACTTGCTTAGCTGGTTCTTCTTCAGGAGTGGGTGATGAGGACAGTGAGACTGTATCTTGAAGTGATCTCCAACCATAATAAGTATCATCATACGTATCTGCAAAGTTTAATGGAGTAAAGGTTATTGGTCAGAAGAGTATATGTGTATCTTCATTTGGCACCATACACAGTATCTGAATTGGTGGACATCCATGTACCTGCAAAGCATGTCTCTGAGTGACATGTGTGTGGAAGAGAACATTTTACCTCAATACATGTGGTGTTCCTGTGCCAGCAAACATTATATAATTTGAGCCGGTGGTTGCACATGGGAACCACCTGCACTCAATTCCGGGAACAGGCATTTATTTTCCACATAGGCTTTGACCGAGTGAAAGCGAGGAAAACACAAATGGAGGAAAGAAAGAAGGAGGGAGAAAAACATGGAAAAGCAGTGGCAAAGGGAAAAATCAGGATTGACAAAGAACCTTCAAGAGTGATCCAAAAGGTAGGGAGTGTCTGGTGGTGAATTATAGAGACATGGGGTGGAATGAAGATGATAAGCATTGATATTCAGCTCCTCGCCCTCCAATAGCACCATCCCTGGTCTTTTGAACAAAACTTTAGGCCCGGCATTAATTCTTTTACAAATTTAGGACTGGCAGTATTCCATGCATGAAATGTGTGGAAATGTCATATTTCAGTAAACCAAGTATCTGAATGCCAAAGCTGGTACACAGATGGTTCTCTAATATCTAAGTAAGGATTTCCCTGGATGAAGATAGAAGCTCATCAAACCTCCAAGCAGCAAATGTGCACATGAAGAGAGCTCTATGAGTAAGGCACTGGAGACCCACAGGGGCTGATGCGGGGCGAAAAGAAGCCCTGGCAACAATGTTCAAACCAGCCTTCCTTCTTGCCCTATAATTCTTACTGTTTGTTCTCTATCTCACAATCTCTCCAGTCTCCTTCACTCTAGCTCTATTTTTCCCTTTTTTGCTTCCTAAATGCAGCAGTGGTCACCTGTCAGAAATAGCCTCAAGTGGCCTCAGCCCCAGGGAAATGACAATAAAAAAGCATGGCCGATCCAGCTCTGCAGGTCAAGTAAAGTGAACAATCTGAAGTAAGGCTATTATTTCCAAACTAAGAGGTTTCATAAACCATCTATATGACAATGGCCACTTCTGTGCTACTGATACCAGTGTGGCATCAAATCATCTATCCAACCAAAGCTGAACCACAGCAAAGTGCCAGCAGAGAACCCACACAAAGGCCAACAGGAGAAGACTAGGTTATGGATCCCATATTTTCACTGACACCAGTGCAGTAACATTCCACATGACTTGCAGTAACCTCACCAACTCAGCTGCCCAACATCTTTCCTGTCCTTGAATTGCTCATACAAGGGGTACACAGTCAAAATATCGAGTCCTAATTGTCGACCTACACAAAAATCGTGTTGCAAATATCGAAGGTAGAGAATTTCGATGTTAAGAATATCGTTGGACAGAATATCGACCCTAAGGTACGTAACATCGAATTTATTTATATCGATGTAAGTAATATCGAAGTTAGTAATATCGATAGCATATATATCGATATAACTAATTTCGATGTTACTAATATCGATATTTGTGATATTTTTATATTTTTAATTATGTATGTGTAATATGTATTTGTTAAGTATTTTAATTTATTTTAATTTTATGTGTATTATTTTTATATATTAAGAATGTTATTTTTAAGTAAATTTTATGTTTTAGTACTGGAGCGGGTTGTGGGTTTATAGGGGAATAGGGTGGGAAGTAATTTAAATATACAAAATTATTTATTAATTTTTAGGAATTAGAAATTAATATTAATTAATGTATGTTTTTAATTCTGTAGCGGGTTGTGGGTTTATAGGTGAATTGGGCGGGAAGTAATTTAATTGTAATTAATTAATACTATTTTTATGGATAAGTGTTTTTAAATTAATTATTAATTGGCAATTATTTATTTTAATTGATTAATTAATTATTAATTGGCAATTAATTTTATTAATTGATACATTAATTATTAATTGGCAATTATTTTTTGTAATTGATAAATTAATTATTTAATAGATATTTATTGTTATTTTTAAGTACATGTTATGTGTCAGTACCGGAGCGGGTTGTGTGTTTATAGGGGAATAGGGTGGTAAGTAATTTAAATTTACTAAATTAATTATTAATTTATAGGAATTATAAATAACTTTTTATTAATTTTGTTTCTATTTCTGTAGTGGGTTGTGGGTTTATAGGGGAATTGGGTGGTAAGTAAATTAATTGTAATTAATTATTGATTTATAATTTTTTTGTTATGGATAAATAATGTATTTTAAAATAATTATTAATTGAGAATTAATTATGTTAATTGATAATTTATTTTTTTAATTGATAATTAATGTTTTTAATTGTTAACACATTTTTTAAATTGGTAATTCATGTTTGTAATTGGGAAATAGTTTGTTTTATTGGTAATTCATTTTTTAATAGGTAAATAATTGTGTAATTGGAATTAATATTTTTAATAGTTAATTATTTCGTATTAATTGGGAAATATTTGTAATTAAGTGGTTATCAATGTTTTATAAAAAAAGTATTATTTGGTATATTGTTTAATAATTTTTAATTGAGAATTAATTTTAAATCATATTTTTATGTAATGAAATGTATTTAATTCTTTAATATTTATTATTTGGTGAGTAATATTTAATAATTAATATTTATTGTAATTTGTTGATAATTTATTGTTAATTAATTATTCAAATATAATTGCTTTTAATAAATATTAATTGTTTGTAAATGAGGTAGATTTATTTTAAATATAAAAATTATTTATAAGTATGTTAAATTTAAATTCTACGCTATCAAACTCTTTCCCTACTGTTGCACCCTTTGGAGTTGGAATAGTATTTTTTACCCCTACGCTATCTAACGTTTTCTGTGCTGTTACATCCTCTGGAGTTGGAATAGTAATTTTTATCTCTACGCTATCCAACGCTTTCCCTACTGTTGCACCGTTTGGAGTTGGAATAGTAATTTTTACCCTTACGCTATCAAACGCTTTCCCTACTGTTGCACCCTCTGGAGTTAAAATAGTAATTTTTACCCCTACGCTATCTAACGTTTTCTGTACTGTTACATCCTCTGGAGTTGGAATAGTAATTTTTATCTCTACGCTATCCAACGCTTTCCCTACTGTTGCACTCACTAGAGTGGGAAAAGTAATTTTTATACACCTGCTATTCAACGTTTTCTCTACTGTTGCACTCTCTGGAGTGGGAATAGTAATTTTTACCCCTACGCTATCCAGCGCTTTCTCTACTGTTACACCCTCTGGAGTTGTAATAGTAATTTTTATCTCTACGCTATCCAACGCTTTCCCTACTGTTGCACCCTTTGGAGTTGGAATAGTAATTTTTACCCTTACGCTATCCAACGCTTTCTATACTGTTGCACCTTCTGGAGTTGGAATAGTAATTTTTACTCTTACACTATCCAACGCTTTCCCTACTGTTGCACACACTTGAGTGAGAATAGTAATTTTTAACCACCCGCTATCCAACGTTTATCCTACTGTTGCACTCTCTGGAGTGGGAATAGTAATTTTCCCCCTACGCTATCCAACGCTTTCCCTATTGTTGCACCCTCTGGAGTTGGAATAGTAATTTTTACCCCTACGCTATCCAACGCTTTCCCTACTGTTACACCCTCTGGAGTTAGAATAGTAATTTTTATCCCTACGCTATCCAACGCTTTTCTTACTGTTGCACCCTGTGGAGTTGGAATAGTAATTTTTATCTTTACACTATCCAACGCTTTCCCAACTGTTGCACCCTCAGGAGTTGGAATAGCAATTTTTACCCTTACGCTATCCAACGCTTTCTTACTTTTGCACCCTCTGGAGTTGGAATAGTAATTTTTACCCTTACGCTATCCAACGCTTTTTTACTCTTGCACCCTCGGGAGTTGGAATAGTAATTTTTACCCTTACGCTATCCAACGCTTTCCCTACTGTTGCACACTCTGGAGTGGGAATCTTCATTTTTACCGACCCGCTATCTAACGTTTTCCCTACTTTTGCACCCTCTGGAGTTGGAATAGTAATTTTTACCCTTACGCTATCCAACGTTTTCTGTACTGTTACACCCTCTGGGGTTGCAATAGTAATTTTTATCTCTACGCTATCCAATGCTTTCCCTACTGTTGCACCCTTTGGGGTTGGAATAGTAATTTTTACCCTTACGCTATCAAACGCTTTCCCTACTTTTGCACTCTCTGGAGTGGGAATAGTAATTTTTACCCCTATGTTATTTAATGCTTCCCTACTGTTTAATTTTCTGGAGTGGGAACAGTAATTTTACATTCTACGCTATCCATTGTTTTCATTAATGTATTTGTTTTGGGACTTTAAATAGTATTTTTATTTATTTATGTATTTAATATTTTTTGTATTATTTTAGATAATATTGTATTTTATTAACTTTTAAAATATTGAAAGTATATTTAATATTTTTAATTTATTAAATATAATTAAATATTTTTATTTATGTTATTATTTTATGTGTGTAGATGTATTTGTAATTTATGGTAATTTATTGTAATTTATTAATTCATACCTAATTAAAATAATTCATAAATATTGTTATTAAGTAAGTATATATTATATGGTGTATGTTTATTTTTAATGAAAGTTTTATTATTTAATATGTATTATTTATTTTTTTTAAACATTATTAAATATGTTTAATTTATTTGTAAGTATTATTTACTTTATTGAACTTTTTTTTTTAACTGAAAAAAAAACGATATTTAGAATTACGATATTTTTAACATCGATATTTTAGTTTTGATATTTCTGTACTTACCATGTTGTAGATAGGGTGTCGATATACTAGCCTTCGATATACCAGCGTCGATGTTGCTGTAGGTAGATATTCTGTCCATCGATAATCTGTCAGAGATTCCATGCAAGGACCAGCCAGAAAGGAGTCAGATCAAAGGGAAGCCAAATCTAGTGTTTTCCCTTGAACTAGAGGCTGAAGTATTCCCTATATGGAATGGGAGGGGTGTAGGATGAGCACTGCTCGCACCTCCCTGCCACGGGACCACACGCCAGAGAATGCTCCTTCTGGGGCTGTCAATAGCTACTGGTGCGGGCCACAAAAATCACTCCTTGCAGCAATGGCCTTCCACCTATCGGCATTTGCTGTGCTGCACCAGGAGGGCAAAGGATGGTTCTCTCCACAGCACATGACATAAGTATTCTCTGTCGGAGGATTCAGAGTGACTAGGGCAAGAGACGTTGCACCTTGAGTACAGGGTGAGGTCTCCACTAATTTCCATGGATTTGGAAAACAAACAATGAGACTCTGGTATTTCTTCGGATTGTGCCTACAGAGGGCAAGGATTACCAACATCCCATCCCTACCATATAGTCCGTAACTAGGAAGGATCGAAACAAAAGGGCTCTGTATCCTTAGGAAGGCCATTGAACGTGTTTGGAACTTGTTAAAAGCAGAAATGTGTTGGTACTCATAGATAGGGAATGGTGATGTTGTTTCTCTAATATATAACATAAGAAATAAAAAGGAGGCCCCCTTATCTGTCGTCTTAGGGACAGGGGAGATATATTGTCAACGCAACCTATGTTTACTTTATGTGATTTTTAATGTTTTAATGAAATGTTTAATGTTTAATATACTTTATGTATATTTTTTAAAATGAGTTGTTATCACTGTGATAAAATGTTTACTTTTGAATAAATGCACAAAGTACATATATTTTTCCAAAACACCGTTCTCTGGTTTCTCTAATTTTCTAACTTTGATTTTGTCTTTTTAAGTATGAAATGTGTGCTATAGTGTTCTAATTGTGTAAGTTTTTGTGATTGATCATATTAGTTGGCTCATGCATCGTAATTCAGCCCTTTGCTTCTAACACAATTGTGTGATTGGTATTGCTAAACATTGAGTCCTAATTGGGTACCATTATTCCACTTTCTACCAACTTAGTGGTATTCTTGCGGGACAAATTAAGTTTCTCTAATATACCCAATGCATTTTTAATCCTGCCAATGAGGGCCTATCATCAAAGTATGGAGAAACCCTCTTAGATTTTTCTTTCTGCAATAGGAATCCCTCTAAAAAATTGCTGAAACATGCGCTCCACACTAAGCATTGGTCTGCACCTATAATTAAGCATGCCACTATTCAGTGCGTAAGGGCAATTTTAACAACCTAATTGGAGTCCAAGTACATTTTTTCTCCCCGTATTTGCTTCCCTAGTCAAACGGGTTGTACAGGTTTGCTAATGCTTATCTGGTTCATTTTAGCAATAATCATTCCACTAAGATTAGCTGGAGAAAATATATCTGGAATCACCAATAACATGAATATTGACAGGAAATCTAACATAAACCACACTGCAACACTGATAGATAGTACCGAACTTCATAGAGATTAGTTCATAACAGATTTTTCCCATAATGTCTTTCCAAAACTTTTTTACGAATATGTGAAGATTATGGATATTAGTGATTGTAATGTATGCATCCAATTATTTGCATCTGTATCAGAAGGTGTGACCTACCATCACCTTCCTTTGATGCATGGGATAACCTGTAGTGTTATAGCCAGAATATTATTACACTGACACAGATGCTGTTTTTGCTAAAGTTCCTGTAGTCCACAAACTAAACAAAGTAAAACCTGCTAAAATCGTTGGAGGACTTTTCTTAGAAACGAAAGAATTAATATTAGATTATGCATTTAGACACAATATTACTTGTAGGTTAAGGAAAGACGTAAAGATTTTCTTGTGTATGGTGGAAGAAAGAAGGGTTTAGTTTCAAAGGAAAGCAACAGGAGAAAAGATAAAAACCCCACCTTGAGCTATTGAAGAGGGAGGTTATGGCAAAGGTGAAATTAATGCAGCAATGGCTTTAGATTGGCCGCAACATGGGAAGTTGTGTATTAACAGAGATAACACTATGTATAATAACTATTTCGTAGGTTCCAGTGAATGTTAAGACATATACAACATTTTGGGAGGATTGGGATTCACAGAAGGAAAAGATCCAGTATTTCCAGGGATCTATTATATCTGTGGGAACCAAGCTTATTATAGGTTACCAGACCATTGGTATGGAACATGTTTTCTAGGCCTGGTCTTTCCAAAAATATTTAATGTGGAAAGAGGGACAAACGAAATCCACAAGATAGGTAAACCATTATCCCGTAGGAGAAGGGAACGCTTCTCAGAGATAATTTGTAAAATTTTTGGAGCATTGATACCAGCAGTGGGAGTATCTTTGAATGCAGGCCGAATTCGGAAATTGCCAACCGTAGTGGATCGTTTATCAACGAATAGTGCTGGAGAGTTCTTGATGGTAAATACCAAAATGGTTGCCATGAGAGCTATGGTGATGCAAAATCGACTTGACCTTGACATTCTTTTGGCAAAAGAGGTTGGAGTCTGTGGAATGCTGAAAGTACAACATTGTTGCACATATATTCCTGACAAAAGTCAGAATATACAGAAGTATATAAAGAACATTCCTAATTTGCATTAAGAGATTGCCCCACAGGAGGTTGAAGGTGCCTGGGAGAAGCTTGGTAAATGTTTTTCCTCAATAAAACAATGGTTCACCGAAATAGGTAGTTCCCTGATAGGGAAAATACTAATTCCAGTGACTCTAGTAATAGTGTTAGAGCAGTTTAAGAAGAATATGTACAAATGGACCAAAAAGCAAAATTAGAAGAACGCAATTGTCTGAAATAACAAATGCAAGTGGACAAGACACATTTTCTGACAAAATTGTAGAACTAGGTTTTAAGTGGTGATGTTAAAAATCACCAAAGAGGGGAATTGATGGAGCAGGGTAAACACAATATGTTTTTACCCCCTCAGATTTGCTCTCCCCCCATAATCCCATATCATTATTAATTTATATATGTGATTACTAAACAACAATCACACCTTGATAGGGTAACCAGCTTTGAATTGCAAAATTTAATTTACTAACAAATGTGATGCGAATAACATTAGTGATGTGTTTTGTGTATTAAGTGGAGTAAAATGTAAGATTTATGTTGCATTTGAAATTGCGCTGTGGAAAAGAAGTTAGATGGTAAGTAAAATGACTTTAAATGTCGCTTCTGCTAGTTAATACCTAACACAGGTCTTTAGATTGGTGGGTGGTAAACAGAAGGGCTTATTTTCTATGTTTTCATTTCTGTTGTGCTTGTTCTCTAATAGTTTCATTTTAGCCTGCTAGGCCATGCTTCGAAAATGGCCACCGGAAATTAATGAAGTCGCGCGGGTCGAACCAAATGCCCCCGCGCATGAGCAGTACTAATGTTCAAAGTCATGATTAGGCGAACTGTGCCCAGAGTGAGCGATGTCAAGGCCAGCTTGGCCTGGGACTAGGATCGTGCCAAGAGTTCAGCATGTATGCTTGGGAATGGATGAAGAATCAAGCGAAAGAGGATGGACTATTATGTGAACATCGAAGATTGTTGCAAAAGACATTGATAGTTATTTGGATCCCCTTTGGAAATGGTTGATTATGTAGACTACTGTATATGCTATTGTCCCTAAACTGGTTTGAACAAGGAGGGCGATGAGGTGACCTTCACCACCCCTCCAACGGAGCAAACATTTTGATTTCTGCCCCCAAATATTGCAACTTATGAGTGTAGTGAGCCAGAGAATATTGTATAATAGAGTCCTAAGCTCATAAAGAAGTAGGAATGCTCTTCTTTCTCATCCTGATGCTGCAAGAGACTCTGTCATTTTGGACTTTGGACTTAATTGGGGAAGGAACAAGATTGTTGTGGGAATTTCCGCCCGGGAGGGATGCGACGAGGAGGTTAGAGGGACAGTCAGTCAGCTTTGGGAGTTCTATCCTGTGACCTGTGGTTCATCTACCTTTCCTGGTGGACCATTCTTACCATCGCCCTAGGCCAAGGGTAAAGAGTATTTTCCATTTTTATTTTTCTAAACTTTACCTAAATGTTTATTTCTCCTAAAATATTCTGATTCTTTTCAATGTTTTAAAGTATTTGCCTAATAAAGAACCAAACTAATTTGGTCAAAAAACTTAGATAAAATAATGTTTTAACCTTTAAAACGAGTCTGTGGTCCTTTAATATTAACTGTAAATATAATTTGAAAAGTTTTAACTGTGGTTAAGCTGGACTTGATCACCATCAACTGACTCAACTAGTTGGTCCCGCGACCGAATAGCGGAGTACCTTGATGCTTAAAGCAGTCAGGATCCTAGGTTACTGCATATAATGTTTACATAAGGTATAGGTTGTAGTTCTGACATTTTAATATTAATAGGGTACCCCGTTGTCCAACAGCTCATTACTTAAACATATATCCGGAAAACTGAGTAAATGTGAGTGCACCGTGTGATGGGCCCACCGACAAAGGTTTGTATGAATACAGTTGTGTAGGTTTTTTTCTGAGTTTGTATCATAAGGAAAATTTATGGTAGCCACGCTGGATCAACACAAACTCCCACAACACAGATTTGAGTGTAAAGTTGTCAAGTTGGTCACAAAGTCAGAACGCTGATCAATACAATACCCAAACATATTTATGAAAAGGAAGAACAGCAGGCAACTTGAGCTCCATCAAAGGCAAATTTCCCAGTAGGACCCTACTCACTAGAAATATGTTACTCTGACAGTGCCTACATGCCCTACTTGCTGTCCCTTGGTTGACCATGTCCAACTGTTCACATTGCAAGATGACTATGGTGTGTGGACTGTAATTAACATCCTCCTGCCTTCATACTGGACACCTACTGTTGGGCCAACAACCTTTGTTCTCCATGGAAGCTTATAGAATGCCTTATCCAGAGGCCTGAGTGAATGAAGTAAAGCCACTGTAGAATGGGGGGCATGGAAATGGCTTTTTATTGATTAGACATCCCCAAAAACCTAGCTAACCACATTTTATAGCGTGGGGGATCTGCATCTTTTCAGTGTGCTGCCAATAATATTCTGTAAACCGCTGTCCCCACAAAAAGACATGATTTTACCTCCGAGCTTAGCCCCAGTGTTATCATAACCAAGAATGAAAAGTGTAGATGATTCCACCACACTATGCACAAATACCTCTTTCCAAAATCCTGACAGCATCCTTTTAAGTGATGTTAATTTAACACAATCATAAAACATATGTGGCAGAGTAGCTGGCCCTGACCCACACCTGGTGCAAGAATAGTCTATTCTTTTTTCCAATGCAAACAACTAAGCAGGGGTAAAGTATAAATTAAATTAAAAATGGTCTTGTAAAGCTGGGCTTTCAAGTTAGAAGATAAGAGTAGTTGTGATGTTAAAAATAGACTCATGTCAATGTCAATATTGGGATTAGCCAGCTTGCAAGCCAAAGACGATTCTGTGTGTTCCAGGTCGTCTGGGAGTTTCTCAAGGAGTAGGCCATATATTGTTCCAATTCTAGTTAAGTTCTTATGTATAATATCTAAAAATGGGATATTTTCCAGTGAAATCCTAGGAGTCTTTAATCTTAGAATAGTATTGACCTGAATACATTTAAAATAATAATTATTGGAAATTTCAAAAGTTCTCTTTAGATTCAAAAACCTATTATTCGCATCTCCTGCCAAGAAATCCCATACCGTACTTACCCTCGCACTTTCCCATTTTTTAGCCATGTCATCTTTAGCCTGTAGGGATAACAGAGAGGAATGCCAGAAAGGGGTATACCTGTTGAACTTCGGAATTGCCATGAATGCAGAGACCTTACTCCAGACTTCCTAAGCGTTAGTGATAACCTTATATCTAACTTTTTAATAATAACTTGGTTCTAATTGCCTCAGCAAAAGCCCTTGAGCTTTCTTTCCAATTCATAATTCGTATATAGAAGGTATTTCTGTAACCTATGTGTTTTCGTTTACAGCCCGGGTACCAAAAAGAGGTATCATTTGATGAAGAAAAGCAGCCCAGTAATATACCATTATATTAGGAATAGCTAAGCCACCCCTATTTTGTGGTAAGGATAGGTATTTCAAAGACCTCCCAATCTTCCCATATTGCCAGACAAAATTAGACATTTGAGACTCAAGTGTTTTTAGAATATTATTCTCTACAATTAAGGGGATATCGCGAAACAAATATAATGCCCTAGGGAGTACATTCATTTAAAAAAAAATTACCTCTGCCAATAATTGACAGATGCAAGCTGTTAACTCTCAAAAGATCTTTCTTGATATTCTTAATTAGTGGTTCGTAATTCAAGTTAATAATTAATAATATTTTCAATCTTTGGGCTTAAGCATACCCCAAGGTAGGTGGCCCTTTTCTGTCCTCCTAGGATCATCATAGTCGATATTATCAGTACATAAAATAATTGTTTTATTTTTATTGAGGGAATATCTGGAATACGGACCAAATAGCTGGGTGATTGTCTCGATTTCTAGAATAGCCTCAGCGGGATTCGGTGTTAATTCTTCCACATCAACGGCGAACACTAGTATTTTGGTCTCGTACGCACCAACAATAACCGGTTTTATTTTCTTGTTCTGTAACAATTTAATAATCAAATGGTTGATGTACAAAGCAAACAGTATCGGGGAACAGGGTCATCCCTGTCTTGTTCCTCTCGATATAATAATTGCACGAGATTCTATACCCATTAATTGAAGCTTGGCTCTTGGTTGTTGATACATGGCACTGATCGATTTAATAAGCCCAGGCCCAAAGTTCTTTGATTCTAGCATGCCCCAAAGAAAATCTCACGACACCCGATCAAAAGCTTTTTCGGCATCAAGGAGGATCATTGACATCCAGCCCCCTGTCCCGGAAATTATATCAAACAGAGAGATGACTCTACGGGTATGATCTGTTGTACCCTTACCAGGGACAACACCATGTTTCCAGGGGAGAACAGATGTTCAATGACCCTCCTGAGCCGATTAGCCAGGACTTTTGCATGAAGCTTGGAGTCGGAGTTAATCAGGGAGATAGGTCAGTATGATGATGGATTCTCGACAGGTTTGCCCTTTTTAGGAAAAATGATTATATTCGTCTGCTTCCACGACTCTGGAGGGGTGCCACTAAGCTGTATTCCGATAAATAAATCCAATAAAAAAAGGTATTATTTTTGCTCCTAGTATTTTACAGAGTTCTAGGGGGATTTTATCGGGGCCAGCAGCTTTCCCAGAGGCCAAGCCAGACAGGGCTAATTGCAGCTCTGTAATACTAATCTCTTTTACGAGGTCTTCTCTGGTTGTAGTATCTAGAACCTTACTCCACCCAGTATCTACTGTAAACTCTTTTAAAAAATTTTAAATTTCATCTGAATCAGCTAAGATGTCACTTTGATATAATTTTTGATAGTATTGTTGAAATATTTCAGCAATATCCCCTGGATTTGTGTATTCCTGAACATCTGTTTAAATAGAGGTTATTGTATTGTATGAGATCTTCTGCCGAGTGTGTAAAGCCAACTGCTTACCCACCCTCTCTCCATTTTCATAGATACTGCTTTGGTGCGATTGAAAAGTCTCTGCTGCTTTCTGGGTCAGACAGCTGTTTAGTTCTGTTTTTAAAACCAGTATGCGGCGCATTGTATGCCCCCATCTTCTCCCCGAGCTATTGATGATACATGTTCTTCTTCAGCTCTGGCCAAATCTTGCATCAATAGGTGATTTTCCCTATCAAGCTTTCTTTTTATTCTTGCCACATAGCTGATTGTTTCCCCTCTAAGGGCAGCTTTAAAACAGTTTCAGACAATACCCCTAGATGCACTGTAACGATTCATACCGAAATAACTTTGAACCTAGTCCCTTATGAACTTTATATAATCCCTATTTACCAAAAGCTTCCTATCAAAGGTCCAGTTTAAACGGTGTCTGGTAAAGTTGGTTAAATACATTGTCAGAATTAGGAAGTTATGGTCTGAAATAATTTTAGGGCATTTTATAACTTCTGCTCGGTCAGCTAGATCACTTGTCACTAACATATATTCTATTCTGACACATTTATGATTAGGGTGTGAAAATACTTATACCCAGGATCAGGTTGATTTTTTGCATCCCAAATATCAACGAGATCATAGCTATCTCTGAGTTGACTAATATCTCTAAATACCCTTGGTTTCCGGCCTAAGTATCTATCTTGAGTTTGTTTCCGAAGCGCAGACCCCAAGGAAATATTAAAATCTCCGCAGAAGACTAGCGGTCTTGGCCACGAGGCAAGCTCTAATTCAACATCTTCAAATATTTGAGGGTCATCTTGGCTCGAACCATAGACTGA
Organism: Lissotriton vulgaris; assembly: GCF_964263255.1. Lineage (NCBI taxonomy): Eukaryota > Metazoa > Chordata > Amphibia > Caudata > Salamandridae > Lissotriton > Lissotriton vulgaris. The sequence goes on from NC_141692.1 coordinate 11,479,601, forward strand.
GCAAATAGTTACACCCGATGCCACTTCTATAATAACCCATCTCCCAAGGGTATCTACTGCTTTACGTATAGCTAGTCCGATTTATTTATTTATTTATTTGTGAGATTTGTAAAGCGAGAACGAATGCCTGTGGGCGTCTCGGCGCTGAAAACTCGACTCATGGCTGTTCTGATATAATTCCTGAGGGTTTACTGGGTGAAAAGCCTGGTCTTTAAACCTTTGCGGAAGGAGTAAAGAGAGTGACTTAATCTAATTGGGAGCGGAAGTGAATTCCAGAGTCTGGCTGCCATGACTGAGAAGCGTCTGTCACCCCAGAAGACTGTTTTAGTGCGGGGAACAGTTAGTTGGTGCAAGGTCACCGATCTCAATTGCCTTGAAGGATGATATGGTATGAACTGGTTTCTAAGAAACTGAGGACCTAAATTATGCAGTGCTTTGAATACCAGGCAGAGTGTTTTGAATTTTATTCGATTTTTAATTGGTAACCAGTGAAAATCCCAGATGGTTTGGGCAAAAGGTTTGAATTTGGGGGTTCTGGATAACAATCTTGCTGCAGCGTTTTGTACTGATTGCATTTTGTTAATGACCCGGACTTGAGCATTGGCAAAAAGGCTGTTGCAATAGTCGAGTGATGAAAGTACAAGTGTGCTGACCAGAGTTTTGCCTGCACTGTCAGGTAAAAACGGCATGATTTTTTTGATGAGTTTTAGCTTATAAAAAGCTGTTGCCGCTGTCTGATTAGCATGCGTGGAGGAGTTGAGATGTTCATAAAAAACAACTCCCAAATTCCGAACCTTCGAGACAGGGTTGGGCAGGGTTGCAAACGATGAAGGCCACCAGACGGATGACCAGCATGGGGAGAGTTTCCCAAAGATGACAACCTCGGTCTTCTCGGAGTTAAGTTTAAGGCAGCTGGGGGACATCCATTCTCCAATTGCTTGCATACCTTCCTGGAAGCGCTCCACCACCTCTTCTCTGTCGTTATTAATGGCGAGGACTAATTGGGTGTCATCCGCGTAGGAGGTAAGGCCTATCCCCTATTGTTTTATGACTCTGGCTAGTTCCAACACATATATGTTAAAAAGTGTTGGACTAAGGGATGAGCCTTGTGGAACCCCACATGGTAGAGCCAGCTCGGCTGATTGAAATGGCCCTAGTGTAACTACCTGAGTCCTGCCAGACAAAAAAGAAGTTAGTAAGTTCTTAGCTCCCAGTTGTATGCCCATCCTTCCGACACAGTCGATCAAGATGGAGTGATCGACCGTGTCGAAGGCCGCAGAGAGGTCCAGCAGTACAAGTACTGCTGCTCCCCCTTGATCTCTGATGACTCTGATGTCATCGGCGGCTTTAATGAGGGCAGTTTCCGTGCCGTGAAATTTACGGAACCCAAACTGGGTGTTGTCCAGCAGTTGATGTTCCTCGATGTACTCAGACAGCTGCTGGTTCATAGCTTTCTCTACCACCTGAAGTAGTGTGGCTCACTGGTTAGAGGCGGCAGACCCGAGAGCAGAGGACGGCCCAGGACCAGGGTTTGATTCCCGGCGCTGCAGGTTTCTGGACCAGGGTCAGCGGACTCAATAATTCTCTTGCCTGGGTGCCCACTCTGATCAGCGATCACACTCGGCAACTCTGGGCACTAGCTTGCCTCATCTTCACTAACGGCCCCACCAGACCGCCGGGGATGCCTGGTCTCACTCTGGAGATTAAGGGACCATCTCTCAGGGAAGCCAGGAAGGGTTTCGCAGCGGTCGAAGCGCCTTGGGACCCTCCGGGTAAGTAGTGCTCTATATAAATGCCTATACATACATATACATACATACCTTGGCCAAGAAAGGAAGACTAGCTATTGGTCTGAAGTTTTTCGGTTCGTCTATGGCCAGATGCTGTTTTTTTAAGAGTGGCTTTAAGAGAGTGTTTTTCAAAACATTGGGGTAGATCCCTGACTTAAACATGACATTGCATAATTGCATTATTACTGGAGTTAATAAGTCCTGAACAGGAGGAAAATTTTTTGGTGGACATGGGTCTAGAGCCGATCCTGTTTTTATAGTTTTAATAATGTCCATAGTTTTTTGCTCTGGTATTTCTTTGAATTGAGAGAATGAACTGGTAGAAGGGATAGTGCAGGTAGGGTGTATAATAGAATTATCTTTAGAAGAAAAGGCTACATAAATGTAATTGACCTTAGAATATAAGAAATTGGCCAACGCATCACAGAATGTTTGAGAGGGGGCAGGGGCCAGATCGGTGGTATTCCCTACTAGTTGCTTAACTACCTGAGAGTTGTTTATTTGAGTTCTTTGCGCTATCTATTTGGTTGCTAAAATACTTTTTTGCCCCGGTGATCATTTTTTTATAGTTGGCAAGGATTTCCTTATAGCGGGATTTACTATCTGCGTCGTAGGATCTGCGCCAGACCCTCTCACGATTCCGGCATATTTGTTTTTGTATTCTAAGTTCTTCTGAGAACCATGGGGCGGAGGGAGCTGTCCTATTTCTGGATATGGTTTTATGTGGTACCAGTTTTTTTATGACATTAGCTAACCAGTCTGTGCATTGACTCATGGCAGTATTAGGGTCTTCTGAGATGGTAGGGCAAGTGCTGTCCAGTAGTTCTCTAAAGTCTACATTATTTAGGTCGTTCCAGGCTTTGAAGGGGGTACAACAAGGATTTGTTGGTCTACCCAGTGGGGCATCATTGTTGGAAATCTCGCAGAGGACTGCATGGTGATCAGACCAAGGGAGCGGGAGGATGTCTTGTAAGTCAATCCCCCTAAAGTTAGAAAAATGCCATCCAATGTGTGACCGGCCTCATGTGTGGGGGGGAGCCCTAAGATTTCCATATCAGACAGTAATGTGTGTGTTTTATTATTGTCATGTTTTTCTAAATGGAAATTGAAATCACCTAAGACCGTGAAGCAGTCCTCTGTTGCTAATGATTCGAGAAGTGGATTCAGATTGGAAAGAAATTGTGTACGAGCTCATGGGGTCTCTACAGGAGAATTCCTTTGAAATTATGCGAGGGTGTCAACATGATGGAGAAATGAATTGCTTCACAGAATGGTGAAGGTATAGGAGACAACGTCGCCTTAAAAGTGTTGCGAGCAATAATTCCCAAACCACCTCCCTTCTTTCTTTGTCTATCGTGTCGATAGATTTTATATCCAGGTGGAACAGTGACCACTAGATCGGGATCTGAGGCGTTGTCCATCCAGGTTTCTGTGATGAATAGTATGTCTAATTTCCTGTCCATGATGAGGTCTGCTATGTCCTGTCTGTGTCTGCCTAGCGATCGAGCATTAATGAGTGCTGTAAATATATTTAAATTTGATTTGACCTTCTGTTTGCTGCTGTATGAAGTGGCAAAAGGTAGCAAGGTCTTGCAGTGAGGACAGCTGCTATTATTTATTAAAGGGATAGACTCCGGATCATGTGTAGGGCAATTGTTGGGTAGGGTTTGTCGGTATTGCAGTAACATAGTTTTAAAATAAGGGGTTCGTGTCAGCGTTCGACCAGGGGTCATGGCCCTGGGCCCAGTCCCGGCGCTGACGGGCTTGAATTTGGCGCGCCTTTTGCGTCCGCCCGCCCGCTGCGCGTACAGGAATTAATGTCCTTATATCCGGTTATGAGGAGGGTGGGAGGCGGCCAGCAGCTGGACCGCAACCCTTTTCATCCGCTCAAGATGGCGGCTACAACCCTTTCTACCCGAGCGTCACTACCTAATCGTGTGCGCCGGGAATCGGGGTTCCAAATGTACTTCAAGACCTGGTTAATTTGCGCACAACCCCTTGCACCTTACGTAAGGCTGCTTGAGCTTTGCGCCCATCCTGCCATGTTTCCTCACGATGTGCCGCGATAGCCTGCAGAATAGTTCCCAGGGTTGAAGCAGCTGGGTCTGAGTATACTGGATGATCAGAATACTGTTCAGAATTTGACACACAAAAGGGATTATTAAACAGGTTAGTAGGGGTATAATCCCAAGCCAGGTCATATGTACCATGGCAATTCTTTTTTCTTTTTCAAAGCAGTTTTTGGTTTAGGCCCGGAGTCTTCCAATTTTTCCTCACTCCCACTCTCATCGGTCGTACACGAAGCAGTATCATCGGACCACTCGGCTCCGTCTGAGAGGGAAAAGAAGTCACTAGGATCGAGCTCTGTGTCTGGGTCAGAGCTTTTTTCATTATTCTCATTAGCGTGTCCTGTTTTTAGTTCCCTCTTAGGATCATTCATTAATATCTGAGACGCTTAGGGTTCATGGGCTGGATTTTCTGAATTACCTAGCTGAGTTGGCAGAGCAACCCCCCCGGATTTAGTCCCAGTATCAGTCCCAGTATCATTATCAGAGCTTACAGTCTTAACAGTCTCACCGGCATCAGTGCCTATTAACAGGGGGGTTAGCGGTAAAAGCATACCTTCATTGCCGCAAAGGTCGACTTCAGGCTGGTCCCTCATAATCCGATCAGACATTGGTACCAGACTGTTGTCTTCTCCGGCCCTCGCCAGGGTCAATGTTACAGGTACTGGTTCAACACGTGCCAAGACAAGATCCCTGTATTCGTTCCCAGTAGAAACAGCAGCAGTTTCCATGTCATTGACGATTCAAGCCTTGCTCTTCCCTTCCTGGCCCAGAAGCACTCTCGCCGGGGTTTTCCGGAGTAAGTCAGCAACTGTAGGGACGCCCGTAATCCCTTTCTGCTTGGTAGCATTTCCGCGCTTCAGCGTCTTGGAGGTCGGAGTGGTGGCACCCCGTACTTCTTCTGCTCTTCCACTTGATTTATCTCCCGACTCAGCGATCTCACGTTGCACCAGCCTTGCTGCCCTTGCCTTGGCCGCTGCAATCTTAGGTCCCATGGAAACAAAGGCACGAGTGCAAGTACAGGACACAGGGTAAGCTCCGATTCCCGCTTTCAATTTAGGATATCCCTTCCACAGATAGTGCAGAACTGCGATCCCAATTATGGTTCCTAGTGTCAGTAGTTGATTTTTGACAGGCTTCTCTTCTTCATAACAAGTTTCCGTTATCATTTCTTCATTCGGTATGCGCTTAGCTCAGCATTACCAGGACATATTTCTTAAAGAGCTCCGGTCAGTGTGCACTGCGGTCTCACACAACCGCCATCTTGCCTCCTCCCCGGGTTTCCTATGACCGAAGTTAACAGATCTTAGTAACTCATGCCCTAGATTAATACTTCCTAATATCATAGAGCTGCAGATGGGATGAGAATATTAGGGGCCACCAATGGGCAAGATCATCCTGAAAAAATGTATAATGCCTTGATTATTTTGAGATCTACTTCCCCTAAACCAATTATATAAATTGAGTGTAATGCACGTTACATGTTCGCACCCAATCTTACATAAAGAAATCCAGTATTTACAAATATTTATGAAATTTTGGGAATGTGAAATTAATCTTATGGGAATGTGAAATGAATCTGGATTTCCCTAACTGTGCACCTAACACCAATGCAGTATATTTGATCAAATGTAGGCTCACACTCACAATAGCCCTATTACCCGACAATTTCAAGCAAAGATTAAGTTCCTAGGACCATCATATATTTGGTGTTCTTAAAAGGGTTTCTCCCACATCTACCTTCTGTTAAACTCTGTTTAGAGTATTTAAAATTCAAAACAATTATAGTAATTTGGGACAGAAAATGGCAAAAACATCTGACAGCTTTGTTCACCAAATATTCATGTCAGACACAGAGCCTCTGTAGTTTGGCTCAATATAATGGCCATTCAAAAGGCCATCTCAGTCCAAGAGGAAACATCTACAATCTAGTAGTGTCCAGCAACAAACTACTGGTATTTTTAAAAACTAGATAGTCCATCTGCCTTTTTATACCACCAAATAAAGCTGCTAATGGCAGAATCTAAACTTAAAAAATGGAGTAGGACAAGTACAAGGATTGTTGAGAACAGGTAAACATGCTGACCGAAAATATTCATTTTAAAAAACATGCATCTACCTACATCTACATCTCATTTTCATGACATCAAATTATGCATTCTTTCATTGCTTCAGCTAAGACAGCAGCAAACATAAAGCAAAATAAATCACACTTCCCACGAATGCTTGGAAAGTAAGTACAACATGAAGTCACTGTAGTTATTATACAATAAATGGTCACTTAACCCATAGCCTACCCTGGATGAGAGCATCAGGTCCTCCTTTCTTGCTGCTCACACTCAAGTTGAGTATTTACATTTGATTTCAGTATGTAATTATTAATACGGTTGTATTTTGCATAAACAATATTTGTTTCCATTAATATGATGTACTTGTAGGGAGTGTTCTATGCCCTTAATTCATATGTAGTGCATATCTGCTGCTGGTTCAGCTAGAGCGATATCATTTTTGCATGCTCTTCCTGCCTCACAGCGTCTGCTTATATAACCCTTTCTTGTGGCACTTTGGGTTTCTTTGGTGACAATGCTGCATGTCAACATCTTCATTACAGGAATGACCTGGGACATGCCACCCTCCTACTGGGATTCCTTACCCATCTTTCCAACTGGAATGGAAGTCTCAGTTCCTCTTTACCCAGAAACAGTTTCTTAAGCCTGCATGCAAAATGCATGATTCTCCTGTGCCTAATTAATTAAAAATGCATTTGACTCTTGACAAAAATGTACCTTAGTTAATGGAGGATTATTATTTAGCATCTCATAGATTATCCTTTACATATATATTTATTTAATAAATGAAATACATGTTTTTTTAGATATATTTATAGATTTCCATAAAAGGAATGCCATATCTCTTGGGTTGTATGAGTAACATTCATAAACATGATGAGGGAGCAATTATTAAAGGGCAACTTAAGGACTCAGCCCATGAGGCAGTTGGGGACATTATGTGGGGCATTTAAAAAATAAAGTGACTGAGGTGCAGAAAAACCATTGCAAATAACCCTTAGATCTGCAAGTGTCAAAGATTGGTAAGAATTATTTTCCTTTTTTTTAACAAAATCCCAATTTAAGTAATAACATTTTGGAATTTCTTGATGCCGGCCCTTGTTACTCAGAGCTTTTCTCCGCAGTGCAAGGACTTCACGTTCCATTCCAGGTGTGCACATTCAGGATACTCATGATGGACCAGTAGGATTTAGATTTATATGATAATGAAGGCCACGTAGATCTTGATACCCATATCTGGCTTGTGCTCCAGAGGAAGCAGTGAAAAAGGTCTCCTGAAGAAATGGGCCTCTCTAAATAATTACAATTAAAACAAATAATATTGTTTTAGTTTCTAGAAGTGAGTATGTGCTGAGCTTTCCTAAAACATCATCCAAATTTAATGGAATATGTTCAACCTAATCATGTGGGTCAATATGTCTCTGCAAGATTAATACATCATTTAGATAAGATATCAAGGAGCAGACTGTGCTCTGAGCGTACACACCCCTTTTAAGCCAAAATGATTACAGTAACTCTTGTGACAGATCCCCATATGTTACTCATTTTTCAAAGTTCCAGATCTGGACTCTTTGACAAGAGTGACTGCTGGATGTGGCGAGACCTTGTGTGAGGATTCTAGGTTTAGCAGAAGAGCCTATGCTACTGATCCCTCGATCTTATCGAATTAGGAGCAAAGGGCAGTTTCCGTACATAGTAATGATGATTCACTTAAAGAAAGATGTATAAGTTTATTGTTAAAAATCAATACCAAAAGAGGAAAATTAGGGTCAAAAGAGGAGAGTGTGCAAGTAAACAGACTGTTCTTTGGTGATTCCGTCATTAAGGAAATCACCAAATGTGTCTCCTTATTTGCTTCAATTGCCAAGGCACAATTTCTGCTAAGAAAGATTTTGGTGATCAAACGCTTTTGGCAGGTCAAGCAAAGGCAGGAGCCTCTTTGCAGCTGATTATCTTTAAGAGAAAAGAGACATTTCAGAGGCTTCTACACTTACCAATTGGACTACAGGCAACAGATCTATTTATAGCAACAAGGACCTTACAAGGAGGAGCTTACAAAATACAGGTAAATCTCTTTAGATTCTGCTAATCCGCCTATAGGAGGTTCTATGGATTTTTTCCTTACAACACAGCGGTCAGTAAGCAAATTATTATGTGCTAGCTCACAGGTCTTTTCAAAAACCTTTTAGCGAAACCTCTTGCACATAATTTGATCTTGCACTTTTCAAAAAATACTTTCCCCATTTCTCTTACTGTTCATTGTGGGTAGACTGTTGGAATTGTTTGGGAACCTTTAATGTGCTGTGTTATTGCACATATTCTTTTAATGGCTTACTTTTGCTTTCATGCTCGGGTGGACCACCTTTGTCCTTTTGTGACTCTGTAATGATACAACTATATGTTAAAACTGTTGTTGATATTTTTATATCTGGTAAAAAATGTCCAACAATGATGAAGCAGTCTGTCAAACTCCAATATACATCTTTTTTCAAATGTAATTTTTATAAAGGAATAAACCACGCCTGATGTACCTCATTTAGAAGTAGAATGTTCCTGCTAGAATATGCTATAAACTTGTGACCTACTGGGTCCACTGGGTTGCTAGGTACACTGAGATAAGAGTGTATATGGAGGAAAGGGTGTTAGACAGAACATCTTTCAAAAAGGTGAGGAGTGATGACACAATTTAAGTAACGACAAGCTTTACTTTCCAACTCAGGACTATGTAATAAACTATTGTGTGGTATTTACATTTCTTTTAAATGAAGCTAGATATAGGTTAGAACTCCTTTTTGTTTTGTGATTTGTCTATGATCATCGCTAATAGATATCAAAAACACAGAGACAGGAATCTCTGTTTAAAAGAGAGGGAAAGGGTTAACAGATTCTAACCATTTACATGTGGAGATAGTGTAGTCTAAAATGAGAGACATGATTTAATTTGTTATCTTTCTCATGATCACAGAGTGCAAAGTTGAAGAGGTTGCCATTTTATGGTTGTTTTACATTAGAGTGGTATACCATTCTTGTGCTAAGAGTTTCAAAGTATCCACAGAGAGCTCAAACAACAATCAAATTTACAAACTCATTTCATTTTAATCCTTTAAAAAAATGCTTTAGAAATGAAGATGTATTGGGGAGTGTTGTAACTTACCCATTGGTTCCTCCCACTCCCTCCTGTTCCCCCTTGCCTCCTTCCCACTTGGTATGGCCCTAGCTGTCACCTGAAGGCAGCAGTAGAACGTTAAGGTTGTCACGATCCTGCCAAACTGGGAGTACCTATGTTGAATAGAACTAAATAAAGGTTCTTGAATCTTACCACGTGTGGACTGTCATTACTACAATTTTGGCGACGGAGGAAAAGGAGCTGAGCCAGGGTCAGTGTGGTGTCTCTCCCCTGGAATGATATGAGCTTGGACAAGTACAAGGGAAATAAGAGGAAATGAATTTATGAAGTACCTTGGGCGTTCTAAAGAAACGGAGACATTATAGAGAAGTAAGACCCAAGTTGATGAACAGTGGAAGAAGCGCAAGTCCGTGAGGTGAGCAGCTTAAGCAGAGTGAGGAAATTTGAGCGGAACAGGGAACGAATTTAAATCTCTGTTACCGCGTTTTGAAGTTGCTGTTTTGAGCCTTGCTAGTGCTGCATGAGGGACGTGACCAGTGAATAAAAGTGGACTTGGATTTATCGAGAGAAAATCACAGGTGAAGACAAGGAATCTGTGTTGCTCAATACAGAAGTGATCGAGGAAGGGGACGGAGTGTTCTCTGTAACTACAATTGAAAGGGATATGAATCAGCGCAAACGGCGTTTGAAGTGAAACTTCTCCCCAGTGAGCCTTGGTGATTAATTATAGGAGAAGTGAGCGAGGAAGGGAATGTGGAGTTTCCTGTAACTACAATTGAAAGGGAGATGAATCAGCGCAAAATTGGCGTTTGAAATGAAACTTTTTCTCAGATCTCTAGTGTGCAAACAAGGAAAACATTAAGGTTTATGCGTGTGAGGTGAGATTTCCTTCATACTTACAGCGCAAACCCACCAGCAAACGTGACAACCCACTGCCGCCTGGCTACCACTTTGGCAAAGTGACCACATGAAACTACTCCGGTAAGGAGGTATAAGGTTGTATTTAGAATTTTATGGCAGGGGGAGAAATAGAAGGTGGCGGTGATCATTAAGGTTTATATATCTTCAAGTAAAGTGGAAAAGGAAAAATAAGCAATTTAAAAGACTTGAGCAAGGTAAAATAATCGCTGAGATAGGAGGAGGGGAAATTGACAAAGGGTTGACACAGCGTGACCTCGTCAGTGATGTATTAGGTACTTTTGCGAGCAAAGTGAAATCCTCCACAGCGACTATTCTTGGATTAATGAGACAATTCAGCCGCGCTTGTGTGGAGAGTGTGACGCAGGAAGAGCGGCAGAATTCCTTGGATGTGCAAACTGCCTGCAAGTAGAAGTTTAACTCCCCTCAGCGTGAAGCGAAGTGACTCAACTACACTAGAGTAATAAATCTACTTCCAGCTCAAGTCAACTGCTGCTTTTGGGATACTTCTTCTGAATGATTTAAAAGAGATAAGGGGCTTACCTGGAAGCAGCTGCTTCGGCAACTTGAAGCAACACGGTTAACAGTTTCCGGCGGCGCACAACGAGCGGAGTTTTTTTCCCCAGAGTTGTGGCGAGAAAGGGAGAGAGACGCTCTCCACGTAAGGGCTCCACCTTACTGTAGATGGCCGCAAGTGCACCTTTGCACATGAATTTCGGGTATTGATAAATCAAGAGGCTCAACAAAGGATAATCTAATTAAAACGTGTTTAGAGAATACTAGAGTGTGTGAAATTAGTACCTTCGTGGGTGGAACTCATGAACAGCACTTCAGAAAAAAAAAAAAAATTCAGAGGAGAATAATCTGCATGAGCTAGGGGAGAAGAATTTGATCTGCGCTTAATAGGGTGAGAAGGAACAACTGAACTAAGCTAAGCATCCACAGCCAGCCACATGGAAATTCAAGAGTTCTAAGATTGTATCCTTTATGCTTATCTTGTATTTAAAACAGGAAGATATTACTGTGCTGGGAAAACTTAGAGGAAAACTTAACTGCAAGAGTTTTGGGTATCTCGATATTAATATGGTTAAGAATATGATGTATAAATTACTGTCACCTAAGCCTTTTATGAAAGGAGAAGATGATAATATTGCAGAATGGGTAGTGAGGAAGGAACATTTTTACAGCTATACATACATTTTTGATGTGGAGGATGTACATTTGAAACCAGAGGAAAAAGTAGAAATACTGTTAAGCAGTTTAAGAGCTGGTGGATGGAAAGCATACTATGTCATGGAAAAGAAAATCTATATGGGAACTGACAGGATAACATTGGAGAATGCCAAGCAGGATTTAGATGAACATTATAAGCTAGTAAAGAATGGTGAGGCACAAAGGAACAAAATACACAGAGATGAAGGAGATATCAAAATGGTATGGTACAAGTGTGAAATGGAACATGTGTATACCATCAACATAGGAGGAGCAGATGTTGACATTAACGGTGACTCACGGTCTCATTGTACAGTAATAAGCAAAAGGACATGGAAAAGTGAATTGGCTGTAACATTAGGGAATAAAGGGGAAGATGTTGACACATCTCAGGAAACATGCACTGGTAATAGCATTATTTGGACTGGAAGCAGAGAGATGAGTGTGAGTTGCAGGGAGAGAAGCACATGGAGTAAAGTGTATATTTCAGATGAAGAGTTCTCCGTGCTTGGAGGGATGAGGAAATGAAATTAAGAATAACGCAAAGTTCTAAAAGTGCAGAACCTATGGGTAGGCTGACTATAATCAAAAACAGACAAATTACCAAGTTGGACATGATGAGGTTGAGCACACCATTATCCATGGAAGGTGTTGAATGGACAAGGGCTGTAGGGAAAAAGGAGCTGATAAGAGAAGCATCAGTTGACAAATTCAAAAGAGATCAAAATACTTCCTGGAGGGAAAAGGTGGAAAGAAACAAAAGGAAAAGTGGCGGTGAAAAGATCAGTGAGGATGTTGTTGGTTGGAGAATTTAAGAACTTGTTGATAAGGGAACATGTGTGGTAACACAACCCATGAGGACGGAGGAAGACCTTGGTAAGCCCACCTGCTACAATGCCGAGGAAGCGTGGTGCTCTACTGCGATGGCCGAGTCCAAACCTATTACAAGGGTGAAATGTTCTGTGGACATTGACCGTGGTGGAGTTTATGGTCAGAGTCTGTTGGAATCAATGGGCAACAAGCAAGGAGAGTACTTGGACTGGCTATATAGTGAAGTGAATGAGACGGAAAGTGAAGAGGCACACAATAACGTACGTTACCCGGACCCCAAAGGACCTTTAGCAGGGAACAGGATGCTTACAGAAGGCGGGAGAGGATATGTGTTCATAGACATAGAGGAGACAGCCACATTCTCCAGTAGAACGGGTTTGAAGTAATCGGTGGAAAGACTGGTCTTTGGGTAGGCACGTACCGAAGATTTTACCAATGGAACTAAGTGCTACAAGAGAATTTACGTTAGACCCAATGCTGATCATTATGATGAGAAGGTAATGGGATATTTGAGTAGGTGTAGACGCAGTGTTAAGTGGTCCAGGAAATTTCCCAAGAAGATTATAAGGGTGAGAATCCGCCGGAGGGGAGAAGTGGAACAAGTTATGGGGGACTAGAGCAAAATTGTGAAAAGGTTCGCTGTTGTCAAGGGCACTCTGAGGAATTAGAGGAAGAGACTAATTCGGCATCTCTTCCCACATATGCTCCCACCATGAAGTATTCTTAGGGGGTGGGGGCCCTGCGGCATTTTGGAAATGCGGGTGAGCACTAGTTCAGGTTATCGGTAGGCCCAACTGTTTCCGATTGATCCGTTCTTTCTTCCACGTGTGGGAAGGGACGCACCTTGGGATGGACCCACACGGATCAAAGGAATATTGTTCAAGGTAACCCCACGGGTGAATTGAGAAAGGAGGAAAACCATGGTGTCCAGTGTCTACATGATACCTTGAGGACAGGCTTTTGTTTTACTAGGAGCTTGTTGTTTCACAGTTACTTGTTAAGAATTTTGGGGTGGTCGGGGAAGGCGGGAAGTTGGGGTGTCCAGGCTAGGCATCACCCGTCACCTTTAGTTTCTCCAGGAGGGTTATGGGGATTTAGAGTCCGGTTATGGTTGGTAGGTAAAGGAGGGGCAGAGAAGAGAGAGACCCCGGAGACAAACCTACTGTCACTCTATACATCACCCCGCCCTGACATAGATATTTCAGCAGATATTAAGGGGGCGTTCTGCCAGTTTTGATAGAGGATAGGGGTTTGCCCTTCCAGGTAGACCCAGGAGTTCTACCGGGGCCCGGGTCTTCTGTGTAGGACCCACTGTTGTATCCCCGGCGCATTTGTTGTCATTTCTTCCTTCCGTGTTCACCTGACTTTCTCTCTCTCCTATATCTCTCTCTCTCACTCTCTCCCTCTCTCTCTCCCCCTGCTCGTTCCTTTCCCTCTCCCCCGCTCCTCCTTAGTTGTCTCCTGCCCCTTTCCCTTTTCCCTCGTGGTCTCCCTAGGGAGGATGATGTGTTGTAACTTACCCCTTGGTTCCTCCCACTCCGTCCTGTTCCCCCCTTGCCTCCTTCCCACTTGGTATGGCCCTAGCTGTCACCTGAAGGCAGCAGTAGAACGTTAAGGTTGTCACGATCCTGCCAAGCTGGGAGCACCTATGTTGAATAGAACTAAATAAAGGTTCTTGAATCTTACCACGTGTGGACTGTCATTACTACAGGGAGTTTGATAACAAAAAAAGAATATCACAGTGATGTGAAAAAATATATTAGATTAACTGTATCTAATACAAGGTTTGTGTTTAAGAGGTTAGTGGTGAATATTTTGGGAAGTAAGAGAAACATTAATTACTGCCTCTTTATTAAATTGTGCATTTAATTGAAAAATAACTGCATAATATTGTGGAAAGTTGCCATGAAGAACTAAGAATTTTTTAAATGTCTAAACTTAATGTGCAGAATAGATGTATTTGTTATTTGCATTCTGGGAGTTGTAGTACTTTAGTAACATTATTAAACAGGAATAGTGTGGTTACAAATAAAAGATGGGAACATGTTGTCCTCCTGTATATGAATTAGAAAGAAGTAATACTTGTTAGTATGTAAGTGTTTGTCAATGTGTTTATTAACTTATGTGACCACTTTGTGTTGGAAAGTGGGTTATTGGTAGGGGTAAATGTAGGTCTGCCACTGGCAATAAGGCTACTAACACATGGTAGGACCCAGCATAGGTCTTAGAAAATTATTCCTATACTTGACCCTTGGTAACGTGGCTGCGAGCAGACAGGCTTAACTTCAAAGACAGGTATGTAAAGCATTTAAAAACATCATTTCAGTCAATAATTAAAACACAACACAAAATAAAAATCCAACACCAATTCATAAGAATTAGGTAATATTTTTTATCTTTTCAATGCCACCAAAATGAAACCAATCCACTGTAGGGAACTAGAGATATGAATTTGTAAAGATTAGTCACTTTCTAGTGCTCAGAAACCAACAGTGTCCCTTTTAGTCATTTTGTTCTCTCTGACAGGGACACCTTTAGAAATTGTGCTGGAGAATCTCACCAAATGTATTGTGCCACCTTCTCCAGCAGGCGGGGTCCAGTTAGAACTCCTTCCTGAAGTTTTGCTTGCGGGTCAAAAGTATCCAACACACAATACAAGGTTCTGGAATCTCCAAGAGGGTCCTTGAAAGTGTGAAACTTCAATTCTGCAATCCAGCTGAACACAACACTTACAAATCCACTGGTACTCCAGGCTGGGAATTCTTTGTGGGGATGTCCAGGTTTAAGCTCTGTTAACCAGTAGCTTGCCGGGAGTCCACTTTTTAGTCCTTTTGCAGCAAGGTAACCCACAGGGCTGCAGCTTCAGTTGGTGCAGTCTTCAGGCCTTCGAAATCTTTGCACAGCAAAACTTCACAGTAGGGCACTTCTTGCTTCAGTAAGTTTCAAGCAGCAGATCTGGAGGGCTTTGCCCCTCTCAGATACTTATTCAAAATTTCTGGGTCAAGAAACAGGTCACTTCTGACCAATGACAGCAGGGTAACTCCTCATAGTTATGACCACATCCTGTGGCATTATTTTGTCCCACAGTGCATCAAATCTTTCAAATGCATAATGGCTGATTGACCAGCAAGGAGGTAAGAGCTGGCTAAACACACCCCCTGGGCTGGCTTATTTCCATGGCCTCTCCCCCTACCATCTGCACATACCTTACTTAAGCCTAGCCCTGACTCCGGGCCTAGAGTGTAAGAGTGAAACTGAAACCCAGGGCTCCCCTCTGCCTTGAAGAGTATGGTTTATGACCCCACCCCCTGGCCTGGCATTCCTATAGACCAGCAAACTGTACTCCCAGCAGAGTTATTAACCCCAGGAGTTCTTTATCACCTCTTCAAAGCAGCATGGCTAATCCACTTAACTCTGACCCATCAGGCCAGACCACTGGAAGGCTGAATTTGGACCTACAAACAAGAACGTCTTACATCTTCTTGTATGTACACTTTAGGAGAAATTCAACAATAAAATATTGTTGGATTTACTACTACCATTCTGGGAAGTCTTTAAATGGTCCGGCTTGTCCTCTCCTATCAATATTTATTAATCAATAAATTCTTACCATGTTAACCTATGGGCCATGAGGTTGCAATGGGGAAAATTACTTGGGCCAGTTTTCTAGCACCAGGGCTTATAAAACATATTTTAAAAGTATTTCCCTAATTTCTGCAGGACCCCCACCCCCTGTGCAACAAGGGGAGACTTTAGGGGTTCTGAATGTGCAGAAATATTGCAGATCCTCCTTACCCAGTGCTCCTAGCATCAAAGTCGAATTTGAGCAGCACTTTACCACAATGTGAGGAGTAAAATGTGAAATTTCACTTTACCTAGGCATATGAAAACTCATTTTATAAGGGTGTACCTTATAGATAACTGACCCTCAGCCCTTGGGATACCTAGGGGAGACCCTGGGAATCCCTAATATGAAAAAACATTGTAGGTTCTCCATTTGTAAGGGCCCCTACCACCAAAGTCGAGTTTGGGCACAATTTACTGTTTAAAAGCAGTCCTGGCACCCAGTGCTTCTTTTAAACTGACCTCAGGCTCCAGCACTGCACACATGCTAGTGCAGAAAAAGCTGCTGGCCTCTAAACTCTCATACCCCAGTGTACTGGGGACTTCTAGGTAGTTTCAATCCCCTGCCCTATTATATACTAGGGGACTATGAGATAGGTTGTGCCAATTAAAGGGGTACCCCACCATACCATAGTGTACCCTAGTGTATGTTGGGTGTTTTAACTGTATTCAAATGTGTTCCTTTCAGCTGAGCACTGGCCCTGGGCCTTGTTAGCCAGATCCCAGGGTCAGTCAAAATGAGTTACCAGCAGCATCAGTCAGCAAAACGTTGGGGGGAGCCCAGGGCACAGGATGACTTTGCAACAATTTGCATTTGTTTAGATGGTGTGATATGGTTGTTGTGCTTGCACATAGCTATATATATGGTGGGACTTTTAAGTTTACTTAAAATGCAGAGTGGTATATATTTTTGGGAAGATGGCTTGAAGGTGTACATCTGTTAAGAAATCTCATATATGTTTACATGGTGATCTATGTTCAGTAAGGCTGATGAAAAGTTCATGTATATGGTAATGATAGTGGTTTTTCTTCAAACATGGTTTGTTTAAAATTTAACAGGATTAATAGTGCAGAATGCCTTGAGAGATCCAGTGCTAGCTTCATTTAAACTGTAACTTTTGTTTGCGATATGCTGAATAAATGTTTTAGAAGCAGAAGAAATATTTGTGAAATGATGTAGGTATGCCATTCACAAAAGGTTTTGTGCTTTGAAAAATTTCAAAATGTTGTTTTCCATTTTAGTAACTTACTGATGTATGTGCACACTCACTAACAAAGCAATATATGCTTCTAGAGAGCCATGTATGCAACTATATATCAAGTGTGAGTGTGATATCTAGACTTCACTCACACATAGCTCAGAAGAATAGCATATATACAGTAAAACAGGCAGTTTGATATGGACAGAAGGAGATAACCAATGAGTCAGAGATATAGTGACAACGGTTCTGTATCTAAACAGCAATGACGGCACGTTCTCAGTCCGGCAGTATTCAGGCACTCATGCATTCACTCAGACACTAGTCATGCACTCATCTAATTAGCAAAGTACTACTGATGCACTTATTCAGTTATCCAGGCACTGCCCATGTAGTTTTTTTTGTTAACCCTTTAATATTTTCATATAACACACATAAACATTCCATAATCATCTCATAATACATTATCCCGGCGGTCAAATTGTCCATATCAGTGTCTTACATCAAAGACAGTGTGGTTCATATGCATTTCAATATCATAACATCAATCAGTGGAATTGAAGCACAAGAGGCCAGTCCCCCCGTGTATATTCTACATACTCGAGACCTCCAAATCTTCTAGCAAGGTTCCTATTGGGGTCAATCCATTTTTAACATTATATACTGGCAACAACAACAGTAAAATGACCTTTACCTTACTTCGCTATCCTCAGAGTTTCTTATACAGAAAGTGCCTCAGCTTACCCTCCCTCCCTACCTACTAGTGACCTCTCCTGTCCCCACCTCCACTGTGGTAGAGTTACTGTTACTTTGGTCAGCTGCCATATTTTTAATTAAATAGCACGTTAGTGGGCCCAAATATCATTTGGTCTAGAAGCTACTGGCAGTAGTTCTGCTTATGTGGCGAGCATTTCCTGACAAGTTATTAAATCATCCATCCAAGTCTTAAACTTAGGCGCTCGCCCCCTCCCCCATCTGCAGGCTACCCTCAGTTTCGCCAAGAGTAGTACCATAGCAACGAATCTTCTGTGTTCTGTCTTTATTGGTGTGACATATCCCAACAGCGCAAATAAGGGGTCTGGTTCCAACGTCGCATCTGTGTAGGAAAAATGTCGCATCTACCATTTGTTGTAGCGCACTAAAGACTCTATTCCAATAATCTTTAACGCTGGAGCATTCCCACGCTAGGTGTAGAAAATCCACCCCTGGGGCGCGGCATCTGTCAAATCTATCGTCCTCCCTTAATTTAAATCTGTACATCTTAACAGGTGTGAAGTATAATCTGTGTAGGAATTTGTAGCGTATGATACGGAGTCTGCTACTTGCTGAAACCCTCTCAGTGTGTAGGCTGCAGGCCTCCCATTGTGCCTCTGTCAGAGGCTTCCCCAACTCTACTTCCCATCTCACCCGTGACTGCGGAGCAGGCCTTTCTCTTAGTGTATGCACTGTGCTATAAATTAGGGATACCAGTTTTATGGGTTTTTCCCTACCCTCTATTATTTGTAGTGGGCGCAATACTACCGGTTCATCTGGGAAATTGAGGGTAAGTGCTTTTATACTCTGCCTTAAAAGTATTTACAGAAAAACATCTAGCGGTGTCCGTAACTCCGTCGGGCACATATGCTCAAGGGTGCGAAATTGACTCTCATGGTACAGGTCACCCAAGTCAACATATTATATTTCTCCTCAAATCTCTTAAATACTTCCTCTTGGAGTAGTGGAATGTCCGGATGATATGTAAGGGGCAGCAGCGGTGCATATTTCAGCGGCACCTCCAACATTTCCGTAATCTTATGCCATGATATGATTGTGCTATAAAGTAGGCACTGCCCATGTAGTTATCTAAACATCCAGGCACTGCCTGTTCACTCAACCAAAAACAAATCAGCAGCATCCATTCGCTGAAACATAATTCATGCATTCATCCTATAGGCTAGGTGCTATGTATGCACTTAAACAATCATGTAAGCACAATCCATGCACTCTGTAAATCACCTATATACTATGTATGCACTCTTGCAATCATCCAGGCACTAGAGTTGCACTCATTTACGCATCCCACCAGTATCTATGCATGTATTTAATTATTGAAGCATTAGTCACGCATTGTCTAATCAGTCAGGCTCTGCTCATGCACTCATCTAAACACCCAGATACTAGTCACTCATTCAATCATCCAGAGAGTATTGATGTATTCAACCACACACCCATGTATTTACAAGTTTTACTGAGGAATATGTAGTTTTTTTAGATCTATGTGAAGAATTATATATGCAACCTGTCACACACTCTTTGCAAGTACTCAGAAGAATTATTAAGCTATATGTCTACGAGGCGCACCCAGAATAACAGTGCCATGAGACACTATGCAATTCAAAATGATACAAAGCAGAATGGTAAGTGAACAGCAGAAATCCACTCCTCCCCTGGTGTTGCTGCCACCGCCACCGTCCGCACTTGAAGGAAGAGCCACAGGTGCAGTGAGTAAGCCTACAGCTTGTACTATCAGCAGATAGGCAGCAACTCGAGTGAAAGGTACTAAACTGAAGCTGAAGCTTGAATCTCTAGCTTTCCAGCATCCAAGCATCCAAGGCTGTCCCTGGTTCACTGTTAAGGTCTGCACCCCCCCCCCTCCCAGCTACGGGAAGAGAACATTCACCAAGCTGCCCCTTGGAGTCGAAGTTTGATTTATGGTGGTAACAGGCAGGCACGAGCAACCTCTACCCAGGTCCTGAACACCACAGAGCCCACGTTGAGCATCTTTCCGTACACCTAAATCCAATTAGAGACCCCTGGGTGATAAGGCGCTTTATAAATCTAAATAAATAAATAAACTGCCTCCGTAAGTGGAACAGGCACAATTATTAAAACCAGTTAAACCCTCCCCTAATATTTCGAGGTGGTTCAACACTGCCTGCTCAAAAGCAAATAGGGATCTTGACCTTGTACTAACTACAAAACCCAGGGATCATTATTTGGTGAGCAGTCTGTGTAAGCAATACAAAAACATGCTGCCAGGAAGTTGTAAGCTTTTGCTTGGATGCACTCTTACAAATATCCAAACAGGGCTGCAGTAAGACATTTTGGGCCACTGCTACTGAACTCAAATCCAGTTTCAGCCTTCTACCATGAGCCCTCTACCAGTAGACCAGGAACATTTTAAGGGAATCTACACTGCCCCTCATTTAGGAGACACTCTTCAAGTTGACCAACTGTTAGCGGCGCGTTTTTACTCTGCTGGAGGTCGAGGCTTCGATCCTTCAGGGCTTGCGCGACAAAGCACCGGGTCCTGAGAGTGTCCACATCACTTTAATCAAACATAATGTTTCATTTTGGATCCAACTCCTCACGATTATCTTCAATGGTCTTGCACATAATACCCTACCCGCCGCAGGCAGATCCTCTGCCATCATCCCAATATTAAAAATGGGGGACCGCTCATCTCCTGTCTCCCATACAGCCCTTAAAAGCATAAACGACGACTATAGGTCTCGCTGGCGACAGGGCTTCACGCTGAGTCGCCAGATGCGAGACCTAAAATGGGGGACTGCTCATCACCTGCATGCTACAGGCCAATGTCCCTCCTGGACAGTACAGCCAAAGTACTGGGCTGCATTATATATAATAGAATTACTGAGGGAATGGACACCAAATCCATACTCTATAGCTGTCAGTATGGCTTCAGATGCAAACTAGGGACCATCGAGCAATGCCTTAATCTTGACCTGGTGCTAGTTAAATATACAGTGGCTAAAAGATCTCCGCTTTACTTAGCATTTATGACTTCAGCATTCGACTGTGTAAACAGTGGGGGGGGGAATTCTTATTTTTTATGGGCTTGACACTGTCTTGGTCCATTTTTGGCCCATTTAAATAAGGTAATGAAGGCTAGAGTCTGCATTAGTCAACAAGGAGAAGTCACAGGAGTATTCAAAATTCAGTGTGGCGTCAGGCATGAATGTGTGTTGGCCCTTTATTTATTTATTTTGTATGTGAACAATGTCAATCCCTCACTTTTATACCATCCAGTAACAGGGACAACCCACTCCCAGCCCCCTTGTACATGGATGACGCAGTGCTCATAGAACGAACCCTAGGGCACTGTGTCTCATAGTACACGCCTTTACCAGTTTCATGGCCTCCCTCGACCACCAAACAAAATGTGCCAAATCCCACGTCCTGTCTTGTGGGCCTGAGTGAAGGCCCCTATCAACCCTGAGAATTGGCCCCAACGCTCTGACCAGTACAAGCACCTTCCCTTATTTGGGTATTTATTTCTCCTCCCAAGGGTTATGGTCTTTTAACATACCGCAAACTTTTCTTCTGCCTTCAGGTCCCTATGCTCTCTTCCCCAATCCCCAGGGTGGTGGATTTCTAGACATAGTGTTAAAAAGTATGAATCCCAGTGCCACCCACTTGCTATGTACGGTGCACAGTTATGGGCATTTCCATCTGTAAGGCAATCCGCAAGAAGAAAACAGATTTCTAAGGAGACTGCTGGCAGATGGGACACATTCACTCTTACTTCGTTTTAGATCAGGCACAGTTAAGTACCGGTCATGCCTTCTCCTGAGCTATACACGGCATCTTCATCCTATATCTTACCCGTTTGTCGATATTTCTAAACAGACTATGCTCCATTTGATCTTTCTACAAATGTTACTCCTAATATTCCAAGTTGTTTTTAACTCCCAATTTAGGAAGTACTGTTACGGCCTAGGTCAATGCAGACCCGCTCTTACATCCTTATCACTCTTACTTAATGACAAAGTGTCTTTTAATGTGGGCGCATTTTTAAAGGCTGCTAAACTTCAAGCACTAAAGAGATCTGCTGTTGCAATTCGGCTCTGTATGACATAGCTTATCCTTCTATCAGAGGCATTTTATATATTGGCCAAATCTGAATTTAAAATGTTAGGATGTAAAATGTTTTTATCATTTTCTGTTTATGAATAACTTTCATGGCTGCCACAATGCTGCTGAATAAAGTTTTGAACTGATTGTATTGATTGTTTCCAAATGACAAACCCACCGCCTCAAACAGACGAGACGAAAAGATTAAAAAGACCTTATTACCAAGGGAAATGCCAACCATAGCAGCAATTATAGACACGTAATTCAATAGAATACCCACTCATCCAATACAAATGCCTTTAGAATCAGCTGAGAAAGAAAACATTATTTGCAAAATGTGCACTCCACCCGGAAGCTGGACCAGTAATGGCTGTTTTGATATCACCCAATAGAAATCCAATTGAATAATGAAGTTGCAGAGAAAAGAGAGAACTAGAGAAAAAAAACACATTTTACAAACAGATACATTGAATAAAGAACTGGTTAGATCCGGTATATACCTAGTAATTCAAATGGTTAGCTGAAGGCTTTGTCAATTGATACATTTTGTGAAAAGATACATTAATATTTCAAATTTGACAGTTAACTGGAATTACACACGCAGGTGTCCTTCTGCTTTCTTGCGAAAGGTGTTTTAGGACAGTAAAATGAAGCGATGTATGTTAAACGCCCCCAGCCTTCCCCTTCTCCCGTTCAATGTGTAAGTGTGCCCCCTTGTCCTCTGGTCCTATCCTTGATGTACCCCAGCCAGTCTCTTGCTTTGTTGGAGGGATAGGGGGTGCACCGGAGTTTGCAAACAATGCCTTCAGTAACCTCTCCCAAAGGGATTGGCTAATAAAGAGGGTGTGTTCTGAGCCTCAACTAGGGATTGGCTAATAAAGAGGGTGTGTTCTGAGCCTCAACGAGGGATTGGCTAATACAGACAGTGTGTTCTGAGCCTCAACTAGGGATTGGCTAATAAAGAGGGTGTGTTCTGAGCCTCAACTAGGGATTGGCTAATAAAGAGGGTGTGTTCTGAGCCTCAACTAGGGATTGGCTTATAAAGAATGACATGTTCGGAGCTTCAATTAGGGATTGTCTCATAAAGAAGGGTGTGCTCTGAACCTCAGTTAGGGACTGGCTTGCAGGAAGGGGTGTGTTCTGAGCCTCACATTGGTATTGGCTCACAGAGAGGGGTGTGTTCTGAGCCTCAGTTAGGAACTGGCTTACAAGAAGGGGTGTGTTCTGAACCTCAGTTAGGTATTGGCTTACAGAGAGGGGTATGTTCTGCAAGGGTGGGCACAACAGTGGCCATGGGGAAAGTCTAGATGTAAATAGAAACCAAGTTAGAAGCAGCACATGTGTTATTGCACTCATGGTCCTTGGCAGCAATGCCGCCATCTGGAGGCCAGGCCAATTATTGCAAGGTGTCTCCTGGTGAACATGCAGAGCTTTCTTCATCATTGATACCAGGCCAATTAGTTTGCTACTGTTATTGTCTATAGTTCCAATAATGAAACACAGGCTTTACATCAAGGTCTGCGTGGGCTTACATAAGTAGTCCTTCACTTTCATGCAGTAGGATCCCAGGTCGGAGGAGCAGTTGGTGTAGATCTGGCATGCGGGATGATCTGGCCGATCTGAACATGAGTAGCAACTCAAAGCATGGGCTGGGAAGGGAAACAAACAGTTTGTTAGAGATGCTCCAAGGGGCGACAGGACCTCTCGCCTACAGACCATGATGCTGTGGAGCATTTGGGGTCCTTAAAGGTATTGTGTACATTTAACACATAAGTGATTTTTCCTCCAAAGTCCACATGACTCCCACCCTATCGTATGGCTTGTAGCTACACAGTGTGTGCTAAGCAGCACTAACAAAGACCAGATACCACCAGGTGCATACAGGTACGTACAATTCAGTTTTAACGTACAAGACCATCACTGCATGCTGTGGCTTAAGAGTGTCCCACAAACAATCACCTTCAGGCTTTGGTGGGCACAAAGGGTAAGCCACGATTCTGTGGGGTATTTGAGGCCCTTAACATTATTGCACAAAATGAAAACATAAGGGAAATTTCTTCCAGGGGGCATGAGGTTCCCACTCCGTCATCATGCATAGAAAGAGGAAATAACAAGGAGAAATAAAGATATTTCTACTCATTATGCCTCGCTTTACAAGGCGTAGCATTTTGACTCATTCCCAGTTTTTTTAGCTTCAGCAAATCTGTGAAAGCCCCATAATCCATGGGTGGATGCATGCTTCACACAAGGAACGCCTCCCGAAGACAACGAAACGCAACGTAATGCAAGGGGCTGTATTACTTCACATTTTCTTAACCAAGTCACCTATCGTTTTGTGGCTGCACCAAAAAGAAGTGGCATAACCACTGTATAAAATGCTAGCAAATCTAGGCTCTAGTTTTCCAATCTTCCCATAGTCTTGCAGTTCTGTTTAAACATAGTTAGCCACCACCACTTTCCAGTGCTATGCCCACACACCGTATCAGCTTCAGACTTTGGCGGATGCAAAGAGTAAGAATGAAAATGCATTGGGCATCAAGGGTAGAAAGGCTGAGTGCCAAACATCTGACTCTCCTTCAATAGGAGAAGTATACTATTGGTCCATCAACAATGTGAGCAGTATTAGGCACACATTTTGGAGGGCTTTAAAAGAGCCCTTGTGATTGAAAGGTCTTTACCCATAAAAACTGTGCTATTGAATAACAAAACAATGATACATAAGGTTACCTACCTGGAGTTAATCTTCTGTAGAAATTATGGAAACCAAAGACCCCTCCTCATGTTATGTGGCTGCAGGGCAGGTTTAAAATATCATCTCATGAGAAAGGAATTAACTGACTGAATAACCAAATGGCAAACTTGTGAGGTGGGGTTGTTTCATAGGGTTGTCTTCTGGGATAAGCCTACAACATTAAATTGAATGTAAGAGGACCTAAGGGTATGTGGGGACACACTCTGGGCATTGGATCCAAATGGGGAAATGAATAAAGGTCAATATTTCTTTACATTATTTTACTCGGTTTGGACTTTATCAAGTACTGTATGGATGTAATTAGTTAGTAGCTCAAATGGTAAGACAATCTTGTATGTGCTCTTAATTATTTTTGCTGTTGTGCCTGGTGGCTCTTAGCATTTCAATAACCAATAAGTAATAGTTGCAAAAAATAGAGCTGTAATATGCACAAGTTTATGCAGCACGTGGACCTGGTGCACGGTAGAATTGTTGACACACGAAAGAACTTCCACAGATTATCACCATGTGTCACTAATGCAAAGGCCATAGTTAAATCACACGAACAGAGGGATGTGGTGAGTAGTAGGACCAAAAAAGAAAAGTCACCAACTCAATAAAATATAGTTGGAGAGTAAACCTGCAAATAGTTGCCATGTCGGAGGGGTCTGTGGATGCTATAAATTATTATGTGGAATTCCTGGGAGCATGGTGGCCAATGGTTTTCTAAAGTTAGTCTGAAAAAAGAGTGTAATTTGTGTTTCATCGCAAAAAAAAAACACATTTCCAAAGGCAACAAACCTGGTATTTGACATAGCTGCAATGCCTCAAGTCCCAACTTAGGGCATCATTACAATGTTGGAGGAACTCACGTCTGCCCAACAAAGTTGCAGTCTCTGGACCGACCAACTTATATTTGGCGGACCAGTCACCGCTATTAAAATGTGACCGCACATGGTGCGGTCGCATTCTCCCATTTCTTTATAGGAGCTTGTGCTGCAGCCATAAACTGGCAGTAGTACAAGCTCCAATGGAGAAATGGGTGCCTCTGTAAATCCCTGCACCGCGTGGCAGGCACCTCAAGGTGCCTGCCGCATGGTTCAGGGATTTGCCCCCCAGGCGACTATCTGTAGCCTGCGGAGGCAGAGGGCCCTTGCAATGGGCCCCTAAAGTCACTGCCCGACAGGCTGGTCATGTCAGAAAGCCCAACATGAAAAGCCTGTCCAAAAGGGACATCAATAATCTGCAAAGCGTGAATGCCGTCCATAGGAAATTAGGAGTGGCCTCCGATTGCCAGATGGGCTCCTTGAGTCCGTCGCAAGCCAGTTGGTCCTATGGGTTGGTTTCAAATCCGACAGCTTTCATCGTATTCAGGCTGTCGGATTTGAAACCTATGATGTGAGTCAGAAAGCCTCCGACCTGCGGTCAGCGGCTTTCCAACTCACATCGTATTAGGCCCCTAGATGTCTCTCTTGATATAGAAATAACTAATTGAAGGCCTTAACAGGAAAACATACCCTCAAAATATTATCTGATGTCTTTCAGATATAACTGGTTAAAGTATTCCCCAAGCTGTTGTACCTCAAGTCTTACTTGATTTCCTACGGTTAAAATTAACTGTCTGAAAATTCTTTACTCAGGTTTAATGCAGCAAGTTGCCTTTTGAGTCAGATCCAAGTGCTAGCAGTCTTCCCAATGCCCCTCTGCCATCAGATGTGCTTCAAAAAGCAGTGGGGTGTGTAGCTACATTTGAATATAAAAATGTGCTACAGTACGAGCCCCACCTGCACACTAGACTCTTGTTGAAAACACATCAAACAAGTACCTTCCTAGTCACTTCCCTGCAGAGCCCTATAGGGGCCAAGAACAACTCCCCGACTACCGCCAGAATGCTACATTAGAAGCAGCATCGTCCAAAACCATAGGTATACACCCAAGCAAACTTGCACAAAGAAGGCCAAAAGTAGCCCAAAAACCACAACATTCCATATGGAGGGTGTAACCCAAAAACCCAACTTCATTAGAGAAAACATCATTACACGCCGCATGTAGAGACTGGAGGGGCTTGTATACGACAATGGAACCATCCCCATTACTCACAAAACCCCTACAAATCATTAAGCATCCACTTTTCCCCACCTTGCACAATGCACATGCAGGTAAAAAGAACACCCTCATACCAGTAAAACAACAAAAACACATACATACATTTAATAGAAGCAGTCTGCAGAGAAAAGTAGTCTCCCTGCCATAGCAAGGAGAGCGGGTATCAAAGTACTCACAAATTAACTCTAAAACAATGTAAACTCATCGAGCCCTATTCACAAATGTAATCTGAGACAAAATCCTAACGTTACGACGTTCGGTATTCACAAAGTGCATTTAGTAGTAGTAAAGTTAGGAATCCTACTACTACTACTAACTTTACTACTCCTAAATTCCCTTTTAACTTTTGTGAATCCGGCCTATCATTCCCTAAAAGCTGTCACCACCTCCTTCCAGTACCCCACTAGATAGTTTTGAACATAGTGAAGTTTCAGAGTGTACCCCGAAAAAGAAGGCAGAGGAATTTTCTTAAAACTGTCCAGCAATGTATTTTTTTTTCAAGCTAATCTACAAATTATTCAACAGGTCTGCAATCAAGTTGTATGTGCACCATTGTTACAGTGGCCCAATGCCACTTCAACTGAAGCGCCCTAAAGGACTTCAACAAGGCTAAACGCTCAAGAACACAGACTGCAAGTTGACTTTACAGACATTTTTTGATAAAAAGTCACCTTTTTTGCACTGCACCAAGACACCCCCGGGCACCCAGATAACAGATATCTCACCTGAACACCATCTCAAGGCCTACACATGTTTCTCAAGTTACATATGTATGTATTCTTGTACACTATTTGTTTATCATAGGTGGTCTCAGATCCCTCCACAGCCAGAAATCTTCCTAGTTTCATGGAACCTACCTCAACATTCTTGCAACTTGTGCACAGGGACCTCTGTCACCTCATTTACATTTATGCTGAAACAAACACTAGCACAGCAAACTCCTATACAACACAGGGTACCAGCACATGACCGTTGTGGACACTCAAACCATGAACTGATTGTGTTACATATGTTTGTTGATACCCCATGCTGTAGATGCAGACAGGGCCCCAAGAAAGCACAAGGTCTCATCCCCCTGTACCTATGTAGGATTAGGGCCAAGGTACAACCATATAAAGTTTAACCCAATAGAGCAGTAAACATTACCCAGTACAAGACCAACCCCACAGCATTGTAACTTTTTACCAAACCTGGCGACATTCAAACCAAGCTCGACAGGATGCTCAGAAGAGACACTATAGGGGAAGACACTGTTCGGCCCTGATACTTCCTAGAAAAGAAGTTCTTCAAGGTAGCAACACCACTACACAAATTTGTCCGCTCCCACCTCCATCTGTGGTTCCAGGATGGCACTTAATATATGTGGGGTCACCTTTTTGTAATTATAAATGGAACCTTGATATGAAATTCCAGTGCATGGCCATTTACCTCAAAGACGTATGTGTATGTTATCGATGACAAAGAGAGGCATCAGATCTTGTTCAAAGGGGGGATTGGGGCAGGATTTAGTTACCTTACATAGTATCCAATGGTCATTTTAAGTTTTCTGATGCTAAAAGAGTTCTATGAGACAAACATCGAGTCTTGAGCATGGAAATGAGTAGAATAAGGAAAAAACATCTCTGCAGAGACGGGATCTGGTTTCCAATAGTAGGGAATTTTCCAGGAAGTCCTTGTCAACCCCAAAGTATTGGAGAATTAGGAGAACCCATATGGAAAGAAAAGCACCTGTGAGACTTAGTAATAATGTTTAACTTTGTTTTGATAATCAAACTCTGGTGGCAATGAATGATCTGTGGGTTTCTAAGATTTTTACAATTTTCTATCTTCATCGTAAGAATTTGATTTGTGAACGCTTAGAGAGGAGGCCATACGAGAAATGTTGTAATTAATTAAATGAATCTGTATGTGTTTTAAAATTTGATTCCCTGATTATTTTGTGAAGGGAAGGCTGTGTTGAGTCTTGTGAGGGAGTTTGGGGATATAATAAAGTGTAATATTATATGAGGCGGTTGAGATGTTTGATTAGAGTGGCAGTTATGCCGCCTCTGGGCATGAGCACTGCAGTGACTGCACCCAGTTCTTCATGGAAGCTGGAACTAGATGACGGTTGCGCGAGTCCGGGAGGGGAGCATACATCCCTCAAAGTTGTCGCATTGGGAGCTCTGCAGGTCCCCATGTGGCCAGCGCTGGTCTGTTCCTGATGGGAACACGCACAGGGGCCAATTTGCAGTAAAGGCACACAGTATCAGTCGCGCTCATCGCACTGATTTTTGATTTCTCTTTGTCAGGATTCTCCATTTTGGGACACAACCAGTCCTCCATTTTGGAGGCTTTCTCCCCCCCCCCAGACTACATGATGAACTATCCCAAGATGGCGTTCCTCCTTCCAAGTGAAAGGGACAGAGGATCTACTATGCACAAATCGTAAGAATCCTTTCCCTATGTAAAACTTTATAAATAAATAAATAAATAAATAAAATAAAGTGGGACTATGTTTCTAAACAGATACACTGAAATTGAAGAAGGACTCTGGACAAGGAAGAAACTATCCAAATCAAACACATTGGCCATATTTGAACAGTATTAGGTGTTTCATTACCTAACACATAGAAAGCATTACTATACCATCGACAGGCAATATAACTGAACTTAAAGAAGGACTGCCTGCCCCACTACCCTGGCATGAATGCAAACACTATTGTCTGAAACCATCTTCAATGGCTACACTGATACCCCTTGCATTACCGCAGTGGTGCATGCCCAGGTTTACTACCCGTCGCCCACCTCTCCTACCTTCCCCTACTACCAGCATAACTGAGGTCTTCCACCACTGGCTATAATCTAATGACACAGAGTAACCGGTACTAATGGTCACTATTCTAATACACTAATGCCTACCTTCTCTTATATTAGTTCCTCTCTTCCCCCAAGAAAGCGGTGAGATACCCAGAGATCTCTATCCTGTCTGTATACCCGAAACCAGCAAGCCTGAAACAGTGTATGGACCAACAAATCATAAGCCTCCCAATGTCCTGTTATTGCTATGAGCATGGCACCCTACAAGTGAGCTCCTTCCTACGATCTCTGCTCCTCCCCACCTAATCTACTCGCTTCATCAACTCACTCATATATTGGGTCCAACCCTCCAGACAGACATGGATCCAGCTTCGCTACACCTACCCAACACCAATCTGGATTTGGATAGCCTCAATGTCTATAAAATTAAATAACAAAAAGGCCTCCAAGATCTTTAAGCACAGACTTCTCAATGTGCACCCAGAAACACTCATCTCTGACCCTTACTTCTGTGCTTCAACAGGAACCTTAATAAATGATCTTCTCTTGTATACAAAAAGAAGAGCTCAATGGAGAAAAGCCTTCTATGCAATGCTCCTGCTCTCAACATCCAAGATAATGGCGTCAGTCTTAGAGTGTCCGTAGCTCCTACACGCACTTTCAACGCAAAAGTAACCATCTCCATCTATAACAATGGGATTATCCCTGTCCAGTCATCAGACCACTACCTAGATCTATTCAACAAAAGTTTCCTTACCATCAAGAACGCAGTATCTAATAAGGACACAGCAACCTCTCAGGTACGCCCAGCTCTCCACATGCCGTGAAGACACCCATCTAATGTCACTGCACTCCCTACCCACATTACGTGGTCATCCCATGCCCCACCTCGCTCCAGCATAGTGATCAGCCCATACAGTACCAACTATTACACACCCCTCAAGGGGGTGGAATCACCCCAACCAAACCACAAAACAAATCATGCCCACATGTCACTACTGTAAGAAGGATCACAGAGATGCACAGCAATAAAGATATCTATACCACCCCTACTACACCCTTAGTTTTCAACCCCTTAGATAATCTTATCTTGCCCATGACCCATTCGTCACAACTACCTCCGCCCAAAAGGTTCCCATTCTGTACACCATAAGCCAGAAATCATGTCCTTCCAAACCTTCCGCAGAATGCTTACTCAGGCGAGCACCATTCTACCACCACCACCCAGACCACCTCCCCTCCAAGCCCTCGGTCACAAACCTCAACAAGACCTGCACCAGCTCAAGTCTGACATACGAAGCATAATAAATATCATGTCTATAGATGACTTACACCAGATGGCCCAAAATGTCTCCAAGAAGCAAAAGACTCAGCCCACTACCACCCACCAAACACCACCCACGGCTACCAATCTTGCCACCCCATCTCATGAAATTGAGATATATTCCTTAGACCAATGCCACCAAGAGGCCCATCAGCCTAAAAAAGCCACTATCAGACAGTGACGTTTACTCACTTCCATACACATATAATCAGGTACAACATGACAATACAGACAATATAGCTCGTATCCAAACAAACACCACAAACCCACACAGAGAACCTAGGCAGAATACTAGAGATGTAAATAAGGCCAACCTTATACTGGTTCCCATCACACAGATGTCCCCAGCTGACACCAAACCACACCTGAAATGCATGCTTCTCAATTGCAGATCAGCTATGAAACATACAGCAGATATTGCTAACCTCATCCTTGCTCACGAGCTAGACCTATTACCCCTAACAGCAACATGGCTAAAGGTCTCCTCTACTCCAGTCTTTGATCTACTAGTCCCACCTAGCCATGACATTATAGGATCAAACCAGTCAAACCGGGCAGAGGCATTGCATGCATATACCGCAGTAAACTCCAACCTCTAGGGTATGCTCTTATAAATACCTATGCCTAAACATTACAAGCAACAACACACATCTATGTAAATTGCACCTGATATACCACTCAGCAGGAGACAACGTATCATTCATCGAAAATATTATGGAAACTGGGGGATGCCTGGCTAAGGCTTGCGCCAAAGCTAGGCAGAAACCACCACTCTAGTCAGGGCAAGGAAGTCACCTGCCAAGATAACCCCTGCTCACCCCCTTGGTAGCTTGGCACGAGCAGTCAGGCTTATCCCGGAGGCAAGGTGTGAAGCGTTCGCACGCGCACCCACCAACAACACCCAAGGCCCACCACAAAAGAAACTCCACACAAGGTTATATATATAAATAGCCTTTGTATTATACCAAACACATTAGATAATAAAAACACAATTTACACTGTGCCAAAAGGCATGGGTGGAATTTACAGGGGATTATATACACAGGACAGGGCCACAGGGACCACTGTCAGGAATAAGCACTGGGTAGAACTAGCACTTTGTTGAAATAGCACTTAGGACATAGAATAATTGTAGCACAAAATACACATTGGAGAACACAATCAATAACCACTGGTAAAAGGTAGGAACACACTACGCAACCCTAACCACCTTAGGCATATGATGCAGGGAACCGTGAACTCACTAGCATAACTATACTAGGTAAAACAACCTCCTAAGCATAAACACATTTAGAGGTATAGGCATAAAGGCATTACACATGGTGCAGAAATCACATTAGGCAGATAATCATATCTGTGCCAAAAATCACATAACTGACCCCAGGCCAACGTGGCCTTTCAGGGGCTCACAGGCCCAATGTCCAGAATGTCAGGGCTGGGCTGTGCAGGCAACCAGAGAAGAATGCGCAGAAAAACAGGCCTAAACGAATTTAGGATCAGGGGAAGAACATTTTCATGGGGTCACAGCCCCTCTTTTATACAGCCAACTCCTTTGGCTCAGGCTGCAGGGCAGGGGGAGAACCAGTTGCAGCTGGTTCTGGAGCACTTGTTGTGCTCAGCCCCTCTCCCTATTCACAGTACAGGCTAGGGTCATCAGTCGCACCACAGGGGGCGGAGCGAGCATTGTGTAGGGAAAGCCCAGCCTTATTCAGGTCCCAGGTGCACTCCTCCCAACCATCTGGCTGTCAGTCTCTCTATTCACCACCGGGGCAGACCCATCCTGACTCTTTGAGCCAGGCACACCAGCCAGCTCCAGCCAATCACAAACCAGACAGTCACTTCACATTTATTACACAGACATGCCAGCTTCTAGAAGTGGCACTTCCACACTAGACACAATAAGTCCACGCACATCATCGCGTAGCATTCAATCTCATGAGTCTGCACATACCAAACTCGACCCTGCACTCCCCACACGTCAGGAACTACCATGGACACTTACATTCCCCATGCATTCCTATGGGAGGGTAGGCCAATCTCACCACCCGCACTCAGAGTTGGCACGCACTTTACACTGGGACACAGTGTTAAAGTGCGCAGAAGCCAAAAACAACCAACACCACGTCACATATCAAAGCAAAATGTTTACGGGTGAACCTGCCAGAAGGGCCAAGTCCAATAGAAACCATCACGACCAACGTAGGATATCACTGAACTCAGGTCTTCTAAGGTGATTTCAACCTTCACTGGAATGAGCCAAATGACCCATCAGTTAACAGCCTCAAAACCTTCCAAGCAGACCTCAACCAAATCTGTGACAGACCTACTCACATGGACCTAGTTATTGCTAGAGCAAACTCAATTCAACTTGAATCAATCGTCCCATGCAACTGGACCGAACATCACTGCATCAATTTCTAATCAATGAATCAGTGAGGACACATAAACTGCTACTTAAAAAAATCAAAACACTACAAAAGGAACACTAGGGACACACACTTCAATGATCTGAGATCTCTCAGCAATATCATTTTGCCTCCTCCGACAGTCATGTCTTATGTCCATGACATGACAAACCACTGCAACAACTTAATGATGACCATTCTTGACACTACAGCGCCCCTACAGCTAAAATGACTTTCCACTAACCAAGGTTCAATGAGAACCTAAACAAAGAAAGATGCAAACTGAGACTAGCTGAACGAGTGTGGAGATCCTCACTGTCCATAGAATACCTTAAGCACCTGAGGTCACTGAGGAGCACCTACAACAAATGCATCAGAAACTGAAAATCAACTTTCTTTAGAACTCAACTAGACCTGGCAGAAAACACCCAAACACCTCTTTGAAATTGTCAAAATCCAGTCAAAAAACAAACACCCTCACAATTGATTCTAATCGGCAGCCAAACTGCAATGCATTTGCCTCATTCCTTGAACAAAGATTGAAAGTGATCTCCAGACAGCAATTTAGCACCTCCAGATCATACCTACAAATAGCCCCCCATCTGCCTCCTGCCCTTAAAAACAACGCATCGTGGAACACATTCAAAAACCTGTTGATGAAAATACCATTCTTAATATCTTAACAACACACAAACCTTCAGACCACTTCGGCGACACACTACCATCTAACCTCTGCATGGAGATTAAACCATCCTTACTTCCACTCTGGACCAAGATAGTGAATGCTTCACTGCTTCAAGGAGTGACACTGAACTGCCTAAAATCATGATAAGTAACCCCCATTCTAATACAGCCCTCAGCAGATTATTCAAACCCAAATAACTCCTGACCAATCACCACAATTCCTTCTCTGCCAAAGTTCCTGGAGAAATGCATGCATACCCAACTATGGAATCACATAAACCATTTCAACATTATTGACCAGTACCAATCCGGCTTCCATCAGGGATACAGCACTGAAACAGTCCTAGAACATACAGTTGTCATTGCGTTTAAAATGTTGGATCAGAATACATCTTGCCTTCTTATCCTCCTGGGCATCTCCTCAGCCTTCGATACGGTCAAACATGACGGCCTTCTTGACCTACTGGAATGCAGGATGGAGTTATCAGCAGTAGTTCTAAACTTGTTGACTTGTTTCTTCACAACAAAACCTAGAGAAATAAAGGTTAGCCAAACCCTCTCTAATACCACTGCGGTCACTTTAGGAGTCCCACAGGGTCCACCCTATCACCTACTCTCCTCACCGTCTTCATGGAGCTACTAACCGAAATTCAGAAATTCTCCAATGTCAAATTCCACATGTATACAGATGACACTCAACTGTACCTTAAAATCTCCTCCACTGAAGATATCCATCTACTCAACACAACTTTACATAAAACCCAAAACTGGCTGATCAGAAACCACCTCAAACTCAACTCGCTCGAAACAGAATTCCTCCTAAATACCCCACTAAAAGGATCCCTTGGCATCAAAGATTGGATGAAACATCTAACAGGCTTCAATTGCCTTCCACAAGTTATACATTCCATAAGATCATTGGGAATAACACTGAACAAGAATCTCAACATGCAAGAACACATCAGCACATCCACCAAAGAAGCCAACCTTCAAATCAACATACTAAGAAAAATAAAACCTTTCGTCTCCTTCAATGACCTTAAAACAGCTGTACAAGCACTAGTAATCCCCAGATTAGAAATTAATATGGAACTGCTACCTTATGTGGTCTGCCGAGATCCCAGGTGGCTCTAAGCGAAACACCAAATCACTCGGGAGCTAAAGGAACTAAACAGGCAAGGATACAGCTGAAAATTACTTTGACACATAAAGCACTACACTCCAACACATCGAAGTACCTAGCCGACAAACTGGAGCTATCCAGGAGCTGCAGATCCTCTACGAGCACCACAGAAAGTTCGGAAAAAAAAAAACTACCGCCGAGCATTTTCCAGAACGGACCTCAGAATCTGGAACTCCCTTTCCTCTGAAATCAGACTGAATCCATCAATCACCTCATTCAAAAAAGAAGTCAAAGTGCTTTAGATGAACAAAGATCTACACTAGAACTCTCTGACTCACCATATGGTAATTAACTGACACAATGTCTCAACCTGGGCTTTCACTCTCCATCGTCGTCTGGGTGTTTCATTCATTGACCTCCTCCCAATTTACACTGGGTGTTGACAGCATCTGTGTTGCTTGGTTGTCATATTTTCTTCTTGCCTAACTAATTTGAACGTGCTCTGATACCATACTAAGGTCATGTCCGAGCTATATAAAAAACAAAAAAAACAAAAAGTTTGTAGGTGTGTCTAAGCCCTGCCCGTTAAACCCTGTATCTTTGGAATACATTTGATCTCATTCAAATTCCTAGGGGTCCACCTTGTTCTTCTTTGAAGGTATCCTTGCAAAAGCTTAACATGATAAAGCACAGCACTGTAACAACCCCCTCATGCACCCTATGTGTAGTGGGCCTGATGAGCAGGGCTCATGCTATGCTACCTCTCTGGCGCCTTTTGTCGCTCTATGAATCCATTACACCTGAACGTGTAAGCATTCTCTGAACATCTGAGCCAATGGCTTGCCTTGCTCCCACTGTTACCATGGCATTGAAGTGTGTTTTGCCTTGTGCACGTTTAGACAAAACAAAACATTTGTTTCTCATTGATTGATTCCATCTGTTAGTTTGCACCTGATCTTCCTGTGGGGTTAAGGCCAGTATGCTAACACGTTTACCACAGGAGTCTTGGAGAACCTTCAGGTTTGTCACATGCTCCATGCCCCACAGGTGATCCAGCTGTACCCATTGGACCCTGAACATGTCATCTAAGCTGCACCCAAATGTGAGCTGTGCACTTGGTCTATGCTCCCGGTGGAGCAACCTTTCTTCCAACCATCTCACCTAAATAATTGACCAGACCTGGGCAGCGCTCTCTTGGCTGTAGTTCTAAGCTCCTCCAGTGATTCCCTTGGCTCCAGGTTCCTCGGCGTATCTTTCATCTCTACCTCCTGTGCAGCTACTCCAGTTCCTCAGTGACTTCCTTGAGTCAAGACCTCTAGACCTTCCTCAAACTTGAAGCTCTAGGCTAAGTATTTTAAATCAGGTTCGAGCTCACTGTCCTTTTATAGTGGTAAGCAGGTCGGAGTATCTTCATCTTCAGGACTATAGACGTGTCTTCAAGATTCCTCTCAGTGACTTCCCTCTAGTTCACATTGATTGTTCTTCCTCCAAGGAAGGAGAAAGCAGGCAAAATGAGGCAAACATCAGGAGGACAAACCACTCAGAAAAACAGGGGGGAGCAATAAAAAGTGGGCAAAATACAGTAGGACACTCAGTACAATTGGGGAAAGGAGGGAGAAAGCAGTGCAAACAAGGCAAAACAAGGCAAAAAGCAGGAAAAAGAACTCAAGAAAATACAAGGGAAAGGAAGGAGAGAGCAGTAAAGTGTAGCAAAAGCAGGAGAGAGCAATGCAGCAGCATGGGAGAGCGGGCCTGTTAATGCGGTGCCACACTGTTGCTGACCGGAACCAGTACGGTAAGTCTCTCTTTTCTTATTTTGTCCCAACTCCCCTTGGCGTGTGACTAAGGGTTTTGTTCCTTGGCACACACTGTCCTCGAGAGGGATAAGAAGCACATACATGGCTCCACTTTTGTCTCTGTGGTTCCCTTGGATCCAGGCAGAAGGCCAATCACTGTCTGCTTCCACCGCCCGGATGAAATAGATGACCAGATAAAAATTCTGGATCTGCTTCAGGCCTTGTCAGACGACACCCTGAATGACGTAGATCCTTAAGGGAGGTTTGGCACAAGGTTCAGAACTCAAGACAGAAAATCTCTCCCTTGGGGATGAGAGGGGGCATGCAGTAGAAGCAGTAGTAATTTATTCGATCAAAATGAAAATTGATCATTTACAGGAATAAAAACCATCATAATAATGTATAAAAACAATTGAATAAGAGCATCATATTCCAAGTTAAAGTAATTACAGTTAAGAAGTAATTACAGTTCATTTCAATAAATACTGTTTTACATGTACTAAAGTTAAATTGATCAAAACTTCAAAAGTCGGAGGGAGGGGTGGTCCTGAGGTCCGGACTGGCCATAGCAGTCACCGGGCAATCCCCTGGTGCGCTGCAAGGGTGGGGGCCGGTTTGGGGACCCTGGGGGCCGATTTTGTTACAGGGCCGTTTTTGCAGCATAATCGGCCCTGTACCAAAATCGGCCGAAAACCGGCCCTGGCAAAGAGCTCGGCGGCACCTCCAACCCCTGCCCCTCCCCCTCCTCCCCAGTGGGGAGGCGGGCGGGGGGTGGGGGGGGTGGGGGGCTGCTGATCACTCTGCCAGGGCCGGTTGTGGTTCCCAGTCCGGCCCTGGTGGTCCCTAAGAGTGCGCGTCCTGTCTCACAAGCCCACGTTGGCGATTTGGGAATTCAAGTAATTGCTTCTGCTGGCGGAAGCACTATTCCTGATCATGTCACAGTTTCCACTCCAGTTCCAGGCCTTTGGTCCCACCTGAATGGTTTTTTGGGGCTAGTAACACATTTGATGCCTTCTGCAGACTTTGTCAATTGCAGTTCCTTTTTAACCCCTCCCATGCTGATGATGAGCTCAGCTCGTCATCAGCCATGGTGCTCATGTGCTGATGACGAGCTGAGCTCGTCATGGCCGTTAGAACGCTCACACGCGGGGATAATTCCCCTGCTGTGCTGAGCGTTCTAAGGAACGGGTGTGGCCGTGACAAGCTCATCTTGTTATCAGCACACGAGCACTGTGGCTGATGACGAGCTGAGCTAGTCATCAGCAACGGGGCGCTGTGCGCACCCCCGCCCTCCATCACAGCAGGGGAATTACCACCGCAGAGAAGGGGTTAAGCCAGGCGTCTTTCCCTCTGATACAGCCAGGGTTGTCTTTATGATATCCTATCTTCAGGGGACAGCTGCTAACTGGGCTTTTCCACTTATTGAAAAGAATGGCTCAGTTTTGCATGATTTTAGAGGGTTTAGAGAGATGATACGTTGGCTCTTTGCTAAACACACCCCTGTCCAGGCCAGTGAATATGAGGTTTAAAACCTACATCAGGGTAATAAGGATCTCCTTACTTATATTACTGCCTTTGGTAAATTAGATACAGAGACCCAGTGGCCTGAGGAGAAAAGAACATTCCACTTTTATAGAGGGTCGATGGATGACTTAAAGGATTCCCTGGGGCATATTGTAGATTTACCCTCAGATAATTCGTAGTACATTGATTTAGTAATCAGGCTTGACCACATGTTACATTGAACAAAAATGAGACCTCTCTCAGGAGAAACCCGGACTGGGGGTTATGAGGTCAGAGTGGAAAAAGAGTCAGTACAGTTCAGAAACCATGCAGATTGTGGGCGTGTGTGGCCCCCTGAACGCACAGCGGAAAGAACGTAGAAAGAAATTTAACCTGTGTTTATGTTGCGGTAAAGCCAGGCATTTTGCACAAGAATGCTCTGCCTAACCCAAAGAAAATTCAGAAGGTTGTTGCTTTGACATCAGAGCTGGTGCAGGAAAACTAGCGGGCATGGCTGACTGAGGGTTCAATCATTAAAGCGACCCCTCATTACCTGGCTAATACATCAACTATGGTTACACGTGCCCAGTCCTCGAAAAGAATAGGAGGTTGGTAAGAATAGCAGGGCCAGCAACGCCACCAGTGTCGTAGGTGCATGGCATATGACTTGATGTGAGAATTGTAATGCTTGTGTTTCTGGAGATCTACTCAGTTTGGCTGAAGAAGTGTAATTTTAAGGTATAAACTATCATTTTGCTTCCACTCCCTTAGGAACACAGAAAAGAACATTTAGGTAACATAGAGGATAACTTCCAGTTACTATATAATATGCATTTTCATTGTAAAGGCAGACATTGAAATGTTATAGTACACATGTATACACAGATGTCCTAATAATCATTATTTTATTTTATATTGTATGTCCAGCAGTCTGAGCTGAAGTCCCAGAAACAGCATCAAGTACTCCGGCAAAAGCCTTCAGTGAAGACATAACTCTTATTTCCTGTCCTAATCTGTATGATGAGCAGCCTGGTCCGTCAAGTGTGTCTCGGCAGACTGCGAGGGTGACCCTCACTCTGCCTACTGGCACTCATACTCGCAAAGCAGTGTCTGCTCCTTCACCAACTGAAGGTTGGAACCGCTCCCTGTGGCTCGTCCCTACTGTAAGACCGGTCAGTCTTCACCCTTCGTCTTGCCCTCAACTGATTTTTTTTCTGGCTTTAGTATTATGTGCTAACCAGTGCTGAAGTGTTCCTGCTCACTCATAAAATGTGGTGCAATTCGCTTTCACCTGAATGACATGTTTAATTTACTTGTAAGTCCCTTTTAAAGTAGTATACCATATACCCAGCGCTGGAAATTCTATGCTGTTAGTGGGCCTGCACCACACACTTACGTAGCCCCTTAAAACATGTCTCATGCCTAGCTTTGCAGCTGCTGGAAGATTTAAACTGCCAATTGGACTTGACAAAATAAACCCCTTGCCAAGCCTTAACCTCCCCTTTTATTGCATATGTCACCTCTAAGGTGGGCCCTAGACAACCAATAAGGCTGCGCGTAGTGTATTAATAATTAAAAGGTTAGACATGCAATTTTAAGTTTGGCATGTCCTTGTAGTGAAAAAACTCACACATTTGTGTTTTACTGTGATGAGGCCTACCTCTACAATAGGATAACATTGTGTTTGGATTATTATATTTAAGAAGTGCTAACGTTTAATGGGAAGTAGGTAGGAAATTCATGTTTGGTATCTGAGAAATTGTCATTTAAAATCAGTTTCAATGTTAAAGACGGATTTTTAGACACCAATTTGAAAATGCCACTTTTTAAAAGGTGGTATCGTACTGCCCTATTTGTTGCCTGCAGCCTGTTTATTGGTCACATGACGGGGTGTGATTGACAGTTGCACTTTGCCTATTCCTCCCAGACGTCCACACATTAGGGGGATTAAGTGTGACTGATAGGCCATCACATGCAGGATGGGGGTAGAGCTTGGCACATCTCTACTTACAAGTCAATAAGCTGTGCCCTGCCTCCACACAAAGGATTTTGCACTAGCCTTGTTTGCCTGCAGCCAGGCTAGAGGCAGGGCAGGAGAGGCAGGAAGTCCCAAGCATTCCAAAGGGAAATCTCTTGAAACTGCATCAGGTATAAAAACAGAACCCTCAGACACGCTCCTCAGGCCACTTTCTGGTCCTTCAAAAGAATCTCAGCGGATTTCCGGCTGCTTTGTACTTCTGAAGAATGCACTGATACACATGTAAGTGCTGCTCTGCTGCCTGATGCCTGCCTAGAACTCTCAGAGGCCTGCCCTGCTACTTGCACCCTGTTCAACTACTTGAACCCAGGACTACCAGACGGATTTCAAGGGCTAGTTGGCTCGCCTCCTGATCAGAGCCTAAGAGACAGAAAAGGCGTCAGCCATCTTGGGCCTGTACCCCAACCCTGCCTGAGTAATACCCATACAGTCCTGAACCCTTGGAAGTGGT
The DNA here is from genome assembly GCF_964263255.1 of Lissotriton vulgaris. Classification (NCBI taxonomy): domain Eukaryota; kingdom Metazoa; phylum Chordata; class Amphibia; order Caudata; family Salamandridae; genus Lissotriton; species Lissotriton vulgaris. Next base: position 11,520,251 of record NC_141692.1, read on the forward strand.
GCTAAAGGTGCCCGGATATACAAAATGCAAGGTGTTTTGGCTACGCAATCCACTGAGAACAAGATATCAGGACCTACCTGCCTGCCGATCCCCTCAAAGTGCATCGGTGATTAGCCTGACTTCATGGCACCTCCCACTACATTCGTCTTCACATGCGTGGCTGTTGCTTCAGAAGGGTTAACACCCCCTCAACCACCAACCCGATTTTTCACAGCTACCAACCTCTGTAGTGTGCACATCAGTCCTGACTACTGCATTAATGGTGCAAACTGTGCAAAGGCCACTGGGTTGGTGGGTTAGGGGTAGGCTAGCATGTGGCAAGCAGAGTGAGTCCACTGATGCCCACAGTGGTGGGAAAACTATGGGCCAGAACCTCATAGGAGCATTTTCCCCAGGGTGAGGATCAGATACACCAGGTCATAGAGGTCCTCAGAGAGAGCAAACAGCTCATGGGGACACCAATCAGTTTTAGGGGGAGCACAATGGCCTCACAGAAAGGCAGATAAGTCTTGTGACCCCTGCTTGGGGTGGTGCAGGATGGGCTCGAGGACATATGCAGGTCTGTTATTATTCCCAGCTTTCTGTGCATCTTCAACATCTGACTACAATCCCCCAGGCTCCTCTACAGAAAGAGAGGCCCTGCAACCCACCCCAGGAGTGACCTGCTGTCACCTGGTCCCCTCCAAATAGCGCCTCTTTGTGGAGGAGGATTCCACCAAAACCACCAAAGAGGCGCTAGGCTTGATTTCCTCGCGTGAAACAGTACCATTCACTCTTGGGACTATTTTTCTACACATTTGTCATCTGAGAAAAACATCTGTTTTAATTATAGAGTCCAAATCACTGGCTTTGCCTTTATAAATCTCACCCATCATCATTGGCAAGTATGAGTTTGTTATAGCATTCAATATATCTTCATATTTAGTTCTCACATGTTACTTCAAAAACCTTAGTTAGCACATTTTTTCTTCAAGATAAAATGTATATTTCAATACATCAAAACCATATTTGTTCTGCTATTTGCTGGGTTATTAATATCTCCTGTAAGTAAACGAATCCAGTGTGTCAAATGTTATAAAATATGTACGCACATGCACACACATTCATGCTAAAATCTATTAACTACCCTTCATGTGGGGGTTTAGCTCACCAAATAAACAAACAAACAAACAAACATTGATGCCTGTAAGCTGAAACAGATTTATTCCATACAAGAAATGCATCATCTCGTTTTCAAATTGTTTATCAACACTTTGTGAATAACGCTTTTGTTATATCCTATCCTATGTTATCCTATCCTATGTTTCCTTATTGCTCATGCTGTTTCATGTATTTGTATCCTAGCACCTGGTTGCTAGGTTATTGTAGAATGTTCTTCTCCTGATCTTCAGTTGAAGACTGGAGCTGCTTGGATGTACACTCTGATAGATCTTATGCTGTACTTGGATTTCCTGATTAAACTTATTCATTAAGTTTATCTCCTTCTCCTGTCATACTTTGGATACAACATAAATTGGCGACGAGGTGGTCAAGTCAGCATTTCCTACGAACCTACGCTCAAATTTCAATTTTAAACAGATCTCATCAGGCTTCAGATGTTCATCATTGACTTTTGAATTTTTACTCCTTCACATCAATTCAAGTCTTCTACCAACCTGCTTCAAATTGAATTTCTTCAAAATTCAACAACTGTGACTTCATTTAAAGTAAGATATTTCTTATATTCTGTGAAGGGTGAAGACTGACCGGTCTTACAGTAGGGACGAGCCACAGGGAGCGGCTGCTCATTAATTTTACCTACCATTCTTGCTGTCACTTTGTTCTGGGTTTATCTCTTACTACAACCACTAGAAAATAACAGTGACTTTCGTTAAAAAAGTGCAAGAAATAGACTTCTTATTTATTCTTTGTGATTTGATCGCACCTGCGCCTGCTCATATTTTCTCACTGTGCCTTGATTGCACCAGCACCAGTTTTTTATTATTGTTCACCTCAAACCCTTTCCTTCACTAAGAATCAGCGGCTGTCAGTTTACTGCCTTTGATTGCACCTGCGGCAGATTCTTTCACCTTTTCTCCCTGAACCTATCGGGTCTCTCAAGAGGCACCAAACACACAATTTTCCCCGTTTTTAATTTTTATCTTATTTTTCAATTTTACATGTTTAATTAATATATTCATTGCCTTCTACCTACTTAGAACTCTCCTCGTTCAAAATATCGCCATGGAGGTTTTAACTCCACGAGAACGACGCGCGCTGCAATTCTCCTTCTTCGGCGTCCATCGGCAGTCTTCTCAACAAAGCACGTCATCACGATTTGACGTTTTCACGCACATCCTACAACGTAGCGGCCATTTTGCGGTTGCCTAGCTACCGCTAACACAACGCTACCGCTAATACAACGTCTCTTCACGGATTTCAGTGCGTTATTACAATCATCATTATTTTTCTTCTACAAGGTATTTGATACTTCTTTGGTTTGTTTATCTTACTCCAAGACTGGTTGCTTACAAATCTTTACAAGTGTGTTTTCCTCGCTGATACACACAGCTGATTTTGCCTAATTACCATAACGTGTATCGTCTACGCTGATACACACAGCTGATACTACATAATTACCACAACGTGTATCATTTACGCTGATACACACAGCTGATACTACATATTTATTCTCTAAGACTAGTTATTTACAGATTTACATGTATTTTCATCGCTGATACACACAGCTGATATTGCATTCTTTCCAATGTGTATCATTCACGCTGATACACACAGCTGATATTACATTTTTTCCACAACGTGTATCATTTTACGCTGATACACACAGTTAACTCTGCATATTTACTACAACTTGTATTCTTATACACATTTGATATTGCATACTTACTACAATGTGTATTATTTACAGTAAATTTGGATTACTTGTTGTGGTTATATATATATACTCATTTGTTATTATTTGTTAATTCAGGATGGCCCAACAAACTGCAGTTCTTCCATCTTCCTTTCTTCCAGAACCAGGTACACCAAAAATAAAATGGTCACATTGGTTTAAAGCTTTTAATAGTTACATAATTGCCATTGATGCTGTAAAATTTTCTGCTGCCAGAAAAAATGCAATGTTATATTGTGCCTTAGGTGCTGAAGGTCAAAGAATTTTTGACCATCAACCCTCTGTTATTAGACCTCCTTCAGATGATTGGAATGAGTACACTGAGGCTATTGCTCGTTTAGAAAAATATTTTAAAGATGAACCAAGTGTAATTGTTGAAAGACACAGATTTTACACACGCAAACAAAGGGAGTATGAAAAAATTGATATATTCTTAGCTGAGTGAAGAATTTTGTCTGCAACTTGTGAATTTGAAGGCCCTATTGATCAGTATCTCAGGGACCAAATTGTTGTAAATTGCTTTAACAACAAAGTTCAGGAAAGAATTTTATGCTGTCGTAATCCTTCCTTGCAAGAAACTTTAGAATTAGCTAGAGGTATAGAGAGATCTGCTTCTGCCTCTAAAAAATTAAGCAATAATAAACCTACACATGTAGATTTAGTAAAATCTACTTCCTCAAAAAATTCTCAACGTAATCAACCTCCTCAACTTGAATGGAAAAAGTCTGATAAACCTCCCATTTGTTATAGATGTGGATCAAAATTACACCTAGCCAATTCAACTTGTTGTCCAGCCTTAAAAAAACAATGTACTAATTGTAAAAAGATTGGTCATTTTGCTGCAGTTTGCAAGTTTAAGTCCAAGACAATGTACCTTGAAGTCTCTGATCCTGATAATTCCAATGCATGTGAAGAACAGATTGTAAAAAATGTTTTGTTGTCCGTGGATATGATAGATGATCATGAAGATCCTTCTGTCTATGATCCAGTATGTGATCTAAAAATTGGTAAGATTCTTGTTAAGGTCACTGTAGATTCGGGATCCCCTATTACCATCATTGCGGATTTTTTATTTCTTAAACATTGGGACGAAAATTTACTCCTACCTCCTGATATACGTACTGTTGCATTTAATGGCAAAGTCATTGATTTAATGGGTTTCTTCAATGACAGTTTAACCTTTAAAGATCGTTCTATTCAGGCAAAAATTTATGTATCTAAAAAAGGTTATAATGTTTTGGGTTGGAAAGATCAAGGTAAATTTCCATTAGTGTTAAGACCTGGTACCAGACACCCCATTTCTTTAGACCGTTCTACAACAATTAATGCTCTGATAACTGAGGAACTTTCTCTAGAAAGTATTATAAATAAATACAACAATATTTTTTCTGATAATCTTGGTTCAGTTAAAGGCTTCGAACATAAAATTATTTTGAAGCCTGATGCTATTCCAGTAATTCATAAGGTAAGACATGTTCCACTGAGCATTATGGAAAGACTGAAGACTCATCTTCAACAGCTGAGTAAAGAGGGAGTCATTGAAAACATCAACTCTTCATTGTGGGTTTCTCCAATTGTAGTCGCACTTAAGAAGAACTGTGATGAGCTCAGGCTATGTGTAGACCTAAGAGCTCTAAACAAAAATATTCAAGTGGATTGTTTTCCTCTCCCTCGTATTCAAGATATGTTGGCTCAATTAAGGGGTACAAAGGTTTTCTCTACCATAGACCTACGAGCAGCTTATCATCAGATAGAGTTATGTGAAGAGTCTAGAGATTTAACTGCTTTCAACACTCCTTTTGGTCTTTTTAGGTATCTGAGGTTACCTTTTGGTCTTGCCTCAGCGGCATCAGTTTTTCAGAAACTAATGTTTCAGTTATTTGGAGAAGTTCGTGACGTTTTAGCCTATCAAGATGACATTTTGATCTCTACTAACACTGTAGAAGAACATCTTGTCAAACTTGATCAAGTTATTGGTATTTTAAGTGACCATGGTATGACTGTTAAAAAACAGAAATGCAAATTTCTCCTTAGTGAGGTTGAATATCTTGGTCATACCATTTCTCACAAAGGCATTGCTCCAAAACATGATCTCTTGCAAGGCATCCGTGATTGCACTCAACCCATTAACAAAGATCAATTAAGATCATTTTTGGGTTTAAGTGAATTTTATTCGAGATTTGTACAGAATTTTGCACATGTTAGTGAGCCTTTGAGGTCGCTTACTAGGAATAATGTCAAATTTGTGTGGGATGAAGTACATAAAGTGGCTTTTGATTCTCTAAAGGATTTGATTATACATGCCCCAGCTCTCAAGCCCTTTGATGAGAACTCTCTGTCATTTATTACAGTGGATGCTAGTAATACCGGTTTAGGTGCTGTACTGAGTCAAGCTGATGGTGGGATTGAAAATGTTGTTGCCTTTGCATCCCGTCAACTTTCCTCTTCGGAAAGAAATTATAGTACCATTGAAAAGGAAGCTTTAGCTTGCGTTTGGGGAGTTAGACATTTTTCTACGTATGTTTGGGGTCGTGAATTTGTGTTGGTTTCAGATCATAAGCCTTTGATTTTTATTTGGAATGACAAGGGTTTAAGGAATGCTAGCCCTAGATTAAGCCGTCTTCTTTCAAAGCTTTATGACTTCAATTTCATTATGAGGCATATTCCTGGTGGGAAGAACTTCACGGCAGATTTTTTGTCAAGATGTCCTTCTAGTTCTTTGAAGTTTTCTCCCATTCTTGATGACAAAGAAGTAGTTGTCAACCTTCTAGATGGACTAGTTCTTGCTAAGGATGTGATCCCTGAGTCTGTTTGGATTAAAGAGTCTTTGCGGGATTTTTCTTTTCAAACTCTAAAAAAGTATATTGCTGAAGGTTGGCCAAGAGAGAATCTCGTTGATAAGGATCTTCTTCCTTTCTCCAAAATAAGAGATGAATTAAGTTTGGAGGGTGATTTACTTTTGAGAGGTGTTTCCCTCATTCCTCCTCTTTCTATTCGAGATAAGATCATTGAAATTGCTCACAAAGGTCATGGTGGGATCACAAGCACAAAAAAGAGATTGAGGCTCCATTATTGGTGGCCAGGGATGGACATCTGTGTAGATACCTTTTTAAATGGCTGTAGCGAGTGTTCTCATGCTGAGAAATCTTTGCGGACTGTTAACAAACCCTTGTGTCCTGTTGCTTTCCCTGACAGTCCATGGGAGAAATTGGGTATGGATTTTCTAGGGCCTATTGGTGGTTTAAACCAGGGTTTCAGGTTTATACTTACTATTGTAGACTATCACTCCAAGTGGCTTGCCTGTGAATTTTTAAAAGAACCCAATACCTATAATGTCATAAAATGCCTTAAGAAACTTTTCCAGTCCGAAGGAATTCCCAAGCTCTTAGTATCGGATAATGGGGTACAATTTGTATCTTATGAGATGAACAGTTTTTTGGATAATTTTGCCATTAAACATCTTACCACTGCCTTGTACTCCCCACAGGGCAACGGTTTAGTGGAGAGAGCGAATCGTGTCCTGAAGGATGCAGTCCAATTAGCTATTTCATCTGGTCTTTGTGTTCAAGATGTTGTCTGCGACAGGGTTTGGTCATACAACAACACACCACACTCAACCACTGGGGTGACACCTTTCCTCTTGTTAAGAGGGAGACAATCTTTTAATGAATTATCACCTGGTTGGGTTGTTAGCAAAACTTCTCAAGGTAAAAGTGTTGTTGATCTTGATTTTGTCAAGGACAAGTTTGTATCTGCACAACTCAAGTCCAAAATCAGGTATGATCTGAATAAACATGTAAAAGAGATTTCTTTAAACGTTGGTGACAAAGTTAGAATCCGTAGACCATGTAAGACCAAAGGTTCAAAGTTTTATCCGGAGACAACTATTGTTCAAATCAGCAAACATGCTGTTAAGGTTACTGGTGGTAAGTGGTGGAGTAAAAGAGCCGTCTCAAAAATGATGGGCTCGGGCGTTGCTCCTGTTGATGTTTCAGGGTCCAACGTTATTCCAAATGCAGTTGCCTCTAACATTTTGTCTCCTTACAACCTTCCTTCATGTAGTTCCAACGTGTCTGATGGAGCTATATCTTTGTTTGACGATCCTATTGTTCATGAGGAAGAGTGTCTTCAATCTATTCCTTTGATGATTTCTGATGATAATAACACAACTTCTTTAGATGTACCTCAACTTTCCTCAGGTTCTTCTGAGGTCTCTGCATCCTGTTCAAAGTCATCTAGAATTAAGTTTACACCTAAATATTTGAATGATTACGTTACTTGATATGTTGTTCAGTTTCTAAATTTTTGTTTCTTTTGTTTTATCACTTTGTTTATTTTATCTTACTTTGTTTTGTAATTGTGGGGAAGGAGGTGTGTTATATCCTATCCTATGTTATCCTATCCTATGTTTCCTTATTGCTCATGCTGTTTCATGTATTTGTATCCTAGCACCTGGTTGCTAGGTTATTGTAGAATGTTCTTCTCCTGATCTTCAGTTGAAGACTGGAGCTGCTTGGATGTACACTCTGATAGATCTTATGCTGTACTTGGATTTCCTGATTAAACTTATTCATTAAGTTTATCTCCTTCTCCTGTCATACTTTGGATACAACAGCTTTAAGGTACAAACCATCAACATAAGCGCTCATACATACATACATAGGCATCCATGTTTGCCATTCCTGAAAACACACATTGCAATTCTGTCAGCAGTGGCCACATGTTTGATGGTAAGAAAAATACCGAGTACAACATCTGCACATCACAATTTAGGCAACTTACCAAATACTACATTCACCAATTATTCATTTGTACTAATGAAGAAGGCATTGTGATGTGGCATAAATGTACATGTTTCCAGACAATTCTTTTTATAAACACACCTACTATTAAAATATCAAACCATGGTGCATCAATGTTGCCAGTTAAAATGGGCACCTTCTCATCTATCATTTAACAAAATACACCTTTCAATGACAAGGTATGCCCTTCTTACCTTTAACAAACAACTTGAAAACCCTTCTTTGTACACAGATCTAAACTTACCTCTTAATAAAAATAAACATTCCTCTTTCACTGTGTGGAAAATGTAAACGGAAATGTCATTCCTTTACATGTACTTACACACAGTTCTCCTAGTTCTACCATGTGCCACACTGAAGCAAACTTCCCTGATGTTGTTGGATCTTTAAGAGGTGGAAATAACAACATTTGTACATTTTGAGGTCATTGAAACATTGCACTTACTAACAAGCAGGCGCTCAACGTTCCAAGCTGTGCCATTTGCTGTTGTGCTGGTGCTGTGTAGCACAAACGAATCATGGATGGATCCAGGGAGGCGCACAAGCACTTGTGATCCAGATCAGGAATGCAAACCACTTGCACATTCATAGAAAGGACATGTTTCCGGTTGTGGTGCACTGGTCTCTGTAATGCCCCAATGGCATCAACATGTGGAGGCCCCCCAAAGTATAAAGCACAGCCTTCACATGGTTGATCACTGCTGCATTTCCTGCCAATTAAATACAGCTGTTCCTGTGGGTCATCATCACTGTCAGACCCTCCTGTAGATTGCCACTTAAAGTTAATTTCATATCTCATTTCAGTCTCATCCTGTGTATTGAAAAGATCTACTTCAGTGAAGACAACATGGAGAGCAGCCATAGATTTCATCAGTGTTGGAACAGCTGTTGGATCTTGGCTCAGAGGCACAAGTTGGAGCTCCGGCTGAGGGCATGAAATTGCTTTGTCAGATCAAGGTCAGGAAATGGACGAAAACTCTGGCTGGCATCTCCTCTCTGCCAGGGTGCATCTGTGGTGGTTCTCCATAACATTATTTATAGAATGAAATCATTCTTTTAATATCAATATGTACATTTATGGTAAATCAATACACTATAAACGTATAATTATACATTATGGGCACCTCACATTTGAATAACATACTCGCGAAGTTATTCAGTTCCATGTGTGAAGTTCTCACCCATTACACATGTTTTATTTCACAATCTATAACTTGTAGGCTACTCTGATCATGTAACATTGAGGACTACAACTCCCAGAATGCAATAAGGAAACATGCATTGCAAATGAACATCGAGTAAGGGCCAGGGAAACTTCTCAACTATATAAGACCCTATTATTTTAAAAGAAAAACAATTTAAAATGTGTCGTCATTACTTATTATTGGACTATGTACAACTTAGGTATAATGTTAACTATTGCTATTCTTTATATTCAAATGTTACTATCATAAGTACAACATTTATGTTGTTTACTGTGTTTTTACATAAATAACCATTTAAGGTTTTTTAAGTGATCTTTCCAACAAGCTACACATGGTAAACCCTGACTTCTTTGTCACACTAGATGGAACGTGTATGCCTACTTGCTGTTTCATCCATCAACAATGTACACACCCATATATTAACATGGGCCGATGGATAAGAGACTAACCAATGGTTTGTGTAGATGTCGTTTGATGGATATCCATGTCACAGTGCTATCTGCATTTCTATAATGGGGTCTCACTTGCCTCCTAACCTTGGTAATGTACAGACCACCTAAACATTTGCTGCTCCACCTAATCTGGGAGCTGCCAGTGTGGACAATAGTGGAGACCAGGCCCCTAAATTCACACCTGAGGAGTTGGAAATATTCACAGATGAGGTCCTGTCCCAGTACAGTTATATTACAAACCATTTATATCGTGCACGGATACTCAAGAGTCCCGGCGCGGTTGGTGAACATAACAGCAAAGCGTCAACGATCAGGTGGCTCGATTAAAGAGAAAAGTCTTCAACTGTTTCGTAAATAGCACAGTATCCTGAATGTTCCGCAGTTCCAGAGGGAGGGAGATCCAGGCCTCCGCTGCTTTAACAGAGAGAGAACTGCCCCCCAAACGGACCCTGCAGAAGTGAGGGACAACTGCCAGGCGCTGTGTAGCCGATCGAAGACTTCTGCGAGGGACGTAGAAGGCAAAGCGCCTCGGAGGTAGTCCGGGCCTAATCCATGCAAGGCTCTATGAACCAGAGTAAGGACCTTAAACTGGACTCAATGGAACACAGGTGGCCAGTGAAGGTCCCATAGATGCTGTTTCATACTCGATCTCCCAGGGATTTGCAGCAGAACCCTAGCTGCCGCATTCTGTATGGTTTGTAATATTTTTATCTGATACCCTGGAAGGCCAATGTACAAGCCGTTAGCATAATCAATGCGGGACAAGAGATGAGAGCCCGAGTCGCCATTTCCCTAGCCGGCCAAGGCAGCAAAGGGAAAAACTTTCTGAGTGATTTCAAAATACCAAAGCACGCCCCGCAAGTCTCTTTGTCTGCGTGGTAAACCTAAGGTCCTCCCCAAACCAGATTCTCAGGTTTTTTACAGGGTTGCCAGAGGAATTATGCCGGCGGTACTCTGAGGGCCACAGAGTCTCCCTAAAAGAAGGAGGGAAGGGACCATAGAGAAGGACCGCAGACTTGTCCTCCTTACACTTCAATGGCGCCCTAGCCAGCCATTTGAAAATGGCTGAGAGACAGCTCTGGGCTACAGTCAAGGACAGATCGCTTTCACTCCAAGTGAAGAGGAGCTGGGTATCATCCGCATAGGCTATGACTTTCGCTCCCAGCTCTCTACAAGAAAGATCAAGGGTGTGATATAGATATTAAAAAGCAGAGGGCTCAGAGTCGAACCCTGCGCAACTCCAGTAGACACCCTACTAGGGGTCGAGGAAAAAGGTGGCATCCAAACCTGCTGGGTGCGATCTTCCAAGAAAGATTTAAGCCAATCCTAGACCCGGCCAGACACGCCAATGCAAGAAAGCCGGGTGAGAAGTTGTTGATGGGGGACCGTATCAAAGCCTCAGAAAGGTCTAATAAAATCAAGGCCGCTCTGACGCCCGCATCCAGACACCCTTATTGCTTCCGACATTTCCACAAGACTCCTATGACCTCCTTTTGGATTTCCACAAGGACCCTCCTTGATCCAACACTCTTCAAAGCAATGCAAATATGATACCTCTAGCCAGCATCGTCACTCTCAAAATACCAATGTCCTCTCCTATGCCAACGACAGGCAACTTATTCCCTCACTGATGGACAAGATGCCAAGTATGTAGATGAGGTTCAGTGCCTGCATGACTTAAAATGCCTACTGGATGAATGATAACTATTTAAAGGTGAACACTGACAAGACTGACATTGTGAGCACATCACAGCGACTCCGCCTCGTGTTCAACAGAGCTAGGTCCGACACCCACCACCATTACCACTCACGCCACAAACCTCAGGATCATCATCAACAAAACACATGGCTGCCCAAGTCAATGCCGTCACAACCTCATGCTTCCATACCCTGAAGATGCGGAGGAAGATTTTCAAATCACTCCCAATCAGCCCTTGGAATACCGTCACCATGCCCTGGTCACAAGCAAGCTGGACTACAGGAACATCCTCTATTCCTGGACTCAAAAGACTCACTAGGAGGCTGCAGACCATTCAGAATGAGTGGCCAGAATCACTCCCACCTCCCACGCTGCTCTCTATTCACACCACACTTGAAGGAGCGCGACTGGCCCCCCATTAACAAACAAGGACAATTAAATCCCAGGCATCTCCGGTCATCCTGAAACTTATTTTCCTTCTCCTACAATCACTGCTAAAGCATGTAACCTAAATCGGGCTTTCTCCCGGGCCGCACCAAGAATTTGGAACTCTCTCCCACCCGCCATCAGAAGAATCCCTTCTCTGGCACGCTAGTTCCGGCACTAATGTTATTCACAAATAAACACTGTACATATATGGTCGGTTTCTCTCTACAAGGCACAGACTTAGCCAATTTAAGCTGCTGTTTCTTTAAGACCACCCACTTGTGTGCAGAAATGAGGAGGGCCATTTGAGTTTAACTCTGAGCTGTGTCACTCACCAAACATCAGCATCTGAGACGATTGATTTATGCTGCCACCAGGATGTTTATACCAGTGTATGTTAAATAAATAAATCAAAATGAGAGACTCTAACATGAGGCCTAAATCTATTGAAACAAAATGGGTGAATTTGGATGAAAAGAATACAGTTAAAAAAGAAAGCACGATGTTACAAGGTCACAATTCAATACAAGACACAAGATTCATGAAATGTAACAGTTGAATGTTCATGATCAATCAGTTTAAATGCCTGTCCTTATCATGTACATGATGCAAGAGGTCGGACTGCACCTCGACATGTAGAGATGCAAGCGGCGGTCTTAGAGTAGGCATCAAGCAGAAACACTACCGAAGTTCAGGGCGATGACAAAGCAGAATTTTGACACGTTCAGCATTGCACAAAAATAGTCTTGCGTTTCGGAGTTGTGCCCGCAGCATGCCTCCCCATCCTGTGAGACATTTTACTGATATTAACATCCAACAGCTCCGACCTGCTTTACATTAAATGATGTTCGTATGCATGGAATTTTGTATAGCGCGGGTGTTTGATCTTCAGAAATCAATATGCTCTTATCCTCCCTGGTCATCGTTTTGGCTGGCCATAAATCTATGCAGAAAAGCCCATTTCCAAATTATGTTTATTATTCAAAATGCAGGGCTTGCTTGGGGATGTTTGAGTAAGTTTAGTCATTGCGTGTGCAGGAAACCATGGCGTGTAACTAACTTCAGCCTTTCTAACCAAAAGATTGTGACTTCTTGTTCACAGAAAGAGCACTTCTCCCACCCTGGTGGCTTTGCGGCTGTGGCGTGCTTCGAGCCATCATCTTCGTCCCTTAAACCAGATTCACTCTTAGCTCACTGCGTAGACCAGACCCTGCACAAGCATGGGGGTGCAGACATCCTGCAGGCCCCCTTCTATAGCGACCTCGGTGTGAGACTCAGAGTCTGAGTGCGGACTGACTTCCGGCACCCACTCACGGTCGGGCTAGATCTCAGCTGGATGGGCCCTTAGGCAGACACGACAGAAATGCAGCAAATCCTGTTCTCAGTAGAAAGCCATGCGATGTGAACGAAGCTCTTTGTGTCGTGGCTTTACATTGTATGTTACTGGGTCAATCAATGCACACATCATGTAAAGGAAAAAACTGCCCCTCCCCCGCTCCGAGAACCCAGGGTCGTCGATTACACCTCTGTGCTTTATGTAATGAACAGGCGAGACAAAAACAGCAATTAATAGTTAAACTATGCTGGCTTCCGTTTAGGTCCGGGCTGTGACAGACACTGAAAAGTTCTTGAATCATCTATACATACAGAATTCACCCAAGAGCCCAGCCTTTTATGGGTAGTGAAAAACGTCCCCCCAAATTCTTGCAGCAGAACAAAGGGATGTAGAATGCACAGGTAGGGCCAATCCAAGGGGCAGGGGCCAAGCATCCCTCGCATTACACTGGCACATTCATGAACGAAGCAGGAGTGGAATTGTAAGAGGCAATAACCATTTCATGGACTGGACTGATGGGCGTCAGTGAAAATTGCGGGTGGTCCAATACACAGGGTCGACTTCTGCAATCAGGAGGTAGCCTATACCGTAGCATCTCTGAGGAGTACTAATTGAATTAGCTGTTGCCAAATAGCGTGGGTTAAAGGGGGGGACGAGGAAGTGGGTTCTGCTGAAGGGGTTAATGCGCACCTCCTGCCATCATGATGTGCCTTGAATTATCCGCAGAGAAAGTCATTCTCCCAAGGCAAAGGAACCTCTGAGATAAGGAAATATCAATGTACATCAACTACCCCGTAATAGATGAGACCGTCAAAAACAGACTTTACAAGTAGAGAGAGCAATCCTCGCCCAAAACCAATATTTAGCACTGCCCGTTACAAATTGGCTTCACCCCCCCTCTGTTTTCAAATGGGCTTCACACCATTCAGATGTTCCCGCATACTGCCCCAATAGTCTGATGTGTGCATTCTTAAACATGGACTCCGCAATATCAAATACCCTTGACAACGAAGTATTCTGACTAGCTGGCACTGGTGGCCACCTTGCCCGGATTGCGACCCGCCCAGATGTCCTACGGGGTTAAACCAGATAATCTCAATTCAACCAGCACCACATGTTTTTTTAGGGCTTGCATGCAATAGTCAGTTTTCTATTCATTTAGTACAAACCATATCTCAATGCGCACGCTGCTAAAACAAGCACAAGCGCGCGCGCATCGTGCGGCAGCAGAGGGAGGGGAGAGAGGAGGGGCCCTGCGAGATTCCCTTGCTGGAGCGAGCAGCATGGCACGATGATTGATAACATATGGCGCCTCTGCTCGCTCCCGCAAGGGAATCGCCAAATGGGCACGGATAGCCATTGAAAGCAATGCAATGCGTGCACGTTTTTGGGCGAAAAAGGGAACCAATGGCTTAAGGTCTTTTTCTTAATGCAGCACATGCGCGCTGCGTAGGCGAGACCTCAAAAGCGTTATGGGTCTTTCACTGTCTCATCATTTTAAAACTGACACATTTTAAATGTTATCTTCAACAAAGCCATGGTTGTAGCTTTTTTATTTTATGCAACTGACAACCAATGACAAAGCCAATAGTTCTGGCTTGTAGGTGTAACACTTCTTGTTGTGATATATATCTGGATGCAATGACAGCAGCAGCAAATTACAGGTCGGGCGGCACACTATGCTAAACAGAGATTTTGAGTTTAGGTGTATTAAGCCATGCCCTTAATCACATCAAACACCCCCTTTGGAGAGAGCCCTAGTTTTTTCATCCCACTTAAAGCCCTGGAAACAACACGATGTCACAGTGGCAATGTGCATCATACATGACTCATGACTTCCACCTTTTCGGACTGTCTATGTACAGGGGCATTGCAAGTCCTCCCCTGCCCCACCCCTTGCTTTAGGAACTACAGCAGGAGTGAAGTCCTTGATGGGCCTCTTCTGTCTGCAACTCAGCAGACTAAGGCTCAGCTGATAATTATTATGAAAAGGTGGGCCAGTGAGTAAGTGAAGGGATGGGTGGATGGCTGGATAGATTAGTCAAAGGGTGAAGGGATGAATGAAAGTGTAAATGGATGGATAATGGGAGAAAGGATTTATGGATGAGTGAGTGGAAAGATGGATGAGAGAGAAGGTGGATGACAGGCGAGTAAATGGATGGATGGGTTGATGAATTGGTAAGTGAAAGGGTGAATGGATGAATGGATGAGTGAAAGGGTGGTTGTAACACTGGATGAGTGAGTGAAAGGGAGGGTGGACGGACAGAAGGTTGGATAGATGAGTAAAAGAGTGAAAAGGTGGATGGATGGGAGACAGGCTGGATGGGTGAGTGAAGGAGTTAGAGGGTGGATGGATGAGAGAAAGGATGGATGAGTGAAGGAGTGAATGGATGGATGAGCGAAGGAGGTAAAGGGTGAATGGATGAGATAAAGGATGGATGGATGAGTGAAAGGATGAATGGATGAGTGAAGGAGTGAAAGGGTGGATGGGTAAGAGAAAGGATGGATGAGTGACAGGGTTGATGGATGGATTAATGAATTGATGAATAGATGGATGGAAGGATGGGTGGCTGAATCTAAGAGGGAGAAGACAGAAATGGAGGATTTGTGGATGGATGACTGAAAGGGTGGAAGGATGAGTGACTAGGTGGATGAATTAGTAAGTGAAAGGATGGCTAGATGCATGAACGGGTAGATGTGTGGTTGGATGAGTGAATAGATGGATGAGTGGAATAATGGATGGATGAGTGCACAAAATGATAAGGTGAAAGGATGAATGGAGAGATGGATGAGTGAAAGAATGGATGGAGGGATGGATAAGTGGCAGGATATATGATGATGGATACAGTGCCAGTCCTAGAACTTTTGGGGCCCTGGGCGAAAGGGAAGATGTGAGGCCCCTCTAATTTGCATGTAACATCACAAGAAGCGACATCACAGAAGTGACATCACAGGACTATTGATCTTATTTGGCATCACTGAAGAGACCTAACGTGGATATCAGTATCAATGACAAAAAGATAAATATACAAATGAAATAAGTCCATATATTTTAAAACTGTATTAAATGGATTACATTTGTAACATTGGATGGAAAAGCTAGTTCCAGGTCTTTGAAAGATGGATGTTTTTTCACTCAATGTTAGCTGATCGTTTCCATATGAGTGCATGATTGAAATTCCAGTTCTGTCTCATAAAGGGGGGATGACTTGTGAAGGTAATGAGGGGCGGGATCATTCAAAATATAAAATTACACAAAAGAAAACCTCTCACAAAATGGATATAATCGCACAATTCAAAAGTCTCCCTTATCATTTTGTGTCATTATGCTGCCACCTTAGGATGACATTAATACTAAGTAATTTCTTTTTAGATATACCACACGCACATGCTAAGAGTCGTAGGACAATTTCTTTTTGTGTGGGCTCTTGCCAGAATTATGTTCAGTGCAAAAACACAACACATATAATACAAAATTACAAAACACCATTGAAAACAAATTAAGATTGTACATTAATAAAAAGACCTAGAACAACTGAGACCAATACTAAATTATACATTGACTTGAAGGTAGGCTGCAGATTAAAGGGTTCAACGTTTTTGATTTGGTGTTAGAACTGTAGAAATGCAAGTGACCGGCTTTAGCGCTGGTGGAGGCCTATGCGATAATGTTTGTTAGTGCCCCAAATTACTTCCTCTGCCATGGATTCCATCACTACCACCTTTTAACAGTGCCCCTCAAGTCTTCATAACTACATTCTCACTGAGATGCATTTAATTTGATTTACAGAGCTACTGATACCAATGTAGGGTGTCAGAGAATTTTATATCACACACATTATATAGAGACAATCTGTCATAAATGTGTAAATCACTGCATAGGAAATGTTACATAAGACAAAGGACTACACGGTGTGGGGTTCACATGACAATCATGTTACTAGGCATTATAGTTAATTAGTGATTCGTCAGGATAAACACAAACTCTGAATTTAGAACATAATACCATAGTTGGGGGTTCTCTTTAATAGCCAGAATTGAATTCTATCCAAATGAACACTTTTTGCAACATTAAGACAACCAAAGACGGGGGGAAAACATAACCCTCCAATTTATACCTTGCAGTTTGTATGCAGCTCTTAGATGACAGTTGATAGCTCACTGTTCAATGTTAGGATCTTGACTTATTAACTGCAAGTAACAAAAGGACAGCACTGACAAAAGCAGTAGCCCACTGACTTATTTAAAATATGTGCACTTTGTGATCTGCATGGTACATGTTCTTTGCAGCAAGCACATTAATCCTCTGCTCTACCTTTCCACGAGTCAAAACTTCCACTAGACTAATCTCCAATCTCTCATAAGGAGGAACATTAATCACTGGAGTTATCATTACATTTTTATTGTTGCCGAAAAATGCTGGAGGCTCGGAAAGAGGCAGCAAGCACTTTTAAAAACATAAAATATTTGCAAACATGACGCCTCCACCCGAAGTGAGCGCTCAGAGTGATGTCACCGGTCTCACTGCCCTAGAGCCTCCCTGCTCAAGGGTCCTGTGACATCAATGTCTCCCTCTGTCTCCCTCCCTCTGTCTCCCTCCCTCCGACTCCCTCCCTCCGTTTATGTTTATGTTTTGGTTTATGTTTGTGCGATTTGTAGAGTGCTCAAATACCTGGGGGTGTCTCGGCGCTGTGGATTGAGCAGTAGACGAACAGAGGGCAGTTAGCGTGTGAATAACCATGTTTTCGTTGTTTTCTAAAAGTAATGAGGGAGGAACTAGTTTTGATGCTGAGGGGGAGAGCATTCCACAGTTTGGCAGTGGCAATGGTGAAGCACCTGTCACCCCAGATGGCCCTTCTTGTTTGTGGTACATTGAGAAGGTGAGCAGAGTTTGAGCGAAGAGTTCCGGGTGTGGCATATGGTCTGAAGGCCTGTTTAAGAAACTCCGTCTCCCTCCCTTCATCTCCCTCCCTCTGTGTCCCTCCCTCCGTCTCCCTCCCTCCGTCTTCCTCCCTCTGTCTCCCTCCCTCCATCTCCCTCCCTCTGTCTCCCTCCCTCCATCTCCCTCCCTCCGTCTCCCCCCCTCCCTGTTTCTGTCTATCTTCCTCCCTCCATGTCTCCCTCCATGTCTCCCTCCCTGTCTCCCTCCCTGTCTCCCTCCCTGTCTCCCTCTCTGTCTCCCTCCCTCTCTCCCTCCCTCTCTGCCTCCCTCTCTGCCTCCCTCTCTGCCTGCCTCCCTCTCTGTCCCTCTGTCTCCCTGTCTCTCTGTCTCCCTGTCTCCCTGTCTCTCTGTCTCTATGTCTGTCTCCCTGTCTGTTTGTCTCTATGTCTGTCTCCCTGTCTGTTTGTCTCTATGTCTGTCTCCCTGTCTGTTTGTCTCTCTCTCCCTGCCTCAGTCTCCCTGCCTCAGTCTCCCTGCCTCAGTCTCCCTGCCTCTGTCACCCTGCCTCTGTCTCCCTGCCTCTGTCACCGTGCCTCTGTCACCCTGCCTCTGTCTCGCTGCCTCTGTCTCCCTGCCTCTCTGTCATCTTGTCTCGTCCGTCTCTGCACCCGTCTCTGTGTCTCCATGTCTCTTTGTCTCTGTCTCTGTCTCCCTGTCTCTGTCTCTCTGTCTCTCTGTCTCTCTCTCCCTGTCTCTGTTTCTCTGCCTCTGTCTCTCTGTCCCTCTGTCTTTCTGTCTCTGACTCTCTGTCCCTGCCTCTCTGTCTACCTGTCTCTGTCTCTCTGTCTCTTTGTCTCTGTCTCTCTGTCTCTGTCTTTCTGTCTCTCTGTCCCTGTCTCCCTGTCTCTGTCTCCCTGTCTCAGTCTCTCCGTCTCTGTCTCTCTATCTATCTGTCTCCCTGTCTCTGTCTCTCTGTCTACCTGTCTCTGTCTCTTAGACTTCGTCTCTCTGTCTCTGTCTCCATGTCTCTGTCTCTCTGTCTCTGTCTCCCGGTCTCTGTTTGTGTCTATCTCCCTGTGAAATGTAAGAAGGAACAAATTGGTTACCTTAACGCTTTTACAATCATTATTTAGAAATCAGTGAGTGCGATTGCATGAAAAGTTAAAGACATGACTACAAGGCTGGAAGGGATCCGTTTCAATGTCCATTGCTTATATCCTTACAAAACGGAAGCAGTATGGTTTAAAAAGACCACATCCCTGAGCGGTGTGACACATTTTGTTTACCAATCCACACATCAAGCAGGTATTTCAGTACCTCTTGTAATGGTGCACTTCACCACCCGGGGAAAAACAATATTGTTCAGAGAAAGACATAAAAATAAAAGTAGCGCTTCACTGGCAAACTCTGTAAAGTGGCGATAATGTGCTTTGAGTTGGAATAAAATCAATTTTGCCCCTTTTCGTCCCACTCGGTCTTGCTTTAGTTATTTTTTTTTTTTACCTTTTGTTTCTGTCCGTCCCAAGGGAGCACATTTGAAGTGAAAAATGTCAAAAAAGACTACCTATCCAGCAAGTGTGTTTTTTTTGGTGGGGACAAGTAAAGGAAAGAGGGAGTAATGGCTACAAGATACAAGGAGGGGGGGGCACACCTGGATCTTGCAGCTTGCTCTAGTGCCTATAGGCCCAGGGAAAAGGGACCCCCTCCCCTGGGCCTCCAAGCAGTAAAGAAGCATTTCGGGAAACACTACCGTGACAGCTCTACATACATTTTAAATGCACATTCCTATAAAAAAAAATAGGTGATACAAAAGTAAACAAGAGCCAGTTGACCTGGCTGCTCCCTCCTCCCCTCACCCACCTCTCCTTACCTGTGTCTGGCGGGTCCTGCAAACAAAGGGGGGCTTCGGTCACCTAGCAACAAAATGCAGAAAGGCAATGGCCAGTACTTAGCAGAGGTGTTGCCTGGCCCCTGATACTGTGAGCCAACAAAATTGCTGGCCCAGCTGCTGTTCCATCCCTACTTTGTTTGTCCCTTCCCCCCACCTCTGCACCCCCAGGAATGCCATCACACCCTGACAGGAAGGTCAAGACACCTCGCATTTGTAATTTGATTGCGTGGGGCTAACTGTGAAAGAGTGGCCTTTCACAGTGAAGCAGGGGGGCCCCTGTGTTTTAGCTGAGCGTGAGGCCCTGGGCAGCTGCCCACAATGCCCATGCCAAGCGCCGGCCCTGGATGGATATGTTTGCAAATGGTTGAATATTGATATGGATGGGCACACAGATGGAAGGACAGAATGAATGGTGAAAGACTGAATGATGGATGAAAGAATGATTACACCGTGTAAACCCCATTATCTTAAGTACATTTCCAATAGATTGACTTTCACATTCATATGAGTCAAAGTTACTTTATACGGTTAATTTTAAAACCATTGAAGTGCAAATCACACGGGGGGAATCAGCCAAGCGTGCGAGCGTTCCATCAAACGGGCGAGGTCATGACGAGCTGAGCTCGTCATGAGCACAGAAGGGGTTAAATACACATGAGAGAGGGTCTTTGTGAAGATGAGGGTCACCATTGGAGGGTGGTAGCAAGGCCGGACTGCCTGGACTGGGCATCAGGCATTTCCCTGGGAGGATGGAAAGGGAGGGGGGAGGTTTTGTTACCACAAAAAGACCTGTACATTTGCTGGAAGCTGCATGCATACTGAAAAACCATGAAGTGCACAATTGCATCAACCTAATATGAACTTTTTTTCACTTGTACTTAAGTGGTTATCTCTTTTCTACTATTGTGCAACCTCTTCTGATGTGCCTTACCTTTTGTCTTGAACTTGACCTCCTGTCCTGCATTTTTGTCCTGAATTTCGACCCTTTGTCTTGAATTTTACACTCACCATCACTGAATTTGCACCCATGCCAGTTGGTCACCCTAGCTGGGGCTTGGGAAGCAGCGCTGAAGCACACAGGCCAGGCCTACAGGCTCATCACTGTTGTATAGGTGAATCCACAGGTGCTGGGTCCTGTGAGGCAGCGCTGAAGCACACAGGCCAGGCCTACAGGCTCATCACTGTTGTACAGGTGAATCCACAGGCGCTGGGTTCTGTGAGACAGCGCTGAAGCACAAAGGTCAGGCCTACAGGATCACCACTGTTGTACAGGTGAATCCATAGGTGCTGGGTCCTCTGAGGAAGCGCTGAAGCACACAGGCCAGGCCCACAGGCTCATCACTGTTGTACAGGTGAATCCACAGGCAATGGGTCCTGTGAAGCACACAGGCCAGGCCTACAGGCTCACTACTGTTGTACAGGTGAATCCACAGGCGCTGGGGCTTGTAGGCAGCGCTGAAGCCCACAGGTCAGGCCTACAGGCTCACCACTGTTGTACAGGTGAATCCACAGGCGCTGGGTCCTGTGAGACAGCGCTGAAGCCCACAGGTCAGGCCTACAGGCTCACCACTGTTGTACAGGTGAATCCACAGGTTCTGGATCCTGTGAATCAGTGCTGAAGCACACAGGCCAGGCCCACAGGCTCATCACTGTTACACAGGTGAATCCACAGGCGTTAGGTCCTGTGAGGTACACAGGTCAGGCCTACAGGCCTGGGCTCATCACTGTTGTACAGGTATACAGGTGAATCTCCAGGCACTGGGTCCTGTGAGGCACACAGGTCAGGCCTACAGCCTCATCACTGTTGTACAGGTGAATCCACAGGCGCTGGATCCTGTGAGGCAGCGCTGAAGCACATAGGTGAGGCTTACAGGCTCAGCACTGTGTACAGGTGAATCCACATGCGCTGGATCCTGTGAGGCAGTGCTGAAGCACACAGGTGAGGCTTACAGGCTCATCACTGTTGTACAGGTGAATCCACAGGCGCGTGGGCTTGGGAAGCAGCGCTGAAGCACACAGACCAGGCCTACAGGCTCATCACTGCTGTACAGGTGAATCCACAGGCGCTGGGTCCTGTGAGGCACACAGGTCAGGCCTACAGGCTCATCACTGTTGTACAGGTGAATCCACAGGCGCTGGGTCCTGTGAGGCACACAGGTCAGGCCAACAGGCTCATCACTGCTGTGAAGGTGAATCCACAGGCGCTGGATCCTGAGAGGCAGCGCTGAAGCACACAGATCAGGCACACAGATCAGACCCACAGGCTCAGCACTCTTGAATATTCTGGTGGAAATGTATGTATCTTACCTGTGGCAGCGAGGAAAGCAGCGGCCAGCACTGCGTCCACGACCCCCCTCATCTCTGCCGACGGACGGAGCCCCTCGGAGGATGGAAGTCAGTGAGTGAGGGCAGCTTGTTAGCTGTGCTTGCGGTCCGTGCGTCTGAGTCTGTCGGCTTTTGTAGCGCCTCTGTGCAGTCTGCAGCGCTGCTGATGGAGGAGAATAGATGGGGACCAGAGAGACCGGTTTTACTTCCGTGAAACGCCTTCGCCGTTTGCAGAAAAAAGTGAGCACAGACGCGTGCCCTGAAGCAAGAATAAGCCAGACCTACATATTTCAATCCACCTCATTCCAATCAATATAGGTACAGAATCATGGGATTCGTTTTTCATTGTATTTTACATACAATGTTATCGATAGAGCCTGGCGTTCATCAGTTCGTTTCCAGGCGCTGGGAAAGCACAACATACAGTTTTGGATCGAGAAATGGGAAGGGAGGGGGGACGGGGGGGGGGGACGGGGTCGGGAAGAGGGACTGAACACCGCGCCACATCCTGAGGGTTTGGGGCCGCTCGGTTCGAAGCAACTTTAAATGTATGACCCCTGTTTGCCTCATCCAGCCCTCATGATGCCGCAAAATATTAAAATATATCTTAAATCATCAGAAGGGGGGGGGGGGGGGCACACACTCAGAAAACCCCCGAACAAACCTTGGCAAGGTCATTTCTTTTTGTTTTTGGCTTCATTTATTTACAATGTCTATACAGCTTTTTGCTTCCTTTGTAGGAAAAACACGCTCAGAGTGACTTGAATGTTTATTGGACTAGTGCATGCTAATAAAACAAGCATTTGCAATGCAATCGGTCTTGCCTTCGGGCCTTATAAGTATTTAGGGGCAGATTTACAAGAACTGGCGCGTCCCTGCATATTAGCAGGGATGCGCAAGTTCATATGCGACACGTAAAAGAACCCTTGCGCCACCAAGCATGCGGTAAAACGCGGCGCACTATGGAGCAATCATAGACAGATGCGTGACGCATCTGTTTGGTGTAAGGGCAGCGCATTGCTGGAGTCTTGTCGCAAGTATAACGCAACTCCAGAAATAATTAGGAATGCCTATTCCTAACAAGCTGCGTCACTCCTTACGTCTGCTTCAAGCAGGCGTTAGGTTTTGACACAGTGGCGTCATAAAAGTGACTCAGTGAAATCTTGTAGATTTCACTGCGTCACTTTTAGGAGGCTTTACATTTACACATTTACATTTCTGCGTGGGAACGCCCAACTTTCATACATTATACGTGACGCAGGTATAATGTAGCGCGGGCTTTATGACGCGATGCATCTCCCTAGCTGCGTCACATTGTAAATATGTCCCAACATGGCGCTTGTTGGCCCCTAGCGCCTGGGAGTGCTTTTGATTGCCTTTTGGCGCTTGAGAGCGCTTTGTTGTGACCCAGCACTTAATAGCGCTTTATTTGCCATTTTAGCGCAGGGAGCGCTTTAAATTTCATTTAGCGCTTGGGAGCGCTCTGGGTGCTTTGGCCAGTGCCCACCCGGCATCTTTTGCCAGCGTGCTGTGTTGCTGCCCCAATCGAGTGCCCACCTCGATTCATCGTGTATTTTAACGCAGCCGGTGCCCACCCGGCATTGCCCTTCGAAAATCACTGCCGCAGCCCAGGAACCCTGCCGGGCTGCCGCGCTGGCTACGGCGACCCGGAAGTCCCGCCTCCATTCCCCCCAGCGCCGCGCTGCTATTGGCTGCAGTGCGACCCGGAAGCCAGGCAAAGCCCGGGAAGACGGGGGCGGGGCCTGGTCGTGCTCAGGGCTCCACAGAGAAGGGAAGCCCGGAGCAGAAAGGAAGCGTGCTGGTTCTCCCCCCGCGGGGCTCTCCCGAGGAAGAGAGCCCCGCCCGCCGCCACTACCAGCACCCGGCCCCCAGAAGCAGGACCGGGTGGAGAAGAAACCGCCACAGAGAGGAGCTGCCTTGTGAGTCCCGGTGAGTGGGGCTTCGCCTTGGTAGCTCTTGGGGGCATTGGTGTCTTTAATCAATCAATCAATCAATTACAGCATTTATATAGCGCGCTACTCACCCGGAGGGTCTCAAGGCGCTTGGGGAGGGGGGGGTCCGCTACTGCTCGAACAGCCAGGTCTTGAGCTGCTTCCTGAAGGCGAGGTGGTCTTGGGTCAGGCGGAGGTGGGTCGGGAGGGAGTTCCACGTCTTGGCGGCGAGGTAGGAGAAGGATCTTCCTCCTGTGGTGGCTTATTGGCTGCGGGGGACGGCGGCGAGGGCGTGGTTGGTTGATCGAAGCTGGCGTGTGGGAGTGTAGAAGTTGAGGCGGCTGTTGAGGTATCTTGGGCCTTGGTTGTGAAGGGCTTTGTGTGCGTGGGTGAGGAGTCCGAACGTGATTCTCTTGTTGACCGGGAGCCAGTGCAGGTCTCTCAGGTGTCCGGAGATGTGGCTGTGTCGGGGGATGTCCAGGATGAGTCTTGCTGAGGCATTCTGGATTGGCTGGAGTCTCTTCTGGAGTCTGGCAGTGGTTCCGGCGGTGAGGGAGTCGTAGTCCAGTCGGCTGGTGACGAGGGCCTGGGTGACCTTCTTCCTGGTCTCGGTGGGGATCCACCGGAAGATCTTACGTAGCATGCACAGGATGTTGAAGCATGACGAGGAGACGGCGTTTAATTGTCTGGTCATGGAGAGGGAGGAGTCCAGGATGAAGCCCAGGTTGCGTGCGTGGTCTGTTGGTTTGGGTGTGCTGCCAACGGTGGGGGGTCACCAGGAGTCGTCCCAGGCGGAGGGCGAAGATCCCAGGAAGAGGACTTCCGTCTTGTCTGAGTTCAGTTTCAGGCGGCTGTTCTTCATCCACTCGGCTACATCTTTCATCCGCTCGTGTAGGCTGGCTCTGGCGGTGGCGGGGTCGTTGGTGAGGGAGAGGATCAGCTGGGTGTTGTCGGATTAAGAGATGATGTTGAGGTTGTGTTGGCGTGCGATGGCCGCAAGGGGGCTCATGTAGACATTGAAGAGGGTGGGGCTGAGCGAGGAGCCTTGAGGAACGCCGCAGATGACTTCGGTGGCTTCTGATCTGAAGGGGAGAGGCGGGCTCTCTGAGTCCTTCCGGCGAGGAAGGAGATGATCCAATCTAGTGCCTTCTCTTGGATTCCGACGTTGCTGAGGCGCTGCTCTAGGGTGCGGTGGCAGACAGTGTCAAAAGCCGCGGAAAGGTCCAGGAGGATGAATGCCGCTGTTTCCACGTTGTCGAGCAGGGCTCGGATGTCATCAGTGGCAGCAATGAGGGCGGTCTCGGTGCTGTGGTTGGCCCAGAAGCCGGACTGCGAGTGGTCGAGGGATCCATTCATCTCGAGGAAGGCAGCCAGCTGCTGTTGACTGTCTTCTCGATGACTTTGGCCGGAAACGGGAGGAGCGAGATGGGGGCGGTAGTTTTTGATTTCGGTGGGGTCCACTGATGGTTTCTTCAGTAGAGCGCGGAGTTTGGCATGCTTCCAGCTCTCCGGGAAGGTCGCTGTGTCGAAGGAGGTGTTGATGATGTCCCGCAGGTGGGGTGTGATGACGGAGTCAGCCTTGTTGAAGACGTGGTGAGGGCAGGGGTCGGTTGGAGATCCGGAGTGGATGGAGTTCATCGTGCGTATGGTTTCCTCGGTGTTGATCGAGGTCCAGGCGCGGAGGGTGGTGGTGGGGGGTGCAGGTGCTGTCGTGGGGTGCGTCAGCTCTGTGCTGAAGCTGTTGTGTATGTCTGCGATCTTGTTGTGGAAGTAGGAGGCGAGGGAGTTGCAGAGGTCTTGTGATGGGGTGATGTCGTTGTTTCCGGCGCTGGGGTTGGAGAGCTCTTTGACAATGTTGAAGAGTTCCTTGCTGTTGTGGGCGTTGTTGTCCAGTCGTTCCTTGAATGCGTTTTTCTTGGTGGTGTGGATCAGTTGGTGGTGTTTTTGAGTGGCGAGCTTGAGGGTGGTCATGTTGTCTGGTGATGGGTCTCTGCGCCAGGCTCTCTCGAGGGCTCGGCAGTTCCTCTTGAAGCTCTTGAGTTCGTCGGTGAACCATGGTGCTTTCTTACTGCCTGGTCTGCTGGGCGGGGTCCTCAGTGGGGCGAGTTCGTCTGCGCAGTTGCTGATCCACTTCGTGAGGTTGTTGGCGGCCTGGATGGGGTTCGCTGAGCTTGCGGGGGGGTCCTGGCTCAGGGAAGCGGCGAGCTGGTCGGCTGTGATATTGTTCCATCTTCTGCGTGCAACCTGTTGCTGGTGGTGGTGTATTGTGTTCTTTTTGTAGCTGAAGTGGACGCAGCTGTGGTCCGTCCAGTGGAGTCCGGTGGCGTGGCTGAAGGAGATGTCCTTGCTGGAGGAGAAGACGGGGTCGAGTGTGTGTCCGGCGTAGTGGGTGGGGGGTGGTCACCAGCTGCTTGAGACCGAGGGTGGCGAGGTTGTCCAGCAGGGTGGTGGTGTTGCGGTCGTTGTTGTTCTCCCCCGAGTCCCCCGAGTGAGACTCCAACAAAGAGGGGCAGTCCTTCTTTGAGCCATGAGGCTCCAGGGGCATCTGCAGTGACCCCGAGTTCCCCGGAGGGGGGGACTCCTACCAGAGAGGCTGACGGCACCACCTTTGTTCACAGAGCCACGGAGGCTCTAGGGGGGCAATTCTTAATTCTAGAGCCCAGCGAGGCTCCAAAGGGCCCAGTCATTAGTTGAGCCTGCGAGGCTCCTACAAGGCGGCAATTGTTGGTAAAGAGCCCCGAGAGGCTCAAGGCGCACCAGTGTTGAGGAGCCCAGAGAGGCTCAGGGGCATTCCACTTGTTTAGAGCCCAGCGAGGCTCCGGAGGGCTCTAGGGGGCATCACTTGGTTGTAGAGCCCAGAGGGGCTCAGGGGACACTCATTTTGCCAGAGCCTGTGAGGCTCCACCGTTGCCTCCACCATTGCTTCACAGCTGCCCAGCACTTCGTGGGCAGCTGCCACATTTAGGACCCTGATATTGGGACACAGGGACAGTCACAAGTGGTGACTAATGTGAGTTCTGGCGCATTTATGATTTATGTGCCAATGTGATTACTGCGCAATTGTTATTGCTACACCCCTGAATGTTTTAGGCATCATGTGTGTTCCTCCCCTGCACCTCTAAATGTGTTTTTATGCGTCATGTGCTTTGTTCTTACACCTCTGAATGTATTGTTGATGCATCATGTGTTTTCTTTCCTTACACCGCTGAATGTATGTTATGCATCATGTGTTATGTGCTTACACCCCTACAGGTATTGTGATACTTAGGTGGTTTTTCTCCTAGTGCAGATGGTGCTAGTGAGATCCTGGTTACCATAATTTACTGGTTGTGTGCTTTATGTTCCATTTTGTGCTACAGTGATTTATATTCCGTGTTCTAAGTGCTAATTCTACCTAGTGCTAAGTTCTAAAAGTGCTGATCCCTGACAGTGGTCCTGGTGGCCCTGTCTTGTACATATCCCCTGTAAATTCTGCCCGTGCCTGTTGGCACATTGTAAAGTGTGTGTTTTATCTAATGTGTTTTGGTGTAATACAAAGGCTATTTTTATATATAACCTTGTGTGGAGTTTCCTTTGTGGTGGGCCTTGAGTGTTGTTGCTGGGGTGCGTGCGCAAATACTTAACTCACATCGCCTCCAAGTTTAGCCTTGCTGCTCACGCCACGTTACCTAGAGGGTGAGCAGGGGTTATCTTGGCGTGTAACTCCCTTGCCCTGACTTAGGAGTGGTGGTCTCTGACTGACTTTGGCGCAAGCCCCGACCAGCCAGGGATCCCATTTCTAACATTGGACGCAGCGGTGAGGATAGGGATTTGTGTTTGCGTTGTACCACAGTGGCAACTGGCCGCACTACAAAACTCTGCATTTTAGATGACCACATTTTGGGGATTATTGTTTTTGAAGTTCCATTATTTTCTTCTCCAAAAGAGTATCATTGTTTAATTTTGTCAAGTACATTTGTCCCCCTCCCCGCGCCCAGGGTTTGGTACCTGTGTCACGTGTGGTCAGGTTGAGGAATCAGGGGTGGTAGAAACTGCCTTACCAGTCCGAGAGGGGGTTGTGTGTGGATGAAAGGTGTGTGGCACTAGGCAAGTGAAGGTGAGTTCTCTGGGTTAGGGAGCTCACTGAATACCTTTTGTGATTTGTGTACTCCTGTGTAGCTCAGACCCCTAGGTTCCCTGTGTTAATCTATTTTTCTAGAACGTCCGCCAGAATGGAGCCTGCTTTTGATGTCTGTGATCTGTTTAGATACAGTATGGGAGAGTTGGTAAGGTTCTGTGAAGAGAGAGACATAGGGGTGGATGAGTCAGACACTCAGTCCAAACTTAGGAGCAGCCTGATCCTATGGCAAAAGGGTCAGTGGGATCTTGAGCGCAGTGAGGAAAGGGCCCGGGCTTCACACCAGGAGGGTGGTGGGTCTGTGGGGAGACCTGAAGATTCAGAAGAGGAGGGAGAAGCTGCCAGTACCTGGATGCCAGTGGAGAGTGAAGACCCCATAGGTAGGGAGTCCCTTGCTGGGTCCAGTGTAGGAGGCAGCGCCTCATCCTTTTCCCTGTCCCAAGAGGAGCTGGAGGATAGGAGGAGAGAAAGGGAGCACCAGTTGGCTTTAGAAAAGCTCAGGGTAGAGCATGCCCAGGCTATGGCACAGCTGGGCATTAGAAAGCAACAGTTTGAGACTCAGAGGGTCTTAGCGCAGGAAAGGATAGAGGAGGCTGAGAGGGCCTCCACCCGAGGCAAAGTAGCTCTGGAGGGTAGACTATCCCCTGCGCGCAGTCTTAATTTTCTGGACTCCCCAGGGCGGGTTGGGTCCAGTGGTGGCAGCTATATAGATTTCAGTGTAGGAAATCCAAGTCCCAGTTTCCCCAGTCTGGTACCTGTTTCCCAAGAGGAGGAGTTAAGGTTGAAGTTCAGGGACAGTAAGAAACTGTCTCACCAGTCTTGGGAGGAGTTTGAGGAGGAATGTTGTGGAGCACTGTGGGCTTGGGTGCAGGTTCGCACGGACGATGATTTTGACGAATTGTTCGGAATGATTCTCAAAGAGGAGGTGCTCAGCTGTTGTTCACCAGGGTTGCGCCAACACCTGTTAGGGTGGGGATTGTCTGAAGCATATAAGCTTGCAGAGGAAGTGGACCGCTGGGAGAGGGCCAGAGGTTCTTTAGAGTCCCTAGTGAGTGAGTCCAACAGTAGTGGTATAGGTATCTTCCAGCCCAGCGTGGTGGAAGATGCTCAGTGTAGCCCAGCTAGGTCCCAGTATAGGGAGAGAGGTGGAGGGGCTGACTACCTGGCTCAGTGGAGCAGGAGTCAGTGGGAGGCTGAGAGTCTCCAGAGGCCCGAAGCCCTATCTCAGAACCTGGGTGGTTTCTTGAGGGAACACCAGGTTTGGGACCTAGGCTGTCCTGTTAGTACACTTGAGGAGGATCTACTTGTGTCTAGGGAACCTGGAGCATCTGTAACTAGAGCTCCACGGGTTCCAGTGTCTGGCAGTGCTACTCCAGGAGGGAGGGCACAGAAGTCCGAAGTGAGGAGTGATTGGGGGATGAGTTTCCCAGTGGATGCACCAGTGGACCAGGGACTAGCCAGTTGGGCTAGATCT
Organism: Lissotriton vulgaris; assembly: GCF_964263255.1. NCBI lineage: Eukaryota > Metazoa > Chordata > Amphibia > Caudata > Salamandridae > Lissotriton > Lissotriton vulgaris. Next base: position 11,549,705 of record NC_141692.1, read on the forward strand.
TCTTGGGGGGACCCGGGTAGCGCCACTTCTTGTCTGGCGGATCTCTGCGCACTGTCAGGTGGACAGGAGACGGGAGATCTGCGCCAGGCAGACAGTCACACGACACATGGGTCATGTGCCAGCCTCAGGGAGAGGGTGTGTGAGTCCCCAGAAGTCCTGGAGTGCCAGGCAATTAGCCCGCAAAAGGTTTTAGACCGGAGGTTGGGAGGCCAGGTTCAGGTTCAGCCTGACCTGAAGGGTGGGACGACTGTAATCAGTGTCCTGACCAGTGCTTCTTCCAGAGGTACCGCCCCAGTTGGGAGGGAGCAGGACTCTGGAAGGGGGTGCAGAGGGTGGGAGAGCCCACCTCTGACCCCGGTGCAACCTAAGGGGTTCAACCCTGGGTTGGAGTGGCGTTGTAAGGGTACCCCTCGCAGGAGGAGGAGGAACCCTAGAAGAAGAGGTAGGGGGAGGAGAGCCTTCCCTGAGACTCCTGGTCCGCCTGAGGTCGTAGACCGTAGGCTGGGGAACCAGTGGCAGTCTGGCCCTGTCTTGCAGACAGGAAGAGTGGGGAGTGGCTACTATGTGCCAGGGGTTACTACCCTACCCCCCACTTTGTGAGTAGGCAGGAACCAGTGGCACCTGGGTTGCCTAGGGCCTGGTCCCGGCCGAGGACAGCTGGAGAGTACCAGTGGGGTAGCCCAGTTAGTCCCTACAGTAGTTTTAGAAGGAACCCCAGGGTTTCGCCGTGGCATAGAACAGGAGGGTGTCCCTGCAGTTGCAGGCCCGCGTCCGTGTTCTATCGCCCCAAGCAGGGAAGTCCATCACGGTGGTGATTGTTCTCCCCAGCGTTTTGGCTGGAAGGGGGTTGTGTTGGACTTGGTCCTTCTTCTATGGTTCACCCATAGACTTTTTGCTTATAATGGTGACCTGGTGATGGTAATTTTTGGGTTCTGCGCACTTTCACTGTGTCCCAGTGGAAAGTGCGTGCGCACTCTGAGTGCATGTGATGAGATAGGCCTGCCCTCCCATAGGAATGCATGGGGAATGTATGTGTCCCTGGTAGTTCATAATGCTTGGGGTGTACAGGTTCGAATTTGGTATGTGCGAACTCGTGAGAGTGAATGCTTCGCAATGATGTATGTGGCATGAGTATGTCTTGTGTACAAATGCCACTTCTAGGAGTTGGCATATTAGTGTAAAATATGCCTGGCGTGTGATTGGCTGGAGCTGGCTGGTGAGCCTGGCTCCAGGAAGGCTGGATGGGTCTGCCCGGTGGTGAGTGTGAGATTAGCAGGTTGATGGCTGGGGAGGAGTGCACCTGGTTCCTGATGGGGCTGGACTTTCCCCACACAATGCTGGCTCCGCCCCCTGTGGTGCGACTGATGACCCTAGCCCTGCCAGTGAATGAAATGGGTGGTTGAACCATCAAGAGTGCTCCAAAACCAGCTGCGACTGGTTTCTCCCCCACCCTGCACCCTTATACAAAGGAATGTGGTGTATAAAAAAGGGGCTGTGTCCCCACAGAAGTTGTTCTCTTCCAGGATCCTGCCTGAGAGGGCTGCTGCTGTTGCTGGGCCAGAGGACCGCCACTTGGACTGTCTCCCTGCCTGGAGACCCAGTGATCTGGCTCTGGGCCCAGCCTTGCCCCCCCCCCCCGCCTGCCTGGAAGGACTTTTGCTGGGCTTGTTGGCCCCTAGCGCTTAGGAGTGCTTTTGATTGCCTTTTGGTGCTTGAGAGCGCTTTGTTGTGACCCAGCGCTTAATAGCGCTTTATTTGCCATTTTAGCGCAGGGAGCGCTTTAAATTTCATTTAGCGCTTGGGAGCGCTCTGGGTGCTTTGGCCGGTGCCCACCCGTTATCTTTTGCCAGCGTGCTGTGTTGCTGCCCCAATCGAGTGCCTACCTCGATTCATCGTGTATTTTAACGCAGCCGGTGCCCACCCTGCATTGCCCTTCAAAAATCACCGCTGCAGCCCAGGAACCCTGCCGGGCCGCGGCGCTGCCTACGGTGACCCGGAAGTCCCGCCTCCATTCCCCCCAGCGCCGCGCTGCTATTGGCTGCAGCACGACCCGGAAGCCAGGCAAAGCCCGGGAAGACGGGGGCGGGCCTGGTCGTTCTCCGGGCTCCACGGAGAAGGGAAGCCCGGAGCAGAAAGGAAGCGTGCTGGTTCTCCCCCCGCGGGGCTCTCCCGAGGAAGAGAGCCCCGCCCGCCGCCACTACCAGCACCCAGCCCCCACAAGCAGGACCGGGTGGAGAAGAAACCGCCACAGAGAGGAGCTGCCTTGTGTGTCCCGGTGAGTGGGGCTTCGCCTTGGTAGCTCTTGGGGGCATTGGTGTCTTTAATATCCCCCCAGTGGGACTCCAACAAAGAGGAGCAGTCTTTCTTTGAGCCACGAGGCTCCAGGGGCATCTGCAGTGACCCCGAGTTCCCCGGAGGGGGGGACTCCTACCAGAGAGGCTGACGGCGCCACCTTTGTTCACAGAGCCACGGAGGCTCTAGGGGGGCATTTCTTAATTCTAGAGCCCAGCGAGGCTCCAAAGGGCCTAGGAGCCTGCGAGGCTCCTACAAGGCAGCAATTGTTGGTAAAGAGCCCCGAGAGGCTCATGGCGCCCCAGTGTTGAGGAGCCAAGAGAGGCTCAGGGGCATTCCACTTGTTTAGAGCCCAGTGAGGCTCTGGAGGGCTCTAGGGGGCATCACTTGGTTGTAGAGCCCAGAGGGGCTCAGGGGACACTCATTTCACCAGAGCCTGTGAGGCTCCAACGTTGCCCCCACCATTGCTTCACAGCTGCCCAGCACTTTGAGGGCAGCTGCCACGTTTAGGACCCTGACATTGGGACACAGGGACAGTCACAGGTGGTGATTAATGTGAGTTCTGGCGCATTTATGATTTATGTGCCAATGTGATTACTGCGCAATTGTTATTGCTACACCTCTGAATGTTTTAGGCATCATGTGTTTTCCTCCCCTGCACCTCTAAATGTGTTTTTATGCGTCATGTGCCTTGTTCTTACACCTCGGAATGTATTGTTGATGCATCATGTGTTTTCTTTCCTTACACCGCTGAATGTATGTTATGCATCATGTGTTATGTGCTTACACCCCTACAGGTATTGTGATACTTAGGTGTTTTTTCTCCTAGTGCAGGTGGTGCTAGTGAGGTCCTGGTTACCAGTATTTACTGGTTGTGTGCTTTATGTTCCATTTAGTGCTAAAGTGATTTATATTCCATGTTCTAAGTGCTAATTCTACCTAGTGCTAAGTTCTGAACGTGCTGATTCCTGACAGTGGTCCTGGTGGGCCTGTCTTGTACATATCCCCTGTAAATTCTGCCTGTGCCTGTTGGCACATTGTAAAGTGTGTGTTTTATCTAATGTGTTTTGGTATAATACAAAGGCTATTTTTATATATAACCTTGTGTGGAGTTTCCATTTGTGGTGGTCCTTGGGTGTTGTTGCTGGGGTGCGTGCGCAAATACTTAACTCACATCGCCTCCAAGTTTAGCCTTGCTGCTCGTGCCACGTTACCTAGAGGGTGAGCAGGTGTTATCTTGGCGTGTAACTCCCTTGCTCTGACTTAGGAGTGGTGGTCTCTGACTGACTTTGGCGCAAGTCCCGGCCAGCCAGGGATCCCATTTCTAACATGGTATTGGATACTTTAAACGCAGGCATAAGGGGGAGACACTCCGTTTCTCGATTAGAATGAACAAAAAGGAGAAAACACAAGTTAATCTTTTACAAAAGGAAATGATAGACGCCGAAAAAAAATATAATACAGGCGGTTCAGGCAGGAACAGGAATAGAAGAGGCACAGACAATGGTATCTGTAACTAAGTCAGAGATGGGGACTGTTTTAGCAGAGAATAGCTGCTAAGTGGGCAGCGTCACGAGAAAAATGTTATGAATGGAGGAAATGAAATGAAATGAAATGAAATGAATGAATGAAATGAAATGAAAATTAGATTTGTAGAGCGCTGCAGTTGCCCTGAGGCGTCCAGGCGCTGGAGATAAACAGAAACTGCCCTCCAAAGGTTACTATTTGTTGAACAGGAGGGTTTTGAGCTGTTTCCTGAAGCTAGTAAGGTTTACATTGTTTCGCATCTGCAGAGGGAGGGTGTTCCAAAGTTTGGATACATTGTATGAGAATGAACGTCCTCCTGTTCTAGTTCTAAATATTCTAGGGATATTGGCTAGTGTAGCAGTTGAGGAGCAAAGAGTTTTATTGGGCAGGTATGGAGAGATCAGGGAGGAGTTGATTTCTGGGCCCGTTTTCCAGAAAGTCTGGTGGGCAATGCAGAGAGCCTTGAACTGCACTCTGTCACTGACAGGCAGCCGGTGTAAAGTTTTTAGGCCAGATTTTATTGAGGTCCTCCGAGGGACTCCCAGAAGCGCCCTGGCAGCACAGTTTTGAGTGCGCTGAAGCTTTTGTAGGGTGTAGTCGGGGGCTCCAAGATAGAGGGCATTATTAAAATCCAGACGTGATTGGATCAGGCCCTGTATAACAATTTGTCTGGCCTCAAACGGGAGGAGGGGAAGGACTTTTTTAATCACCCTGAGGAGGCCGAAACAGGTGGCTGACACCTTAGTGGCCTGTGTGTTAAGGCTCAGCAATTTATCGAGCCATACTCCCAGGCTTTAGATGTTCTCCCTGCTGAGTGGGGGGGTACCCATGCTTGAGGGCCACATCAGCTGCAGTGTGGAGGGGGCCGCTGGCCCAAGGAGCATGAGCTCAGTTTTATCATCGTTGAGCTTTAAACATGAGCTCATCATCCAGCTTTTTACATCCTCCAGGCAAGCCGCTAGGTCAGGTGGAGATTGGAGACCGCTCTTCCGTGCAAGGGAGACCACCAGCTGGGTGTCGTCCGCATAGAAGATGATATTGACACCATGCGGACGAACAATCCCAGCCAGCGGCCTCATGTATGCATTGAAGAGCGTAGGGCTTAGGGAAGAGCCCTGCGGAACTCCGCACCCTAGCGGCCTACTTGATGACAAAGATGTGCCGTCGAAAACCTGGAAGGTTCTGTCTGACAAGAAGGATTCTAGCCATGGCAGGGCATCTCCAGACACTCCTAGGTCGGCAAAACGGTTCAGCAGGATTTTATGGTGTACCGTGTCAAATGCGGCACTCAGATCGAGCAGGATCACTGACACTGATCCCCCTCGATCCAAGATCCGTCTTGCCTCCTCGGTTACGGCTAGTAGGGCGGTCTCTGTCCCATGTTTAGGGCGAAAGCCCGTCTTTGGAAGCATCGAGGAGATGGTTATCCTCGAAGAATGTCGTCAGAGTGGTATTGACGTGCTTCTCCAAGATTTTAGACGCCCATGGGAGCTGGGCAGTAGTTACTAGAGTTAGCTGGGTCGAGGGAGGGTTTCTTTAGAAGGGCCCGCACCATTGCATGCTTCCAGGTGGCGGGTACTGTGTTACTCAGTATAGAAGAGTTCAGCAGTTCTAGGAGGGTGGGGAAGATGGTGTTACTGGCTAGTCCCAGTGGACCTGGAGGAACGGGGTCGCATGGGGAGCCGGTTTTTATTTGTATAGCTAGTTTCTCTAGGGTTTCCTTTGTTATCAAGGGAAACTACTTCAACCCAATGTCCCTGTCCAGAGCAGAATCCAGGCATTGAGAGGGCAGGTCGGTGGGTAGGTTTGAAAAGAAAGAGTAGATTTTATTCACTTTTTGAAAAAAGAATTCCACCAAATCATTGCATTTGGACAATGAATTATTGTTATCTGTGGCGGGCGGGGGAGGTTTTGTCAAAGATTTTACTATGTGATATATTTCTTTCAGTTTTGATTTTGCCACTGTTATTAAGTGGGTATAGTAGGCTGGTTGCGAAGTTTTTATGGCCAGTTTGTACTTCCTAATCATTTCCATGTAAGTAGTTTTTTCAGCAGAGTTATAGGAGATGCGCCATTTCCTCTCTTGTCTCTTACAGAGACGTTTTTGGTTTCTGAGGTCTTCTGTATACCATGGAGCTGATTTACTTTGTCTTTTGGATCTAGATGGATACGATGGGAGAATTGAGTCCAGAGAGGTTGTTAACCACTCTTCATATTTAATGTTATTGGACGTTGGGTCATGAGAGAGAGTGGGTCTGGTGGTGCTAAGGTTCTTCATCCAGTTGTCAAGAGGAAGTTTTGACCAGTTTCGAGTTTTTCTGGATGTAAACAAGGAAGGGGGTGGTTTACTCGTGGTCCAGGTGAAGGCTATCAGGAAGTGATCGGACCATGGAAGGTTGTTAATAGGGCCTACTTTGAGCTGGTCACTGTTACTGAAAATTGGATCTAGAAGATGCCCCTTTTCATGTGTGACCGAGGGAACTAGTTGCTCTAGTTGAATGGCAGCCAGGCTTGACTGTATCTCTGATGCCATGGGGTCCAGCACGTTGTCAAAATGGATGTTAAAATCTCCCAGTATGGTGAAATTGGAAGGAGAGACAACCAGCTGGGAAGCCACCGAGAGAAGAGAGGTATTAAATTGTCCGGTGGGGCCGGGGGGCGGTAAATGAGGATGCCGGTGAAACTGGAATTGGAGGAGAACTCAATGGAAAAAGAGAGGTTTTCGCAGTCCTCAATGTCGTCAGTTAAACAGCGGCAGACATAGTTCTCTTTGTAGATGATCGCGAGGCCGCCACCTCTGCCTAGCGGTCGATCAGCCCGCGCTATCTGGTATCCTGGAATTATGGCCTGTGCCAGATCCGGCTGAGAGTCTTGATTCAGCCACGTTTCGGTTAGAAAGATTGCGTCAGGAGAATGTTCATCTAATAGCAAAGAGATTTCTGTGCAATGTTTCACTAGTGACCTGCAGTTGAGTAGAAACATAGAGTAGTCCTTTACCTCAGATCTGGCTTTGACGGTTTTAAAGGTTAGTTCAGACTTACAGTGCATGCAGCGGCGGGGGATCTCCAAAGGATGTCTCGGGGTACCACAGCTTGGTGATGTCGGTGGACGTAGCTGATGTAAGAGGCTCGAGCTGTATACCTGTCTGTTGACCCCTGAAGGGCCAGGGGGCAGGGCCCCAGGGCCCGGCCGGGCGCGGACGAGCAGAGACGAGCTTGCCTTAAGCGCGCCTTCGGCGCGCAATCGCCGCGACCGCTGTGCTCGTCCACTGCGCGTCCTTCGGTTGAATATAGTTTTATAAGTGGGGTAGGTGGGAGACAGGGGGGGTGTGGCCTGCCTGAATGGGCGTGTCTGCTGGTTCAGGGAGGGCGTCCGAAATAGGGCAACACTTGTCCGCGGCAGCTTTCAGTCAGCTGTGCGGGGTGTCGGCTGATCCGAGTAGCGAGTGCCCAGGGGTGAGTGAGTTTCCAACAACACAAATAAACACAAGTGAATTGTTAAAATTAGCGATTTTAAAACTCCCGGCTTTTCGCCTCAGGAGGGTTTTCTGAATGCTGCGATGCTCTTACTCAGCGCGCGCTTTTATATGCAAGGGGGAGTGGCCTGCCCGAATGGGCGTGTTTGCTGGTTCAGGGAGGGCGTCCGGAATAGGGGAACACTCTTCCGCGGCAGCTTTCAGTCAGCTGTGCGGGGTGTCGGCTGATCCGAGTAGCGACTGCCCAGGGGTGAGTGAGTTTCCAACAACACAAATAAACAGAAGTGAATTGTTAAAATTAGCGAATTTAAAACTCCCGGTTTTTCGCCTCAGGAGGGTTTTCTGAATGCTGCGACGCTCTTACTCAGCGCGCGCTTTTATACGCAAGGGGGCGTGGCCTGCCCGATTGGGCGTGTCTGCTGGTTCAGGGAGGGCGTCCGGAATAGGGGAACACTCGTCCGCGGCAGCTTTCAGTCAGCTGTGCGGGGTGTCAGCTGATCCGAGTAGCGAGTGCCCAGGGGTGAGTGAGTTTCCAACAACACAAATAAACACAAGTGAATTTTTAAAATTAGCGATTTTAAAACTCCCGGCTTTTCGCCTCAGGAGGGTTTTCTAAATGCTGCGACGCTCTTACTCAGTGCGCGCTTTTATATGCAAGGGGGCGTGGCCTGCCCAAATGGGTGTGTCTGCTGGTTCAGGGAGGGCGTCCGGAATAGGGGAACACTCGTCCGCGGCCGCTTTCAGTCAGCTGTGCGGGGTGTCGGCTGATCCGAGTAGCGAGTGCCCAGGGGTGAGTGAGTTTCCAACAACACAAATAAACACAAGTGAATTGTTAAAATTAGCGATTTTAAAGCTCCCGGCTTTTTGCCTCAGGAGGGTTTTCTGAATGCTTGTTGAGATGGCTTATTGGTCACCAATTGGCCATCTCAACTAGACAACAGGTAACTGCAACTACAATATCCTCAATCCAAACAGACACTGAAGGGATAACCATCAACCCCCAAAAAATAGTTGAGGCTTTTAGGAAATTGTATGAGAAATGATACCATGAAGAGACGGTAAGGTCTATTGAATGCAGAGAAACTAGGATCAGTGATTATTTAGCTAAAACACCGATAGCTGAATTCAATAGTGACAATCATGATCTAATGGAAATTCCTCCAGAATGGGAGGAGATTGCAGCTGCATTAGCTAGTGTTCCAAGGTGTTAAAACCTCCGGTATGGATAGCATTCCTGTTGATTTTTATAAAGTTTTCTCGCAACAAAAAAAAGATCTTTTTACTGACTTAGTAGGTTCCATCTTTGACGGGGTCTCACCACCCAGCTCTTGGCCAACTGCTAAAAGTGAAATATTTCCCATATAAATCACCCCTGGAGATGTCATCATACAGACCTATAAATTGAATTAATACTGACTCCAAAATATTTTCCAAAGTTATTGCCTCTAGATTATCCTCAAATATCGGGCCACTAGTCTCTAGCTGGCAACATGGGTTAATCCCAAAAAAGGGCACTGGCCAGCATGTCTGCCGGACCATCACTCTATTTGACGCCGCAAATGTGACAGGAGACCCGATTTTGTGGGATGTCATGCCACGGATTGGCTTTGGTCCAAGGATAGTTCAGGCACTACAGACATTATATCAAAACCCAATAGCTAGAATATTAATTAATGGACACTTGTCAGAACAAATAAGGATATCACGAGGGACGAGGCAGGGGTGCCCCTGCTCCCAGCTACTTTTCGCCCTCTTTATTAACCCTGTGATTAAATGAAGTGAATTAAAGCATATACTTTCAGCAGTGAGCAGGTTTGACACTGACACAAAGATCATGGCTTATGCAGAGGACCTAGACATAATAACACCTGAACTTAAATCGCCCATTAGGGCCCTGGAGCAAGAAGCCCAAGAATTTGGAACAATTTCTGGATATGCCCTCAATAGAACAAAAACACAGATTGTTATAAATGAGAAAATAACTTGGGCGGAAAACAGAATTACCTGGAAAGCTAAACATTTATGGGTCAACATAGTCTCCGATTTAGACCTAATAGTTAAAGAATATCTGATCCCGCTGGCAGCTGACATGAAGAAGTCACTCCGAAAAATTAATAATTTACATCTCACAATAGTAGGGCGATGTAATGTTTTAAAAATGATGTATTTTTCCAAGCAACTTTATTTTTTTCTGACAATCCTGCTAGATTTTAATTACTATGTGCTCCGAATTTTCGAACAAATTATTTCCCAGTTCATTTGGGCCTATTCACAGCCGAGAAGGGCTTTTAACCTACTTCCTCTACCCAGAGACGGAGAAAGGTGGGGTCTTCCCAACTTTAAATTATATTATTGGGCTGCTGCTCTGAAATACAGCTCCGAGCTATTGTACAATGATGGTATCCTAAGTTCATCAGGACTGCCTTCTCCTTACTTTTAATCTTAGGGGAAATTGTAAAGGGGGTGCTTTGGCGTCAGTTGGAATTTAACTACTACAAGCAGGTCAGATTTAAAACATTGAGTAGTGCCTACGGGATTTTTACTAACCTCGTCATGTTCGTGGGACTTGGAAGTGGCTTTGAAAACATAAAAATGTCGCTGAGTTCCATCAAGGCATTATCGGCATCGGATATTGCATGCGACTTTTGCACGACGATAGCCACCTGAGTCTGTTCCTCCAGAAACCCCATATCTTCATGGACCAGTGAGTTAGAAGTTGTTACAGATTCTTCATCATCTTCCATGTCAATTAAATTGTTTTCAGCATTTGCTTCATTACTCGGGGCATCGCGGCCACTGTTAGAGCCCTTAATAGGGTATTTTAGTTGCGGCAAATCCTTGAGACTGAGCATTTCCAACCTCCAGCAGAGCTCCTCATCAAAGCTGGTGATGGTATGACCAACCTCTTTAAGTTTGCTCTGCTGTGCGTTCTGCACCGGGCTGCTGGCGTTGTACCACAATAATATTTTTGGGGAGAGTTCAAACCACCATCACTGGGTGTCTTTTTTTTTTTTTAAATCTGTTTTTATTGTTCATATTCCAAACAATGGCAAGTATGGCAGTACAGAAAATATCAATCATGACTAATACCATGTACATTAATGACAAAAAATCAAAAAGAAATCGCACATAAGTCCAATCGGCTGCAGGTAGGACCACATAAATTAAATTCAACATTTCACCCTTAACTTTCTCACGTGTCTTCCTCAGAGCTGTCGTCGTCATGTTCGGGTATAGGCTCGCATATATTTCCCGGATAGACATTCCATGCTGCCCATATTTTGGTCAATTTTTAGGGACAGCCCCGAGTGATACAGACCGTTCTTTCGAGCCATCAGGGCCAAATCCATATCTTTACACCAGGTCGTTAGTGTGGGCAAGTCTGCAGTTCCCCATTTTGTGCTATATTGTGCTTTGCCACCATGAACCCCAGTGTTGCCCAAGTTTGTGTCAAGCGTGTGAGGTCGTTGGGTTCCCATATGTTTAGCAGGCATTTTCGGGGCTCTGGAGCCAGCGAGACACCCGTGACTTGTGATAGTGTTCTCAGTATCCTCGTCCAGAAATCAGCCATTCGGGGACAGTCTCACAGTGTATGATAGAAGGACCCCTCCTCCCCACAGCCCCTAAGGCAATACGGGTGTTGTGCTCTGCCCATTTTATGCAAGTTGGTTTGGGTATGGTACATGTGGTGCAAGATTTTCAGTTGAACTAGCCGTAGCCGCACCAGTATGCCTACTTCTCTAGGGGAGGCCAGCGCTTCCTGCCATTCTGACTCGTCCATGTCTCCTATATTGTCCACCCATTTGGCTTTCAGTAGTGTTGTGGGGTCTGGTATGTTATTAATTAATTTATGGTAGGTGAATTATGTGGCGGGTTTCTGTAGGTGATCTGTTAACAGCCTGTCCTCTAATGGGGAGGCTTCAGGGACCGCCGTACCCTGTGGCAGTGCGGCCAGTAGTGCGTGCCGGACCTGCACATACCGGAAGGTCTCAGAGGGGGCAAAGTCATACTGCTGTCTGAGTTGGGTAAACGGGATCACGTCTCCCTTGTCTCATAGGTCACCTGTTGTGGAGATGCCTATATCGTCCCATTGGTCGAATCCCTCACTATTGCGCAAGCGTCCCAATTGTTTGGTATCCCATAGTGGGGTGAGGCGGGTTAGGGTCCCTTTCCACCCAAGTCGCACCTGTCCTGCATGCCATATTGTAGCTGTATGTTTTGTTGGTCCTAGTAGGTTTGATGCCTGGTCCTTATTGTAAAGCACCGAGAGCATAGTTCTCGTGCCCAGCTGGGCCTTGTCCGCCTTATAGGCAGGGTCATCTTGTGGAACGTGTATCCATTGGTTAACAATTTTAAGGTGGGCCGCCCAGTAGTACAGCTGGATATTCGGGAGCGCTATCCCTCCGGCCTACCAACTGCGATGCAATTTAGCCTGTGCTATACGAGCTGGCTTGTTGCCCCACAATAGCGTAGACACCTGTGCTGCTATTTGTTTAAAATATTTTGCGGGTACTGGGTGTGGTGTATTCTCTTAAGCGTATAAGAAACGGGGCAGAGCCATCATTTAAATTAACGTAGCCTTCCCCAGTAATGTCAGCGGGAGCTGCTCCCAGTGTACCACATCTCTTCTCAAACGCTCCAACGGGGGTGCTACATTTTTGTTAAAGAAATTCACAGGTTTGGGCATGATATGTATACCCAGGTATTTAAAGGAGGTGCGGGTGACCAGAAGTGGGCTTTCCTCATCGAGGTGTGGCGGGGGGCCGTGGAGCACATACAAAACAGACTTGGTCCAATTAACAGTGTAACCTGAGACCTTCCCATAAGCATCGCAAAACGCGAGGAGCACCTGAAGGGAGTGCTCGGGGTTCGTCAAATATATCAGGATGTCGTCAGCGTAGAGGGACAGACGGTCTTCCCAGCCCGCTGCTCATCGTAGACCCCTCAGAAGGGGGTCACCTCTGATCTGTGTAGCCAGGGGCTCCAGCACCATCGCAAAGAGAAGTGGTGACAGGGGACAACCCTGACGTGTCCCCCTCGACAGGGGGAAGCTGTCTGAGAGGTGTCCATTAGCCGTCACGTGCGCTCCGGGGTTGTGGTAAAGGAGGTGGACCCAGGCGCAGAATCTGGGGCCAAACCCCAGATGGCTAAGAACCGCAAAGAGAAAACTCCACTCCACCATGTCGAAGGCCATTCGTGCATCCAATGACAGGACTACTGCCGGTTCTGTAAAGTCCTGTGCTTTGGCCAGTAGCCCATGGAGGCGTCGGAGATTCAGTGCGGTGTTCCTGTTGGGCATAAAGCCCGACTGGTCTGGGTGAATCAAGCGCTGGAGGTAAGCTATAAGTCTGTTAGCCAAGGGTTTAGCCAGAATTCTGGCCTCTGCATTGATCAGGGAAATGGGACGGTATGAGGTGCATTCAGTCGGGGGTTTCCCAGGTTTTGGGATCGCTACTATGGTGGCTAATTGCTGGTCAGGCGGCAGCGCACCTCGTTCTAGGCTGTTGTTGTACATATTCAATAAATGGGTGGTGAGGATGGCCGATAACTGTTTAAACATTTCTATTGGGATCCCATTGGGTCCTAGTGCCTTTCCTGACTGTAGTGTGCTTATTGCGGCGTGTATTTCCTCCTCTCCAAGGTCGGCCTCTAACTCCAAGGACGCCTCCGGAGTGAGTCTGGGCATGTCAATGTTACTTATAAAAGCCACCGCCTCCTCCTCCGATACAATCGAAGTTGGTGTGTAAACACCGCGGAAGTGGCGTGTCAAGGCGTCCACTATCTCTCGTGGGTCCGACGTCAGTCGGTCCACATGCGTCCGTAATTGTGCTATGCCCCGATACCTCGTTCTCTCCCATCCAGCCATGCCAGAAGCCTTCCTGCCTTGTCACCAACATCGATTATTCTGGGTCTAGTGGCGGTGAGATTGGACATGGTCTTTTGTCGTAGGTGATCTTTGTATTGCTGTTGTTTAAGGTGTAAGACATGTGCTGAGGATGGAGTGGGATCTGCAGAGTGTTGTGCCACGGCCAGATGTAAGTCCAGCTCCAAGTCCAGCAACTCTTCTTGTTTGCTTTTCTTGTAACCTGTAATGGAGACAATGGCCTGCCCTCTAACTACTGTCTTAAAGGCTTCCCATAGAATTGACGGGGAGCCAACGGACGTTGTGTTCTCTGTGAAGAAATGTTTTGTGGCCTGGCTGATTTCTTTACGTATTTTTGGAACTTGCAGGTACCCGGGGTAGATGGGGTATGTCCGTCTATGAGTCGTGTGATGTAGTGAGAAGGTCAGCATCACTGGGGAGTGATCCGAGATGCCTCTGGGCTTAATTGTTACGTCTATGACATTATGCAGGTTAGTGGGGGAGATCAAGAAATAGTCAATTCTAGAAAGGCGGTTGTGGGCATTTGAGTGGAACGTGAATTGACGTGTTGTGCAATGGTGATGTCTCCAAATGTCAGTTAGCCCGAGTGCGTCCGCGAAGCTCTGGAGGCGGGAGACGCCAGGTGTCAGTGTCTTCACCGGGAGTCTGTCCAGGTCAGCGTTCATTGTGGCATTGAAGTCCCCCCCAATAATCAAGTCTCCCTCCGGCAGTGTCAGTAAAAATTCGCTGAGTGCTGGGAGTGCCACTGCATGTAGTGGGGGGTATGTACACTGATATCACATTAACAACCCTTCCTTCCCACTGTCCCTGCACTGCAGCAAACCTTCCTTTAATCATCCTTTTTTGTCTGAAGTACTATAAAGGATGAAGATTTTCGTATCATTATGCCTACTCCCTTGTAGCCTGAAGAAAACTCGGAATGAACGGCCATTTTGTACCCCCACCTGTCCAGTGCTCTACATGCCGTGCCCGTGAGAGGCGTTTCTTGTAGGAGAGCCAAAGTCAGTGCATGACGCTTGAGAGCCTGCAGTACTAGACCCCACTTAATTTTATCCCCCAGGCCGTGTACGTTCCACATAAGGAGTGTCAGGGGGAAACCGGTGAGTTAGGGGACGCCTCTGCAGCGCTTTCAACTGGTGTCAATGTCGCCATAGGTGTAGCATGGAGGGCGCACATAGTCCATAAGGTCCATACAGTGTGTGCCTCCCGCAGCCCGTGGGTGTGATGTGCGCAAAGCTTTACCATAACATACCATAACCAAAAAAGAACGATTTAAAACCCGAACTCCCCTCCCTTGTGCCCCCACCCCCCTCCCTGCCTCCTTGCCCAACGGACCTCGAACTGACCGCCACCCCAACTTAGCAGAGTGCTCAATCCCAAACCCAAACAGTGTACTTGCGTGAGGGGGTAAGAAGTCCAGTGAGAAGTGCAGTCCTTCCCCTTTCCCCTGAGACTGCTGAAGCCCAGTGCTCTAAGCGATCAAGCCGCATCTCAGTCCTGGGTCATGTTCCTTATTTCTACTGCGTGTATGCCGTCAGCTTCACCCATGTCCGAGGCCCTCATCCCAGGTGTGTTGTTGATCATCTTCGTCCGACTTTGTTCCTGCCTGTTCACGTCTTCATGTTCTCCGTGGCAACGTTGGTTCTCATTTCTGCATCGTGGTCCCTCTGTGCGTCACCAGCCCTCCAGCCAATCGAATGCCTCCTTCAGTGTCTCGAAAAACCATGTTTTACCTTCTGCCACCACCCTGAGTTTGGCCGGGAATAGCATTGCGTATGGAAGACCTTAGGTCCATAGTTCTTTCTTAATTTCCAGGAAGCTGCGGCGGCGTTTGGAGACCACCATTGTGTAGTCAGGGAAGAAGGACACGGTGGAGTTATGAACTCGGATCGGCGGGTCTGTTTGTACTATGGCATCGCGATCGCGAAAGTTAAATAGACGGGCAAGCACCCGTCTGGGGGGGGCTCCCGGTTTGGGACGGCCTCCCAGCACTCGGTGGGCCCTTTTCACCGAGAAGAAGGCTGAAAGTCCTTTTGGTTGTAGCCGAGTCTTTATAAGGTCCTCCACATATAGGTCCATGGCTTCTTTCTCTTCAGATTCCCTAATTCAGAGGATTCAGACATTATTCCTTCGGGAGCGCCCTTCTTGGTCGTCCAGCTTCTCCGCCATTAATTTGTTTTCAGCTTCGAGTCGGGATACTGTCTTGCGCAGAGAAGCAGTTAGGGTTTTTGTGATTTGCTCAACTTACATGACGCGGGTGGACATCTTCTGAAAGTCAGCCTGGAGGAGGGATACATCGGCGGAGATCGTTGCCACCGTGGTCTGGACGCCGGTGAGGGCCGCCTTGATGTCCTCTAATGTAACTTTTTTGGAACCCCTGTCCCCGGGGTCTGCTTCTGCAGAGTAATGTTTTTTCTCTGAGAGAGGCGGAAAGTCCTTATTATATGCATATTTGTCCAGCCGTGCTTGCGTGTTCTGGGTTCGGGGCCCCCTGCCGGACATGGCGTCGACTGTGTCCGGCTGGGCACTGTGTCGCGGCGTGCTTTGGTGTCTCCGAAGAATTGGGCCCCGTAGTCTGGTCAGCCGCTCTGTGTTTCTTGTGGCAGGTGGCAGGTGGGAGTGGGGGTCCCCCGATGCTTGGGCCGGTCACCACTGGTCAGCAGGCTTCTGCTCCGGGCCGATGTCAATGCTCCAGCCCCACAGGTGATTGATATGGTAAAGATAAGGGGGGTCGTCTCACCGCCCCCTCAGGAGCGCTGGTGTCACTCTCTGCAGCCCCCCCAGGGTGCGGTCCACTGCGTCCCTGATCCGGTGAGGCCCGGGGGACTCAAGAACTCCAGTCCCTGAATGATGCTCAGGCGGTAGGCCCCACCTCGATGTGGACCCCACTAGGGCCCAGCCTCAGGTCTCTAGCTCGGCAACAGCAGGTGGGCAGCACCACGTCCCGCTGGATTCCGCCCAAAAATGCCCCAACCACGTCTCTGCGCAGGAGAGGCCCACCTCCGCGATCATGATGGTCGCTGGGTGAAGGCCGAAATTGAGTCCCCGACGGCCGCCCGCTCTGTAGGCCCGTGGCTGACGCTCTCGCTCCCTCACGATCCCGGCTGCGGATCTGAGCCCGAGTTTACTTTTGGCTCCCGCTTGGCTCCGGGCCTCAGGACGAGTCCTGGAGGGGGTGCAAAAATGTTCGGATTTCGTGCCCGGATTGACGTGGGAGGCCGCTGCCGCACCGGAGCTCCCTCAGGCAGCAGCCATTACAGTCGGCCGCTAGCCACGCCCTCCACTGGGTATCTTTTTGATGAGATGGCTGTATCTCTTCATGATTATTGAGCTATCTCTTTCTGGAGGGTAACTCCTGGGTTTGCCATAGGCTGCTCAGGGGGGCCCTGTATGTATTTTAAGCATAATACAAATAGGGCACACTTCTTTCCAACACATCATGGTCAGCTGATCTCCAGGGGCTCTGATTCTTTGAGGGATGCCACATAACCCTACCCACTTGGTCGAACTATGAGCTAGTGACTAGCACATGACCAGGGTGATGTCACAACACATGTGACCCAACGCGACCAAGTAACCCGCCGGAAGAAACAACACTGCCTAGGAGGGCTCCCATGGGCCCGGAAGTCCTACTAATGGAAGTGATGTCACTTCCGGTGCGGGACAACTGTCCCTTTTTGCATGATGGTAGAAGGTAACTCTCCCTTCCACTGAAATGCTTGTAATCTTTTTTCACTTTTAATTTAGTGTTATTCTATAGCAGTCCACATGTGCATACATCACTGCCCACGGATACACACATATTACAAGCCAACCTGCTAATTTTTCATAACACATGTAAGCACATCGCCGGTCCTGTTGAATTGGCTTTTCTTTAAAAGAAAGCCCATTTCAAGTTTGTCGTCGATGAGACCAATGCATTTGTTTGTTAACTAGGATTACATAAACCAATAGCTCAGCCGTGAGAAGATGAAACCTCTTGTCTTTGCCAACACTTGTTTTTCTCGATAGGCAGCAGAGGGATTGATCCAGGGTGTGGACACTTCTCATGATATAAGAACTGGGACAAGGAAGTGGAGAGATGACAGTAGAGCGGGATCAACAGAATAAATGCCCAACCCTGTAAATCAAAAAAAATAATCACTGGCTTTTTAATTATATTCATGTGTGTACAATTTATTAATAAATCACAGTAAGTGGCTATATATTCCTCTTAAGGGGAGCCACCTGTACATTTAAATGCACTATAATAAATGTATTAACCATAACAAAAACATATACTTTCCCTAATTTGTATTTGATGTATTCACTTATGCTAATTGCATTAATTTAGAACTTGTTTAAATCTAGTGTTGATCTGAGACTTCACTGGACAGGAGAGCCAATCAGACTCGGGCGTGGCCAGCGGGTGCAGAGTGTGCTGGAGCCATGGTTCCACTGGATCCTGAGTTCTTCAAGTTTGTTTCTTTTGAGCAGGTTTGCTGTCCTCAGGAGACCTGGTCTTTGTTGAAAAGCAGGCAGTCTTCCTCTGGTTCTGTAAGTCTCTGTCCACAAGACAGGTATTGTCTTTTTTGCAGAGTTTTTAAAGATGGAGACAGGCCATTAGTCATCTTCAGGGTTTGCTTCACAGCATCTACTTTTCTTCTTCGTAGGTCGCAGGAATCTGGGGTTCAAGGTTTAGGTATACCACTAAATACTGAATTTAGGGGTGTTACTAGTCTGGCAGCTAGTAGCCAAGGGGCTAGCTACCTTTTAGGTTGACTATTCCCTTTGTATGTCCACTCCATTTGGGAACGGGGCATCCCCTAACCTGGTTGCCTAAAGTCCTTGAATTCTAAGAAGGAGGCCAGCTCAGTCATTGCACCTTAGGGGTGGTCCAGGCTTAGAGGGGAATTGCTTCTCATGCTCGATAATTTGCCCACCGACCTTTCTGCCAAAAGTGGGGATTGGTCAGGGGGCGGGCCTATTCACAAGCTTGAGGGGTGAAATACTTATGCCGCAGGCAGTGGTTTTGAGGCATGGCACACAGGGATGTGTGCCATGTGGAGGACATCATTTACAAGGAATGCGCTACATCGCAATCCATAACAACATGGTCATTACAACGACTGCATTGTTACAATGTGAACCATTACATCACAAATCGTTAAAATCACTTGCTTTAGGGGGAGGAGGTGTTGGATTTACAATCCAACACCTTCCCTGCTGTTGCACAAACTGGAGTAGGAATAGCAAATTATACTATTCCTTAATCCAGCGTGCCCCCTACAGCAAGTCAATGTAACAACTTGTGATGTAATGGTTCACATTGTAACAATGCAGTTGTTTTCACGACCGCTTTGTAATGGAATGCATTGTAGCGCATTTGTTGTAAAGAGATATATTTGTGCCATGTTGACTGCGTACATGTTTTCTACATCAAAACACACACTCTGCAATGGCACTGTATGTGTGTTAGGTGAGGGATTTCGGAGGGTGGCACAGTATATTCTGTAGCCCTTAAAGACCATCTCTGTCCGCAAGACCCTTGGTACCACTGGTTCATTTTTGAAGGATTTTGCATGTGAGCCAGAGGTGTGCCAATTGTGGAAACAAAGGTCCAGTTTTGGGAAAGAACACAAGCACTGAGAACCTGGTTATCAGGGGCCCAGTGCACACGTAGTCAAAGTGCATCAGCATCAGGCAAAAAGTGTGGGATTAACCATGCAAAAAGGTTCCCTTTCCTAGAAAATCTAACCATCAATGTTAACTCACTACTTGCAACTTTTTTTCCCCAAAGCTTTAAATTCTGTTTCTTGCATGCCGAAGTTTATCCCAAAAGTGCAAAGTGGATTTAGGAGCCGAAGAATCCAGGTCTGTAATTCACCTTCCAGTCTTAAAACTGGCCTCATTGCACCCTTAAGTAACCCCAACATTTTTCCAGGCATTTACCTTCACACTTATCCCACTTTAAATCAGAGCTAAGGATTAATAGTTCTGCCCCAAATAAGCATTGTAGTGGGACCATAATTGTTTAAGCAGTAAGTACTGATGTCAGAAACAGCTCTCCGAACGCATTTTTAAATTTAATCAGACCTCTGATTGTGAATATTGCCCAAGCATGTGCAATTTTTCTCTGTGGAGGGACCAATTTAGTTTATCAATAAACATCAACCTCAAATGCTTAAGTGAGGTTACAACCTCTACAGATTTATCCCCCAGCAACCACTTCCAAGGTTTTGATTTCTTCCCAAAATTTAATTCCTTTTATCTATATTAATGGCAAGTTGATTTGTCGCACAATACTTGCAGAACATTTCAAATTTTCTTTGGAGGCTTACCTGAGTCAAATCAATAATTACCAGGTCATCTGCATATAGGAGGCATGGGATATGTGTACCCTCATTTTCGGTAAAAAGGATTTGGATCCAGAAAGCAGTTGTGGCAAATCTGCAAGTTACAGAAAAAAACAAGGTGGGAGCTATTTCACATCCCTGTCTCATCCCAGCAAGAGTCAAATGCAATGCTTAATTCTACATCCACTTGAGCATAAATCTCAATGTCATTCTTCTAGGATAGCAGATATTTTGCAGCTTAGACCACATGATTATAGGCCTGACAACGTTGAAGGTAGAACAAAAATCTACAAAACAACACAATAATTTCCCTGACGTTTCCACTGCCTTCTGACTGACGGCCCATAAGCTGAAGCAATGGTTCATTGTAGAATGACCCTGTGTTACAAATGGGGATCTCTAGTTGGCAATGGCTGGCACCATTGTGCAAATAGGGTCCCTTCTTCCTAAATCAGGGCAAGTGGGCTACCCCCTTTGACAACCCCTGCTCAACCCTGTGGTAACGTAGCACGTGCAGTTAGGCCTATCTCAGAGGCAGTGTGTAAAGTGTTTATGTTCATGTACAATAAGGCAGCAATGACACCACAAAAGGACACAACTCAGGAAGGTATAGAAAAATAATATCTTTATCTAACAGTTCACGTCAACCCATGGGGATTCAAAAAGACAATAACGTATTCACCAAAGCGTGACACTGACTGGGTTCAGGGTCGGGCCTACTCGACCCGTTGTACACCAGATTCCTGTCATTGAAAGAGGACACAGCACGCAGCTTCTCGGAGAAGCGGAGACGGTGACAGGTGGACACCCAGCGACCACAAGTCTTGGAGGCCGAGGCCCGCAGCGTGCACCCACAAAGATTCTGGCACTCGGGGACAGGCGGGTGCTCAGCAGCAGCAGCACACGGCTGTGGTGGCCCGGGCTGGTGGTGGCGCTGATTCTCATCGTCCAGCTCTCTGGTAGGCCCACAGCGGCACCAGCTCTCTCTTAGCTGCGGCGACCCATGAAAATATAGCGACAATCCTCAAAAAGGGTGGACAAGGTGCGGGCACACAGCGGCAGCAGATCTCTCTCAGCTGCGGAGGCCCACAGGACAAATCCCAAGGATGTAAAGTTGCCAAAGGTGCGGGCGCTCAGCGTCCTCAGCTCTCTCTTAGCTGTGGCGGCCCATGGGACAAATCACGATGATGCAAAGTAGCAAAGGGTGAGGGCACTTAGCGGCTACAGCTCTCTTCTTGGTTGCAGTGGCCCACAGGAAAAATCAAGATGATACTCAGTAGCAAAGGCCGCGGTCACTCAGCTGCTACAGTTCTCTCTTGGCTGCAGCGGCCCACACAGTTTCAGCGAAGGGCTCGAAGGTGCAGATTCCGGTGGGCTCTCAGTGGCAGCAGCTCTCTCTCAGCGGCGGCAGCCCACACGGATCCAGCGGAAGAGTTGAAGGTGCAGATTTCTCAGCGGCAGCAGCTCTCTCTTAGCTGCAGCAGCCCCTACAGGTTTAGCAAAATGTTCAAAGGTTCAGATTTGGCACGGGCTCTCAGTGGCAGCAGCTCTCTTTTAGCTGCAGCGGCCTGCTCGGGTTCAGCAAAAGATTCAAAGGTTCAGGTTTAGGCGGCCTCGCAGCTGCAGCAGCTCTCTCTTAGCTGCAGCGGCCCGCTCAGGTTCAGCAACAAATTCAAAGGTGCCCAGTCCATGGTCGTCACAGTAGAACTAGAGGCTCCGGATTGCTCGCACGGGAATTCCGACAGCTGACGAGGTGAAGTCTAATGTCCCTGAGACTTCTGCAGGAGGCGCTCTCAATTTAGGCCCTCTGGTAGTTTCTTCAGCAAGGTTTGTGAAAGTTTCAAAGTCCTTTTCTCTGTTTACTCGGACAGCGTTTCGTCTTGACACCCAGAAGGAACACACTTGGACAAAGTTCCGCTGCAACATTTTATTCCTAAAAAGTCTTTGTTCTCTAAGGTTGCAACTCACTGACTCCAGTCAGAGCCAGTATGATGGGGTCAGGGAGCACTTGGTTTAGGAGGCAACATCCTGCCCTTTCATAATGATGGGGTCTGCTATCAGACAGCCAGTGGGAGGTGGAGCCATCATTCACCTTGTCAGGCACGGTCATGCACGGATCAAAGAGTCACCCCTTCCCGTGCTCTGAATACCGATCTCTCTCTCCAGCCAGGTCTGACCCAGCTGGCCCTGCTGCTCCAAAACCAGATGGCCAATACAAATACTCGCAACAGCCTGCAGTAAAGCTTAGGAAAGAAACCACTGCATTTTCAGGAAAGGTATTTCAAAACATGCAATATATATAAACAATCCTTATTAAAAGGTGCCTCTCAATGTCCTGAGCATTAACATATCAAACTCTAGTTTCCTATCAGGTTCCTAGGGCCAGATAGGATGATAGAAAGCAATCTTTAACCAGCCCATCCTGGCCTATGAGAATGGATCGTTTTCCAGTAGCGACAGTGAAATGGAGGGTAACTCACTATTGAAACAGGCTACACCGATGTAGGCATTATCCTTATTCGTACAGTCATTTATATACAGAGAGCATTCGCGCAGTGGCACTGAGTAGCAGTGGCACGGCACCCAGAACATCTAAATCCAGCCAATATCAAAGATAGGAAGAGAATAGAGGGAAGGGGACCCACACCAGTGATGCCTGGTCTAAAACCATGCTTAAGCCTTATTGTTCCATTGGGCACTAGCTTGCTGGACTCAATCTACTCCTTCATGGAGAGTTAGATGCTTTTGTAGTATAATTGTCTCCAACATCAAGCAAGCTTTTTAATTAATGCACCCTTACAGCTATCTGGGAAAGTTATTGATTTTGTTAATAAACAAAAACATTTGAAAAAATGCCAGCCCACCATTTGGGATTGGATTTTAAAAAAATTGCCGCTAGATTATCTGGTCTGGTAACCTTTGTGAACTTAAGAGAGGTTATTGTTTAACTTAAGACAGTTCAGTATGTAGCTTCAGTGTCTCTTCCTCTAGGGGTATCCACCTCCATATATCCATTACCTCCTGGGCCATAGAGCTATTATTTAACAGGCAACCCACAGAGCATAATAATTATTTTTCCTTGCTGCCCTCTTCCTGAGCTAGCTCTGTGGCCGGGAGAGCACTAATCATCATTTCCCTATTTACTTTGTTAAAGTCTAGTTTATTTTCTTTAATCAGGGCTGTGTGCTCCTTTTCTGCTATATTATACGTTTTTATGTCACACGTGCCCACTTGAAACCGCTTTTTAGTTCAGACTTTCATCAGCCTTATTTTAAATCCTAAACATTGATTATCGAACCAGGGCTGCTTGTGTTATGAAGAGGGTTTGACATTTTTTTTACAACAAAATTATACTCTTTGACTCGCAGAGTCAAACCATTTACCATCTCTACAATGGGTTGGGTACACAAATTTATCACATGAACATCCGCCACCCCACACCAAGATACAGAAACATTCAGATACCTTAGGAAACCTGGTTGTCAAATCTTTTGGAGATGTCACTTTCTTAGAAAGCACATTTTCCCTTGGGCTTGGGTGTGGAGTCAAAAGGCCACAATGGGCGCCACCCATGAGGCATTCACTAATAATAAGTCTTGCACGCTTCTAACCACCACGCTTGTATGAACATATCTTTAATTGAGCAAGTCTGATTACCTCGCTGGAAAGATTGGGCAGCCAGATTACTTCCTCAAAACACCAATCGAGACAAGCACACCCTAACTTGGAAATGTGCTTAATTAACTGAAGGTCTTGCCTTGTCTGGGAATGTTTAGTTAATATTGTTTGTGGCATCCGGCATCTCTCAAGCATCTCAATGCACATACAATCTGCCTGGACTGAGGATAATCATTGGTTAAATTCTCCGCCAACAGGTTCGGAGGGGCACTTGGCAGTTCCTACATAGTTTACAAATCTCTTGTATACAGTTGCCAATACTGCTCCCTTTTTGCAACTCCCCTTGATTCACATATGCATTCAAAATAATTGGACACTTTGTTGAGATACCCATCATACAGGTCTAAGAGATATGATAATATCCAGGCACAATTTGTCTGAATTACACTTACCCTTTTATAGATTTTGTTGAAATCACTGTCGACAACCCCCCTTTTAAGTGCCCTGACCCCGCTTTAGATGCCTGTTTTACAAACTGCTTAAACACAAGTAATTTCAAGGTATTTCTCACTAACCAAGTATCCTGGAAGCAAATACTCATATTTTACTCACAAACTACTATAAGGTCAACTTTCCTTTTCAAAAGCTCTACTCATGTATGTTCAAGGAGAAAACACCAAGGTTGTCCAGGGGATGGACTACCTAATCCACCTGCCCTACCCAAGAAGAGACGCTCTCCAGACTAATACTTAAACAAGCAAATCTATTGTGTAAGGGAAGAGAGTCCACAACCATATCTCTTGAGGGGGGGCTGCGGTTACTTCTAGGCTTCCATACTATATAACACTGACCGGTTTTGGAGCGTACAATGTGCCACTTCAAATACCAGATTTTACTGCTCCAAGTTAAAGCCATCATGGTTCTTTAGGCTCGGTTTATTAGGGTGATAAATCTCAACCTGCACTTTAGGTACTCTGCACAAGCTACTTTCCTTAAGCTCACATTCAACTTATAAGACCAAATTAAACAAACATGTGCAAGCTAAAGCTAATTTTCCTAACTTCCCTCCCAGTTAAAGTCTTCCTGATGGCAACTTAATCTATATCTCTAGATGTAATCTCCTCCAAAGACCTACAGTTTTAAAAATCCCTCAACAGATTTGACCTAATCAGATTTCCCATTTATTCACCTTTTTTTCTCTTACTAAAAACATCCAAAAACACAGAAGGAGATTTCTGGTCCCCACTTCTGTTCTGAAATGATTTATGCTCTGGCTCAGGCTCCGACTAGCAACTCTGGTGGCAAAAGGGGACTCATGCTGAGTGGTATAGACCCAGATCGCTGTACTGGCATGACTGGTTGACATTGTGCAGCTTTCTGTCCATCAATTGTTTGTTTTGCATCTGACGGGTATGCCCAGACGTGGGTTCTATGCTCTCCATGCCACTGGAGTTAAGCTAGCATGGCTGATGAGGGTTTATGCCCTGAAAGCGGTCCTTGGATGCTTGTTTCCTGTCCGGGAAAGACATGGCCTTGCAGTTCGGCCTGGACTGTTCCTATTGGGCACAGGGTGAAGACTGATTTGCATATGGCTGGGTCTGAACTGGAAAGGCACGGGGAGAAAAAAACAGTGGATGTAGGCCCAGATCTCTGTACTGGGGTGAATGTTTGATATTGTGTAGCATTCTGTCCATCTTTTTGCATTAGTATGCTCCACAAACAGCCTTCCCTGTACCTTATTACCTTGGCTGTCTTGCCTGGCCTCCTGTATTTCTGCATTTGTTTCTCCCACCTTTGCTTCTACTCTACTTCCCTTGACCATTTCATTGGAAAGACTAATCTTCCTAGTCCACTTAGAAAACTATCCAGCACCTTTTTTTCCTGGTAGATCTTTCCTCTCCCTATGACATAAAAGGTGACACTTCCCTACTCTTCCTTGATGCTATCTGCAAGAAACTCCTACTCTGTACAGTGTGCCAAAACGAAGTACACTATATAGAGATTGAGGGAAATCCCCAGAGGAAGATAGAGGCAACAGAGAGATGATGCTAACTTTATGGGGTTGCATGGACGAGCAGTTAGGCTTATCAAAGGACGAGGTAAACCATTTGTTGTACTCACAGAGGTAATAAATGAGACACGCACTCAAGAATACAAACAAGACCAATTTTGTATAAAACGTACTTATCTTTATACATATTTCGAAAAGCAAGAGTTCAAAATTTGGAAAGATACTTTATACAGTTCGACAAGTGAGGAAATACTTCATGAACTTTTAAATCACAGAGAGAAAATGCAGTGCAGTTCAAAGTATGCAGTACTTTCAGTATCTAGGCATTCAGGGGTCTATTCTATCAGATTATTACCATTGCAGTCTTCGGAGAAAGCAATGGAAGTTTATAGCTTGAAGGGAGTTCAGTAGACTGCTAACACAGTTACGGTCGCAGGGCCAGCAGCAGGTCTTTATAGGTCAACGGAGGCAAAACACCGCAGTTACTGGAAGAAGGTGTAGCCTTGGATAGTGGAGGACCACAGACTCAGACACCCTAGAATAAGACTCTGGCATGAAGTTTCAGAGTTCATAGGCAGCGGGCAGGAAACAGGTATAGTGCAAAGCAGACCGTCATGGAAGAGTCGGTCGTGCCAACATTGCTGCAGTATGCCATCAAAGTCAGTGGCAAGAGGGTACAGACTCTCAGGAACGGGAATGTTTTCAGCATCGGTATTATGCTGACAGTATCCAACAAGGTGATGGAGGCATGCAGGGTTTGGTTTTACCAGACTGAAGAACAAACTTGCCTGGGGTGCTGCAACATTTCCTTTGAGTGGTGAGTCACATTGACACAAAGTGTGACGGTCCTCAACCCCGCGGATCCTTTACTGGCGTACTCCAGAGACTACAGCCTCTAGCCCAAATGAAGATTCTCAGAAATTGTGGAAGTTTGCAGAGGCTCTGGAGTTTCTTGGATACCTTGCAGTTTTCTTAAAGGGTAGGAGGTCCCAGATGCCGAATCTGGCTGAAGTTGGCCAGGTTTGTATCAAATTCATCTGCAGCAATGCTTAGTTCCTGGTCCACCAGCGTTCTTCTTCCATTGTCTTCTTTAGGTCTGCTGAATCTAATGTCTACCTGTAGGGTGTCTACACCCTCTTAATGCTCAACCTACGTGGGGTGTGGGCATACCCTGACTTCAAATTGGCTACTAGCCTCATCCTAAAGATGGCATTTAGTGAAACAGCAAAGGCTGTTTGCAGGGTTCAAAGGCACATGCTGGTATTGACAATTGTCACTTATTTGGAATAAAACTGCTCTTATACCATGTTCAGAGCTATCTGTCTGCACAATTAATTGCTTGGTATAATCTGAAGCTTTCAGAACAGGGTCCAAGCAACATACTTCCTTCAGAGCGACAAAAGCCTTTTGACAGCTAATCCTCCAGTTCACCTTCTTTGTCATTTTTTGGAGGTCAGTTCTTTAAGAGGGGCCGCCATTGTGTCATAATATTTTATGAACCCCCAGTAGTACCCATTCAAGCCAATGAAGGCCCTGACTTGAGTCTGGGTGGTTCTGGTCACCCAGTCCACAACAGTCTTGATCTTAGGTTGCACGGGTTGAACCTGGTCTACTCCCACAAGATGGCCCAGGTAAACAACCTTTCCCAGTTCTATCTGCCACTTGCTTGCCTTGATAGTGAGGCTTGCTTTGAACAGAGCCACCTATATTTTCTCAAGAAGGATCAGGTGATGTGGCCAGGAGGAGCTAAGACAGCAACATTGTCAAGATAAGCAGCACTATAGGATTCTAAGACAGCCAAGACTTTATTTATAAATCTCTGAAAAGTGGCACTGTATTTTTCAAAGCAAAGCATTACTGTAAACTGATAATGCAAGTCTGGGGTCTAAAAGGCAGAGTTTTCTTTGGCTCCTGGAGTCAGACATCTCTGCCAGTACCCTGATGTAAGATCAAAGGTGCTCAGATATTTGGTTGCTCCTAACCTGTCAATTAATTTGTTTGCCTTAAGTATTGGGTGCACATCAGTCTTGGTCAAAGTATTGAGGCCCCTATAGTCTACAGAGAACCTCATTTCTCTTTTACCACCCTGGGTATGAGGTTTGACGACTGAGCTGACTAGCTATGAGGGGCTCTCAGATGGCTCTATGACTCCCAATTCCAGCATCTTGCTTACTTCAGCTTTAATGCTCTCTTTTACATGATGAAACTCCCTGTAGATGTTGTTTTTGACCAGTGTCCAGGTCATGGCCAAACCACATAGTATAAGCAGGGGTCAAAGAGAAGAGCTCAGCAAACTGACTTAAGACTTGTTTGTAATTAGTCTGCTGTTGGACAGTGAGGGTATCTGACAAGGCCACTCCTTCTACTGACCCATCTTTTAGGTTTTGGACAAGAGGTCAGGAAGAGGTTCACTCTCTGTTTCCTTATCCTCATCTGTAACCATGAGCATGGTCCCATCTGCCCAGTTGCAAAAGGGTTTAAGGTGGTTCACATGGATGACCCGTTTGGGGCTTCTGCAAGTGCCCAAATCTACCAAGTTGGTGAGGTGCCCTTTTCTTTCTAGGATGGACTAGGGCCCACTCCACTTTTCTTAGAGGGCCTTAGGGGTGAAAGGCTCAAATTCCCATACCTATACCTTCTGCCATGGTTGGAACTCTACCATAGCAGCCTTTTGGTCATAACTTACTTCTGGAGCTCCTTGTTTTTCTCAAGGTTTTGATTTACCTTTCCATTAATTCAACAATTAAAAGTGGAGGCCAAGCTCATTGTTCATTATGTCCTGCTTGGACATAATGAACAAGAGACTTCTCCCATCTCTCCTTTACAAGGCACAATTATCCCCTGACAGGATGACCAAACAGAAGTTGGAATACAAGAACCCCTCCCCCTTTTCTAGCAGTTCTCTGTATTTGAGAAGCAGGCATAGTAGTAGAACACATCATCTCCTGTTGAGCTTATCAGAGAGTAGACCAATCAAATCCTTTATTTACCTGTTGACTCTTTCAACACGGCCATTCCACTATGGGTAGTAAGGGTTAGTGACATTAGAAGTCACTCCACACTGCTTCTACAGTTGTTTTAGGAAGCCAGACATGAAGTTGGTGCTTCTATCTATCACCACACCCATAGGAAACTCACCTTGGTGAATTCACCAATGAGGGCACTAGCCAATGCAGGGGCAGTGGTAGTTTCAAGGGGAATGGCCTCAGGATACTTGTTGGCATGAACCACTATCACCAGAATATATTGGTTCCATAATGCTGCAGGACGGTCAAGGGGACCAACAATGTCAAAAGGAAAAAAGGGGGTAAAAAAAGAGGAAGGGGGAGTGTCCTCACACTACACCCATGTGGCCAGCTTTTCCTGATCCCATTTCTGAATACATACTATCATGTAAAATGTGACCCCAGAAGTAAGAATTGACGTCACTTTTATTTCCTTATGCGAGTATAGCATAGTCAACCAAGGCATGTTCAGACAGTCGCAGTCATGAGCTCTTGCTGCGGCAGCTGGTGGGCTTCTCACTAAGAGGCTCGGAAAATACACAGCCGGAAGCCTCAGCCCTTCCTGTCTCCCTAAGTAAAATGTCTTTTCTTGGATGTTTCATATTTGACTCAAAAAGGCCTTTTGTTAGAAACATCTGGAAAAATTCATAACTTAATCAAGACTGCTATGCAATAGAACCCATAAGCAAATGTCTGGCACTGCTCAAGTCCTCAAAGTGCTTCCATAGCATAAGTTGCAAACTCTACTACGGGGCAGATTCCGATCTTGGTCGGAAGGGCACCGATCGGGTTCGGCATCAGCGGATCCGATTCGGAGGCTGAATTTCCGTCCGGTTCGTACACGGGTCCGGACGGCGTAGTACGATGCAAAGAAGCTCGGAATCTCCGTCCGAATCGTTTCCGGGTCCAAACCGCCCTGTACGTCTCGGCCGTAAGCTAACCGTGGGGCGCAATGGAGGCGAATTCCAACCGAGCCAGTACGATGCTGGATTTGGACAGCCGGATTGAGTCAGAGCGTCCGGCTCAAAATATCTCCCGGAGGTGGACTTTGGGGGTCCGCGCCCGACCCCCAGTTATCTGCAGCCTTACGCCTCGGACACAGGGGGAGACCCATGGGTCTCCCCAACACAGGCATGCATGGTGCAGATGGCACCAACGCATATCCTCTGTAGGGGCGCACTTGTCCGCAACATACCCATTCAGTCAATGGGAGCCCATGTATGCATCGTACGATCGGCTCCCATTGACTTCAATGGGAGTCCGACCGAACCGAATTCGACAGCATACGGCAGCATCGTACTCGTACAGTCAGACTGCAGGAGTCCGGATCGGTCAGAAAACACCCCGGATCCGGCTCGGTCGGAGTGCTTTCCAAACCGAGATTGGAATTGGCCCCTAAGTAGAAAATGCCTTCCTGAAGGACACACACAATCAGAAGCAGACATGTTCTATGAAATAGAAACCAAAAGCATATGGTTGCTCAATTTAGCAAAGTGTGGGCCTAGCCAAAATTAGTAAGTTCCATTAAGTATACAATGCCATCCCAAAGGCCAAACACATACAAACACACCCATACACACAAACACACACTCACGCACAGAGTAGTGAAAGCCTTATTTTAACTCCAAAGCCTTAGGGGAGCACATACTAAGGAGCAGAGCATTAAGATGAAGTGGGGGGAGCAGGGGGCAACACAGGACAGCTTCTTCTGCTGGGAAAACAGTGCTAGCTTATAGCATTTACAAGGTAATTCACCTTTAAATTAAATGTCACCAGGTCTGCTTTTTTTACCTTCTTGCAAGAAAAAGTGTATTAGCTGAAGCATGCCATTTGTTTCATTTTGCTGCATCTGCTTAGGATCTGTGGAAATCTGTGTTTTTGCACAAATGTACAAATACATTCTACTGTTTAAACCAAGGGTTGGCCAGGGTTTAAAGCTCAGAAGCATGCTTCAAGGTGCTTTCAAAAGCCCTTGAGCAACAGGACCAGGGCAAGAGGAGTGGATGTGGAGAAAAAAATGTATGTGCATACTCTAAGCTTTGATTAGGAGTGATTTCGAATAAGCTTTGAATTTGTTTGATAAGTTAGACCCTGGTAATACCTTGTAATCAATTATAATATGTGTGTAAAACATGTTTGCCAGTTTTCCCCATCTGGTCTTTTCATTTTTTAACTTAGATGTCTCAAGACTCCCGGTGTGGTTTATTGTACATTAGCTTAGTACAAGGGTGCTTAAGCATCTCGCTTGTTCCTTTGTGTTGCATCTGCTTAGGAGGCAGCTGGACGTGTTAAAATCCGCATTTTTTCAAAAATGTACAAATATATCCTACTGTTTAAACCAAGGGGTTTTCCAGGGGGTTAAAAGTCTGCAGTATGCTTTGAATGTGGTGTCAAAAGCCCTTGCTTTAATTAGCTCTCTATGCTACAAAGTTCTATAAAAATGCCAGATCTAGCAATTTCCCAAGATTTAATATATTGTGAAACAACACGTCTACAATATATTTTTTAATGACTCAATCAACAATGGGGTGTGCTGTTTCTTAGAGGTGTTTTTAAAGGAAATCTGTCTGCTCTGTACACAGGATTTCCCAGAATTAAACATGGATCCATGAGGAAACAATTGAATTTTTGGATGGTTCAGACATTTAGTGCAATATAGTTCAGAGCCAGTTGTTAACCATATTTTCTCAACAACTAGACTTAAAAAAATATTCCTGTGCATGTGTTTTTACAGGTTAGTAAGCAGTAGGGCCGCTAGCTATTGAAGACCTCAAACAAATCTTAGGGTCTAAAGACGCATCGGACAGTGTCCAGCATAATCTTGCTATTACAGGAAAATACCAGGATGGGCTTATTGTATATTGGATGTGTAATGATTAGTCTGCACAGTCCACAACCACCCAGATTCCATTTTGCCCTCAGAGAGTATGCTAGGGCAGTGCATTATATTGGAAATGTGACAGTAATTCATTTTCTTAGCAGTTCTCCTGAAAGCACACAATTACTCCAAACCTGTCAGAAAACTTCAATTCAATCTAAACCCTAAGGCCATAAACTGTGGAAGACAGAAACCAAGAACTGATCCTTGAGGGATGTACAGAGAGAGATAATCCTGAGGGTATAAAGGTGTAGAAGAGAGGTGATACAATCTTGTGAAGCAGCCATTGCAGACGTAGAGGTTATTTCATCTTGATGAGGTCTATGGCCTTCTCTTAATATAAAATGAAGGTACAATACTCCCTTACTAAAGTGAGATGGCCGGCTCGGCCAAAAAGAAGTTAGAACCTCGCAGGCAGGTCCAAAAAGTTCCTAATAGAATGACAGTGCATCCTGAAATTACACAGATTAAACCTCTAAACACAAATTTCGGAGAGGGCCGCAGACGCTTAAGGCGTTTTAAGTGTTCACAGGTCACAGCTGAGAGACCCGGATACACCAAACCCAAAGATGGTCTCAAGGTTAAGGCTACAGCTAGGGAATCGGGGAGGGCTTCTTCATCAAATACTCCAGAGGCAGCAATTATCGACCCCCCAAAATATCGATGAAAAAATTATAGAATGATAGAATATTGACTTCCTATTTACAAACAGGTAAGTGCAAAAATATTGAATCGAAAATATTGTTGTGAATAATATAGCTTGTAAAAATATCGAATTTTTTAAATGATTTAAAAGTAATGTAAATAATGAAATAATGAATATAATTAAGTAAAACATACTTTAAAAATATCTATACAACCTTAAAATTAATAAATAATTAATGTGATAAAAATAAACATGCATTTGTATTTTTAATACCTATATATGTTAACTGAATAATATTACAAATAATACATATTTTTAGTGTTGGATACCAGGAGGGTAAAATTTACTATTCCCACTCCAGTGAGTGCAACAGTAGGGAAAGCATTGGATAGCGGGAGGGTAAAAAATACTATTCCCATTCCAGTGAGTGCAACAGTAGGGAAAGCGTTGGATAGCGGGAGGGTAGAAATTACTATTCCAACTCCAGAGAGTGCAACATTAGGGAAAGCATTGGATAGCGGGTAGGTAAAAATTACTTGTACCACTCCAGAGAGTGCAACAGTAGGGAAAGTGTTGGATAGCATGAAGGTAAAAATTACTATTCCCACTCCAGCGAGTTCAACAGTATCGCAAGTGTTGGATAGGGGTAGGAATTATTTACTATTCCCACGCCACAAAATGTAACAGTAGAGAAAGTGTTGGATAACGGGAGGGTAAAAATTACTATTCCCACTCCAGCAAGTGCAACAGTAGGTAAAGCGTTGGATAGCCGGAGGGTCAAAATTACTATTCCCATTCCAGAGAGTGCAACAGTAGGGAAAGTGTTGGATAGCGAGTAGGTAAAAATTACTATTCCCACTCCAGAGAGTGCAACAGTAGGAAAAGTGTTAGATAGCGGGGGGTAAAAATGACTATTCCCATTTCGGCAAGGGCAACAGTAGGTAAAGCGTTGGATAGCGGGAGGGTAAAAATGACTATTCCCATTCCAGAGAGTGCAACAGTAGGGAAAGTGTTGGATAGCGAGTAGGTAAAAATTACTATTCCCACTCCAGAGAGTGCAACAGTAGGGAAAGTGTTGGATACCGGGAGGGTAAAAATGACTATTCACACTCTAGTGAGTGCAACAGTAGGGAAAGCATTGGACAGCGTTGGGTTAAAAATAACTATTCCCATTCCAGAGAGTGTAACAGTAGGGAAAGGGTTGGCTAGCGTAGGGGTAAAAATTACTATTCCCACTCCATAGAGTGCAAGAGTAAGGAAAATGTTGGACAGTGTAGGGGGAAAATTACTATTCCCACTCCAGTGAGTGCAACAGAAGGGAAAGTAATGATTTAATAATTAGATATATATAAATTTGTTATCAATACCAATGAAAAAGTATTAAAATGTATTACCAATTATAAATTATTTAGTAATTATTTAATTATAAATACCAATACATATTAATTAATAAAACAATAAATTAATTTTCAATGCAATAAATTAATACGAAATAAACATTTTTTTTACCAATTAATAATTAATTAACAGTAAATTAATTATCAATACACAAAGCTAGCCAAGCTGTGCCTTAATTCCTTATTGGGAAAATTCGCACAGTGTACAAACTTGGCAAACACAACTATCATCACAGATCCTGACAAACTGTTCAAATATCTTTCTGCTCTGTGTTACGAGATGTCCAGCTGCAAGTTTGTCAATGACGAAACAGTAGCGCTGTTTTGGAAATACACAAAAGAGTACCCCACAAGATGTAACACTATAAACATCTTCATCACCTTTTTCATAACCGTGCATGCTCGTTTAGAGCTTTACAATGTGATGGATAAACTTCATGATCAGTGTCTATATCACAATACCAACTGGTATTTTTGTTAAACACTTTCTCACAGAACGTCTAAGAATGCAGTATGTATGAAAGTCCAAATTATCCGGTGTACCAATACTAAAGAAAATGATAAGACAATCATTGTAAAACAACCTGGAGAAGTTTAGTCCAAAAAGTGCAGGGAAATTACAACCCAGACATTGCATAAAACCTTGCACGTAGTGTTTGATGAAAGGGTTATGACTGAAGACTACAAATCCCTGCCATACAGTTATCAAAGTTATTAAAGGGGTGTTAGTGTCTAGCAACCCCAACTACGGACACGAGGTTGCAGCACCCGTTCTCCTACGTTTTACCAAGCTTCTCAAATTGAGGAAAATAGCTATTTTATTGAGAAACCATAAGAAAATACTCCCAGTGTCTTATCCCAAAGTCCTAACAATTTTGTTGGCTTTATTGTGCTGGTACGATCTCTATATGGAACTATCCCTAAGGTTCCCACCTCATCAAATGAATAGAAGGCATACTGAATAATCTCAAACTACGATGCATGGCACCCTGATATAGAAAAATCTTTTATTCAATATTCACACCATCACAGTCTAAGGATATGTTACATAATTCAGAAATTGTTTTACAAAGGTAAGTAAAGTAATACTATAGTGTTTACTGCCTAATGCCTGATCTGATTTAAAAACTCTGAGACAAACACCAGATATCCATTATTGCTAAACAAATGTACATAGTTTTTCTTGGCAGACTTAATAATGCTACTGCAAAACCCCATGGTTACTTACTGGTAGAGTTAAAACCTGATACTCTAGAAGACTAGAGACAGCGTGTTGATATTTACCCACTTAAACTACCAGTCGCTTTCACACTTAAAACCAAGCCCAAAGCCTATAAAAAGAATTTTTAAAGAGACTCCTGTAACATTTACACCTAAGACCTTATTATACCCAGTATTGACAATGTCGACATGTCTATACCATATTCAAATCTTCTTGTAAAGGCTAGCCTTTTCAAGAGAAGCCTTTTAAAGAGAAGCCCGATCAGTGAGAAGAATCAGACGATTTAGTGGACAACATTTCAGAAGTCGCCCTAAACAGTCTAAAAGGTAATGTTGTTATATTAGAACACCTTTTCTATGTTTTGAAGAAGACACACCACCTTATCAAGAACTCTGTCATAAAAAGGCATCTCTCTTTTTTAAGAAATAATAATAATCCACATTTATAAAGCGCACAATCACCCGTAAGGGTCTCCAGGCGCTGGGGGCCGTCGGGAAGATTAAGCAAGCTATTGCCCAGAGTCACATGGTGCTAACCTGCCGCCGGCGCCGGGGATCGAACCATGATCCCCAGATTCCAGCGTCAGTCGCCTTGGCCGCGGCGCCACACCTTAGGATGTTTAATAGATTCTTTGTTGGCCATAGTTGTCCTTCTCATTACCAGACTTCTAACTGGAAACTAATGGATCATACCCAAAACATTTACTTGGTATCACTACAGCAGCTGGAACAGTTTGGGATGTCTTTGTCTGACATTTGGGATATTCTGAAAATAAGATGTAGTGCCTAGAGGGCCAGATTGAAGACATTTTGAACAGTTCTGATTTAAAACCTTATGACAAAGCAGGTCTTTACTGCAGAACTCTTCAAAACTTTTCATATTAAAGGCAGTTGAATGCTGAAAAAAATGACTCTATATGCCCTTGACTCTGAATAGCCTCAAGAACCACCACTATCCTCTGATAGCGTTGTTGTAGAATATTTTAAAATAAATATAAGTCATCGGTACAAATGTTGCTAAGTAAAATGTCAGCTTGTAAAGTACTGTCCTCATGGAATGAGAGAGGCAACTTCCTCTAAAAAGGTCAACCGGTTGTTGGATCAACATGTACAACCTAATCAAAGGTCGTATGCACCCCTTAACACTATCGCTCTAGAAAGCACATAGAGGTTGAGAACAGTTTCTGTGAGCCTCTGCAAAACTCAACATTCCATTAACGGTAGTCAGTAACGCTGAACAAAGGCGGCTGCATGAAAGTTTAAAGATTTGACTTACAGCCCCCCAACTACTCGAACACCATTTTTTTCAAATCCTCCCTAAGATGCCAGCATCGTCTTTCTTTCTCCAGGGATCCCCCACTTGAAGCGGTGAGGCTCTGCCTCTGGAACTTAAAAAAAAGACATGGTCCAAAGTGAGCATGTGGTTAAATGTTTGATGGTTCTTCTGACCTTTGAACCTATGTTTATGTGTGTCTGTGTTTGTGTGAATAGTTTTTTCCATAGTTAACATTTTGATGTTTTTCATCTTTTATTTCTTTAGTAAGTTAATCAGCCTGGTGTTTGTACTTTGAAAAAATTAAACCTTTGATCTTTTCAACGTATCTGTCATCTTTTAAAAAAATAAACATTTAAATGTGTATCCTTACATCAGAAAAAAAAAACACTGAGTCTGCATTCAAGTTGTATTCATTTATTTTAGACTGGCACTATTACATATCAGGATCGTTAAACAACTCACACTTTTGACAAACTGTGTATTCCATTTTAACAGCCCTTGATGTAGACCTAGACTTTTCTTTCACATATTTCATACCAATACTTTAATTGTTAACTAGGTTGTTCAAATATAGATTTTTGAAAATTCTAAACGTCATACCCTCGGACATTTTACTAATAAAATATATAAAATGCTTCCTGCATGTGATGGCGAGAGAATCCTGCACCTGTATTTTTTTATAATCCGCCCTCGTAGTAGCTTTTTTACATACTATCCCATTGATTTTCCTCCATCTAGTGTGGATCTGTTTTAAAGACAAATGTGCGTTGTTTTTCATACCCTATTTCACCAGATAGAGTGTTTCTTGGAAAAACACCTAAAAGTATTTCTTAGCGTATGTATGACTACTTAGGAAATCTAGAGTCTGAACAGTTCCATTTTCTAATATTTTAAAAATAGTCCAACAAAATTTACCGGGCGTGGTTGATCTGAATGACTTTGTCAAATACAGAGCAGACAACCATGTTCACATTTGTATTCAAGGGATGACTAAAACGTATTTCTGTTTTAAATTTCCATTTTTGATCAAGCTGTTGTTGTTACAGCCTTCCATGTCAGGGGTCAGATCGAAAGTGTCACAGCATGTAGCCTGTCCCATATCCTTCTCTTGCCAGAACGACTCCCGAGTGATGCAGATGCTTTGCAGTTATTGAAACCAAGCCCAGATAATCTCTGATAAAATTTGTGCAAATCACGGCTTTGCAGGAATCACAGCCCCCTTGTGGAACAGCGTCGCATAGTTGATGTTGTAGCAGTTGAAAATAAAAGGGTTTGAGGTAAAGAGACTGCTAAAAGCTGCGTTGTCGACAAAACCTATGAAAAAATGTTCGGTAGTTGCCATGGCCGGACTGGGAACGAAAACCGGCCCTGGCAAAGTGCTCGGCTGGCTCCCCAGGGTCTTGTGGGTGTGGCAGAGATATTTGTCAGGGCTGGTTTTGGCCGATTTTGTCACACGGGGCGATATTGCAGTATATGCTGCAAAAACAGCCATGTGACAAAAACGGCCCCCAACCTGGCGGCCCACCCGGGAAATGCCCAGTGCCCGCTATGGCCAGTCCGGCCCTGGTAGTTGTCCCAAAAATACATTTTGCTGATAGGTTAATCTGATACTGGCTGGGATGCTGAATATCTTCAGAGCTACACTTTGAACAGAGTACCTGGTGTTTGATAGCTGTAAGATTTTGGTGTGAGCCATTCTGACATTTGGGAACACTTTCACTCTCTTTTCAAACAAACCAGAAGACAATATGACCAATTTATACTGTTCTGCATTTCTGCTGATGCGACAAAATGAGTGCTTGTCGCGGTTATGGTTGATCGTAAGGTCGATTCTGTTGATGAGCAGTTTATCTTGGAAGAATGGGTCTGAATGTATATGCCAGAGGAGGTCAAACTCTTTACTGCCGGAGGCACAGCTTGCTCTTTTGTACAAAACCTTAATTGTCACCATCCAGCTCCTTGTCTTTAAAATGCATATATGTATTTTTTTAGAAGAGCCCTTCTGAAAGCTCTGCATCCCAGGCTTTGCAGCTGTAGTTTATAATACTTTCAATTTAGGCTCTGTAGGCATGCATATTATCACTGTGCATGATGAGTCGAACGGTGAGAGTAATGTCCACCTGATTAAACATGGTTGCGCTGATCACATGATCACTTTAGAGGCGCCCGTTATTTCGGCACCGTCTGGTTTTATGAAAAAAAACAGTTTTCAATACTGGTCTGGGTGGGCTTTAGAGGCTGACCCCGATTTGGCACATTTTCCCGATGCGCTAAGTATAAAGACCAAGTTTCAGGTTGCTGTGTCTTAAAAAATATTTAAGCCAGTGGGTGTCCTCTTGATCTTTGAGCCTCTCTTCTGCCTTATGGATCGTCTTTTGTGAGCGCTTTTTGAAGAGCACCTCCTTTACTTATAGGGAGCAGGCGGACCCCTATGCCTTGAAGGCCTGTGCTTACTTTTAATACTTGTTCTTGACCTGTACACAAGTCCCGCTCCTTCTTTGGGTTGTTTGTTAATGCGTTTGGCGACACCAGAAGTCACAGATCCCACAACATCCTTGTCAATGTCCGAGGCTGCAGCTTCAAAGGGAGGTTTTGTAATTGCTTAGCTTAATCTCAATAAAGGCATAGCTCTTCTTAACAAACTATGGTAAAAACCTTCAAGTCCCAACCGCACACAACAGAGGCCCGTTGAAAGAATGGTGGCCCGGAATCTGTGTATGTTTTTATGATCACCATGATGACTTCTTAATAATCCCAGGAGCATTGCGGTTATAAATGAAGCTTAACAGCAACTTTCCAATATTTAAAGGACACTGGCCAACGTTAACCATTGAAGTGTATAATAGTTTTTAGAAATTGCTACAAAGGCATGTTTGATATATTCAATATTAATCATTGTGTTATTTTACCCCTTCACCTGGACCTATCAGAACAATGATAAATAACTGTCCCTGAACCTCTGTGGCTCTACAGTGTCACTTTACATATGGAGTATATAGAACCCTCTATTAATATCTGGTTTTTTATACGATGTACTGTTCCTAAAACTCATAATAATTTATATGTAAAACTAAACTTTGTAACACGGTTTGGAGCTTTAAGAAACAACTTCCTTCTAAAGTTATCTAAAACCACTTGAATACACGAAGATGTTTCAATGATGGCTATGCATCTTTTGACGGCCTCAACAAACTCTGCAACACTGGATTAATAGGTGCAAGAAAAGGAAGTGTGGAGGCTTGACAGTTCACGCTCTATGGTAAATTTTGCCCCAAGAATTGTAAATATACACCATGTTCTTGTGTACTGGATTTCGGTGAGGGCTACCTTCAAGTCTCTTTTTAGGTCCTCAAGTTTAGCCAGTTTCACAGTATAATTAAACATTTGATTGGTGTGGAACATGTCAATTGTGGTGTTAAATTATAAGGTAATATAAATCTATTTTGTCTCCATATTATCTACTTCAGAGAGCCTCCCGTACTAACAACCTGCAGAGAGCTGTCCAGCACACAAAAGTTAAATGTTTCATGCCACTTACTCCATTTGAGAAAGTCCTGTCTGTTAGCCCCACTACCTTTCTGTTTCCGATTTTTTTCAACCCTATGCAAACTAGGGGGATCACCTAGTACTGATTGTAACTCTTCGTTGTAAAAGGCACCCAACACAGTTTTACCATCGTAGTCCTTTAAATAGCATATATGTACATTCCTTAAGCTCCACACTCTCCAATATAAATATTTAGTCACTACAATTCAGCTGGTAGACCGTAATAAAGACCCCTTTCAACTTTAAAATGCTAACATGATCACCTCCTTTTAAAAGCAGCTTCTTTACCTTGGCAGCAAAATGAACCTCATATACCATTCTCCATACAGCTAAAGGAATATCGGTTGTTACCTCTACGGGAGACTTTTTGATGTTTCTGTGATAACTGGCATTATAAGCATCTATAAACACCTCTAGAACACCCACATATTGGCCTTGAAATATCCACACATTATAGATGTCTAAGTTTTGTTAAAATGCTCTGAAATCAGCAGCTTCAGCTCTGTGTGATTTACAAAATGATGAATAGCAGGCTATTTTCAAAACTTCTGAAACACATTGTTCAAAAATTCTTTCCCGGCATCTGTTTGCAGTTTTTGAGGGGTTCGCATTTTCCTGAAGATAGCTTTAAATGCCACGGGGAAGCTTGCACCACCTTTGGCGCTTAGCGTTTTGGCAAAGTCATACTTGTACAATACATCCATTGCCGTCATTATATTTCGAGCTGCCGTATTATGTCTGGCTAAATTTTAAAGACTGATTAAGTCTGCCTGTGATTTATAATCTAGCTGCTCATTACAGATGGTCATATAAATAGACAATGGTCCTAGACCTATTGATTACATCGGTTGATTCAATCAATTGTTGTTTCCAAAATTCTAGCTTTTCCAGAGCACAACATTCAAATCTGCTCAATAGGTCTAGGACCATTGTCTATTTATATCGCAATATACCCAGGTCCATACCTTATGGGTTACCCCATTTTCTTAATCATTACAGATGGTCAGCCTTCTCTTAAAATGCATTCTCCTTGGCTTGAGAAGTTGAACGTGCCTTGTCCCCAGATAACAAGTACTCAACTGCACTCTGTTCACCAGCTCATTTTCAACTAGAGCCCTTCTAAACAGAGTTTGGACTCTTCGGAACCCAGTTGCATCATTATGAAGCTTCACTAACCTGTCCCAGACACATACATGCCAACATTTTAGGACAGGGACGTGGAAGATTTAAAATAAAAAATCGGGAGAATGAAAATTTCCCATTGACTTCTATTGTAGAAAATGCAATTTCAGGCAAGAGACAGCTCAAATAAAGCCATTTTTGGCTTGAAAAATTGGGTCAATTGGCATGTATGCAGACATGTCATCAGCATTTGCTTCCCATGAAATGAAAGACAATGATTTTGTTTAAGGGCATTTGGTTAAAAATAAAGAATGTTAGCAAAACATAAACAGGGCATACATTACAGTTTCATGGTACACGTGTTGTCATTGTGATTGGACAATTTGCTGACTTTTCACTAAGTAAACATAATATGACACAGGCCACATACATTACTCGCAGATAATTTGCCTCAGAGCTATATCTTTTCATGTTTTTACAGCTGTAAACTCAACCGCTCTAGAAAGGTCCTCCCACTCCCCCCTCCTATAATTTTGTACACTCAGGATACTGATGGCATTCAAATAATCATACAATTTTCTATTTCGTACAACACAAATCCTTTATTTCTGAAATAATCGTTGGTCAGAAGGTCTAAGGCGATGTTTAAGCTGGTAGTCGGTGATTGTATTAACTCTCTCATACCGCTTTTGCACGTGCTCCGGTATCTGCTTTAGGTAGCCTCGCATTGATACAACAGTTGACTGTCACACTGCATATGTCTTTCTATAACCCTATCTGCCATCCTTTTAACAAAAATACATAAACAAACCTTGCGTACAACAGAGTTTTGAGGTTGGCTCTCTCAAACATCAGGTCTCTGAGCATGGTTAATAAGCCCTTAGAAATCATATCAGGACGGACCTTTTTCTTTTCGTCGATCAAGCCATATTCAAACCTCAGCAGTTTATATACTTTGTTTGGGTCTAGCAAGCTACAAATCTGAAGGACTGTTCTTGAAGTGCGGATCATTAATGTTATGGCTGTAACAGAGGTTATAAAAGTCACATTTCACACACGCACTCACAACAATTGTGGTAAACTCTTTAATAGGTATGGCGTCACAAGGTGTGCCTGAAGCTTCCTTTTCAAAAGTGCGATATTTTAGTACAAACACATTTCTTACGTGGCTTTTTGTTTTCGATTGTGGACATTTCTGTCTGTTTTGAGCAGCAAAAGCAGTAAAAATGTACTCTGTTAACCTTTGGTAATCTACATTCTACCACAGCTCTTTTTGTGATGCTTTCTACAGTTTAAAACAGAATGAAAGACAGACTATTAGTTAAAAATATAGTTTAGCTGTATTTATGGTATAAATAAGTATGTAAAAGGATTTTTACTAACACTCAGCTGCTGCTCAGAAATCTTGAAAGTCGCTGAGGTCCATCGAGGCATGACCGGCGTCGGAGTCTGTGCGGATGCTGTTGCACAACAATAGCCTCCACGGCATATTCCTCCAGAAACGCCATATCCTCTTAAACCAATGAGTTAGGAGCTGTTACAGATTCTTTACCATCTTCCATGTCAATCACATTGTTTCCACCATTTGCTTCATTAATCGTTGATTCGCTACCATGCTGGAGCCCTTAATAGGGCACGTTAGTTGCAGCAAATCCTTGAGGCTGAGGGTTTCCAACTGCCAGCAGAGCTCCTCATCCAAACCGGTGATGTTGTGACCAACCTCTTTAAGATTGATCTGCTGGGTGTTCTGCACCCGGCTGATGGTGTTGGACCACAATAATATTTATTGGTAGAGTTCAAACCCCTGTCACTTGGTGTCTTTTTGATGAAATGGCAGTATCTCTTCATGATGTCCGAGCTATCTCTTTCTGGAGGACGGCTCCTGGGTTTGACATAGGCTGCATAGCGGCTCCTTATATGTGCATTAAACATAATGAAAGAAAGGCACACTCCATTACAACACTTCATGGTCACCTGATCTCCAGGGGCCTCTGGTTTGTAAGGAATGACGCATAGCCCTAACCATGTGGTCAAACCATGAACACGTGACTAGCACGTGACCAGGATGATGTCACAACACATGTGACGCAACACGGTCACATGACCGCCCCAGAAGTAACATTACTGCTGGGGAAGGGCACGAGGAGCCCAGACGTCCCGGTAATGGAATTCACTTTTTGCATCATGACCGTAGGTATCACTCCCTTCCACAGACAATACTTGTTTTCTTTTTTTACTTTTAATTTAGTGTTATCATATGGCAGTCCGCATGTGCGTGCATCACTGCTCACACACACACAAGTATGACAATGCACATAAACCAACATATGCATGTTTCACGACACATGTGAGCACTTCGACGGTACTGCTGAAATTGGTTTCTTTAGAAGGAACCCCATTTCAAGTTTGCCATTGATGCAGGCCTGTGCATCCCTTTGGTAACTGAGATTACCTGAATCAATAGCTCAGTTGTAAAAAGTTTAAACTTGTTGTCTTTGCCGAAACTTGTTTTTCTCGATAGGCAGCAGAGGGATTGATCCAGGGTGTGGACACTTCTCATATAAGAACTGGGACAAGGAAGTGGTGAGATGACAGTAAGGTGGAATCAACAGAATATATTGCCCAACCCTTTAAAGCAACATGTATAATCAGGGTCTGTTTAAATGTATTAATTTG
Organism: Lissotriton vulgaris; assembly: GCF_964263255.1. Classification (NCBI taxonomy): domain Eukaryota; kingdom Metazoa; phylum Chordata; class Amphibia; order Caudata; family Salamandridae; genus Lissotriton; species Lissotriton vulgaris. The sequence continues at coordinate 11,592,614 of NC_141692.1, forward strand.
TGTACACTTTATTAATAAAGTGCAGTATGCGATTGTATATTTGTTTTATGAGAGCCACCTGTATATTTAAATGCATTATACTAAATGTAGTCACCATTACTAAAAAGATATACTTTTCCTAATTTGTATTTGATATATTCACTTATCCTAATTGCAGTCATTTCGACTTCACTAGACAGGTGAGCCACTCAGACTCGGGCCATGAGTGTTGGGTGCAGTGGGGACAGGAGATGTGGTTTCAGCTATATCTGAAATTCTTAGAGTTTGTTTCTTGTGGACAGGGCCGCTGTCCTAAGGAGATCTAGTTTTTGTTGAAGAGCAGGCAGTTGTCCTCTGGTTCTGGAAGTCTCTGTCTGCAGGGCAGGTGTTGCCTTATTTGTAGAGTTTTGAAATCTGGAGGCAGGCCAGTAGGGCAGAGGCCAAACCAGTATGCATCTTCAGGCTTTTTTGCACAACATCTACTTTTTCTTCTTCTTCTTCTTCTTCTTCATAGGTCACAGGAATCTGAGGATCAAGGTTCAGCAATGCCCCTAAATACTGGATTGAAGGGTGTTATTAGTATGGCAGGTAGTAGCTAATGGGCTATCTACCTTTTAGAGTGACTAACCCTGTGTTTGACCCTTCGTATCGGGAGGGGAGATCATCTAACCTGATTGCCTAAAGTTCTTCCATGCAAGGATTTTCTAAGGAGGTGGACACCTCGATCCATAGCACCTTAGGGGTGGTCCTGGCTGAGAGGGGACCCGCTTCTCCTGCTGGCTAATTTGCCCGCCTACCTTGCCGCCAAAAGTGGGGCTTGGTGAGTGGGGGTGAGAGGGAGAGTGGCATTTTTAATCTAATTAACCCTCTGATTGTGAATATTGCCCTAGCATAGGCAATTTTTCAATGTTGAGGAACCGATTTGGTGTATCAATAAACATCACCCCAAAATGATTTTGTGAGGGTTACCACCTCTACAGATTTATCCCAGAGCAACCACTCATAAAGTTTTGGTTTCTTCCAAAAAATGTATTTCATCTTATCTATATTAGTGGTAAATGTATTTGCCACACAGTACTTGCTGAACATTTCAGATTTTCTTTGTAGGCCCACCTGAGTCAAATCCATAATTGCCAGGTCATCTGCATATAGGTGCCATATGTCTTCCCCTCATTTTTGGAAAAAAGGATTTTGATTCCAAAAGCACTTGTGGCAAATCTGTAAGGAACAGAGAGAACAAGGTGGGAGCTAATACACATCCCTGTCTCATCCCCTTTTTCAGCAAGATTCCTCCTAAAAAAAGCACTGCTGGAGTTGGACTCCACTTGAGCACAAATCTCAATGTACTTCTTCTAGGATAGCGGATATTTTGCAGATTAGACCCCATGATTATACGCCTGACAATGTTGAAGGCAGAACTAACATCTACGAAACAACAGAATAAATTCTCTAAAGTTTCCAGTGCCTTCTGACTGATGGCCCACAAGCTGAAGCATTGGTGTATTGTTGAATGACCCTGCTTGAAGCCTCCTTGGTCCATGGGCACATGCTTGCTAGACTCATTACACTCCTTCATGGTCAGTAAAATGACTTAGTAGTATAATTTGTCTCCAGCATCAAGCAAGCTTATCGAACAATAATTAATGGGATCAGCTTTTTCCTTTTTATCTGTATAGGTTAAATTACTGCACCTTTCAAGCTATCTGGGAAAGTTCCAGATTTTGTTACAAGAACATAAACATTTGGAGAAAAGCTAGCCCGCCATTAAAGATTGGATTTTGCAGCTAGATTATCTGGTCTGGCCACCTTTATTATTTTAAGGGAGGTTATTAATTTACCTAGAGACTGTTCAGTAAATAGCTTCAGTATCTCTTCTCTTGGGTCATCCACATACCTCTATCCATTACCTCCTGGGCTATATAGCTATTATTTAATAGGCAAACCACAAATCACAATGGTTCTTTTTCCTTATTGCACTCTTCCTGGGCTAGCTCCCAAAAGGTTTTTATATCTGTGGCTTGGAGAGTACTAATCATCATTTCCCAATTGACTTTGTTAAAGTCTATTTTATTTTCTTTAATGAGGGCCTTTGTGTTCCATTTTTGATATATTATACGTTTCTATGTCACACGTGCCCACTTGAAACCGCTTTTTAGTTCAGACTTTCATCAGCCTTATTTTCAATCCTATACATTGATTATCGAACCATGGCTCTTTGTCTGATGAAGCGGGTTTGACCTTTTTTACAACACAATTATAGTTTTTGACTAGCGGAGTCAGACCATTTACCACCTTTACAAAAGTTTGGGTACACCGATTTATCACATGAACATCCGCCACCCCACACCAAGAAAAATTCAGATCCATGATATTGTTCTAGCCTGCTTGTAAAACCTTTTGGGAATGTCACTTTCTTAGAAATCACATTTTCCCTTGGGCTTGGCTGTGTTGTGTTGTCAAAAGGCCACAATGGGCGCTACCCATGAGCCATACACTAATAATAAGTATTACGTGCTTCAAACAACCACACTTATATGAACATGTAATTAATTGAGCAAGTCTGATTACCTTGCTCGAAAGTTTGGGCAGCCAGATTATCTTCCTTAAAACACCCATCTAGACAAACAAGACCTGGAAATGTGCTTAATTAACTGAAGCTGTAACTTTGGGTTTAAAGTCTGAAAATGAGATGCAATATTTGTTATAATAGTGGTTCATTTCAACCAGCACACTGTGTGTTATACCACTAAGGGTAAATATAAAGGCTTTCCTTTCATTGATTAACCTTCACACACCCTATTGGTGTCATGCTTCATCATCGGGTTCACCCAGACTCCAAAAGGAGTTCATTACCAGCAGGAGATTTAGAAACTAGTTAGAGCCAAATTGTTGGTTTGGATACGATTGTGTGATAAGTCTATACTAAGGAGGAGGTATCCATACATCTATCCTTCTTACCCCTGGTGGTACCAGTGAATTTCTTTTACTGTTACCTAGTGGTTAGTGAGACAAATATAAAGGCACCAGACATGTTGTGTCAAATCAGGTTTCTATAAACTGATTTCAATTTTATATAACATCTGAACATTGGGTGAGAATATTCCATGTAGTTATCGAACGATTCACTGTTTAAATGATTATTTATGTGCCATAGAGATGCAATGTAAAGTTGAAACAATATTGATTCAAAGTCTGTTCTCATCTATTTTAGCTATCTTTAACAATGTTAGATATGAAGTCTCTGTGTATGAATAAATACTTAGGGGCCATTAGGATGGTGGTCGGAAAACCACCCGAACCGCCATGCTAGAGAAAATCAACTGCCCGCCTGTACTGCCGAGCGGTGGAACATTTAGGATCAACTACCAACAAAATCCGACCGTGGCAGCAAAAAAACGCCTGTAGCATGTGGAGAAGGCTAAAATCCATCTGTGGCAGTTGGATTTGCGGCGGAAAATCACAAAACCGCTGCCATACCAGAGGAGACACCACACGGAAAATTAGGATATCCCCGATGTGACCGCAGTATGTTCTGCTGTTTCGGACCGCCGCGGTTACAAACAGTGATGAATGGGGGAGCCGGCGGAAGAGCTGTAGCATAGCCACCGCTAAGGACGCTCCATGACAAATATGGCGGCCGACAGAAAAAAATCACAACAAGGCCACAAAGTGCACACAGTAAACTAGCCATGACCCCAAAAACACAGAACACACCCCAATGTCACAACCACATGGCAACTACAAAAATACAAACCCTAGGACAACCCACACAACACCCCTAACAGCAATACCCCATTTGGATACACCCACATAGCTGAGTATAAAACCAACCCCTTCCCTAACCAGAATCCTTTGAAATACTCCACAACTGAAGGGCCCAACACCAGAGCACAAAGGAGAGGCAAATCAACATACCATCACTACTCACACCACACACAGAACCATCACCACAACACCTGCACCTCTAACCCCTCAGCACCTCACACACCATACATATCACCCTCCCTTACACACCTGCACTGCTAACCCCTTTGCACATCAAACACCATGGCACCACAGAAGATGCCCAAATTCACAGAGAGTGAGTTGACAGTCATGGCAGATAAGATAATCAGAATAGATACCACACTTAGGGGCCGATTAGGATGGCGGACGTATCGCCACCGCCATGCAGGCTGTGGATATCTGTCCGCCATCCGGGCCCGTCCGCCACCTATTTCCCCCCCACAATATTACAATGGCGGGGGGACCGTGGTGGACGGAAACACCGTCTGCCACTTTTACGCCCCAGGCGCCTTGTGGCAGGAGCGGAAAAGGGTTCATATGGCTGGCAAGGTCTTCCAGAAACCGCCAGCCATATTAGGATGGCCTCATGCAAATGCCTTTCCGTGCCGGCAATGCTGCCACGGAAAGGCATGAGGTCTTTACTTTGGGGGCCCGTTGGGGCCCCCATGGTGAAGGCGAGAGGGGGCTGGACATGGGAGTACCTGGTGTACCCCCCTGCATTTGCATACACAAAGCGGCAGGCACCGCGTGGTGCCTGCCGCTTTGTGTATGCAAATGCATGCCTGCATTTTTTACATTGAGACGGGCAGTGCTGTCAGCACCGTCCGCTGCAATGTTAAAAATGCATGATGTGCCCACCAGTGTGGCGGGTGCATCATAATTGGCATGGCGGGCGGGCAAAGTCTGTCCGCCATCCTAATCGGCCCCTAAGTTTGTCTTCCTTAGTGTCCCCATGTTGCACTTTCACTTTATCCAGAAACATTTCTGTCTCTTTTAATTTGATGTTTGAGGATCACAATGTTAGTTCTCACATGTGAATGTACATCACATATTTCTGGTAAACTTCTTCATGGTATCACTTTGAGTATGCATCACATTTCAATCCTCCCAATGCATTTCACGTCGAAGACCCTTCGTCAAGGGACTGTTAGCCTAATATTAAAGATTCAAGAATTTGAAGCCTTTTGTCGTGTCAATGAGGGTGACTCATTGGTAAAAGAGTCTTTGTGCACAACGGATCGGGCGAGTGATTTAAACGAGTGCAGGATGTGCTCAGCATACCAACAACTGTGGGAGACATGAGCCGCACGCCTCAAAAATGTGAATACTATAATCAGAGAAAACGTTAACAAGTCTTAACTCCACAAAGTGATAACAGGAAAAGTAAGGAACAAAATGTGCAACTCTGTTTTCAACTGAACGAATTGACCCGGAGTGTTTACATTGCTGAATGTCCCGTGATAAAATGCCGATACTAATTTTGAACAGTAATCCTTTATGGGTTCCGGGGTAGCGTGCTACTCGCCAGACAAGCGATTCAACACCTATCAGGGGTAACAAGTGCTATATGAATGCAAATCTTTCTTCCCCTTTTATCCCTCCGCTATCCTTCTCACTCCAAGTAACTGACTAATATCCACCACTGAAATTACTTCATGTTTCACCATATTAATTCGGCTTCCTGAATATCGTGCGTCAACAAGCGCTATATAAATACAAACCTTTGTCCTCCACTACTGCTTAGACTGCAGCCCATCCCACGCCCACTCCCACACGCCCACCGTGCTGTAGAGGGATGCGGCCAGTGATATAGGCAGACAACGGCCATCACCAAGACTCCATAGGCTTACATGGACCCTCGGAGCCCCGCCAGTCCCGCTCCCTCACAGAACACCCTTGCTGCATTGTGCTTTATGTGGCCTATCCCTCCACGGAGCCTGGAGGGCCCGCTCATACTCACTGGAAGCAGCCGGCAGGGCCTAGCACCACTAGATACCATGCACCCTGCACTGAGTGGTGAGCCTGGACCCCTAAAACACCCAACTGCTGTGGTCCCGTGGACTGTCTCCACGGATTTGGTGGTGCCTGCCTCTCCCGGTCACGAGTCTGAAGGACGTGGTACTCGTGCATATCTGCTGGTGGTGTGACCTACCGCTACTGACCCAAATATCACCATTCACGACCCGCGACCCTGAGCTTGCTGCACCGGGACTGAGCTGGGAAACCCTCAGTTAAAAAGAACAGAAGACATAGTCCTCCCTGCACCACTCTGGATGTCCTTAAGATCCGCCGCCAGGTCCTTGCTGCTCTACGTTCCTTGCTGTTCGCTCTGCCCCTTGGAGGTTAAGACTGGGCCATTATACCCACACATGGAGCTCCCATAATCAGGCGCAACTAATAGAACAGCGGTGCGAATCCCGTCCGTAAAGGACCAAATCACCGTACTTCACGCTCCATCGCCATGGGGAAACCAGATGGGAAACAGCCGAAACTTAACTTCGATACTCGCAAATCTACCCGTTCTCTGACTGAGCCCGATGATGAACAAGCTGGTGCCCCAACCACCTCCACCACTGATCTCAAAGAACGGTTACTGGTGGTGCAGTCAAGCCTGATATCCATTGAGTCAAAAATGGACTCCATGAATGCTCGACTGGACGGCCTGACGCATAGAGTGGAGAAGCATCACAACCGATTGACTGAGGCAGAGTGACGAATATCAGACCTCCTTTGCCAATACACACTGTACTCTTGAGATGGAGAAGGTACTGAAGGTGATAGCTGATATAAACAAAGATTTAGAATATCGCTCAAGAAGAACCAACCTTTGCATTCTCGGAGTGCCTGAATCGACAGAAACTGGAAAAATGGAAGAATACATCGAGCGTCTCCTTGTCACGCTGTTTGGTAGGGAGGCTTTCTCATCTGTACTCGCTCCTGGGACTCTTCCCCGTCCTAGGCACTGTGCAAACTTATCAAAAACCCTAGCAAAACACGCTCCACTCCCCATCCCGGCACCAAAAGCCGACCAACCAAAGATGCAAGTCTGCTCGCTTTCTATGCACTGTAACGCAAGCAAAATCCGGGACGCACGTGGTGCAATGAACCATGTCCTATTACGCCAGTGGTGCAGGACAGATAAGGCCACAATTCACTAAATACCATTACCAACGCCGCTTAGCAGTAACTTTATGCCTCTCTGCACTGACGCCCAGTGCAGAAAACAATGTAATATCCAACCTCCACAAAGGAGCTCACGTGCAGAGAACCGGAGCTTAATCCTGAACAGAGCGGGACGATCCACCTGCTCCGGATGTTGTTTTTTCTGGACAGCATCCTCTCAACTAACATACACACCAGCAGCCGTAAGGAGTTGAAGATGCAGAATATCATCCGATCACCCTCGCTTAGACGAGGAGACTCTTGTCTCCCTCTAGACTCCACCTGACAGGCGAACCCTGTTTACTGTACCTCCAGACTATTTTAATGCTCAAGCCAATCTCCCCAGTTGGGAATTTGGCACAACGGGCAAAAGAGGAGGAGGGGTGGGATGCAGGTCATGGCAGGATTGGGCTGCTGATGTGGGAGGGGGGAAGAGGGACCTGGTATTACGTTTTTGGAAATACAGGACTTTGTTTTATGCCACTTACCATTACACTGACATACATGTGCAGGATTACACTACAGGACAGCAATGACCAGCCGCCATGCTTTGAGAACCATATAACACGCCAACAACATGGAAAACCGCTCTAAATCCCCCATGTATAATTTCCTGACTTGGAATGTCTGTGGACTGGGAGACCCACGCAAGCGCCGGCGCATTCTTTTGTACCTAGACAGCAACGAGGTGCATGTTGCGATACAACAGGAAACACACTTCAGCCCCTCCTTGACCACCAAGTTCAAATCCTGATGTGCAATTTACTCATGCTTTTCTTCATACTCCTCCCATGAAGACACACAAGGCCGCTACACTATCGTGTGGGGTCGTCTGGCAACTCACTCCATCACTCTTGTGTCCTGCTATGGGCCAAACACCGATGACCCAGAGTTCTTCTGGGTACTCTGGGGCAAGATCCTAGATATCAGGTCCACACACTTGTTATGGGGTGACTTTAACATTACCATAGACCCCACGCTAGACCGTTCGCACACGCAACTGCATCACTATATAAAATGTACCCTTCACTCTTAAGTCGATTGTTGAAGACCACAAATTGGTCGACACTTGGCATCATATGCACCTGCAGCTTTCTGAGGGCTCTTTTTACACTACTGCTCGCTCCTCCTAGTCCAGAATAGATGGGTGGCTCCTCACTAAAGGCCTCACCCCTTGGCTGGCGCATGCCTCATATCTCCCCCGCACATATTCTGATAATTCTCCAGTGATCATCACCCTTACTCCCCACCAGGCTGACTCGCCCTTCCTATCCTAGCGCCTGAACCCACAAAATCTACTAGACCCAGTATTCCTACAGAAGCTGGAACAAGAAATAACGGATTACTTCCGGTGAAATAAAGGCTCGGTCGAAAGCTACTCCACAATATGGGAGGCTTTTAAAATTACAATCCGAGGGATTTGCATTGCTAAAAGTTGCGGGATTTGGAGAGATATCCATTCCACACTTCGCAAATTAGAAGCAGAACCCAAACAAACGGAAAACATACTACAATTAACCCCCACACCAGAATTGCAAGCACGGCTGAGAAGCCTACTTACGGAATACCAAGAAACAGCTGATGGGGAATGCAAATTTAGAGGGAAATACCACCAGGCGTGACGTTATGGAGAGGGAGATAGGCAGGGGAAGACACTTGCATCTCTGATTCGCCCCCCTCGCTTCTCTACTGTGGTCCTTGAGATTGAAGACGAGGACAGCCAAATACATAGAAACACTACTGAGGTAGTGGAAACCTTCCACAGCTTCTACAGAACTCCGTCCAAGACCCATAGAACTCACACAGTAGACTTCAACCCCTTTTTGAGGATACCGCAATAGCCTGACTGGGTAATAGGCAGCAAGACTTCCTCCTGGCGCATCACGTAGATAAAGACATCATATCCACCATAATGCAATTACAATCAGGCAAAGCTCTGGGACTGGATGGCCTCCTGGCTGAATTTTATAAAACATTCTGGCACCTACTCATCCCTATCCACTGGCGGCTGGTGACATTTGAAAGTGGTAGGGCGTAAAAGTTTTGTCTGAGTGCCCGAAGGCGAATGAGTGTAGCGAGCGAGTCCAGCCACCATATGGTGGGGCTCAGGGAAATTCGGGAGGAAAAAAAGAGCAGGCAAATGGTGCATTTAAGCAATTGTGAAAGTGTAGTTATGAAATAAAGACATTTCATATGATAATGGTGTAGGTAGCTTAAAAAGCATGCACCTTTAATTACAGCCATATGCACATCATGTTTTTCCACTTAAACAAGCCTGTTTTACTTTCAAGATGCCCTCGCGTTCCCTTGTGTGCAAGGAATGGGTGCTTCTTTCTCACTCGTAGAATATAGATGGTATCAGTCTAGTAGAGAGTGGTGGGTGAGAGGAGAGAGAATGTAGATCCAGGAAAGGGAAGCTGGGTGGACAGAGACCTCGAAATGTAGAGGGATGTGAGTGGAAGGAGAGAGTGTGCAGAGAAAGGAATGGGGAGCTGGGTGGACAGAGAGAAATGTAGAGTGAGTGTTGGGTGAGAGTAGAGAGGAGAGGGTAGAGAAAGGAAAGGGGAAGCTGAGGCAGAGACTAGAGATCAAAAGGTAGAGGGAGTGGTGAGTGAGAGAAAAGGAGAAGGTAGTCGAGCAAAGGAGTAAAAGGGAGAGAAATAGGGAGGAAAGTGGTAGAATAACTGAAGGCAGGGGAAGGAGTTGGTGACAAGCATAGAAGGGAAAGAGGATGAAAGGAGGAAACTTGGTGGGAAAGAGGAATGGAGAGAAGTGGAGTGAGTATCAGAGGGAGGACAGAAAGGAAAGGCGGAGTGGTGAGTGAGGCAGTGAGGAGAGAGACAGAAGGAGTTGTGGGTGTGAGGAGAGAGAGGGGGGAGAGAAAGGAAAAGGGTTGTGGTGGGTGAGAGAACGAGGAAAGGCAGATGTGTTGGGTGAGAGGCAGAGAGGTGAAGAAGGAAAGGGGCAGTGGTGGTTGAGAGACAGGAATGAAGGTAGAGGTTTTGGGACGAAATGTAGAGAGGGAGTGGAAGGAAGGACGGGCGAAAAAGAGGAGGGAAAGGAAGGTAGTGGTGAGTGAGTCTTGTGAGAACATCTCTTTGCGGAACCACCGTGTCCCTTCCTTCGGACGTAATCCGTATGGTAAGAACATTCTGCTCTGGTTTTCATCTCGTCCCATGAGGAGTGGCAAGACTCTTGTTCAGAAAAGAACCCCAAAGCTGCCCCCGGGCCACCCCCTTCTCAGCTGCTCGGCACCTTCACAACAGCCTTGTTGGAGTCTTGTTTTCGGGTCTCATTCGTTTTTTGTGCTTGGAGAATAAAACCTGGGGTGTGGATGGGTGGGGTAGGGTGTACTGTGTGGAGAACGTGAAATCATTTAAAATCTGAATCAGTGGTGTCACTTTTGGCTGCCGACTGATCTATTTTCATGACGAACACACTCAACCCCCCCCACACAAAAACACTGATCCTTCCTTTGTGATCGGGATCAGATTGTGTGAAAACCTCTCTTGTGAACCGCCCCCGCAGTCTCTTGGGGACAGACCTAGTGAACAAGGAAATCATTTAAAGAGGCAGACTCACAGATTTCTGATGTGACGAGCGACTTTGTCACTTTGATCTGCATTGAACTCGCACACAGTCTCCTTTGTGCAGTGCTTCAAGGCGCAAAGAAGAGGTCCTGTCCTGGGCGTGCTGCTCATTGTTACAAGGCAAACAGCGGCCCAAGGTGTTTAATAAATTAGCCCAAAAACTCAATCCACACCAAATGACACGCTTGCTTGGGGATACTCTAAGCCAGCTCAGTGGGTTAACAGCGGGCTCATCTACTGATTTGTCGTGTTTTGCAGGCTGTTTCAGGATTGCTTATTTTGACCATTATTTTTTTATTCCTCTCCTAAAATAACTCATTTGGCGTCAGTTGCTGCAGTTTTATAAAACAAGCGCGTTTCATCACAAAGACGCATATGTATTGCGGTTTCACCCTGGAGATGTGAACATCTGTTGCTGTCATTAACAATCACAAGTGCACGTCACACAAAAGACCACAATACTCAAGGGATACATGAATCCAAAATTCAAATTTTGCTAACCCGGAAGACTAAAGAAACAGAGGCAAAGCAGGGTCGCAGCTCATGCCCCGGCCTCCCCCACGCGGGCTCGGATTACCAGTGCAACAGGTGCCTGAAGTTTGAACACCGGGGGAGAAACCAGGCCTGATGTCAGCTTAATTTGGTGTGCTGCTAATACAGTAAACCTCTCAGCCCAGCTATCCTATTCCCTGCGCTCTGTATTACTTCGACATAAATATACATATTTAGAATTTCACAGAGGCCTACATAGAATATATATAAAATAACGTCCACTTACAGTCTGTTCTCAATCTCCGGAGACAACTCCCGCCGTCCTGGCATTCAAGTCCCAGCACGTCATCAGGATCAGGAAGGCGGTGGAGCAGGCAGCCTCCCTCCCCTCCACCGCTGCGTTCTTGATAGGTGCGGCCGGCTGCCCCCACCTACGTCATTTTCTCTGTATGCTGCTGCTGCAGCATACAGGGAGAATGAGTGGGTGTTATCGAGGGCAGGGGGGAGTGGCTTGGGGGAGTGGCTTTCCCACTGTTGGTAATACTGTTTGTTTGGGCTGCCTCAGGCCGCCCAAACAGTCAGTATTAACAATAGTGAGCAAACCACTCCCCCAAGTCACTCCCCCCTGCCCTCGAGTAACACACCGCCCACTTGACTTTAAACCAGGAAATTCCTTTCTTGCCGTGCAAGAAGGCAGAAACAAATGGTAGTTATTAACTACCATTTGTTTCTGCCTTCTAGCACGGCGAGAAAGCAGGGGGGGCGGCGCCCATTTGCCCCCATGGAGGAGCCGCCACTGTCCCTATCCTACGACATAAATTTGAGGAAGCTTGTGAAACTGCCATACTACCCCCAATGATCTGCGAAGCTTGCATTATCTCCCTGCCCATGTCAGGCAAGCCAACCATGCCTTGCGATTCCTATAGACCTCTTTCATTAATAAATGTAGAAGCCAAAATTCTAGCAAAATTGGTTGTCAATTTTATCAGCCCCCTCATGACCACTTTTTTACTCCCATCCAAATCAGGCTTTGTACCCAACAAAGGCACAACCCATAACCTGCGCACATTGTTTGCAGTTCTCCAAGACATAGAGCCTGAAATGAATGCCGCAGTGATTATTCTCAACGCCACCAAGGTGTTCGACTCATTAGAATGGGATTACCTTGCCTTCGTACTGCAACGCATGTGCTTTCCCGCTCCTTTCCTAGCCTGGATAGACTTGCCCGTACGTACACTGGCTTGCAGGCGAGTGTCATGGTCAATGGAGTGCAATCCCCCTTTCAAAATTACCAGAGGCACCCGCCGAGGATGTCCCCTTTCACCCCTGCTTTTCGCCATAGCGATTGAACCCCTGGCGGCTAAGGTACGACAAAATTTAGGAGACCACGCACTGATCTACCCCAAGTGGCAGATTTTAATCTCCCTATACGCCGATGACATGACGCTGTATTTCGGCAACCCAGAGAAAAGACTTAACCCCATTCTCAGGCTTTTCATTCTATTCTGTCACCTCTCTGGAACAAACACAAACTGGGGAAAATCCCAAATTTTCCCTCTCACAGAGTCCACTACGCGCTTTGAGCCTGAATATCCACTTACATGGTGTGAGGATACACGTACATATTTAGGAATAGTCATCTCCCGAAACCTCGACGACCTAATGCTTTCAAACTATGGCCGAGCGTTCGACCTCCTAACGGAGATAATTACTAGGTGGATCGCATTACCACTTTCCATGGCCGGCAGAGCCTCCCTAATCAAAATGGTGATACTCCCCACTTTATTATACCTCTTTAATAACATCCCCTATGCCCCCAGTCGCCACTTCTTCAAATATATTAGAATTCAAATATTCCACCTCGTATGGGGAGGTAAGCAAGCCAGACTAAACTGGGACACCCTTACATGACCCTATGCTGCAGTAGGGTTTGAGATACCTGATTTAGAACTGTACTTCCTTTGTGCTCAAGCTCACTTTGCAGCCTACTGGATAAATCCCTCCCCATACATGCCTCACCTTGTGATTGAGGAGGCCTACATAACCCCCACACCTTACTCTGCATACCTGAGAACCCCCATGGTCCCGAGGCACCAGGCTTCCACCACTGTTCATTTAATGAAAACTAACACTCCCAGGCAATATATACTGCAGTGCAATGTAAACAAGCAAGTCACAAGGAAAGATGTGAATAAAAATGTCATAAATTTTAAAGGTTAAAAAAACATCATAGAAATGATAGCATATCACACAATTATGATACACCTAATATATTAAAAACATTTCATTATATGGTGCTTAATCAAAAGACAATGGTTTCTTCAACGCATTTCAACACAATTGGTGTCTACATCAGGAAAGTACCATCCACAATCTAAAATTAGATAAACAGTTTTAAAAATCTATACTTTGTTAAAAATACATTGTTTCTTGCTGTTACATTGCATATGTCAGGAACATTTCTCTTAAGTGCTGCTATATAGTACCAAAGAACAATAAAATAGCAAAATGAAAAGAGTTAGGAATGTGAGCAAAGGATGCAAACAATTTGAAGGAGTTTATTGGTAGATTTTAAAACTGTTTATCTAATTTTAAATTGTTGATGGTACTTTCCTTATGAAGACACCAATTGTGTTGAAACGCGTTGAAGAAACCATCGTCTTTTGATTAAGCACCATAATATGAAATGTTTTTAATATATTAGGTGTATCATAATTTTGTGATATGCTATCGTTTCTATGATTTTTTTAACCTTTATGAATATGATTAACATTTATGACATTTTTTATTCACATCTTTACTTGTGACTTGCTTGTTTACATTGCACTGCAGTATATATTGCCTGGGAGTGTTATTTTTCATTATTTGTTTTACCCTGTCCCAGGAATTTTTATCCATTTACAGGGGGTCCTTGTTATTTACCATAATTCCACCACTGTTCAGTGCACAACCAGCGCCTGGCAAGACCTAGCCAGCAGAACCAGCTGCCCTTTACTCTACTCACCATTACTCCCCCTTCAGGGACGACATGGCCTCCCTGTCACGCAGGAAGGGGGTGCCGCTGCCTACTAAGCAAGCTATCCCGTTTCACTTGAGGTCAACTCTATGAAAAAGGGGAATTCTGCGCCAGTGAAGAATTTTTCAGAGACTCCCCCCACCCTGTTAGAGCGGTTTTACTACATCAGGCTGTGACAAGATGTACGGACCCTCGCCTCATGTTTACCAGAAGAACCTTCCATTATGCCACACCGCATTCTCTTTTACAAGAAACTACCCTCACGCATGTGGTGTCGCTCCTAAACTGCACCGCCCAAAGTAAAGGCATACATGACCCCCCACTAGCTAAAAACAAATGGGAAGACAAGCTGGGTCACCAAGTAACCAATGAACAATGGTCCTTTTGCTGTCGCCACACTGGGGGTAGCAGACTGTGCATGATACACTATAAATACTTACATCGTATGTTCTTCACACAGCGCGTTTACACCACCTTCACCTACATGATAATTATCGTTGCAACAGATGCAGAGAGGAGGGAGCAGATTTTAAGCACCTGTTAGGCGACTGCGTGCCCATCCACCGGTCTGGGGTGAAGTCATTCCGGCTCTAGATAACATCACAGGTGCATCCGTCCCAGAAGATCCCCTTACAGCTCTCCTGGGCTACACAGCACCGCTAACTGCAAAAATAAGGAGATATCTCTCCCTAGCGCTTCTCCTTGCCAAATGGCGACTCGCCTGTTAATGGGGCAGAGGAAGGGCTCCTAAATTCAAGGAATGGCTGCGCGATCTCATATATTGCCAAAAGCAATTACAAACTTATGCTGAACTTCTACCGCCCTACTCTCACCCGCAGGACATTTGGGGACCCCACCAAACTCACCTCCTTGAACACACCACAACCGTAGACACATCCACTGACTCATGTGCTGAAGGAGCTGGTGCACAGGGAGGAGATGGGCTTGAATGCATGGAAGACACCACACACAAGGCCACTAGACTCCCAACCTGTCAATACAAGGGTTAGGGCAAATCATGAATGATTGTGTCTCGGAGGGTGGAATTGCTGATTGTGGATTTATAACACTGTCGGAAAGGAGTTCTAGTGGCATAGATTGCATGTTATTTGAATTTAGACTATAGAAGTTTCTGTGACCTTTTTTTTGTGTGGCCAGTCACAATAAATGCCCCCCTGGCACGGCCGGCCCTAAGTGGTTGTAGGCGGCTTGCTGTGTACCCTCCTCTCCGTCCCCACTGTTATGTCGTATGTTACTCCTCATCGCCCGCCCATTTGGGATGTAGGCGTCATGGTGTGTATGCACTATCTGGAACTGAATAAAGGTTTTTGAAAACTTAAAAAAGAAAAGGAACAGTTTCAAGAACCATGAATTGTAATTGGCTGACATGGTGTCTTTGGGTATTAAAGTGTACTGCTGTAGGTGACTTTTCCAAATGGGTTCTAATGTTGCTCTTATGTTTAGTCAACCTCGCCTTGATTTCCATTCTGTTTTTCCTATGTATGTTTGTCCACAGGGACACTTCAGGAGGTATATAAAAAAAATTGAGTCGCATGTAGCTGTAGTTCCGAGTTGAATAGGTGTACCCTTTGTTGGATGTGAGATGTTTGTTCCTTCGATAATTTTATTGCAGTGTCCGCAATTCAGACAGGGGATGGTTCCTTTGTGAATATTTTTTTCTTATGTCTGAGGCATGGATAATAGTTCCTTTAAGTTTTTTGTGAGTTGATACGCAAATAGAGGTTGTGAATTGAAAATCCTATTGAAATCGCTCTCGTTCTGTCCTATTGGCCAATATTTTAGCATGATTCTTTTAATTTGATATTTTTTGGTTGAGTACTTAGATACAAATACAGGTCTATTGCTAGTATCCACTTTTTTCTGACTGTTCAACAATTGCTTCCTTTCAATATCGTCTGCTCTTTTTATGGCACTTTCTAAAACAGGGGTGGGATATTTTCTTTCCATGAATTTGGTAACCATCCTGTTTTTATTTATCATCATTGTAGCGTATTTCAGCTGGTGTCCTGGGATTCCGTAGTGGGCTCAGCAACCAAGGACGGTTGAGATATGCAGGGTCACTTAGGTGTGAGAAATACAGAGAAACCTTGTAATGTTACTGTGGCAGAGTACAGCACGTCACACATACAGCACGCTATTTGACTATGCATACTAATCCCACAATCAATGCACGTTCAGGAAGCAGATTAGCCATCAGCTTTGGTACAATGATGTTACGCATTATGTATGAGTCATGGGCTGAGCCAGGAAATCTTGCAAACATGTGCAAGATGATCATATCTGCCTGGCACACCACTAGTACATTTATGGAGTGGAAATGTTTACGATTTCTGTAGATGTGCTCACGTGCCTGTTGGGGAACAAGCCCAACATGTGTGCAATCAATGGCACCAACAACATGGGGGATGTGTCCAAGGGCATAAAAATCTCCCTTCACAGCTGCCAATTCACCCTTCTTGGGGAAATGGATATACCTGTCCTTGTAGATCATCATAGCAGGCGCAACATCACGCAGCACCATGCTAAACATATGTTGCAACATCCCATCTGCGCTGGACACCATGTGCTGGAATTATCCAGTGGAAAACAAATGCAGGGCCGCCATCAACTTAGAGGTGGGGGTGAAAGCAGTTGGATATATCCTGTGAGGCTGCAG
This sequence comes from Lissotriton vulgaris, assembly GCF_964263255.1. NCBI lineage: Eukaryota > Metazoa > Chordata > Amphibia > Caudata > Salamandridae > Lissotriton > Lissotriton vulgaris. The sequence goes on from NC_141692.1 coordinate 11,609,316, forward strand.
GTGGGGCTCCAACATAGCATATAGGTTTTGTAGGGTTTTGTAGGGTGACCTCCTCATTCTCCATGTCTGCCAGCACGGTGAAGGGACAATGCAGATTTGGTCTCCTCTTAGTTGAGCTCAAAATGGACTCATGTCAATGCAATACACCATGAGACATGTACAACATCTTACGTTTTGCCTGACACAACGCCAAAAACGACTGTTATCAGATTTGAGTCACAGACCAGCTTATATATAAGGACATCTTCAGCTACACAACTGGTACACTTGTCCTCTTTCACACAGCAAGTACCTCCAAAAAAACATCTCACTATCAGAATGCACAAAGGGATATGGCCACATCTAGCATGAGCAGGCCTGGGAGTATCTCATTCAGCTTATGTGTGAAACTGCTACACCACTATCTCATACATAGCTGCTGTACATGCCACACATAGATGTGTAAGTTGAACATGACACACATCAACAACACAATGACAACAGGCTGTGCGTAAACAACAAGTGTGTGTATTAGCCAAGAAAGTTAGACCGTCAAATCTGCACATTGTTCATTAAAACATACATCACTCCGATTTTCCAAGCACTTTCACAGATTGACATGTGTACCCATTGGAGAGTCCATCACAACACGGTTCTGTTTACATGCCCATCAATCTCACAAGTCACGTTTGAGGGAGTACATGCAAATGTCCCAAATCAAATAAACAAACATGGCATGCGTAGCCAGCAGTGGGGTAAATGTTACTTAGGCATTGTGTGCACAATGATGTGACATTAATCTTGTGGCCCCTGTGCCCTGTTGATAACTGCCCATTGCCATTGACACAGCATGATGTGTCCATAGGTGCTGTTACAGTGCTCCGCCACCCAAATCACAGTCAGTCATGGTAATGTATGGCACACAAATTGTGGCACCAGCAGTGTGTCGCCACCAATCTCCAAAACACAAGTGCGGTAGTGATAGCAATTTACACATGCCCAAATGGCAGTTGGCATGATCCACCACCCAAATCATGGTAGCTAACGCCTGGCACCAGCGGTGTGTCACTGCCATGGACCATGCCCTTACAGCCAATGGGAACCCCAATCGCGATAGTCTAATGCAATTTTGAAAATCGTGGTAGGCGTGCTTCTCCACTGAGGGCCGGTCATTGGATGCAATTGAAAGATGCACCACCGCAGTAGCACCTGCCTGGCCCCTGCGGTGTGTCACCGTAATGGAGCATGCCCTTACAACCAATGGGAACCACAATCGTGGTAGACTAATGACATTTTGAAAATTGCGGTTGTCGTGCTCCGCCACTGCAGAGCCGGTCATTGGATGCATTTGAAAAAGGCTGACCTTGAGCACCAATTGCAGTAGCTTGGAACCATTGAAACGACCTCAGGGGACTATATATGTGTGGGAAACAGCACCACATTTCCACAGCTCACAGTGCCTGCTGCCTGAAGTCATTCCGGCTCTAGATAACATCACAGGTGCATCCGTCCCAGAAGATCCCCTTACAGCTCTCCTGGGCTACACAGCACCGCTAACTGCAAAAATAAGGAGATATCTCTCCCTAGCGCTTCTCCTTGCCAAATGGTGACTCGCCTGTTAATGGGGCAGAGGAAGGGCTCCTAAATTCAAGGAATGGCTGCGCGATCTCATATATTGCCAAAAGCAATTACAAACTTATGCTGAACTTCTACCGCCCTACTCTCACCCGCAGGACATTTGGGGACCCCACCAAACTCACCTCCTTGAACACACCACAACCGTAGACACATCCACTGACTCATGTGCTGAAGGAGCTGGTGCACAGGGAGGAGATGGGCTTGAATGCATGGAAGACACCACACACAAGGCCACTAGACTCCCAACCTGTCAATACAAGGGTTAGGGCAAATCATGAATGATTGTGTCTCGGAGGGTGGAATTGCTGATTGTGGATTTATAACACTGTCGGAAAGGAGTTCTAGTGGCACAGATTGCATGTTATTTGAATTTAGGCTCCTAAATTCAAGGAACTGCTGCTGCTGCACCTGTCTCCAGGGACTGCTGTCTGAGACCCCTCACCACCAACTTCAGCTGCTGCTCCTGTCTCCAGGGACTGCTGTCTGAGACCCCTCACCACCAACTGCAGCTGCAGCTCCTATGTCCAGGGACTGCTGCCTGAGTCCCCTCACCACGAACTTCTGCTGCTGCTGTTTCTTGGCCACAGTGATGTCAACGACTGAGAAGAACCGGTGCAGTCCCTTCACCAGCAAGGAGCTGGAGGTCCTGGTGCACGAGGTGCTCACACAGTATACAAGTCTATATGGTGCTCCAAATGTCGTGGTAAGTCTACCAGATTGGGAGTGAGAGTGCAGTGGGGGGTAAAAATGCTGCAGTATGTGCCGGAGAGTGTGGGGTTGTGTTTTGCAGTGCCTAGCATGCTGTGTCATGGGGAAAGTGTTGTGTAGCCAATTTCACACATCCCCCTGCCTGCACATCAAGATTGGAAGAACATGTATTGCCTTGTCAGTCATACAGTGATGCATCAATTTGGTAATGCAGCAGTCAGGACAGGGACTGCTTGTATGAATGGCTGTGTGGGTCCCTTATGTCCTTCACAGACCCATCAGTGGCCTTAGCTGGGGTTTTCGTAGAGAGGGCAGTGATGGAATTGTGACTGACTCCTAATTGTACATCATCTCTAGTTCTGCACTATGCTCGGGACTTCCTAACCCAAGGGCGACACTATTTCTGGGCATTCATCTTTGACACAGCAGATTGCCGTACTATTGTGTGCAGCATCCTCCCACCAGCATGTCTACTGACTGGCATGTGTAGGCACTGTAACCACTCTCACTTTGTCCCTTCATGTGTCATTTCCAATGCCCCACGTTGGGTCTCAGTGTGAGCTCACCTGGCCTGCACTGTCACTACCCAATCTGGCAAGGACACATCACTGAATGTACCTAGTGTTACATGTGGGTATTTATTGGGACTCTCCATCAATGTGCCATCTCAGCCCTGTAGATTGCACACAACAACCTTTGTGAGGAGGGTGTGGGTTTGTAAGATCATGCCCCTCAATGTGACATCCATGATACAGTGTGCCATTCACTGGATGTTGTTGGCTGCGCAGTGTTGGACACAGTGAGTCAACCTCCCAACATATACTGATATGTGCTGTATGTCTTGCTCAACTTTGAAATGGATGGTAGATGTGTGCAGCCTACACATGGCTTTCTGTGGTGGCATCCTGCATGTGTATAAGATGGGCAGGTACTCTGTTCACCCTTATACCTGTATGCATTCACATGTGATTCTCCCATGCTCATGTAATATGTGAGATGCTGTGTTGTCTCTGTTGGACATTTCTGTGAAGTTGAAATGAGTTAGTATCATGCTCCTGTACTGAGAGATATTGGTACATAACACCGTGTCCCTGATTTTTCCCACTCTTGTCTCTCATGCCTGCAGCTCAAAGTCCACCAGCGCAAGGCCGCGTGGAGGGCCATTGCATGCAAGGTGCGGGCTCTGGGTGTCTCCAACTGATGTTGCACCCACTGTCACAAGAGGTGGGATGACATCTGCCATCTAAGCAAGAACGTGGCGGAGATGACGCTGGGGCTGCTCTCTCGGATTGGCAGGTTGGCTCGGCGGAGCATGACACAACTAATGGCCCACATCCTGGCCGTGACACAGCCTAAGCTGGATGCACATTTGAAGGAGCATCAGCAGCAAGCTAGGTGTGAGTATTCTTCAAAGGGTGACTGCTGTGTGTATCTGCATGTGTTCACAGGCAGTGCCAGTGCTGGGCTATGTGCTGTTGATAAGGTGATGTAGGGTCTTGTAAGTGGCCTCTGTATTGGGTGCAGCTGTCATGCATTTGCACTACCTGCACTTCCTAATGTTCTTTGAGTAATGGGCATTGACATTGCATTGAGAGTCATGGACTTCAGGTCTCGTCAGCATTGGGTCAGTGTGCACTTGAATGTGTGTACTGCATAGTTTGGCTGCATTCTCCTCAAACTTGCTTCTTTTAGAAGTAAAATTACTAAATTTTAATTTTTACTTCATAAATCTGTGTGGGGATTACGTTTACTGTGTTTTAATGAGCTAAATCCTTTGTTTTTTATTTATTCCACGCTACCTTCGGCCCCCACTTCCGGGTTAAGCCACCTAGAGTCGCCATTTTGACGAGTGCATGCTCTAGTGGTTGAGAATGGCAGGGGCTTAAAATACGCGCCCCTAAGTAAAGCCCGTCTGCACCCGTCAGCATCCCGGAGGTGGCCAGCGCCAGCCACTATGCCGGTGACGCTACCCAAAACAGTGCTAATACTACTCAGTATAATAGAAAGCAAATGCCGAAATTCGCAGAAGTTCGGCGTTTGCAAACTCATTTGAGCAAAATGGTATGTATGCAGGAAATTTCAGTGCAAAATAAGGAATAGCAAATTTGCGATTCCTTATTTTGCGATTGCATGTAAGGAATTGCAAAATTTGCGATTCCTTAAATGCAATGTATGATGCAAAAATAAATTGCTAACTGTCCCTAAGGAATCGCAAATTACCACCAACTTCAAGTTGGTGGTAATTTGCGAATTTCTTGAAAAATGCTAATTTTTGCATTTTTCAAAGTGTCATGTGATGCACATACATGCCCTTAGGGCATGTATGTGCACCACATGTGCAACCATGCTTATTTCAGGAGTGCAACAGACCCTTGAAATTATTCTCAATTTGCTATTAGCAAATTGCAAATCGCAAATTGAGAATAATTTCACATTCATTCCTATGGGCCTCCTGGCCCATAGAAATGAATGAGAAATTATTCCTTAATTGTGATTAGCAATTTGCTAATCGCAATTAAGGAATTTTAAGAAATCGCGAAACAATAGCGAATTTCTACATACATACCATTTTGCAATTCTCAAATAGCGATTCCTTAAAAATCGCTATTTGAGAATCGCAAAAGTGTATCTTGATACATTTGGCCCTTAATCTCTTAATTGTAGAGAATGTGTGAGATGGGATGCTGTGTCAAACAGATCTGATTCTTGTGATAAGTGTGAGCTTGCTTTTTTCCAGTCCCCCATTTCCTCTGTTGATCAACTCAGGGCAGGGAAGGTGCTGGTCACTATTAAGACCGCACTAATAAATGCCCGCTCTATGTCTGAACAATGGCAGGACATTTTTGAGCTACTCACTGATGCGTCTATTGACATACTCTTCTTGACTGAAACATGGCTTACTCCATCTTCTAGTCCTGCCACTGAAATGGCCATTCCCACTGGCTTCAAAATTGCTGTGTTGATCGGAAAAACGGGCGGGGGTGTGGCAGTGGTGTTTAAAGAGGAATGGAAGTGTGTATTCACTGAACCTACGGATTCTCCTGATGTTGAAGCTTTGGATTTTTGCATGAAAATTTCCCCTCACTACTGCCTGGGTGGGAATGTGCTGTACCGTCCTCGTGGCCCCATAGGCCCCTTTCCAAAGTTGCTGGATACTTGGATCATACCCAGAGCCTTGCGTTACTCGCGTTTCCTGCTCCTCAGGGACTGTAATACACATATGGATACTTTGGATGGGAATGACACATGTGATTTCTTAGCCTTGACCAAACATAAACAATATGTATCCTCTCCGACTCATATTGGAGGCCATACACTAGACATAATCTGTTCCAGTTTGCCACTACTGGTGACCCCCTCGTAGACAGTCATCTGGTCTGATCACTATTTAATCTCCTTTTCCTGGAATATTGCCAAGCGCCCCTCCTCTTTTAGGCCGCATTGTGCTGTAGTCATCAAGCACACCTCACAAAATTGATCCTGCGGCTCTTTGCATAGCCCTGGCCGACTGTCAGCCACAGCTACCGGAGGATTTGGACTCGGCCCTTGTGCAGTTCAATAATTAGATGGAGCAGGTTGTCTGTGATCTCTTGCCGCAAGTTACACCTCAAAGCCTTAATGCGCCTCTGTCCAAACCCTGATTTACACCTCTGCTTAAATCCCAGGAACAGCAGTGTAAACAGCTGGAAAGAAAATGGAGGAAGAACTATAGCATAGCTGCCAAGATAGAATTGAAAAAAGCTCATAAATCCTACTACACAGTGATTTTTGCAGTGAAACTCTGCTTTTACGCTGATTGTATCGTCATGTCGGGCAATAATGCTAAGGAACTATTTAACATTGGTAAAAATTATGTTACCCCAAAAGCTATGAACAACGCCCACACCCTTCTCTCGCCTGGTGCGAAGAGCTCTTTGACTTTTTTATGAATAAAGTTAGATCACTCCAATCACTCTTTTGCAACCAGTAACCCAGCCCACTTAGGTGCTTGCTGATCTTAATACCGCATCTGACACTGTTAGAAATGGGATCTCTGGTTGTCTAAGGCTTGCGCCAAAGTCAGGCAGAGACCGCCACTCTAGTCAGGGAAAGGGAGTTACACGCCAAAGATAACCCCTGCTCACCCCCTTGGTAGCTTGGCACGAGCAGTTAGGCTTATCCCGGTGGCGATGTGTAAAGCATCTGCGCAACACACACAGCAACAACATACTAGGCACACCACAAAAGGAACTCCACATAAGGTTATATATAAAAATAGCCTTTGTATAATCATAAACCACATTAGATGGTAACCACACAATATACACTGTGCCAACTGGCACGGGCAATATTTACAGGGGAGTATTTACACATGACAGGGCCCCATGGGCCACTGTCAGAATTATCACTTGGTAAAAATAGTAAAAGTCAGAACATATCATAATCTTAGAACACAACCAGTAACTACTGGCAGACACTATACTCAGCATCAACCTGTAACATAAATCTTATCATGCACAGCATCACATAAGGCGCAAAATCTATTCTGCGCCAACCTCATAAGCCTAAGCATAGTAGACCATAATCTCCTTACTAACGTATGCTCTAATTTAAAATTATTGGCGGGGTGGGCACCCGCCAAAAAGGTACTGCAATGCGGGGTGTGCACCCGCCGAAAGAAAAAATAGGAAGTGGGGTGGGCACCCATAATTCAAGATCAAAGTCAAGTCACGGGGTGGGCACCCGCACACCAAACAAAAGGGCACCAGCATGCGGGGTGGCACCCGCAAGACAACAATCAATGCGGGGTGGGCACCCGCCGTAAAAGCACAACAGGCGACAACAGGCAAATCCCTGGGCTGGGGACTCCCCCAGCAAGGGCTGCAGTGTGGTGCTGCGCAGCCCCCACGCTCTCCCTCTCCCTCAAGGAAAGTCCAGTTCCTTTCAAGAAATAAAGCAAAGCCCTCACATGGCGCTGGGAGCACAAGAGGCCCTTGGGGTATAAAAAACTGGAGCAAACAGCTCCCAGCAAAGGAAAGTACTCCAGTCATCCCAGTCAAGGCTGAAGGGTCCCAAAGAAAAAGTCTTTAAGGTATCCAGGGGCAAGGCAGGGGCTAGGGAGGCAAGCCCTTCCCTGGCCCCAGCAGCAGCATGCCCCTGGCAGATTCAGCACCCAGGTACAGAATAACTTCATGGGGTCACAGCCCCTATATTCATACCAGCAAATCCTTTGTTTAAAAGTGTAGGAAATGGGAGAACCAGATACAACTGGTTCAGGGGAGCTGTTGAGCACTTTGTTTTGCTCAGCTCCTCTCCCTTTCACAGGACAGTCCAGGGACATCAGAAGCACCACAGGGGGTAGAGCCAGCATTGTGGAGGGAAGACACAGCCCTATTCAGGTCCCAGGTGCAACTCCTCCCTCCCATCTACATGCAGATCTCCCTATTCACCACTGGATAGACTCATCTTGGCTCCTGGAGCCAGCCACACCATACAGCACCTGTTACTTACAAGCCAGACAGGCAATTCACATCACACAGCACACAGAAATGTTGATTTCTAAAAGTGGAATTTCAAAAATAACCACAATAAATGCACGCACACTATTGTGCAGCATTTATTCTCATGAGTTCACACATACTAAACTTGACCCTGCACTCCCCTCATATCAGGAATTACCATGGGCACACATATCACCGATGCATTCCTATGGGAGGGCAGGTCACTCTCAGCACACGCACTCAGAGTTCGCACACACTTTATACGAGGCCATAGTGCTAAAGTAGGCAGAGGCCTAAAATCACTACCACTATGTCAGAGGCTTAAGGCAAAAAGTTTAGGTGTGAACCTGCCAAAAAGGCCCAAGTCGAACAGACACCAAAACAGTTTTTTCTTCTTTCTCCATCATACCCTTGCCAATTTCCTTGCTACCTCGAGATCTTTAAAATCTGGTTCTCCTCTCTATCCTTGTCCCGCCAAACTCATGGCTCATGCAGCTGTAGTCATCAACCCTCTGGTGAACCAGCTGATTAACGCATCCTTGAGTTCGGCCTCTGTTCCTCCCACTTGGAAGCAGGACCTTCTGGTTCCTCTCATAAAAAAACAACTTTAGATCCCCACATCCCGTTCAGCTATCGTCCTATCTCTTTACTTCCAGGCGTGGCCAAAGTATGTGGGAAACTGGTTAATAAACAGCTGACCTCCTACATTGAAGAGCAGGGTTTGATGGATCCAGCTCAATCTGGATTCCGCGCCTCGTACAGCATTGAGTCTGCCTTGGTGGAAATTACGGAGGCCATCCAGGAGACGTTAGATGCTGGGGGCAGGGCAGTTCTGGTCCTATTGGACCTATCTGCAGCCTTTGAAACTGTCCCCCAAGCTCTTCTCCTGGCCCAATTACAGAGGCTAGGTATTGTTGGTGCCACATGGGAATGGTTGAAGTCCTTCCTTGATGGTAGAACCTAACAAGTTTGGATCCCCTTTTACATGCACTACTCAAGCCTTGCAAACAGGGGTCCCTCAGGGACCCAAACTGAGCCCTTTTGTTATTCAATTTGTATAAGGCCCCTCTAATCCAGCTTGCCGAGGATCTTGGCGCTAAAGTGGTAGCTTACGATGATGATACTCAGCTTTTATTCACCAGGAAAAAAGCACAAGACTACTTCTTCTCATGCCCGAACCGGCCTGTCTGCTGTGTTCAACTGGTTTACGTCTGCCCAGCTGAAATGCAATGAAGAAAAAACAGAGATCCTGTTCTTTGGGGAGTCCCTTTCATTGTTGTGGCATGACTGCTGGCCTGATATTGCCCCTCGTCCATCCCCTCGGGTCTCCCAGTAAAAAACCTTGGGATCTGGTTTGACAAAAAACTCAGCTCTGTCAAACAGATCCGTAAACTGACAGGCATATGCTTCGGTATTTTGAAGATTCTTAGAAAATGCTTGCCCCTACTGCCTCTCCCCGCCAAAGAAATGGTAGTCTGGGCCTTAGTCACCTCCCATCTCGATTATGCTAACGCATTGTATGTGGGTTTTCCGGGATACCTAACGGATAAATTGCAGGTTGTGCAGAATGTGCTGTGCGGCTGCTGCTGGACTTACCCAAACACACAGTGCGAGGCAACATCTACGCAACTTGCATTGGCTGCTGATAAAAGCTAGGGTCATGTTAAAGACTTTGGTTATGGCCCATGCAGCGATCTATGAGTATGGCCCGGCGTATCTGAGGAAACGTTGCTCGTTTTATGTCCCTGGTGACTCTTGTGCTCATGAATCATGTGCTTGGCTTCCACACCCAGAATTCGTTTGAAAAGAAAGGGGGGCAGTTCTATCTGTCCTATCTGGCTGCTAAGTCGTGGAACTCTCTTCCCCCGGAGCTCCGTTGCCTTCAAAACCCTACTCAGTTTAGAAAAAAACTAAAAACTTTCCTATTCAATTAAGCTTGTTTCCTTGAGCCTCTATTTCTGTATTCTGTTCATGTTCTCTCTGGGCTAACGTGTGGGACATTCCATGTAAGGGTATGGCAGTGTGTAAAATCTGAGTGTGCTTTCATCAATGCGTGCATTGCCTGACATCAGTAAGTTGAGGCTTAGACATCTGACACTAATGTGCATCAGTAGTTGTGCCCCACAGCATAATCTCATGGCAAGTGTGGACTGTTATTTTGTTGTCTGTATCTGAGTTGTCCCCTTCTGCTCCACCCAGATATGGCAGTGTCAACATGTGGTGGGGTACATCTATGCCCCCTTCAGGGCCCTAGGTGTGCCCAGAGCTATTTGTGTGTCTGGTTGAACGCAGCCATTGAAAAGATAGTGTGCTGTGTGGTCATCACATGGCTGACTTGTGCCCAGTTAGTTAGTTGACAGGCAAAGGATCAAGTAAAAAATTGAGGTTGCAAAATGTTTTTGCACACAGTGGTGTGTAACAGGTAAATGTCATCATATTTAGTGATGCTTTGCTTGCATATGAATGTTTTGTTAATGCCAATGAACTGACCCTACAACTCTCTCTCTCATGCAACATCTCCCATGGGCAAGACGGACAGGTGATGGACACCAGTGGTGAGGAATCAAGCACAACTGCTGCACACAAGCACTGTGACACAGATGTGACCTGAGCCTCGGAGGGGAACCGGACTCTCCTTGAGGAATGACAGCCAGAGACACCAACTTCAACTACATCAGACGCCAGCAGTGATACATCTATGTTGGCAGACACAGGGAACGGGGACTCTGCCTCTTCTTCCACCACACTGCGTCCAGTGCCCACCCTCCCACCTACTTTCAGTAGTGCTGCTCTTGTTCCAAACAGTAAGAAGGGAAGAGTGTCCTTCACCCCTGGCACCGCTGGCCCTGCCCCTGTCCCCCCTGCTGCCATCAGTGATGAGTCTGTGGACCTTTTGCACCAGCTGTGTGTGTGCCAGACAGCTCTCCTCAATGCCTTTGTAGACCACGACACAAAGTTGGCGCAGGTGGTGGCTTTCATTGAGGGCATTCATACAGACATCGGTGGGCTTCACAGGACTGTCCAGTCTTTGTCCTCCACTGTGACGGCAGCCCTTCAACTGGCACAGTCTCAGAGTACAGTACCAGACCCCTTGTCCACCCCCATGCTGGTGGCCACATCTGACGATAGTGACCACACACCACAGACCTCAAGGGCTAGATACAGTACACACAGCACACAGCAGCAACAGCCCAAGAGGTCCAGGGCACAGGCACCATCCCCACAGAAAACTAAAGCCACCCCAGAGTGCAAAGACAAAAGCCCATCGGGTGACACCAAGGACTACAAAGGCAAGAAGCAGGCCTCAGGGCCACATGCCTAGAGGCATCCCCAGCCAAGGACTCTCCTGTTCCAAAAGCATCTTGCAGAGACAAGCAGACAGTTTCCATGCACACTGAGAAGGTAGTGCCTGCTAAGAGTACACATAAGAAGAGCTCCAAGGCATATTCCAACTTCTACTCCTATCCAAATCCCTATGAAGCAGGGAAAGGAGGGTACTGTCGGGGGTACACCTGGTAAACAGGGGATGGAGGGGCATAGGCAAGGCCAGGCCAAGCGTCCTGCTGGATTCAGCATGTCCAGAGAGGGAGGGGCACCGTCTGCACCTGATGCAGCTTTGGTGGTGAGTGTGCCTGCTGTGTCCACACCACTTTCCATTAGTCCCAAAACACAGAAGCCATTTAGACTTACTGCCCATGAAGAGGAAATGCACCCCTCCACAATCTCCCACCCACACTGTGTCTCACGGCACCATGATTCCACATCCCCATGCCACTATACCACCTGGTCGAAGCAGTCCCCCAGCTTCCCAGGCCACTGATGCCTCAGCCTCAGCTGGGACTCTCTCTCCCCGGTCCAGTCCTCCAACTTTCCCTGACATACAGCCACCTCCCAGTCAGACAGACAGCTAAGTCTTAGTGGAAGTCCCCCGCAGACACCTGTCTCGCCCACAGGGGGGTATAGTCACACACATTCTCTGTGCAGGATCGCATGCAACAACTCTGAGCATTGGATTGGTCTCTGGCCTTGATGTGTGCCCCTTACCTGTGCAGATCCTCCTGGACATATCTGCACTTTGCCCAGGACACTGGCCTTGTTGTTGGCTGCTGTTTGCCACTTGCCTGTGCAGAATCTCATGTACCTCTACTGAACTTTGGTCTGGCCACTGACCTTGTTGTTCACTGCTGTTTACCCCTTCCTGTGCAGAATCTCAAGTACCTCAACTGCACTTTGCCCTGGCCACTGGCCTTGTTGTACAGTGCTGTTTGAACCTTGCCTGTGCAGGATCTCATGCAATTACTCTGAGCATTGGATTGGCCACTGGCCTTGATGTGTGCCCCTTACCTCTGCAGCTTCTCATGGACCTACTCTGCACTTTGCCCTGGACACTGGCCTTGTTGTTCCCTGCTGTTTGCCACTTACCTGTGCAGGATCTAATGTACCTCAACTGCACTTTGTCCTGGCCACTGGCCTTGCTCTTGTCTAATTTTGGTGCCTATTTGTGTAATGTGTGAATATAAAGAAGTTACTCCATGTGTCTGCCTTGTCAGTGTCCTTGCTATATAAAACGTTATTTGTGCGGATATGCTTTAATGTGACACATGCACTATATGCCACTTCAACATTGCCTATGGCTTGTTTCCTCTGATCCTGTTTTGTCCACTTTGGGTTCCCAGACTTGTGCATCTGTGGGTGTTGAATTAGCTGTATGTGTGTTTGCTGAAGGACTGCTTGACTTCCTGGGTGTGGTGTTGTCTGTGTGCTCTTTTGATTGGTGTTGTGAGTGTTCATGGTGTGTCACTCATATCTGTGTGGAACAGGAATGTTTGTTGTGCACACACTGCTTGATGTGCATGCAGTGCTGGGAGTGCATTTTGCCTTGTCCTTGCCTGGTGTGAATTTCCTGATGTGCTGCTGTGTGTCCTATGTGATTTCTTGGAATGTGCATTTGTTGTGTGTCTGATGTGGCTGTGTGCAGTGCTTGGGCTGTGTTATCTCTTGCAGTTGACAGGTACTGTGTGTGTGGCGTATGTTTCATTCAGATGTATTTTGCCAGTGTGTTATGCCTTACTTGTGTGTCAGTCACATGTACTTAGGTCCATTCTAGTTCCTGTGGTTGTGTTTGGTGCGTCCTTGGTGTTTCCTCCTCTCATTTTTGAGCTGTCTCTTGTCATTCTTGTGCATGTGCAGGCATGTGGTACACTAAGACACCATGTTGACTTGATGGGTAGTGTGCTATAAATATCTGTGTGTCATCGTAGGCCCATTTCTCCCAGTTTGTGTCCATGAGTGTTTTGTGTTGATGCACTTCTTGTCTGTGTTGCTTTATGTTGTCGGTGCATTGTTCCTGACTGATGAGGTTTTTTACTCCTGTTGTGCCTGTGCTCCCATTGCCTTTCCACAGTTTTGCTGCACAGGTCATGTCTGTTCTTGTTGTGGTACTGTGTGTGTTTTTATTGAGTTATGTGTTTGGGTGTTGTTTTTGTGTACATATTGGTTCAGGCTTCCCTGTGTGTGTCTCATGTTTGTGGTTCCCCCCAGGGTGTGCGATTGTTTGTCAGTGTATTGACTGAACATTATTGGCACCCCTTCTGTGTGTTTGACACTGATGTTGTGTGCTGCAGATGTGGAGGGTATGTGTGAAGGTTCATACTTGTGTTCGACAGTCATGGTGTGTCACATTTGCCCTGTGTGTTGTGCTGATGACATATTCCTGGCAGGTAGTTGGATACAGATTTGTGGCTGTTCACTGTTTGACTCTATTCCTTTCCTTTCATCCCTGTGCATATACATGGGTTGACTTGCTGTCTCCCTGAATTGCTGCACTAAGGTGACTGTGGTTTGACTTCACTCACTGTGCCAGCCATGTGTAATGTGCTGGGCTGAGGGATTTCATATATTTTCCTTCTCTTGCATGTGATGTAAACAAGCCTGGTGGTTGGCTCCTTGACCTTCAATTTGTTTGCACCTCACTTTAGCGTTCCTATTTGTTGTCCTCCATTGCTGCTGGCATGTGGTCTGTGTATGTGGCTGTGTGTCAGTGTGGGGTATGTCTGTGTGACTTGGCAGGCTGTGTGTCCAGTTGAGTGATTGTTCATTATCTGTGTGTGTTCATTTTGTGCTTGGACTCAGTTTACTTGCCATGAGTGTGGTGTTGTTGTGGTGTGTGGGCTGCCCTGGCCCTGTGCTTCTAGGCTGCTGTGGGTACCTCTGCAGCCACACCTGCTGTGGCTGTCTGCTTAGTTGTTTGGTGTGTGGTGCAGGGAGTGGGCTCAACTGGCTAGTTATTGTACATGGGGGAGCACAGGAGGGGCACATGGCATGTCCCTTCACATTGGGGGGTTAGTGTTTGGAGGGTGGAGGCATGGCCCTGTGGTCTTTGTGCACTGCCCATACCTGGGGGCAACCCTGCCGTCTGCATTGTGCACTTGTTTTCACTGGGCTTCAGCGCTGCGGTGACGTAACCGGGACATTACTTCAAGATCGTGGTAGATGGGTGACCCGGATGTGGAGGGGTGCTTTTGTGTCAGGTAGGACATGTGTGGGTACACTTGTGGATGTGCTCCTGTCCCCACCAGGGTATCTGGTGTGGACAGGAAACCTATTTCAGCCCTGGAGTTGTGTGTTGTGGTTGTGTGCTGGATTGTGTGTTTGCGTACCTGCGGCGTTGTCCACGGCGGTGCATGAGTTGTTGCTAATGTATCAGGTACAACACCGGGAAGACGTGTAGAGCTGGATCCATTGTGGTCATGACTGGGCAGTAGGGATCAGGTCTCTAGTTTTGCACTCCGCTGTCATGCTCCGGGTCTCTGTTTGGGTGGTTTCTCCGCTGCGGTGCGACTGGCTGTTTGGGGCATCCTGATTTGTTTGACAGATGGGATGTAATTCCACACTGCGGTGAGTATACATTAGCTCCCACCACAGCGGTGGCGGGTGCACTTTGATGGCGGTTCACGTCACACCTACCTTTCAATTATTACGAGCTATTCATCTCATGGGTCATGGGAGCCGTTTGGTTAGGTGGTTATACCGCGATTTGAGGGAGCATCTGTGCACTCCCTCCAGGGCCTTTGTCTTAAGTTGGAAGCAATGCTCGCCCGGGAGTTGACTGATGGAGAATGGGCAATGGTGTTAGAACACCCTGGATGGGTTTACCGTAATTTTTTATAAAAACGATACAGTTGATGATATTACATAGGGCCTATTCCACAGCACTAACAATACACAAAAGGTAACCTACCACCTACGCGGATGGTCCGAGATGTTCTCTGTTGGATGGTGATTTTATTCATATGATGTGAGCTTGCCCCTCCTTGAGGGTGTTTTGGTCTACGGTCACCCGGGGTCTCACCCCGCTAACCGTTAGCTCCCTAAGGGCCACTACAGTAGCCTTTATTTTGGGCATTCTTTCCCTTCTGAAGAAGGCAACCCTGCCAAGCCGATTTGCGGGGCCTGCCTTGATGCTCGCTAAATGACTAGTCACGCAGAGTTGGAAATTCTGCACAGCCCCACTCCTGGGTAGATGGAGGGATGAAGTGCTTAAATAGGCCGCAGTTGAACGGGAGATGCTATAGGGTGAGGGGTAAAGAGGACTGAGGAACAAGCCGATCTCCTTAGCCTGAGCTCAACAGTTTTGTGCAATACCTTGACTTCTCTGCCTCTCATTAATTCGCTACCATAGGTTATAGTACTTAGAATTTTAGCCTATGCTACTTTCAGAAGGGGGCTTAGTGTTCGACCCGTTAGTATTGATGTTAGATTTTTCAAAGTTAATGATAGCACTAGCCCTTTCCTTTTAGTCTCTTCTTGATGTCATGCGTAGGATCCTTGTTTATCTATGTAAACACCTAGATACATGTACGTTGCCTCTGGTTCTATTTGTGTGCCACCCATGTTCCTGCACCTTGCTCCTTTCCTCTTATTATTAATGGTCATTTTCCTTCTTTTTTTTCAGATTGATTGTCAATTTGTATTCTCTGGGGTAGTCCTGCATTTCGTTAAGCAGGTGTTGCATGCCAACTGCTGTGTGGCCAAGCAGGATTACGTCATCGGCGTACAGGAGCTTGGACAAAGTTGTGCCCCCCCCCACCCCCCGGCCTGAGCGCATGGAAATTGCAGCAGTTCAGGGTATGTGGTAGACCTGCCATAAAGAGATTGAATAAGGTACGCGCCAGGACACAGCCCTGTTCCAGGCCTTTGGTTGTTGTTACTTTTCTCCAAATGTGGGTCCCTGTTCCTAGTTTCACCTGTACCCAGGTGTCCGTATGGAGAAGTGTTGGCATTTTTAGGGTGGTTTCTGGATACGTGAGTGTGTAAGTGTGTACAAGGATGTTTACTAACCTCGTCATTTTCATGGGACTCAGTGGCATTTCTGAAATCAATGTGACCAATCTCTATAAGGTCGCATTGTTGAGCGTTCTGCAGGCGGATGATGGTGTTGGACCACAATAATATTCATTGGTAGCGCTGAAGACACCATCAGGGGCGTCTCTTGATGTGATGGCTGTATCTCTTCATCATGACTGAGCGATCTCTTTGTGGAGGACGCTTCGGTGCTGGGATAGGCTGCTTAGGGGCTCGTTATATGTGTATTAAGCGCAACACATGTAGGGCATACTCCATTACATCACATCATGGTAACCTGATCTCCAGGGGCTCTGACTCGTTGAGGGGCGCGGCATAGCCTAAACCACGTGGTAGAACCATGAGCATGTGACTAGCACGTGACCAGGGTGATGTCACAAAACATCTGAACCAACACAATCATGTGACCCTCCTCCCTGAAGTGACGTCACTTCCAGGGCAAGACAGTTGTCTCTTTTTGCATGATGGCAGAAGCTATCACTCCCTTCCACTGACAATGCTTGTTTTTTTTTTTCACTTTTAATTTAGTGTTATCATATAGTAGTGCACGTGTGTACACATCACGTTGCACGCATACACACATATGACAAAGCACCTAACTCAACATGCCCTTTTTTCACGACACTCGTGATTCCTGGTGAAGTTGGTTTTCTTTAGAAGAAACCCCATTTCAAGATGGCCGTCGATGCAGGCCCAGGCATTTGTTTGGTTATGAGGATTGCCTAAACCAATAGCTCAGCCGTGAAATGATGAAGCCTGTTGTATTTGCCAACACTTGTTTTTCTCGATAGGCAGCAGAGGGATTGATCCAGGGTGTGGACACTTCTCATGATAAAAGAACTGGGACAAGGAAGTGGAGAGAGGACAGTAGGGTGGAATCAGTAGAATATAATGCCCAACCCATTAAAGAAACATATATAATCACTGTATGTTTAAATGTATTGATATATGTACACTTTATTATTAAATTACAGTAAGTGGCTGTATATTCCTTTTTAATGAGAGCCACCTATATATTTAAATGCATTATAATAAATGTATTCACCATGATAAAATATATATATTTTCCTGATTTGTATTTGCTATATTCACATATGCTAAGTGCATTCATTTTGAACTTGTTTACATCTAATGTTGGTCTGATATGTAATTAGGCCTCAGTAAATTGTAACGTGAACTAAATTTGTTAATAAAACCCTTAGGTTTGGACACCGCCCTCTCTGCAGTCCTGCCAAGTATCACGCATCAGGCGTTAGACCAACGCCTTTACTTGTGGTGGTCCTCACTCATCACCACACTAAAGGGAACTAGTCACGCATTTTAGCAGCACCTGCGCAGTGTGAGTGGCCAAAGCGTCAGCGAGGAGCTGCACTGACGGAAGTGCGGTGAGCGTCTCCCAGGTCAGTCCACGCGTCCAGACCGTCTCACTGTGCTGCAGGGTACTGCCTGACCGCTGTGTCATGTGTGTTTTGGGGGTGCAGGGGTAACTCTGTGCCCGGTCACAGCGGAGCCGCTGTGTCTGTAGCAGGCACACGTCATGGCTCTAAAGTGAAGACATTGGTGGCAGCTCGGCTCGCCATGCACCCCTCCCTGCTGTGACGGGGACACTTCAGTGGCAGCCACGAGTTCTGAGACTCACGTCCTGCAGCACAGAAGGCCTACCGAGCTTTCATCACATGCTGGCTGCATTTTATGAGGATGATGGCAGTGAGGCGCCGCTATTGTCATAGACTTCCTTTTGTTTCTTGTGGAACTTCTGGCGCATCATAACTAGTGGCGGCTCCTCTGCAATGGCGAAGGAGCATCGGACCCACTGCCTGGCTCAGATCACAACACTGAGACCTGAGCCGGGTGGGTGGAGGGTAATGTGCCTGCTGCAAAGAATGTGTGCCTGCAGACCACTGAACTCCCGTTTATGTGGCTAGCTCAGTGGGTGACTGCTTTGATCCTTTTGTTACTTGTAGTTCATTAGTAAAAATATGCACTTTGTATGATAATGTTCAATCTGAAAAAATAACTTCAAAACACAATTCTTCTGAGTCTGTAGCTCCGTCCCGGCCTACCGCAATGCTGAAAACGACAGAGTCTAGCGGTTCCAGCCGACCGCGTCGGTATAGGTCAGTTAAAGCGTTGACAGACTCATAGACAGTACCTTTCTTTTTGCGTCTGACATCTTGGTGGGGGCCGGTCGGGGCAACCTTTGCAGTTGCGATATGAAGTGTAAGCAGTGCAGCGTGCTGTGCCCTCACTGTGAGGTGCAGGCAGCAGCTTGGTGATGGTTGTCCAATGGCGTTGGTGAAGCTAAGGCTTACGATGCAGAGTGAGGTGGTGCTCGATATGGTGCTGGCAGGTCACAGTGTAGGCAATAGAGCAGGTCAATTTTTGGGTCGGGCAACAACAGTGTTGGTGACGTCTGGGCAGAGTGAAGTGAGGCAGTGGGGAGTGCGGTGCCAACAGGACACGGTGTAAGCAATGGCTTGGTGACGGTTTCCCAGTGGCGGCGGTGAGACCAAGGATTCACTGCGAAACGCGGTGGTGCCTTCTGTGATGACTTCGGTGACAGAGTTGGCTGCTCTTTTCTTCTGTGGCTGCTGAAACCAGCGGTTCCAGAGATGGTGATCAGAAGGTTAGTGAAGTCTTTGCTCTTCCTGAGACTTCTTGAACAGGGGGCAAGCTCTACCTCCAGCCTATGGAGATACTTTGGCAAGCAGGATACACACATAGTTCCTCTTCTTGGCAGACATAGCTATTGCAGTCCAACCCCAGACAGTACACAGCAAAGGGGCAGTACGTCTCCTCCAGCTTCTCCCAGCTCTTTTCCTTGGCAGAGGTTCCTCTTGAATTCAAAAAGTAATCGTTCAGGGGTCTGGTCCCCACTTTTTATAGCACAAATTCCTTTGTTCTCTGTTGGCAGAAAGACTCTTTCCACAGCCAAAACCAGTTCTGTCATCTCTGGTGCATCTGCCCGGGAAGAGGTGAAGACAGCATTGTCCAAAGCAGACCGGGCCCATTCAGGTTTGAAAGAAATCTCTTCCCCCTACTTCAAATGCAGCCCTGGGCTATCCGCCCAGCCCTGACTTACCCTGGAAGGGCAGAACACACCTCACCCCCACAGGTTGCTGCCTGAACAAAATGCAAGCCCCTAGCTCCTGGCACTACAAAACCAGACAGTCAATACACACATCTATCAGAGGCACGCAGGATGGCTAAGCAAGAAAAATACCCACTTTCTAAAAGTGGTATTTTCAAACACAGAATGTAAAAATCATCATTACTAAAAGATGCATCTTCATATTCTGGTTTCAGGCATACTAAACTTTACCTTCCCATCTTGTCCCCATGGAAAGTTATATTTATAAGATGTTATAATTTAACTCGAATTATATCCTATGGGGCAGAGAGTCTTCAATAGTGACAAACAAAATACACTGTATTTCACTATCAGGACATATCACACACATCAGTACATGTTCTACCTTTCACATAATCTGCTTCCTACCCACAAGGGTACATTGGGCCTACCTTAGGGGTTACTCACATTTAGGAAAAGGCAAGATTAGGGCCTGGCAAGTAGGTGCACTTGCCATTTTGACATGGCAGTAGAGACTGCACACAGACACTGCACTGGTGGGCCTGGGAAGCCTTTGCAAGGCTGCTTGTGTGGGTGGACAATGAGTGCTGCAGGCCCACTAGCAGCATTTGACTCACAGGCTCTGGGCACACACAGGACACTGTACTGGGGACTTAGTAGTAAGTCAAATAAGCCAAACATGGAAACACCAATCCATATTCACAAATTACAGAGAGAGCATACGCACTTTAGCACTGATCAGCAGTGGTAAAGTGCCAAGAGTATTAAAACCAACAAGAGCAGGATCCAAATCAGGAGGCCATAAAGCAAAATGTTTGGGGATAACCCCGCTGGAAAAGCCAGGTCTAACACATACTGTGAGCTCAGCTTTAGACAAAGATGTATTGAAAACAGACTTTCACAAAAAACAAAACAACAATGCATATGAAGGGTCACAACCTGAAAGAAAATGCAATGGTGAAATTCAAAACACTGTGATTTTTTTAGCAGTGGAATAGAATATATGAAACATAGTTTGTGGGAATAGCAACTTCTTCATACGTACAGTAAGCCATTAACAAGACATAGCATTCAACATAAAATACAGTTGCAATATTTTATCAGCACCACTATATCAAGAATATCCAAATCATGAGAATATAACCTCTGAACACTGAAATAATGAAAAGGAGAGAGAGGGAGAGAAAAACAAACTGAAAGAAAAAAATAAATGGTGACTTTAAAAAAACAAAAAAACTTAGGTCGCTCCTACCACATGCTGCCTGATGACGAGGGGAGACTCTGTGCAGTACATGGAACTAAGTGAGCCCGATAGTCTGTCAATATCTGATCTTGGACAAAAATATCAACAGTTTACTTAGGGAAGAAGAAACAACTCGACAATCACAGGCCCTCCTTGGCCAAACACAAGCTACACGGAGTCTTCGAGATCCAACTATTTCCCTAACGTCCGACTCACCCTATGTCACACCCAAGGGTCATGCATACCTTTTGTGTCATGCCCAGTAGTCAAAGCGAACAACGCCTCTCACTTCTATCAGATACTACCCATGTGAAGAAATGAACAGTACTAAGAAAACCCTTAATACTAAAAAATAAGATCGAGGTACTGACCCTATTTACACCTAGAGCCAATGTGTACCTTCTGTGTTATTCCCACTGGTCCAAGCGGTGAGGCCGCAACCCCGAATCACACCCAGGGGACAAGCGTACCATCTGTGTCACACCCAGCGCCCCAAGTCACTAACAACCTTCACCTTTCCTAGTGTGCTGACTATCGAAAAAAGGTGACCTCCGAGGGATCGCCTCCGAGGCCACCTTGAGACTACCGCAGTTCCCATACACCAAATGCTGGGACTAAGGATCAGATGTAGCCTCTTACCCAGCGACGGCGGCTCCAGGACAAACCTCCACCGCACGAATTGAGCAGAACTTTCAATCAATTGCAGTGCCTGCTCACCTTCCCTGCTGCATAGATGTGAATCAGTTTGGGCGTGATAAGATTTGATACAGCGGAAAGTTTTACCTTCTGTATTAGAAACTTTTTGGAAGCAATTGACTATTGGCAGAAATCTAGAAGTAGGAGAAGTTTGAAAGTTGCACCCAGGGAAGATCCCTCACTGGCCAAATACTTTTAAAAACATATCTGCGTGAAAATGTCATCCTTTGAACTTAGAAACCTTTTTGCAAAATCAAGCTTCTTCCAGTGGGGAAAAACCAGCAAGTTGTACCTGACCAGGGATGCAATTTTAGCGGCTGTGGCTCAGGGGCATTCTGGTGGTAGCCTCTGGTTCTTTTTGGGGAAAGCTCTGAATAACTTTCTAAGTGCCCACATTTTCAGTTCTTCTTGGGATAAGAGTCCAGTCTCCACCAGCCAAGGGACCAGAACGTTTTGGACACCAATAGAGGGTTATGACTTAATAACCAGAAGCCACATGCCACACGTCTAGGGCAAATCGTGTTGGAATTGATCCAGTGGGCTCAGCACATTGGGCTTATTGCAACTTTTGTGTTCCTGGAGCTTAACAGGAAGCTGGCTACCCAGCCCTTGGAGGCCACTCTACAGCCCTGAGTACAAGCAGAAGCAGGTTCAGCCCTTGGGGTCTCCCTCCACTGGTTACAGTAGGTGTAGTCCTCTCTCTGAAGTAAGGGTCCAGTAGGTGCAGTCTGTATTCTGTCGTCCACAGGTCCAGAGGTGTTCTGAAGAACGTATCCAGGGTGCCGCTTTTATGCTTGGCACTAGTTTATAGATGGAGAAACTGTCTGACTAATAGATGAAAAATCCCTAAGGGCACCCCTACCCACCTTATCAGAATGTTCTGTAGGTTTGTCCCTAAACAATACTACAGTGGTCTGCTCTGCCAAAATCCAACACTGCAGAATCTTTCTTCCCTTGGTCAGAACTCTTTGCACACCCCAGCGGTGTGTCTAGGTAAATAAGGAACCTCCCCTAACTCCTGCAAAAACAGTTCTGGGACAGGTTTCCCCACCTCTGGGATTGATGTCATTCTGGTTACTGGGCAATGGCAGGGATTGGCCGAGGTGTGAGTTACAGCAGACTGTGATAGGGGCCTGCTCTATTGAAGCTTAAAGAATTGATGTCCACCTCCCATAGCAATCCGAACAGATTGACGCCTCACCTCCTCTCAGCAAAGGCCCTTCTGTTCGCCAGAGAGCAATTCACACCTCCCAAAATGCTGATAGGTGACAGCTGGGGATTATCTCTGAAAGGGGTACTAGATGTTTTAGGCAGGAAAATTCCAACTTTCTGAAACTGACATTTTCAAAATAATCATTTAAAATCCCACTGTACCATCAGGTTGGAATTAAAATCCGATTAATTTGAGATCTTGAATCATGGTTCTAACTATTCTCAAACTGAAGCTATATATTACAATCCTAATATAGCACAGTGAGCTATGACCTGTCCTCAAGGAGCTGCATTCTAACTGTGTGGTATAGCTTCCAAGGTTTTTCCCCACCCAGTCTTTCATTATCCTAATGCTGCTTCAAGGGGTTTGTTTGGGTGTGTAGAATGATGCACCGCAGACGAGTATTAAGGTAAGTATGAGTTCCTTTATTGGAGCAAGCAAGACAGCGTCCTATTTCCACCTGTCATTCTGCAACTGTCCCTCCCCCACTCATTCCCTTCCAGAACTCTCCTCCCGTTACCAGGATACCACAGGGTAGAAATAGAGGGGCTTATTTATGAGGTCTTGGGTCACTTTTACGCCGCCAGTGCATCACTTTTTTGTGATGCACCAGCGTCGTAAAAAATGTGCCTGTTTCGCCCTATTTACATAGTGACGCATTTAGGCAGATGTGTCACTTTGTAAACCCCGGTGCCACGTCATACCTGCATCAGGTATAATGTATGCAGAGTGGGCGTTCCCCGCATCAAAGGGTGGTAGAAGTGGCGCATTGAAATCTATCAGATTTCGGTGCAACATTTCTAGGGCGCCATTGCATCAAAACCTTACGCCTGTCTCATGTGCATTAAGGAAACGCCTCCCTCACATGTTACTGAAGTTGAGTCATGCTTGCGACACAACTCCAGCACTGTATGACTTTATTCCAGAAATCTACTCCGGTGACCAGGATACCACCGGGTAGAAATATATTCTTTTTAGTAACGCAAGCCCCGGTGGTGCATTCTGAATCCTAGTTGTGAGTTGGCATGCCTACCATACACTGCTCACTCGCAGGTGTGACGTCATTCTTCATCGTGTGATCCTCACTCTCTTATGTACCGTTCCCTGTAAACTGATTTGCACACCTATGAGCCCTTCTCTCTCTAGGATTTGTGTGGGGTGCAAAGAGCTCTGACACCCCACATTGCAGCAGCTTCAAGATGTCCTGAGGGTTTCATTTGTTTCCAGGGGCTTCGTTGCTTGAATTTTGTTCGCATGAAAGTGTCACTCTGAGTGACACATATTTGGTCACTGAATCCCACTCATAGTTACAGCAAGAGCATTCTGAACGCTGATATCTGCCTCTCTGTCGCCCTCGCGTGGCCGCAGTGGTCTCCCAGTCACTGCAGGGCATGTGTGAGGGAAGCCTCAGGTTGATCCTCAGTCCATCCGAGCAGTGTGATGACGTCACCGACAGAGTGACCTCCGATGCGTCGCCCACATGCAATGCGAGCGCCTCGAAGGTATGTGGCTGGAAACAAGAGCGCAT
Source organism: Lissotriton vulgaris (assembly GCF_964263255.1). Lineage (NCBI taxonomy): Eukaryota > Metazoa > Chordata > Amphibia > Caudata > Salamandridae > Lissotriton > Lissotriton vulgaris. The sequence continues at coordinate 11,633,256 of NC_141692.1, forward strand.
CACCTACCCTGAGGGTAAAAGCAGTTGTATTTGTGCTTTTGTGTTTTTTATGCTCTGAAACTCCGGCTGTAACACCTTCTATGTGATAAAACCAATAATGCAGTTCAGCTGCTCGGAGCCCATGTCAATTCATACTTTCTAGCAACGGTGCTGTAAACCCTCCCTCGGCAGGGACAAGACACGTCTATCGGATGACGTCACGTGATCACAGCTGCTAAACCTGTCTCTCTGGTCCCAGCACCTGTCACCAAAACACACTGACAGGCACGAAACCGGACAGACAGACAGACATCAGCCGAGCAGTCTCGCTAGCGGAGTGCACGACATCACACACCCACACATACATTATCATTGCCTACAACTGGCACAGTCATACTACACATACACACCTCGCTCCCACTCACACGTCTATCACACACTGACATTACACATAGACCACGTGCAAAGGTCACACCCTGGCATTGCCCATGGACATGAAACACAGCTCGCATAGGCACACACACTGCTATTTCACAGAGAGCTCATAGAGAGACATCACACACAGGCGTCACCCACAGGCACACAAACATCTCCCACAATTCCACGGCTCCCTCAGGCTGCAAAGATGAAAGCTGATTTGATCTCCCTGCTGGCTGCTGCCCTCCTCATCGGCACAGGTGAGACTTTCATTATATTGTATAGTGTGTGTGTGTGTCAGTGCAGGGCTTGTCTCCCTGACAGTGCACTGTGGGTGTAACTGTGTTTGTGTCGGTGCCGGGCTTGTTCTGTGACAGTGCTCTGTGGTGTAGCTGTGTGTGTGTGTGTCAGTGCAGGGCTTGTCTCCCTGACAGTGCACTGTGGGTGTAGTTGTGTGTGTGTCAGTGCAGGGCTTGTCTCTATGACAGTGCACAGTAATGTGTCTGTGTGTGTGCGTCAGTGCAGGGTTTGTCTTTGTGACACTGCAATGTGGTGTAGCTGTGTGTGTGTGTGTGTGTGTCAGTGCAGGGCGTGTCTCTGTAAGAGTGCAATGTGGCGTAGCTGTGTGTGTGTCAGTGCAGGGCTTGTCTCCCTGACAGTGCACTGTGGGTGTAGATGTGTGTGTGTCAGTGCAGGGCTTGTCTCTATGACAGTGCACAGTAATGTGTCTGTGTGTGTGCGTCAGTGCAGGGTTTGTCTTTGTGACACTGCAATGTGGTGTAGCTGTGTGTGTGTGTGTGTGGGTCAGTGCAGGGCTTGTCTCTGTGACACTGCAATGTGGTGTAGCTGTGTGTGTGTCAGTGCAGGGCGTGTCTCTGTAAGAGTGCAATGTGGCGTAGCTGTGTGTGTGTCAGTGCAGGGCTTGTCTCCCTGACAGTGCACTGTGGGTGTAGATGTGTGTGTGTCAGTGCAGGGCTTGTCTCTATGACAGTGCACAGTAGTGTGGCTGTGTGTGTGTGTGTCAGTGCAGGGCTTGTCTCTGTGACAGTGCAATGTGGTGTAGCTGTGTGTGTGTCAGTGCAGGGCTTGTCTCTGTGACACTGCAATGTGGTGTAGCTGTGTGTGTGTCAGTGCAGGGCTTGTCTCTGTGACACTGCAATGTGGTGTAGCTGTGTGTGTGTCAGTGCAGGGCTTGTCTCTGTAAGAGTGCAATGTGGCGTAGCTGTGTGTGTGTCAGTGCAGGGCTTGTCTCCCTGACAGTGCACTGTGGGTGTAGATGTGTGTGTGTCAGTGCAGGGCTTGTCTCTGTGACAGTGCAAAGTGGCGTAGCTGTGTGTTTGTATCAGAGCAGGGCTTCTCTCTGTGACAGTGCACAGTAGTGTGGCTGTGTGTGTGTCAGTGCAGGGCTTGTCTCTGTGACAGTGCAATGTGGTGTAGCTGTGTGTGTGTGTCAGTGCAGGGCTTGTCTCTATGAAAGTGCACTGTAGTGTAGCTGTGTGTGTATCAGTGCAGGGCTTGTCTCTGTGACAGTGCAACGTGGTGTCGCTGTGTGTGTGTGTGTGTCAGTGCAGGGCTTGTCTCTATGACAGAGCACTGTAGTGTAGCTGTGTGTGTGTCAGTGCAGGGCTTGTCTCTGTGACTGTGCAATGTGGCGTAGCTGTGTGTTTGTGTCAGAGCAGGGCTTCTCTCTGTGACAGTGCAAAGTAGTGTGGCTGTGTGTGTGTCAGTGCAGGGCTTGTCTCTGTGACAGTGCAATGTGGTGTAGCTGTGTGTGTGTGTCAGTGCAGGGCTTGTCTCTATGACAGTGCACTGTAGTGTAGCTGTGTGTGTGTCAGTGCAGGACTTGTCTCTGTGACAGTGAAATGTGGCGTAGCTGTGTGTTTGTGTCAGAGCAGGGCTTCTCTCTGTGACAGTGCACAGTAGTGTGGCTGTGTGTGTGTCAGTGCAGGGCTTGTCTCTGTGACAGTGAAATGTGGTGTAGCTGTGTGTGTGTGTGTGTCAGTGCAGGGCTTGTCTCTATGACAGTGCACTGTAGTGTAGCTGTTTGTGTGTCAGTGCAGGGCTTGTCTCTGTGACAGTGAAATGTGGTGTAGCTGTGTGTGTGTGTGTGTCAGTGCAGGGCTTGTCTCTATGACAGTGCACTGTAGTGTAGCTGTTTGTGTGTCAGTGCAGGGCTTGTCTCTGTGACAGTGCAATGTGGTGTAGCTGTGTGTGTGTCAGTGCAGGGTTTGTCTCTATGACAGTGCACTGTAGTGTAGCTGTGTGTGTGTCAGTGCAGGGCTTGTCTCTGTGACAGTGCAATGTGGCGTAGCTGTGTGTGGGTCAGTGCGGGGCTTGTCTCAGTGACAGTGCACTGTGGGTGTAGATGTGTGTGTGTCAGTGCAGGGCTTGTCTCTATGACAGTGCACAGTAGTGTGTCTGTGTGTGTGCGTCAGTGCAGGGTTTGTCTTTGTGACACTGCAATGTGGTGTAGCTGTGTGTGTGTGTGTGTGTGTCAGTGCAGGGCGTGTCTCTGTAAGAGTGCAATGTGGCGTAGCTGTGTGTGTGTCAGTGCAGGGCTTGTCTCCCTGACAGTGCACTGTGGGTGTAGATGTGTGTGTGTCAGTGCAGGGCTTGTCTCTATGACAGTGCACAGTAGTGTGGCTGTGTGTGTGTGTGTCAGTGCAGGGCTTGTCTCTGTGACAGTGCAATGTGGTGTAGCTGTGTGTGTGTCAGTGCAGGGCTTGTCTCTGTGACACTGCAATGTGGTGTAGCTGTGTGTGTGTCAGTGCAGGGCTTGTCTCTGTGACACTGCAATGTGGTGTAGCTGTGTGTGTGTCAGTGCAGGGCTTGTCTCTGTAAGAGTGCAATGTGGCGTAGCTGTGTGTGTGTCAGTGCAGGGCTTGTCTCCCTGACAGTGCACTGTGGGTGTAGATGTGTGTGTGTCAGTGCAGGGCTTGTCTCTGTGACAGTGCAAAGTGGCGTAGCTGTGTGTTTGTGTCAGAGCAGGGCTTCTCTCTGTGACAGTGCACAGTAGTGTGGCTGTGTGTGTGTCAGTGCAGGGCTTGTCTCTGTGACAGTGCAATGTGGTGTAGCTGTGTGTGTGTGTCAGTGCAGGGCTTGTCTCTATGACAGTGCACTGTAGTGTAGCTGTGTGTGTATCAGTGCAGGGCTTGTCTCTGTGACAGTGCAATGTGGTGTCGCTGTGTGTGTGTGTGTGTCAGTGCAGGGCTTGTCTCTATGACAGAGCACTGTAGTGTAGCTGTGTGTGTGTCAGTGCAGGGCTTGTCTCTGTGACTGTGCAATGTGGCGTAGCTGTGTGTTTGTGTCAGAGCAGGGCTTCTCTCTGTGACAGTGCAAAGTAGTGTGGCTGTGTGTGTGTCAGTGCAGGGCTTGTCTCTGTGACAGTGCAATGTGGTGTAGCTGTGTGTGTGTGTCAGTGCAGGGCTTGTCTCTATGACAGTGCACTGTAGTGTAGCTGTGTGTGTGTCAGTGCAGGACTTGTCTCTGTGACAGTGAAATGTGGCGTAGCTGTGTGTTTGTGTCAGAGCAGGGCTTCTCTCTGTGACAGTGCACAGTAGTGTGGCTGTGTGTGTGTCAGTGCAGGGCTTGTCTCTGTGACAGTGAAATGTGGTGTAGCTGTGTGTGTGTGTGTGTCAGTGCAGGGCTTGTCTCTATGACAGTGCACTGTAGTGTAGCTGTTTGTGTGTCAGTGCAGGGCTTGTCTCTGTGACAGTGAAATGTGGTGTAGCTGTGTGTGTGTGTGTGTCAGTGCAGGGCTTGTCTCTATGACAGTGCACTGTAGTGTAGCTGTTTGTGTGTCAGTGCAGGGCTTGTCTCTGTGACAGTGCAATGTGGTGTAGCTGTGTGTGTGTCAGTGCAGGGTTTGTCTCTATGACAGTGCACTGTAGTGTAGCTGTGTGTGTGTCAGTGCAGGGCTTGTCTCTGTGACAGTGCAATGTGGCGTAGCTGTGTGTGGGTCAGTGCGGGGCTTGTCTCAGTGACAGTGCACTGTGGGTGTAGATGTGTGTGTGTCAGTGCAGGGCTTGTCTCTATGACAGTGCACAGTAGTGTGGCTGTGTGTGTGTGTCAGTGCAGGGCTTGTCTCTGTGACAGTGCACCTTTGCGTTTAGCAGAAAAAGTGTAAAAAAGATCAGCCCACAGGGAATAGATTCCCCAGAGCACAAAAAGGTCCTGGGAAGGGGGGGCACGTGGCCCCACTTCCTAAAAAATAAAAAATTAACAAAATGCTATAAGTTCCCGGGAGTCCCCGCCCCCTTTATCCACTGATCTGCAAATGCGCCTCCTGGCGCTCTCCTGGTTGGGGGTTGAAGTCCTCTTTAGTCCTGAAAAACATTTTTGGGAGCTTATAACTCCTAGGGCATGCAAAACATAATTACACTTGTCCTACATTTTAAATACCACCCACACTGCCCTATTAGCCTTTAAGGCTTAACTTAGGGGTGAACTATGATTATTAAAAAGGAAGGATTAGGCCTGGCAAACACTTTATTTACCATGCTGGAACAGCAGTTTTTTAAGCTGCTCCAAGGCTGCAATGGCAGGTTTGAGACATGTTTTACAGTACTACGTTAGTGGGTGCAGCAGTGAGTGTTGCAGCCACTTGTAACATTTAGTCCACAGGTCCTGGTTCATGTGCAACCATATACTAGGGATGTATAAGTAAATTGAATGTACCAATCGAGTATATATCAATTTTGCAATGTTTAAATGGAAGAGCACAAGCACTTTACTCTAATTAGAAGGAGTAAAGTACAAAGAATCCTAATGCCAACAACACAGGTTCAGTAAAAAAACGTAAAAATATTGGGTGACCCTGCAAACAGGCCCCGTTTCCAACATGAGAAATATGTAGCCTGAGGATCTTGAAGCAAGCGTCCCTCCCCTTTTTTCATGTTCTGTGGTCTATCCTCAGTGGGACTAGGAGGGAAACGCATATAGATGGAGAGAACAGCTGAAACGCAGCCAAGAATGAGACTAGCCTCTTGATATACAAAGGTGGAAATAGTAAGGGCCTCGTTTATGAGAAATGACACATCGCTGCGTGAAAGCAGTGATGCGTTACTTCTCAGTGCGCCCTCCTTGCGACATAATAGATGCATCATATTTAATGTATGACGCATCATGTCGCAAGGAAGTACAGATACGTCAGTATTTCTGACGTATCTGTAAGCGCAAAAGTAACGTATTGCTGGAGTGTGTCACAAAAATGACGCAACTCTGGCAATGTGTCCTTTCACCTAGGGCAAGGCCCATGTTGTGAGGCAGGCGCAAGATAAAGACGCAATGGCGTCCTAGAAGTGGCGCTTTTTGGCGGGGAACTCCCCCCTGCATACATTATACCTGACGCAGGTATAATGTAGCGCAGGGGTTTACAAAGTGACGCATCAGCTTAGATGTGTCACTTTGTAAATAGTGCGCAAACGAAGGCATGTTTTATGCCCCCGATGCGTCACAAAAAAGTGAGGCATCGGAAGCGCAAAACTGACGCAAGGCCTCATAAATGAGGCCCTAAATACTTTAGAACGTGGGTAAGTAGCACATCTTAGACTCAATGGGGAAAAGACAGAGGACCTGATCTTAGAAACCTACAGAACATGTGGTCTAAGGACTGGTGGCCAGACACGCTCGACTGTTGTCCATGTCCTGTATCCCATGGTAAAAATGTAAGGGTCATAGTGGACAATTCTCTTTCTCTGAGTCTGCAGATCAGCAGAACAGTGTCCATGTGCTTTGGGATCCTTAGGATCCTCAGGAAAATGTTGCAGTTTCTTACGCTTGCCTCATGCAAGCAGGCAGTTATTGCCCTAGTGATGTCCAAACTGGACTATTGTAATACCCTCTATTTGGGCATTAACAAGAGTATGGTGCAACGTTTGCAGCTGGTGCCGAATGCTGCTGCTAGGTTGGTGATGGACCTTCCAAAAGATCACTGTCTTGGCTTCTCTTGTGAGTTTCCATTGGCTTCCCTTGGATCGAAGAATTTTGTTTAAGACCCTTTGTCTGACCCACAATGCTTTCTATGGCCTTGGCCCAGACTCCATCAAAGGGCTGTTCCAGTTCTATGTTCCTACTAAGCAGCTTAGATCGGCGAGTAACAATCTGCTGATAGTTTCAAGTTTCAAGAAGGTTAGCTGGGGAAGTACGGCCTTTTCCATTGCCGCTGCTAGGCTGTGGAATTCCCTCCCTGATGATCTGCTGGGACAAGCACCCCATTCTCTTCCGCAAGGCTCTGAAGACCTGACCCTTTACTCAGATATTAGTTTAAGCATATTATCTTTATTCTGTAAAATTCTTGTTCCTGCAGCACCTTGATGCCCTGGGGCTAAGTTTGTGCTTTATAAATCCAATATTCATTAATTATAAATCCAATATTCAAGTAGTATTTACTCTGAGTTTCTCATACTGTATTTTCAATGCTGCAAGTTTGAGAGTTGTAGTAGTTTCCTAATCCATGTTGTAAAAATCAGCGTTGATGTGTAATGCTGGAAACATGGTTACAAAGAGTTTTCTTTTTGACATGCAGCATGGAAAAGATCCCCTTCACTACTACACCCCTAATTAATTTGTGCAATTGTATAAAACCTTGCACCCCATTTTACAGCTCACTGACTAATGTGATAGAATATCCTCACAGTGACCTAGAGCAGCTGCATGTACTGGGCGAAAGGGACCGGAGGGACGCAGTGGCAAAGTGTCCTGTGAGAGAGATGGGATGCTGAGAAGAGCATCTGAACCTTGAAAGTGTTAATACATCATCAGTGCATGTCCCCATGTGAAACCCCCTGTACTTGAATGTGAAAATGCATCTCATCAGTGCAGGTCTACATTGGAAGCCTCCTCTACCTTGAATGTGTTAGTACATCTCATCAGTGCAGGTCTGCATGTGGAACGTCTTTTACCTTGAATGTGAAGATACATCTCATCAGTGCAGGTCCACGTGAGGAGCCTCATGTACTGTTAATGTAGTCATACCTCTCATAGTGCAAGTCTTCATGAGGTGCACCCTGTACCTTGAATGTGTTAGTATATCTCATCAGTGCAGAATCAACATGAGGCGCACCCTGTACCTTGAATGTGTTAGTATACATCATCAGTGCAGGTCCTCATGAGGAGCACCCTGTCCCTTGAAGGCGCTAATACGTCTCATCAGTGCAGGTCTACATTGGAAGCCTCCTCTACCTTCAATGTGTAAATACATCTCATTAGTGTATGTCTGCAAGTGGAGCCTTCAGTACCTTGAAAGTGTTCATTCATCTCATAAGTGTGGGTGTGCATGAAGAGCTTCCTGTACCTTAAATGTGTTCATACATCTCATCAGTGCAGGTCCCCATGAGCAGCCTCCTGTGCCTTGAATATCTTTATACATCTCATCAGTGCAGGTCTGCATGCGGAGCCTCCTGTACCATAACTGTGTTCATACATCTCATCAGTGCAGGTCCACATGAGGAGCCTCTTGCATCTTGAATGTGTTCATACATCTCATCAGTGCAGGTCCATATGAGGAGCCTCCTGTACCATGAATGTGTTCATATATCTCATCAGTGCAGGTCTGCATGGGGAGCCTCCTGTACCATAACTGTGTTCATACATCTCATCAGTGCAGGTCCACATGTGGAGCCTCTTGCATCTTGAATGTGTTCATATATCTCATTAGGGCAGGTCCACATGAGGAGCCTCCTGTACCATAACTGTGTTCATACATCTCATCAGTGCAGGTCCACATGAGGAGCCTCTTGCATCTTGAATGTGTTCATATATCTCATTAGGGCAGGTCCGCATGAGGAGCCTCTTGTACCATGAATGTGTTAATACATCTCATCAGTGCAGGTCCACATGTGGAGCCTTCTGTACCTTGAATGTGTTCATACATCTCATCAGTGCAGGTCCACATGTGGAGCCTCTTGTATCTTGAATGTGTTCATATATCTCCCCAGTGCAGGTCCACATGTGGAGCCTCCTTTACCTTGAATGTGTTAGTACATCTCATCAGTGCAGGTCCACATGTGGAGCCTCTTGTATCTTGAATGTGTTCATATATCTCCCCAGTGCAGGTCCACATGTGGAGCCTCCTTTACCTTGAATGTGATAATACATCTCATCAGTGCAGGTCCACATATGGAGCCTCTTGTATCTTGAGTGTGTTCATATATCTCCCCAGTGCAGGTCCACATGTGGAGCCTCCTTTACCTTGAATGTGTTAATACATCTCATCAGTGCAGGTCCACATGTGGAGCCTCCTTTACCTTGAATGTGATAATACATCTCATCAGTGTAGGTCCACATGTGGAGCCTCTTGTATCTTGAATGTGTTCATATATCTCCCCAGTGCAGGTCCACATGTGGAGCCTCCTTTACCTTGAATGTGATAATACATCTCATCAGTGCAGGTCCACATGTGGAGCCTCTTGTATCTTGAATGTGTTCATATATATCCCCAGTGCAGGTCCACATGTGGAGCCTCCTTTACCTTGAATGTGTTAATACATCTCATCAGTGCAGGTCCACGTGTGGAGCCTCCTTTACCTTGAATGTGATAATACATCTCATCAGTGCAGGTCCACATGTGGAGCCTCTTGTATCTTGAATGTGTTCATATATCTCCCCAGTGCAGGTCCACATGTGGAGCCTCCTTTACCTTAAATGTGTTAATACATCTCATCTGTGCAGGTCCACATGTGGAGCCTCTTGTATCTTGAATGTGTTCATACATCTCACCAATGCAGGTCCACATGTGGAGCCTCTTGCATCTTGAATGTGTTCATATATCTCATTAGGGCAGGTCTCCATGAGCAGCCTCCTGTACCTTGAATGTGTTCATACATCTCATCAGTGCAGGTCCACATGAGGAGCCTCTTGCATCTTGAATGGGTTCATATATCTCATCACTGCAGGTCCACATGTGGAGCCTCCTTTACCTTGAATGTGTTAATACATCTCATCAGTGCAGGTCCACATGAGGAGCCTCTTGTATCTTGAATGTGTTAATATATCTCATCAGTGCCGGTCCACATGAGGAGCCTCCTGCATCTTGAATGTGTTCATTTATCTCATCAGTGCAGGTCCACATGTGGAGCCTCTTGTATCTTGAATGTGTTCATATATCTCATCAGTGCAGGTCCACATGTGGAGCCTCTTGTATCTTGAATGTGTTCCTATATCTCATCAGTGCAGGTCCACATGTGGAGCCTTTTGTATCTTGAATGTGTTCATATATCTCATCAGTGCAGGTCCACATGTGGAGCCTCTTGCATCTTGAATGTGTTCATATATCTCATCAGTGCAGGTCCACATGAGAAGCCTCTTGTATCATGAATGTGTTCATATATCTCAGTAGGGCAGGTCCACATGAGGAGCCTCCTGTACCTTGAATGCGTTTATTCATCTCATCAGTGCTGATTCGCATGAGGCGCCTCCTGCACCTTAAATGTGTTAATACATGTTATGTTATGTTATGTTATTGGTGGTTTTGTAGCGCGCTCAATTACTCAGTGGTATCCTTGCGCGTAAGAGGCAGATAGGCATCAGAAGAGTGAGGGAAGCTAGACCGTCATTTGAAAGAGGTGGGTTTGAGTGCTTTTTTAAAAAGGTTGAAATTCTGAGTGACGCGGAGTGCCAGAGGGAGGGTGTTCCAGGCAACAGCCGCCTTTCCAGCAATGGAGGGTCCACCCAGGCGTGTGCGTATGAAGCGGGGGACAACCAACAGGTGTTGGGAAGCTGACCTGAGGCGACGGTTAGGTGAGTACCGGGAGAAACGTTTCCGCAGATACAAAGGTCCCAGATCATGGATGGCTCTATGGACGAAAGTAAGGGATTTAAACAGAACCCGTTGGGCAACAAGGAGCCAATGCAGGTCGCGCAGGTGTTGTCGGACACTGGACTTCCGTGAGATGTTAAAAAGAAGTCTGGCCACTGCGTTCTGTATAATCTGAATGCGTTTGGTTAGGTAGGCCGGACTACCAATGAACAGAGCATTCCGTAATCGAGGTGGGAAAGAATGAGTGCCCTTGCCACTGTTTCTTTGGCCGTCCTCAGAAGTAAAGGGAAAAATCCCCAAAGAGCTTTGAGAGTGCTGAAGCAGCCGCAAGTACGTTTTTTATGTTCTCATCGAATTTTAGGTTTTCCCCAAACCAAACCCATAGGTTCTTTGCTGGTTTGCCATCGGAATTAGGGTGGTAAATCCGAGGGCCACAGGGATTCTCTGAAGTTAGGAGGGAACTGCCCATAGAGTAAGATTTCTGATTTGTCTTCGTTGCATTTTAGCTGGGCAAGGGCAAGCCAGTTGAAGACTGAGGAAAGACAGGCCTGGACCGATGAGACGTCCAGATCCGTGCCTGGCCACGTGAATAGCAACTGTGTGTCACCTGCATAGGCTATTATTTTAGCGCCCAATCCCACAGCAAGAGATATCAAGGGGGTCAGGCATATATTAAATAGCAGAGGACTTAAAGTGGACCCCTGCGGCACCCGGTCGCAAGGAGTTTAGCCGAGGAAGAATAGGGGGTAACCACACCTGCTGCGTCCGATTAACAAAAAACGAAGCCAACCATTTTAAAGCAGAACCAGTGATGCCAATGGCTGTCAGCCGAGTGAGCAAAAGCTGATGAGGTACCGTATCAAAAGCGGCAGGGAGGTCTAATATTATCAGAGCCACTCTGCCACCAGAATCTAGATATTCTCTGATGGCCTCAGATATTTCAACCAGGGCTGACTCAGTGCTGTATGCAGCTCGAAACCCAGAATGAGCGGGATGGAGAGCACGGGACGCTTCAGCAAAGGCATCAAGCTGACGAAATGCGATCTTCTCACATATTTTAGCTAGCACTGGCAGCAGGGAGATGGGCCGATAATTGGCTGGGACTGCAGAATCCAAACCAGATTTTGTAAGGAGAGGCAGGAGTTTAGCCTGTTTCCAACAATCAGGAACTCTAGCAGTCCGAAAGGAGAGACTGATAATCTCCGAAACCTCGGCACAAACTACCTCAGCTACCCCACCAAGAACAGGGCAAGACAGGGGACAGCGGGTGACCCAGACTTCATGGATTTCAGAACAGCTAGGATGCCTGCCTCAGTTGGGGGAGAGAAATCTCTGAAAACCTGAGTGGGGAGGGAGGAGATTGAGGGTGGGCCATAACCTGGGCCTTCCGCCCGGAACAAGTGGAGCGAAGGCTAGTCTGAATCTCAGCTATTTTATTTGTGACAAAAGAGGTCAGAATCTCACACCATTGTGCGGAAGAGGGGACCGTTGGTTGTGCGGCACACAGGGAAAGAAAGCTCTTGACAATAGTATACATTACATAAATGCATGTCCACATGAGGAAGCCTCCTGTCTCTTGAATGCATTACACATCTCATCTGTGCAGATTCACACGAGGAGCCTTGTGTACCTAGAATGTGCTGATATATCACATTAGTACAGATTCACATGAGAAGAACACCTCAGTTACTCAGAGGGTACTATACCCCCGTAGCAGCAGCCTGCCCTATGATAGAGCAAACGCTGATCCCATCTACACAGGTGAATTATAGGTTATTGTTGTAAAGGCTCCAAGAGGGCACATTGCATGGAAGCTGAGAGTGGGGGTCATGAGCATGACTTTACATTTTTTAATAGTTTTTTCTTTTCTTTTTTCAGCCCATTCTCTACAGTGCTACACATGCAGGAATGCACCGAACAGTACAGCCTGCAACACCGTCACAAACTGCTCTATACCTGCAAGCGGGTTCTGCATGAAAGTGGTGGACAGAGGAGGTGAGCTCGGCCAGATGCTGAAATACAAATACTGTAAAATTTTCAACCCCAAAGTTGCAAAATTAAAATGGTGCAAGACACATTATAAGTGACACAGTGAGATGTAAGATGTATCTTAAAGATCTTATCAGTTTCATTGCACTTGAAATATTTTGTCTTTTGACGAGCTGTGAAGCTTATGCCTGTGTAAATTTTAAATAAGCAGGCACAAGTCACAACATTTCTGAAATTTACAGTACACAAAATTAATCAAATTGCTAAAGATTTTGCATTAGACAACTATGCATACTTTCTTTACCTGGGTGTGCAAGAGGCCCACCAACACGTGTTCTACTCAAACCCGTCCATTATGGGATTTTCACAAAAATGTTTAACATGACCGCTTGTGTAAAAAAAAAAATATGCTACAGGATACTAGCAAATTACATTTCACTATAAAAGTGTAATTTGAAAAACTTTACAATAAACTTCACCAGGAAGAAATCTGATTTGATTTTTACCAACCTTGATGTAGGCCTGTTTTTACATAAGTACATTTGTGTGTATATGAGTGCCTGCATGTTCTTGAAAATATCAATGCACATCAAACTCCTCACCCACACCTACAAATCCCTCAACAACATCGGACCCAAATACCTCAATGAGAGAGTCTCCTTCCACGTACCCAGGAGGAACCACTGCTCTGCCGACCTCTCCCTGGCAGCGGATCCCGCATCCGCAGAAACAGAGCAGGCAGGAGAGCTTTCTCCTGTATCACAGCCAAGACCTGGAACAAGCTCCACGTGAACATCAGATGCTCCCCGACACTGCACACATTCAAGAAGGACCTCAAGACCTGGCTCTTCAACTGATCCAGAGCTGCTACACGCCCTCCTCCCCAGCGCCTTGAGACCCTCACGGGTGATTAGCACACTTTACAATCCCCCTGTTTGATTGCTTTATTGATTGATTGATTGTTTCTAAATGCAGGAATTTCTGTATGTCTTTGCATGTTTGTGTGTTTGCATGCAAATTCATGTTATTGTGTGTGGGTGTTCACCTTTTCTGTTCATATATTTGTATGTGCATGTGTTTGCTTGCTTTAGCATACGTGAGAACAATATGCTTTCATGTCGCTTCCCTAGAGGTTGAGATGCAATGGGCTCCTTGAAGCCTCCATCTCTTCTCTGTGCTAGATGTACAGCAGCAATGGGCTCCTCGAAGCCTTCATCTCTTCTCTGTGCTAGACGGACAGCAGCGATGGGCTCCTCGAAGCCTCAATCTCTTCTCTGTGCTAGACGTACAGCAGCGATGGGCTCCTCGAAGCCTCCATGTCTTCTTTCTGATAGATGTACAGCAGCAGTGGGCTCCTTGAAGCCTCCATCTCTTCTGTCCTAGATAGACAGCATCAATGGGCTCCTCGAAGCCTCCATCTCTTATTTGTGCTAGATGTACAGCATCAATGGGCTCCTCGAAGCCTCCATCTCTTCTCTGTGCTAGATGTACAGCAGCAATGGGCTCCTCGAAGCCTCCATCTCTTCTCTCTGCTAGATGTACAGCAGCAATGGGCTCCTCAAAGCCTCCATCTCTTCTCTGTGCTAGACGTACAGCAGCACTGGGCTCCTCGAAGCCTCCGTCTCTTCTCTGTGCTAGATGGACAGCAGCAATGGGCTCCTCGAAGCCTCCATCTCTTCTCTCTGCTAGATGGACAGCAGCAATGGGCTCCTCGAAGCCTCCATCTCTTCTCTGTGCTAGATGTACAGCAGCAATGGGCTCCTCGAAGCCTCCATCTCTTCTCTCTGCTAGATGTACAGCAGCAATGGGCTCCTCGAAGCCTCCATCTCTTCTCTGTGCTAGATGGACAGCAGCGATGGGCTCCTCGAAGCCTCCATCTCTTCTCTGTGCTAGATGTACAGCAGCAACGGGCTTCTCAAAGCCTCCATCTCTTCTCTGTGCTAGATGTACAGCAACAATGGGCTCCTCGAAGCCTCCATCTCTTCTCTGTGAGCAGGAGAGCAGTCAAAATATGGATTTTTTTATATTGACATACAGGAACATCAAGTTTTTTATATCGTAATGACAGAATTTCGATGTCAAGAATATCTTATCATTATTATTATTATTATTATTCTGAGTTTTACATAGCGCCTGGTTACCATTAGGCATCCCAGCGCTCTTTGACCAGAATTTCGAGCTTAAGGTAAGTAATATCGTTTTTTTTATATCGAAGTAATATCGATGTTAATAATATCAAAGTAAGTAATATTGTTAGCAAACATTTTTTGTAATTAATTTTTATAATTTGATTAATTTATAAATATATTAATTAAAAATAATGTATTATTATTTTTATATATTTTTATTGTTAATGCACTGTTAATTAATTTTTAATTGATGATTACATTTCATTAATTGATAAATAAAATTAATTATGTTTATTTTTATGTGTAGCGGGTTGTTTTTTATGGGGGAATAGGGTGGGAAGTAATTTTATTTTGAAGTGAAGTAGTGTGGCTCACTCACTGGTTAGAGGCGGCAGACCCGAGAGCAGAGGATGGCCCGGGAACAGGGTTCGATTCCCGGCACGGCAGGTTTCTGGACCAGGGTCAGCGGACTCGATAATTCTCTCGCCTCGGTGCCCACTCTGATCAGCGATCACACTCGGCAACTATGGGCATTAGCTTGCCTCATCTTCACTAACGGCCCCACCAGACCGCTGGGGATGCCTGGTCTCACCCTGGAGATACCCATTAAGGGACCATCTCTCAGGGAAGCCAGGAAGGGTTTCGCAGCGGTCGAAGCGCCTTGGGACCCTACGGGTAAGTAGTGCGCTATATAAATGCCTATACATTTACATTTACATTTACATTTTATTTAAATAAATATTAATTTTATTTTATTGTTATTTATAATTCATTTCTGAGTTAATTACTTTTTTTATGTTTTTTATTTTTCAATACTTATTTAATTAATAAGTACGTTAATGTAACCCCTATGCTATGCAACACTTTCCCTACTGTTGCACTCACTGGAGTGGGAATAGTAATTTTCATCCCTACGCTGTCCAACATTTTAACTACTGTTGCACTGTTTGGAGCTGGAATAGTAATTTTATTAACTCTGCTATGTAATATTTTCTGTATTATTTTAGTTAATGTAGTATATATTTAATACTAAAAAGAGTAAAACAAAATGATTTTCAAAAAATTTGTTATAGATATATATATTTTTTATATTATCTTTTTATGTATATAGATGTATTTATAATTTAAATGATATTTGAAAAACAGTTATAATTTATTAAGTTAAGTATTAGAAATTATTAGCAAGTGTATATTATATATTATGTGTATATGTTTAATTAATGTTTACATTATATATATTATAATGTTTAAAGATTTTAAAAATATTTTTTAACAATTTTTCTTTAATTATATTTATTATTGACTTTATTTGACATTATTTGTTTAACAAAAAAAACAATATTTTTAGCAAAGATATTTTTGACATCAATATTATTTTTACGATATTTTTGTACTTACCATAATGTACATAGGATGTTGATATTCTTGACTTCGATATTGTTGCGTCGATATTTCTGTAGGTCAATTTTCTGTCCATCGATATTCTGTCAAACATTCCTCCTCCGAAAGACTGTATCTCTAGTCCATGGTAGATGTGCAGCAGCAATGAACTCCCCAAAGCCTCCATCTCTTCTTTGTGCTAAATGTACAGCAGCAATGTGTTCCTCCGAAGCCTCCATCTCTTCTCTGTGCTAGATGTACAGCAGCAATGCTCTTCCCCGAAGCCTCCATATCTTCTCTGTGCTAGATGGACAGCAGCATTGGGCTCCTCGAAGCCTCCGTCTCTTCTCTGTGCTAGATGGACAGCAGCAATGGGCTCCTCGAAGCCTCCATCTCTTCTCTGTGCTAGATGTACAGCAGCAATGGGCTCCTCGAAGCCTCCATCTCTTCTCTGTGCTAGATGGACAGCAGCAATGGGCTCCTCGAAGCCTCCATCTCTTCTCTCTGCTAGACGTAGAGCAGCAATGGGCTCCTCGAAGCCTCCATCTCTTCTCTGTGCTAGATGTACACCAGCAATGGGCTCCTCGAAGCCTCCACCTCTTCTTTGTGCTAGATGTACAGCAGCACTGGGCTCCTCGAAGCCTCCATCTCTTCTCTGTGCTAGATGGACAGCAGCACCGGGCTCCTTGAAGCCTCCATCTCGTCCTGTGCTGGATGTACAGCAGCAATGGTCTCCTCGAAGCCTCCATCTCTTCTCTGTGCTAGATGGACAGCAGCAATGGGCTCCTCGAAGCCTCCATCTCTTCTCTGTGCTAGATGTAAAGCAACAATGGGCTCCTTGAAGCCTCCATCTCTTCTCTGTGCTAGATGTACAGCAGCAATGGGCTCCTCGAAGCCTCCATCTCTTCTCTGTGCTAGATGTACAGCAGCAATGGGCTCCTCGAAGCCTCCATCTCTTCTCTGTGCTAGATGGACAGCAGCAATGGGCTCCTCGAAGCCTCCATCTCTTCTCTGTGCTAGATGTAAAGCAACAATGGGCTCCTTGAAGCCTCCATCTCTTCTCTGTGCTAGATGGACAGCAGCAATGGGCTCCTCGAAGCCTCCATCTCTTCTCTGTGCTAGATGTACAGCAGCAATGGGCTCCTCGAAGCCTCCATCTCTTCTCTGTGCTAGATGGACAGCAGCAATGGGCTCCTCGAAGCCTCCATCTCTTCTCTCTGCTAGACGTAGAGCAGCAATGGGCTCCTCGAAGCCTCCATCTCTTCTCTGTGCTAGATGTACACCAGCAATGGGCTCCTCGAAGCCTCCATCTCTTCTCTGTGCTAGATGGACAGCAGCGATGGGCTCCTCGAAGCCTCCATCTCTTCTCTGTGCTAGATGTACAGCAGCAATGGGCTCCTCGAAGCCTCGATCTCTTCTCTGTGATAAATGTACAGCAGCAATGGGCTCCTCCGAAGCCTCCATCTCTTTTCTGTGCTAGATTGACAGCAGCAATGGGCTCCTCGAAGCCTCCATCTCTTCTCTGTGCTAGATGTACAGCAGCAATGGGCTCCTCGAAGCCTCCATCTCTTCTCTGTGCTAGATGGACAGCATCAATGGGCTCCTCGAAGCCTCCATCTCTTCTCTCTGCTAGACGTAGAGCAGCAATGGGCTTCTCGAAGCCTCCATCTCTTCTCTGTGCTAGATGTACACCAGCAATGGGCTCCTCGAAGCCTCCATCTCTTCTCTGTGCTAGATGGACAGCAGCAATGGGCTCCTCAAAGCCTCCATCTCTTCTCTGTGCTAGATGTACAGCAGCAATGGGCTCCTCGAAGCCTCCATCTTTTCTCTGTGCTAGATGTACAGCAGCACCGGGCTTCTCAAGGCCTCCATCTCTTCTCTGTGCTAGATGTACAGCAGCAATGGGCTCCTTGAAGCCTCCATCTCTTCTCTGTGCTAGATGGACAGCAGCAATGGGCTCCTCGAAGCCTCCATCTCTTCTCTGTGCTAGATGTGCAGCAGCAATGGGCTCCTGGAAACCTCCATCTCTTCTCTGTGCTAGATGTACAGCAGTAATGGGCTCCTCCTGTGATCGTTGCGTGAGGCTACTGGTAAAGGGGGGTCTCGGCGCGGACCCCTGAAGTCCACTTCCCAGAGCGTTTACCTGTTGGAGGCTCTGACTCTATCCGGGTGTCTGAATTGTGCATCGTACTGGCTTGGTCAGAAATTGCCCCCATTGCATGGCACGGTTTGCTTATGGACGAGACATACGGAGCGGTTTGCATCCGGAAATGATTCAATCAGCGATTTCACATTTCTCTCATCATACTTGCTCGCTCGTACAGCTGTATGAGTTGGTCGGAAAACACATGTATGGCTTGCAATTTTTCTGGTGGATCAAGTTTGGAGCCCTTCCGAGCGAGATTGGAATAGGCCCCTAAGTGTACAATACAAATATACAAAAAACTTAGCAAAGCATGTGTGTAGCCTCTGAAGTCCTCAGCTGCATGGTACAGCAGCGCATAGTTGTATAGCCACACCAAAATGCACACGGACGTGCAGCAATGCCACCATTTCAGCCCCCTCTACACCAAATGAGCACTAGACCATCCTAAGGACTGGTGTTAACACCAATTCATAGCTCCCTAATCTACAAAATACCCAAATCTGTAGTTAAATCATCTAATCATATTTAAATGCTCAACAGATTAAAATAATTTGTTATGTAGAAAAGATATTTTAACACGTATATGTTCATACATTTTTCTTCTTACCCGTTTGCAATATAATCCAATTATCATATGGTTTCTTAAAAAAAAAATAATTGGTGTCTTTAACATGTGGTCATTTTATACAACAAAACGACTTTTGTTGGAATTCTCTCTACATTACAATTATAACAACCATGATAGTTACTTCTAAACCCCTTGACCATCCAACCTCACATAATTTAGGAGAATCGTGAGGTAATCTTTTCTTACCAAAGTATTTATTGTACTTGTTTATGGGGAACACTTGAGATCCCATATTTTGTATTTCTTAGGGGTCCCACACAATTGTTTGTTAGATGGTGGCGATTTCATGGGACTACTCAAGTAAAAATGTGTAACTGATTTGCTTTTGGCACTAATGTTTCTCTATTTTTGTCCTATTGAAGTGGATTGAAGTCAATGCCTGGTTGACAATGTCACCAAAGATCAAATAGAGAGGCAATACCATATTTATTCCACAGTCAATATACTTTATTGTTGGTATCATGCTACTTTTGGGAATTGTGGTTGAGTTCTGAGGTGATTTTACCCTGTGAAAATTGCTGATCCTCTCCTGGTATTTGATGAACAATGTTTGAGAGAGAACAACTTTCTCTCATAAATTTCCTATCCAAGTTATTGATGGTGATCCTGTAGCTAAAATGGTGACACATTTCCAATGAGTCACAAATATGTTCTTCAGACATGTGAGGTAAGAATCTGAACCGCTCGCTGAGTCAAACACGCACCTCAACCAGCGTCAGCATCTCTAAGTGGAGTCACCTGTGTTTCAAAGAAGCTTCACACAGTGTTCTGATGAGCAACTGCAGCAAAAGCCTTGTATTTTCATGACTATCATAAGGCCCATCTAAAGACCAAGGGGCCCATTAGGATGGCGGGCGGATTGCCCCGCCAGACAATCCGCCCGCCATCCTCTTCATAATCCCCCCGCCATATTAGTATGGCGAGGGGGACAACGGCGGACGGAAAGACCGTCCACCGCTTTTCTGCCCCGGTCGCCCTGCGGCCGGGGCGGACAAGGTTAAATATGGTGGCGGTGCCTATTAGACACCGCCAGCCATATTACGATGGGCCAGGACAGATGCCTTTCTGTGGCGACAAGGCATGCGTCTTCACTTTGGGGGAAGGAGGGGCGGGGGATGCACACAGGGGGGTACCTGTGCTACACCCTTGCATTTGCATATACAATGCGGTAGGCACCGCGCGGTGCCTGCCGCTTTGTGTATGCAAATGAATACATGCATTTATAGCATTGTGGCGGGCGGTGCAGAGAGGACCGCCTGCCACAATGATATAAATGCAGGATGCGCCCGCCACTGTGGCGGGCGCATCCTAATACTCCCCACGGGACCCAGACCCTTATGGGGGGTGGTCCTGAATTCCAATAGGATGCCGGGCAGACTAAGTCCGCCCATCATCCTAATGACCCCCCAATTGCTGGAATTAGAGCTGCATAACGGAAATCCTTTACAATGGTGCAGACTGCAGTATATGAATGCAATTGGAGGTTTTATTTTGACATACAATATTATGGTTAGTGCTAAAGTCTAAAGAGAGGACACACTTTCTATTATTTCTCAACAATCTTCCTTCTCCATGTCAGTAAAAAGGGCTGGAGAAAATGATGGATGGAATGATTGAATTAATGCAAACCACTGGTAATTACTCTGGCCCCATCCCATTTATTACTTTTTGCCCACTGTGCCTTCTCAGACTTGACCCAACCATATACAAAGTGGGTTTGATCCTACTCCAATACGTCCAGCCCAAACTGCCAAGCAAAGTCCTCCTGAACCGGAACATAAGTCACCCCAGACCAGTAAGTAAGAAAAGTTTATTGACAGTTCAATTAATGAAAATCATTAAAGTTAAATAAGCCTAATTAGAACAGTATATGTTACAGTGCAAGGTGCAGTTTTTAAGTGCAATATGCTATCTCCTCGGCCTGGTGTTACACCTTAGCTCAGGGTCAATGCTCACCAGTAAAATTATTGATTCAAAATCCGATCTGATGTTCTTGGGCTATCGGTGGGTGGCCCTTATTGTGCACTTCTTTTGCGTTTAATGGAAGGATATGCTTCTGCCGCCTTGGAGTGATAAAAAGTGCCTTGAGCTGATTACACTCTGGGTTCAGTTTAAGAAACACCATGCTGGTTTTGATATTTTACGTCTGAGCCTTTCGAGGGACTATGAGATCTGGGGCCAATCTTCGAGTGCTGATCTGTTTAAATGTGTAGACTTTGCCACTCTTGCAAGGTTGCGAACCTTGGTTTCAGTAAAGCATACGTCCGCGGCCTCCTTACAAGTCCTCTCACCCTTGGCCCTGAAGATGGGGCGAACCAAGCAGGGGCAGTGCTTAATTTGTATAAAACGTAGTGCCGGGGCTCTCGACAGGAGGACTATAGAGCTTGTACCATCTGTTGCCCCTGGAAGCACTGCCAATGACAGCACCAACATACAAGTAATCATTCCACTCTTAAAAGTGTGTCCATTCATACTATACCAAGCCACAGAAGCTATAAGAATGGCTTTGGGGGCAAATACTAATAACTGGAAATTGACAGAATAAACAGAAGTTGTGCTCGTACCTAAATTGGCAGACCCCACTACCATGTAGCAGACAGTCATAAGCCCTAGTGCTGGCAATTAAGTGCTAGTGCTAAGCATCGGATAGCACCTGCACAAATTAAGCACTGAGCAGGGGAGATCTTCAGCCAGTTTGGGACAAACACACAAGTGCAACCAAGACTCCTTGTGGTATGAGCATGGCCTGCAGGATGCTACTTCCCCCTTCCGAGCCCAAGCTGGGTACGAATCAGTGATTCCTAATGCGATGAGCCTCATGTAGAGTTTTTCCTCTGAGCCTGAGCTGACCCAGAAACCCAGGCCAGTTTGACTCCAATGGGACCTCTTCAGTGGAGTGCAGCTTGGTTCCAGTGCTACAGTGAGCACCAGACACGTGTCTGGGCATACTTGTCACACTTAAGAATAGAAAAAGAGATGAATAGAAAGCTTGAATTAATATTCACCACTGGTAATTACTTGGGGGAGTAGGTGTGCCTAGAAGTGGATTCCATGCTCACTGTACCTTTGGGATCTGTTATGTTATGATAAAAGTAATTTGTAGAGCGCACGTTTGCCAGTGGGTTTCTTGGCGCTGAGAAGGACGGCAGTTGATTAAGAGTGAATAACTTCAATTAAG
Organism: Lissotriton vulgaris; assembly: GCF_964263255.1. NCBI lineage: Eukaryota > Metazoa > Chordata > Amphibia > Caudata > Salamandridae > Lissotriton > Lissotriton vulgaris. Next base: position 11,654,859 of record NC_141692.1, read on the forward strand.
CGCTTGAGTAAATAGTCAGGTCTTAAGTAACTTTCTAAACTCAGTGTAAGAGCCAGCAGTGCACAAATTGGAAGGGAGGGTATCCCAAAATTGGGGGGCCAGGGTCGTATATCTGAGACCTCCATGTTTCTTACGTTTAAAACTGTGGGGAACCAGCATATTTTTATTTGAACGTGGGTCACGAGCTGGAGTGTATCTCTGTGTTTTAGAAGCAATGAAGGTGGGTCCACGTCTGGGTTACACAACCATGGCCCTAGTAAAACTTTAATCCATTAACACCTTGTGTGAGATCATATAGTTATCTATCATAACATTGATGCATCAATACAGTGTCACTGAAGTATGTTGCAAGTGCAGTCTCATAGCCCAGGTCTCCTCTCTAAAGTTATCTACACTGTGACTGTCAAGTAACTGCATCTATTGATGGGTGGCTGACAGTAGACTACAGTATTTCCAAGCCAGGGAGGTCTTTCTTTTGTTTTGGCACCTTTGGTGGCTGTTTGGAATAGGTGAAAAAACTTAATTTGAAAGTAAGCTAGCGCACTTTGTGTGAGTGTGTGTGTGTGCGTGTATGTGTGATGATTGTGTACACATGTGTGCACATGTGTATATCTCTATGGCCAACAATGTGAAAGTGGGTGTGTGTATGTGTCTATGCGTGGGGATCTTACTAGAGTCTTGGGACAGATTTCATTTCACACAACAAGGGCACTTGCTGTGCTGCTCTGCGTGAAAGGGAGACTACAAGAATGCACCAAACTTATAAGCCATGGCACACTTACACACTCCGTCAGTGCTGGCGCACTCTGTGTTGCTTAGCACTAATGCTGGCAGCCTTGCACAATGGTGCAAGGGTGACTGCTTTACGATAATTGTGGTATTTGTGATATTTGTGGTAATTGTGAGATTGTGGTAACCTTCCTGCATGAAAACAATCCTTAGAGGCCTATTCCTCTTCCGATTGCACTGCAGAATGCAGCACATATGGGAAGCTGAAGTAAGAAGGAGAAATAATGATATCACTCCTCGTTACGCCTCTATCGTGTTGGTGACCCATTGTGGCACACATCCAGCCATACCAGTCTTTATAAATCTGGGTTTGGTTCAAAGTACATTGGTGTATGCATGTGAACGCCCATCCTCCACTCACGTAACACTTACCAGATGCAAAGTAACGCAAGGTGATGCTATGCACTGCGTTGAGTTACTTCGGATTTGCTGACCCACACAAAGCCACAGAAAGTGGCTCTGCATGGCTTAGCAAAATGACAACAAGGACTGTGTGTCACTGTTGTGCCACAAAAGTGATGCAAGCCAGACACAAAATATTAGTGAAGGTAGGGCCCTGTGTTTATGGTAAGAGTAGGACATGGTGCTCAGAAAGTAGTGGATTGTACCATGATTCTCTGGCTTGTAAGTCCTTTCTGAATAACCTTTCTTTGTTTCTGTACAGACAACACAACTGTAAGCAAGAGCTGTGAAGCACTATGCAGGGATGTCTCTGGAACTGCAGGAGGGGTTTACAGTTTGTCTTACTGCTGCACTTCTGACCTGTGCAACGGAGCAAGCAGTGTGGGGTTCACCAGCACAGCGATCTCCCTAGCAGCAGGGGTTGGCTGTCTACTGCTCAGAGTCTAGATTTAAGGTAAGATGGGGTCACTGAGACATGCCACCTTCACTTGGGATGTTCAGACAAACAGGAGTCTCAAGGATGCTAGAGAGTCCTGGATACTATGAAAGTAAGGTTCTGTTCCTTATCTCTGCACTCAGCCAAGGACCCAAGTCCATGGTTCTCATCCTTGCTGAAACCACACACAGATTTATAGAAGGACATTTCTGTGTTTTTGAAAAACAAATAAACCTACATTCAAGATTTCAATGGAGAAAAGAGTGGGGCAAACACTGATTGAAGATTGAAGGGGGAGCTTTGCTTTGGATGACTGTCAGAGGTGTAACAATGAGCACTTCTTGTTTTTAAATAAACAAGAAGAGGGCTCCTGTGTAATAGGCCACACCAGGGAAACAGGGGAAGCTAAAGGCATGAAGGAAAAAGAAAAAAACCTGCCCGGCCACCTCGCCTTCCCTTATGGTTGCTAAAGAGTCCTCTCAAAGCCTCCCTCTATGGATTGGTGACGTTACAACGCAGGCTATTACAACGCCTGCTGTTACAACGCGGTTATTACATCGCATACCACTACAACGCATAGTGCTTTTAAGCGCTGGATAGTGATTTTTTTAATTTACTATTCCAAGTCCAGTCCCCATGGATAGTAGGGAAGGTGTTGGATAGTAAATTAAATATATTCCCTATCCTAGAGCGCCCCCCAGCGCAATGCGTTGTAATGGTTTGCGTTGTAATGGTTGCGTTGTAATGGTAGTGCGTTGTAATAAATGCGTTGTAAGTGATGTTTCCCCCCTCTATATATATATTATCATACATCTTTGGTGCACAAATCGAAAAATCACTTTTAATATTTTAGTTTATTCTCAACAATGTTATTTATTCTATTTTAATTCATACAGATATAAATACAATCATCAACATAAGAAAGACAACATTCCTTTTTGAAAATATATCAGTCCTTTGTAACTTCCAATACACAAATTATATTAAAGGAGTAGTATCCGTGGTCTGGATAAGAGACAACACCCACCCTCTGACCACTGAGATCATCTGTCACAGCAAACATACCTCAATCAACCACAAAAGCACAGTTTTACAATAGGCCATGAAATATAACAGCAAAACAAAGTCGATGTAACAAAGCAACAGTATCTCTCTTAGGTTTACAAGCATCTAGGGAACCTCATCACTACGCAGAGTTTCTTTGTATATATCAAAGGATATTTTTAAATATATGTAACACTGCGGGTTTAGCGTTAAAGGCGAGGGCAAGGGGTGTTGCTGTGGGCGTTCCACCGCAACACCCATTGATTGTGACTCTTCTTCCTATTTACAAGGGTGGCATAAATCGAAGCCAGCACCAAAATTAAGACCAGGGGATATCTGCTCTTACCCTAGCGCAACGAGGAGAAATGTTTCATTTCTCCTCATTTTTACTGTTTTTATGTGTGCTGCGTGGTGCAGCACACGTGAAAACAGCAAAAGGCCACTGATTATTTATGTAAAGGAAGGTCCCCCTCACTGCACATAACTGTTTTAACCTTTAAGCAGCACACATAGCACTAACAAAACAGCATTTAAAGATGTTTTCTGTGCAGGAAGGGGCACCTTCCTGCACATAAACAATCTTCCTTCACACGCAGACACCCTTGCACTATGGTGCAAGAGTATGTGCATTGGCGCCAGGCAGATGAAGATAGCACCAGCTCAGGGGCACTCGCAGGGCTGCACCACATGTTGTAAATATGGTGCAGCCCTGCATTTCTGAATTGGCAGAGTGAGGCGTGAAGACAGGAAGGCTAATGCCTCCCTCTGCCATTTCCTTTGTACATATGTCCCTTAGTGTCATCCGTCCCACATCGGTAAAAAGTAACTAAAGAGAATTGGGAAGCAATATCATAAATGTTAAGGCAGACCTGCACCTGGTAGCTGTAGAGAAACCATCCTATTCTATAGAAAATCTCATGTATGGATCAAAATGTCTTATGGATAAAATATACTTACGCGGCACAGCGCCATGAATGTGCCCAGGGATGCACGTTGGTGTAACTATGGTTACCAAAATGTGTTCCATGGAATTTACAGCAGGCAACAACTTCATAGCTGTCATTTAGGTAGTGTTTCCGTGTGAACAACCACAAACCGTGAATGAAATTAACACATGGAAATTCTATGCATCTTGCCACCGCAAAGGATCTAAAAAGGCTCAAGAAATGTTGTAGATAGAGCCGCGCCCTAAGCAAGAGCCGTTTAACAACAACGGGCCAGCAAAATGGTTTTATGCTGGCACATATCGCGTGGGCCATGCATTCCTTCTTAGATATTGAACACAAAAGATGGGTGATGATATATCTATTGTGGCTCCAGGATGAGACTTCTTGTTTTTAGTCAACAATTTTAGAGGGTCCCATTTTTGGACTTTCAATGCCTCCTTGAGACCATCAATCACTAAGCAAACCATGAGATGTGTGAGTTGCTATTCCAAACAGAATTTGAAGGAGATGTAGAAGAAAAAGGGAGGAGGCCCTGGAGGTTTGCCCCCTTGTGCAGAGGAAGTCAAAAGGAGTGGGTGGGGACAAGTGCAGGATAGCCACCTTGTGGCGTATTATACACAAAATGTGCTGTTGGAAATAACACACGTTTAGGGAGAAGCCTGGAGAGCTCCTGTTCAAGTTGCTAATTCAATTGTGGGATACAGGGTCAGAAGGGACATTTGTATCACCTCCTGAACTTTAAAAACAGGAATGAGTCATGACTCTTGCCATACTGAGACCATAGTTGTGAGGTGTGTATGACCACCAAGCAGTCTCTTTGTTGGGTTGGTTGATAGAAAAATTGACTGATTACTCACAGCCTAGAGGGTGGACCAGCAATCCCAAAAGTCACATTTTGGGGCATTTTTGGTCAGGATGGGTGAAAAGATCACCACAAAGAGTGATTGATATGGTACAGCAGTTGAAGGTCCCCACAACAAAGGCAGAAGCGCAGTCGTTGATTGAGGTGATGGGATTTTGGAGCAAATCCCTAATTTAGGATTGGTGCTGAAACGATTGTACCGCGTGACTAGGAGGAAGCATGCTTTCCAGTGGGGGCTTGTGCCGCAGAAAGCCATTGAAGGAGCAAAGATGCATCACAGAATTACTTTGCACTAGGTCCCAGCCCAGAGAGGGATCCTTTGAATTAGAGGTGGCAATGTGGGCTCTGTGGCAAAGGCTGGGAAGGAAGAAGGCTCCACAGGGGCTCTGGTCCAGGAAACCAATTCCATCAATGAGTTACACGCCTGAAGAGAAGGAGTTGGTAGGAGCATACAGGGCACTAGTGGAGACCTTGCGCATTACTGGGGACCGACCAGCCACCCTAAGAACAGGACCTCCAGTGTAGGGATGGGTGAGAGAAGGAGGATGATGCTGGATGATGCTGTCGGCGTCGCTGGGCCCAGGATGGGGCAACAAGCCTTGGCAGGTCTCAGGGCCACGTGGTGGGCCTAAGATGGCGACAGCATCATCCTTCGTGGGACAGCTCGCACCTCCACCGTGGTCGCCGACAACGCCTCCTGGTCCGTGAGACTGCAGAGCCTAGCGTCGCCCACTCACCTAGTCGAGGTGACGGCCAACCGGTGCCTTCCTGGTACCCTCTAACTACTGGCTAGCAGTACGAACTTGGTCCCCTCTGCTTTCAGGTTTCATCAATCCTCGATCCAGGCTTGGATCTCTACGAACTATTCAGCACTGGTCGCCGGCCAGCAACTCCTTTTCTTCCGGCTCCTGGCTCGTCAGCGAAGACCCCGACGCCTGTAAGACTTGTGCAGCCGCAGCCCTCGTGGCTAGGTAACTCGGCATTTCGGTGCCTGCATAGCCTCCTTACTCTAGGGTCCCGAGTCCCTCGCTTCCGACTTGCCTTAACCTTTCTGTGTCCTCGGACACTTGTTTTAAACTGTGCACTTGAAGTATTTGCTAAAGAGATTTGGTTTGTGCTTAGTACCCTGTCCTCATAAAGAGTACAGGACTGTTGTGATTCTTAATAAATATACTGTTTATTTTCATAACACTTGTGTGGTGTCCTTTCACTGGGTGTTCAAGGGGTACATGTGTGGTAAACAGCTGGCTTAACACGCCCTCTCGAGTCTTTAGCCTTAGACTGCTCGTATCCACGCTACTAGGATAGCTGGTCTATAGGTTGACTTACAACCAAACACCATAAGGGTCGTTGGAACGATACATAGCGGTCGCTAGAATAGCGAACGTTGCATATCGGGCCAACTTCTCACATTGGTGAGCAGCGGTTGGGATTTGAGCTTGCTGTTGTTTTACCACACGTATCCTAAGAATATCTTGTTGAAAGATCGCACAAGTACTGTTAGTACATATAACTAAAGCTTAGAATACTCTGAGTTCTACTGAACCAGCTGTTGTAGCTCCTCAAGGCTTAGCACACCTTGGCTACAACTCTTAGCAAGGGAACAGTAGGTAAACACATAGTGTAGGTAGGTGCATCACTTACACCACACTAGAAACAGTATGTCGGACAAAGGAGGAAACTCTGGGTCTCCCCTTGTGTCAGTTGACCCTCCACAGGTCATCCCTTCAGGATATACTGTGCTGAGCTTCAAGGAGTTGAGACGGCTGTGTCACTCCAGGAAGATTCAGCAGGGGTCTAACCCTACAACGTCCTTTCTGATTGGTCTCTTGGAGACTTATGATGCCATAAGAGCTGAGAAACTTCGTAGCTCTTCTAATCCAGAAGGAGACATGCCTCCCCTCGAGGGAACCCGAGACGATCCTGACCTCATCCTCCTCGCAACTGAGAACGAAGATGGGGAGGAAGATGAGGATGAGGATCTCTCTGGGGATGAGGCAGATAAGGGACAGGTAGAAGTCGTCAGACTAACACGGTCCAACTTAAGCAAACACGATAGTGGTACTGGGGGACCCCCGGCGCTACTGTCAGGTGCGCTTAACATTGGGAATGGACGAGTTAGGTCTCTATCAAGAGGCTCTAACAGATCCTTTCGAACCAATGGCTCTCACAACTCTTCTCAAAGAGGGATGACGTCCCCTCAGAGGAGAGTGTACGAAGCTAAGGAAAGGGCGGCTAATCTGCGGATCGAGAGGGAAGAACTTGCCCTGGCCAAAGAGAAGCTTGCCTTTGCAAGAGAGCAACAGTTAAGTGGGGTAGTCCCCACTGGTGGCAGCAATGTACCTAGTAATAGGGAAAAGAGTTTCGATACGACACACCTTGGGAAGATAGTGCCCCCCTTTAAACAAGGGGACGACATCCACAAATGGATTACTGCTTTGGAGAGGGCCTGCACTGTGCAAGGTGTACCCCAGAGTCAGTGGGCAGCTATCTTGTGGCTCTCCTTTGAAGGAAAAGGAAGAGACAAGCTCCTCACCACAAGGGTGGAGGACGCTAACAATTACCAAGTCTTGAAGAATACACTCGTTGAAGGGTTCGGCCTAACCACTGAGCAGTACAGGGTGCTGTTCAGGGATACCCAGAAAACGCAGTCTCAAGATTGGTCTGATTTTGTCGATTGTGCCACTAAGGCTTTTGAGGGCTGGTTGCTGGGCAGTAAGGTTACTGATTACAAAGGATTGTACAATTTGATGATGAGAGAACAAATTTTAAACAATTGTCAGAACCAGTTGTTGCATCAGCATCTTGTCGACTCGGATCTGACCTCTCCCCAAGAATTGGGACAGAAGGCAGACAAATGGGTTCGTACGAGAGTTAAACAGAACAAGGGCCAGAATCAAGGTGGTCAGAAGAAAGCAGACCACAAGGGTAAAGATTCTAAAGGGGAACAAAGTGACCAGAAGTCTTCGACAGGTCCCCAACAACCCAAAGAGGGTGGGGGTCAGGCTCCCCAAAAGAAGAAAGAAGGCCAATCCAAAAGATGGTGCCAATACTGTAAAAGTAAATCTCACTGGTTCAGTGAGTGCACCAAGAAAGGAGGAGGGCAGACTCCTGCCACTGCAGCCCCTAAGGCACCTGTGCCCCCTAGTACAGTCAGCAGTGGTAGTGCGCCTCCCAAGGGTTTAGTAGGGTTAACCCTGGGTTCTGAGGGGCGTGACAACTTAGTTGGCACACTCACTCAGGCTGTCCTTGTCAGTACAGGGGACGTGGACGTGTCCCCTGACGTAAGCCCCAATACCTTGGGCAAATACCGACAGACGCCTTTCATAAATGGAAAGATGGCTCAGGCCTATAGGGACACTTGTGCCAGCGTCACCATGGTGACGCCTAACTTTGTGGACCCTGGACAGATCATGCCAGTTACAGAATTCCTGGTGACCAATGCAAGCAATGTCACTACCAATCACAGTATGGCAATTGTAGCTTTCTCCTGGGGAGGGGTAACTGGCCAAAAGAAGGTTGTAGTTAGTCCAGACCTCCCAGTGGATTGTTTGTTGGGCAATGATTTGGAGTCATCACAATGGTCAGAAGTGGAGCACCGGACTCACATGGAAATGTTAGGTTTGCCAGCACATGTGTTCGCTGTGACTAGGTCACAGGTCAGGAAATGCCCCACTGAACAGGTGCTGGATCCTGGAACAACGGACCAGACACCTCCCAAGAAAAAGAGCGGTAGGGTTAAGGCTGCGCCTTCCCCCTTGCCCCAGGTCGTGGATCAAGTCTCAGAGGAGGCTGACCTACAGGAATTGAGGGAAACTGAGCCTAGGGAGTTCGAACTTGATCAAGTTGAAATCTTGGGTTCAGGGGGACCCTCAAGAGAGGACCTGGGGAAGGACCAGTTAGACTGCCCTTCTCTTGAACCCCTCAGACAGCAGGCTGCTGCTGAGGCTGCTGGGAACGCCACAGGTACCCACAAGGTATACTGGGAAGATGGACTCCTGTACACTGAGTCGAGAGACCCCAAGCCTGGCATGACCAGGAGGCTGGTCGTACCCTTGTCTCAGCGTGGTTTCCTACTTACCTTGGCCCACGAGATTCCCTTAGCAGGTCATTTAGGCCAGACGAAAACGTGGGACAGGCTTGTCCCACACTTTCACTGGCCGCACATGAACGAAGATACCAAGGAGTTTTGCCGCTCCTGTGTCACTTGCCAAGCCAGTGGTAAGTCAGGTGGCACGACAAAGGCCCCCCTTATACCAATGCCTGTGGTGGGGGTGCCCTTTGAACGGGTGGGGATCGACATCGTCGGTCCCATGGAACCACCGACAGCATCAGGGCACAAGTTTATACTGGTGGTAGTGGATCATGCCACCAGGTATCCTGAAGCTATTCCCCTTAGGACCACTACAGCACCTGTTGTGGCAAGAGCCCTAGTTGGAGTGTTCTCCAGAGTGGGCTTCCCTAAGGAGGTCGTCTCCGACAGAGGTGCAAACTTTATGTCGAGCTACTTAACTGCTATGTGGAAGGAATGTGGTGTCAACTACAAGTTCACTACACCCTATCATCCACAATGCAATGGGCTTGTTGAGAGATTCAACAGGACCCTTAAAGGGATGATTCATGGACTACCGGAAAAGCTTCGGCGTAGATGGGACGTCCTGATCCCCTGCCTCTTGTTCGCCTACAGAGAAGTCCCACAGAAGGGGGTTGGCTACAGCCCTTTTGAAATTTTGTACGGGCATCCTGTAAGAGGACCCCTGTGTTTGGTGAAGGAAGGATGGGAGAGACCTCTCAAAAAGCCTGCAGCCAACATAGTGGACTATGTGCTTGGCCTCCGCTCGCGGATGGCTGAGTACATGGAAAAGGCATCCGAAAACCTTAAGGCCAGCCAAGAACTCCAAAAAGCTTGGCATGACCAAAAGGCTGTCTTGACTGTTTACCAGCCCGGACAGAAGGTGTGGGTGCTGGAGCCAGTGGCCCCAGCAGCACTCAAGGACAAATGGTCCGGGCCCCACACCATCCTGGAGAAAAAGGGAGAGGTCACCTACCTGGTCGACCTGGGAACTCCCCGGAGCCCCCACAGGGTGCTTCATGTCAACAGGCTAAAAGCATATGTCGACAGGAAGGACATGAGTTTGCTCATGGCCCTAGATGAGGGACAGGAAGAAGAGAGTGACCCTCTCCCCGACCTGCTCACTCAGAATCCTGACGATGGCTCGGTAGACGGTGTTGTCTTTTGTGGCAGCCTCTCCGAACATCAACAGAGCGACTGTAAACAGGTTCTTCAGTCGTTCCGGCATCTGTTTTCTCTAACACCCAGTCAGACCGATTGGTGCACCCATGAGGTTGACACTGGCGACAGCTTGCCCGTCAAGAGTAAAATCTACAGGCAGCCTGATCACGTTAGAGACTGCATCAAACGTGAAGTGCAGAAAATGTTGGAGCTGGGAGTCATTGAACCCTCGGATAGCCCTTGGGCTAGTCCCGTAGTTCTAGTGCCGAAACCTCACACCCAGGGTGGTAAGCGAGAGATGAGGTTTTGCGTAGACTACAGGGGTCTCAATGCAGTCACTAAGACTGACGCCCACCCAATACCAAGGGCAGACGAGCTTATCGATAGATTGGCTTCGGCCAACTACTTAAGTACGTTTGACCTGACAGCTGGGTATTGGCAAATCAGGTTAGCTGAGGACGCCAAGCCTAAAACCGCATTTTCAACCCCTGGTGGGCATTATCAGTTCGTGGTGATGCCCTTTGGTCTGAAAAATGCACCTGCCACCTTCCAACGGTTGGTGAATCACGTCCTTACTGGGCTGGATGACTTCTGTGCGGCGTATCTAGACGATATTGCTGTCTTTAGCTCCACCTGGGAGGATCACCTGGTCCACCTGCGGAAGACGTTAGAGGCGCTGCACGCAGCAGGTCTCACTATCAAGGCCACCAAGTGCCAGATAGGGCAGACACAGGTTGTATACCTGGGCCACCTTGTAGGTGGAGGCCAGGTTCAGCCACTGGAGAGCAAGATACAGTCAATCAGGGACTGGGCTCCTCCAACCACCCAGACTCAGGTT